>NC_138770.1:512375168-513770168 GCF_965119305.1 Pelophylax lessonae | reverse complement strand
ACTTTGATATCTATATATATATAGGGCACTTTAGTATCTATCGGTCAGTTCAGTATAGACCATACTTTGATATCTATCTATCTATTTATATATATATATATATATATATATATATATATATATATATATATATATATAGGGTAATTGAGTATATATTGGTCAGTTCAGTATAGACCATGCTTTGATATATATATATATATATATATATATATATATATATGGCAATTGAGTATCTATTGGTCAGTACAGTATAGACCATACATTGATATCTATATATAGGCCACTTGAGTATATATCAGGCCATTCAGTATCTATCAGTCATTTCAGTATAGACTATATATATTGATTTGATATATATATATATATATATATATATTATATATATATATATATATATATATATATATATATATATATATATATATATATATATATATATAGGCCACCTGAGTATATATCAGTCCATTCAGTATCTTTCGGTCAGTTCAGTATATATCAGCAGTGCAGTATATATCAGCAGTGCGTTATATATATTCATTATATATTGATCAACCAGTAATAAACCTACCCCCCCCCCCCCCCCCAAAATCCACATCATGTCCGAAAGGCCGACAAGGAGAGGCAGACTCTCACAGGCCACGAAAAGAGGGCAAGCAGCCTCTGTGTCCACAGTGAAAAGTGGTGGTCACAGACATGGTCCATTCTCTGCAGGTGGGGCCCGTCCTTTTTTTCCAGTGATGGCCGTGTTATTCAGCCACAACATCCAGAAGAGTTGGTGAAGTGGATAATGAAGCCATGGCTCATACTAGTTTGCCTTCCACCGCAGCTGCCAAAGTGGCCCATTCCACAGGCCCCTTCTCAACAGCTACTCCTTCTGTCACCCCACCATCATGCACGGAGGAGTCACCTGAACTATTCCATCATAGTGTCAGTGACATGCTGCTGGAGGATGCGCAGCAATTTGAATGCTGTGATGTTGGTTCCCAGGTTGATGAAGGGAATAAAGTAAGCCTAGAGAGAAGGGGTGACAATGACGGACAAGAAACTAGCAGTCATGTTCCCACAGCTGCAACATACTATCAAGTTTGCTCCAGTGATGAGGAGGGAGGGGATGATGAGGTCACTGACTGTACTTGGGTGCCTGACAGGATATAGGAGGAAATTGAGGGGGAGGAGGAGGAGGCACAACTCCAACCAGGCAGGATGTGCTTCAGGGGCCACCATAGGAGTAGCCAACCTATTGCATCACACAACAGAGCTCCACAGGTGCAGAGTGCTGCAAACTCCCCGCGGACTTCCAAAAGTTCATTAGTGTGGGCTTTTTTCAACACATGTGAAGTAGACCGCAGTGTTGCTGTTTGCAACATCTGTCTGAAGTGGATCAAGCGTGGCCAGAACATAAGCCGATTAGGCACCACATGCTTGACAAGACATATGATGACCTGCCATGCAGTCTGTTGGCAACAACACCTGAAAGAGCTACAAGATAAAAACAAGCATATTTCACCTTGCTCCTCATCTGGGATCTCTAACCCTGCTATACCTCATGTCTTCCCAAAAACCTGCATCGAGAGGGATGATGGTATAGAAATGCATGCGCCACAGATAATTGCACCCAATCTGCCAGCAGTACACCACTGCTTGATTTGAGCAGCAGCCAAATTTCACTACCCCAGTTGCTGAACCGTAGAAAGAAATACAGTCCCAGCCATCCACATGCCCAGCGTCTTAATGCTAGCTTTGCAAAATTGCTAGCACTACAATTGCTGCCTTTTCATCTGGTAGACTCTGCTCCCTTTCGCAAATTTGTGGAATGTGCTGTACCACAGTGGGGGGTTCCAAAAAGACATTCCTTTTTGCATAAGGCCCTTCCCGCTCTCTATCATCATGTGGAAGGTAGTGTTTTGGCCTTGTTGGACAGAGCAGTCAGCAGGAAGTTTCACATTACTGCTGACTCTTGGTCCAGCAGGCATGGACAGGGATGTTACAATGCCTTTATGGCACACTGGGTAACTCTGCTGGCAGCTGGAAAGGATGCAGGACAGGGTTCAGTGCTGCAGCTTGTTTTGCCTTCTTCCTCCATGTCCTCTTCTGCTGAATTGTCCTCTGAAGCAGCAATGCTCCCTAAGCGTTCAAGGGGCTATGCAAGCAGTCAGGCTAAAAGATGCCATGCAGTACTTCAGTTGGTCTGTCTAGGGAATAGAAGTCACACCGGGGCAGAGATTCTGTCAGGTCTGCAGGGGCAGGGTCAGAGATGGTTGATGCCATGACAGCTTGAGCCAGGAATGGTTGTATGCGACAATGGCACCAATTTTCCCTCCGCCCTCCGACAAGGACACTTGACACATGTTCCGTGCTTGACACATGTCCTGAATCTGGTGCTGCAGCGTTTCTTGAACAGATACCCGGGCTTCCAAGATCTCCTGAGGCAGGCCAGAAAAGTCTGTGGCCATTTCCAGCGTTCATACAATGCCAGTGCTCGGCTATCTGACATTCAATGGGAATTCAACCTGCCCATCAACTGCCTCATTTGTGACATGCCCACCAGGTGGAACTCAACATTGGCAATGCTGCAGTGGCTGCACATGCAGCAGAGGGCCATCAATGAGTACCTGTGTGAGTATGGCACAAGGACAGGCTCAGGGGAGCTTGGCTTTTTTTTGCCATGCCAGTGGCTTTTGATAAAGGATGCATGTATCGTCCTGTCACCATTTGAGAAGGCCACAAGGATGGTGAGCTGGGATGATGCATGCATCACTGACACTATCCCTCTAGTCTACCTGCTGGAACACACGCTTCATGAAATCATGTACAGGGCACTTGAGGCAGAACCGCGGGATGAAGAGGAGGACTTCCTTTCCTCGCAAGGCCCCCTTTATGCAGATATCATGCCTGTAGAGCCACAAAACAAACAGGAGGAAGAGGAAGAGAAGGAGGAGGATTGTGGCAGCATGGATGTAGAGGATAGTATACAGCAGTCTTCTAGGAAAGGTTTTGATTCCCCAGAAACCCCAGGAGTTGCACATGGTTGGGGAGAGATTGCTCCTGACAATGTCATCCTTAGTGACTCAGAAGCTCATGCCTCCTCAAACTTACGTTGCATGGGCTCCCTGATTCTGCAAAGCCTGCGAAAGGACCTGAGGATTCGTGCTATCAAGGAGAGGGATAATTACTGGTTGGCAACCCTTCTTGATCCACGTTACAAGGGTTGCAGAGCTCATCCTGCCTTCGCAGAGGGAGCAGAGGATGAAACATCTTGAGGAGCCCTTGAAAAAAAATTTGTGTAATACCTTTCCAGACACTGGGAGGTTAACATTCTCTGGACATGTTTCTGAGGCACCGTTCAGCCAAAGGAGGAGTGGGGGAGAAGGCGGCCAGCTGACCGATGCCTTTAAACAGTTCTTTAGTCCTCAGCAGCACCCAAGGCTGTTAGGTTTAAGCAACCATCGGCAGCGTCTCCATAATATGGTGCATGATTATCTAGGGGCAAGAGCAGACTTGGAGACCTTACCAACTGAGCATCCACTGGGTCTTGAGGATGGACCACTGGCCAGAACTTGCTCAGTATGCAATGGAGCTACTGGCCTGTCCTTCTTCCAGTGTGCTTTCCAAACGGACATTCAGTGCTGCTGGAGGTTTTGTGACGGACAAAAGAGTGCATCTATCCACAGACTCTGTTGACCAGCTGACTTTTATCAAAATGAATTTGTCCTGGATCAGTAGCAGCTATCAAGCCCCTGATGCTGATGTAGCTGATTGAATTTGCTATGGGTCTGCCATCCCTTGAAGACTGCATAGGCTGCCTATCCTATTCCTCAACCTTGAATCTGCTAGTTTCTAACAATGTTTTTGGTTTAGGTCACCACCAACACTCAAGGCCTAATTTTTCTGCACTTGTATGACAAGTGCATACAATTGAAATTTCATATGTAATTTTTAACAGCAGGCCCTGTCCCTGTGCCCTGCGCCCAGCAAGAGTAACTGTGAGGGGTTACGGTGTTCAGGCACCACCAACACCAAAGGCCCAATTTTTTGCACCCCTATGAAAAGTACATGCGATTTCAAATTTGTATGGAATTCTTACCAGCAGAGCCCGTGCCTGTGCCCAGCAAGAGTAACTGTGAGGGGTTGCGGTGTTCAGGCACCACCAACAACCAAGTCCCAATTTTTTGCACCTGTATGACAAGTTAATGCGATTTCAAATTTGTATGGAATTTTGACCAGCAGGGCTCGTTCCTGGGGCCAGCAAGAGTAACTGTGAAGGGTTGCGGTGTTCAGGCACCACCAACAACCAAGGCCCAATTTTTCTGCACCTGTCTGACAAGTTCATGCCATTTCAAATTCATATGGAATTTTTACCAGCAGGGCCAGTTCCTGCGCCCAGCAAGAGTAACTGCCCAGCTAGAGTAACTGTGAGGGGTTGCGGTGTTCAGGCACCACCAGCAACCAAGGCACAATTTTTCTGCATTTGTATGACAAGTACATGCGATTTCACATTTGTATGGAATTTTTATCAGCAGGGCCAGTTCCTGCGTCCAGCAAGAGTAACTGTGAGGGGTTACAGTGTTCAGGCACCACCAACAGCAAAGGCCCAATTTTTCTGCACCTGTATGACAAGAACATGCTATTTGAAATTTTGTATGTATATTTGTAACTTTGAAACATTTAAGCATTCAAAATGAAGACTTTTGACGTTCGAGTCTTATAGACTTCAATGGAGTTTGTTCGAACAAACTTTTCCCCTGTTCACGGTGTTCTGGTGATCATTACTAATTATCACATTTTTGGGCACAAATTGTATTGGGTATGGGTCACCATTGATTCTTTATTATTGTCAATGATTTTGGTTATATTAAGTATAAGTAAACATTTGGGATCGACCAGATATCGGCAAAGCCGATTATTCACTTTTCCCGACATATCAGTATCGGCCCCCGGAACTTGCCCATATTACCGATATTGTCGTGATGTCATTGGATATGTTGCGCCACACACCTCTGCGCACTGGGCCTAACCTTCTGCCTTCTTAGGTCGCCTCCCTCGACTTGGACAGCCTCGTCTGGAGTCGGGAGTCTCTCGGGAGTGTATAACACAGCCATACAACCACCCACAGCAGCCCGGTCAGCCTCCCACAACCATAGGCCCTGTACCAGCCGGCCAGCCACAGGCACTGTACCAGCCAGCCAGTCACCCACAGGCCCTGTACCAGCCAGTCAGCCACAGGCACTGTGCAAGCCAGCCATCCACAGGCGTTGTACTAACCAGTCACCCACAGCCCCTGTACCAGCCAGCCACCCATAGCACCTGTGCCAGCCACCCACCCACCACAGGGTGCCAGCCAGCCACCCACCCACCACAGGGTGCCAGCCAGCCACCCCCCCACAGGGTGCCAGCTAGCCAGCCACCCACCACAGGGTGCCAGCAAGACAGCCACCCACCACAGGGTGCCAGAAAGACAGCCACCCACCTCTGCAGGGTGCCAGCCAGACAGCCAGCTACCTACCACAGGGTGTCAGCCAGCCAGCCATCCACCACAGGGCGCCAGCCAGCCATCCACCACAGGGTGCCAGAAAGCCAGCCACCCACCACAGGGTGCCAGCAAGCCAGCCACCCACCTCAGCGTGCCAGCAAGCCAGCCACCCACCACAGGGTGCCAGACAGCCAGCCACCCACCACCACAGGGTGCCAGCCAGCCACCCACCACCACATGGTGCCAGACAGACAGCCACCCACCACAGGGTGTCAGCCAGCCAGCCACCCACCCACCACAGGGTGCCAGAAAGTCAGTCACCCACCACAGGGTGCCAGCAAGCCAGCCACCCATCACAGGGTGCCAGACAGCCAGCAACCCACCACCACAGGGTGCCAGACAGCCAGCCACCCACCACCACAGTGTGTCAGCCAGCCACCCACCACAGGGTGCCATCCAGCCAGCCATCCACCACAGGGTGCCAGCAAGCCAGCCACCCACCACAGGGTGCCAGACAGCCAGCCACCCACCACAGGGTGCCAGAAAGACAGCCACCCACCGCTGCAGGGTGCCAGCCAGTTACCCACCACAGGGTGTCAGCCAGCCACCCACCCACCACAGGGCGCCAGCCAGCCAGCCATCCACCACAGGGTGCCAGAAATCCAGCCACCCACCACAGGGTGCCAGCAAGCCAGCCACCCACCACAGCGTGCCAGCAAGCCAGCCATCCACCACAGGGTGCCAGACAGTCAGCCACCCACCACAGGGGGCTAGCCAGCCACCAACCCACCACCACAGGGTGCCAGACAGCCAGCTGCCCACCCACCACAGGGTGTCAGCCAGCCAGCCACCCACCACAGGGTTCCAGAAAGTCAGTCACCCACCACAGGGTGCCAGCAGGCCAGCCACCCATCACAGGGTGCCAGACAGCCAGCCACCCACCACCACAGGGTGTCAGCCAGCCAGCTACCCACCACAGGGGGCCAGCCAGCCAGCCATCCACCACAGGGTGCCAGCAAGTCAGCCACCCACCACAGGGTGCCAGCCAGCCAGCCAGCCACCCACCACCACAGTGTGTCAGCCAGCCAGCCACCCACCCCAGGGTGCCATCCAGCCAGCCATCCACCACAGGGTGCCAGCAAGCCAGCCACCCACCAAAGGGTGCCAGACAGCCAGCCACCCACCACAGGTTGCCAGACAGCCAACCACCCAGCACCACAGGGTGCCAGATACCCATCACAGAGTGCCAGACAGCCAGCCACCCACCCACCACAGGGTGCCAGCCAGCCAGCCACCCACCACATGGTGCCAGCCAGCCATCTGGAAGAGCAGGATGCTGCAAAAAGAGAAACATGTCCAAAAAGACAACGGACAGAAGAGAAACTTCATCGTGGTCGAATAGATGCCATGTTCAGTGTTTTATTGGGGCCTCATGCAAAGGATTCTGAATCTGCAATAATGACCCTGGATGATGACCTTCATCTCTATTTGAAGGAAACAGTAATTGACAGAAGTGGTGATCCTCTTCAGTGGTGTAAAGAAAATAAGGCACGCTACAAAAGACTTGCTTCTCATGCAAGAAGATACCTTTCTGCTCCTCCTTCCTCGACACCAAGTGAGCGTGTTTTTAGTGAAGTGGCAGCAATATGTGAAAAAAACAGAAGCCATTTAACTGGTGAACATGCTGAAATGTTATGCTTTCTGCACTGTAATATTGTTCTACTTAACTGGGAGCATTGAAAGTGAGTAGTACTAGTGTCCAGTCCACTGTATTTTGCACTAGATTTAATCATTGCAGACAGTGAGTGCACTACTTCAGCAGTTTATGTAAATTTTGTTTTGGGAAGCCTTTCGTTATTATTTTCCCAGCACTTTATTTTTCACAGTTGTCTGGTTGTCTACTCTTCTAGGACTCGTTCGTTCACATGATGTGAAACTTATGTACCTGCGAGTGAAAGCTGTGTGGTTTTCCTATAAGTTTTCATGCAGGTAAGGTGTGAAGAAGGAACCTTTCATGTTAAAAATGTTAATAAACAAACATTAACATTTTCAGTACCAAATTTGTGTCAAAAATTGTCTTCATTTTTCAAAACTTTAAATGAACAAAATATCGGTACATATCGGCCGATACCGATACCGATACTTTGTGAGCAAAATATCGGTATCAGTATTGGCCCTGTTTTTTGTTCACACAGGTATCAGTTTTTAAATTTTTGATTGCACTCCTAATATTTTTATGCTTAAAGTCATAAAGTGCTGCACTTTTCGAGATGAATTGTTTTATCTGGGGGGGGGGGGGGTTGTTTCTTAAGTTTTTCCTGGCTGACATGCTGTTGAAAGATCCTTCCATCCAGACTTTTTTTGGCAGCATATATACTGTGGGCTTTAAAGATGCTGCAAAAGTTCTGATGGATCCTCAACCTTATGCAGTTGATGTTGGATCTGACTCACTGTCAGGAATACATGGTGGTGGTTCTGCACATGAACCAGGCTTGAGTCTTTCTTGCCCCAGAGAAGATACAGTCCCTTCACTCTCAAGCACAAACCCTGAAGCTGAGACATCGACCCTTGACAACCCTGACAATCAAACCCTGACGCCGGAAAATTTATTTTACTGTGATCTTGGGCTATATAAATCTTTTATACTCCTGATGATGCGTGTATGGGTGAAACAGCTGTAGAGGTCAATTTTGATACAATGCTTGAGGTCCTAGCCGCCACTCTGTTCTAGTTTGGTGGCTTCTTATGTAAGTTAAGCTTATTATTTATCCATGATGCTTTAAAACTGAGGTTTTGCCGCCACTCTCTCTGGCTCTGGCTGTATTGGCAGCTTTTTTATGTAAGTGCATTTTGCACGATTGTTTTATACGTTCTTGTTTTACATACATGTTGGTTCACCAATGAAAACTGCACCATGAGATTCTTATCTTTTTGTCATTGGTGAGTCATTGCTTTGGATGGGATACGCTGAGCTGTTCTGATCATGAGAAGGAAAGTCTGTCAGGTCACAATCCAGACTTATTCTAAAAGAAGGTTCCTTGGATGGAACAGTGGTGGCCATTGACGTGGGGGCTCTCTATAGCTCCATACCCCATGACAAGGGCTTATCTGCTATCCAACATGTCCTTTCTCAGAGGAGCCGATATGACCAGTCACTTAATGAGTTCATTGTTTTATCTTTGGAATTCATTCTCAAACACGATTTATTTCCATTCCTTGATTCCCACTACCTCCAGGCACAGGGCGTAGTTATGGGCACATATTGTGTTCCTTCCTATGCCAATCTGTACCTGGGGGAGTGGGAACATTTGTTATTTGCTGATGAGGATGCGGCGATGTATGTGGACCACGCTGTTGCGTGGTATCGATACATCGACAATATCTTCATGCTGTGGGATGGATCCGAAACACAGCTTCTGAATTTTTTGAACTTTATCAACCATCATAACACCTTTAATCTAAAATTCACTATTTCCTACAACATGGCATCTAGCTTCCATCCCAAACCCCTTCTTAGATCTGTCCCATTTGGACAATACATCAGAGCAAGACATAGCTGCTCAACTGACCTTTTGTTTGAACAAGAAGCAAATAATTTACAATCTAGGTTATTGGAGAGAGGCTATTCAAAAGGATTTTGAAAAAAGCATAACAAAAGGCTAAAAGTAAATCTCGGAACGACCCTATTTTTGGACAACACAATCCCAAAAATTAACAAATCACTCGTATTATTGCACAGTACTCCACACAACACAAACAAATTAGGAGCATTTTTGGTAAATACTGGCATCTTCTAAGCATGGACCCTTCATTGTCTGCTTTTGTACTGAAGCAGCCGATGATCACATACAGAAGAGCTCCATCTCTCAAAGACAATTTGGTCCATAGTGAGTTCAAAAGAGATAGGAAAGATAGATGTAAAACCCTGGGAACTTTTAAATGTGGGAGATGCAATTATTGTACATTTATGGATACTAGATCACAGGCTATCTTACCGAATGGTACACAATTTAAACCTAAACACTGTAAATTGTAGGACTCCTGATGTGGTGTATCTACTGACATGTGAATGTGGATACTACTACATCGGGAAAACTAAATTAGAATTTTGGCGGAGAATATACCGCCATCTGACAAGTATCACAAAAAAAGACCCAGACTTACCTCTGGGGAGACATAGTGCTTTAGTCCATGGAGACTCCACACCTAAAGTAAAATTTCTGGCCTTAGATCATATCCATCCAGATCTGAGAGGAGGGGACCTCAACAAAATATTATTACAAAGTAAGTTGAGATGGATTTCCCTCCTTAAGGCCACCTCACCCCCAAGTCTTAAACATATTAGATGAACCAGACATCTACACTATACAGCCGGCCCATGGTACTCCCTAGGCGGCGGTACATTTTGGGGATAGCATTTCTATCTGAGTATGATGTCTAATGGGTACTCCTATTGTTTTTAATCAGTCCTAATTGGGTCTTCATTTTATATTTATGTACTTTTGTTTTTATCTTATGTCTACTGAATAAAATTGTTATTTTATACCTATATCCATATGATCTGTCACATTTAGTCCACGGGGGGTATCAGAACAGTTCTTCTGTGCAGAATTTTTGCTACTTGAATGGAACAGAGGTGAATAGTGTGAGCTAAAGATGACTAGAAACCTCTGATGACTTGGATCCTGTAACATGCCTTATTTGCTGTTCTATATTCTAAACAGCAACTGTATTTAGTGAGTGTGTTTTTCTGCTATTGGTGAAGGATGCACTGGGTAACTGGAGCACTAGATGTTGGATGTCACCTTGATTTTTTTTCACAAAGACTCACTCTGAACTTTATTTTTTATGTTTATTTTTGAGTATTTTTCTCTTTAATTTTACTACTAGAACACTTCAGATGTTTTATTTGAGATGTGTTAAGCGCTGCAATTTTTTCTTATTTTATACTTTGGATTCTGCTAGACTCCCCTTAGCCTCCTCAGCATCTGGCCTTAAGTACCCATAGGTGACAAAGTTCAATCTTGTCTATCCTTTTTCAGTGTCTGATGGCCTCTCACTCTTGATAAAATCTTTTGTACAAGGGGATGCTCATATAGCTCTTTATAGATGCTCTCCAGTGATGGTGTGGGATCTTATTCTGGGGCTGTCAGCCCTTCAAGACCCCTCTTCGAGCCAATGTGGGATATCCCCTTAGCTAATCTAATTTGTAAGATGGTTTTCCTTGTCAATATCAAATCCACCAGGTGAGTTTCTATGCTTGCAGCCTTATCATGTAAGAAACTTTCCTTGTTGCTGTAGAAATATAAAGTTTTCTTGAGACCCAAAGCTTCTTTTCTGCCCATGGTGGTCTCTTCCGTCCACCTTAATCAAGATGTTGTCCTTTCCTCTTTCTGTCCATCTTTTAAGCTTCTCAGGGAGGTCTCTCTTCACTATTTGGATGTTGTTCATGCTGTGTGTGTTTACCTATCACCTACGGGCTCCTTTAGACTTATGGATTGTCTATTTTTCCTTCTTTGGGTCTCTTGCAGAGGGAATCCTGCTTCTCATCCCCCCATCCTGTTAAGATACACTACACCTGATCAGTGTGTGTATAGGCTTTTTAGCATTGAGACTCTGTTTCATGAATTATAAAGGCTACTACCTGGTCCTCTGTTCATGCATTACAAAATGTTATCAGGGATGTTTGAGCATCTGCTGATTCTGACTTCAGCCATTAGGTCCTACAAGCAGCTGTCTAAATTTTGTTTTTGTGGACCTATTGGTTTTTGCTCAGTTGCCCACAGAATGAAGTCACTTATTGTTTTTTTTGTATTGCTTTTGGACATCCCAGTTGTCTATGACTATGAATATGTCCTGTACTATATTATCAATAGAGATACATTTTTTACTTGCCTGTAAAATCCATTTCCTGAAGTACAGTACAGGACACAGGATCCTTCCCTCTACCTCTGCTGCCTCTTATTGCTTTCCACAAAACCGAGGATTGCTGTAAGTAGGAGAGATTATATAGAAGTCCTGACAGTTCTGTTTGCCAATGTCTAATCACCTGGAGGTGGCAAAACATCAAGTTCAGCAATACTAAAATAACACATCAACATTTCTCCGCAAACTATTCATGTTTCTTTCCACCTTAAAATATTTTCAAGAATGCCAAAAGTCATAAAAATATACACAATGCAAACCCAGAAGCAAACTCTTCTGTATGCCCAGGAATGTTGATAACCCAGTATGAAACAAAGATGAAAATATGCTCATTCATACTGTACAGCAAGATCTTAATCAATGCATAAGGCAATGTTGCAAAGCAAATGTTCGCTGAACTTAGTAAATAAGGAGAAACTATATTTACTTCAACAATCCAGTCATGTTCTAGCAAAAATCCAATTTTTCTGTTGAAAGTTTCCAGGTTGGCATTTGCATAAGAACAACATATATACAGATTTTGTCTTGATCAGAACAGGAGATCACTAACTTTTTAGCACCTTGGCACATTCTGTCATGACCATTTCTCATTTTGATTGCATGGGGGTGAGCATCATTAAAACATTCCTCACAGAGCTTACTTTAATAGATTAAATCTTTTTAAATTGTTAGATTGGGAGAGGTGTACTTTTTTCATATTTAATCTACATGCAATGCCAGCTATATTTGCACAACATTCACAATACACTTTAGAAATTCTGTCTTGCATCTCATTTTCAGTATCAAACTCTTCCTTTTTGTTATTACACTTTATTTGATCACAACTAAATGATTGGCTAGATCAGAATGGTCACTAAAAGTATACTGAATTACCTATTATTACATGTACAGAAGGCTTTTTTTTAATATACCAAATGCTTTTATTACACGTATAACCTCATACAGTTATCAGAATGCAATATTTTCATTTTAGTGGTCATTTGAAAATGATTTTAAGAACATTGATGCTATTTTATTTTGCATACCAAGAATAAAGATTTATTACAATATGAAACTAGGCTTTTGACCTAAGCAATATTAACACAGAGTTATTTCGTTGATGTACTCATTGACATTAAAAAGGTCTTAAAAATCTGCACACAAGTATAAAACTCTTGAGTGTAGCCTGGACATGGACCGCTGTGCTATAAATAATAAGCAACTTCTACAGCATATGTGAAAAGAAGTATTTCTTTAAGTTTATTTGCTGTCTTTTTTATGAGCGTTGGTGCCAGAGGCAGATTTACACATCATCAAAGGAAAAATTGAAGATATTTTAAATGTCAAAAATATTTCATGCCAAATTATATTTTTACCTAAAGCTATGCCAGCATTATGCTTTAAAGGACAATCATTTAGAATTCATAATACTACTTGAGAAAAATGAAACTACCTAATGGTTTCTTACATCTTCAAGGAAACACTTGAATTTCTTGTGAATAAAGCTGGTCCTAAATGGATTAAAATGTAGCTGATTCATCAGGAACTGGCTGAATTTCAATCTATTTATGGGTGTTCCTACTCAACAGAAGCCAATCTAACAATCAACTTCTGTCAAACAGGAATGTTGGAAAACTTTTGTCAATTAGCTTCCGCATCGGCTAATCAGTGTATTCTGAAACCAGAGGAGTCCAGTTGTCACAATACAATGGCACAGCAGGAAGGAATTCTCCATCCACCTTTCTTGTGTGGATGGGGGAATCCATGAATTTCTTTTCTATTAACCCACTGGCTGATCAAAAATAAATAATTCATCTACTGTATGGCAAGGCCTGAAAAACCAGCACAGCTTTTACAATGGAGCCCCACTAACTGTCATATTTTCAATATATTTTATAATGAATATGCAAAAATGGTTTTGGAACAACCACAAGTGGATAGAACATTCATAGCAAGATTGCCAACCTAAATTTAAATTTCCACGGACATGCTTACAGACTTGCATACATGTATTTTTGTTACATTAACAGAAAAAGTGACTTGAAAAAAGGAAGTGTATATCTGTAGTGTACACTTCCTCATCAACAAAGTGATGCCATTGCCAATCTTAGGCTACAGCTGCCATGCCACCACCCCAATCTCAGTACTCAGACTACAGCTGCCTAACTCTGATTGGCTGAACTGGGAAGGCACCTCTGTGATTTGTTGGCAGGTCTTCATCTCATCCTGGCACAGTGTGCAGTTGTTGAAACCATTGGTCAGAACTGCCAGGGATAATGGGGGGAAGCAATGGCTGGATAAGATGAAATAGGTGTAGTTGCTGAGAGGAGCCAGAGTGAGGGGAAGTTTTGGGCTCATTGATAGCTTTAACCAACACTTCACAGGCGGAGTGAAGAGAGATATGGGTTACATACCTACTGACCCCTGCACTTTGCATTACTTAATACTTAAATCTGAACTCTGTGTTACTTACTACTGACCCTTGAACACTGTGTTACTTACTACTGACCTAAGTACTCTGTGTTACTTACTACTGGCCTCTAAACTCGGTGTTACTTGCTACTAACCCCAGCACTGTGCATTACATACTAGGGATCTCTGAACTCTGCATTGTGTGTATTTAGAAGTATTTATTGGCTAGTGAGTTCTTTATTGGAATAATGTAAATTCCAATGCTACCTCCAGCAGTTCACCCTATAGGCGTTATGAAGTTTGCAATGAAACTTATGTAACATGACTGGTGATTGAACATGTAAAGCCTGCATAAAATAAATTTTAAATACAGTGCTGGTAAAATGGACAGAGGCTAGTGAAGGGGGATGTTTGGGTTTAAAGTGTATGTCAGGATTGTAATACTTTAAAGACCCTTCAAGTACAACTCACCCCCCTGTTCATTAGTCAGAAATGCACTGATCAACAGCTCCTCTGGGGCCAGATTTTCTGGGGTCCCTATTTTAAAAGGGTTTTCAGATGTCCCCATATAGTTCAGGAGGGGGAGGAATATAATTTGGTGGGGACCCCATGCCATTTTTTGTTGTGTTTTTATCAAGGATGAAGGTCTGGTGTTGATTTTAGGAGGAAACTCTACCCTGTTTTTTTGTGTGGTGTTAACTCTCTAAATTCATACCAGACCTGAAAGATCTTGTATGTAATTTAGGGCCCTCATCTAGGATAAGGATCTGGTATAGACGAAGAAAACACCTGGCTGTTTGTTTACAAAGAGAAGGAAGCAGCTGTCATTTTCCTGCAATTTAAATGTCCCTTTTGTCTTGTTAAATGTCAGTTTTGCTCTATATTGTATACATTGTACAGATTAACCACTTCACGTGTAGGTTCGGGGCATCTCCAAGCACACTATTTAAAGGAATTTAGCATTCTTACATTTTAGACATTATTAAAATCTCTGCCCCTGCAAAACAGCATTTTATGTTACTTTATTTTTTGAGTTGGTACATGTCCCCCATAACACTGTCCAGCCCCTCATTCTTTTTGTTTGACAATTCCTTGAGTATAAGCCTAAAAAAATGGTCATTACTGAATTTTAATATGTGGCTTTAATTGAATTCAACAGCATTCAGATTTGGAATCCAAACTTGGTAAGGTTTGCCAAACATAGCCTGAACCAAGCCCAGGTACATTCAGTTCATCCCTAATCTCTACGACATAAGCTATAACGGGGCTAATTAGACTCACTGATTTTACTTATCGAACAGATAAAAAAAATTGCTTTCCGTGGCATATTTAACAGAACAAAAGGTTGCAAAAAAGGTATGTTCATTTTTAGGGTTTACATACACTTTACATTCTTAACTGTCCATTTAGTTTAACATTTTACTAAATATTTATTTTGTGCATTCCAGTGTCTGCCTAACATTTTCAATAGCTTGCCTCTAGCGTTTTACTGTTATGGCACTGTATGCATATCACTTAAACCAGACACCTCTATACTTCTGAACTGCTAACCAGACAACACCTGTTATATATTTTCAAAACTTCTGGACGATATTATAGCCTATTCATTAACCTGACTTAATGTCTGCTGTCTGCCCTTCGATTTTCCCTGGACTATGGTTTTCATTGCTAATTGTTGTCTGGAACCAATCATTAATTTGAATGTGTTCTCCTATTCCTCTTACTCCTTCTTTCATTTCACTAAGGAGAGTTGGTGGCTCAATTACTAGGAGGTGTGCAAAAGAACGAGCAGCAGATGTATACACAAACATCATATAATGTATTGGCAGTGGTGTCACTTTGTAACATTCGTCAATTTAATCAGCCTCCTTGGTTCCCCTGGGGGTACATTTATTGAGAATTGCTTTTCAATACAGGCTTTGTTGTTTAAAGTGTCTTATATGTTGTATTTATAATTGCCTTTACAGTCCCAATCGTGCTGTAAAAGGGCAGGTGCACTATGTGGTAAGATTTAAGTGGCACCTCCTGGGCTGGAGCTTGGCAGTTCTCCTACACTGCCAAGCCGAGTGATGTGTAAGTTGTTAAACTAAGGTACTCATGCTGCAATAGTTCCCTCAGAGATGATCACTTGGGTTGCAATTGACACTTTAATGGATGAACATCAACATATAGTAAGAAAAGCTGTGAACATACATGTGTCTTGCAATAAAAATAGAAATAATAAACAAGATAACTCACAGTGTTGATATTTGCTCATACACTAAGAATTTTACTACTATGTTCTCTTTTTCAATAAATAAAGTGGAACTAAACCCTCCTGTCCTTTACAGCCAACAAAGGAGTCATATTAGCCTGTGTTTAACCCTCCTCTTGTGTTAGGGTCAAAACTGACCCGTTTTCAGGTTTTGAATGTCTATAAGTATCACATAAATTTGTTTATTGCATCAAGATGTTTTTACTTTGTCAGGAACCTCTATTTAAACAATGTAATAGAAAAATAATCCTTTTCACTAAATTATAAAATACTGTGGTGAAAATTAAGACGTTCATGGTGTTAGGGTCAATTCTGCCCAGTTATAATATAGGATTTTAGGACACTAATAAGTTCCAAAACTGAAATCATAAACACTCTCTCTGCTTAGTAACAGTGACAGCCAATCCCCTCTCAACCCTGGGAGCTGTAGTTAGGGAGGGGCCTATCTCTTTTCCTGCTTGTCTGCTTCTCTAAATAAAGTGAAGAAGCATAGGACAAATTCATTTCAGAGTTGCTGACTTTATTTTACCATTTTTTAAATTTGACAATGAGAGGTATGCTATCAAAAGAAAGGTCTAGGGGTCACACCAAAAATATTAAAACCAATCTTTTCAAGGATAAAGAAGCCTAACAAGGTAACCAAGAGGTAAGAAACAAATTTGATGATAAATAATTATTCAGAGGGTATTTTATGGCTGATTTAAAACACGGGTCAAAACTGACCCTAACATCATGGATAGTAACGGAATTCTAACATAAGAGGAGGGTTAAAACTTTAGCTGCCATGGTGGTGCACATGTGATGAGCTATGACATCAACCAATTCATGGCTTGAAATCTGGATTTAGGGCTAACATATGCACACTGGCACTGTGACAGTTATCACCAAAGGCATGCTTTGAATGTAACTGCTTTGAGAAACAGGTAAATGGGTGGGTTTACTTTCCATTCCAGGGCCATCGTCATAATATCGGTAGAGGCATAGTCAGTCACCTCCTGACTATGCCTCTATCTCTGTCCCATGGGGCATAGTCAGCAGAAGACCAAAGAGTAATATGATAAGCATGGAGTTGGGGTGCTAGAGGGAATGAACAAAGGGACATATGACAAGCTTCCAGGGGGATGTTTCATCCCCCCCCCCCCAAATTGTGAGAGCGGTAAGATTGTTGAGAACAGTGTTGTATTCAGTGACACCCAGACACACAGGGACCTCTGCTGCCGGCAGTTTTTTTCCTTTTTATGCTCAAATGCCTGTGCAAAACTCCTAGGATTTGGGTCATCAAAGAGAGAGACCACTAAAGGATTGCCACTCTAGTAGGATCCTATTCTGGTCTGGTATAGATCTTAGGGGAACCCCACACAAATTTTTCTAAAAAACTGTATGGGGTCCCCCCAAAATCCATACCAGACCATTATCAGACCACACAGCCTGGCAGGTCAGGAAAGGGGAGGGGGAGAGCGAGCGCCCCCCCCCCCTTCCTGAACCATACCAGGCCACATGCCCTCAACATGAGGGGTGCTCTGGGGCAGGTGGGACTCTTGTCAGTATGCATAGGAAGCTTTCCATGGCAGTTTAGTTCCTGTGCTGGGAGTTTGCAGAGAGTGTGCTCTCAGCAAGCAAACTTTTTACCTATAGATACGAGTGTTAAAGCCCAAACCCCAAGAGACTGCATATATGTGTACTGCCAGCAGGAAGTTTAAAAAAAAAAGTTTCCACTAAATAGCATTTTACATTTATTTTACACTATTAACCTGTTCAGGTCACCTGTGTGCCGGATCACATATATATATTGTGAGGGATTAGCTCGGTGGTAGGCGTGGATGACCCCTTTGGGGGTGCGTTTTCACAGAGAGATAGCCGAGCAGAGGTTGAAAACAATAGTTTGGTTTATTAGGTCAATTTTCTTCATACCAGTGCATGCAGCAAAAACATCAAAATAAAATAAAAGACAAAATAAATCCTTGCCTCTGTGGGCGGCTACCTTCTCACGCTGGAACCTACCTAAGAAGTCTTTCCAACCTACTGTTGGGCCGACACTGCTGATCCTACAGCAGACACTCAAATGTCCATTTGTTTGCTTTTCACACAGCACAAACATTGTCCATTGAACATGTCCCTTTGTTTTCTTTCACACAGCACATGTTCATTTATAACAGGATCCTTTACTCTTCAGATTCTTCACATTGAACACAGTTCATTTAACAGGTCCCTTTACTCTTCACACTCTTCACATGGAACACTTTGTCTTCTCACCTTTGAGACGTCTTCACTCGTGGTTACCCTCCTTAGCTTCACATCGCTGTAGGGGGTCTTCTCCCATGCTCACCAGCTTGTCGGGAGGCACACATCCGACTGTCCTCCTGCTCCCAGCCCACATGGCTTCAGGATGCAGCTTCTGGAGGCAGCAGTCCTTCTCCCATGCCCACACGGCGTCGGGAGGTACACGTATGTCTGTCCTCCTCTCCCAGCCTACATGGCGACAGGAGGCAGCACTCAATAGATTTTCTCTGGACAAATTATAGAGTCCTTGATCTCCTCATTCTGAACAGCTGAATGGTTTTCAACTTCCTGCTGGCTCTCTCTGCAGCCAACACCCTATAGTATCAGTGAACTTTCAAAGCAGGTGGGAATGTGTCTCCTCTCAGTGACTACATTCCCAGATTTACCTGACTTCCTGTCACATACCCCCCCCTCTTGTTTCAACCCTAGGGTTGGGACACATATTTCCAGGCACGCATGTGTCAGGCACTGCTGACTCACTGATAAGCCTCCTATTATCCTCAAGCTTCCGGATGAAACTGTTTTGTCATCTTCATTGACAGATTTCTCATAAATGCCACACAGTTTGTCTCTCATCTCATATACACATTCTTCAACTGCATTTTTGGCATCATTTTGCTCCTTCTCGTTTCTGTCATCTTCATTGACAGCTTTCTCATAAATGTCAGACAGCTTGTCCCTCATAACCGTCTGTCCAATCCACCATGGAGGACCGTGATCCATAGGCAACTCAATTGGGCTAGTCTTAATGTCTTCAACATTCTTAAGACGCCTCTCTCTGCAATCCATAAATGTTTTCCACAAAACTTTGAGAACCTTTGCTTCACTAAGCTTTGTTCCAAGTAGGGACTCTTGACATCCCTCTGTGACTTGAGTTGCCTCTCCATACATCTGTACACAATCATTGACTTTTTGTTGTAAAAGGGAATGATCTTCCTTCTTGAGCTTTGCTTGCTCTAAGATGCTGTGCAGAGGATTTTCCAATTGAGACAACAGGCTGTCACACATTTCTTCAAAGTGACCCCTGTTCCTTTTCCCAGAGATATCAATATCATTCAAACATTTCATATTCATAGGCAGATCTGAAGCATTTGCACTCATCAACTTCTTAAACTTTTCGCCCTCCTGAGCGAGTCGCAGTAAAGGCCTACTATTTGATTTGATATTCAGTTTATATTTCTTGCCAAACTCTTCACAGAAGTAGCCAACCAGAACATCATCAACTTTCCTTCCACCAACATCGGGGTTAAAGGCAACAACACAGTTGAACCCAGCGATCTGGGTGGTATCCATTATAGACCTCCTCTCTGCATCAGTGAAGAAGCATGGAACTGCAACACATTCTTTTACAGGTTTCTTCAATGCACTTTCTGCTGAACTATTTGACCGCTCAAGGTCACCTAGTTCCTTTTCTCTATCTGAATTCCACATGGAATGCATCTCAAGATCACGATCAAACTTCTGCCACCCGTCTTTCACCAGTTCCATTTTGGAAACACTCCCTGAAAGGCACTTATTCATTTGCTTCACGTTTTCACCAACAGCCTTAGTTTTCTCCACTAGGTTTTCAGCCTGAACTGAGAAATCATCACATTTCTTACTCAGCTCCTTTGTTTGCTGAAGTTCTAATGATACATTTTCCAATGCTTGAAGTTTTTGAAGGAACGGTTTATTCCAAAGGGGTGATTCAAGCCACATGTCGTCACATTTCTGAGGCTCACTCAGGACAGACCCCAAAACACTGATCCTTTTAAAAACTGCATCAGGCACACTATCCCCTCTTTGGGACAGATCCTCTGTTGCCTGGAATTCCTCTTCCAGTTCCTGCAACGGAATCTTCATCTCTTCTACTTGCTGTTCTAAGGCTCGCTTAGACTTTTCTAGCTCCTGAACTCTTTTCACAACATCATCCTTGGAGCTGACCAATTCTTCCATTTCTGTACGCAGCTGTTTGTTAACACTTTCTAGTTCAGCCTTACACTCTAGAGCTTCCTCCAAAGAGCGAGCCAAGAACAGGGCTTTGCTCTCGTTATCACGCACCTCCGTTTCTGCACGGGCGCGTTCTTCTGCATATTTTGCAGACACAGTCTTCTCTTCACCAAGCATCTGATCAAACTTCTTTTTCACATCTTCAACACACTGTAATGAACCAACGCTTTCTTCCATGCGTTTTTTCATATCCGCTATCTGAGCTTGCAATGTTGCGACTTGCTCTGATAGGTTTTTCTTTGCTTCCGCCTCCTTTTTTAATTGTTCCAGGAAGCCATTTTTCTCATCTTCCATTTGTTTGAGCTTTGTGCTAAAACTCAGCCTTTGACACCTCTCTTCCTGTAAGAGTTCCTGCGTGTCTTGCAGCTGCGATTCCAAGATAGAAAAATCTTCCGCAATTTCTCTAGATTTGCTGTCTGCTTGAGAAAGCTGATTTGTAACATTGTCCAACTCAACCTGCAGTCGGTTTGCCTTCTCTGACAGCTTAGCACACAATCGGTCACCTTCTGACACCTTGACTTGCGATTCCAGAAGCTGTGCCTCTACTTTTTCCCTCTTATGTTCACAATCTTCTTTTCCCTGCATAAGAGCCTTCACCTCATTGGCTAGCATCTGGGAATAAGAATGTAATTCTGCCACACAGGCTTCTTTCTCCTTTAACTGCTGCTGGACACGTTGGGCTTCCCCTTTCCAACTTTCACAGTCCGCACGCCATTCATTTACCACATTGCTTAAAGTAGTGAGCTCATACACAGTACTCAGTAATTTAGCCTCTCTTTCACTTTTCTCTTTGTCGTTGAGAGACAATGTCGCTTTCAGAGCAACATTCTGTTCCTGCGACTCCTGCAGGTCTATTTTTGTAACTTCCAAACACTGAAGACTTTTTTCCAGCTGATTACGCAACTCCAACATATCAGCCATACTTTGCTTCTGCAAAGTCTGAATTTCACTTTCCTTTTCCATGAGGATGGTATCTTTCTCCATTATAGTCTCTCTGCGTTTTTGCAACTCGACCAAAAGAAGAGCAGTGGATTCTTCCCACTGTAACACATGAGACTTGAGTAGTTCATTCATTTCCTGCAAGTTTCTATGCTCCATTTTAAGCAATTCCAAGGCTTGTTCCTTTTCTTCCATTTTCCGTTGCAAGGCATCCAACTCAGCCCTGCACACATACTCGGTTTCCTCCAAACCGATGGCCTCCATTGGCTGCTGGCGTCTCTGTTTCCAGCCTGCCATGCTCTCTTGATGAGCCTTTTGTTGAGCTGCAAAGCTCCGTTGTTTCAGCATCTCCCCCATTTTGGGTTTACTTTTCATCTGAGCACACTGCGTCTCCATAGCAGTTTCATCAGTGTTGCTAGGGACAACAACCTTCCTCTTTAGTAGACTCTCTTTAGGCATGGATGGGGCTGGTTCAGACGGTAACATCCCCTCCATCCATAGAATCCGGTCTCTCATTTCATCTATCTTTGCATTTTTCAGGCGTTTGGATCGCCCCATCTTCAATAACTCCACAAATTTTTCACAGTCCAGCAAAAAATTTTCAGACCACTGTCTCTTTAACACATGTAGTTTTTCTCTCTCTTGCAAGATCTCTTTTCCTGCACACACAGTTTGTGCAATCACTTGCACCAGACACAACAAAGTTCATCAAATAATTTTGAGACCGCTGTCTCTAAAACACTTTTTTTTTTTTTTTTCTGTCAGGATCTTCTCTCCTGCACACATAGATTGTGCAATCTCATGCACCAGACCAAGTTCATCAAACATTTGCACTTCCTTGCAGGGATCTCTGCTTATGCCCGCATCCTCCACCATATGTGAGGGATTAGCTCGGTGGTAGGCGTGGATGACCCCTTTGGGGGTGCGTTTTCACAGAGAGATAGCCGAGCAGAGGTTGAAAACAATAGTTTGGTTTATTAGGTCAATTTTCTTCATACCAGTGCATGCAGCAAAAACATCAAAATAAAATAAAAGACAAAATAAATCCTTGCCTCTGTGGGCGGCTACCTTCTCACGCTGGAACCTACCTAAGAAGTCTTTCCAACCTACTGTTGGGCCGACACTGCTGATCCTACAGCAGACACTCAAATGTCCATTTGTTTGCTTTTCACACAGCACAAACATTGTCCATTGAACATGTCCCTTTGTTTTCTTTCACACAGCACATGTTCATTTATAACAGGATCCTTTACTCTTCAGATTCTTCACATTGAACACAGTTCATTTAACAGGTCCCTTTACTCTTCACACTCTTCACATGGAACACTTTGTCTTCTCACCTTTGAGACGTCTTCACTCGTGGTTACCCTCCTTAGCTTCACATCGCTGTAGGGGGTCTTCTCCCATGCTCACCAGCTTGTCGGGAGGCACACATCCGACTGTCCTCCTGCTCCCAGCCCACATGGCTTCAGGATGCAGCTTCTGGAGGCAGCAGTCCTTCTCCCATGCCCACACGGCGTCGGGAGGTACACGTATGTCTGTCCTCCTCTCCCAGCCTACATGGCGACAGGAGGCAGCACTCAATAGATTTTCTCTGGACAAATTATAGAGTCCTTGATCTCCTCATTCTGAACAGCTGAATGGTTTTCAACTTCCTGCTGGCTCTCTCTGCAGCCAACACCCTATAGTATCAGTGAACTTTCAAAGCAGGTGGGAATGTGTCTCCTCTCAGTGACTACATTCCCAGATTTACCTGACTTCCTGTCACAATATATATATATATATATATATATATACGTGATCTGGCTCTTCTGGGTAGGATGCGCACATGTGCACAAGCCGGTGGCGCGCTCCCACTGTGATCACACACAGCAGGAACCCAGCGGCAGGTACCGCAGACTCGATGTCTGCTGGCACCCGCTGATCATTTGGTACACAGGCAGAACTGCATTCTGCCTATGTAAGCAAGGCAGATTGTCGTTCGGTCAGTAGGGAAGGAACGGGTTCTGTGTTCTTGCAAAGCAGGGACATGGATCCATGCCTGCCCCTAGTAAAAGCACCTTCCAAACAGTGCACAAACACTAGCTAGGCACACATTTAACCCTTTGATCTCCCCTGATGTTAACCCTTTCCCAGCCAGTGTTATTAGTACAGTGACAGTGCATATCTTTTAGCACTGATCACTGTAATAATGTCACTGGTCCCCAAAAAGTGTCAGTTGGTGTCCAAATTGTCCGCCGCAATATCGCAGCCTTGCTATAAGTCACTGACCACCGCCATTACACGTAATAAATAAACTTAAATATAAATATCCCAGATTTTGTAGACGTTATAACGTTTGTGCAAACCAATTAACATATGCTTATTGGGATTTTTTTTACCAAAAATATGTAGCAGAATACACATTAATCTAAATTTATGAAGAAATTTTTTTTTTTTTTTATGGGATATGTTTAATAGCAGAAAGTAAAAAATATTTATTTATTTATTTATTTATTTTGTGGGTCTTTTTTTGTTTATAGCGCAAGAAAAAAAAAAACGCAGAGGTGATCAAATACCACCAAAAGATTAGTGGGGGGGGGGGCATAGATTTTTTTGGGCACAGCGTCGCACAACGGCGCATCTGTCAGTTAAAATAACACAGTGCTGTATCGCAATAAATTACCTGGTCAGAATGGGGAGTAAATCTTCCTTGAGGTCAAGTGGTTAAATGTCCCACCCAGCATTACCCAACTCCTTGCACTCTTTTTTGACAATTGTTTGCCTATTAGCCAAAAATGAGGCATAATTCAACCACTTAAGCCCCGGAGGATTTGGCTACTCAAAGACCAGGCCCTATTTTGCGATTCGGCACTGCGTGACTTTAACGGACAATTGCACGGTCGTGTGACGCTGTACCCAAATTAAATTGACGTTCTTTTTTCCCACAAACAGAGCTTTCTTTTGGTGGTATTCGATCCCCTGTGCCATTTTTATTTTTTGCGCTTTAAACAAAAAAAGAGCGACAATTTTGAAAAAATAACAATATTTTTCACATTTTTTATATGAAATTCTCCACAAAAAAAATGTAAAAATCTAAATTTTTTAACATTTTAGCTCAATTTGTTTTTTGCTACATACTTTTGGTAAATAAAAAAATAAGTAAAATTGCAATAAGCATTTTTGGTTTGGTTTGCGCAAAAGTTATTGCTTTTACTAACTACAGGAAAGATTTATGTCGTTTTTATTGTTTTTTTTTTAAACTAGTAATGGCGGTGATCTGCGATTTTTTTTTCGGGACTGCGACATTGCGGTGGACAGATCGGACCCCTGACTAACATTTTTGACACTTTTGGGAGTACCAGTGACATTACTACAGTAATCAGTGCTAAAAATATGCACTGTTACTGTAAAAATGACACTGGCAGGGAAGGGGTTAACTTTATTGGTGATCAGTGGGTTAAATGTATCCCTAGGGCGTGATTCTATCTATTAGGGGGCATGGTTTGTGATGTAACCACAGAGACATACGATCCTACATAGTAGGATCGTATAGTCTCTGCACTTACATCAGGGAGAATGACAGACGGCTGTGTTTACATCAACTGTCTGCCTTTCTCCCTCTTCTGCGGGAGATTGCGAGTGGCCGGCGGACATCGGAGCCGCAGGTCACTCACGCGGGGATCTCAGTGAATGAGCGGGGGCGGAAGCGTGCCTCCAGCGGTGCGCGCTCGCCCCCTACTGGCTCCTGGGCGAGCGACGTAGCCCTACGTCGGTTTGCCCAGGAGCGGCCGACCGCCGCAGTAAATAGTCGTGCGGCGGTCGGCAAGTGGTTAACAGCAACTCCTTAGAATAGGATTCATCCCAATGTTCAGGTTCTTGAACTCTGAACCAGATTCACTGAACCTACAGTAAATCAAATCGGGCAGATTCACCCATTGCAAAAGTTAAGTCACAGAATATGTGTTAATGTTAGGGCTTTGTTTAGAGGTCAATTTGATGTAAAGGTATAACCAAACTACCACAAATAATTGGTTCTGTAATAAAAGACAAACAGAAATTGCATTTTCTTGTTAGAAGAACACAGGCCCTAACTGTTCCTTATTAGAGGGACTGTCTACCTTTTGGAACCAAATTCCAAGTGTTTAACTGTACTTAACCTTTAAACAAATCTCTGTATTTTGTCTGCGCATATGGAAAAATCAGTATAAATAAAATTGGGGTAAGATAATATTGGTGAAAAAAAGCACTTGTAGCTTTGCCAACCATTTTTTGCAAATTCATTCTACATGGTGCAGGGGGGTGGCATGACAGGGGTGTGTTCTTCGCCATGATATTTTGTGATAAGAGGTGTCCCGCTTTCTCAAGTCAGAAAGTTGGGATATATGTAAGTAAACAGCTTTCCACTGCTTTGTTCATGGTTTCTCTCCCTGCACAGTGCACATACTTTAAACGTTTTATTTTAACACTTCAGCAGCAGCTAACCACCCCATTTGTGGTGGTATGGCAAAATGTGCAATGCATAGTGCGTTGACACCGCTGTTTATAGTCTAACTGACAAAGATATCTGTGAATCTACATTGTTGGTATGAATCAGTTGAAAGCTGAACATATGGAAAAAAAGGATTCAGGTTTTTGACATTATAAGAACATGTGTAACAACTTATTTGTTTTAGGTGTTGGGTTTAGATATACTTTAAGGGTAATTTAGGGGTTAGGTGCTAGCCAATTGCAAGTGCTGACTGGTGTCTTCTTGTTTGGGGGGGGGGGGGGGGTTATGGCAGTCCCCTGTCATAACACTATAGCTCAGTGTGGAGATGGATGTACTAACATTCTATAGTTAGTACAGAAAGCTCCTCCTGAGAGCCTCAGCCCATTGGGCTGAACAAAAAAAACTCATAGTGTGTACCAGGCATTACTTACCACAGGAATGATATAAAACACAAATTTAAAGCAGCGCTAGCCCTTAAAATTGTATAAAAATAAATAACACTAGATCTCTCCTAAATAAAACATGTGACACTCTCAAGTAAAAGATAGGATATTAAATTTTGTTAAACAATTGACGCACTTCCTGTCACGTACGGAGCGGCACGTCACTTCCGGTTTATCGCTTCCTGTCCGTGGAACGCACGCCGAGCGGCGTAACCACGAGGCACTACGTTGTATATGCCTAACTATCTTGTACTTGCTGTAAGTATGCACTTGGCTGCTAAGCAGAAATAAACCCATACGTACATACTTCACTATATACGCCTTTTATTTCTTTTAATGGTGGATGCGCAAGCGGACCCTTATTTACAGTGAAAGGCGTACAGAGGAAAATATCCTGGTGTCAAGGCTTATTTGCAATACTGTTGAGGCTCTTAATTATTGGCGCTGTGGTGAGTAGCGAACCAAGAGGGGCACCTTTTCACCTTGGAGCACTTTATTGTATAACCGGCACCGGAGCACCTTACTTTGATCACCTAAGGGATACCAATTTATTTTTTATGGACTTTAGCACGATTTCACAGTTTTTTATAATTATCTATGTATTTTAGCACCAAAAAATATTATCATTTCACAATATTTTATACATAATTTTTTAAAAATTGTTTAACAAAATTTAATATCCTATCTTTTACTTGAGAGTGTCACATGTTTTATTTAGGAGAGATCTAGTGTTATTTATTTTTATACAATTTTAAGGGCTAGCGCTGCTTTAAATTTGTGTTTTATATCATTCCTAAGATTTTCTTAGTGTCGCAGCAGCTGCCCATCCATAATATATTATTATTTTCTTTGCACTGAATTTATACACCATTTGATCACTTGGAGATTTATAATTTAGCTATTTTATTCCATAAGCGCGGGTATAAATTAGTTTCTCACATTACTTACCACAGACAAACTGTCTCATGTGACCACAATACAGCATGTTTCAATCAATAAGTGCCTGAATTATTCAAGGCATTAAGAAAGCTTGGTGCCTACCAATTGAAATGCATCATCACATGAAGTAAATCTTGTGGGTAATATGGCAAACCTACACTTAGAGGCAAATCCCACTGATGTCTATTGGGGGGGGGGGGGGAGTGTGCGTTGTTAGTTTATGGCCATTTTTAATAGACAAACTGTAGTCAGATAACATGGGAAGTTGGGCACTGGCAGAGAAAACATGTACCAATGCAAAGATTACTTTTTTTCCTTAATACAGTACAGGAAGAGGTTTTCTTCTTGTGGGTTTGAGGGCAGCATTTAAAATATCTAAACCTTTTTAATAACATGTGTGGCAGTGGAAAGTATGTGTACTGTACCTGTTGCCTCGAGAGCAATACTGCTAGGAGAAAAGTCTAAGTTTGTAGGCCTTAAAGTGATTGTAAATTATCAGCTTGTAAAACAACCCATACAGTTTAAAATAGAAATGAAAGGCAAAACATGATCACATTCCCTCTGTTCTCAGCTGCATAAGGACTGGGGGGAGGAGAAGCAACAGCACACTGAGCTTCCCAGTGAATGGCTGCGCAGCTGGGGTATGTCAGGACAAGTCTGATCATTGGAGGAGAACACACTGAGTTCCCAGCATAGCTAGAGAACTGGCCACAGTGTGCTCTTCTGTCTGTGTGTTCTGTTTTTAATAGGAAAGCAAGGGGACTGGCAGGAACACCAGGGATTTCACACAAAGGAAGCAATACAAAGAGAACAGCATACGTTCTCATATACAGTAAGTACATGGTACAGCAGAAACATATCAGGAATTTGAAGGGTTGGGGTAAAAAAATGCTTTAAGTTTCATGCTGCCCCTCTGGAAGATGAGGAGGAGGGAAACAGAATGAAGGCTGCCATCCTGCATCCTGCAGAGGGAACTTTACTGCTGAATGAGTCCTGGAGGGCTGGACATAAGTTGTTACCAGTAGACCATACAGGAAGCCTTAACTACTCACTTCACAAATAAATATTGCCAGTCATGAATCTGCAGTATTGTTTCATGCCCTGACTGTCTGCTTACCTCTCTGGTCTGTGTATCAGCTTTAGGGGCCATGCTCTCATACCTGTGTGTTTAAGTAATCTTCTCTCAGCATTGCTCCAACCCAGCCTCTAACAGAAAACACTATATTAACCCACGCACTGCAAGCCAGCCTTGCCCAAGCAACAATTATGTGAAGGCTTCCCTGAGTGTCTCTTGCCGTCTGCTCTATGTCTGATCTCCGTGTACCAATTTTGGCTTGTTCCAATAACCATCCCTGTCTGCTTGTTGCCCCGACCTTCAGCTAGTCCTTCTGACCATCCCTGTCTGCTTGTTTCCCTGACCTTTGGCTTGTTCTCCTGACTATCCATTGTTGCACTGATCTGCTGCTTCCTCTCCATCCACCAGAGCCAGCCGTGAGCTGGGAGACCCTGAGGGCTTGTGAGCTGGAGTCAGCTGCAGCCAAATCCATCCTTACCATCAGAGGCTCTGGTGAAAACCTGCTGGCTCTTAGACTCTGCACCCTGGGGAATCTTATGCTCTAGCCCCCTGTTCAGAACCATGACTGTGACCCTGTGTAGCTGCTTCTCTCAGCCATCGACCCTCAGCAGTCAGCCGTTGGGTTCACAACCTCTGCAGTGTTCTCCCCGTCACTTGATGCTGCTGGTGACACTGACAGTTTGCTCAGACCATGGACCCAGCTGATGTGCCTCTACCCGCCGATGATCAGCTGCAGGGCATAGTCCACAGACTCAAGACCCAGGAATCTAATCAGACCCAGTATCTTCTGGTCTTCCCGCTGCATATAGCGTTTTCCAGGATATGTTGTGCAAAAAAACAGCTGAGGTGCTTTCTACGCACAGGTCCTTGTGACTGTGCTATTGACCCTGTTCCTGGAGCAACTCTACCCAGGGGTCATACCTACCCCCTGTCCATTCCAAAGACCCAGGCCATGTGAGAGTATGTTGCTGAAAATCTAGAAAAAGGATTCTTTCGGAGATCCTCTTCGCCTGCAGGAGCAGGGTTCTTTTTTGTTGCCAAGAAAGATGGTAGTTTAAGACCCTGCATTTACTATTGAGGCTTGAACGCGGTGACAATCAAAAATCGATACTCCTTACCTTTATTATCTGAACTGTTCAACAAATTGAAAGGTGCCCCCAATTTTACTAAGTTGGATCTCAGGAGAGCATACAATCTTATCTGGATTCGGAAGAAGATGAATGGAAAACAGCATTTAATACTAGAGATAGACATTCTGCCCTTTGGTCTGTGTAATGCCCCATCTGCGTTCCAAAACGTTGTCAGTGAAATCTTCAGGGATCTGCTATATCAATTTGTTGTCATCTATCTGAATGACATTCTCATCTTTTCTGAAAATCTGGCCCGGCACCTTAGAGAGAACAATCTGTATGCCAAGTTGGAAAAGAGTTCTTTTGAATGTTCTGAGGTCCTGTTTTTAGGCTGTTTGGTCTTTAGTTTGGGTCTTCGTATGGATCCTGGAGAGGTCTCGACCATTACTAACTGGTCTTTCCCTGCCAGCAACACAACACTTTCTTGGGTTCACAAATTATTACACGTCTCTTGAGGACACCTAATCCTGGGGAGCCATTCTTTATTGAAGTGGATGCCTCTTCTCCAAAAAGTTTCTCAGGCAGAGAAAAATTACACTATTGGTGATCAGGAACTTCTTGCAATTAAATTGGTGTTAGAGGAGTGGCGTCATCTCTTGGAGGGTTCCTCTCACTCCAAAACAACTTTCACTGTTCATAAAAATCTGCAGTACTTACAGAATGCCAAACATCTAAATACCAGACAGGCCAGGAAGAGTCTTTTCTTTTCCTGTTTTAATTTCACTATTCTGTACAAACCTGGTTCCAGCAACAGTTGGACCGATGCACTCTCTAGGTTATTTGACACTCTGGATGAGGAGCCCACCTCTGAATATTAGCCGATCATTCCTGCCTCATGCATTCTTGCCCATTCTACCACTCTGGAGACAAAAATTCCTCCTGGAAAGACCTTTGTCCCAACTGAGCTAAGATCCTTCATTGGGGACATGATTCCAAAGTGGCAGGTTATGCTAGTGTAGCACCCTCCTAGGTAGGTGCTAGAGAGTAAGTGTAGTTTTTGGCTCTGTCTGCCTATCAGAGGAGCAGCAGGTAAATTCTATATTGCACTCTGCTTAACAGGGAGCAGGATTTGTGAGTTAGGTCTGCTCAGTGTGCCTCGTGTGTGATTCATATGGTCTGAGGGAGTGTCTCCATTGTGCCCAATGGGGAGGCAAACTGGACAGTGGAGGAAACCTGGCCTACAAAAAGCCAGAGGAACAGGTGCACGAGGTCTTTGGCGGGAAGCAGAGTCCCAGAAGGAGGGTGGCGGCTGCCTCCTCTTCTGAAACAGTTGGTGTGTGGCCACAGGTGGTCGGCCTGGTGAGCCAGAGGTGTGGAGCTGTGCCCAGAGGTCCAGGAGAGCTGACTGGAGGAGTTTTGGCCTAAGGGCCTTCCCAGGAAGGGGACCACTCTGGAGTAGTGTAGTCAGTGGACAGGTGTCAGCTGGAGGAAAGGGGGTACTAGGTGAGTGCCCTGAACAGAAGTACTATAAGGAACATTTACCTCAGATTCATCCAGCGGCAGGATGAAGTAGCGGCCTTGCCGCATCCTCAAGTTAGAAGTCCTCAGCATTGTGGATAGTTCAAGCATTGGAGTATCCCACTCATCCCTTCTCCCAGCCCAATATAAAATAAAAACAACAAAAACATCAACCCCTAGACTGATCATTGACTGAGCCAAGAACGTAAAGTGCTAAGACTTCTGCTTTCAGTTGCTATGGGTAACCGAGGGGAATCCAAAAGTGTTAAAAACCAGAAGCTCTTAAGGGGGCAGTGCTACAATGGATTCCTCCAATTCTTTCTTCCCGTCAGTCGTCACTACTGGTGGCCTACTCTTTGTTGGGATGTCGAAGACTACGTTAAGGCTGGTCATGTCTGTGCCCATTCTAAATCCTCCACACAAGCTCCTGCTGGTCTTCTCATGCCCTTGCCCATTCTTAGGGAGCCCTGTTCTTGCATTGCCATGGACTTTATCACCAATCTTCCGCCGTCTGAGAATAATACGGTAATTTGGGTGGTAATCGATCGGTTCTCCAAGATTGGCTCATTTTGTTCCCCTTCCTTTTCTCCCTTCTGCTCCTGCTCTGGTTCCCATTTTTGTTTGAGAAATCGTCTGCCTCCATGGGGTTCCATCCCATATTGTTTCTGACAGGGGTGTTCAATTCACATCTCGCTTTTGGAGAGCGAGATCCCTCAAATCCCTCATTATTATCTTGGATTTTTCCTCTTCTTACCACCCTCAATCGAATGGACAGCCTGAGAGGGTTAATCAGGAGTTAGAGGTCTTTCTCCACACTTGAGTCTCTGCCCATCATGACGATTGGTCCTATCTACTCCCGTGGGCAGAATTCTCTCACAATAATCATGTTAACATCAGTTCTCAGAACACACCCTTTCTCACTGTTTATGGAAGACACCCTCAGCTCCCTCCTCCTATGACCTGTTCTCTGGACATTCCAGCTTTGGCTACGGTTCAAGAATCATTCAATTCTATTTGGGTGAGGTTCATGATTCCCTCCGACAAATTTAAAGGTTTTGTCGAATGTTGCAGGCATAAGCCGCATTCTCTACAGCCAGGAGACAAAGCTGGCTTTCTACCAGGAATATCAAGCTCAGGGTTCCTTCTCTAAAATTTGCCCCAAGAGTATTTGACCCATACACTATACTTTCTAAGTTAAACCTGGTTTGTTTTAAACTTCAGATCCCTAAAAGCCTCAAGATATCAAACTACTTTTATGTTTCCCTTCTGAAGCCTTTAGTCCTCAATAATTTCTCTCGTCCTATCCCTACCTCGGTTCTAGTCTCTGAAAATAATCAGGAGTACAGGGTTAGTCAAATTCTGGATTCCCGCTTCTAAAAAGGCATTCTTCAGTACCTCGTGCATTGGAAAGGTTTTGGTCTTGGATCCTTGTATCGGATGTCTTTGTGCCTCGTCTTTTGTGGAGGTTTCATTTGAGGTTCCCCTCCAAGCCTAAGACCAAGCGGGTGAGGGGGAGACCTTGTAAGAGGGGGGTACTGTCATGAATCTGCAGTAATGTTTCATGCCCTAACTGTCTGCGTACCTCTCTGGTCTATGTATCAGCTCTAGGGACCGTGCTCTCACACCTGTGTGTTTAAGAAATCTTCTCTCAGCATGGCTCCATCCCAGCCTCTAACGGGAAAAACTATATTAGCCTGTGCACTGCAAGCCAGCCTTGCCTGAGCAACAGCTATGTGAAGGCTTCCCTGAGTGTCTCTTGCCACGTGCTCTACGTCTGATCGTGTACTGACTTTGGCATTTTCACCTGACCATCCCTGTCTGCTTGTTGCCCCGTCCTTCGGCTCATCCTTCTGACCATCCCTGTCTGCTTGTTGCCCTGACCTTTGGCTTGTTCTCCCAACTATGCCTTGTTGCCCTGGACTGCTGTTTCCTCTCCATCCACCAGAGCCGGCCGTGAGTATGAGCTGGGAGACCCTGGGGGCCGCGACCTGGAGTCAGCTGCAGCCAAGTCCATCCTAACCATCAGAGGCTCTGGTGAAAACCTGCTGGCTCTTAGACCCCGCGCCCTGGCTCTTTGTCTAGGACCATGACTGCGACCCTGATTAGCTGCTTCTCTGAGCCATCAACCCTCAGCTGTCACTTGGTCCCGCAGGTGACACTGACACTCGACCTGAAGGGACACAATCAAATATAGCCAGTCTCATCTTAAAGGCACACAATCAGTCTGTAGGAGGAGCTAAAGACATTTTCCTCCTTTTTTGTTTGGGAAATGGCTGCAATGTACTAAAGAAAAGGGTACAAGCAGGCATTATACTGTAAGATTCTGGTACCTTGGTACCCTTATTTCCCATTTCTACCTTAATATTGCGTCCCACCTTGCTAACTAGGTGGAACGCATACACCTTTAAGAACGATGACATCATCGCCGAGCGCCGCTATGAGCGGCTATTTCAATCGCCGGTTTTCTCTCACTCATTGCTCGTTCAAACCGCATGCTTGACCAGTCTTGTCCTATGCTGCCGGAGCTTCTAGCTATTCCTTTGCCTGAACAAAGCCGGAACCTCGCTACCGATCCCGTATCTCGCTACCGGATCACTCTCTTGCTACTGGACTTTGCTACTACTAACCCAACTTGTGATAAGTACCCCACAGGGGATTTCTTCCTAACTAACTTACACTATCTACCTCTGCGTACTAAGGACTGTTACTATGTAAGCACTATTCCTATCATCTGCATAACTTCATAGATTGCTAGCTCTTGAGCCTACCATCATCTACATCATTGCACTAAGTTACTCTCTCTTGTATACTTCATCTGCTGTCCCCTACCACCTGTTACTATACATGATTGCTAAACCTATCTGCATACTACCTATCATCACCTACCACTCTCCTGAATATTACTACTGAGTGCTCACCATTTCTAACGCCTGTCTCTCACCTCTATACTATCATATACATCCTATCACTCCAGGAACATCATATTGAGTGTATGTATATTTGCATAAAGCAGGCTGTGCACGGTGATGAGTCCTGAGAGTTGGATATGTTTGTTCAACACATCTCTACATGACTACTGAGTGTAATAATTCTGCAGCTGCAAATCCATTCACTAACAAAAAACGCAAGAGCGTTACATATACTACATGAAGTGAGGAATGGCAGAAGACACAGCAGTTTTAAATAGCAAGACAAGGCTGAAATCTACCAGAGGAAACAAGCACAGTCTGGGGCCCTTTTTGAAGTAATGTCTATGCAGCACAAAAGTTTGCTATAGATGGGATGGGACAGCAGCTAAAATTGACCGCCGACCCTAAATCAACAATCAAAATTAAGTAGTCTACTAATTGACCATAATTTGTACCTATGTCGTTTATCAGCTTTCCATGCAATAGCTTATAATTTACTGATAATATGACCCATTTGAGCCTCCACTCTCTTCTATAGTAAATGGGGTGGCTTAACCAAAAGCCCCTTAATTGGCACATTTAGGCCTACTGACCATAGTGCAAAGGCCCTGGAGTGCATAATGGTTTAAATGTGACACATGGTCCTGTTCTGATCCGTAGTTATGTTGTGTGATATAAGCCCATCCTTATTTCTATCTGTGCTGGTTGTCGTCTCCATCCCAGGCTGAAGCCCAACTTATATGTTTCCATGGGGGAGTTACAACAAAGCACTGTAGCTACCATCCCCTCTTCATTATCATTCATCCATATCAAGTGGGATTTGGTACACGTATGTGGACTCCCCTGAGCCCACATAGCACCAATCTGTCTGCATCCAGGGCTGTGCCTCCATAGCAGGACAGATGTAAATGCTTGGATGTGCTGGATGATCAGTAAACAACTGCATCTGACAGCCTATAATTTATGTTTTAATTGACTGATTGTCGCGGATCACAGAACACTTGTGCCTCCAAGGTGCAAGAACACGGCCCTTTTGCATGCTGTGGGGGCCTTGGCACTACAGTGAATGAGCCGTTAAAACTGTCCACATGCTAACATGAGGGAAGAGCAGAAATACATTTTTACTAGTGTGCTACTGCCCTTTACTTTTCCAATCATCAGGTTGGCTGCAGAGGGTTAACACTGAATCCCAAAAGTGCCTGAGCAGAATGAAAAATATTTGGCAATTTAAACAGTTTATTATACAGTATATTTCAAATGTGTACTTAACACCAGAGTACAGCTTTAGGAACAGCCAAGGAAAGGGTCTTTTAAATTAAAGTTCATATATTTTAGATACAGTACTCTCCATTATACAATAAAGGAATATGGTATCCAAATTCATCTCAGAGATTCCAGATAAGGGATCCCCTACAAAAAAGAAAACATCTTTTAAATGCTTGCTGCATTATATTGTATAGGGAATTGGAACATTGAAAGGTTTTGAAAAGATAAAATAAATATGGAGTCTTTAGGACTAGAGACTGGCAGTCTGTGCCCAACATGTGCCAATATTTCTAAGAATCTTTGTTATGATTCCAAAGTGAGCTCAGAACAATGCATTGTACTGTCTGACTTTTAGTCTATTAATGATAATAGCCACTTTTTAGTTCCAGGCGGATTACTTCAAAACTTTCAAATACCTCTTATGTCATCTAATAATTATTGTGGTACATCAATTTGTGATTACAAATGCAGTTATTATTGAGCTTTATCTCTACATAACCATAACCATAATGCTTATCTACTTCCAATCTCTAATGTGATGAAAAACCATCAAATGTATCCAATGAAATATTTTGTACTGAGTTTACAGCTAGAAACTGGCAAGGGCATTATCACACAGTTACACAAATACTTAAGTTGAAAAAAGAAATATTTGGAAAGAGAATATATCATGGTCAATTATCATAACAGCAAGTTTCTGAATATCTTCTCAAGGGAAGAGATTTGTTACTTGCCTCTCCTCCCTTAGCTTCGACTCTTCAGCATTTAATGAGTATTCAGTATTTTCATGTCAGATGCTTGTGCTCCCGTCACTCATTGTGGTTTTACTTTTTGGTTTCTGTTCTTTGTCTTATAGTGATGTAGGGGCCAGGGCTACAGTGCAAAGTGGGACATACAGGAACCTAACTATCTATAAAACAGGGGTAGTGACGAGTCGAACTGTCCTGAGTTCAGGTTGAGCAGGGTTTGGTGAACTTCAAAGATATTTGGACACTGAACTCAAACCCTAATGAAATCAATGTGTTCCTGAACACTATCCACTAGATGCCAGGGATAATTTATTATAAGGCTTGCCACTTATTAGGAAAGGTGAGTGTATTTCCTGTGGTCACTTTGATCTATTAAATTTATCTAATTGGAACGTACTGCACCATTGGTCTTTTTTATGCTTATTTGCATATGCATATGGAAAGGCTATCCTGAAGGCACCCAAGCTAATCCACTTACCCAAAAGCCTGTTAGACCCCAAGACCATAAGGCCTTAAGGGGTCCACACAATCTGATAAGTGGACTCACGTGTGGTGAAGAGGGCACGTGTGGATTTATTCATATAGTGCTTGGGAGCACGTTCTTATTATTTGCACAAAGAAGTTTCACAGTGGACATTTGTGTTTTTGGCACGGAACTTTATTTGGACACTGCTTTATGTTATTATATTTTATATATTTTATTTTTATATATATTTTTTGCAACTTTTTACATATTTTTTGGACACTGATATTTTTTGGACACTGATATTTATTTATGCATATGTAAATCACCACTGGTTTATTTGAATTATTGTTTTAGATCACTTACACTGTACTTAGCGCTGTGTTTATATACCTACAAGTGTATATTGATTGGTTTGCGCAAAAGTTATTGTGTCCACAAACTAGGGGATGGAATTATGGCATTTTTATTTATTTTTTTTTTTTTTTACTAGTAATGGCAGTGATCAGCGGTTTTTAGCGGGCCTCTGACATTGAGACGGACAGACCGGACAACTAACTGACACTTTTGACACTTTTGAGGGGACCAGTGATATTGCTACAGTAATCGGTGCTAAAAACATGCACTGTTACTGTACTAATGACACTGGCAGGGAAGGGGTTAACACCAGGGCCGAGCAAAGGGTTAAGTATGTTCCTAGGGGGCGCTTACTAACTGTGTGGGAGATAGACTCACTAGATGAACATAGAGATCTGTGTTCCTGAATAGCAGGAACACAGGATCCCTGTATTAATCTGTGACAGAATGACGGTCTGCCTTGTTTACATAGGACATTGCCGCCGAATCCACTGATTGGCTCCCCCTCTGGAAAATCAGTGCCCCCCACTGGCTATTGCATGAAACAACGTACACGTATGTTGTTTTGCGTAATAAAGCCGACCTGCCGCAGTATATGTGCGGTGGCTGGTCAGCAAGTGGTTAAGAGAGAATAAATTCAGTTCAGCTAATCTTTCTTCATAGCTTAGCTCATGCGTGCCTTTTATCAGTTTGGTTGCCCTTCTCTGCACTTTCTCCAGTTCTCCAACATCCTTTTTGTTAACTGGTGCCCAAAAATGAATGACACTAACAATGCTTTATAAAGGGAAAAAACTATGTCTCTTCTCTCTAGAATATACAGTATACCTCTTTTAATATGATAAAGTATTTTTCTAGCTTTACAAACTGCAGTTTGGCATTGCTAATATTAAGTCTTTGTTCTACCAGAACACCCAGGCTCTTCTTGACCACTGACTCCTCCAGTTATTATCCTCCTAGAATGTGTGCATGCATGTTTTTAGTCCCCAAATGCATAACTTTATATTTATCGACATACAGGCCAGGTTCACACTGTTCTCACATGGAAGTCAGACGACTTTTGATCCTACTTTGCCCTACGACTTCATGTCCGACTTCCAAGCGACTTCAATGAACAGGATCTGATTATTTCCAACCATTCCAGGCTCTTAGAGACTGGTATAAATCTTAAAGGGGAACCCCCACAGAAAAAGAAAACAAAAATGGCGTGGGGTCTCTCCAAAATTCATACCCTGGGCATAATGGGGCGGTGACGTCACAAGGGGGGGTCTCTGGATGGCATCACCGGGTGGCCACACCCCATGGTTATATAAGATCTGGGAGAGAAGGAGCTGGCACAACTGCGGGAGCTAGCATCGGGAGAGAACATCAGCAGAGGGAGAAGAACCAGAGGAAGAAAATTTTAGCAGCGGAGGGAGAAGAACCAGAGGAGGGAGACATTAGCGGAGGGAGAAGAACCAGTGGGAGAAGACATTACTGGAGAAAGAAGACACGTAGGAGCTATGACGGGGGACAGTCTTCATTTTTAATAAAGGACTTTGTCACAAACCTATGTACTATATTTATTTATTTTTGACACTTTTTTGGGTGAATGAGTAGGGGTATAATGTACCTCATACTAATTTATATAGAAGAGGCCAGGATCTGGGGTCCTCCTTGTAAAAGGGGGCTTCCAGATTCCGATAAGCCCCTTGCCCGCAGACCCCCACAACCACTGAACAGGGTTGTAGAAAAGAGGCCCTTGGGGGACAAGGTGCTTTGGGGTATGGGGGTGCGGCGCCCCCCCCCCCATCCCAAAGCACCCACCCTCAATTTTGAGGGCATGATGGCCTAATATGTTCCAGAATGGGGGGCGCTCACTTGTTCTTTTTTTTACAGTTGGACCGACTTGTGTCAGACAAGTTATGACCACTCTCATAGGGAACCATTGATTTATACACGTCATACGAAATGTGCTCTCAAAGTCGGAGTGTTTGTCTGACCAGCGTAAACCGGGTTTAAACCTTTATAGTTGCCCAATTAAATAGTACATTGAACATAAGCAAAATTCTTAATCTCTTCTTCCTCGGTTCCCTTAACTCCCCTTAAACACAACCCTGCCCTCCCTCGGGAATGGAGCCACGCTTCTTGAATGACATCTGCCTGCATGAGTGGATTAACGCAGAGCATTTCTTTGATAAAGCCACTTTACTTAGCAATCAAGCATTAACCCAGCATTTGAAGGGGGAATACTTTCTGCTCTGGACATATGTCCAATTATTAAGGGTGTGCACCTGCGCCTATGGGGAACCTTGAATAATTAAATATTAAATATTAAATATATGCACCATAAATTATTAAATAAATAAATAGATAAATAAAATTAGAATAAATGAATATATAAATAAATCACTAAAGTGCAGCTGCAATAAACTCCTCCTGTCACAAAAACAGGCAAAAGTGAAATTAGAAAAAAAAGGACTATTGAAAAAATACCTCACCCTTAATGTGCTTGCAACAAATGTATATCAAAATAATATATATATAATATATATATATACATATATATATATATATATATATATATATATATATATATATATATATATATAATATATATTGCACACTTAAATTATGCAAAAACTCATATGTGCCATAGACAATACTGCAACATGTGTAACGCAATCCCGCTGTAAAGAAAGAATGTTATACACCAAATCCTGTAAAAAGGAAATGAATAGTGTCCACAATGTATCAGTCTATGTTGGGTGTAATATTACACCATATAGGGGTGTAAATCCAGGGTTCCAAAATAAATAATCAAAATTCCAGGGAAGGTGATACGTTGGTGATAGGATCACCACAGTGCTCAGGGAAGGTATGTCAGAAGGCTCACCAGAAAGGTTGGATCACCAGAAAGGTTGGGAGTAGTCCACAGACTCTCAGAATTGTAGCCAACATGCCCAAGTTTGTGTGTATTTGGAGGGGGCATCTTGGGCTATATGGATTAGCTCCTCCATCTCAGCAATTGTTAGTGTCCATCTAATCCAATCTGCTAGCATCTGTGGGGATTTTTTGCCCCAGTAAAGTAATACACACACCTAGCTGTGTTAAGGAGGTGCAGAGCTAGTGATTCAAAGTAGACAGACTTAGAGAGGGAAGTGTGGTGTAAGAGTAATTGGGCCAGAGAAAAATCCAAGTTGTATGTAGTAATTCCGTAAATAGTACTGTGGACTTCTGCTCTGTATACCTGCAAGGACAGGCACAATCACCATATGTGTAGAAGAGAGCCTGATTCTGATACGCATCTCCAACACTTAGGGGAGAATTGGGGAGGGAACTTGTGTATCAGAAGAGGCATTTTATACCATCTGGAGAAAATCTTAAATCTGTTTTTCTGTAGTGAGGCATTCACTGAGGCTTTACGCAGATATTCGTAATTTTTTTTCAATTCCTCAACAGACAGATCAATAGATAAATCTTGCCCCCCTGCCACAGGCTTTATTATTTCTCAGATCATGATTCACAATGAGGAGTGGGTAGATGATTGAGATCAGATGAAATTGAGATTCCTTTGCGGTGCAAAGAGATTCTAAAAAGGCGTGGGTGACTAGGTTCACACAGAAAGTCTATTTGGGTGGGTGAAGAAATGTCATACTTGGACATATTAGAAAAAAAGGAATATTGAAAAAATACCCCACGCTTAATGCGTTTGCAACAAATGCGTATCAAAATAATATATATATAATATATTGCACACTTAAATTATGCAAAAACTCATATGTGCCATAGACAATACTACAACATGTGTAACTCAATCCGGCTGTAAAGAATGTTGTACACCAAATCCTGTAAAAAGGAAATGAATAGTGTCCATAATGTATCAGTCTATGTTGGGTGTAATATTACACCATATAGGGGTGTAAATCCAGGGTTCCAAAATAAATAATCAAAATTCCAGGCAAGGTGATAAGTTGGTGATAGGGATTCTTATAGGGGACACCACAGTGCTCAGGGAAGGTATGTCAGAAGGCTCACCAGAAAGGTTGGATGCCCTCTTACCTTACGGCAGGGAGATTATTCAAGCTTATGGAGAGTAGGATTTCTCTTCCCAGAACAGAGAGCTGTACTGCTGATCCTCATGCCCCTCCTGGATATGGATTCCCTTAAGCATGTACTCCGTGGGCGACGGGTATCAAAAAAATATATGAAGCCTCATAGTGAGATCCGTATACAATAGTTTATTTAAATATATATGTCATATAGAAAAACTTTTCATGCATAAGAGACAGACGCATAAATGAACTAGTTAAAAACCATAAAGGAATATATAATATATATATATATATAATAGTAGGGAAACAGTCTAAGCACGGATGGTAGGCTTTCACCGGGAGATGGGGAACACCGTCTTCTGCGTGCGTTCCACACTGTCCTCCCAGACTACCAGTCACGTGCCCCTACGTGCGTTCCAAAATGACGCGTTTCGTCATCAACGTGTGACGTCTTCACATTCCAGAATCTGAAGACGTCACACGTTGATGATGAAACGCGTCATTTTGAACTGTTTCATTTCAGATATCTGATGCCACCAATGTCATGCCATCAAACAGTACTCATTTAACCACATATATTTCATAACCCCCTTGGTCACCATAGGAAAACTCCTTTGACAAGGATAAAAATACACTGGGAAAATGGATCACACATATAAGCATTTGGCAATTATATAATAGACGTATACATAAAACTTCCCAAATATTCCCTTGCTCCAATTTTTTATGTACCTAAACCTTTTACAAATCTCTCCTCCATCAACTATTTCACACATGTCCCAAACCTTTTATTCCCTAAGATTATAGTAAAACCTCCATAATTTGCCTCCACCATTTACCTCTCTATCTGACCACACCCTATTTTTATTTTTATTATTGATTTTTTTATCAACGATTTTTCACTAACAATTAGTTATTAATAATTTTTTCCATTGATAATTTATATAGGCAAATTAATTTTTATCAATGAGATTTTTTCATTTTATCAAGATACATCTCAACCCCAAATTCAGCTTTTGTATACGGTCCTTCATAATAACAGTATGTTTAATAATATTTATGGAACTTATACATTTTATTAATCATATATACATTTTGCGATTCTTAAATATTCCTGGTCTACACAACTAAAGTTCTGTTTTTAATATTATATTTTTTATATTGCAAATTTCAAATTTTTTAAAATTTTTTATTATTTTTTATTTATATTTTTTATTTTTTATATTTTATTTTATAAAGTTTATTATTAAAGAATTTTTAGCCCAAACAAGATATTTTTAAACATTGTAAATGTTTTTTATGGCTCCGTTTTTAGTTTAATAACTTAATAAAAATTCAATGTTTTAAACCTACTATTGACACATAGTTAAATCGAGCATGAATGATGTATTATTGTGGCTGCTATAACCATGTCCGTTTAAAAATCAGCACTTACTGCGAGAGCAGGAAGATGGCTTCTGGTCTAGCAACAATTAGGAGTACCAATATGGCGGCTAGGCGTAGCCGGTTGCGGAGTGGCAATATAAACCGGGAGCACGCAAAGATGGCGCCGCTCCAGATGATGTCTTGATGATGAAACGTGTAGGGCGGATCTCAGAACGTCAACGTCACTTTCGGTTAGGGGAGTCTTAGCTGTGGAACGTGGAAGTGTCCCGCGTTTCCCCGCTGAATAGCTAGATTCAAAACTGTGAGTTTTACTGCTTTGTCTTCGGTATTGTACTGTACATATTACGCTATGAGGGATCCCCTGTTTGTTATCTGAGTCCACCAGACCCCACGGACCTTCAGAGAGGAACTTACAGCCGACCCCACTACCACACCAGTGCAGTCCCAGGACCCGGGATTGAACACAGCCAGCACCCCTATCTTTAAGGGGAAACTAAAGGGTGAGTGCAATACTTGTTGGGGGGCCACGCATATAGGAACCAACAGCACCCGCATAGTAACCGGTAACTACACACCGGCGGTAACTGGCAATCACGATTGGGCTAGAACACTAACGGCACTTTATAACTTTTCTCACAAATATTTAAACCCCCACCTGGGGTATATATATATATATATATATATATATATTTTTTTTTTTTTTTTTCACACTTATGAGTACAACTTGTTTATTATGCACTTATAGTACCTCCACATAGAGATCTCCACAAAATGTTCACCTTTATTTGTATGATTTGCACTATATAAGCATTTTCTAATAATAAAGTTTATAAAAAAACTGGTACAGTTATTTTTTATTCTTTTGCACTACTCAGCACTTCACACAGATATTATATGCACTTTTATTCTGGTCTAAAGCACAGTGCACTTTATATTTACTTTATGTGTATGCTTTCTTGAAATACACTAGTTATATGTGTATATATTTATTGGTAACTAATATTAAATATAGCAATTTAGTGCTTCTATTGCCGACTCTAAGTGGCTCGTTGAGAGGCTGAGACAGGTGCCAATCCAGGCATGTGGGAAGATCCCGACTAAATGGTTGGGATCTTTCCCCAGCCTGGACCAGCTCTGTGATGTCAGCCGGCAGTGGACTTCAGCCCATTGTCGGCTGAAAACGGGTCATAAGAGTGCAAAACAAACTGCACCCCTGTGATCCACAGGTGAAGTACAGCCAATTGAGCTTTGATTGTACTTCTCCTTTAAAGAGGAAGTAAACCCTCATAAAAAAATGAGAAAAAAAAACCTGTGTAGCCCTCTACAGGTAGGTGCTAGGTAAATGCATAGAAGGGCCTTGTCTGCCTAACAGCAGGGCCATGATTTCTTTTTGGACTGGATGTCATGGCTTCCATGTGTGTCTGCTGAGAGGGGAGTCTCCCCACTGGCTCTGTGAGAGGCTTCTCATAGGTCAGTGGAGGAAACCCAATCAGGGACACATTCAGGCTTGTAACTACCGCAGAAGGCAGATTCTGCCGCAGAGGATTCTGGGAGTGGGTATAAGTTTGAGGGGAGTGCATGACTCAGCATCTTTGGCAGGAAGCAGAGTCCCAGGAGGGAGAGTATGGCTGTCTCTCCTCCTGTCAGAGGAAGTGGATGTCTCTGGATGCTGCCTGAGAATCCAGAGGGTGCTGAGTTGAGCTGAAGGGGATCCGGTGTGCCGAGAACCAGCTGAGAGAGAGAGGGGTCCAGTCCCAGGAAAGCCTACAAAGGTCATGAGTACTGTGGATTGCCCCTGGGGGTCTGCCTAGTGTCAGAGGGGCCCACCCCGGAGGAGGTTCTGGGGATCCAAGTGTCAGCTAGCTATAAAGGGGGTGCCCGGTCAGAGGACCCTGAAGTTAGAGGGGGTACCTAGTCAGAGGGCCCTGAAGCGTTAAAGGGGGCGCCTGCAGTTTGGGCCCTGAAGAGTCAGTGTACAGTGTGGAGTGTACCAGTTGAGAGTTGCAGCAGCACAGGAATCTACAAAGAGCTAACTCAAGCCAGCGGAGGGAGGAGCTGGAGGGGCTGGAGGGAGCCTTTTAGTGACTTTTGAGCAAAGCAGTGTCAGGAGTTAAGTATTCTACAGTCCTGGATCTTCTGAAATAAAATCGAGGTTCCAGCACAGTTTTCAGTGTTACAATACAGTCAAGCGTCAGGATTAGCGTTGGCTGGCGTCCGCTGGCATCAAGACAGCGCTAACAGGCATTTTTGCTAGAAGAGTCCCAAAGTTGTACCCAGTTGAGCCAGAGGACTATCCCACTCATTCCCTTCTCCCATCCCCCCTAAATACAATAAAACACACAAACCAAAGATGCCAGAATTTTCATTGACTCAATTCTTACACCTGGATTTACAGCTCCAATGTGCTGGGAGTGTTACTGGTAACAATGGCAGACCCACCTCAGGCCCAATGCTTGGAAGACCTGCTACAAAGACAAAGGCATCACATACTAGCTCATTATGAAATACTTACCATAAAACGAAGCCCCCCACAGTTTCGCCCACTCAACGACAGGAAGGCCGACATGTTCAGCCGTCCTGCTTCCTTGTTCGCGTCCTCCAGCCATCTGACTGGCCGGAGGTGCGATTACATCACTCCCGCGCATGCGCGCAGGAGCTGCCGTTCATGGCATAGGGCTCTGAAGGAACGGCATGGGTGGCCGTTCCTTCAGAGCGCATGCGCCGATGATGTCGCCGGCTGCATGTACTGTAAATATCTCCTAAATGGTGCAAGTTTAGGAGATATTTATATCACCTATAGGTAAGCCTTAATATAGGCTTACCTATAGGTAAAAGGCTTTAAAGTGGGTTTACAACCACTTTAAAAATGTCTAAAAATTGGAAACATTGTCTTTAAAATAACAGAGCTTAACCCTTCAAGGACACATGAGTGTAAGCCACCTTGTCCAAGTACTTTATTTGCCTTTATTTGAAGATATTTTGGGGTGTGTCCTATTCTCTTTTGCAACCAAGTCATTCATTTTGAATTTTTGCGTCCGTGATTTACTTTTTACAAATTCTGTTATATTATTTTTACATTTTAAATTATTATAGTTTTCCTTCATTTTTATATTTTTTAAATGCTTTTCTCTTATTATTTAAGCTTCTCTAACTTTGGCTATGAGCCACGTTGGTTTTATTTTTAGCCTTTTAAACGTATTGCCCATGGGAAGTATTTTATACTGTGTTTGCATACAGTCAATTTGAATGACAACATTCCCTCACAGTTTTGGAGAGCAACCCTCAGCCTTGGAAAATTTGCATTAAAATGTGATGTTTTTCTCTTTCCAGTATGTACTTGTTGTCTACGACATACATTAAATTAAAACAAGTTATGGTCACTGCCAGAGGCGAATCTAGAACCTTCAAGGAGGCAGTGTGACAGGTGGGGGGTCAATGTGACAGGTGAGGGGCAGTGTGAAAGAAGAGGGGGCAGTGTGACAGGAGGGGGGGCAGTGTGATGGAAGAAGGGCAGTGTGACCAGAGTGCAGTGTGATGGAAGGGGGCAGTGTGACAGAAGGGGGGCAGTGTGATAGGAGGGGGGCAATGTGACAGAAGGGGGGTAGTGTGACAGGAGGGGAGGCAGTGTAATCGGAGGAGGCAGTGGAAGGCAGTATGGGGAGAGCAGTGTGATAGTGGGAGGCAGTGGGACAGGAGGAGGGTAGTAGGACAAGAGGGGGGCAGAGTGACAGGAGGGAGACAGTGTGACAGGAGCAGGGGAAGTAGGACAAGAGGGGGACAGAGTGACAGGAGAGAGGCGGTGTGAAAAGAGGGGGGCAGTGTGATGGGAGTGGGGCAGAGTAAAGGGAGGGTGGCAGTGTGACAGGAGGTGGGCAGTGTGACAGGAGGGGGGCTGTGTGACAAGAGAGGGGCAGAGTAAAGGGAGAGAGACAGTGTGATGGGACAGGGACGGTGTTACAGGAGGGGGGCAGTGTGAAGAGAGTGAGGAAGTGTGACGGAAGGGTGGTAGTGTGATGGGAGGGGGGCAGGGTGACAGGAGGGAAGCAATATGATTGGAAGGAGGCAGAGTGACAAGAAGGGGGCAGTGTGATGGGAGGGGACAGTGTGACAGGAGGGGGGCAGTGTGACAGGGGAAGGGCAGTGAAAGGCAGAATGGGGGGGACAGTGTGACAGGAGGGGGTAGTAGAGGGCAGTATTGGGGGAAGTGGGATGGGAGGGGACAGTGTGACAGAAGTAGGGCAGTGAAGGCAGAATGGGGTGGCAGCATGATGGAAGAGGGACAGTGGAGGGCAGTATGGGGGGACTGCATAATGGAAAGGGGCAGGATGGGGGGCAGTGTGACAGGAGGGGGGCAGTATTGGGGAAAGCATGACAGGGGGCAGTATGGGGGCTGTGTGATGGGAGGGGGGAATGTAGGGCAGTATTGGGGGCATAATGACAGCCAGTAGGACACCTGGACACACTATATTGACTGGGCAGTGCACTGTGCATTCTTTTACAATCTTTCTCTGTGGCAGAGATGGTATTTGTGCCTTGGCTCAGGGCAGGGAGCATTTCTCCTACCGTGCACAGGGGATGGAACAGCCTTGAAGCAAGAAGCTGGAGCCAGATCCGGAGTTAGTGGGATGAGCTTTTGGTTCTAGATACAGCTAGTATCAGGCTGGATAAAAGGGCTGGCGGGATGGCATATAGCAGAACTGATCCCCTCAATTTTCTGCCTTTCTCCTGCAGGGCTTTTGGCTGCAGAAGTGGGATCTTTTCTACTATATGCCGCCCCTCTGACCCTCCTATTCAGGTGTAGACATATGTGACAGGGGAGCCATTGATATATGGCCCCCTGGAGGTCCCATGCAACCCCTATAGTTCTGCCCCTGGCCACTTCTACTCTGATGTTCTTTTATTTGAACATATAATATAGTAATAAACATTGCATAGTACTACCTCTTTTTATTAGAGGTGATTGATATAATTATCTGTTTTGGTTCTTTGTATGTAAATGTGACACTTCATATTTTCTGTATGTTCTATATATGAATGCAGTTATTATGGCAGCATGGACATTTTTCTTGCATTGACTCTTGGCATCATTTATATTCGCTAGGTGCACTGCTCAACATTTCCTTTTTCGCTGTGCACATTCTTAAAACCCCCTTTAAATTATTTAGCAACACTCTATTTTTGCCAAGATGCTTACCATATCCTTGTCACCCTAAAAATGGTTCTCATGGGTTGACATCTCTGCACCCTGTACACTATGATTAGCAAATGAAACATATTCAGAAAACTGCTTTGAGTGTGATGTCTATATAAAGAAAACACTATACAATTGTTAGAGCTTAGCGCAGCAGTTATGCAGACAACGTAAAGTTAATATGTAAATTCCAGAAACAATGGCATGGTAAAGAGAATTTTCGAAATCCCTACATTTCCTTAGGGCAGTTGGTAGAATTACTTTTTTTTAGTCTGTTGGATCATCAGGAAGGAATGTTTATTTTGATGAATTGGTTGTAGGAATCTGTCGATATTTGAACTTTGTACCTCTGACACTGAACTGTTCCATTACATATGAGCTTTGTCCACTCAATTGTAATAGGCTAAAGATTCTTTTCCATTTTAAATTGGTATTAAACCCAAAAGTAAAAATGTATTATATTGCAGCTTACCAATTCTTAGATGTGATGACTGCATTCGTTTATTTCAGGCTTTCTTTCTTTTATTTCAACTGGAGATTCAGGCTGTAAGTCTGTTGTTTTTCAAAAGAACAAGCTCTCTTGTATTTACAGGGATGAGATTTAAAGCAGTGTTACCAATCTTTAGATGTGGTGGATGCATCACTTTTCTTTTATTTGGCTTTTTTCCCTTTTTTTTCACCTGGTGATATCGCCAGTTACACATCTCCGTTATTAGTGACACAAATCCCTATGGAATGAGCACAGGAGGCACAGCAGACAGCAGCATTGTCAGTCTGGGGAGGAGGGTAGTGTTAAATGTATTAGCAGGTTTCGATACACTAATACATTGAAGCCAAACTACAGCTCCAACTTTATAAGCAGTTACAGCAAACATTTTTTTTTTCTGTTTGGAATAAAGGTTTTGCATGAATAAATAAACTCTGATAATTTGAATCACCCCTGCTAGTGTTAAGTGGTTTGTCTCATCCATGTAAACAAATGCATTCTTCTGGAGAGCTTCAGCTTTTGAAAAACAAAAAACTTGCCTAAAAAAGGAAACACATGCAACCATCACATCTAAGGATTTGTAAGCTGCAATATAATAAATGTTTGCTTTTGGGTTTAATACTGCTTTAACCCTGGCAGGGGTACTTTAAAAGATCCATTTATATTTATTTATGTAAAACCTTTATTCCAAAAGGAAAAAAAAACTGTTTGCTTTAACTTATTTTAAAGTGTTGGATGGAGTTTGGCTTCAGTTTGTTACTGTACGTAAATCTGCAAGTCCTTCTAACACTCCCCTCCCCACAGACGGACAATGTTGCTGTCCAAAGGTGACACTTGTGCTCCTTCATCCAGAGTAGAGGGACTCTAATACAGGAGGTGTGTTACTAGCCAGATCACTAGGTTCAAACAGAGGGGGGAAAAAAGACTAAAAAAAGAACAAAAAAAACAAGACTAATACAGCTACTACATCTAATGATCGGTAAGCTGCAATATATTTAACCACTTTACCATCGGAGGATTTTGCTGTCTTACATCCAGGCCACTTTTTGCGATTCGGCACTGTGCGAATTTGACTGACAATTGCGCGGTTATACAACGCCGTACCCAAACGAAATTTACATCCTTTTTTCCCCACAAACATAGCTTTCTTTTGGTGGTATTTGATCACCTTTGCGATTTTTACTTTTTGCGCTATAAACAAAAAAAGAGCGACAATTTTGAAAAAATAACAATATTTTTCACATTTTTTTATATGAAATTCCCCCCCAAAAAAAATTTAAAAATCTAAATGTTTTATCATTTTAGGCCAATTTGTTTTCTGCTACATATCTTTGGTAAAAAAAATCGCAATAAGTGTATTTTGATTGGTTTGCGCAAAAGTTATTGCGTTTACTAACTAAGGGAAAGATTTCTGTCATTTTTGGTGTTTTTTTTTAACAAGTAATGGCGGCGATCTGCGATTTTTTTTGCGGGACTGCGACATTGCGGCGGACTGATCGGACCCTTGACTGACATTTTTGACACTTTTGGGGGTTCCAGTGACATTACTACAGTAATCAGTGCTATAAATATGCACTGTTACTGTAAAAATTACACTGGCAGGGAAGGGGTTAATTTTTATTTGAGAGGGAGGGGTTAATGTATGCCTGGTGCTTACTGACGTGTGTGGGGGGAGGTGACTGAGTGACACAGGGACAGATCGCAGGTTTACACAAGCGGGCGGATCTCCACACTCGATTCCCCGACGATCGGGGAAGAGCGGCGGTGATCACCGCCACTCCTCCCCTGGCCTGACTCCCACTGTAACTGAATACAGCGGGAGCGAGCCTCCGGCAGCGCGCACGCCGCCCACAAGGGGAGGAGTCCAGCGACGTAGGTCTATGTCGCTGGACGGAATCGAACCACTTTGCCGCAGTAGCACCAATGTGAGCGGTCAGCAAGTGGTTAATACCACTTGTAGACATATTGGGATACATTCTTCTACTCTTCCTGCACTCACTGCACGTAAAATAAAAAAAAAATTAAAAAAAGATACATTGAGCCCATCTGTACTGATCACAGAATTACAAAGTTAATGACGGGACTACTTTACATCATTTTTTGGCATTAGATGCATTGCTTAAAATTACACTAAGCACCGGTTTAACACCAAAAAACTTTATTCAAGTATGCATTCTTAATTTTAAAAAGTGCCTTCTATTACTGTCAGCCTCCTCCAAATCTCCAAATCCTTTAGTTTTTGCTGCTCTGATTTAACTTTAGAGGGTGGCTACATTCATTCTCTATGGTCCCATTGTATGTAGGAATGTAGCCACCCTCTCTTGCTAACTGTGGACTATGGGATTTGTAGTGTGCATAGAGTAGTTCACATGACCACAACCAACATACACTGCTTGTGCCAAACCAAAAAAATGTGAAGGCGAAAAGAAGAGGTTTGTGAGCTCACCAACAACATTACAAGGAGGCAAAAATCACAGCATTGAATGATTTAAAGTGAATGTAAAGTCTCATTTTTTTAGTTAAAAGTAACAAACATGTTATACTTACCTGCCCAGTGTAATGGTTTTGCACAGAGCAGCCCAGATCCTCCTCTTCTCGGCTCCCTCCTGTTGAATGTGCCCCCCAGCAAATAGCTTGCTATGTAGGCACCCAAGCTGAGCCACAGCTACCTGTGTCTATTCAGACACGGCGTCCTGGCCCCGCCCGCTTTCTCTCCTCATTGGCTGACTGACCTTGATTGACAGCAGCAGAAGCCAATGACACCACTCTGCTGTCTCAGCCAATGAGGAGGGGAATTTCGGGCAGCCGAAACAATCCTGCAACATCGCTGGATCTAGAGAGAACTCAGTTAGGTATTAGAGGGGCTGAGGGTGGCTGCTGCACACAGAAGTCTTTTTATCTTATTGTATAGAATGCATTAAGATGAAAAAAACTTCTGCCTTTACAATTACTTTAATGAGGAACAGATTACAAGGCCAATAAGTAGTGGATATGTACGGATTATTTTTTGAAAATAAGGATATTGTTTGGTGTCACTTTAAGGGTCCATTGTCAGCTCCTTGCTATAAAGTTTAGCAGGAGGATTAGTGAGTTTGCAGTAGCAATATACTTATATACTTAGCTACTTGACTGAGTAACAATATACTTAGCCTAAATACTGTGTTCTTTTTGTATTTTGTATTGATGCTCCAACTAGCATTTCTTGTGCAGGGAATACCTTTAAAGCACATTGCTACATTACTATTTTACGACAATGTGAGTTAGGGACCTTAGATTGTACGCTCCTTGAGGGCAAGGACTGATGTGAATGTGTAATGTATATGTAAAGTGCTGCGTAAATTGACAGCGCTATATAAGTACATATATATAAGTATATAAGTATATAAGTAAATAAATAAATATACGCAAGAACATTTCTCTAGTATTCAGCAGCATAGACAGCAGAAAAGGCATTGCATGGCAGCCAATTGTATTTATCTGACTGAGGGTTCTTTTAAATAGTGCTAGATTTTACTGGTAAAACCAATTCTCAAGTGGGGAAAAAAATGTACCAATATGTCAATATAAAGATCATTTACACATTGGGGTTGATATACTAAATGTATATAGGTTATTCACTTGCAAAGGAAGTTGCATTTGGAAAGGGAATTTTTTCCCCAGAGTATAGTAAATGTGGTGAAATTTAATTTTGCAAAGAATACCATATGCAAGGAAAGTAAAACCAAACAGTATTTTTGCTTTCACAAGATTGGATAATGAAAATCATCAGAGCTTCATGTCATGAACCCTTATTATTTTTTTGAGGACAATTTTGAAAAAATAACAATATTTTTCACATTTTTTTATATGAAATTATCAAAAAAAAATGTAAAAATCAAAACGTTTTAACATTTTAGGCCAATTTGTTTTCTGCTACATATTTCTGGTAAAAAAAATCGCAAGGGGAATTTTGATTGATTTGCACAAACGTTATTGTGTTTACTAACTACGGGAAAGATTTATGTCATTTTTTATCGTTTTTTCTTTTTACTAGTAATGGCCGCGATCTGCGATTTTTTTTTGCGGGACTGCGACATTGGGGCGGACAAATCAGACCTCTAACTGACATTTTTGACACTTTTGGGGGTACCAGTGACATTACTACAGTTATCAGTGCTAAAAATATGCACGGTTACTGTAAAAATGACACAGACAGGGAAGGGGTTAACTGAACTGGTGATCAAGGGGTTAAATGTGTCCTTAGGGGCATGATTCTAAATTTCAGGGGGCGTGGCTTGTGAAGTAATCACACAGACATGCAATCCTATACAGCAGGATCACATAGCCTCTGTAATCACTTCAGGGAGAATGACAGATGCTGTGTTTACATCAGCCGTCTGTCCTTCTCTCTCTGCTGCGGGAGATCGTGAGTGGTTGGCGGCCATCAGAGCAGCAGGTCACACGTGCTGGCTCCCAAACTAACGAGCGGGGGTGGGAGCGCTCCGCTGGCGGCGCGCGCTCGCCCCCTAGAGTCTCCTGACCGAGCAACGTAGAACTACGTCACTTTGCCCAGGAGCGTCTGCCTGCCGCAGTAAAACTGCGGTGGGCGGGCCTAAAGTGGTTAAACTGATAAGTCACTGAGCAAAATTGCTAAATGGTCTTCAACTTGTTCCTGTGTGTCCTGAGACCTGATCCATTGAATTTGCATATCCGTGTATGACCTGGGTTCTCCCTGGACTTCGCCTCTGCATCCTTACTCAATGCTGCTCATCTAGTTACCTTGACCTTGTCCTGTTTACTGGACTTGTCTCTGCCTGTTGATTCTGTACTGCTTCTGCCTGGCTGCTACTGACCTTGGTCTGATTATTAGACTTGCCTCTGCCTGCTGAATCTGTGCTGCTGTCAGGATTCAGCAGCTAGGGAAACCAGATATATGTAGCTACCAGGGCTGGTGCAAGGATTTTTAACACCCTATGCGAAACCTCCTTTTGCCGCCCCCTTGGCTCCGCCCCTGACTCCACCCTCTTTGCCCTGTATACCCCATCTTTTTAATGACTGCTGCCATTGTGGGGGTGGAGTCAGTCACAAGCCCAGGGCAGGGGTGTTCAAACTATGGCCCTCCAGTTGTTCAGGAACTACAATTCCCATCATGCCTGTAAATATCAGAGTTTTACAATGCCTCCTGGGATGTGTAGTTCTGCAACAGGGTAGTTTGAGGATCCCTGGCCCAGGGCATTATATGTATGCAGTGTATGTATGAGCCTAGGGGTGGCGGGGTGGAATATTTTTCGGTGGCTCTTCACCTAATTCTTCACCCCAATCCATTCTCCCCAACCCCTCCATCATAAACACACTCCCCCCATATACCCTACCCCCCACCCTGATTACACACTCAGATACCCCCTCCCCCCCCACCTTGATCACACCCCCCAGATACCCTTATATCCTGATCACACACTTCCAGATACCCCTCCATCCTGATCACACACCTCCCAGATACCCTCCCCCCTCTGATCATACCCCCTACTCTGATCACACACCCCAGATACTCCTCCATCCTGATCACACACCCCATCAGGTACCCCCACCTTGATCACACCCTCAGATACCCCCACTCTGATCACACCCCCCAGCTACCCCCCTCTCTGATCATACCCCCTACTCTGATCACGCCCCCCCAGATAACCTGCCATCCTTATCACAAACCTCCAGATACCCCCACTCTGATCACATGCCCACATACCCTCCCCCACTCTGATCACACCCCCAGATACCCCTACATCCTGATTACACACCTCCAGACACCTCCCCACCCTGATCACATGCCCAGATACCCCCCTACTCTGAAAACACCCCTCATATACCCGCCCCCACTCTGATCACAGCCCCCAAATACCCCCCTACTCTGATCACACACCCCCAGACAGGGCCGACTCCTGACTCCTATCACAGTAGCGGTCATCAGATCGGGACTTCGGCTCCTTCGGCTTTTCCTTCTCATCTTCATATGTCAGAGCGGAGGAGGAGCGGAGGAGGAGCCTAGGAGAAGACATTTCCTAAACCTTTGCACGGACAGCTGGGCTAGCGGAGAGATGCGGCTGCAGAAGGGGAAGAAGATTGCGGCTCAGGAATGACACTGGATGTCAGATTGGGACTATACAGAGTTTGTTACCCGCCCCCTTTCCACATTGTTTGCTGGGAGGAGAGGGGGTAACAAACACTGTATAGTCCCGATCTGACATTCAGTGTCCTTCCTGAGCCGCAATCTTCTCCCCTTCTGCAGCCGCATCTCTCCGCTAGCCCAGCTGTCCGTGCAAAGGTTTAGGAAATGTCTTCTCCTAGGCTCCTCCTCCGCTCTGACATATGAAGATGAGAAGGAGCCAGTCAGAAGAGGAGGATCACAGATTGATGTGCCGCGCTGTATCTGAGGTCTGGAGGAAAGGGTGAACTGTCTGCACTGGGGCACAAATCATATCCTGTCAGCTCTCAAATTCCACCATCTCAGCACAACCCCCCCCCCCCTCCCATATTGATCCCACCTAGAAGTAATCATCTCCTCCCCACCCCTCCTACTACAAATTCTCTTACCCCCCCCCCCCCAGGACAATCCCCCAAAAAGTATTTGTACTAGGAGAGGTGGGGAGAAGATGATTACTTCTAGGTGGGATCGATATGGGGGGGGGGGATGTGCTGGGATGGGGAATCTGAGAGATGACAGGATAATATTTCTTCTAGCAGGGGAATTGGGGGGAGGGTGCTAGGAGTGGTGATTTGTGCTGGGGGGGTGAATCTTTGAAGAGATTATCTCTTTGAGATCTTGGGGCTGTTAAAAAGGGGTATTTGGGGGGGAGGGGTTGTGCCAGTAGGAATGATGGGGGGATTTGTGCTAGGGGGAAATTAAGACTTGTTCTAGGAGGGGAACATTTGGGGGGGTACTAGGAGGGTGATTTAGGGGGATGGGGGGGGGAGGATTTGTGCCAGGAGGGGGGGACTTGTGCGGTGGGGTTGGGGAAGAGGATTTGTGCCAGGAGGGGGGATATGTGCTGCTGGGATGGGGGGGGGAGAGGATTTGTGCCAGGAGGGGGGATATGTGCTGGGTAGATGGGGGAAGAGGGTTTGTGCTAGGAGGGGGGATTTGTGCTGCTGGGATGGGGGGGAGGATTTGTGCCAGGAGGGGGGATTTTTGCTGTGGGGATGGAGGGAAGAGAATTTGTGCCAGGAGGGATATTTGTGCTGTGGGAAGGGGGGGGGGAGAGGATTTGTGCCAGGAGGGGGTATTTTTGCTGTGGGGATGGAGGGAAGAGGATTTGTGCCAGGAGGGGGGATTTGTGCTGGGGGGATGGGGGGATGGGGGGGATTTGGGCTAAGAGGGTATTTGGGGGGTTGGGCTAGAAGAGGTGATGGGGATTTGTGCCAGGATGGGGAGTTTTTGGGCTGTTAGAAATGGGAAAGGGGGGGATTTATGCTAGTAGGGATGATTGGGGGTATTTGTGCTAGAGGGGAAATTTGGGGGTAGGATTTGTGCTAGGAGGGGGAATTTGGTGGGATGTGCTAGGAGGAGGAATTTGGGGGGTTTGTGCTGGGGGGATGGGGGAAGAGGATTTGTGCTAGGAGGGGGGATTTGTGCTAGGATGGGGGATTTGGTGGGATGGGCTAGGAGGAGGAATTTGGGGGGTTTGTGCTGGGGGGATGGGGGAAGAGGATTTGTGCTAGGAGGGGGGATTCTTGCAAGAAGGGAAAACATTTTTTTTGGAGGGGGGGGGGGGATTTGGGGGAGAGGATTTGTGCTAGTAGGAAAATTGATGGGTATTTGTGCTAGGAAGGGACATTTTGGGGAGGAGAAGATTTGTGCTGGGAGGGAGTATTTGGAGAGGGGAGAATTTGTGTTTGGAGGGGAAATTTGAGGGGTGAGAATGTGTGCTAACAGTGCTTTTTTGAGGAGGGATAGTTGTGCTAGCAGGGAACATTTGGGAAGAGAGAGGCTTTGAGCTTAGAGAGGATGGGGGGAAAGATTTGTGCAGGGAGGGAGATTTCAGAAGGGAGAGATGTGTACTGGGAGGAGGGAGGATATTTGTTTGTGGAAATATATGGCTTGGAAAGGGAATATCTGCTTAGGGCTAAGTGTGCCAATTAGTGCTCAATTCTCTTTTTTATATTGCTAAAACATTATGCTCCTACATCTTGTGGGGGGGGCGCAGTTTGGTGTCTTCGCCCTGGGCGCTGGATGGCCTTGTCCCGGCTCTGCCCCCAGATACCCCCCATACTCTGAAAACACCCCTCATATACCCGTATATGAATACAGGATACAGGATAGATATGGCTATGTGTCAGGATCACAGGAACAAGGCTCGGGCAACAAGGGGGCAATCAGAATAGTGGCACACTGGGGAAAGGGAGGAGCAGCCTTAAACAGCCACATAGCAGCTGAACACAGGTGTAACTGATAATTACAGCCTGCTGGCTTCTGGCTGACACCTGCTGGTGGACACTGGAAATGCAGCAATCAGTACAGATCAGCACAGTGCCACCAGCATGTGAACTCAATCCTAACAACTGCTTTTGCCCAGTGGTTACCAACCTTGGGCTGCTTACTGGGCTTGCCCTTTTTGTTGATTTGATCTCACATTGCCTGGGTGCTTCTGACTTTAGGTTGCTCTCAGGTTTTGAGTTTCGGCCAACTGCTGCCCAGATACCATTTTCCAAGTACCAGGGCACTTATGCCACTCTGTTCCCCCACACACTCAGTCTTTCAGGAGTGTTGTGCAGGAGGTGCAAAATAAGCCCCCACAACATTCCAGTCTCCATTAGGTATGTCATACCTTGTCTGTAGGAATAATTACTTAAACCCATTAATGAGAGAATGAAACAAGAATATAAGATAATACATTTATATGTGACTGTAATTTTAAGTATGGTCATTGCAATTTCATTAATTTAAGCAATAGTTGTTATCCTTTATAGATAAACTGTTATTTTGCAGTTACAAAATGTGTCTCCTTTCTGAAAAACTAATCAGTCATCTATTAGGTTCCCCTGTTGGTGCTAATTAACGTCAACAGAAAGTGAAGTGATTGATAGCAAAAGTGAAGGGTTACTACATGTTGAACATCCTACCAAGGTCCTGTACATTTTCCAGTGCAACATGTTTAGACAAACACATTAATACCAACTGCTTTCAACCCATTCTAAAGAGATGTGAGATTTACCTCCTGAATTACAAATTATATATATATATATTAAATATATATATTTTTTGGTAGTGCCCACCCAGCATGATTCGGGGTATTATTCCTGCCATGGCGTGTGTACAACCCTGGCTGCTGCCTTCTTATCTATAGGCGAAGCAGTTGACGGCAAATAAAAATGTGTCTCAACCAGGGTGTTTTACTGGCCCTCACTGCAAGTGTAAATGAGCCCTTAGAATGATAATAGAGTTAAAGAGACCTTGTCAGGAGACCTTAGCTTTCAATAAAAATTCTTGCAGGAACATGTTGATAGAAGGAGAGAGTAAAGAGGCAGAGGGAAGAACTTATCAATCTTCTGCTTGGTGGTGGGAAGGAGACCTTTAAGTGTTAATAAAATAATGAAAAGAATGGACTGCAGATTTCTGAAACCATAATACATCTCCTGCGGTGTGCTCAGGGGTTGTGAAAGTTTGCTATTTAGACCTGTGAGTATTTGTAAGTATAGTGCTCACCCCCGCAGGGGGCGCTGAATAGATGCCCGGGGTTCTTTTCCCAGTAATTGCCCCAAAGCCAGGCACATAGTCACAGTCACTCCTTTTACTCATTGAACAGTCTAGGGGTATGCTTTTTTGCTGATTTATTGCTGGTTCAGTATTACTGTGGAATACTCCAGTAACTTTTAGTAGTGAACCTGAGGACACTAAACTTTCTAAACTTTCTCATAGTAAGGTGAGCAAGGGTCCTTGTTTGTACCAAAAAAAATGATTTGCTAATTCCCACTAGTTTAAAATGAAAAATTAATATGCCACTCTAAATGAATATATGTGTAAATTAATTAAACAACAAAAAATCAATGATAACCATATGAAAAATAAATATGATTTTTAAATTCTGTGCATCAAACTAATTAATTAGTGAAAGTCCCCAAGAAAATATGTGAATAATAAATGTCCACGAGATGTGTAAAGAAAGGATGCCCACACCCACCAAGAAGAATCTTGGAAATAGGCGTATTCAAAATAGAAGAAAAGCCTCCACCAGATCCCAACAAAGTGCAGGCTTACCAGATAAAAATGACTAAAGGGAAGTCAAAGAGGAACGGTGATAATATTCCACCGAAATGGCTTCTTTCACACAGAACACAGAGTTTAACTCAGATTTGCTTGAATAATATGCACCTGGGATCTCCTTATTCAGCCATCCATCACCATAGTTCATAAAACGAATAAGAACAAACGCCCCACATAGCGTAAAACCATCCAATAATTTTTTAATAGGAAGTTGAAATACACTCACAGTATCATAGCTACTCACAATTTCATAGTAGCACTTATACATAAAACATTTTCTGGCTGGCAATAGCAAGACTTCTGGAGGACTTCTGGTTACGTGATGACATCAACAGCAGGCACCGCCCTATGCATTTCATCAGACCTGACGTCTTCCAGAGCATAGACCTTGCTTGCAGCAAATATTGGACCAAGCTTTTCAGAAACACTTTAGTAGTGAATTACCATCAGGTAGAACTGATTCTATTGAAAGAGATTTAGCAGCAGCCATTATGTGAGCACAGAATCCCTGCTTGCAACAAATAATGGACTACCCCTTTCAGGACATTAAACACAATGCCCCCCTTTGTACAAAACTGACTCTAGCACTCTAGAGGGGTGGCAGTAGCACACAATCTCAAGAATCTCTCAAACCAGTCTGTACTCACTAATGTCCTTGGATAAATGGTTGTCTTCTTTCAATATCTACCAGACACTTTTTCCAGTGATACCAGACTTGTTCCCCAGGCAAAATGTTCCTCAGTCAGCTTCAGCAAACTTTCAGTAGAATAGGCCCCCAGCCAGACTAGCTGGGACCTCAGTGAACCGCAGGCACATGGCAAGCTTGCCTAGGGGGTCCCATAGCATTTATACACACTCCTAGCCACCATCTGGGCACCTCTCCCTAGGGATTTGCCAGAGCTACATTAATATTCAACTACTGATTAGACTCTCCCAGCCCACTATGTTCCAGAAAATTTCTAAACAGTCAGGGGCAGCAGTCAACCCTGTAGCGAGCAAAACACAGAACAGACAAAAACAATCACATGCAGTTACACTGACTACAGTGATATAAAAGGTATTCTGCCCAGTGGTCAGAATTTGAAGATGGTTAGATGGTCGGGACAAAATAGGGACACAATGTAAAAGTGAATCATAGCAATTTATTTTGAAAAATACAGTGAGCCTATCCTAGCACCTTTCTAGGGGGGTGCTATAAAAGGTTCTAATGTTTTGCTGCTATCCTTATTCTACCATGTACTGAATTCTACCTAGTTCCTTCTTCTTACCCTCATTATATAGGCTCTTTTTATGTTTTTTATGTGGAAAATATACTGCTCAAAATTATAAAAACTATGCCACTATATGCCAAGTTTTCACCCTGAGGTTAAATGTAGCTAGGGAGTTACAGAGAACCACCAACATCCCACCTCTTACCCCAATGAGGAATCTGTCCAATAGCTTTATGACAGTTGCAAATTTTGCAAAGTTGATTTTTTGTGATAGATATCACATACGGTATACTGGTCATAGACTATTGCTTCACATGTTTTTTTTAAATAGAAAAAACACCTTGACATCCATGGTATTGTACAAATTGAGAAAACCAAAAACATGTTTTTCCTAGATAGAGAACATCAGGGCAATTTGTATCAGACAGTGGCTCTGGGTTTGCTTCAACAGAATATTTTAAAAGTTTAATAAGGCTTATGAATTTCAGCATACAACTAAATAGAATTAGGCCAATCTCCCCCCGGTTCGGTTCGCACCAGAACTCCCGCACATGTAAAAAGTTCAGGCCCAAACTGCGAACCCTTATAAAGCCTATGGTACATTGTAACCCTATCCATTCACCAAAAAAGTTTTAAAAATAAATAAAAACACACACCATTTTTGATACTTCCTTTATTAAAAATAAAAAAAACAATGTCCCCCAATGTAGATTCATCATCAAAAATTACTCCCACTGCCAGACCCGAAATAAAAAATGTAAGGAAGGCTTACCACTGTGCGCTCACTTTGCTATCTGACAGTTCTTAAATAGGTAAGGGGCAGGGCCACCATGTGACATCACCTGGTGGCACAGCCCCCATGTGGTGGCAGTGCATGCTGGGTCAGTGACATTACATGGGGCGGTGCCCTTAGCTATTTAGGAACGGTCAGATGGTAGAGCAGGCACATGGCAGTTAGCCTTCTTTGCCTGCGGAGCGATTTTTGTTTTTCTTTTTTTGTGTCTGGTGGTGGCAGCAGGCATCATGATTGATGATGGATCTACATCAGGGGACATTGTTTATTTACTTTTTAATAAAGGAATTGTCAAAAACTGTGCTTGTGTTTTGATTTCTTTTTGACACTTTTTTTTGGTGAAAATGTACCACATACTCATTTACATGGATGGGGGGTGTTATCAGGGGGCCACCCTTGTTTAAGGGACTTCCAGATTCCGATAAGCCTCCTGCTCTCTTACCCCCACAACCACAGCCCAGGGTTGTCAGGAAGAGGCCCATGTCTCCATCAACATGGAGACAAGGTGCTTTGGGGTGGGGGGCAGATACCTACCATAAAGCACATACCTCCCACATGTTGAGAGCATGTGGCCTGCTATTGTTCGGAGGTGTCATTTTTTTCCTTTATATATGTCAGTTTTGCTGCAGCAGGTTCTATACCCCATACAGATGTGCCACTTTGCAGGCAGACTAAGGGGACCCCCCAATCACTATATTTAAAGTGGCACGATTTGCATAAGTTTAATAAAATATGACAGTGTATCCAACACGCTCCCTTGTTCTGATAGAAACAGTGCAGTCTGTTTATTGTTCCAGACATCATAAATGCTTAGACATGGGACCATCCCAGGATGCAATTGCCCTTGTGTCTCTCTTAAGCAGCCGGTCCCTCTCTTCAGTGTAAAATGAGGCTACAGTACCTTGCAATTATTCCGATACTATAATTTTTTACACAATAAATAAAGGTAAATATCAGATGACTTACTGCTATGAATTACCGATTTTTTTCCTGAACTGGTTTTAATACATGTTTGTGCAAAGCTAGGACACAGAAATAAAATTTTCACAGTTGTAAAAAATAAAGATATTATGAAACTGAGCCCATACCAAGACAAAAAAAAAGTATTGAATGTTTATTAGTAGTATAAAATTACAACAGATACTGTCAATCATGATTTCAATCTCCTCACACTAGATCTTCAGCTAGGACCAGATCCTAAAGCAAACACGCGTGAGATCTATAACTAAAGCTGATTGTCCTGCCAGGTTGACTTTACTCTTTGCAAGAATTTCCTCTCTCGTGCCTTGCTGTGTCTTTCTTCTATATTTATTCAATATTTGCTAAGGTACTGTGCTGAGGGGACTAGGCTTTGATTGTCAAAGGCTTATAAAGAAATCCTGACAAGGGAGAGGGTAGAAAGTGGGAGGGAGTGAAAATTTAAAAGAGGACTGCCTTATACAGCAGCTAAATCAAAGTGAGGAACTGAGAGTGTGTCAGGGCAGTCTGCCTTCTACTGTGGGGAGAGATCAATTGACATGTTTGATTAGCCTGTGTAAGAAGCAGCAAGGGACTTCAGGCTTGCTAACTTTATTGGACCATCAAATATATTACTAGTTGATTTTGGACACATTTTGGACTGCCATAACTGTGCAGGATATTGAGAACAAGAGAGAAATTCTTCTTCTTTCTCATCTTAGTTAAAGGTAAGGAAATGTTGACTTGTACATGTGCAAATAGCTTCTGCTTAGGTGTTATACCTGTATGCAGAATAGTTTCTGCAGGTCTGCTATAGCTACAGACAGCCTGGAAGAACTGGCTGCTGCAATCAGGCAAATGCATTTTATCAGGCAGATAATGTGGGAATGTGGTAGTACTCTGGGAGAACTGGGGAGTTATTTGTGCTTGCTTGCTGTAAAACCACTGTGGGAACTGACATTCCCTGTGACTGGTTATACTCTAATCTCATTTCATCCTTTTTTTCATCCATTAAGCAGACGCTTGTGATCTACAAAGCAGTTTGTCATATACAGCACTTAGAATAGTGAGGGCGTTGTAAAACTGTATATAGAAAATGTGGTATTGCTATAATTGTTTTTTTTTTTATGGCAAATCTTGTATACAGGTGGAAGTGGTGCATACAAAAAAGGTTTGCCTCTTGGTTGCTACTTTCTCTGCTTCATAGATAGATAGATAGATAGATAGATAGATAGATAGATAGATAGATAGATAGATAGATAGATAGATAGATAGATAGATAGATAGATAGATAGATAGATAGATAGATAGATAGATAGATAGATAGATAGATAGATAGATAGATAGATAGATAGATAGATAGATAGATAGATAGATAGATAGATAGATGGACAGGTAAATGAATGGATAGAAGGATTGATGGATGGGAGGATGGATATATATATATATATATATATATACAGAAAGAAAGTGAAAGAGATAGATAGATAGATAGATAGATAGATAGATAGATAGATAGATAGATAGATAGATAGATAGATAGATAGATAGATAGATAGATAGATAGATAGATAGATAGATAGATAGATAGATAGATAGATAGATAGATAGATAGATAGATAGATAGATAGATAATGGATGTATATGGATAGACTTTATATATAAAAATACAATTAAAGGAACACTTTTTATTCAGAGTACAGCATCAAGTCAATTAAACTCCTGGGATATTGATCTGGCCAGTTAAGTAGCAGAGGGGGTTGGTAATCAGTTTCAGCTGCTTTGGTGTTAATGAAATTAAGAACAGGATAATTGGCTGGGCAACAATGAGATGACCTCCAAAACAGGAATGGTTTTACAGGTGGAGGCCACTGACATTTTTTTTCCCTACTCATCTTTTCTTACTGTTTTTCACTAAGTTTTGCATTTGGTTTGGGTCAGTGTCACTACTGGTAGCATGAGGCGATACCTAGACCCTATAGAGGTTGAAAAGGCAGTCCAACTCCTCCAGGATGGCACATCAATATGTGCCATTGCCAAAAGGTTTGCTGTGTCTCCCAGAACAGTCTCAAGAACATGGAGGAGATTCCAGGAGACAGGCAGTTACTCTAGGAGAGCTGGACAGGCCAGTAGAAGGTCCTTAACCCATGAGTAGGACCGGAATCTGCTCCTTTGTTCACAGAGTTCACCCTGAGCAGATGTGACAGACGTGAAAGGGTCTGGAGAAACCATGGAGAACATTATGCTGCCTGTAACATCCTTCAGCATGACTGTTTTGGTGGTGGGTCAGTGATGGACTGGGGAGGCATATCCATGGAGGGACGCATGGACCTCTACAGACTAGAAAATGGCACCCTGACTGCCATTAGGAATTGGGATGAAATCCTTGGACCCATTGTCAGACCCTATGCTGGTGCAGTGGGTCCTAAGTTCCTCCTAGGGCATGACAATGCTGGCCTCATGTGGCGGGAGTTTTCAGCCAGTTCCTGGAGGATGAAGGAATTGAAACCATTGAATGGCCCCCACTCTCGCCTGACCTAAATCCATAGAACACCTCTGGGTCATTATGTTTCGGTCCATCCGGCGCTGCCAGGTTGCACCTCAGTCTGTTCAGGAGCTTATTGATGCCCTGGTCCAGATCTGGGAGGAAGTACCCCAGAATACCATCCATCGTCACATTAGGAGCATACCCCGATGTTCTCAGGCATGCATACAAGCACGTGGGGGCCATACAAAGTACCATTTTGAGTAGCTGCAATGACATTTCAACAAAATGGACTAACCTGCCATGTCATTTTTTCACTTTGATTTTTGAGGAGTCTTTGAATTCAGCCCTCTGTAGGTTGATAATTTCCTTTTTGCATCAAACAATGTGGCATCCTTATGTACCTAACACATTACCTAGTCAATATTAGTATAAATATCCAGCATTATATTTTTCCCCATTGAGATCTGATGTGTTTTCAAAGTGTTCCTTTAATTTTTGTGAGCCGTATATATATATATATATATATATATATATATATACAGTATCTCACAAAAGTGAGTACACCCCTCACATTTTTGTAAATATTTTATATCATATCTTTTCATGTGACAACACTGAAGAAATTACAATTTGCTACAATGTAAAGTAGTGAGTGTACAGCTTGTATAACAGTGTAAATTTGCTGTCTCCCCTCAAAATAACTCAACACAGCCATTAATGTCTAAATCACTGGCAATAAAAGTGGGTACATGTTCAAACTGGGCCCAAAGTGTCAATATTTTGTGTGGCCACCATTATTTTCCAGCACTGCCTTAACGTTCTTGGGCATGGAGTTCACCAGAGCTTCACAGGTTGCCACTGGAGTCCTCTTCCACTCCTCCATGATGAAAATACGGAGCTGGTAGATGTTAGGGGCCTTGTGCTCCTCCACCTTCTGTTTGAGGATGCCCCACAGATGCTCAATAGGGTTTGGGTCTGGAGACATGCTTGGCCAGTCCATCACCTTTACCCTCAGCTTCTTTAGCAAGGCAGTGATCATCTTGGAGTTGTGTTTGGGGTCGTTATCATGTTGGAATACTGCCCTGCAGCCCAGTCTCCGAAGGGAGGGGATCATGCTCTGCTTCAGTATGTCACAGTACATTTTGGCATTCATGGTTCCCTCAATGAACTGTAGCTCACCAGTGCCGGCAGCACTCATGCAGCCCCAGAACATGACACTCCCACCACCATGCTTGACTGTAGGTAAGACACACTTGTCTTTATACTCCTCACGTGGTTGCCGCCACACACGCTTGACACCATCTGAACCAAATAAGTGTATTTTGGTCTCATCAGACCACAGGACATGGTTCCAGTAATCCATGCCCTTAGTATGCTTGTCTTCAGCAAACTGTTTGCGGGCTTTCTTGTGCATCATCTTTAGAAGAAGCTGGGATGACAGCCATGCAGACCTAGTTGATGCAGTGTGCGGCGTATGGTCTGAGCACTGACAGGCTGACCCCCAACCCTTCAACCTCTGCAGCAATGCTGGCAGAACTCATACGTCTATTTCCCAAAGGCAACCTCTGGATATGATGCTGAGCATGTGCACTCAACCTCTTTGGTCAACAATGGCGAGGCCTGTTCTGAGTGGAACCTGTCCTGTTAAACCACTGTATAGTCTTGGCCACCGTGCTGCAGCTCAGTTTCAGGGTCTTCTCAATCTTCTTATAGCCTAGCCATCTTTATGTAGAGCAAAAATTATTTTTTTTCAAGATCCTCAGAGAGTTATTTGCCATGAGGTGCCATGTTGAACTTCCAGCGACCAGTATGAGCGAGTGAGAGCGATAACAAAAAATTTAACACACCTGCTCCCCAATTACACCTGTGACCTTGTAACAATAACGAGTCACATGACACTGAGAGGGAAAATAGCTAATTGGGCCCAATTTGAAAATTTTCACTTAGGGGTGTACTCACTTTTGTTGCCAGCGTTTAAGGCATTAATGGCTGTGTGTTGAGTTATTTTGAGGGGACAGCAAATTTACAATGTTATACAAGCTGTACACTCACTACTTTACATTGTAGCAAATGTAATTTCTTCAGTGTTGTCACATGAAATGATATAATAAAATATTTACAAAAATGTGAGGGGTGTACTCACTTTTGTGAGATACTGTATATATATATATATATATATTGAAAGAGAGAGCTAGGGATAGATAGATAGATAGATAGATAGATAGATAGATAGATAGATAGATAGATAGATAGATAGATAGATAGACAGACAGACAGACAGACAGACAGACAGACAGATAGACAGACAGATAGACAGATAGACAGATAGACAGATAGACAGATAGACAGATAGATAGATAGATAGATAGATAGATAGATAGATAGATAGATAGATAGATAGATAGATAGATAGATAGATAGATAGATAGATAGATAGATAGATAGATAGATAGATAGATAGATAGATAGATAGATAGATAATGGATGTATATGAATATAGATAGATAGATAGATAGATAGATAGATAGATAGATAGATAGATAGATAGATAGATAGATAGATAATGGATGTATATGAAGATAGATAGATAGATAGATAGATAGATAGATAGATAGATAGATAGATAGATAGATAGATAGATAGATAGATAGATAGATAATGGATGTGTGCCTGTGTATGTCTGTTAACAGCTGTGCATTATGCGTGTTTGCACCTATGCAAATTCACCTACATACCTATGACACGTACACTGGGTGTTACTGCCTTTTTCCATAATAATGAATATTATTTTATAAACTGATGGGTGGTTTATTAAAATAAAATAAAATAAAAAGATACACATTTTTAAAGAAGGTAAACATTGATTCTTGTTGGCAATATGCCCCCATAGCTGTTCATATTTATGGGAGTCAGATATTTAAAATGAAAGAGGAAGCCACAGATACCATTTAATACACAATCTTGCTGATATATTTAGATATTCCCCAGATGTTGCATAAACTGAGCATAATGCTTGTAATGGACAGTAAACACTGCAGTATTTCATACACCTTATTGCCTCAGCTGAGAATGCAGGACAAGGAAATAATGAATCCATCACAGCTGCTCATCATTCCACCACCAGATTAGATTTATGAAAGATTTTGAAAATTTGACAAGTGTTGAACTAGTACGGACATGATGCAAATGCCTCCAGCAAGTAGTTTGAAGTAGGAGAGCTTGGAACAGTAAGAAAGAACTCTGTAGCTGAGAGCTCTGTCAAGCTGTACAAAGTTAAGATTACAGTTCAAGAGCAGAAACACTTTGGCAACAGTTCTATATTAAAACCGATTCCCATAATAAATAACACTCATACGGGAATATTAGAGGAGGTATTATTTTCAAGTAGAGTACTCTGTGCCTACCTGTCTGGTTGTGATGACTGTTACATTTTAAACACTTAGAGAGGCTTTATTTTTATCTGCGGGATGATCCTATGTATTTCACAACAATCCCAATTTAGTTTGCAAGCTTGACATACCTTTTGATCACAAGAAATTCAAACTTGGTGCATTGGAATTGGTGTAGTCGAGGCATCTTTTCAGTATAAACTCAATAAATGGTATTGTAAGTCAGAATTATACACTGATGATTTGTAATGATGAGCAAATTAAACCTGTTACCAATCTTGAAAGCCTTGATCAGTGATTTGTATTAACACTGATTGATATGTAGAATGTATAGGATGCGCTAACTCGCTTTAGAGCAGCATCTAGAAGTCCCTGGACTAAGGAAAAATGGAAATAGAAATATGTGTGTGCTAGTGTGCTCCCATTCAAACTAATTAATGTGCAAAAAGGTATAATATATGGAATTATACCTTATCTCCTGCCCCAACAAAGAGGCAGGAGATAAGATATAATTCCATATATTATACCCTTTTTTGCACATTAATTAGTTTGAATGGGAGCGCACTAGCACACACATATTTCTTTTAACACTGATTGGTCTGTTTGTCACCAACAGCTAAAAGGTAAGATTATAAAGACTGCAGATAAGTTCGTTCAGTGAAGGTCTATGCAGCTAGTAAAAGTGATCCAGACTCTCCACTGATGGTATAAGTATTGTGAAGGCACAAAACTCCAGCAAGACCTTTTCAAGTAGTTTTATCGTAGCAGCTACAGCTGATATTTTGATTGGAAAAATTTTTTGAAGCCATTTTAAATGGATCAAAAAAGTCTTCTGAGAAAAATCCTCCAGAAAGGGAAAACAGACATATGCAAAAATTCCATTCATGATGGACCAAACTGATAGATTCAAATTCATATTCATTGCTAATGTTTTAGAGATCCTTTTTATGCTCGTTTGCACAAAATAATATTATTAGCAGATTTTTTTTAAGGTGCTTTATACCTACAGGTCACAGGTTACCTTCAGGTAATGCCATCAAGTTAAACCACACACTGGCTTATTATACCCTAAAAAGCAAAATCTCTGTATCTGGATTCCCAGTTCTACCCACCTGTTGCATTCAGGACACAGAGGTCATTTTCTCTCCATTGGATTCTTTATTTAATGCAGTAAGTAGTACATATGACTAATGGTAGGAATCCTAGAACTAGGATCTTACTGCTTGATTCTCTAAGATAATTCAGAAGACACTAGTGTCATCCAAACATAAATCAGTAATATAGTATGTAATGAGTGGTATGCTAAGCCTTTAAATAATTTCCAGTAAACAAATCTGTGTTACCCAATATGCTGACAATACCAAGGTTCATATGTTTATTTGGTAATTGATATTCCTGCTAAAGGCAGACAGCTAAATACAAAGCTATTATATATCCTTTGGCAAAGAAAAAAATGTACACTATATTGTCAAAAGTATTGGAACACCTGCCATTACATGCACATGAACTTTAATGGCATCCCAGTCTTAGTCTGTAGGGTTTAATATTTAGTTGGCCCACCCTTTGCAGCTATAACAGCTTTGACTCTTCTGGGAAGGCTGCCCACAAGGTTTAGGAGTGTGTCTATGGGAGTGTTTGACCATTCTTCCAGAAGCGCATTTGTGAGGTCTGGCACTGTTAATGGACGAGAAGGCCTGGCTTGAAGTCTCCACTCTAATTCATCCCAAAGGTGCTCTATCGTGTTGAGGTCAGGACTCTATGCAGGCCAGTCAAATTCCTCTACCCCAAACACACTCATCCATGTCTTTATGGACCTTGCTTTGTGCACTGGTGCGCAGTCATGTTGGAACAGGAAAGGGCCATCCCCAAAATGTTCTTGAAATTATGGGAACATGAAATTGTCCAAAATGTCTGGGTATGCTGATGCCTTAAGAGTTCCCTTTACTGGAACAAAGCGGCCAAGCCCAACCTCTGAAAAACAACCCCACACCATAATCTCCCCTCCGCCATATGCAAAAAAAGGAAGAACCATAAAGACATTGATGAGTGCGTTTGGGGTGGAGAAACTTGACTGGCTGGGCAAAGAGTCCTGACCTCAACCCGATAAGACTAAGATGCCATTAAAGTTCATGTGGGTATAAAGGCAGGCGTCCCAATACTTTTGACAATATAGTGTATGTATACTGTGTGTGTTATATATATATATTCTTTGCCAAATGATTTGTAATTCTGTTTAGCCAGCCCTGCGATCCAAACATGCCTTCTAGTGATCATAGACAGGCCCTTAACCTCCACTGCAGTTGTACAGCTAGGTCCCCAACCTACTGATTGGGCAATAAAGGTGCAACACACTGATGAGGCCATCTGTCTGCTTAAAATGTTTACCTTTGCCACAGGTTGACTGCTAGCACATATTGTATGCACTGCAACAGAGCTGGTCAGAGTTCGGAAGTTCCCAATTCTGGTTTCATTGCTGCTATACAGGGGAAACAGCAAATACAATATTCACATTCGTTGCATATAAACAATAACTTAATATTTTAAATGAATGCATACCTGTATGAAGTGGTTTTTTACATCTTCATTCTTTTGCGTATTTAGTAGCAGTAGTTCAGGCAACTACCTGCATGCACAATCTTCCTAGTGTAGCAGGGGATTACCTTCCCCCTCTTAGTATGTTGTAGACTGGGGTGTTGCTCATGTACTTTTTAGTAGTAGAGCATCATGGTATTGCCCTCCTTCTTACTGGGAAGCTCGAAGACTTAATAAAGTAACCTTCCACAACCTACATACCTATGAGGTGGTAACATTTATTTATAAAATGTATTTATTTTTTTTACATTTTATTAAATAAATCATTTTTATGTTTTTAATTTCTTAGAAAGTGTTTTCATATCAAAATGAAACCAATAATTTGCCCTAGATGTCTTTGCTTGAACTGTTGTTGTTGCTATATGAAACCTTTATGCATTCCTATGTTATATGATATTATTTTTCTAGCCTTTATTATTTTTATTCCAGAGAGATACAGTAAGTAAATTGTAATGAACAGTCGGTAGTAAAGAAGCAAATCAGCTAATGTAAATATGTCGAGAGAGAGATTGACAGAGAGAGAATTTGGCCTAGATGTCTGATTTAAAAAAAAATCTATTTGTGAGAAAAGTACTGCAAAGAACCTGTATATGGTCCTAAAAATATATTCAGTATTTAATTAAATATAGTTAGTTACTGCTGGCTAAAAATTACCATAGGCATCCTCCATCACTTTATATAAATAATTACTAGTGTAAATTTGGTTGCTGTACACACATCCTCATTACATTGCATCAGTTGTATGTGAATAGAACATGCAGTGTCCATTGGAAGAAGTCTTATGATTTCTAAATTGTCCTACTGGAAACATGTCCAAATGCAATTAAATTACATAGATGACATCACTGCAGTCTAGTCATCAGTGAACATGTGTCCTAACAGACGAACCTAATAAATAAATGTATTTTCTACTTCATCCTGTATTCACATATATACTGAGTATTTGTAACTTGCGACACCTGCCTTGCCGCTATAAGTAAATGTCCAAAGTAGTATCAAAGCAATGATTTCCCACCTGTGTTCCTTTGATTTTCCTTCCTCTGTAAAGTAATACTATTGTCTTCCTTGTCATTTGACCTCCAACTGCTATTTAAACAATCTGGGAAAGCAAAGAGGCATTCCGCCTGTCTTGTGTTTTTGAAAAGATCTAGGTCCACCTGAATAAAGACCTCCAAGACTGCCTATTTGCCATCTCTTTTGCAAGTTAAATTCTAATTGTAAAGCCAATTTTTTTGTCTGGTGCTGGAGCGAGTAACTGAAATGGTTCACTATATTTGCTACAGACAAATTACCATGTCATTTAAAGCTCTTGACAAAATGAATATCAGACCTGAAATTCAAAAACAGTGTGACTGAGACAAGTCCCCTTGTTATCAGAAGTCTCTTGTTGGTCATTGTTGTTATGTTACACCTAGGGGTAGTCATGTTTAGGCCATTATAGCTAAATTCCTTGCAAGTTTTCAAAACAGAATTTTACATGAGCACGTACCCATAGAAGGCTATCTGCAGAGCAGGTGCAATCTACCAAAAGAATGACAAGCTTGTTATGTGTATAGTCTATGCATGTAGTGACAGTTGTACATGATCTCCATTACAAACTTAAGAGTTTTCTTTGTTTCACAGGTTTTTTTTTTTCACTGATTGTTGAAAAAAGTAGGTTGAGACAGTAACATTTTATCTGTTATTAAAATAAAATACGGTAGATAGATCATTAAATTAGGAACACGTTTGTGCAGTAAAGAATGTTATAGAGTTTAAACTTTGGAACAGATACAGCGTACCCTCAGTTAGCCAAATAAGCTAGTGGCATGGCAAGTTCAGCAGGGAATCAGATTATTTACTACGGTGCACAGTTTTTTTACCTGGTTTTCCTGCATTTATTTTATGCAGCCATTTAGTACATTGTAAAAAGATGTCTAAGATTTTATTGCATTACTTTCGTATAGTTTTTAATGGCATTTGAATTGGTATGGTGGCATTTATTGGCCAGATATTATATTATTTATTGTCGTAATATTATATATTTTTCTTGAGATTTGGCGTTAGTGTAATGATGGTGTGACCAGCCTTTTAACCTTCCTGGGCCACACTGGAAGAAGTGGAATTGCATTGGGCCACACATAAAATACACTAACAATAAGGATAGCTAATGAGCTGAAAAAGTCAATGTGAACGATCACTGATATAGATAATGAACCTATATGAGTAATAAAACATAAAACTTATTTGTAATATTTTTTATTATAAAAGTAAAAGTAAGTAACACATCAATATCTGGTTTGATCGATGTAGTAGCAATTCTCAAGTGATTCCCAAGGTGCTCATCAGATATTTTGGTACAAATTGTGCCCTTTGTGTGCTTAGGAAAACTGGTGACATGAATAAGGAGTGATTGTGAACAGTGGGATATTTTTCTTTGAAAAGATAAGACTTGTAAAAGACCATTAGAGAAACTGTTAAATTTTTTTGCATGTGATCGCTTAGTGTAAATGCATATTTTCAAACATTCCCAAAAAACTTAACATTTTTAAGTAAGTTTAGGATTTTCATAGCTATCTTAGGCATGCAGCCTGTGGGCTATAGGTTGGATTCCCTGGTGTAATGGGTTAGGTTGATGTTTGGGGTTTGGTTTAGGGATTACATTAGCTTTAATTCTTAGAATGTGTTTGTTATATATATCAGAGTCTAAAATGCGTAACATATGCAATTTAAGCTGTGTTCTAAAAATGTGTGTTCTGATATTTCTTGGGCTGCAAAACCAAAAAATACACCAAAAAACCCTCTAATTTTAAGAAGTCAACAATGTACACACCAGTAGGCATTTCTATGCTCAGTATGATTACACCGCCTTGATCAAAGACAGGAAGAGTACACTCTGATTAGGTATACACCCTCTTCTGATTGACAGATTGCTTGCTTATAACTGAAAGGAGGAGAGAGATCACTCCTCAATTCTTGCCCTTTGGTCATGGAACACTTAACTCACTTCTAATATCCTTATAAATTACTGTGGGAGGTTATTATCCTCTCTATATTTCCAAAATTTCTGAGAGTCTGTCAGAAACTTATACATGTAAAAAAATATATATATTCACTTATCTGATCTCCAAATCAGATCCTCATCTTCAATGGCTGCAATTTACCAGGCTGTGTGTGGGCCCCAGTCATCTTTCTAAAATAAGATTTATCCTCTCCATTTTAAATTAGTTTTACCTAGTATGCCTGCTGTTTAAGATTTGTTTTTATGAAATATCACAACTCATTTTTAAGAACAATATAATAGCAGTATTGATTGCAGGGTGTGTGTGTGAAGACTGGACACATTTGTGTTCAGCATTACATATTACATGTACTACATTGAGCTTAACAATAAAGGATGGTGTTCCAATCTTTATATAAAAAAAAAAAAAAAAAAAAATATATATATATATATATATATATATATATATATATATATATATATATATATATATTGGCTTCCAGGAGCCAGAGTTAAGGTAAATACTTAATCACAATTTTTCTTTCACTTCAAATTTGGAGGACTCTCTGCTCTCGTGGACCTGGGTGGAAGACCCATTTGTCATATCAACAGCTGTGAAATTGGCCACATATTCATTGACTGGACTCAGAAGTATATAACTAAAATGTAATAAAGTGTCAGTCCACCCAAAATTGATATTTCAGTGTAGTTTTATGGGCGCCCTGCCATAAATCCATACTCTGTTCGTGTCTACCTGGAAGTTTGGGGTGTTCTCAGCCACCTTTGCTTATTACTTATTATACATACCAGTAGGAGAGCTGCACGATTCTGGATAAAATGAGAATCACAATTTTTTTTGCTTAGAATAAAGATCACGATTCTCAGCATAACATCATCTTTCACATTATACAAATAAATTGGGCTAACTTTACTATTTCGTTTTTTTTTTTTTAAAGTGTATTTTTTCCCAAAAAATTGTGTTTGAAAAGCCTCTGCGCATATACACTGTGGCATAAAACATTGCAACAACCACCATTATATTCTCTAGCAGGATAAGAGTTGGCGCATCACACATACCTATATAGCATCAAGGGGTATGCAGTTCATGTATAGTCATTAATCTGGTGTAGTTGATGGCTGAAATAGATTACACTCAGGGCCAGCTCAGCTGCAGAGAGAAGTCAGCTCTGAAAATGAAAATAAAAACAAAAAGCAGAGCGCCTCTAAGTGTTATCAGTTTAATTAAAAGGGTAAGGCAGGTACAGGAAAACTGCTCACATTTAAAACAGTATAAAATAGCTCATCTGTTAGGTGGTCTGCAGGAACACAGGGGTCCACGGCTGGATGTTAGTAGCTCCAAGAGATGGTGCAGGGGATGCTGAAGGAGGGAGATGTCTGGAGAGCCAAGAGACCAGATAGTAGGATGGTCAGCAGCTTCAGGAAGGTGTTATGTTCCTCAGGGAGACACCTGGTGAGCCGAGAGACCGTTAGGTAGAATGGCTGTCGGCTTCAGAAGGGCGCCCTGCTCCTCAGTACATCCGGCGCCAACAGATAGGGGAGCCCAGCGTGACAGATCCAGCAGCCAAACGCACAACGCGTTTCCGAGTGTGCGCAGTAGCCTCACAGGGCGTGCGCGCTCCTTTCTCAAGTGCAGTGGCATGACACAGAAGAGCTGAACAAGTTTATAGGAAGCCAGCACTCAAGCTGGGTGGATACAGATGGACTTAAAGTGGCCATTGTAAATGGGCTGGACAGTGGGACCACAATACTTAAAGCGGCAATAAGAAAATAAACACAAAAAAAAAAAAAAATCGCATACAAATGAAATCGCATTAAAAAAAAAAAAAAAATGGTTATTTAACAAGGTAAAAAGACATACATCGGCTCTAATCATAATATGGTGTTAACATCTAGCTCTTCGTTTAAACCCTTGGGTGAAAGTGAATCCAGGGTATAGATCCAAAATGTCTCTCGTTGGCATAATTTGGCAAATCGTTCGGCCTCAGATGGAAGTTTGGGGATAGACTCTATTACCCAAACCTCCAATCCTGATGTGGACTTGTTGTGGAACTCGAGGAAATGGCGTGGTACGCTATGTTGGTCACAACCCTCCTCCACAAACCTGCGATGGCGACCAAATCGTTGCCGTAGTGGGCGGATGGTGCAACCAACATAGAGTAGTCCACAGGGACAGGTCAGGCAGTAGATCACGTAATCAGTAGAACAGTTGTAGAATTCTTCCAAACGGTAAGTCTTATTCTCATGGGTGAACTGTTTTTTACCATGTCGCACAAAGGCACATGTTTTACATAAAGGCTTGTTACATCGATACATGCCCTTTAAGGGAATGAGGCATAGTGGATTATGGACTTTTTTAGTTTTGAGACGACTGGGTGCAATTTTGTTTTTTAGGGTGGGAGCCCTACGGTAAGTAACTCTAGGTTTGTGACCTAAACTGGGTAAAAGATGGGGGTCCTGTAATAAAATGTTCCAGTGTTTCTGTAGTATGGATTCCATTTTCCTGTAGCGGCAGTGGAATCTGGTGATGAACCTCGGAGTGGATTCATCATATTTAGCTGTATTTTTGGGGGGTTTACCAGGCAGGAAGGTGGTGTAAGCTTGATTGACCAATTGGTCAGGGTAACCCTTATCCCTAAACTTGGCTCTCAAAGCATCACTCTGTGTGATGTAATCTATATCCCTGGTACAGTTCTGTCTAAGGCGACAGAACACCAATGATTTCGGTCTCACCTTTACTTCTGTTTGTGATGCGGTTCATCTAGCCTTCCTGGACCTCGAGCTGGGTAGTGAAGGAACTTCCATTTTTGCCCGGAACTACACCAAGCCCACCGCTGGCAACTCGTACCTACACTATAGTAGTTGTCATCATCCCCAGTGGGTAAACAATATACCTAAAGGGCAGTTCTGTCGCCTTAGACAGAACTGTACCAGGGATATAGATTACATCACACAGAGTGATGCTTTGAGAGCCAAGTTTAGGGATAAGGGTTACCCTGACCAATTGGTCAATCAAGCTTACACCACCTTCCTGCCTGGTAAACCCCCCAAAAATACAGCTAAATATGATGAATCCACTCCGAGGTTCATCACCAGATTCCACTGCCGCTACAGGAAAATGGAATCCATACTACAGAAACACTGGAACATTTTATTACAGGACCCCCATCTTTTACCCAGTTTAGGTCACAAACCTAGAGTTACTTACCGTAGGGCTCCCACCCTAAAAAACAAAATTGCACCCAGTCGTCTCAAAACTAAAAAAGTCCATAATCCACTATGCCTCATTCCCTTAAAGGGCATGTATCGATGTAACAAGCCTTTATGTAAAACATGTGCCTTTGTGCGACATGGTAAAAAACAGTTCACCCATGAGAATAAGACTTACCGTTTGGAAGAATTCTACAACTGTTCTACTGATTACGTGATCTACTGCCTGACCTGTCCCTGTGGACTACTCTATGTTGGTCGCACCATCCGCCCACTACGGCAACGATTTGGTCGCCATCGCAGGTTTGTGGAGGAGGGTTGTGACCAACATAGCGTACCACGCCATTTCCTCGAGTTCCACAACAAGTCCACATCAGGATTGGAGGTTTGGGTAATAGAGTCTATCCCCAAACTTCCATCTGAGGCCGAACGATTTGCCAAATTATGCCAACGAGAGACATTTTGGATCTATACCCTGGATTCACTTTCACCCAAGGGTTTAAACGAAGAGCTAGATGTTAACACCATATTATGATTAGAGCCGATGTATGTCTTTTTACCTTGTTAAATAACCATTTTTTTTTTTTTTTTTTTTTTTTTTTTTTTAATGCGATTTCATTTGTATGCGATTTTTTTTTTTTTTTTTTTTGTGTTTATTTTCTTATTGCCGCTTTAAGTATTGTGGTCCCACTGTCCAGCCCATTTACAATGGCCACTTTAAGTCCATCTGTATGCACCCAGCTTGAGTGCTGGCTTCCTATAAACTTGTTCAGCTCTTCTGTGTCATGCCACTGCACTTGAGAAAGGAGCGCGCACGCCCTGTGAGGCTACTGCGCACGCTCGGAAACGCGTTGTGCGTTTGGCTGCTGGATCTGTCACGCTGGGCTCCCCTATCTGTTGGCGCCGGATGTACTGAGGAGCAGGGCGCCCTTCTGAAGCCGACAGCCATTCTACCTAACGGTCTCTCGGCTCACCAGGTGTCTCCCTGAGGAACATAACACCTTCCTGAAGCTGCTGACCATCCTACTATCTGGTCTCTTGGCTCTCCAGACATCTCCCTCCTTCAGCATCCCCTGCACCATCTCTTGGAGCTACTAACATCCAGCCGTGGACCCCTGTGTTCCTGCAGACCACCTAACAGATGAGCTATTTTATACTGTTTTAAATGTGAGCAGTTTTCCTGTACCTGCCTTACCCTTTTAATTAAACTGATAACACTTAGAGGCGCTCTGCTTTTTGTTTTTATTATATTCTCTAGGGTCTCTGCTAAAAAAATGTATATATAAATATAATGTTTGGGGGTTCTAAGTAATTTTCTAGCAAAAAAATACTGGTTTAATTTATAAGCAACAAGTGTCAGAAAAAGGCTTAGACTTTAAGTGGTTAAACTGCCCTCATTTACAGACGGAAGTTCATTCCTTTAATCTAAAAGAAGGAGATGATACATTGTTTATAGTTTTCTCTCAGCCTTAGAAATGTTGATAAACATTTGCCACAGGCTCTTTTTTTTTTTTTTTTTTGAGTGAGCAGAGAAAAGCTCTGCATGAATGGAGGAGATCCCATTTTAAGATCGTGAGGGGGGTGAATCGAGATCTAACCAGTTATGCCTCGTTTCCACTGAGCGGAACGGTTCGGGTCGGTACAGTTTGGGAGGGTTAGAATGGTCCGGTCTATTCAGGTGAGCGTTTCCACTGCAAGTCGGGCCACCAGGGACCATGCAGGGTTTACACCAAATGAGGTGTTTGTTTTGCTCTTTCATTTGACGTGAGCATTGGAGTTTCCCTGTCCGCCAATCAGTGGAATCTATCGTGTGACGCCAGTAGCTCCGCCCTAACCGTACCGTACCATTTCCTATGGCCCTACATCTGAAGCAGGACCAGGAATGGTGCGGTTTGGTTCGGTTGTATGGGCCACTTTCATAATGGAAACACCCAAAATAGCGTACCGTACCGAACCGACCCGAACCGATCCGCTCAGTGGAAACGAGGCATTAGATTGCAGCTCTAACCAGTTGCATTATCCATTACATTAACCACTTGCTGACCGCACCATAGCTGAATGCGGCTACAGCGTGGACGGCTCACTCTGGGAGGCCATCATATGATGGCCTCCCATGATCACGCTTGCTGCTGGGCGCTGGTGGCGTGCTCTGTGATCACAGTGTCAGCAGCTCTCTACCACATAATCAGCTGTGTCCAGTCACAGCTGATCACGGATATGAATAGAATCCAGTTATCAGCACTCCTTTTCTCATGCTGATAGCATGAGAAGAGGAGAAGAGAGCCGATAACTAGCTTCTCTAAAAGGGACATGTACACTTAAAATCAGGTTCCTGATTATCATTGCAGTCCAACCAGTGCCCACCAGTGCTGCCAATATGTGCCCATCAGTGCTGCCAATCACTGCCCATTTGTGCTTCCTCATCAGTGTCATCTATCAGTGCCGCCTACCAGTGCCCATCAGTGCTGCCTATCAGTGCCACCAAGCAGTGCCAATTAGTACCACCTATCAGTGCTGCCTCATCAGTGCCCACGAGTTCTGCCTCATCAATGGCCATCAGTGTAACCTCATCAGTGCTACCTTAACAGTACCCATCAGTGCAGCCTACCAGTGTCCATCAGTGCAGCCCATGGGTGCCTATAAGTGCAGCCTCATCAGCACACATCAGTGAAGGAGAAAAAATACCTGTTTCCAAAATTTTATAACAAACTATGAAAAGGTTTTGGTTTTTTTTTTTTTTTTTATCTTTTTTCATTTATTTAGTAAAAAATAAAAACAAAACAGTGGTGATTACATATCACCAAAAGAAAACTCTATTTGTGTGGAAAAAGATGATAACAATTTAATTTGGGTACAGTGTTACATGACCGCACAATTTTCATTCAAAGTGCGACAGGACTGAAAGATGAAAATTGTCCTGGTCAGGAAGAGGGTAAAAGTGCCCAGTAGGCAAGTGGTTTAAAAAATAACAATAAAATAACTCAACAGAGATAGTGGCAATCCCTCATAATGACCACAGAAGCTATTCAGACCTAAGAAGTTGATGTAGACCTGAACTAAAACAGTACGATATGCTATCTTATAAAGAAACATCTAGAAATGTTAATTGTGTATAAACAATAACCTGCACATTTTACATTTTGTTTTGAATTCCTCCTAAAAAAATAGCTCTGCATTTCCTGGCATGTGACTGTGCATTGCGCAGTAATGTTCTGTTGCCTGAAAGCCGCATATTAGTAGTATGAGTTAATCTAAAGCCAGCCATACATGGATCAAAAGTAGGCCAGTTCAGGAGGGACCGGACAAATTTCAATTTGTGACTGGTGACCAATTGACTTCTGTACAATTCTGTGCTTACTGTTTCCTGAAGGCTTAGTGGAGAGAAATCTGTATCTGAGGACTTGCAGTACAAGGATCACCCTGTTTTTTGCTCATTCATTCTGTGGGCCTGTGATTCCTTCACCTCTCGTTCTTCTGCTTGATCATTACCCCACCAGCCATCAGATCACGAGTCATTGGGGAACAGCTATGTAATGAGCAAGCAAAGTCCTGCTTCTCTATGAAGATGGCTACATTTCACACAGAAACACAGTATGCACTATGGCAACACTGGTGACTAGGCCTTTTTGGTTTGCTTTTTTGACCACATCTTCCAACATCCAGGCCCCTTTTAGTGCTGAGATCTCACCAACACTGTCCACAAAAGTAATGCAAGACAAAAAGGTGGTTTATTGGAAAATGACAGTTGAAACCAAGTTTGAATAGATAGAATATAGACAGTTTAGGTATTTTAGTTGTGTGAAAAATGTAGTCATGTTTATGTGTTGTAATAATCAGTAGTGTACCTTTCACCACAATAAACTGCAAAGCACTGAGTAGGCCTGGTCTTGGCCCGTAAAATTTGTGTTGTGACAGTTGAGTAGGTGAGTAGGAAAGAAGCAGTTCTGCTGGCTGCCATGCTAAGGAGGAGCTTGACTGCTGCAGACTGACATACAGACGCCCTACTGAAGGATAACTGTATGTTAGGAGCAAACAGATCATTATAAAGTACCTGGCCACCAATGTTGATGGGGCAGGAAATTTAAGAAAGCAAAGTTCGCATTTGTACTGACAACCAATGTAAGGGGAATTATTGTTTTTCCTGGTAGACCACTACCATATATAGATAGGCAAAAGGCCAAAAAAAAAAAGGGGGGTCAATTTTATCGGCTGTTGGTCACTAATAGAAAATACTGAGGACGTGAGCCAGTCAACATTTTGGTATGGGGCCTCATTATTTTGCTAATAATAATAATTAAAAATTTAAAACGAATACTTCAAACTCTGCTTACTTTTATTTATTGATACACTAAGGGGTGCATTCATAAAAAATATATACTGTGTATATGTAGCAATTCATCCACGTAAAGTGCAAGTACACTCCCTCTGTGCGAATGTTATTAGGTTAGTGGCCAGATTAGGTATTTTACATCCCTAAATCAATAAAAAAAACAGTCAACCAGCACAGGAAAGAGCCTAATAAAAAAATGTTTTGCCCGAATTTACACAAAACAAATATACAGTACACAGTATATATACATTTTAACTGGACAAACTGCTATGCATTTGTTTTTTATATAACACCCCTGAGTCATCACTAAAATACAATTCATATATCCCCCTCTTTGCAGTAATTCAGTAGCCACATCTGTAATATAAGCTATAGTTTAATACTATTTTCCAATATTTATTTATTTATTTTTATTTATTTTTTTAATTTTAAAAGGCGTATTGTGTAATTTTAATAGAAAACTCAAAGATAAAAGGGCTTTTTAGTGGTATCTTTTATCACAACATAACAGCCAGTATGATGATTAACAGGGATTATGCTTTTCAGGATGCAAACCACAAAACCGTACTCTGGGAATTAAAATAGCCTGAGGGTCTTCCTGTAACTGCCTGGTGGATGGTAAAAATGTACTTTGTTTGCATTCTTCATCAGGCACAACAAACACCATGTTATGAAATTGTCAACAACAAAGGATCAAAGATGCCATTTTGGCTGATGGGAATTGTCCCACTCAGATTATTTTTAACAATATAAAAGCTTCATAAAAAAAACATTTTCTTAAGATGCCTATAGACATGAGATAACTAGATCAGGCAATGATTTCTGTCTGTGGGGTGAAGCAAACACCTGCTTGCCAACCACTTCAAAGAGAACCTCACCAGGACAGTTGCTTTTGTTGCCAGTTCTCAGAGGATGTAGCTGCATTTGTTTTCTTTTTACAAGCCTAATTTTCAACTAGTGATCCTTCCAGTAGCACAGTCCCAGTCCTTCAGTGATATCCCTTACTCACTGTACTTTTTCTATGGAGATGCAGCATGTAGTCCTGTCCTTTCACCTTAGGACAGGACTACAGAACCCCCCTACTCTTCTCCATAATATTAAGGGAGGTTCTGTAGCCCTTAGGGATAATTGTGTACAATGTAACCGATAACACCACATGGTAAACAGAGAGCTGATTAAAGCTGGCCATATACTAGTAAAATTTGATAAAAAATGTGATTGATTTCCTAATCATCAGCAGGATTAAATCAGCATTAGTGTCAAGCACAATGATGAGAACATTTGAAGGGGAAGAATGACATTTTTTTCTTTAATGAATGAGTTTATAACAATGTTTGTGACTTTTCATTTGGGAAAGTCCATTTATTCCAAAATCAAATGTTAAAAGCAAACAAAATGTTGTTGTAATATTAAGAAAAAGTGTGTAGCGCCAAAATTAAATCAACAACAAAGAAATGTGAATATTGGGTTATAAATGAACAAAACATTGAAATAAAGTCCAAAAAAGTGCTAAAGCGAAAAAAAATTTATATATATAAGTCCAATATTGAATGAAAATAAACAATAAAAATCCAATATAGTGAGAAATATAGATTTAAATGCACAGTTCCATGATAGGATCAGCAATATAAACTTATTGGTAAAAGTAGCACAGCTGTGCACAAGAAATTAATGGTGACTTGAAAAGTGAAGAAGTGATCCAGTACAGTGCTCCAGAATCATTCACCACACCCCTGTGAAATCGTCACTCACTGGAAAAGCTGGCTGCCATTACAGCAGCAAACACGCACTTAGTGTAGATCCACCATCTGTTGTGGAGAAGGCTGTTCAGGAACTTGCACCATCCAGATGTAGCTGTGGTAAATAAAGCTCACTGGGAGCCAGGTGAAGTCTCCATAGTGTAGTATTTATTGGATTTGTATGTTAAAAGCCAAAATAAAATGAATCATAAAACCATATGACAATGGGTGCCACTACCGAACCGGTATCGGACAGTGGCCTGGCGTCAACACTAGTGTCTCCTCACCAATGTGTTCTGTCCAATAGGACATTATCCTGTTTTACGTTATAAATGCATCAGGGAGGAGACACTAGTGCTGACGTCAGGCCACTGTCCGATGTCTCGGGTCATCTCTTTTTTTCCACAAAAAAGACTAAAACACAAAGCAGGGAACTAGGCCTCCGACACTCCTGGAAGTGCATGGAATGCTGAAGATTATTGAAGATGATTTTGAATTATTGGGCATTGCTCTCTAAAATAGTGAAGAACAGGAGCTTGGGCAGTAGAAAAATGAATTAATAACCCTTTTACTGCCGGGTCATTTTTTTTACCACAAATTTCAAAATTACACATTTTAGGTCTGAAGTTTACTTAAAATCCCCAAAACATTATATTTTATGAAAGCAGAGACCCTATAGAATAAAACAGTGGCAGTTCCAATGTTTTAAGTCACACATAGTTAAGCTACTCTTTATGAATACACTATATTTTCAGCAAAATTTCAGCACAAATTAATTTTACTACACACAAATACAATTTATTACTCAGTTTGGTAAAATATAAAAGATGACAATGTGTTCAGTGAATAGATGCATAATATGTCAAGATTTAAAATTCCTCGAGGCCGTGAAATGGTGACAAACTATGGTAGCCTCCAAATTTTTTGTTACTGTGAAATGGCAAAAAAAACACAGTACAATTTTGTCCATAAGCGATGCTTTAAAGAACTTTACAACCCACGAACGTAGAGTTAACAGAGAATGATAAGGCTAGAATTATTGCTCTAACTCTGGCATGGGCTCATGCAATTGTCCTTTTTGTACCTGTAGGCTAACACAACGTGTGCATTCATTTGTGCCTGTACGTACGTCCGGGTAGAGGGCTTTTAGAAGATTTCTTGGGATTTTTTAATTTATGTTATAAAAATTCTACATTTTAAACTTTTGTCTTTTTTTATCTAACTTTAATAATATCACAGACTGTATGTGATCAGTTTCTACCCTGGCCAGAGAGGTACAGTTCTGAACCTTGGAAGTGTTTCTGGGTTCATTCTTCACAAAGGAGATTACCGATGTTTAAGTGTTTGTTAATCTCTCACTGCTCTCCCTCTTGACTTTTGCCATGAAAGTCCTGGGCATCCAAGAGGAACAGGTGGGCATAAGGCAGGGGGTAACAGCACATTACTGTACATATATTAGTAATCAGGCAGCTTTACAGCTGGCTGAATAACTTCTAAAAAAAAAGATGGCTGCGGGAAAATGTTAACAAACCCCTGGCGACTATAGTGGTTTGGAGTCTGTTTACAAGCTAATGCTGCTACTGAAACAATAAATATGTTTGTGGCAGCAAACAAATTAAAACTCAGGAAAAAAAAATTGCAGGAAATAGGTTGCAGCAAAGAAAATCGCATCATATATAGCCTTCCTTAAACCTCATTTGCTGTGTAGGTGCCTGTTCATTTTGGTTTACCGCTTACAGCCTTAGACTATTCATAGGGCTCAACTCACAAAGCTGCTTTTCTCTTGTTTGGCTGTTAATTCCTTAATTACACACTTTATTTAATCAAAATCCCTTAGATTTTAATTCTCAAATGTGCATAACATGCTTTTATTTAGCCTGCTCTGTATGTAGTGGTACTTTACCAAAACTACTGTAGTGCTATAATAGCCCTCACAAATATATCTACCCTTATGATCAAACCAATGCAAAAGTCAACTCACAAAGATTACTAAACAAATTATTACTTCTTTAAAATACAGTGGCTTCTTTAAAATACATTAGGGGGTGATTACTACAAGTTTCACTGAAGGTCTGTTGAGGAGAGCAGGGAAATGAGCTGCTTGAGCTGGTGCTAAACTAACACTTTGTTAGATAAAACAATGTTTAGACTTGCACTGTTACCACTACTAGGATACGTAAGGTCTTCTCTGTTGCTACAGCTGGTACTTATACTATATATTACTAGAACTGTAATTTTGTAAATACAGAGCTTGCAGCAGGATAGCCTGACACTGTACATATCCTAGCAGATGTCACTGCGTCTGTGTCCGTAGGATACTGGTGTAGATGACACTATTGCAACCTTGCTAAAGCATTGATAAACTATTTCTCTTATCCATTAACAGAACTAATTTGGACACCCAGAAGCCCACCCACCATACATGTTTAGGTAAAGCCCCTTTCACACAGGCATCATCCAGTCTGTTCAACAGGGGACCCATGAACAGATCCCCTGCTGTGACATCTGTGTCCATTCACTGTTTAGCTTCATTTTAAAGTCAGAGCTTTCTGGACCCCATATAAAAGCTATGGATGGCCAGATTTGCACTGTTTACATTAGACTACCCCCAATCTGTCACCTTTAAGACAGAAAATAACAGCTAAGAATGCAGACCTTTTCTATTTACATCTGCCTGCCCACTGACTTACGGTATACATGTGGCCAAATGGATTGAGAATGAAACAAATATAAAATCTCATGAAGTCTGCTGCTTCAGTGTTTTTAGATTTTTTTGTCAGATGTTACTATGGTATACTGAAGTATAATTACAAACATTTAATTAGTGTCAAAGGCTTTTATTGGCAATTACATGAAGTTTATGGAAAGAGACAATATTTGCAGTGTTGACCCTTCTTTTTCAAGACTTTTTCAAGACCCCAATTCGCTCTGACATGCTGTCAACCAACTTCTGGGCAACACCCTAACTGATGGCAGCCCATTCTTGCACAATCTTGGAGTTTGTCAGAATCTGTGGGGGGGGGGGGGGGGTTTCACCGGCTTCTTGAGGATTGACATCAAGTTCTCAATGGGATTAAGGTCTGGGGAGTTTCCAGGCAATGGACCCAAAATTTTGATGTTGTGTTCCCAAAGCCACTGAGTTATCACTTTGGCCTTCTGGCAAGGTGCTCCACCATGTTGGAAAAGACATTGTTCGTCACCAAACTGTTCTTAGATGGTTGGGAGAAGTTGCTCTCATAGGGTGTTATGTGTACCATTCTTTATTAATAGCTGTGTTCTTAGGCAAAAATGTTAGTAAGCCCACTCCCTTGGCTGAAAAGCAACCCCACACATGAATGGTCTCAGGATGCTTTACTGTTGGCATGACACAGAACTGGCGAATTGTAGGAGATGGTCCTGGCGCTTGCTGAACTTTCTTGGGTGACCTGAAGCCTTCTTCACAAAGGCAGCAGAAATGTTTTATTTGAGATTAAGTTCATCTTCATGACAAAGAGGGACTTTGCAATTAATTGCAATTCATCTGATCACTTTTCATAACATTCTGGAGTATATGCAAATTGCGATCATAAAAATTGAGGCAGCAGACTTTTTGAAAATGAATATTTGTGTCGTTCTTAAATCTTTTCTTTATGGCTGTATAAGGAGATTCTGATCAGGTCTGCCTGAAAAGCCCACAGGGGGACCCTATCACCCACAGTCAATGTTAAAGGGGCCTAGCTCTCATGAGTCAGCAAACTAATACAGTATGGGCTAAGAGGGTTCTTTGGAGTAGCATTGCAGGGTAAGCACCCATCATATGGTATTGGCTGATGTTGCTTTGAAAACTTTGAAGGCTCTGTGATGATTTTACAACAGTTAAGAAAAAAATATTGTCTTAAGAAGCAGGGTGACTGAAAAACTTGTTTCAAAGAGGTGTTTACATTATGAGCTTAAACTTCATCCTTAAGCTAGTTTTCTATCTATTTGCAGACTGGATTTTTCAAACCTACAGACATTCACTGTCTGTGATGATTTGTATCAATCCCCGCTTCCACAGTCACTGCTTTGTCTAAATGTATCCTTACTTCTTCAAAAAAGGATTGCAAACTGTGATTTGTTTGGGAACTTGGGTCCTTCAAATATGTATGCTAGGTATTATTTATGATATTGTTTTCCAGATACTCTTGTGTGGGGTCTTTTACCAATGCATCCAAATTCTTCCCTATAATAACACCTAATCTTACCAGTCTGTAGTTACTTTATGAAGAAACGTTAGCTTTGTACCAATCTTTTGGCACCAAACTCCTTTAAGAGTCTCTAAAAAAATTTAAAACCGCAGCATATAAATAATGTAGCCCAGCTCTTTAAACATTAAGTGGTATAAGCCATCAGATCTAGGTGATTTATTTACATGTACTGTATTTTGTCCAATTGTTTCTAGAACACATAAGTGCTGAGCCATTGTGGAACATTTGACATTTTTTCAATAACATTCTCTCAATGGACTATAGCTAAATAAGATGTCTAATAGGTTTGCTTTCTCTTCTCTTCTCTCTCCTAGTGTTAAACCTCAAGTTATGATTTTTTTTAACGAACCTACTCTCTTAGACCTAGTATTTTCATTTAAAATATATTAAGATTATGTTTCATTTTGGGCTTTTTATCGACTGTTTAATTATCCTAATTGTTTTTTGTTAGAAATTCTGTATATAGTCCTACAAAACAGACAGTGCACAGTCCACAGGCTTTTCTGCTTAACTGCAGACAGGAAACAGGAACATTGTTGTAGAGAAAAGTCAGCATTTAACTATAGATGCAGATACAAACTATACAAAATATATCTCTACTAAAGCGGCGCTCCTCGTTTTCTGTATACACTCAATGCGAGTTCAGTTTGTTTATTTTGTAAGTATAACTTATACTTTGGGGGAATAAAATATTTTAAAAACGTATTACACCATCGGCCCCCTTCTTTTGTTTTCATCTGGGAACAACGGAAACCCTTTCTGGAGCGATCCTAACTAAGGCATTCCTATTCTCTGGGACCATCTATATTGAAGCCCGATCACCCAAGCCATACATGATCCTATCAAGCGCATATGATATATACCTGTGGTGAGTAGGGGACCTGGAGGGACGGGCCACTCACCTGAGCACTGCTTGATCGGATGGTTTTTTTGCACTTGAGCACCTTATATTTATATTACACCAAGATTTAAGGACTCTTTTAATTATTCATTATTTATTGTGATTGATGGTGATTCAATACTGGTTCATTATTTGTGATTTGTTGCTGGTTTTTTGCTGGTTCTTATTTATATTCTTATTGCTGGTTCATATTTATATAATTTATATCATTCATATTGACCACTTTGCACCTTTAATATTTACTATATTCACTAGTCACTCCAGATGTGATGCTAGCGCTGTCTTAATTTTATCTTTGTACACATTTTTCCAAGAATTACTTGGATGTACAGCAGCTGCATCAATTTGTACACAATTAGAATACACAATTTTGAATATTTTTGCACTTGAAGTTTTCTCTCCAAAAATTATTTGGATGCACAGTAGTTGCATCAATTTGCACATAAATTTGGACACTTTGCACTTTATTATATAGATGTTAATTATTTAGTATGTTAGCGCTGTTTTAATTTGGTTCACTTAGTCCACAGGCTTTTCTGCTTAACTGCAGACAGGAAACAGGAACATTGTTGTAGAGAAAAGTTAGCATTTAACTATAGATGCAGCTACAAACTATACAAAATATATCTCTACTAAATATTGATATTGATGTAGTTGTTGCATAAAATACAAATAAACATTGCATTCCAATACCCCCTCTCAACAACTAATCCTTATATTAGTCCCATTTTTGCTCAGTTCTCGAAATCTGTTTCTTGTAAGCAGTTTTGTCAAATTCTGCGATTCACTTTTGTTTCTCCTGTGTTGGAAGTCTTTGCATCTCATCCCATGAATCTGGCTCTGGTTTTAATGCTAGGACAGACATTTGGCTGGGATGCCTTTATTGCTTCTGTTGGGTTTCCAGATTGAAGCCTCTTGTGGCCTGGTTTGTTCTTTTATAGCATTTGGATTTTCTTCATTTTTTTTTAGTTCTGTGTCACTTTGTTGCTTATCTTTATGTAACATTGAAGGAATTTCCCTCAGTTTTAAGGCTTTGTGTTAGTTCATTAAATGTTGAACACACTGAAGTTCTACTGAAGTTCTTCTACTGATGGTTACCTTGTTTGTGCCTTGGTGTAGAATTCGGTATCCCTTTTGAGATTCACGGTACCCCACAAGCACATTTTTCTTTTCGCAAGCATCCCGTTTTGTACGTTTTTTTTTTTTTTTGAATGTGCAAATAGGCTTTGCTACCAAAAACGTTTTAGATGGTCCACATTCAGGGCCCTTACACTTCACAATTCATATAGAGTTTTCTCAGTTGATTTTCCTGGTAATCCATTTTGGAGATAGCATGTGATCATAATTGCCTCCCCCCTAGTATGTGGCTGACATATTTGTATCAAACAGTATAGAGTACAATTCATTCTTTCTGCAACCCTGTTTTGTTCTGGGTTGTATACAGTAATTTTAATGATTATTCCATGCTTTCTGAGAATTGCCTGTGTGCTATCATCTGTATATTCAGTTCCACTGTCTGTGTGCAATACACTCTTCATTTTTCCAAATTTGTTTCATACTGTTCAAGTTTCTCTGGTACTTCACTTTTGTTGTTTAACAGAAATTGGTGGAGATTTACTAAAATTGGAGCATGCAAAGTCTGGTGCAGCTAAGCATGGTAGCCAATCAGCTTCTAACTTCAGCTTGTTCAATTAAGCTTTGACAAAGAACATGTGGAAGCTGATTGGCTACCATGCAGAGCTGCACCTGATTTTTGTACACTCCAGTTATAGTAAATCACCCCCATAGTGTAGTATACCTGGAGCAATCATCTATAAAAGTGAGAAAATACTTCTTCTTTGCTGGAGTCAATTTTTCAATTGTACCGCAAAAATCTGAATGAATTAAGTCCAGAGTTTTCTTAGTTCTACTGCTACTCTGCTTTGGAAAGGCTTTTTCTTGTAATTTTTCCTTTTATAAAGTTGGGGCATTTTATTGTTTGATCACATGCACTAATTTTTAGGACTTCTGTGCCCAAGTCATCTGTGCCATGTGTAAATGCAGTTTGAAAGTTTTTCCTCCTTGTCATTAACCACTTCATTACAGTTCAGCTGATACAGTTCATCTGAAATTTTAGCCTTTTTAAGATATCCCCTTTTGTGATGGCACAACTGTCAACTTGGAAGGTTATTACATTGCCTTGTTCTGTGAGCTTCTTCACTGACAAATGATTCATTTCAAGAGCAGGGACATAGAGGACATTTTTCACAGGTATATTTCTGGTGACACTCTGGGAAAAAGAACAGTAAAGAAAACAGTTTCCTATTCCTTCTGATTCCATTATTTGCCCATTAGCTGTGGTGATTTTTTTCTGTTTGGTGGTGGTGATTTGTTCTGTGGTGAAGGGGAGACCCTCCAGCTGTTGTCCAGCCAGCCTGCAAAGCAGCTTCTTTCTAGCAAGAACTGGGGTGTGATACGGAAACTCGTGGTCAGCTTATCTGCTCTATGCTTTAGGTCCTTGTAATTTCCAATCTGACATGCAATCAGACCTATAACTACTAGAAATGGCTGTCTGGTGCCTAAGATGGCTCTAGATTATGGTGGTTATTGTGCCATGCGCTAAAACTAGATATAGAATCCCATACCAGAAGGGACAGGGTTAACTAAAATAACAGGAGTTGCATATAAACTGTGTTGCAATAAACAGGTTTACCTACTAATATACTGGAAGGGGACCACTACACAGATACAGTAGCACAGACCTAGCTATCTGGCACTGTAAATTTGAGAAAAAATAGGACAGAGATACTTATGTCACAAGGATTTAAAGACACACTTGGGAAGCTGCAGTTAAACTATTAAAACATAGGAATACTTGCTTAATAGTCTTTGCATTTGGTCTGGGCAAAAATGCAGCAGCAGTAGCCCCTGTGTGTATAAGGTCATGTGGCTCAGTTCTTTGTCTCTCTCTCTTCACTTCCTCCTTCTTGAGTTTCTGACCCAGGCACACAGAGACAGAAAGCTATGTACATAAATAATCTCTGTGAACATTAATCAGCAGAGCCACTTACAGACCAAAGAGGGCAGCAGATGCCTAGAGTAGAAAATGAAAATTGTTCCTAAGCCAGTTGATCCAGTCTTCCTTAACCACCTCAATACTGGGCACTTAAACCCCCTTCCTTCCCAGACCAATTTTCAGCTTTTAGCGCTGTTGCATTTTGAATGACAATTGCGCGGTCATGCAACACTGTACCTAAACCAAATTTATGTCATTTTTTCCCCACAAATAGAGCTTTCTTATGGTGGTATTTGATCACCGCCAGTTTTTTTCTTTTTTGGTGCACAAATAAAAAAAGTCCGAAAAGTTTGAAAAAAAAAAAAAAGTTTTTTTGTTTAGGTTATAAAATTTTGTAAATTGATAAGTTTTTTCCTGCACTGATGAGCACTGATGACACCGCACTGACAGGCCCTGATGAGGAGACACTGATGGGGTGGCACTGATATGCAGCACTAATGGGCACTGATAGGTAGCACTGATATGCAGCACTGACGGGCACTGATAGATAGCACTGATATGCAGCATTGGTGGGCACTGATAGGCAGCGCTGATGGGCACTGATAGGCAGCACTGATGGGCACTGATAGGCGGCACTGATGGGCACTGATGGGCACTGATAGGCGGCACTGATGGGCACTGATGGGTGGCACTGATGGGTGGCACTGATCGGCACTGATGGGGGGCACTGATGAGCACTGATAGGCAGCACTGGTGGGCAATAATGGGCACTGGTGGGCGGCACTGATAGATGGCAATAACGGGCACTGGTGGGCAGCACTGATAGATGGCATTGGTGGGCAGCACTGATAGGGGGGCACCACTGGCAGGCTCTCTGAGCCCTGTTTGCCATCCCTGGTGGCCATGGTGGGCATCCCTGGTGGTCATGGGTGGGCATCCCTGGTGGCTCTAGTGGCATCCCCTCCCCCCAGGGCTGCACTGGTAATCAATCATCTGATTACCAGCACAGACCCCCCCTGTGATCAGTGAGTAATTAGAAATACTCACTGATCACCCCGGCTGCAGAATCGATCCTCTGATCTTCTCCTCACTGACAGGATCTGTCAGGAGGAGAAGAGATCAAAGCCGTTACAACGGCTGTATTGACATTACATGACGGATGTGATTGGTCACAGCCGTCATGTGATCAGGAGGCCAATCACAGGGCCCTCCTGCCGAGTCTTGTTGCTCTGTGTCCTAGGGACACAGGCACATCGAGATCGCGCCGCTGCACGTGCCCGCGGCGGCGCGATCTCTCTCCTTTCAGAAGGACGAGACTCCCACCCGGCCGTATATGTACTATGGCCCGGGTGGGAGGTGGTTAAAGCATATCTATGGTCAAAGTGTAAATGTTAACATTGTATTTCATTTACCGTATTTCTGGCCTAATCTAATAATCTAAATAATATTGATACTTGTAAACTTGCTTTGCAAAGATCCTCACACATTTACTTCCTGTGACACATATTCACCATGTCCTGTTGTTAGACACTGCTTGCGTAACACTTTTCACAGAGCCTGCTGTCTAAACTGCAGAGGGGCTGAGAGGAGAAGTTTTGGGAGGCGGAGTCAGTAAAGGAATCACTGCTTGCAGGCAGCAAGGTACTATGGGATATGTAATCACTCAAGTAGAGCAATGCAAGCAAAAATAAATAAACTAAAATGAATGCAATAATCCATACAAACATAAATAAAAGAGTAATAAGTCTATCTCAAAAAGATGCACATATTAATGACCGCTGTGAATAAGTGCTTCCAAATTGGGCATGCAGGTGTCACTGTGAGAATCCCTCAACCATAGACATAAGCAGACTCTCACCTCCTTGATATGACCAATAGGTCTCAATACCCCTTTCCCAATATGGGGTCACAGATACTCCAGTGGGCACTCGGTGAAAATACATCCATGATATGTAAAGATAAAATAAGGAGCTACGTGGGATGTCACCCACGGCCATCCTTATGGTATACAGATTGTACTTGTCACAAGTGCTGGACTTGTAAGTTTTCTAAACCGTTTTAATAAACTGTGATACTAAACGGAGAGCACTAGATACTGACTTATTTTATCTTTACATATCATGGATAGATTTTTACCGCTGCTACTGAGTGCCCACTGGAGGATCTGTGACCCCATTTTGGGGAAGGTGTATCAAGACCTATTGGTCATAGCAAGGAGGTGAGAGGCTGCTTATGTCTGTGGTGAAAGGATTCTCACAGTGACACCTGCATGCCCCATTTGGAAGCACTTAGGCCCCTTTCACATGAGGTGGATCCACTTGGCAAACTCCACTAGCTCAGAGGGGATCGCTCCATTGATCCCCGCTGAGCAGGCAGATGACAGGTCCGTCTCTGCTCACTGTGCAGAGACGGACCTGTCAGAGTCCCGCTCTCCTCTATGGGGAGATCGGATGAAAACAGACAGCATGTCCATTTTCATCCAATCCCATCCGATCTGACCCGCTGGACAGATGTCGAAATTATCGCCATCCATCTGTTTTAAGCGGATCTTGTCGGATCGGATGACAGACGGGTGTCAGCAGACACATCTCTGCTGACATTTGCCTCTCCTTAGAGGAGAATGGGTGGGCCAATCAGGTCCACCTGAAAAGTGGACTATATAGTTAGAAAGTTTTAATTATGTCCTCTATTCTAGCGCTAGATTTTCTTTGAACTACTGTACAAAAAAGTGGCAACCACCCCAACATCTAACTAGCCTGTGACATGGTAGTCTTTAGGACTCTGTGCATCCCTGTGCCTTTAAGAAGGGCTGGACTCCCTCCAGGCCAATCTGCCCAAAATCTATCCACTGCTACATGTGCTCCAACTTGGAGACTTGGTAAATTTAATGGTTAGGACTGCAGTACACAGAGGAGACTTGAAGTAGGCACTTCGGTTAATGCATATATTTGAAAATGTGTTGTTTACGTGAATTGTTAGACAGGGTCAGTTTGTATTTTTTGTAGGCTGACTGGTAAATGTGCTAGAAAATCTTTGATTGTTTACTATGAACTACTTCTTCCATTTGTACATCCTATATTATTTACAAACCTATTGAATTACATACTAATTTATTTTTTAGACAAGTAATGCATGGAGTGGAAACACTATATGCGTCTGACATCAGTATATTTTTCCTGCTTAAAGCATGTACACCCAGCCGTGACTCTGGTCATTGTCTCATACAGCTGAGCCCAGACCCACCAGCCTACTTTTCTGGCAAGACAGACTAGAGTAGTAACTAGTATGTGTTGTTGTGGGCTTGTATTTTTGTGAATGATGGTGTTTGTCTCCAGTGTATGGACGTTCGCAAAAACAAAAACTGACAGTTGCTACTCTAGTCTTTCTCCCCAGAATAGCAGGTTGCTGGGTCTGGTGCTATTGTTAGTGGCTGGGCTCTAATCGAGGGTGCTATTTGTCACCCCTGTTTAAAAAATGTATTGTGTATGTGGAAACAATGTGTGATATTATTATTATTTTTTTTTTAAATAAAACCCACTGATACTTTATTCAATATACAGTGCTGTAAACTGCACCCTCTACTGTATGTGCTCAGTCACTAATGCCCCCTCTCCTCTGTTTGCTGGTTATTCATGACTCCTTGTCAGCTGTGTGGTTAGACAGCAGTGGAGGCGCTGTTGACAATGCTAGCCCACCATACACACCACCTAGCAACAGGGGACAACATTGCTACATGCTTTTTGACCCCTGGGGGAGAGAAGAAAAGGAATACGTTTTTATGTATTCTTGTAGTACTTCTTTAATACCACCTTGAGAATACCTAATACAACATGACAGCAATTTTTACTATAGGACAAACCCAACATCTATACCATGTAGATTTTCTCTAGTTCTGGAATTTTGGAGTAGCAATACAGCTTTTATTCAAAGTGCGTGTGTGTAATTGCAGAAAAAAGTAACCAGTATTTTTCCAGCATTACATAAAAGTTATTGTAAGTGACATGTCCTTGATGTAATTTGTAATTGTGTTGTCTTTGTTACAAATATTAATTGGTTGTTAAGCCTTTGGGAATTGCACTAACAGGCCACTAACATTTTTTGAATGCAGTACAAATTCTCTCACTTTTGATTACTTGTCAGGTACAGTGAAATAATCCTTTTCTATAATACTTTATGACAACTGGCTGGCATTCTGTCAATGAGACATTAAATCACCCGAAAATATTCATACCTGCTTGTACAAAAAACTTTTTGTGGTTTTGACAAACTGTGGTAATTTTACTTTTAATCTTATGTCAAGAAAGTTGGACAACGCAAGAATAGGGTGTGTTTTACAAATGGTGACTAAATAAACACAATATATAATCAGCGCAATATTAAATAAACCTAGTGTGAGAAATCGAAGTGCAAACTAGTACTTATTACATCAAAATCAGTATGTGATCAACATAATAAAAATTGTGCACATACTATATAAACCACTCATTAGTTAAAGAAAATTGCAAATTGTGATTGCTGCCAACACTTATTAAAGTGTGTCCAACTGTGACCTTAAATCAACAACAATCCAGTGTAATGCAATCAATATTAAAAGTTCCAATTTATATATAAAAAAAATTCCACTGATGTGGGAATCTAAATAGTGTTAAAAAAAATTCACATAATCCATTGACTTCAGTGACCACCACCTCTAGTTGGTATGACTGCTCACCTCCAAGCAATGAACCCATTACAGAGTCCCAATCACCTGTTAATATGTCTCTCTGGTTACCACTGGGATAAACCTCCACAAGATGTTCCTGGACCAGACTGGACTCTTCTAGGAATCTCAATAATTTATGTATGGTCAAAAAATAATAAGGAAAAACCATAGTGCTCTCTGCTTAAAATGATTTATTAAAACTATACACAGGGATAAAAATACTCACATAACAATGTAATACACAAGCATATCATCAGCTCTCCCAGCTGATACATATATGAAAAAACATCCTGAATAGTGGCTCTTTCCACCTGGAGGATCCCAGAGGTACCCAAAGAGACATATTAACTAGCGATTGGGACTCTTTAGTGGGGTCATTGCTTGGAGGTGAGCAGACGTCCCAGCTAGAGGTAGTAGTCACTGAAGTCACTGGATTATATTAATTTTTTTAACACTGTTTAGAATCGCACAAGGGTGGAATTTTTTATGTATAGATTGGGACTTTTAGTATTAGTTGTTATATTGCATTTTACAAATGCAAGTTTTATCTCAATCAAAAAGCCAAATCTGTATTTTTTTTTAACGGTGCTTTTTTTAAATGACTAGGCCCAAAATGAGTATTTATAGCAAATTATTAATTGGATTAGCATACATTTTATGCCATTGAGTTGATAACTTTTCATATGCCCAGCTATATAAGCTATTTTGTTGGCCCGACAGAACTCTATTGGTTCCATCCAGTGGTATATTGCCTTAGCATTATGGGCACCCAAAACCCAAAATCTCCTCCAGTAAATAATGTATTCATGATGTCTGTGGCTTCCTCATGCTGGATAAAGCTTTAGCCCCTGCAGCTCCTCTCCTCCTCCCTTCAGCCCCTGCAGCTCCTTTTTTCCTCATGGCAGCAATTTCCAGGATTTGTTGGGATAGCTGGGAGCACGTCGTTTCTGGGCATTATGCTGAGGTCACCCACCACCCCACAGAGTGAGATACATTACCTGGAAGGTTTGTGATCACATGACCACAACAAAACACAATTAAAAAAGGAATTTATCAAGCAACTGTGGAAGAAATTAGCATAACATTTGTTTAACTATTTATTTAAGTGCTGTAGGGATCTTCCTTGTGATTTTCCTTTCCATCTATTTTATTTGTTCATAGGTCCTTATTAATAAAAGTGTTGCCATAATTAACCGTTACAAATTCACCCGTACATCCTCTGTTTGCACCTAATAATCTTTTAAGTAGTGTTTATTTTGATTTTAATGATAATGCTGGGTGTTAGGCAATAATGTTAAGCTGGACCAATATAAGTATGCAATAAAGATCATACCTAAAGTTTAACAAATGATGGGGAAATAAAAATGGTGTATCTCTTTAAGCTGATGAATTTAAAAAAAGCAGATTTTAGGATCATTCTTGCATTGCACTGTAGCTCCAAAGCAATTTTATTTGACAAATACATTTCTCTGAAAGTGAAATACACGACAGGCATAAAAATTTGAATGGGCGTGAGTTCGTTTTTAAAGGGAATTCACTCAATGACTAATATGAACACCCTGGTGTAAATCACATATTAGGTAAACCATTTACGAAAAGAAATGCTTAGGTATGATGGCATTCTGAGAGATCTTAAAATAAGGGATTTTTGATTACCAATTTACTTAACAAGGGATAATTCATTTTGGTCTTGGCACATCATAAACAGACTTCTAAACCCAAGTATGGGTTTTACACTGGCTTTACTGTCAGATGCAGGATTTTACATTTGAACACAGTGCAGTTCAAATGCATGCTTTTGACCTGCATGGTCTGCAATACAAATACTCCTCTAATAGGCCTTGCTGCTTTTAGAGAAATGCAACACAATGGAAATAAGGTCAAGCACAGCCTCAGAATAGTCATCCATTGAGGTTAACCTTCCTAGCGTTATTCCCAAGTGTGGCTCGGGGTTAAATTTCAGTGCCACACTCGGGGTACCGCCAGAAGCATCGCTGGATCCTGGTAGAAGGGTTACTTACCTTGTCACCGGCATCCAGCGATGTATCCCGGCGGTGTGCGGCGGTGGATCTTCCTCCCGATGGTCTCTGTGCCCTGGCTTACGTCTCCTGCGACGTGACGCTCGCAGGGGGGTGGAACCGGCGGCAAATTCAAAAGTAAAACACACCAAACACACTGATACATTGCAAAATAAAATAAATTCACATTAGATTGCCCCCCAGTGTCCTTTCCTGCAGTTTTACTGTACTTTTTTTGTATATATATATATATATATATATATATATATATATATATATATATATATATATATATATATGTATATATATATATATATATACAGTATATATATATATATATATATATATATATATATATATATACATACATACTTTAACTCATTTATAGTCATTTATTATATTATAACTTATGATTTTGTGTTTCAAACTTTATCATACCCGAGATGTTATAAAGAAGAACGCACCGTAAAAAAAAATCATATGTAAATAGTTGGTTTGGGCTGCTCATTCTTAAGAATTACATGCAAAATAATGGTACCGCTTTCAGCACCTAAAATCGGGAAGAATCATACCGCCAGGGAGGTTAATGAGAATCTGCTGACCTGCATTTGACATGCATTACAAATGAATGTCAAATGCAGGTAAACTACTACCGTGTGCACAAGCCCTAAATGTTGGCTTAAAGTGTAACTATTTGGTAATCTGTTTTTCATTGTTCATACAATTCCTTATTACTAAAAATTCTTATTGGTTGAGTTTAACCAATCTTTGTACATTTATGTGAAAAAAGCAAGTATATCCCATGGAAATTGTTGGCCTTTTTCGACAATTGTGAACAGGCAAACATTATATTTCCATTCATATAGTGCCTACAAATACATGTGATTTACTTAAAAGAATAGGACATAAAAGTGATATGGTGTATTTTTTCTCATAATCTAAGTTGATGTAAATGCAGTTTTGGAATTGAGGAAAAAGTAAGCACACCCCTACATTTACCACTGCTTTAAATACAGGAGATTAGAACCAGGTGCTCCAGATTAGTTGCCAATGATTAGACCCTCCTTAGGGAGTGTGCAGGTGGAGCCTTTCTTTTTCTTTGCTATAGATGTGTGTGTCGTCATCATGACAAGATCAAAATAGTTCTTTAGGTGCTCAGAAAGAAGGTTGTGGATGCCTATGAGTAAGGGCTTTAAAAAGATTTCCAAATGATTTGAAAAAATCATTCCATTATTAGAAAGATAATCTTCAAGTGGCATATATTTAAAATGTGTGCTATTTTGCTCAGGACTGGCTGGCCCTGCAAATTTAGCCCCAGAGCTGATAGTTCAATGCTAAAATAGGTTTCCAATAACCTTTAAATTAAACTGTGGGATCTGCAGGTAACTCTTGCAACAGTTGGTGTCAAAATGCACGCATTGATGCTGTCAGTGTAGTGCTGTGCTGGGATTCTTATGAAACACAGTGTAGTGGTGCCACTAAAGTTGGTGTATACAACATGTCTGTGTCACTCTACTGATCCCATTTTTTTTATTGATATTTTTTTTTCTTTTTTTTTGCAGCATCAAGTTCTGTTGCTGCAATATTAGTACTCCCCCTTCTGTGTCACGGGTGCTATTCCTTTTGCATCAGCAATGATTTTTTATATTAATAAAATGCCTCGTTGGGCATTTTATTAATATATTATAAACTATTATAGTTTTTTTTTAATAAAGAAAAACTTAATAAAGCCAAAACAAGAAAACCCCTGCTAATGCAGAAGGAATAGCACCTGCGACTCAGAGGGGGGACAGCAATTATGCCCTAAATAATATTAGTGCTGCTGCACCACAAAAAAAAAGAAAACCCTGCTGATGCAGAAGGAATGGCATCTGCGATGCAGAAGGGGGGACAGCAATTATGCCCTAAATATTATTAGTGCTGCTGTGCCATGAAAAAAAAACCAAAAACACACTGCTGACGCAGAGGGAATACAACCTGCGACGCAGAAGTGGGACAGCAATTATGCCCTAAATATCATTTGCCATGTCGTTGCCCACTCTGTAATTTTGTCCAGGTCATTCTGTAGGATATCTGCTTCATGCTGTGCAGTTATTGCCCTGGCCAATTTTGTGTCATCTGCAAAAACTGATAACGCACTACTGATCCCGTCCTCAATGCTATTTATGAATAAATTGAACAAGGTTGGTCCCAGGACTGAGCCCTGGGGCACCCCGCTTAAAACCTCAGACCAGTCTGAGTATGCGCTGTTTATTACCACCCTTTGGACACGCCCTTTAAGCCAATTCCGTATCCAAGAGAAAACTCTGCGGTCGATGCCTGCAGACCTTATTTTATAAATTAAGCGCTTGTGGGGAACTGTATCAAACGCCTTAGCGAAATCCAAGTACACCACATCCACTGGTCTACCGCTATCTAGCTCACAGCTTACCTCCTCGTAGAATGCTAAGAGATTGGTTTGACAAGAACGCCCATTTGTAAACCCGTGCTGATTACTGCTGATGATGTTGTTGTCTTTAGCAAACTCTACGATATAGTCCCTTATCATCCCCTCCAGAAGTTTACATACTATTGATGTCAAACTGACAGGCCTATAATTTCCCGGGATATGCCTCTGGCCCTTTTTGAATATCGGAATCACGTTAGCTTTCTTCCAATCCCCTGGTACATCTCCTGTCCTAATACTGTCAGCAAAGATCAGGAACAGTGGTCTGGTTATAACCTTACTGAGTTCCTTGAGTACTCTCGGATGTACGCCATCCGGGCCTGGTGATTTGTTTGTGTTAAGTTTATCCAGCCTTTCCCTGATTTCACCCTCTGTTAGCCATAGTGGCAAGTCCTGTGTATTACTACTAACCATACAGTCATGGTCAGTGTACCCCTCAGTTTCCTGCAAACCCTTACATTTACAGTAACTGCTCTCATTTGCCTCCTCTTGGTTTGTTAAATATTCACTAGGTTGAAGGAATGGTAAGTTGCTATATATTAAATATGTGTTTTTGCGTTTAGATACACCTTATACTGATCCTCTGATATCCAAATACCTCTGAATGATCTGTTCAGCCCTGCAGCTGAAATTGGGTAAAAGTTTACATTTTTTCAATCTAGACCACTAGAGGCTCAAAGAGCAGATTAGAGAACAGGAAGAAAATAACAAGGCTGCTTTATTCTTAGCAGATTGAAATGAGGACATAAATATGGTAAAAATAGAAGTAGTGGTGGCATACTCCATATGTACCTGGCCTGGGGGGGGGGGGGGTTGGGGTTTCCGCACTCTGAAGCCACATCTGATCCTTTTTTTTTGCATATTGGACAAAAACTAGTTCTTATCTGTACACCTAGCTCTATTCTTTAGAAAAAAAAACATATTCCTGAAAGCAATATGGCAAAAACATTCTTAGCAGCAAACTTATGCATAAGTGCACATGTAAACAGTTTTTTTTGCACAGTAATAAATGAATAAGGGCTTAAAGCGTATGATGGGGCTCCTATAGCAACACCATGACCTCCAAATGGCTTTGCTAATGCTATCTACATAAATCATTGTTTAGGCAGAAAGTGCTGGGCTCCCCATGTTCTGAGCCTCATGATAGTTTTATAGCCTAACATAACTGTAGTGATTTCCTTGATCATAAAATTACTAAATTGCACCCTCAATTGTAAAATTAATGAGAATAGAACTTCTTACCTTACAAAACCCTACAAAAAATATTGTTAATATAAAGCAATGATAAAGTGTAGTGTGTAGGCACCAACAAGAACTATTTAAACATTTTTTCAGCACAAATCTGACTTGTGTAAACCCAGAGGTTGCAAAAGTAGACAGATCAGCTCATAAGTTTCTCCTCCTACTGACTCAAAATGACAAATATTCTATCTGATTCCTCCAGATGTGTATATATAGTACTATGCAAATGTTTTATGCTTTTGTGAGAAAAGCTGTAAATGGAGGAGGCTTTCAAAAATAACGAAGTTAATACAATTAATTAATAATTGAATTTGATTAATTAATTTAAATTGGTTGTCTTCACTTTGCTAGTGAAGTTGAACTTTGTATGAGAATTTGCGCCAAAGCTCAGGGAATAAGGTGAAGATCTGCTGACTTCTATCATCCAATCACGTGCAAGCAAACATGCTTTTTATTTTTATTTTTCTTGCACATGATTGGGTATTTTTTGCAAAATAAAACTTTGCCACATTAACCACTTCAGCCCTGGAAGGTTTTACCCCCTTAATGACCTGGCCATTGTTTTGCAATTTGGCACTGCGCTGCTTTAACTGACAATTGCACGGCCATACCCAAATACAATTGATGTCCTTTTTTTCCCACAAATAGAGCTCTCTTTTGATGGTGTTTTATTATTTCTGCGGTTTTTTGTTTTTGCGCTATAAACAAAAAAAAGAGCGTCAATTTTAAAAAAAAACACCAATATTTTCTACTTTCTCCTATAAAAACATTCCCAATAAAAAAATGTAAAAAATCTATTTTTTTTTATCAGTTTAGGCCAATTTGTATTCTGCTACATATTCTTGGTAAAAAAAAAAAAAAATCCCAAGAAGCGTATAGTAATTGGTTTGCGCAAAAGTTATAGCGTTTACAAACTATGGGATAGATTTATGGGCTTTTTATTTTTTTTATTGTTTTTATTAGTAATGGCAGCCATCAGTGATTTTTATCGGCACTGCGACACCTTTTGGGGACTAGTGACATTATTACTGTGATCAGTGCTAAATAAAATTCACTGTTACTGTATAAATGACCCTGGCAGGGAAGGGGTTAACACTGGGGGTTATCAAGGGGTTAAATGTGTTCCCTATATGTGCTTACTAACTGTGTGGGGGATGGATTTAACAGAGGCAGAGAGAGATCGGTGATTCAGCTTAGCTTAGCTGAATCACATGACCTTTCCCTGCCTCTCTGACTGGAGAGCCGTCTGGCAATATTTACATTCCAGGCGGCTCTCCTGTCAGTCTGGCCGAAGGTTGCGGGAGGCCGGCGGCGATCGAGCCTGCTCCTTCTGCGGTCCGCCTCCTGCTTTGTCTAACAGCGGGAGCGCGGCTCTGGGGGCACGCTTGTCCTGCTAAAACCGCGTGCACATAACCACATAGATCTACGTGATTATGCGCAGCCGAGCCACCCTGCCGCTGTAAATCTGCGTGGGGTGGTCGGCAAGTGGTTAGCTAAGCTCTAGGGATAATTCCCTTGCAAGGTGCAATTTTTCTTGCAAAGTGAACAAAACTAAAAAAACGAAATGAAATCAATATTTGGTACGTCAAGCCATTGTAGTTTATGTTTTACACACTGGGGTTTATTTACTAAAACTGGAGAGTGCAAAATCTGGGGCAGCTGTGCATGGTAGTCAATCAGCTTCTAACTTCAGCTTGTTCAATTCACCTATGACAGAAAAACCTGGAAGCACTCTCCAGTTTTAGTAAATCAACCCCGTTAGACATTAAGAGTCCATTCAGACTAGCGCGACTTGTCAGGCGACTTGGTCGCCTGACAAGTCGCGGTCGGTCGCTCGCCATTGAGTAGTACAGGACCCATTCTAATAGGAGCGACACAAGTCGCTCCGACTTAGAAAAAGGGTCCTGTACTACTTTGGGGCGACCTGGAGGCGACTTGCATTGACTTCAATTATATGACCACAAAGTCGTGTCGTGCCAGTCTGAATGGGCTGTTAAGAATTAAATACAAAACATCAAGTGTAGACAGAGTTATGTACTCTTTATATACATTGACATGCTATCTTAGACTAAAATCAGCAAAGGTAAATGTGTATGTGTTTCCAATTAAGTTCTTTTAACTGTCTTGCGGTAAAAGATCTATTTCTGTTCTGGCTCTGTTTACACAGGTAAGAGGGTAGGAAAAATCATTATTTCATAAGTAGGATGTATTGTCTGTGAACTCCCACCAGGAGTACTGAAGTGAATTGATGGACCGTGGAACACATGAAAACACAGTCTGTAAAGCACTAACATCTTTCAAAGCATCACTGATATTCAATGACACATTGAAGCCATGCATGTTTTGTAACAATAACTATGCTGGTTCATCTTTTCAACGAGTCCATAAAAACTAGACCGTCGTCATGAACACAGAAAACTATTAAAATACGCTTGTCATCTACACTAGTGTTTTAATGTTTAGCTCCTCTTTATCTCGTCATGGAGCTATATTATTTGAGACAATGATAAAGTTTATGTGTTATACATACTGTAAATGTGTGACTGACCATCAGAAATGCATTACAAGCCCTACAAACTTAATTTAAAAGATTAGTACAGTTATGTGAACTGTTTTGGAATGACAAAGACAAAGAAATCATTGGATTGGGTTATATATAGGTCTACAAAGCCAGCCTAAATCCTAGATTATAAGGAGCCAGCCCATGGTGCCTGGAGCACAGAAGAACCATACAGCTACTCTACCCACCTGACTTGAAGTACAGAATGGTGGGTTTTGTGGCTTGTTAGCTAACAGTGAACAATGCCCAACATGTCCCAGGCCCTACAAATAACCGACCTTATCCTTTAAATACATTCTACTGTATAAAAATATGTAGGTTTGTAATGTAGTTATTTTTACCTCCAGTTGAACTCGATATATGTGTCTTTTTTCAATCTGACTATGATACTAACTACGTAAATGACCTGGAGGACTTAATAGCACATCTGTAGGCAAACATCATACTTCAAACTGGAACTGGCCTGTACCTCCTGTCAGGTTTCTTGTAGAGTGTTTCAAAGGCTGTCATCAAAAGCTAAACATAAAAAAAAATACACTTACAGTATGTGTGAAATAGAATAGTTTATTTATTTTGTTCTAGCTTTTGAGAAAAAAAAAAAAAATGATGGCAAGGTTTGAATTTGACAAGAAAACAGACATGTGCGGGATGTCTAATTGACATGACCAACATTGTAACTGAAATTTTTTTTAAATATGGCAACCAGAAGGTTAAATTATATACGTGTGCAACAGAAAAAGGAAAACACATGGAAGGTGATCACTTTTTCAGTGTACAGAGATTAAACAGAAATTTTGCCAAAATTCCCTAACGCTGTCTCAACTACTAAAACACCCTCAAAAGCATTAAAAATAAAAAAAAAATAAAAATAAAAAAAAATATATATATATATATATATATATATATTTATATATATATAAAGATATATATTGCATAAAGAGTGTGTTTTAAAAAATATTACCTAATTTCAAATAGTTATATTTAATATATAAAGATATATATTGCATAAAGAGTGTGTTTTAAAAAATATTACCTAATTTCAAATAGTTATATTTAATAATGAAAATGTATTACAGTTCCATAACAAATTACAAGTCCTCAATTTTCACTCACCAGTTATAAATGCTATATGTGCCCTCTACCTGCACAGAAAGCATCAGGATGATAGCTGAATTTGTCCCCAACGCATCTGAGAGTATATTCTTCCACAGAAGTTACTGTAGCCATGGTTCTGTTTTTTGAGCTCATCCAAGTCAATAATGGGTAATAGTAAATAGTAAGAAAAAGTCACAGGGTGTAATGTCTGGAGATCTTGGGGGCCAAGGGTGTAGTGCCACATCTTGGGGTCCCGTACGACTTATTCAGCATTGAAGCAATGTTTCATTTAGAAACCGATGAACCTGGTTGTGCCAATGTGGCGGTGCTCCATTTTGTCTTCGTTAAGTTGTAGGAAAAGCCAGTCCTTCAGCATTTCAAGATTGGAATGTCCCGTAACAGTGTTTCCCTCAAAAAAAGAAAGGGTTATAAACCTTTGTAAACAAAACCACACAAAGCACATACATTTTTGGTGAATCTCGTTCATGCCGTCCAAGTTTGTGTGGCTTCTCAAGTCCCCATATGAGAACATTGTGACACACACTTTACCACTTAGATAAAACATTGCTGCATCGCTAAAAATCAACCACGGTAGGAATCTGTTGGCCTCCATGTTGTCTAAGCGCATTTGACATAAATCCAAACATTTTCCTCGGGTAACTTACACAAAGAGCTTACACTAGTTGCAATCAGTATGGCCTTAGAAACAAACGTCATCCTAACACATGCCAAACTGACGTATGAGGGATCGCAAGTTCTCAGCTAGCACGATGAGCGGACATGTGCTGGCTTCGCTGAAAAGCCTCTGAAGTATATAAGCGCCCTGGACTCTTCCCCTTACATAAACACCCCAAGTCTTCAAATTGTTTATACCAAAGACGCACGTTCTTTGCCACTGGTGGATCAATCCCAAAACACTGTCAAAGAGTGAGTCTTGCTAAATTGGAGAACACAAAACACCTTCTGTTGCATAGACACCATCTTGTTAACCACTTGCCTACCGGGCACTTTCACCCCTTTCCTGCCCAGGCCAATTTTCAGCTTTCAGCGCTCTCACGCTTTGAATGACAATTGCGTGGTCATGCTACACTTTACCCATATGAAATTTTTATCATCTTTTTCACACAAATAGAGCTTTCTTTTGGTGGTATTTAATCATCTCTGGGTTTTTTATTTCTTACAAAAAAAAAGAAAAAAAAACAGTAAATTTTGAAAATAAATACATTTTTCTCCTTCACTGATGTGCGCTGATGAGGCGGCACTGATGGGCACTGATAGGCTGCACTGATGGGCACTGATGAGGTGGCACTTATGGGCACTGATGAGGTGGCACTGATGAGGAGGTACTAATATGCCACACTGATGAGGTGGCACTTATGGACACTGATGAGGTGGCACTGCTGAGGAGGTACTAATATGCCGCACTGATGAGCACTGAAAGGTGGCACTTATAGGCGGCACTGATGAGCACTGATAGGCGGCACTGATGAGCACTGATAGGTGGCACTGCTGGGCACTGAGATGTGGCACTGCTGGGCACTGAGAGGCGGCACTGACGGGCGGCACTGCTGGACACTGATGGGTGGCACTGATGGACACTGACGGGTGGCACTGATGAGCACTGATGGGCGGCACTGATGAGCACTGATGGGCAGCACCATCAGTGCCCCCACTCAGTGCCCATAGTGCTGCTAGTCAGTGCCCATCAGTGCCTAGATGAGCAGGCACTGATGGGCACTGACTGGCAGCACTATGGGCACTCATTGTGGGCACTGATGGGGGGCACTGATGGGGGGCACTGATGGTGGGCACTGTGGGCACTGATGGTGGGCACTTGTGTTATTTTATTTACCTCTTTTGTAATCAGGGCACTGGTGATCAGTGCCCTGATTACATTTTTCTTTGTCCACTAAGCGATGATCGGCTCCTGCTCCTTCCTCACACGCAGTCTCTGTGTGAGGAAGGAGAGCTGGCGATGAGAGATGATCTCATATGTTTACATATGAGTTCATCTCTCATTGCATGGTCCGATCACGTGGTAAATAGCCGCTGTGATTGGCCATTTACCACGATCTGTGATTGGCTGTGTCCAAGGGACACGGCCGACACAGATTTTCTCCGATGCGCGCTCGCGGGAGCGCGCGGGGAGCCTGTCACTGGGAGGCCGTATAAAGACGGCCTCCCGAAAATTAGAGCCCGCGCTGTAGCCGTCTTTCGGCTATAGCGCGGGCAGCAAGAAGTTAATGACTGAGGTTAGCGTCTATTTGGGCACCAACAGTGATATCTTGCTGTCATTTGAAATTATAGGCCACGCCTATTCACGTAGTACAGGTTTCATTAATTAGCAGTGTGTGGTTTCACAGATATAAAGTTTTAAATTCGGGTCAATCTTTTTGAAAAACCCTATAGTAAAAAAAAAGGGGCAGACTCGATGGTCCACTTGGTCTTCTCTGCCATCTTAAATGTTTCTAGGTTTCATCTCATAGTTGCAATGTTTCCTGCACTGGCTGGACTAAAGTAGACCTAGCACCAGAGATAGTTTTGCATGTCAAGTCCACGCATGCTATTTAATGTTTTGGTGCGTATTTAACCTTTCAAAGAAAACACAGTTCACCTCTGACAAGTCCGTCATCTTCCCTTCTGCTGCCACTGTATTTTCAGGCTCTATAGGCATACTCCAGGGCAGCTTCTACTTCCAGGACTAGGATTCGGGCCCATAGATGACACACTTGTGTAAACCCTGGTTCCTACACAATAATCTTTATGTTCTTGCATATGTGTATACACAATTCTGCCTACCCACTGATGCCTCTCACCTTGAGAACTGCCAGAAATTTCCAACAGTCCAAGTGAGTGATCACTGGGGTAAGGAGAATACGTAAATGCTTTCCTCCTGTTTGAAGAAGAATGCTCCACTGAGCTTTTGTCACGCTCACTTAGCTAGATTTTTAGTTACAGACTTTCTGGGAACAAAACTAATTTTGTTTGCTAGAATTCAAATATTTTTTGAAGTGATTAAGTTTTTTTTTTTTTTGGGGGGGGGGGGGCTCCAGGGAGGTGTTTCATTTACTGCAGATACAAAAGACTGTCATACTATCAAATATCTCGATGTAATGGGTTTTCTGAGTATATATGCTGTGAATCTTTCACTTTATTTGCCTAGTATCTTTTTAATCAAATTGTTGTTATAAATTATAATTTTCTTAACTGTAGTTGAAAGATATTACCTACATAAAGTAGTTTTTGTAATCACTTACATCATTTTGTAATCACTTACTAAACTCACAACAATAAAATCAGTCTGTATATGCAGTAAAGCATGCTTGTTATACTCAGTGTAGAACCTAAGGGGTTAATCCTCTGCATTGTGTAAAAAGGCTCTTTGATCCTCTCTTCTCTGATCCTCCCCTTCTTCCACAAATCATCTTCTGAAAGAACTGAACCTTGGGGGCAAGCTGCACATGCTCAGTTTGGTGTGTATTGCAAGAGAGGTTTTTTTTTTTTTTTTTTTTTTTAGGGAGAGTGCATGTGATCAGCACAGGGCCACTCAGCACTGTCCAGACAGAGGGACAGGGGTCCTGCAGCCTCATAGTACAATCAGGGGAGAATGAAATCTCCTCCTACAAGCTTTAACAAGACACTGATAGAAGTGCTCTAACTGCTGATTAGTGATGTCGCGAACATAAAATTCGCTGTTCGCGAACGGCGAACGCGAACATCGGCGAATGTTCGCTAACCGGCGAACATTGCGAACCGCCATAGACTTTAATAGGCAGGCGAATTTTAAAACCCACAGGGACTCTTTCTGGCCACAATAGTAATGGAAAAGTTGTTTCAAGGGGACAAACACCTGGACTGTGGCATGCCGGAGAGGGATCACACAAAAAAAAGTTCTTAAAAATTGTAATTTTTTGATAGAGAGCCAATTATTGGAAAAATTAAAAAAAAAATAAAAATAAAAAATTTCTTTGGATTTAGCATCTGGGGGGTCTAAAAAGTGTACCTGTGAAGTTTCAGCTCTGTAGCATGTCCGGAACCAGAAAAAATTATGAATTAGGGTTAGGGCTAGGGTTAGGGTTAGGGTTAGGGCTAGGGTTAGGGTTAGGGTTAGGGTTAGGGCTAGGGTTAGGGTTAGGGTTAGGTTTAGGGTTAGGGTTATTTTTATGGCTAGGCTTAGAGGGTTAGGGTTAAGGTTAGAGGGTTAGGGTTATGGTTAGAGGGTTAGGGTTAGGTTTAGTGTTAGGGGCTAGGGTTAGGGTTACGGTGAGATACTTAGGGTTAGAGTTAGTAGCCCTACCCCTCTAACTCTAACCCTAAGCACTAAAAATAACCCTAACCTTAGCCCTGACCCTAACCCTATCCCTAACCCTAACCCTAGCCCTAACCCTGATTCTATTTTTTTTTCTGGTTCTGGACATGCTACAGAGCTGAAACTTCACAGGTACACTTTTTAGACCCCCCAGACAATAAATCCAAAGAAATTTTTTTTTTAAGTTTTTTATTTTTTTTTTTTTAAGTTTTCCAATAATTTGCTCTCTATCAAAAATGACAATTTTTAAGAACTTTTTTTTGTGTGATTTAGTGTCTAGGGGGTCTAAAAAGTGTACTTGTGAAGTTTCAGCTCTGTAGCATGTCCAGAACCAGAAAAAAAGATAATTTTTCAGTAGAGCAGGGATGGTGGGAACCCCTTTTACACCTATATGATCTTTTTTTTCTGGTTCTGGACATGCTACATATATATATATATATATTAAAAAAATACTCAAATACCAGCCCTCAAAGGGGCTTTTGGGGACAATATATATATATATATCACAGAACAAAAAAAATTACACAAATACCAGCCCTCAAAAGGGCTTTTGGGGACAATAGATATATATATATATATATATATATATATATCCAAAAAAAACCCTCAAATACCAGCCCTAGGAAGGGCTTTTTGGGGTGCTGTCCTTACAGCAGGAGTGTACCAAGAACACTGGCTAGCAAGACCGGGAACTGTCCCCAGCTATAACAGCAGCAGCAGCACCAGCACTTTCCCTGCTCTCAGTAACACAGAAATGATCTAAGATGGATGCTGCCCTTGCTTATTTATAGGAGGTGGGAGGGTGTGGGAGGGAGGTATGCTGATTGGCCTGGAATGTGTCTGCTGACTGTGATGTTCAGGGTCAAAGTTTGCCTCAATGATGATGTATAGGAGGCGGACCGAACATCGCATATGTTCGCCCGCAGCGGCGAACGCGAACGTTCGAAGTTCGCTGGGAACCGTTCGCCGGCGAACCGTTCGGTACATCTCTACTGCTGATGAGAAAAGGTATTTAGCAGTTTACATTTACTAAAACTATTGCATTTTCATGTTCTGTGTACTGTGGGAGACCAGATATAGTGAATGCAGGCTCCTGGAGTTAATAACACTTTACGTTTGCATTTTGAAGATTTATAGTAGACAAAGAAAATGTTTTATTGCCAGTATGCTGAACTGTTGTGCAAGATGAGAGTATAGCCAGGACAGTAGCTAGTGGAGCTGAATGAAGACAGTAAGGAGAAGCTGAGACACGGTAGATTTGTGGGTCAGGAGATGAGCGTGATCTTTAAAAGAAAATACAGGAATGTGAGAGCACATAAGTTGCTTGATCCTTACCAGGGCTGTCTTTAAGGCAGGGCAAAAGGGGCAGCTGCCCCGGGCCCAGTCATTGTTGTGGAGCCTAGAAAATGTTTGCCCAGGGTCCAATCAATTTTAAAGACGGCCCTGATCCTTACACATTTGTTCCCTTAAAATAAACCTTTCTAAACAGAAGCATAGGCACTTGTCCTGACTGTTATGTTCATCCTCTAATTTTACCTCTTCAGGTAATTAACCTGGGAGTGGGGAGATTCCTCTTTACTACCTATGCTGGTAATATTGAAGAGTGGGAAGGGACATTAATCCCAAAAAGAGAAAAAACAATAATAAAAATAAAAATAAAAAGAAATTCATAAATTTCCTCCACTGTACTACAAAAAAAGATTTTTTTTTTTTGTTGTCAGTGCCCAATTTGACTTCCCATCCCAGGGAGGCAAAAGGGAAAAAAATTCATTAACTTCCTCCACTGTACTACAAAAAAATATGTTTTTTTTTGTTGTCAGTGCCCAATTTGACTTCCCATCCCAGGGTGGCAAAAGGGAAGCATTTTTTATCTTAACACATTGAGCACAGTAAAGTAAACATTCTCCAGTAAATGTATTTTCTATATTTCTTCAAATTCATACCACAGCACCCACAGTTTTCATCTTTCATGGCTGCTGGTTCCTGCGCTCTCAGTGCTACTTCCCTGAACTTCCACTCTTCACAGCAAAGAGTTAACAGTGAAGTCTCCAGCCAGTATGGAAAAGGGAGAGGAAGGTGTGGAGAGGAGAAGGGGAGTGCCTTGCCATCCTAATCTTACAGGAATGTGTGTTTCTATTGAAGCACACAGTGTAAAGAGACAGGGCTCAGGTCTTTGTGTGCAAGGGTAGCTCCAAAGGATGTTGCAAGAGAAAGGAGCAACCCTGAAACAGGAAATTTGGGGCAGCGGTCATTGCACCATTTTAAACTGGAATGTAGAAAAGCAATAAAAGATGCTGTTTGTTCGGTAAGTGATTCATTTAGCTGCTGAAAGTACTAATTGAGTTTGCATCTTTGTATTCTTCTTGCAAGTTCCAGATCAGCATTGAAACTAGAGAAAGAGAGATAGCTAGCATTCTCAGAAGATGGTCATCAATAGCGGTCTCCATATTCTTCAAGGCAGGTTTCCTTTAGGGTAAATTTAGTGAATTAGTGGATGTTTCCATGTTTACTGGATAGCATTGGTATATTACTGAATTCTTTCACTTATTGCATTGGAATTCTATTTAACCTCTTTCGGACCACCCCACGCATTGATACGGTGGCAGGGCAGCCCTTCAGTGCATAATCATGTACCTATACGTGATTTTGCTTCTTGAGTCTGGGGTGCGCACGCGCTGCCAGCGACCAGCCCCTGCTGTGATTGGACACAACGGGAGCCAATCAGCGGTCCAGCAGACCCAATGTCTGCCGGGACCCGCTGATCGTTCCTGAGGCAGACAGAATGGCGGTCTGCCTATTTAACCACTTCTGGACCGGAAGGATTTTCCCCCTTAATGACCAGGCCATTTTTTGTGATTCGGCACTACGTTATTTTAATGGACAATTACGCGGTTGTGCGATGCTGTACCCAAAAAAAATTGATGACCTTTTTTTCCCACAAATAGAGCTTTCTTTTGGTGGTATTTGATCTCCTCTGCAAATTTTTATTTTGCACGCTATAAATAAAAATATAGTGACAATTCTGGAAAAAAAAACAATATTTTTCACATTCTGCTATATAACATTCCCCAAAAAAAATTTTAAAAATCAAAGTTTTTTAACATTTTAGATCAATTTGTTGTCTGCTAAATATTTTTGGTAAAAAAAAAATCGCAATAAGGGTATTTTGAGTGGTTTGCGCAAAAGTCATTGCGTCTACTAACTACGGGAAAGATGTATGTCATTTTTTTTTTTTTACTAGTAATCGCAGAGATCTGCAATTTTTAGTGGGACTGCGACATTGCAGTTGACAGATCGGACCCCTAACTGACATTTTTGACACTTTTGGGGGTACCAGTGACATTACTACAGTGATCAGTACTAAAAATATGCACTGTTACTGTAGTAATGCCATTGGCAGGGAAGGGGTTAACCCAGGGGCGATCAAAGGGTTAAACGTGTACCTAGGGGCGTGTTTCTAACTGTATGGGGGTTGGGCTTGTGAAATGATCACAGAGACCTGTGATCCTATGTAGAAGGATCACATGGACTCTGTGATCATTCCAGAGAGAAGAACGGTCAGCTGTGTTTACAACAGCTGACTGTTCATCTCTCTCAGCGGGGAGCGATCGCGGGTAGGCAATAGGAGCCGCCTGCCCCATGAGTCCCTGCTGCCGAGCGGGGGTGGGAACGCGCCGCCAGCGGCGCGTGCTCGCCCCCTAGCTGCAGGCGCGTGACCGACGTAGACCTACAGTGGTTCGCACAGGAGGGCCAGCCTGCCGCAGTATTTCCGTTCTGTTCTTACAGTACAAACCCCCCCCCCCCACAGTTAGAAAGCACTCCCAGGGAACACATTTAATCCTTTGATTGCCCCTAATATTAACCCCCTTACCTGCCAGTGTCATTAGTACAGTTACAGTGCAAAATATTTAGCACTGATCAGTGATCACTGTATTAGTGTCACTGGTTCCCAAAAAAGTGTAAAAAGTGTCACATAGTGTCCGATTTGTCTGCCGCAATGTCACAGTCCTACTATAAGTCACTGATTGCTGCCATTACTAGTAAAAAAAATAAAATAAATAAAAATTACATAAAAATATCTCATAGTTTGTAGACGCTATAACATTTGTGCAAACCAATCAATATACGCTTATTAGGATTTTATTTTACCAAAAATATGTAGCAGAATACATATTGGCCTAAAGTGATGAAGAAATTCGATTTTTACATTTTTTTATTGGATGTGTTTTATAGCAGAAAGTAAAAAATATTGTTTTCTTTGTTTTTTCTTTTAAATTGTCTGTCTTTTTTTGTTTGTAGTGCAAAAAATAAAAACCACAGAGGTGATCAAATATCACTAAAAGAAAGCTCTATTTGTGGGGGGGGGGGCATCAATTTTATTTGTGTACAGCGTTGCACAACTGTGCAATTGTCAGTTAAAGTAATGCAGTGCCAATATCGCAAAAAATGGCCTGGTCATAAAGGGGTGGGTAAACCTTCCGAAGCTGAAGAGGTTAATCTGTATGCCCTTTTAATATAAAGTGCTTTTTTTAGTTCTTTCGGTAAGCAGAAAGCTTGCAAGAAAAAAATGTAACTTATTATTGTGAAATCATAGCAACCTTGTATCTAGAAATTGTTATTGTTCCTTATCCATTAGTTAAGAAATAAAATCAGAGAACCAATTTCAAGTGGAAGAAAAGCTTTATCACTAGGAGTTCTGCAGGTGTCCATCACAATATGATGCAAAGCCCTGCAGATATAAATTATTACAAGAGTTGGCCTCAGTACAAATTGCTGCTCTGTTACTTTGTAGAAGAAACTGTTTGATTGTGAAATGGTTGTCGAATTTGTGATGAATTAGGCCAACCACCTGCAAGATTTATGATAGCACTTTAGATAAGACAAGTTCAAAGATGTTACCTAATAGCTATGTAGAATGCTTTTATGTACACCTTAGAGATGGCTGGATTTTCTTTAACCACTTGCCAACGGCCCGCGCAGATTTACTGCAGCAGGGCGGCTCGGCTGCGCATAATCACGTAGATCTACGTGATTATGTGCACACGGTTTTGGCAGACCGCGGGAGGAGCGGGCTCGATCGCCGACGGCCTCCTGCTATCTTCGGCAATACTGACAGGAGAGCCGTCTGAAATGTATACAATGTAAGACAGCTCTCCTGTCAGAGAGGCAGGGAAAGATCATGTTATTCAGCTAAGCTGAATCCCCGATCTATCTGTGCCTCTGTTCAATCTATCCCCCACACAGTGAGTAAGCACATCTAGAGAACAAATTTAACCCCTTGATCCCCCCCACCAGTGTTAACCCCTTCCCTGCCAGTGTCATTTATACAGTAACAGTGCATATTATTTAGCTCTGATTACTGTATTAATGTCACTGGCCCCCAAAAAGTGTCACTTAGCTGTCACTTGCTTAGCCGTGTTCTACCTAGGCTGATCAACTATCACAGAAAAAAGACATGGCACACCAATATTGGAAAGCGCAACACTGAAACAATTGAAGTTGCTGTACAAGTCAAATTTTTGGAGATCACTAGGGCTTGAAGAAATCATAGAGACCATAAAGATACATCAATATTGCACATGCCAACTTTCCCTTTTTTGAACAAAAAGGTCCCTCATCTGGATACGTGCTTTGCTTTTGTAAATAAATATACCGTATTTATCGGCGTATAACACGCGCCGCCTTATAACACGCACCTCAATATTTGGAGAGAAATTTCAGGAAAAAAGCTTAAATTTAAAATAAACAGCTTTGAACTCAGAACATGTGACATCTCACCAGTGCCCATGAATGCAGCCTCATCAGCAGTGTCCAGCAATGCATCCTCATCAGCAGTATCCATGTCTGCAGCCTCATCAGCAGTGTCCATATATGCAGCCTCGCAAGTGCAGTGTCCATATATGCAGCCTCGCAAGTGCAGTGTCCATATATGCAGCCTTGCAAGCGCAGTGTCCATATATGCAGCCTCGCAAGCGCCATTGGAACTATCCGAATCTGTTTTTAAAAAAGGCCGGGAAGCAGCGCCGAGAGCAGAAGAGGTGGGCCGGCCGAGGAGAAGGAAGGATGAGCTGTCATAAGAGCAGAAGGGGGCGGGCCATGCCAAGGAGAAGGGAGAACCAGCGAGCGCAGTCATCGGAAGTCCCGCTTCCTCTGCCGAGACGTGTGACGTCTATCATAGGCGGGACTTCCGATGACTGCGCTCGCTCGTTCTCCCTTCTCCTCTGCCCGGCCCGCCCCCTTCTGCTCTTATGACAGCTCGTCCTTCCTTCTCCTCGGCCGGCCCGCCCCTTCTGCTCTCGCCGCTGCTTCTTGGACTTTTTTTTCATATCGGCGTATAACACGCACTGCTGCTTTTTCCTCCATTTTTAGGAGGAAAAAGTGCGTGTTATACAACGATAAATACAGTACTTCCAAAAAGTGTTTCAGTTGCATTGAACCTTTAATCAAACTTTATATTTTTTTCACTGGTATTTTGAAAAGCTATTATAAAGAAAAAGGAGGCATAACTGGTGTTGACTGACAATGACATTACTGTGCATATATTCTTCATATTCTGCATGACCCGGGGGATGTTGTGAGTCCTTTGCCTAAATATTTCATACTAAAAATTTTTTTTTGTTACTGGTTACAAAAAAAAACTTTTTTAAAAAAGATAATAAATAATAATAAGATAATAAAAATATCAAATACATTCTAAATTTAAGGAATATCCATGGTAATAATGTTGCATGTAAATTGGCTCAGTTTGGACGGAATCTGATTTAGTTTGATGGTCAGCTTTAAATCGTCTTTAAACCTAAAAACAAAAATGTTATATATTGCAGCACACTAGTCCCTAGATGTAGTTTACACAAAAATAGGGGTGCTTTTACTTTCTTTTTTAGCCAACAGTAAGTGATAAGGACACTGCATTTCTGGCAAGATCAACAGGCATTTTTTGTACTTGCTGAAAATATTCTTAGCCTGGGAAAAGAAAACGAATGCACACTACCACATCCAAGGACTGGTAAGCTGAATTATATTACATTTTCATTTTTGGGGTTTAGATATGCTCCAGTTCATTGGTTGTAACTGGAGGCATTATGGTGGTATTCTGAAAGTCATACATGCATATATACAAGAAGTATAGCCAAAGCTATTTTGCCTGTTTTTTTCCTATGGCTCATAGGAGTGCAGATAACTCTGCTCGCTGTCAGCTGATTTCACTGAGTCGGTCCAGGCTCTGAAAAGATCTTGACCATATGGTCATGATCCACCCAGATGCCTGGCCTGACAGCTGGCTAAGCCTCTAAGCAAGCCACTGAGAGCCTGTGCGAGCACTGGAGGGCCAGAAAAGAGAGCCGTTGACTGACAGACACCAGCTCTCTGCAGCCTGAAGATTGAGAGCTGAGTAATCAGACATGTTTGATTGCTCAGTTCTCGATCCTAGATCAATGCTGTATCCACCTAGGCGAGTATAATTTTTTTTTTACTTAAACCCATACTTCTCTTTTAAACCAAAGTTCTTTTTGTAAAAAAGCTAGATTGTCACACTCTACCTTTCTTAACCACAGATAGGCAGGGAGAGCAGGCTCGATAGATTGTGCAGATTACTTTATATCACTTAGCTTAGACCAATTTAGCAGTTGGTTTAATGCGACCCTAGATATGGGTTGACCTTGAGCTGACACTAATCCCAGGTGGAAACCTCTATCATTACCTATTACTTGACTTATGGAAACCTTTAGCGCTGCAAACCCTCCCACCCACGATTCCCTCTTCTCTTTTAGCTTTGGAAGTGTTATTTGCCAGCTCTCATACTTTTACCACATATCCGCTTGCCTTTCCCGATCTTGCTCTTAGAGTTAGTTATTCCACACTTTAGAGTCAAAACACGGGTTGAAAAAGGCATTACTATGCCTTATACTATTACTTTTTGGATTTATATGTTGACACACAGCAGGTGATTTACTAAAACTGGGAAATGCAAAATCTGGTGTGCCTGTGCATTGACCTTGCTTTGTGCACTGATCCAAATCATTTGGTGAAGGGGAGATTATGGTGTGGGGTTGTTTTTCAGGGGTTGGGCTTGGCCCCTTAGTTCCAATGAAGGGATCTCTTAAGGCATCAGCATACCAATACTTTTGGACAATTTCATGCTCCCAACTTTGTGGGAACAGTTTGGGGATGACCCCTTCCTGTTCCAACATGACTGCACAAATAAGGTCTTTAAAGACATGGATGAGTGAGTTTGGGGTGGAGGAACTTGACTGGACTGCACAGAGTCCTGACCTCAGCCTAATTAAACACCTTTGGGATGAATTTGAGCCAGTGTTAATTTTGGCAGCAAATTTCAATTTAGTTTTAGTCTTAGGACTAAAATGGCATTTTAGTTTTAGTCCCATTTTAGTCTTCTGCAAGTGTTTTAGTTTTAGTCGTATTTAGTCGACTAAAACTCCAGTACATTTTAGTCGACTAAAACGTCCTACATTTTATTCGACTAAAACGTCCTACATTTTAGTCGACTATAACTCAATTTCGTCATCTATAATCGAATGGGTGTAGTTCAATTGTAATTTGTAATGCATTATTTAAGCATTTCTCTACAATTTCCAAACTCATTATATATTACTGCTGGTCCTGGAGTGAAAAATCTAATATGTTATTATTTATGGTATTAAGCTTTGAGCATGCACCAGTGTTAATTTTGGCAGCAAATTTCGATTAAGTTTTAGTTATAGTCTTTTGACTAAAATGCCATTTTAGTTTTAGTCGTATTTTAGTCTTAAGACTAAAATGCCATTTTAGTTTTAGTCGGATTTTAGTCATCTGAATTGGTTTAGTTTTAGTCGTATTTTAGTCGACTAAAATTGTGTTAATTCAGTCGACAAAAACGTTTTAGTCGGTTTTAGTCGACGAAATTAACACTGATTTGAGCGAAGACTGCAAGCCAGGCCTTCTCACCCACATCAGTGCCTGACCTCACAAATGCGCTTCTGGAAGAATGGTCAAACATTCCCATAGACACACTCCTAAACCTTGTGGACAGCCTTCCCAGATGAGTTGAAGCTGTTATAGCTGCAAAGGGTAGACCAACTCAATATTGAACCCTATAGACTAAGACTGGGATCCCACTAAAAATCATGTGATTGTAAAGGCAGGTGTCCCAATACTTATGGTAATATAGTGCATGTTGCTCTGTTACTAATTTGGTTTCTTTGTTTCTCTGTGACTTACAGGTTGTTGTTGTTTTACATAGAGTCATGGTATATGGTACTCTATATGTACTACCTTTATGATACTCATGAGATTTGTGGCTGGGCTGCAAATCTTGTTATTTGTTTTGTACTTTACCATAAAAATCCAATAACATTTTTTGGAAAACAAAAAGGTTTTCTTTGGATAGTTAAAGCATTAGAGAATATTTTACAGAATCTTAGAATTAGAAAAACAAAGAGATTTTCATGAGATATGCATGTCTTTGCTGCTGGGTGCCATTAACCCAGACCTCGAGCAATGTTGCTCATCTATGTTCTAATATGTGGCAAGTTCATAAATCACAAGCATAGCAGCACGTACAATATTCATTTTGCTCCAGGTTACATAGAAAACATCAGCTACATTTCCTTAAGATTTACAGTAGTCTTATCGACATGATTTTCTCTCATTTTAGCCTTTTTTCTTTTAGCCAATTATTCACTGTCACGAGTGCCTGGTGTGTGACTGTTATGAGAACCAAACCTTGTTCAAAAAGAAGCCATGCATTACCTAAGCAACTAATTACTTAAAATAATTTTGGACCTTAAGTATTCTTTCATCGGCATGCATGAGGTTCTATTGGGAATGTTTGATAGTCTAAGGCTCAAATCATTTTGTGGAATGCTTGAGCTAAAAATATATAGGAAAAATATATAGGAAAACAAAATTGCATATTATATTGTATTATATGTCGTCTTTTATTTTTCAAGAGCTGTGAAGTTTAAAAAAAATCTAAAAATGGAAAAGAGCATCACAAATCTTTTTGCTAGGTTTTCTGTAATGATACATCTTGAAAAGAACCACTAATACTGTAACTGGGCTTATGATAGAACCCAGTTATTAGTTAATGGAAACAGCTACATGACTTTGTTATGTACATTCAGAAGTTGGGAGACACAGTCAGCTAACCATGGAGCAACCATTCAAGCAACTTTCAGTCTTCAGGTGACCCTATGAAAAGTCAGACTTAGACAAAGTTAGTAAATCTTAGTGGGAGAGGGATATTAATCTTTTCTATGTGAATTTTTCAGATATATCAGATAGATGTGATCACATATAGTAAATTCAGATTGTTGCATGAACCCAAATTCTAGAGTCAATCATAAACTATTATTTCAGTTTTTAGTAGCTGCTAGAGAAATCAACTATCTAACAGTTTCTTATATCCTGATGGCAAGGTCTCTGCACAGGCATTCCCGGGCCTTGTGTTTTGGCTGTTGTGATAGCGTCTAAGTAGCCTTGTTGGATTAATTCAGTTGGTCCAACTGAAGACTTAGCCTAAATACAACATAGGGATTCTCCCTATTTTCTATCATTGCTGTTTTTAGTGCTGTTTTTTTTATATGAGCTGTATGTCTTTTTGATAAATAAACTTTAAAGGACTTGCAGCCATGTATAAGGCATTTGTATATAGGTTAAGGTTTTTGTATACAGCTTGAGTAGGTATTTTGTAAAGGGGACTCTTGTGCTATCGTAGGAGGTGTGTGATTGGGGTTAGTGTATCATGAGGCTGCTGCTGGCACTTAAAGCTTATCCTTAGCTTTGAGCGGATTGTATCATACAAAGAGAAGAAGGTGGCGATTGTGAGCGGTGGAATGAGACAATAAGAAATAGAGGAGTTGCGGAGACGAGACACACTGCAAGGGCCCCATTATCCAGGACCCCCTGGAGAAATCGGTGTATCTATAAGGCTATATATAAGAAAGTGAGAGATGAGAGGCCAGGCACACAGGTTTGGTGGAACTAGCACTGGAGATCACCCTCACTTTCTTCAACAATTACAGCACCAAAAGGGTTCCACTTATTGCATGTTTTGTTTGGACATATATGGTCCAGATTACACCATTTATTTTCTTGGATACCCTGTGGTTTATTGAAGCACACCTGTGAGGATACAAACAAATGTGAAGAGATCACCCGGTGTATTATGCCAACTGGATTACCAATATCATAAGGACACTCAGCACTTTATGTTACACTATTTTATGGTTTATGGTATAGGTTTACATTAAGTGGAGACACCCCTTTGCTCCACAAGTCAATTACACCATCACTACTGTTTGCACTACAGTAAGAATATTCAGCACCTTATTTTATCACTTTTCTTTGGCATTTATGATATATAATAATTATGTGCAATTATTGAATGTATTATTAAATAGATTTTTACGTAAATTATTTTGCACATATAAGGAGATACATATACACATATATGTATTGATTTATTGTTTGTCTTTATCACTTTCCACTCTCAGAGAGGTAGCGCAGCACTATATTTGAGTAGGTATTTGTTACCTGTTTTGAGTTACTGAAAATACCTAAATTTACTTATACCTGTAATAAAACTTTTGGGTTCAACATACCTTCAAAAACTCTGCACTTTATAAAGCCACAGAGTACAGAGCCAGGAAAAACAAAATATTTATAACTGTCACACTTCCAGTTCCATTTGCTGCTCAGATGCTTCAAATCACGGTGACAGGGTAAATTAAACCTTCAGTGCTTTAGTGCATAACTTATATTAAAATTAATCCGTTCTAATAAATAACCAATAAAAATGGAGTGCCTTTCATCCAGATAAATAATAAAGTGCTTAATATATAAAGTATATCTATATATACCATATACAGTGTTTACAAATAGATTTGTGCATTAAGCAATGTCCTCCTTTTGGTGCTAAAAAATATAAGTAAGTGTCCAAAAAAAACCAAATACAAATAAATCAATTCAAAGTGATCCGCAGTGTTTTCTATCTTCCTCCACCTTTAATTTCCGTGTTTTGGATCTTTTCAGTGCATACACTTCTAGGTGTCGTAAATGCTCACCTTAGTTAGGTGGGTAATACGCCTGTATCACTCAGTGCCTCTGGTTCCTTCTGGTTCCTTTTATCTCAGCGTCGTTCGTCTCTTTATACGGTGGTTCCTTCTCTCCGATATGTCACTTCCGGGTAATCCTACGCGTTACGTCAAGGACACACGTGACTTCCTCAGGGCATTACCATATAGAGGATGTGACATATATTTATATTGGCGGAGCCGGAAATGCTTCGGTCACCATCTTAGAAAATCTCCCTTTGTATATCTCTATTCGTGGAACCAGAATGGGATGGAGATCCCGGAACAGCACCCAGCAATCGTTTGAGCGCAATTTTAAATGTGAGTGTGCTATTTTGTTTGAAATAAATATCTTGAACTACTACACTATGTTAACCCCTATCATTTACATGAGCCCTAAGGAGTAAGAGAAATATTTGAGGAATCGAGAATAGGAGGATTATAGGAAACCCCCACAAGAAGGATAAAGATATCCAGGAGAAGGTACCTAACACTGGCTAGGAGAGAAGGAACCACCATATAAAGAGACGAACGACGCTGAGATAAAAGGAACCAGAAGGAACCAGAGGCACTGATTGATACAGGCGTATTACCCACCTAACTAAGGTGAGCATTTAGGACACCTAGAAGTGTATGCACTGAAGAGATCCAAAACACGGAAATTAAAGGTGGAGGAAGATAGAAAACACTGCGGATCACTTTGAATTGATTTATTTGTATTTGTTTTTTTTGGACACTTACATATATTTTTTAGCACCAAAAGGAGGACATTGTGTAATGCACAAATCTATTTGTAAGCACTGTATATGGTATATACAGATATTAGCGCACCTGGTCACTTTATATATTAAGCACTTTATTATTTATCTGGATGAAAGGCACTCCATTTTTATTGATTATTTATTAGAACGGATTAATCTTAATATAAGTTATGCACTAAAGCACTGAAGGTTTAATTTACCCTCGTCACCGTGATTTGAAGCACACGAGCACTTTATTTTTCCATATTTTAAAAAATCAACAGAGTGATATTTGATTTTTATATTTTACATTAATTGTGATTGGAACAAAGGTGTATAATTTTATCAAGAGTAATTGGTTGAAACACACTCCAAAGCGAATTACAACCCCCTATATATATTTCACAACAGCTGTTTACTTAGTATCAGTGTCAGTATATGCAGAATTAGGGTGATTACCTGCCTCCCTCTAGGTTAGCGCAAGAACCATACCTTTAAAATATTTGCTGCTCAGGCTTCCAAAATTGGTGGGACTAAAGCTGGCCATATATGGGTCAGTTTTTTCATTAAACCAGCAGGTTAAATGAAAAAAAAAAAAACACCTGATTTTCCCATCCACACATCCGATGTGGATTGAGGAATCCTCCCTGCTGTGTTGTATTCTGACAGGAGGAAGACTTTCCCACCATAAAAATACACAAATCAGCACTGCAACATATTGCCTGCTATGTTGATCAAGCATAGATAAACTGACAGGCAGTGTTATTTTGGCAGCAAATTTCAATTTCGTTTTAACCACTTTACCACCGGAGGATTTTGCTGTCTTACGTCCAGGCCACTTTTTGCGATTCGGCGCTGTGCGACTTTAACTGACAATTGCGCGGTCGTGCGACGCCATACCCAAATTAAATTTACGTCCTTTTTTTTACCACAAACAGAGCTTTCTTTTGGTGGTATTTGATCACCTGTGCAATTTTTACTTTTTGCGCTATAAACAAAAAAAGAGCGATTATTTTTAAAAAACAACAATATTTTTAACATTTTTTTATATGAAATTCTCCCCCAAAAAAATGTAAAAATCTAATTTTTTTAAAATTTTTGGCCAATTTGTTTTCTGCTACCTATGTTTGGTAAAAAAAAAAATCGCAATAAGCATATTTTGATTGGTTTGCACAAAAGTTATTGCGTTTACTAACCAAGGGAAAGATTTCTGTCATTTTTGGTGTTTTTTTTTTTAACGCGTAATGGCGGCGATCTGCGTTTTTTTTTTGCGGGACTGCGACATTGCAGCGGACAGATCGGACCCCTGACTGACATTTTTGACACTTTTGGGGGTACCAGTGACATTACTGCAGTAATCAGTGCTATATATATGCACTGTTACTGTAAAAATGACACTGGCAGGGAAGGGGTTAATTTTATTGGAGAGGGAGGGGTTAATGTATGCCTAGTGCTTACTGACGTGTGTGGGAGGAGGTGACTGTGTGACACAAGGACAGATCGGAGTGTTCAGCTATGCTGAACACTCCGATCTGTCACTCCCTGTCACTTAGGAGATCCGACCGCTCTGTTTACACAGGCGGGCGGATCTCCAAACTCGATTCCCCAACAATCGGGGAAGAGCGGCGGTCCTCCCCTGGCCCGACTCCCGCTGTGACTGAAAACAGCGGGAGCGCGCCTACAGGGGGAGGAGTCCAGCGACGTAGGTCTACGTCGCTGGACGGGATCGTGCCACATTGCCGCAGTAGCAGCAATGTGAGCGGTCCTAAAGTGGTTAATCTTTTGACTAAAATGCTATTTTAGTTTTAGTCATATTTTTGTCATCTAAATTGTTTTAGTTTTAGTCATTTTTTAGTCGACTAAAATCTCATACATTTTAGTCAACTACAAATCAAATGGGATTAGGTAAATTGTAATGCATTACTTAAACATTTCTCTAGAATTTCCAAACTAATTATATACACTGGGAGTAAAAATCAAAAATATGTTATTATTAATGGTATTAAGGTTTGAACATGCACTACAGACACAGATTTAGCCATTGTGATATATAACATCTTTATAAATAAAACCAAGTGCAACTTTAAAATAGAAAAAAAAAACTGTAAGCTCTATTGGCTGTGATGTCAATGCACATATTACCCGAATATATGATTAACATTAAATATTAAGAAAAAATATAAGAAAAGCCTTTTTCTTAATTTTTTCTCTTTCAGCAGCTTATTAGATGCCCCTTACTAATGTGTATGCAGTAGTGAAATACATGTTTAAACTTTAATGTGCTATTCAGAGGCGTAACTAGATTTCTCAGGGCCCCGGTGCAAGAAATCATGAAGGGCCCCTGTGGTGGGTGGCTGGCTGTCTGGCACCCTGTGGTAGGTGGCTGGCTTTCTGGCACCCTGTGGTGGGTGGCTGGCTGGCTGGCACCCTGTGGTGGGTGGCTGGCTGGCTGGCACCCTGTGGTGGGTGGCTGGCTGGCTGGCACCCTGTGGTGGATGGCTAGCTGGCTGGCACCCTGTGGTAGGTGGCTGGCTTTCTGGCACCCTGTGGTGGGTGGCTGGCTGGCTGGCTGGCTGGCACCCTGTGGTGGGTGGCTGGCTGGCTGGCACCCTGTGGTGGATGGGTAGCTGACTGGCACCCTGTGGTAGGTGGCTGGCTTTCTGGCACCCTGTGGTGGGTGGCTGGATGGCTGGCACCCTGTGGTGGGTGGCTGGCTGGCTGGCACCCTGTGGTGGATGGCTAGCTGGCTGGCACCCTGTGGTGGGTGGCTGGCTCTCTGGCACCCTGTGGTGGGTGGCTGGCTGGCTGGCACCCTGTGGTGGGTGGCTGGCTGGCACCCTGTGGTGGGCGGCTGGCTGGCTGGTACCCTGTGGTAGGTGAATGGCTGGCACAGGGGCTGTGGATGGCTGGCTGGTACAGGGCCTGTGGACAGCTGGCTGGTACAGGGCCTGTGGGTGGCTGGCTGTCTGGCACCCTGTTTGTGTGTGGCTGGCTGGCTGTCTGGGAACCCTGTTTTGGATGGCTGGCATCCTGTGGTGGGTGGGCGGCTGGCTGGCTGGCACCCTGTGGTGGGTGGGTGGCTGGCACAGGGGCTATGGGTGGCTGGCTGGTACAGGGCCTGTGGGCAGCTGGCTGGTACAGTGCCTGTGGCTGGCTGGTACAGGGCCTGTGGGTGGCTGGCTGTCTGGCACCCTGTCTGTGTGTGGCTGGCTGGCTGGCTGGCTGGCTGGCACCCTGTGATGGGTGGCTGGCTGGCACCCTGTGGTGGGTGGGTGGCTGGCTGGCACCCTGTGGTGGGTGGGTGGCTGGCTGGCACAGGGGCTGTGGGTGGCTGGCTGGTACAGGGCCTGTGGGTGGCTGGCTAGCTGGTACAGTGCCTGTGGCTGGCAGGTACAGGGCCTGTGGGTGGCTGGCTGGCTGGTACAGGGCCTATGGGTGGCTGGCTGGCTCGCTGGTACAGTCACTGTGGCTAGCTGGCTGGTACAGGGCCTGTGGATGTGGGTGGCTGACTGGCACCAGGCTGCTGTGGGTGGGTGTATGGCTGTGATACACTCCTGCGAGACTAGTCCCGACTCCAGATGAGGCTGACCAAGGTGAAGGAGGTGGCCTAGGAAGGCAGAATGATGTCACAAACATATCGGCAATATCGGCCAGTTCCAGGGCCGATACCGATATATTGGGGAAAGTGCATATCGGCCACCGATATAATCAGTCTATCCCTATTTTTAACCACTTTAAACTTTATTCCTCTCTTTATCCTAAAAATAAATCTTTAGCACCTAACCTAACCTTAACGCCCAACCAAATCAATCCCATAACTTTAATGTTTGAACTAACGTTAACATAATCCTAAAATCATGGTAGAAAATATTTCTTTTTATACAGATATATATGTTAATTTCCAGCAGTTTTATGTTGCTTTTTCTTTTTACAGTAGCTTTATTGGTTTTTATTTGTATAGTAAACTGCCTAAAATACTACCGTACTTAAATGTAGTATTTTTTCAATTTGTTTACCAAAGAAAATTACTAGCACAAAATCAGTTTACACTGATCATTTCTTAAGTGGTTACCTGCAATGTGCTGAACAAAATGAAGACATTTTAGAAGGCCTGGGAGGAATATCACAATGGCAGATGAATTTCCAAATTGTATTGCTACTAGGAATAATTTTAATACTTTTTAATTAATACCCTGACTGCTGGCAAGTTACCAACACATTCCTTATAACTCAGTTTTACAAGTTAATGAATGTTTTGGCATTCTCTGAAACAAATCAAGTGATGGAATTAGACTAATCACCATTATATTTGAGCTTGACAACACTGGTGAGAAAGGTTAAACTAGGAAAATAATTAAAGTGTATGTAAAGCCAAACATTTTTTACTGTCTTGTTTTGGATAACGTGGGACAGGACTGGACAAATCTTAAAGATATCTAGTAGTCAGCTGAAAAAAAAACTGGGAGCTAGCAATCTACAGTCAGACGCCATGGCCCAATTTTATGTTATTGTCATATTTACACAAAGGGGTCTATTTATAAAAAAATAATTGCTGTGTGAATGTCACAAGTATTCCCAAATCTGTCATAAATAATTCCTGTATTGTGCCTAATATGTTAATTTCCTATGATTGTCAGCTCCTGCCAGAGGTCACAGTGCAGTATTTTCTTGAAATACCCCAATCAGGTAAATACTGCATGATGTCCACTAAATGGAACTGGCAATTAAAGAAAATGCAGTATCTCACAAAAGTGAGTACACCCCTCACATTTTTGTAAATATATTATTATACCTTTTCATGTGACAACACTGAAGAAATGACACTTTGCTACAATGTAAAGTAGTGAGTGTACAGCTTGTATAACAGTGTAAATTTGTTGTCCCCTCAAAATAACTCAACACACAGCCATTAATGTCTAAACTGCTGGCAACAAAAGTGGGTACACCCCTAAGTGAAAATGCCCAAATTGGGGCCAATTAGCCATTTTCCCTCCCATGTGACTCATTAATGTTACAAGGTCTCAGGTGTGAATGGGGAGCAGGTGTGTTAAGTTTGGTGTTATCGCTCTCACTCTTTCATACTGGTCACTGGAGGTTTAACATGGCACCTCATGGCAAAGAACTCTCTAAAGATCTGAAAAAAAGAATTGTTGCTGTACATAAAGATGGCCTAGGCCATAAGAAGATTTCCAAGACCTTGAAACTGAGCTGCAGTACAGTGGCCAAGACCATACAGTTTAACAGGACAGGTTCCACTCTAAACAGGCCTCGCCATGGTCGACCAAAGAAGTTGGATGTGCTTGTGCATGTGCTCAGCTTCATATCCAGAGGTTGTTTTTGAAATAGGCGTATGAGTGCTGCCAGCATTGCTGTAGAGGTTGAAGGGGTGGGGGGGCCAGCCTGTGAGTGCTCAGACCATACGCCGCACACTACATCAAATTGGTCTGCATGGCTGTTGTCCCAGAAGGAAGCCTCTTCTAAAGATGATGCACAAAGCCAGCAAACAGTTTTCTGAAGACAAGCAGACTAAGGACATGGATTACTGGAACCATGTCCTGTGGCCTGATGAGACCAAGATAAACATATTTGGTTCAGATGGTGTCAAGTGTGTGTGGTGGCAACCAGGTGAGAAGTACAAAGACAAGTGTGTCTTGCTTACAGTCAAGCATGGTGGTGGGAGTGTCATGATCTGGGGCTGCATGACTGCTGCCAGCACTGGGAGCTACAGTTCATTAAGGCAACCATGAATGCCAACATGTACTGTGACATACTGAAGCAGAGCATGATCCCCTACCTTTGGAGGCTGGGCCGCAGGGCAGTATTCCAACATAATAAGGACCCCAAACACACCTACAAGATGACCACTGCCTTGCTAAAGAAGCTGAGGGTAAAGGTGATGGACTGGCCAAGCATGTCTCCAGACCTAAACCCTATTGAGCATCTGTGGGGCATCCTCAAATGGAAGGTGGAGGAGCGCAAAGTCTCTAACATCCACCAGCTCTGTGATGTCATCCTGGAGGAGTGGAAGAGGACCCCAGTGGCAACCCATGAAGCTCTGGGTGAACTCCATGCCCAAGAGAGTTAAGGTAGTGCTGGGAAATAATGGCGGCCACACAAATTATTGACACTTTGAGCTCAATTTGGACATTTTCACTTAGGGGTGTACTCACTTTTGTTGCCAGCGGTTTAGACATGAATGCATGTGTGCTGAGTTATTTTGAGGTGACAGAAAATTTAAACTGTTATACAAGCTGTACACTCACTACTTTACATTGTAACAAAGCGTATTTTCTTTAGCGTTGTCACATGAAAATAAATAATAAAATATTTACAAAAATGTGAGGGGTGTACTGTAGATACTGTATATATTAGGTACAATACAGGGTTTTTTTTTTTTTTTTTAATAGACCCCAAGGTGAAGTGTTTGGGCACATATATCAATAAAACAGACCCGTACAAATCCTGGTTGCCACTGCCCTGATTTTGTTTTCTTTTTGTTGTCTTCTTGGATAATCCCACACAGACAGTACTGATCCATACTCTCACACACAAAGTGATGACCCATCTGTTTCTATAATCTCAAAGTACTAACTCTTATGCTCCCTCTCACAGATATGACCCATATGTTATTTCCCTTTCTCATACACTACAAAAATACAGGGAGGAAACACTTGCAAATATATTTCAGACTACCACAAACCAAACTCCCATGTACCTATATCAAGATTTGCAAAAAAAAAAAAAATAATAATAATAATTATAATAGTAATAATAATATTAATAATAAGAAGAAGAAGAAAAAAGAGAGCTCAATTCAGGGCTTTGTGTTCCGTATCTCAAAAGACTCTGTATTCTCAATTAACAGCAAAACTAGTACATCACATAATGTAAATATACAACAACATATATAAAGATCCTTGCCTAATCCCAAAAAGGAATGTGTTGAATGAGGAATCTTGTGATTTTGTTTGCTTCCACCTGTGATAAAAGGAAAGGAAAACAAATCATCTATGTGCTGCCTTAGATGTGATGGCTGCAATAGTTTGGGTTTTTTTAGGCATTTTTTCACTTGATGATCCTGCCAGTAACACAAGTACAGTATCCTGTACTTACTCATATCTGTTTCTAGGGGGAGTAGCATTGTCACTCTTATTACCCACTTGACTACTGGAAGAATCACCCCCCTTCATGACCAAGCCATTTTTTGTGATACGGCATTGCGTTAATGTAACTGACAATTGCGTGGCCATGCAAAACTGTACCCAAATAAAAATTTTGTAATTTTTTTTCTCCACAAATAGAGCTTTCTTGTGGTGGTATTTGATCACTACTGCGTTTGTTATTTCTTGCGCTATAAACAAAAAATGACTGACAATTTTGAAAAGAAAATATTTTATACTTTCTGCTATACAACATATGTAATACAAAAAAAGTTAAAAATCTAATTTATTCATAAATTAAGGCTAATATGTATTGTGCTACATATTTTTGGTAAAAAAAAAAAAATCCCAATAGGTGTATTTAGATTGGTTTGCGCAAAAGTTATAGCGTCTGCAAACTAGGGAAAAGATTTATGCTATTTTTATTTATTTTATTTTTTTTACTAGTAATGGCGATTTTTAGCAGAACTGTGACATTGCGGTGGACAGATCGGACACCTAACTGACATTGTTGACACTTTTGAGGGGACCAGTGACATTACTACAGTAATCTTTTCTAAAAACATGCACTGTTACTGTAGTTATAGCACCTAAAAAGTATAGTATATATACTGGATTTTTATTTTTTTTTAATACGAGTAATGGTGGTGATCAGTGACTTATAGTGGGACAGGGATATTGCTGCGGACATTTCTGAAACTAACTGACACTTTTGACACTTTGTGGGAACCAGTGACACTAATACAGTGATCAGTGCTAAAAATATGCACTGTCACTGTACTAATGACACTGGCTGGGAAGGGGGTTAAACATCTAGGGCGATCAAAGGGTTACCTGTGTTCCAAGCCATTGCTTTTGTGTGCTGTGTTTGGTGCTTTTACCAGGGTAAGTGATAGATTGTATTCCCTGCTTTGCAGGGAAAGAAAGTCCATCATTTTTCCCCTGTCAGAACAGATCTCTGCCTTGTTTACATAGGTAGAGCTCCGCCCTGTGTCTCGTCCACACAATTGACATAGGCTGGCACCCGACCCGCTAATCAGCTTCTGCTGTGACAAATCACAGCAGAAGCAGAACGCCGACATCGTGCATGAGCTCCCTTACCTGGAAGTACAGAATAACATATATATATATATATATATATATAAAATATATATTATATATATATATATATATATATACACACACACGATTCTGCACAGCGCGGCCCTCCTGTAGCAGTAAATCTGCGACTGGCCGGTCGATAAGGGGCTAATCCAAATCATAATGCAGATCAGGTAAATCAGACAAAGCTTAAGCTGGCCATAGATGGATTGAAATTTGGCCGGTTCCGCAGAGACTGGCTGTATTTTGTTCCATCCCTGGATGTTCCCGCTCAACAGAAGTCAACCTAATGATCAAATCCTGGCAAATGAGAATTGTTGATGGCTTTTGAAGATCAGCAGGTTCAGCCAATTGAATGATCTGTGTATTCTAACAGCGGAGGAGTCCCACTGTCAGAATATAATGGCACAGCAGGCAGGATTCCTCCTCTTTGCTTGTGTAATGGAGGAATGCGGGTCGCACCTTATTCCCTCTCTCAAATATTAGCACTTATGGCCTGGAAGATTTTCCCCCTAATGACAAGGCCATTTTATGCGATTCGGCACTGCATTACTTTAACTGACAATCGCGCAGTCATGCGACGCTGTACCCAAATAAAATTGATGTCCTTTTATTACCACAAATAGAGCTTTCTTTTGGTGGTATTTGATCACCTATAACATCCCCCAAAAAAATGTAAAAATCTAATTTTTTCATCATTTTAGACCAATATGTATTCTGCTACATATTTTTGGTAAAAAAAATCCCCAAAAAAGTATTTTTATTGGATTGAGCAAAAGTTATCGTATCTACAAACTAGGGGAAAGATTTATGTAATTTTTCTTTCTTTTTTTTTTTTTTTTTACTAGTAATGGCAGTTTTTAGTGGGACTGTGACATTGCGGCGGACAGATCGGACACCTAACTGACATTTTTTACACTTTTTAGGGGACCAGTACTGTAACTGTACTAATGACACTGGCAGGGAAGGGGTTAACACCAGGGGCGATCAAAGGGTTAAATGTGTCCCTAGGGGGTGCTTTCTAACTGTGTGGGGGATTTACTTATGGAATGAACACAGAGACCTGTGTTCCTAAATAGGAGAAACACAGGAGCCCTGTGTTCATTGCTGACAGGACAGCGGTCTGCTGTATTTACAATGGCAGACCACGTTTCTGTCTTCATGGGGAGCGATCGTGGGTGCCCAGTGGCAATCGTAGCCGCCAAACCCCCAGATCAGCTTCCCCCGTGGTGAAACGTGCCCCCTTTAGCGGTCCTGCAAAGCGACATACAGTTACGTAGTTTCACGGGTCAGAGCCGACCTGCCGCAGTATACCTCTATGTAGTGCTGGGCGCTGGCGGTCGGGAAGTGGTTGAAATATCTATTAAATAAATAAGACACACACAAGTTTGTTGGCATAATACTGGCCATGGCACATTTATTGGTGTGGATTTATTAAATAAAATAACATACTTTGTATTCACTTCAATCGTTAACTTTATAATATTTTCATAAATATTCATAAAGGACTCGAGTTTGAATAAAATAAATATAACAAGTCCCCCCTTACATATAAGGGTGACAATACCACATAAAGTGCCTTGTGACAGGGAGGGGGGGGGGGAGAGCTTGCTGAACTGACACCTGACCAGCTGGGAAAAAGTTCAATTTAGGGGGGCCATTATATAAAAGGCCCGCTGATTCTGGAATATTCCAATGTACCATGGGAGTTTCCAGAATTTTCTCCTAGGTCACATGGTACATTTTTCCCTCCTAAACTTTATTTAAAATATTCTTAAAGTTACAGTAACTTTATTTAAAATATATAAGGGATTTTAAAGTACTCTTTACTTCTGAGGTAAAATTTATTTTTTTTATTTTTTTTTGTAATCAGGCCCATATAAATGAGCCCTCCTTATTCATTTTTTCTTTCTTTTTTTTCATTAGGTCCGCTGGCTGAAGTAAAAGAAAAGATTCATCGTTTGGCAGCTTCAGAAATCCTCATCAGCGCACGTGTTCCCGGGTCAGTTATTCAAAGATTTCGAGCGAGAAGGATACAAGAGAAGGTGGTGTGTGGTGTTACTTGGTTAAGCTCAACTAACCTGCCTTTTATTAACAAACTCAAAGCAATACATAAAAGAGGTAGCTCATGCATATTTACCATAAAGGAGCTACATATCGCTTCAGGAGTGAACTGATCCTTCTCTTTTTTTTCTTCTGAAAAGGTGTATTTCAAGTTTTGTGTAGACATGCACAGTGCATTGAAAAAATGTGCAAATGCATCCCCCAGGTAATGTTAAGTGTCTGTGCAGAGCAAGAGACTGGGATGTAAATTCTTCTCCCCCACGTACAAAACATACCTGGAGGCTGTTAAAGTCTGCACAATGAGTTGTATGTTATGCTTCACCCCCATACAACAGAATCATAAACATCATCTTGTCAAGACTGGCTCCTTTAGAACTGTAATTAAAGAAAGGGACAGTTCACTGAAACAGACAGAATAAAAATGAATTTGAGGCAAGTTATGTGATAATGTGTTAACTCTGCACAGTAACAAGTGATAAGAGATATTGCAGGGTTTCTATGAGTAAGGACGTTTAATATCTTAAAGTGACACTAAACACACACTGTTTAATTTACATTATCCCTTCTCGTTCTGTATATGGATAATGGTACTGTAATTATTTTAATTTTAAAAGTCCACTTAAAGCGGAGTTCCGGGCACAAAAACTACCTTTTTTTTTGTGCCCGTCCGCTTGGTCTTCTTAACCTGAAAAGGAATTGGATAGTTAGTTTTTTTTTTTTTTACCCACCTTGTAATTTTAGATAGAAGATACTCACCTATTCTTCACTTCCTCCCTCTGCGCCGCGGCTCCGCCGTCACTTCCTGTCTTGCGATGATTCCTGGGAGCTGAACGTCATCGCTCCCAGGAATCAATGCAACGGCACCGGCCCCGCTCGTCACTTCCGGGGGGGGGCGACGCCGCATTCCCTGATAAACAGCTTCTGGGCATGCCCAGAATCTGTGGAGGAATGCGGCGCCGCACCGGAGGTGACGAGAGGGGCCGGTGCAGGTGCATTCTGGGAGAAGAGGACGCCGAAGAGGATCGCGCCGGCTTCAGCTGCCCACAAGAGAGATGGCAACGCTCTTGAAGAAATTTTATAAGTGAGTATTTCTTCTTGCAGGTAAGTGCGAACCGGGACAGATCAGAGGCTAGCCATTGTGGAATGTACTAGCCCTGACTGTCCCGGCGGTATGTTTATTAAAAAAATGTTTCTGTGCCCGGAACTCCGCTTTAAGGACCAGGCCTATTTCTGACACTTGTTGTTTACTAGTTGAAATCAGTATTTTTAGCTAGAAAATGACTTAGAACCCCCAAACATTATATATATATATATATATATATATATATATATATGACTCTGGAAAATAAAATGGCGGTCGTTGCAATACTTTTTGTCATGCGGTATTTGCGGATCGGTCTTTCAAACGCAATTTTTTGAGAAAAAATACATTTCACTGCATTTAAAAAAACAAAACAGTTGAGTTAGCCCAATTTCTTTCTATAATGTGAAAGATAATGTTACGCCGAGTGAATAGATACCCAACATGTCATGCTTCAAAATTGCGCACGCTCATGGAATGGCGACAAACATTAGTACTTTAAAATCTCCAAGTTTCAAAATTTCTACAGGTTACCAGTTTAGAGTACAGAGGAGGTCTAGAGCTAGAATTAGTGCTCTCACTCTAACAATCGCAGCGATATCTCACATGTGTGGTTTGAACACCGTTTACATATATGTGCACGACTTGCATATGCGTTCACTTCTGCGCGTGAGCTAGGAGGGATGGGGCGCTTTAAATTTTTTTTTTTCTTATTTATTTCACTTTTTATTTTTAATTTTTTACACTGTCTCTTTAAAATAAAAATTTTTGATCAATTTCATTCCTATTACAAGGAATGTAAACATCCCTTGTAATAGAAAAAAACAGGAAAGGTCCTCTTTAATGTGAGATTTGGGGACAAAAAGACCTCATATCTCACATCTACACTAAAAAGCAAAAAAAAAAAAAAAAAAATGGGCCCTTTAACCACTTCCGGACTGCCTGCCACAGTTTTACTGTGGCAGGCAGCCCTTCCTGCGGGAACAAAAATATGTCTACGTCGGTCAAGCGCCTGCAGCTAGGGGGCGAGCGCATGCCGCCGCCGCTGCACTCCCGCCCCCACTAGTCAGCGGGGACTCTGATGCACCCGGCAGGCAGCCCCTCCTGCGCGAACCAAAATATGTCTACGTTGGCTATGCGCCTGCAGCTAGAGGGCTAACGCACACTGCCGCCGGCACACTCCCGCCCCCACTAGTCAGCGGGGACTCTGATGCACGGGGCAGGCAGCCCCTCCTGCGCGAACCGACATAGGTCTACATCGGTTGTGCGCCTGAAGCTAGGGGGCGAGCGCGCGCCGACTAGTCAGCGGGGACTCCGATGCACTGGGCAGGCGGCTCTGATTGCCTCCTGACACCCGCGATCGCTCCCCGCTGAGAGAAGAACAGTCAGCTGTTGTAAACACAGCTGACCGTTCTTCTCTCTGGAATGATCACAGAGTGCCTGTGATCCTTCTATGTAGGATTACAGGTCTCTGTGATCGTTTCACAAGCCCTGCCCCCATACATTTAGAAACATGCCCCTAGGTACACATTTAACCCCTTGATTACTTACTGTGTTAACCCTTCCCTGCCAGTGTCATTATTACAGTAACAGTGCACATTTTTAGCACTGATTACTGTAGTAATGTCACTGGTTCCCCCCAAAACTGTCAAAAATGTCAGTTAGGGGTCCAATCTGTCCGCCACAATGTCGCAGTCCTGCAAAACATCGCAGATCGCTGCCATTACTAGTTAAAAAAAATGACCTAAATCTTTCCTGTAATTAGTACACGCAATAACTTTTGTGCAAACCAATCAAAATACGCTTATTTCATTTTTTTTTAACCAAAAATATGTAGCAGAAAACAAATTGGCCTAAAATGTTAGAAAATTTTGATCTTTGTGTGGAATGTTATATTGCAGAAAGTGAAAATTATTGCTTTTTTTCAGAATTGTTGTTCTTTTTTTGTTTATAGCGCAAGAAAAAAAATCGCACAGGTGATCAAATACCACCAAAAGAAAGCTCTATTTGTGGGAAAAAAAGGACATCAATTTTATTAGGGTACAGCAGCGCACGACCACGCAATTGTCCATTAAAATAACGCAGTGCCGAATCACAAAAACGGCGTGGTCATTAAGGGGGCAAACCCTTCTGGTCCAGAGGTGGTCAAGGCCGTTGGGAGGAGGCATTGTATGATGTTGCTCTGGTCCTCCAAGACCACAGAGTTGAGTGGGGGCCAGCTTGACCTCACTCAACTTCCTGCCTAGAAGGGGAGAGGACCGGATTGTTTTCCCTGCTACCGATGGCTCTGGTAAACGGGGAAAACAACCGGGAAGCCCATAAAAGTGATTCCTCAGTGAATCCGCCACTGGGACCACTATTATGAGAAAGAAGACCACCAGCCCAGTATAAAAAATACCGGGGTTATGGCAGCTATCTTCTGCCATAACCCTGGTATTTAACATCAAAGTAGCGACGTATAACTGCAGCGGGCGGTCTAGAAGTGCTTAACCACTTGACCTTTGGAAGACTTACCCCCCTTCATGACCAGGCCATTTTGTGCGATACGGCACTGCATTACTTTAACTGACAATTTTGCGGTCGTGCGACACTGTACCCAAATAAAAACAAAGGGAGGTTGGGACTTTGCATGAAACCGCGGGTGCAATCGGGGGAAATTAGATAAATGGATAATGTCACAAGTGTGATTAATGTGTCCATGTGTAAAGTCATAGCACAACCGAAATATAGATATTGCATAGAATTCATGAAAAAACAAAATATACAAAGGTAATATTATAATATAAGATATTGCATTTAATTCATGAGGAAACAAGATATACAATAAAATAATATAGTATTCAGGTAACAATTTTTTACATATAATACATGAATAAGAATACATGTTACATAGCATGACATGATTGCACATATTTATTGTCAATATTGACCTAGGTGTCTATCTGGGTAAATAGCAGCATAAAAAATATATAATGCTAGAAAATGTAATATTGCATAGAAGTATAGTATAATAAATGTATGATGGTAAAGCGTGGCATCTATAATATCTCTACGCGTTTCGTGAATATGTTCACTCGTCAGGAGCAGATGCGATGCGTACAATTGTACATATCTAAAAATGGTATAGATAAATGGGGTTATTGAGTGAGTGGGCCAAAGAAGAAAAAAAAGGGGGGGGGAAACAAAATGGGGGAAATAAATAAAAAACATAGGGCTACCCCCAATGATACTTACAGAACCACTATGAGTATCAATATAAATTGTGACAACATGGAAAAATAAATGATTCATGGAGATAGTCTTTTCCGGGAGCTGTGGTAATGGGGTGCATGGAAGTTACTCAATACTGGTGACACAAAGTAGGTAATAAAAGATGGACCCTGTGATGAAATAAAGAGTGTGAGTAATGTAACAAAATTAAACTGAATTTAATTTAGAAGAACTGTACCCAAATAGAATGTATACTTTTTTTCCCATAAATAGAGCTTTCTTTCGGTGGTTCTTGATCACCTCTGCGTTTTGTATTTTTTGCGCTTTAACCCCTTAGCCTTTTTCTCACACTTGTTGCTTACAAGTTATAAATCAGTATTTTTGCTAGAAAATTACTTAGAAGTTCGAACCCTCAAACAACATAAATACTTTTAAGTAGAGACCCTAGAGAATAAAATGGCGATTGTTGCAATATTTTATGTCACACTATATTTGCGCAGCAGTCTTTCAAATGCAATTTTTTTAGAAGAAATAAACTTTTGTGAATTAAAAAAAAAAAAAACAGTAAAGTTAGCCCAACTTTTTGTATATTGTGAAAGATGATGTTATGCTGAGTAAATAGATCCATAACATATCATGCTTTAAAAATACACACACTCCTGTAATGGCGACAAACTATAATACTTAAAAAACTCAACAGGTGATACTTTAAAAATGCTTACCTTTTTAGAGTTACAGAGGAGCTAGAATTATTGCTCTCACTCTAACAATCGTGGTGATTCCTCACATGTGTGGTTTTAACACTGTTTACATTTGTGGGCACGACTTACGTATGCGTTCACTTCTGTGTGCGAGCACGGAGGAATGGGGCACTTTAATTTTTTTTTTATTATTTATTTTATTGTAATTTTTTTATTTTTACACTGCACCTTTACATTTTTTTTTTTATCACTTTTATTGCTGAGACAAGGAATGTAAACATCCCTTGTGACAGTAATAGGCAGTGAGAAATCCCTCCTTGAACTTAAAAGCATTCAAAACGCCAAATTTGGCTGTTTTGAATACTGTCATTTTTTTTTTTTTTTAAATCTGGCGCCTGGCTCTAGTAACCAGAAGTGATGTCATGACATCGCTTCTGGGTTTCTACATTGGGGACCCGATCAAAGTTGTTGGGACGGGAGACTTGGGCGGAGTGGTGGAAGTTGGCGCTGCTTGTGATAACGGCCGAGCGGCTGCTTAGCCACATTGGTTGTTATCACAAGAAAGCCGACCATCTGCTCTAAAAAACAGTACAAGGGAGATGCTTGCAGGCATCACCCCGGTAAAACACCTTGAAGCCGAAGGATGCAAATTGGCATTACGTCAGTGTTAAGGGGTAAACAAAAAAAGTCAGACAATTTTGAAAAAAGTATATAATTTTTTACTTTCTGCTATTAATCATATCCAATAAAACAACTGAAAAATGTTAATTTCTTCATAAATGTAGGTTATGTGTTCTGCTACATATTTTTGGTAAAAAAAAAATCCCAAATAAGCGTTTATTGATTGGTTTACGCAAAAGTTATAGCATCTACAAACTAGGGGATAGTTTTATTTATTTTTATTTTATTTTTTTAGTAGTCATTGCAGTGATCAGCAACTTATAGCGAGACTGTTAAATTGCGGCAAACATTCTGACACTAACTGACACTTCTGACACTTTTTGGGGACCAGTGAAACTAATACAGTGAACACTGCTAGAAAATATGCACTGTCACTGTACTAACAACACTGGCTGGGAAGGGGTTAGCATCAGGGGCAATCAAAGGGCTAACTGTGTGCCTAGTCAGTGTTTAACTACACTGTGTGAGGTGCTTTTACTAAGGGAAGAGATTGAATTAGTTCACTGCTTTGCAGAGACACAAATTCCATCCCTTCCCTCTTATCAGAATGGCGATTTGCCTTGTTTGCATTGGCATATCACCGTTCTACCTCTCTGCTGATCGATCATGGGTGCCAGATATCAGGTACCGTGCCCATCAGCTTCTGCTGTGTGTTATCACAGCGGAAACGAGCAGCCGGCACAGTGCATGCGCGCCCCTCTACCCAAAAGTGTCAGATCACGTATTTATACAGGTATGTGATATGCGGACAGGTGCCACCCTGTATTAGTAAAACTGCCAATAGGGCAGACCTGAACTGTTTAATAATAATCAATATACAGCTGTCACACGACTCAGCTCTTTCCCAGTCTGTCTGCAGGGAAACATCAGCAAGAGGAGCTTCTAGTCCTCTGCTGCTGATCACATGTTAAGAAACAGCCTTCAAATCTTTATTAAATTGTGGCAATAACATAATGTGGGCTTTCTGTTATTCTAAGACACAGGCTGGAGGGGTGTGACACAGCTTGTGACTGGGATTTCTGCCAGTCATAGGCTGTGGCACACCCCTCCAGCCTGTGTCTTAGAATAACAGGGAGATGATGTCTCCATCAATCAAGATGTAATATCCCACCCCATTGTGTTTAGCTGGTTAATGAGCACGGAGGAGGAGGGAGGGAGTCGGCTCTCATTTACCACTGTGTATACACCCACATCTGTGACTCTATAGTTACATGAGGTGCTCAGATGTGATAGGCAGGAAATCCTCAGCATAGAAACTCACCGTAAACAGTGAATGTGCACTAACTGCCAACTCTGCTCTGCAAAATCTCCATCTAAAAATCTAGTGAAAAAGTGAGTATAAACAGCATGCAATACAGCTATAGGCATGTGCAGGGGGTGTGCCAGGTGTGCCTGAGCACACCCTAATCACTGCGTGTGGTGTTGATTCCCCCTATTGCCTGGGCTTCCTCCCTCATGAAGGGCAGGCTGTTTTTTTTAGGGGGGTGGCTGCGGCAGACACAGGAATGACAGGTGGACTGAGGACAGACAGTGGGTGTTTGGTGGACCGGTCCAGTAGTGAGTTATAGAAGAAGAAGATAGTATATATCATATTTTCTAAGTTTTATAATTATATAAAATAATGGAATGTGAAGGGCTTTTGGTGGGTGTGATTGGGGGTGGGAGTGGGGCAGAATTTTATTCCCAGACAGCACAATGTCTTGGGCCAGCCCGGCCCCTATGGCTACATTCAGACTCTGTGAGTATAGAAAGAAATCACTGTTTGAGCTCTTACTAGGCTTGGGGTCCTTACTCCTATATTTAAAATTGCGAACACTAGTGAAATGGCGCCAAACTTCCATACTTAAAAATCTCCATAGGCGTCATTTGAACATTTTTTACAGGTTACCTGTTTAGAGTTACAGAGAAGGTCTTGGGCTAGCTTTCGCTCTAACGTTCGCGGCCATACCTCACATTTGTGATTTGAACATCGTTTACATATCAAGCGTGGTGTACATATGCATTCGCTTTTGCGAGCAAGCACATGGGGACGGGGGGGCTTAATTTATTTTATTTTTTAATTAATATTGTTTATTTTACTTTTATTTTTATATTTTGACAGTTTCCCTTTACATTTTTTTAACACTTTCATTTCTATTACAAGGAATGTAATCACCCCTTGTAATAGGAATAGGGCATGACAGGCACTCTTTACAGCGATATCAGGGGTCTATAAGTCCCCAGATCTCGCCTTTAGGCTGGAAAGCCTAAAATAAAAAATAAAAAAAAGATCTCGGCTTCCCAGCCGAGGCGACGACTGTGTTTGCAACTGCCAAGGTCGTCATAACCATCTGGTCCTCGGTCAGCTCTATCGTAAACAGCAGCCGCTTGCTGATTCATTCTCGCCCGTGCGATGGGCAAGCCGGTAGAAGCACCGGAGGGTGGTGGAAGGGGGGGATGTCCCCTCCCACCGCCTGTAAAAGCAACCAAGTGGCTGAACAGCCACTATGATTGTTTTTAAGGTGCAGGGAATCGCCGGCTGAAAAAGAAGATATCTGAATGATGCCTGTAGCTGCATGCATTCAGATATCTCCATTCAAATCTGCGACGTTATATGGCGTTGTTGGGCGGGAAGTGGTTAACCTTTATTCTCATAAACATCCTAATACATAAAGTCATCCAATTGAAAAATGATTATTGGAAATGTCCTTCTACAAATCCTTATGTGGTGTATCACATGCCACCTATGCCTTGTTAGAAAGGTTCATGCATGCCATTAACCACTTCCCAACCACCCGCCGCCTATTTACTGCATCTACGTCGGTCGCGCGCGGGAAGCTAGGGGGCAAGCAGGGAAACCGATGCACGGGTCAGGTGGCTCCGATTGCTGCCTGACACCCGTGATCGCTCCCTGCTGAAAGAGAAGGACGGTCAGCTGTTGTAAACACAGCTGACTGCTCTTCTCTCTGGAATGATCACAGAGCTCATGTGATCCTTCTATATAGGTTCACATGTCTCTATGGTCATTTCACAAGCCATGCCCCACCACAGTTAGAATCACTCCCCTAGGCTCACATTTAATCCATTGATCACCCATAGGGTTAACCCCTTCCCTGCCAGTGTCATTATTGCAGTAACAGTGCATATTTTTAGCACTGATTACTGTAGTAATGTCACTGGTACCTCCAAAAGTGTCAAAAATGTCAGTTAGGGGTCCGATCTGTCCGCCGCAATGTCACAGTCCCGCAAAAATTTACAGACCGCCGCCATTACTAGTAAAAAAAAAAAAAAAACAATAAAAATCACATAAATCTTTCCTGTAGTTAGTAGACGCAATAACTTTTGCGCAAACCAATCAAAATACGCTTATTGCAATTTTTTTTGCCACAAATCTGTAGCAGAAAACAAATTGGCCTAAAATGTTAAAAAAAATAGAATTTTAATTTTTTTTTTTTTTTTTTTTTTTGAGAATCTCATATAGCAGAATGAGAAAAATATTGTTTTTTTTTTTTTCAAAATTGTTTTTTGTTTATAGCGCAAAAAATAAAAATCACACAGGTGATCAAATACCACCAAAAGAAAGCTCTATTTGTGGGAAAAAAGGACATCAATTTTATTTGGGTACACGACCACGTAATTGTCCGTTAAAGTAACGCAGTGCCGAATCGCAAAATAGGGCCTGGTCATTAAGGGGGCAAATCCTTCCGGCCTTAAAGTGCTTAAAGCGTATGTACAGGCAAAACATTTATATCCAGTTTTCAATGGAGTGGGGAAGGCTTAGATCCAAAGTTTTATTGTGGTTTGTGTCTCTGCAGGTATTTATACTTGTGACCATTGTCACTAAAACATAAAGAGATGCGTAATTGAAAAACGTAAGGTTGTCCCCCGGAGAAAAAGGTGAGAATAAATATTTCCCTGGGAACATCTGTTCCAGGGACAACTGTACAAGAGGAGAAGGCCCCTCCTTTTGGTAGGCTTTTGTAAAGTAAAGAACCACATTTTCTGGGGGGAAGTTTTTTTACCTTAATGCAGGGGAGACATTAGGGTAAAAAAATATTTAGCCTTTACAACCACTATAAGCAAATATGTTCATACAGTGTTAAAATCCATTGAAAAGGTTTTCTTCAAGGCAAGCAGCGTGCACTTATTTTTCTTTGTTCCTATTGTTCAGAGTTTCTTAAACTATAGGCCAGGACCCAAATCGTCAGCACAGACCCATATGAAGGACCATGCAAGGCAGGGGTGGGAGAGGGATAGTATACAGACAAAGTTGTCCCTGGCAGAAGTTAAAATTGCCCATAAGAAAATGTAATGAAGAATTTCGCTTAACTAAAACTTAAAGAAATGGTGATGTCTTGGGCTTTGCTGACGTTGGTAGGACTCTTCTTGGATCCCAGTATGGTATGGTAACAGTTTTTCTCATTTATGTCCTTGGATTAAAAAGTATAAGAAACCCTGCTTAGGTTAATGTGAAGTTATCTTGAAAATTTATGACGGATGGCTGACTCCACATTATGAATATATCATAGATAAATGTGATGGCATGGGCGAATTTGGTTGTGGCTCCGCAGTTAAAGCTGAACTGACATTTAATGTGTCTGTACAGCCTGCCTGACGACTACTATTATCCTTTTCTGCTTCTAAGGTTCAAACAACTTTAGACAGAACTATTTAGAATGCACATGCCCAAGTAAAATCACTGTTCAAATAGATTTATTTTCACATTCCATCTGTTTTATGCTTCATTGACCTAACAGAGCAGATTTATTGCATTTACTGTTGCGGTGAGTCATATAGGTGTGACATAATTCCTGATGTAAAGTGCCTATATCACATGGCAACCACGAAATCCACAAAATCATTAGATGTGTAATATGCCCTCTGGGACACCAGCCCTATTTATCCAGATTACATCTTCTTCTATGCACCTGAAACGCATATCTAATTATCTAGATAGTCTTACATTCTTCTTTGCTAACTTAAATTATTTACTGTTTCTAACTACCCTTTTTCTTTTTAGTTTTTTTGGCCCTGTAAACGTTGATTGTTACTAATGAGTTATTTTTTGTGGCAAGGGTTAGGGATAGCTTCAGGTTTGAGCCAGGTACAGGACTAAAGATAGAACTGAGTTTAATTTTAGATGCAAGTTTGAGGCTTGGTTCATGATTAAAGTGGAACTACAGGAAGAGCGTTGTTTTATGACTTGTGGTGTGTTATCACTAATGATAATTCTCACACATGTGGATCTATGCTCTTGTAATGTGTAAATAATACCTTAATTCGTCCAGAAAGTACAGCCCTCTTAGCCTGCTGTGGCTATGAAAGCTGTGGCATGCTCTTGTTTCTTATGCGCAACAAAAAAATTGCACACTTTTCATATATAAACCTTATTTGTCAACATCCATGGATCCTTTTATTGAACAGTATCTGTTGCAGATTCAATTTCCATTTAACAGTTACTGATGTAGCACCCTACAAAGTAGTTGCTAGGCAAAAGTATAGTGGGCCTTGGCTGCCTAATAGCAGGGCCATGATTTTCAGCTGGCTGTCATGTCTCCCAGGTGTTGCTATTGAGAATGGGGAGTCTCCCCACTGGCTCCCCACTGGCTCCATGAGAGGGTTCTCATTGGGCAGTGGAGGAAACCCAATCAGTGGCACATTTAGGCTTGTATCTACCCCAGAAAGGCAGATTCTGCCACACAGGATTCTGGGAGTGGGTATAAGTTTGAAGGGAGAGCATGACGCCGCGTTTTTGGCGGGGAGTCCCAGGAGGGAGAGTACGGCTGTCTCTCCTCCTGTCAGAAGGATCGGGTGTCCCAGGCGGCTTGCCCAAGGGGACAGAGAGCTGGGCTGAGCTGAGCTGCAGAGAGGATCCAGTGTGCCGAGGACCAGTGGAGTAGAGGGGTCCAGTTTCAGGAAAGCATTCCAAGTTCGTGAGTACTGTAAACTGCCCCTGGGGGTCTGCCTAGCAAGAGGGGTCCACTCTGGTAATGGTCCAAGGGATCCAGGAGCTAGCTAGCGGTAAAAAGGGGGTGCCTAGTGAGAGGACCCTGAAGTGTCAGAGGGGGTGCCTAGTGAGAGGACCCTGAAGTGTCAGAGGGGGTGCCTAGTGAGAGGACCCTGGAGTGTCAGAAGGGGTGCCTAGTGAGAGGACCCTGAAGTGTCAGAGGGGGTGCCTAGTGAGAGGACCATGAAGTGTCAGAGGGGGTGCCTTGTGAGAGGACCCTGAAGTGTAAAGAGGGCACCAGTGGTTGGGCCCTGAAGAGTTAAGAGTTGCAGTAGCACCAGCAGTTACAAGGAGCTACCTCAGTCAGTGAAGGGCTGGAGGGAGTTGTTCACAGGAATTTTGAGCTAAAAAGAGTGTCAAGAGTCAAGTCTTAGTACAGTCCAGGATCTTTTGAGTTAACCAGTGGTGTTAAAAGTCAAGTTCTAGCATAGTTCAGCAAGACAGCAGTTTTCAAGCGTCAGTAAGCATTGGTCGGCATCCAGCTGGCATCAAGACAGCGCTAACAGGCATTTTTCTACAGTGTCCCAGTTTTACCTAGTTGAGCCTGAGGAGTATCCCACTCATTCCCTTCTCCCATCCCCATTATCAAATAAACAAAACAAACCAAAGATGCCGGAATGGTCATTGTCTCCAATCTCACACTTTGGGTATTCAGCTTAAATGGGCTGAAGGTGTCACCGGTAACAATGGCAGACCCACATCAGGCCCAATGCCTGGAAAACCTGCTACACTTATGTTCAGAAAATTCTCATTTTCTTCCCTTGCCATTCCTACTGCTAAGTTATTCCTCCTAAACAGTCCTGGACAAGAACCCAAGAAGCTGGGGCAACACAAGCCAGCTTTGCAAATAAACTTAAAAACCATGACATTTTGGGTAAAATTTGCAAAAAAAGGTGAAAACAATCATTCATGGTTCTTGTAAAACCATCAGGTTTTAGTAAAAGGAGACATTAGCTGGCTTCAGTTTCAAACCACCATGACAGATTACCAGCCCTCGTTAAGAGGTCTCTGTCATGGTATTTCAACATTTGCTATTCATCATTTGAATTTGTTGCAGAAGACTCTGACAAGTGGTGTTTTTCAGTGAACTGAACCGACCACTATGTTCCTTCAATTAAAGATGTTGAAAGTTGTGAGAGAGGGGGAAAAAAAAGGAGTCACGCTCCAACCTTCCTCAATACACTCAAAGAAAGGTTTATACAGACTGAATGGCATATATTAGGAAAATTAATGATGTGACAGAATGGAGCTTGGCGCCCTAAGTAGCTCACACTTCCCAAGAAAATTGTTCACTGATTAATAGACGTTGCTAAGTATGCTAGCATATTGGAGGAAAAGACCAAATATAAGATGGAAGAGTGAGAGCAAGAGAACTTGGATGTAAAAAGCAGCCCTTTGTTATTGAAAGAAGAATCTAACATGGATTAATGGGGATGTCCACAAAATAGACCTGTCTACATTTTATCACTTTGAACATTCCAGACCACTCTTTCTTTCTAAATTTGTTATTGTCCTTTTTGCAACTCCTGATTTTCTATTTTAATTATTGCAGCCACTTACTGTTCATTTGCCGCTGTGCATCTACACACATTCTTCTTATTTCTGTCCTTGAAGTAAATTGTTGTATAAAATATGCATGTTGTTAATTTTGAAAAGCGTCTGTAAATTTATTTAATCATTTACATAAACTTGAAGGACTCTCCCAGGCTTGCATGGCGCTTTTGTAAATAGCAATCCTGGGAAAAGGGCATAGTTTAAGCTTCTGATGGAACAGAAAACAATCTTCACCAGTGTCAGTGGCTAACTTTGATTCATCTTAGTGTCTAAAAAGTTGTAAAGCAGGCGTTTGCATTTCTGTAAACAGATTAAACTACTGTCCTTTTATTGAATCGTCCACATAGCAATGTTACTTTGTATTTAATGGTAGGTCTTGTAAGTATTTGTATAATAAATGTTGACTCTAATCTGTCAAATCTCAGACAGCCCTCTGAACAGACTCTGTTTAAAATAATGTATCTGAGATCTGCCCATTAAAGCAGGACCAAAGGTTAAGAAAGGGATTAGAAGTAATTTCATGCATTAATGTTGCATCAGAGATAAGCATTTTCCCATATTTTAGAGTAAGGTAAGGGTAAACCTGCAGAACAGGCCACGGTAGGGTCTGCAAAACATCTAGGTTGCTGGACTACACTCAAGTAGACATCGACATGTGTCTGTGTGACTACATCTACTGCTCTGAAAATGCATATATCTTAAAGGCACCAATTCTTTGCTTTCTGTAAGGATCTTGCCAAACTGCGAACACTTTGTGAGCAACAACATCTTAGAGTAGATAATAAAGTTAGTGGATTTAGCTTTGTGGTAGGAAAGCCTGCCAGGATTATTGCTGAAGCTAAGATTGCATGTGAGTTAGCACCTAGCAAATGTCCTTGCTTGGTGTATTTGCACATTTAGTTGGTGTAGTTACATTTAGTAAGGACTCACTGTTTTATTAAATCCCAATCATAGGAAACATACTTTTGAATTCCAAAATATGTGTTCCTTTTAGAATACACCTACTTAGAGGAAATCTTCAAAGAACAATGGTTGGTGATGTATCTCTCACAGCATTGTGCAAAAAGGTAAATCAGCGTAATTAAATATAAAGTGGTGTAGTGTTAAGACCCAATAATTCGGGATACATAAAAGAAAATACAGCAGCTATATAAAACCTCCTTCACTAACGGGAGAAATGAACTATAAACAAATATGTATACAGCGCTATATAAAATCAAATAAAGTGACAATGTGCATCATATAAATCAATAAACTCGCTTAAAGTGCAATATATATTCCTCTTAGGTGCAATATATAATGTCCATAAAGTGCATTCAAAGTAAAGTGCATAAGAGTCCACTAAAATATAAATATAACCGTGAGTTAAAATTCAATAAGGTGTTTGATAGATGTTTCATATAAAAGTGCAAGTGACACCACCACCGTTTAGCCACCAGATGGCCTCTCACCTCACTGAAGCATTAAATCAGCATTGAATCCTCAATAAGACCAGTATAGTGAATGCCACTTCCTGAATCGATCTCACTGAAGCATTAAACCAGCATTGAATCCTCAATAAGACCATTATAGGAAATACCACTTCCTGAATCGATCTCTCACCATCCCATGGACATGATATGTGAATAAAGATAATGAGGCATCTAAGTGTACACTGCTATTATCCTTTAATTGATTCACATTCAAAGTAAAATTGCACTCACATGAATCGGCACAATGGGCTTGTGCGGACCGTACACGCCAAAAACAGTAGCTGTCGGGAGCCATGCTGGTGGGTCACTGCTCGTCCGTCCAGGTCTCCTCCCCCTATACGTGTGGCGTCTTATGCTTTCGCGACACGACTTCCTCAGTAGGGACCCCTATACTGGTCTTATTGAGGATTCAATGCTGGTTTAATGCTTCAGTGAGATCGATTCAGGAGGAAGTAAGACGCCACGCGTATAGGGGGAGGAGACCTGGACGGACGAGCAGCGACCCACCAGCACGGCTCCCGACAGCTACTGTTTTTGGCGTGTACGGTCCACACAAGCCCATTGTGCCGATTCATGTGAGTGCAATTCTACTTTGAATGTGAATCAATTAAAGGATAATAGCAGTGTACACTTAGATGCCTCATTATCTTTATTCACATATCATGTCCATGGGATGGTGAGAGATCGTTTCAGGAAGTGGTATTCCCTATACTGGTCTTATTGAGGATTCAATGCTGGTTTAATGCTTCAGTGAGATCGATTCAGGAAGTGGCATTCCCTATACTGGTCTTATTGAGGATTCAATGCTGATTTAATGCTTCAGTGAGGTGAGAGGCCATCTGGTGTTAAACGGTGGTGGTGTCACTTGCACTTTTATATGAAACATCTATCAAGCACCTTATTGAATTTTAACCCACGGTTATATTTATATTTTAGTGGACTCTTATGCACTTTACTTTGAATGCATTTTATGGACATTATATATTGCACCTAAGAGGAATATATATTGCACTTTAAGCGAGTTTATTGATTTATATGATGCACATTGTCACTTTATTTGATTTTATATAGCGCTGTATACATATTTGTTTATAGTTCATATCTCTCACAGCAACCAAATAAAACCCTCTCTTGACTCTTGAGCTTAGGTAACTGAAGGCAATAGTCTCTTTACGTTATTCACGATAACATTACATTTTCTCTGGTAATGTTTCAATTAATGTTGTTTATTTAGTTCTGTTTGCCACCAAGTAGCAAGATGGCACTCAAGCTAACCACGTCTCCAAGACTCATTGGTCTATAGCTTACTTTACTCCTAATGCTAAGCCTTTGAGGGTTTGTGTTCTATACTATTGCTATATACTAATGATACAACTTGCTCTTTATTCAAAGTTTTGAGCTTGACAAATCTACAATGGTATAAACTTTTTCTATGTCTATAATGTATAACTATCACATACCTGGTAGCAGAGCCTAGTATGAAGAGGAAGGCCTCTCTTACACTTCTGACTTGGGGGCCCCTGATAGTGTAAACAGAAGGCACAGGCATGCCTATAAGTCTTGCTAGCAGAGCAGGTGTCCTCGCCAGGCAGGGTAGTCGCCAGAGGTCTTCAATGAAGCAGGCAGGCAGGCAGGGTGTCAGCTGCAGAGCAGTAGACCAAAGCTGGATGGTATTGGCAATAGCAGACAAGCAAGGCATATACTGGTAGCCCACAGTGTGTAGTCAGGCACAGCCGGTAGACAAGTAGGTCCTGGTGACAGTAGAAGGAATAGCAGAGTAAGGCAAGCCAGGTCATAAACTGGCAAGACAGATCAGGTACAAGGGCACATGCAAGAGCGTGGTCAAGATGCAAGGTGGGTCAGGAGCCAATCTGTGCAACAGTATCAAATGGAGCAGGCAGAAGCAGTGGTCAGAAGGCAAGCTGAGGTCAGTAAAGGCAGAGTTCAGGGAGTATTCAGATGAGCCAGGTCAGTAACTGGAAACAGGATACAGGATCACAGGTTCTCAGTAAACAGAAGGCTGAAGACAAAGCAGCACTGAACCTGGGCACTGGCTCAGTTTAAATAGCCCATTTGGTGCCTCTATCTGTCACGGGTGCACAAGAACAGGCCGACCTGTTCTCATGTGCATAAGTATTAGTATGTGCCCAATTCCTATGTCTATGAGAAGGAATGTGGATTAGACTGTGAAGATGCACAGAAGTATGCCCAGAGGAGCCATCTTGTCCACTGGCATGCCCATCTTGACAATAACTTTTCAATAAAATATTTATTTAGGAAAAAGATCTCCTAACTGAATGAGTTAGTGCACTTAGCTCCTCCTTACCAAATTTCTCATTGCCTTAATTAATAAACCTGCATATACAATGAGATAATGAGCTGAATAAAGACACCAGCCCACGTGTGTGTGTGTGTGTGTGTGTGTGTGTGTGTGTGTGTGTGTGTGTGTGTGTGTGTGTGTGTGTGTGTGTGTGTGTGTGTGTGTGTGTGTGTGTGTGTGTGTGTGTGTGTGTGTGTGTGTGTGTGTGTGTGTGTGTGTGTGTGTGTGTGTGTGAAGGTGTCACTACCATTTCCAATATCCCTGTACATTATGTTGAAGGTAGTTCCACATCTTTATCACTCTAACAGTAAAAAAAAAAACAATACTTGGTATAAGATTGAACTGCTTCTCATCAAGATTTATTGTGTGGCAGTGTGTCATCTTAAGAGACCTTAGTTTAAAAAGTTTCCTCCCAATGCTGGAGTCACCATTTTAATATTTGTATATTGTGATTATATCCCCTCTTAGGCTTCTCTTCTACAGGGAGAATAAGTTTAATGTTTGTAGTTGTTCATCATAACTGATGTCCTCCAGCCTCCTTATTACCTTTGTTGCCCTTCTCTGTACATCCTTCCTGAGGATTGGTGGCCAAAACTGGACAGCAACTGGCCAAATCAGAGTTTTGTAAAATAGTAGAATTATAGGTTTAACTCTGGAATAAATACTCTTTTTAATAAATGATAATAGACTACTAGCCTTGCTTGCTGCAGCTTGGAATTGCATGTGATTACTGAACATGTGAACTACTGGAATCCTTAGATACTTTTCCATCCTCAATTCCCCAAGAGGTTCTCCTCCTAGCAAGTAACTTGCAAGCATATTTTTAGCTTTACCATTTTCAATATTAAACCTTATCTGCATTTAGTCTCCCACTCCTCCATTATATCTAGGTCTTCTTGTAGAGTTGTTATATCTTATTGTGAAGTTATTGCCTTGCTTAGCTTTATATCATCCGCAAATACTGATATAGAACTATGTATTCAACCTCTATATCCTTTATGAACAAGTTAAACAGAACTGGTCCTAGGACAGAGCCCTGTGCACAACTCTAGACCATTCAAAAAAATATGCCATTAATCACTACCCCCTGGACAAGCTCCTGAACTTCTATCCAGATGCATATGACCTTAATTTGTAAATTAATCAGTTAGGGGAGCAATTAATAATTTATGGGGTACAAGTATGAGATATTACTTCAAGTAAAAAGTAGACTAAAAACTAGCCTGAAAATGAATCTAGGTTAAACTGTTTGAGACTGCAATTGTATGGGACATTCCAGAAGCAGACAACATAATCTTCTTTAGGTCTTTGTATATTTGTGTATGGTATTTGGTTTCAGGAGCATTAAAGACCACACGTAAGACAGCCATTTAGGTTAGGAACCTTTAATTAAAAATTGCAAATGATAGATTATATTATATTATATTATAATAGAACTTTTGACTCTTTTTACACATGCTGTAGGCTGCTACAGCTTTCTTTTCTGGGGATACAAAGTTGCCATGAAAAGCTAATTAGGCAGAGCCCCATTTCCATGTCCAATAAAGTGACTTAGGTCTCAACCAAAATACAAAGATTAAACTAAAAACAATCATTAGGGGCAAAATTTGCATATATAGTTTAGGAGGCTGTAGGAAACAATTTTTGCTTGTCAGTGTTCTTTATTTTTTTATTGGCCCATGAGCTACAAAACTGGACAAAAAGACTACCATTTATGTAACCAGATAGTTCAAACCACCACAGTTTGGTTAAACTAATGGCTGTTGCCCGAATTGCTTTGGCCCTCCAATTGCACTCTTATGCACACTCATTCAATAATGCAGAATGTAAACCTTTACAGAGTTGCGCTAATTATGTGATATATCTGCATGCACCAAATCAGAGCGTGATCCGATAAAGTCCACAAGTAATAAAGTGATAGACATTTTAGTCCATATTACCACCATCCGCCACCTAGAAGTGTGTGATCCTTTAAATGAACAGCCACCACCATAGATAAAGTGCTTGCTTACCAGCTCGCACAGACCTCCAATCACAGAAAGTCAGTGATGCTTGTGGCTATATACCCAGCCGGGGCCTTTTATTGTCATCAGAAGATCCTCAAGGCATACAATTATACTGATTCTCAACAAATCTGATGGTAATCTAAGCAGCAGATGAATGTTGCCAGCCATGTAGCAGATCTTCAGATGACACTAAAGGGCCCCCTGGCTGGGGAAATAGCCCCAAGCGTCACTGTCCTTCTGTGATAGGAGGTCTGTGCGAGCTGGTAAGCAAGCGCTTAATCTGTGGTGGTGGTGGTGGTGGTGGTGGTGGTTAATTTTAAGAATCACACACTTTGAGGTGGTGGATGGTGATGATATGGACTAAGAATATCGATCACATTATTACTTGTGGAATTAGTCTAACTCTGTCAGGTTTACAGTGGATTGGGACTTTGTTTATATCTCACAGGAGAGTTGCTGCCTAAAACAACGTGTATAGGATTTTAGTCTTAGTGCAGTTTTTACAGTTTTTTTTGTAATAATGCAGAATGCATTGTGTCTTTGCCAAATACTACTGCACTTCAATAATCATCACTGCTTTGTGGTCTGCTATAATAAACACACCCAATGATCTGTTGGACCCAAAAAGAAGAACAGTAATATGAAGTTAAACCTACAGCTTTCCTGAAATCTGTTTTACTGGGGGAGATTTACTAAAACTGGTCCTCACAGAATCTGGTGCAGCTGTGCATATTAACCAATCAGCTTCCAGGGTGTATTGCCAAAGCTTGATTGAACAAGCTGGTGCAGTGGTTAGCATTTTCGCCTAGCAACGAAAGAATTGCTGGTTCAAATCCCAACCACAACACTACCTTCCCAAGTAGAATTGCACTCACATGAATCGGCACAATGGGCTTGTGCGGACCATACACGCCAAAACAGTAGCTGTCGGGAGCCATGCTGGAGGGTCGCTGCTCGTCGGTCCAGGTCTCCTCCCCCTATACGCGTGGCGTCTTACGCTTTCGCGACACGACTTCCGCAGTAGGGACCCCTATACTGGTCTTATTGAGGATTCAATGCTGGTTTAATGCTTCAGTGAGATCGATTCAGGAGGAAGTAAGACGCCACGCGTATAGGGGGAGGAGACCTGGACGGACGAGCAGCGACCCACCAGCACGGCTCCCGACAGCTACTGTTTTTGGCGTGTACGGTCCGCACAAGCCCATTGTGCCGATTCATGTGAGTACTTTGAATGTGAATCAATTAAAGGATAATAGCAGTGTACACTTAGATGCCTCATTATCTTCATTCATAAATCATGTCCATGGGATGGTGAGAGATCGATTCAGGAAGTGGTATTCCCTATACTGGTCTTATTGAGGATTCAATGCTGGTTTAATGCTTCAGTGAGATCGATTCAGGAAGTGGCATTCCCTATACTGGTCTTATTGAGGATTCAATGCTGATTTAATGCTTCAGTGAGGTGAGAGGCCATCTGGTGCTAAACGGTGGTGGTGTCACTTGCACTTTTATATGAAACATCTATCAAGCACCTTATTGAATTTTAACCCACGGTTATATTTATATTTTAGTGGACTCTTATGCACTTTACTTTGAATGCACTTTATGTACATTATATATTGCACCTAAGAGGAATATATATTGCACTTTAAGCGAGTTTATTGATTTATATGATGCACATTGTCACTTTATTTGATTTTATATAGCGCTGTATACATATTTGTTTATAGTTCATATCTCTCACAGCAACCAAATAAAACCCTCTCTTGACTCTTGAGCTTAGGTAACTAAAGGCAGTAGTCTCTTTACGCCTAAAACAACGTGTATAGGATTTTAGTCTTAGTGCAGTTTTTACAGTTTTTACTAGATTTACTAAAACTGGTCCTCACAGAATCTGGTGCAGCTGTGCATATTAACCAATCAGCTTCCAGGGTGTATTGCCAAAGCTTGATTGAACAAGCTGGTGCAGTGGTTAGCATTTTCGCCTAGCAACGAAAGAATTGCTGGTTCAAATCCCAACCACAACACTACCTTCCTGAAGTTTGTATGTTCTCCCTGTGCCTGTGTGAGTTTCCTCCGGGTACTCTGGTTTCCTTCCACACTCCAAAGACATGCTGGTAGGTTAATTGGCTCCTGTCTAAATTGGCCCTAGTATGTATGAATGTGAGTTAGGGACCTTAAATTGTAAGCTCCTTGAGGGTAGGGACTGATGTGAAAGTACAATGTATTAGTAAAGCACTGTGTAAATTGACGGCACTATATAAGTACCAAAAATAAATTAATACGTTAAAAGCTGACTGGTTACTATGCACAGCTGCACCAAAGTCTGTGTGCACCAGTTTTAGTAAATCTCCCCAAATATATAATCTGTCTTACTGTCTTAGAGTTAAAAAGGAGACCATTTGCTTTGGTTAAAACAAGGGTTTCATGCAGGTTTCTTCATTTCATTTAGGGCTGGAAAACTCTTTACCATATAAAAAGAGATAGATTTTCATTGCAATGTGTGTGCATGTATATGCACGTGTGGGTGTTTATGGATTTTTATTTGTTCATTCATTACATAGGCATATCTCTACTTTTCTTTCATTTTGAACTACTCTATTATCCCTAAGGCAGTGTTAAGCTATTAAAGTAAATTTTGACTATAAATCTTAATTACCAAACACATTTTGTTTTTGAATTTCAACATAAGAAACAAACAGCATAGTGCTCATGGTGCCATTTTTTAATGAAAACAAGTAAGAGGAGTATTATTACCATGATAATTTAGACATGTTCCTGAGGCATTTAAGACATGGCAGGGAGCACACGCCCAGAGTAAAATACTTTGACTTTAGCAGCTTTTTGAACACTAAGCTACCACAGTATATGACAGCTTGACAGCTCAAAAAACATAAGTGAAAAGTATAGGAAACATATTGAATTATTCACTGGCAAGTATATATGCTAATACAAATAATCATAAATAAAGCCTAACAATGAAGATTTCCTATTCTTTAAATTTTTTTCTGTTTATTATATGTCATTGGAAGTGTTTTGTTATATCTCTTGGATCAGGTTAAAAAAAGTGCCTGTTAAAGATGCCAGAGATCCAGTGCTGCCTTGTGCCATGTGCACTTTGCAAGGTTATTTCAATCAGTTGTATCATCCCTGCCCAGTTCACCTCTGTTGACTACAAGACATCTCCAGCCTACATTATAGAGATGTTCTGTAGTCTTAAGGGCCTAGACAAAGGGTGGACAGGAGGGACAGTTGCCCTGGGTGCAATGGTTTATTGCAGGTATGGGGGGGGGGGCGCCTTGACCCTAACCCTAAGGGAAGGGGGGGGGCGCAGTTTAGCATCCATGCCCTGGGTGCTGAATGACCTTGTCCGGGCACTGGCCCTAACAGTCTTCCTGTCCTAGGGTGACAACGACGCTCCTTCATAGATATAGCACAGTGAGTTAGTGATGTCAGCTTAGGACAGTAATGTGTTAATGGGGACACCAGGTTAAAATTAAGGTGTAAAGTAAAAAAAGAGAAAACTAATGCAGACAACGCTTTCAGCTCCGCTTACAGGAAGTGTCAAGGACATTGCATTTCTGGCACGATCAACAGAAATTTTCTTTATTGTTTGAAAAAGTTTAGTTTGAAAATCTAAGGATTTCTAAGCTGTAATATATTACATTTTGTGTTTGGGTTTTGATACCCGTTAGGAAGGCCTTTTTACGGCTATAAATTTCTCACTTTTGTAATTGCTCATTCTGTGCATCTGTTTATAGTCCTTGCTATTCCTCATTTAAGGCAGCTAAGTGCTTGCTTTTAAATACAATTGATACAAATAGCCAGAGGTCCTGCACTTTGCACATACTCAAGAAAAATTGCTATCAGGCATACTTTTCTAAACCAGCTAAACTATTATTTCTCTTTTGGTAGTGTCCTGAGGTTATCACCTTTGGTGTCAAAGCCCAAAAAAGAAAAAGAAAAGAACTACAGACTGTAACTCAGAAGGTATCAAAGCCTTTGTCTCAGCATAATAGCCAAGCATCTTGAATTTTCAAAAGGTGGGTTGTTCAATGGCATTCTATGGATTGTATACAAGTTTCCATCAACTATCTATGATTTTCCTGGTATCTTATTCATCTTATCTTATCTACAGTTTCTTCCATCGGATTGAAACCTTACTGCTAGAACTGTGAACCTATTTGGTAATATATCAAGCAGACACAGAGAAAGTTGCACAGCAAAAGCTTCAAGACAAAGACCCACCCAAGCACTCCACATGTGAGCAACTACCAAAAATCTGATTGCAGCAGACTACACAGAACTTAAATTTAGGTATTTCCTTGCCTATATATGAAAATAAATATTGCACCTGATTTAAGTAATAGTTGTAAAAGCTGCTGTAGTGGCATCACAATAAAATGGTAGCTTTTCTACCAATATGCTCTGCAACTGTCGTTGCTTTAGAGCTTAGTATATGAGGGGAAGCTCTAATGACCTCCATCATCCAATGACGTGCAAGCAAAAATGCTGTTTTTTTTTTTATTTTCCTTGCATTTGATTGAGTATTTCTTGCAAAGTGAAGTGTCACCTCATTTACTAAGCTTTGGAGCAACTGCACTTGCAGAGTTCACTTGCACTTGCAAGTAAACAGTCTGTTTACCTTTAATAAATCAACCCCTATGTGTCCATTAACCTTCCTAACGGTATTCCCGAGCGTGGCTCAGGGTTAAATTTCAGAGCTAAAAGCGGTAACCCCGAGCCACACTCGGGGTACCGCCAGAAGCATCGCTGGATCCTGAAAGCGGGGCTACTTACCTTTTCACCGGGATCCAGCGATGTATCTCGGCGGTGTCTGGCGGCGGATCTTCCTCCCGATCCTCTCCGTGCCCCGGCTTCCGTCTCCTGCGACGTGACGTTCGCAGGGGGGTGGAACCGGCGGCAAATTCAAATGTATATATACGTGTATATATATATATATATATATGTGTGTGTGTGTGTGTATATATACAGTATATATATATATATATATATATATATATATATATATATATGTATACATACATACTTTAACTTATTTATAGTTTTTTATTATATTATAATTTATGATTTTGTGTTTCAAACTTTATCATACCCGAGATGTTATAAAGAAGAACGCACAGTAAAAAAAATCATATGTAAATAGTTGGTTTGGGCTACTCATTCTTAAGAATTACATGCAAAATAATGATACCGCTTTCAGCACCTAAAATCCGAAAGAATGATACCGCCAGGGAGGTTAAAGGTGGAACCCTCCAGTGACATCAATGCATTTCCGTGTCTTCCTACACCTAAAAAGGTCAAAGAACAGCATAGTACTGCCCTCACAATGGCATGCCTATTATTTTACAGCAAATCTCCTTCTAGTGACTGCATGTTACAAATCTCTCTCTCTCTCTCTCTTTCATTCTCTCTCTCTCTCTATCTCTCTCTCTCTCTCTCTCTCTCTCTCTCTCCCTCTCTCTCTCTTTCATTCTCTCTCTCTCTCTCTCTCTCCCTCTCCTGTTTTCTCTCTCTCTCAATTTCAAAGGGGATCCTGTTACCACTAAATTACTTCTACCCCCTCAGCAACAAGTTACCTTTCTCCTGTTTCCACTACTCAGAATATAGAAACTATGTTACTATACTATGGTAGGGAAAGGGTCAAACTCCATACCAATGCCATTTCAAACCAACAAAAATCAATGCAGCTGACTAGCAGAGCAGTACTGTGCTCATTCTGTAGACAGTAGATAAATAGCAAGGAGAGCTTCAGAGTTGCTGGCTGCTGGAATGTAGTTTCTGATGTAAATTCTTCTTTTTTTAGCTTTAGATGCTGAGGAGGGTGTAGGGGTTTTACTAAAATTGCATTTATAATTTTAGATCCATTTTAAAGAACATGTTGGTGGCACCCTGGTGTTTACTAATTCAAAGAGATCATTTTAAAATGTATTTAAGCCAACCCAAAATAAAGATCTATTTCTAGGATGTCTGAGCATTTCAAGCATCTCTGGTTTCTCAGACGAAACCCAAATGTGTATTTTTAATTAACAGCCACACATAATATAATGAACAGTTTACTGTAAGCATAAAACAAACTTTAGTTGGCCTGCCGTTTTCATGGGCAAATCTAAACCACATATGCATCCTTTAGTAATAAAAATAGCTTCTAAGAAAATAGAAACTTTTTGTAATTCTGGCTTGGTCAATATAGATTTAGATTACCTTTATTTAAATCTTATTTAAAAGAGGCATATTTTAGAACGGTATAGAACTAAGCTACATTGTGCTACTGTATTATCCTCTTTAGTATCACAAAAAAATATAATTTAAAGAGAACTCGTTACATATGAGCTTGTGCATGAATCTGAATATTCCTGAATAGTGTTGAGCGAACACGGACTGTATTATTCGTGTTCGTACCGAATAATTGGATTTTTGTTACCCGAACACGAACACGGACACTTTACTGTATATTCGGGTAAAAATCCGTGTTCGGTCGTTTTATTTCCGGGTTTTGCATGCTTTGGCGCTCTTTTCATGGCGGGCTTTCAACAGCCAATCAACAATCGTTTAACTGGTGTGCCTTAAGCCATCCCAGCCATGCCTGCAAATGTCTCAGTAGCTGTGATTGGCCGTCTGAAGCATGTGACCAAGTCTTTATAAGTTCGAGGCAGCCGCAGCGGCGTCATTATGCTGCTTAGATCAGGGACAGAGCACACATCAACGTGCTGGCTGCTGATTAGGGAAAGATAGGCAGGAAAAAAACATTTGTGTCCGGATAGAATTGAGGGACAGGTCGGAGTGTTTAGGCAGGGCGAGTTGTAGGCATTTTAGGGATAGAGTCTGCTGAATTATAGGGTCAGTGTGTTCTACAAACTACAATCGATATTGCTGTGTGGGGTGGGGTCTGCACTTAGTTCTCCTGATCTACGATCTCTTCTCAATCCTGTTAGGGACAGAGTCTGCTGAATTTTAGGGAAAGTGTGTTCTACAAACTACAATCGATATTGCTGTGTGGGGTGGGGTCTGCACTTAGTTCTCCTGATCTACAATCTCTTCTCAATCCTGTTAGGGACAGAGTCTGCTGAATTTTAGGGAAAGTGTGTTCTACAAACTACAATCGATATTGCTGTGTGGTGTGGGATAGGAGATAGGCAGGTGTCAGTGATCCACATCCATTTTTCTGTGTGTGGGCTGCAGTGAACACAATCTTTTTGGGGTGCAGTGAACAAAATCTTTGGGGGGTACAGTGAACACAATCTTTGTGGGGTGCAGTGAACAAAACCTTTGTGGGGGTACAGTGAACACAATCTTTGTGGGGTGCAGTGAAGACAATCCTTGTGGGGTGCAGTGAAGACAATCCTTGTGGGGTGCAGTGAACAAAATCTTTGGGGGGTACAGTGAACACAATCTTTGTGGGGTGCAGATAAGACAATCCTTGTGGGGTGCAGTGAACAAAATCTTTGGGGGGTACAGTGAACACAATCTTTGTGGGGTGCAGTGAACAAAACCTTTGTGGGGTACAGTGAACACAATCTTTGTGGGGTGCAGTGAACAAAACCTTTGTGGGGTACAGTGAACACAATCTTTGTGGGGTGCAGTGAAGACAATCCTTTTGGAGTGCAGTGAACAAAATCTTTGTGGGGTACAGTGAACACAATCTTTGTGGGGTGCAGTGAACAAAATCTTTGTGGGGTACAGTGAACACAATCTTTGTGGGGTGCAGTGAAGACAATCCTTGTGGGGTGCAGTGAAGACAATCCTTGTGGGGTGCAGTGAAGACAATCCTTGTGGGGTGCAGTGAACAAAATCTTTGGGGGGTACAGTGAACACAATCTTTGTGGGGTGCAGTGAACAAAACCTTTGTGGGGTACAGTCAACACAATCTTTGTAGGGTGCAGTGAACAAAACCTTTGTGGGGTACAGTGAACACAATCTTTGTGGGGTGCAGTGAAGACAATCCTTTTGGAGTGCAGTGAACACAATCTTTGTGGGGTACAGTGAACACAATCTTTGTGGGGTGCAGTGAACAAAACCTTTGTGGGGTACAGTGAACACAATCTTTGTGGGGTGCAGTGAACACAATCTTTGTGGGGTGCAGTGAACAAAACCTTTGTGGGGTGCAGTGAACACAATCTTTGTGGGGTGCAGTGAAGACAATCCTTGTGGGGTGCAGTGAAGACAATCCTTGTGGGGTGCAGTGAACAAAATCTTTGGGGGGTACAGTGAACACAATCTTTGTGGGGTGCAGTGAACAAAACCTTTGTGGGGTGCAGTGAACACAATCTTTGTGGGGTGCAGTGAACAAAACCTTTGTGGGGTACAGTGAACACAATCTTTGTGGGGTGCAGTGAAGACAATCCTTTTGGAGTGCAGTGAACACAATCTTTGTGGGGTACAGTGAACACAATCTTTGTGGGGTGCAGTGAACAAAACCTTTGTGGGGTACAGTGAACACAATCTTTGTGGGGTGCAGTGAACACAATCTTTGTGGGGTGCAGTGAACAAAACCTTTGTGGGGTGCAGTGAACACAACCTTTGTGGGGTACAGTGAACACAATCTTTGTGGGGTGCAGTGAACAAAACCTTTGTGGGGTGCAGTGAACACAATCTTTGTGGGGTGCAGTGAAGACAATCCTTGTGGGGTGCAGTGAAGACAATCCTTGTGGGGTGCAGTGAACAAAATCTTTGGGGGGTACAGTGAACACAATCTTTGTGGGGTGCAGTGAACAAAACCTTTGTGGGGTACAGTGAACACAATCTTTGTGGGGTGCAGTGAACAAAACCTTTGTGGGGTACAGTGAACACAATCTTTGTGGGGTGCAGTGAAGACAATCCTTTTGGAGTGCAGTGAACACAATCTTTGTGGGGTACAGTGAACACAATCTTTGTGGGGTGCAGTGAACAAAACCTTTGTGGGGTACAGTGAACACAATCTTTGTGGGGTGCAGTGAACACAATCTTTGTGGGGTGCAGTGAACAAAACCTTTGTGGGGTGCAGTGAACACAACCTTTGTGGGGTACAGTGAACACAATCTTTGTGGGGTGCAGTGAACAAAACCTTTGTGGGGTACAGTGAACACAATCTTTGTGGGGTACAGTGAACACAATCTTTGTGGGGTGCAGTGAACAAAACCTTTGTGGGGTACAGTGAACACAATCTTTGTGGGGTGCAGTGAACAAAACCTTTGTGGGGTACAGTTAACACAATCTTTGTGGAGTGCAGAGAAGACAATCCTTTTGGGGTGCAGTGAACACAATCTTTGTGGGGTACAGTGAACACAATCTTGTGGGGTGCAGTGAACAAAACCTTTGTGGGGTACAGTCAACACAATCTTTGTGGGGTGCAGTGAACAAAACCTTTGTGGGGTACAGTGAACACAATCTTTGTGGGGTACAGTGAACACAATCTCATACTTCTGAAGCTTTGAGGGTGCTGCCTGTTCTATACTCCTCCTCCTCCTCCTCATCCATCCTTTTAGGTGTACAAACAATAGTAATTGGGGCCTAGTGTGCTTCTGTACGTGTGAAAAACATACACTTTTTTTGATCATATTTCCTATTCCGTTATTCAATAAAAAAACCTTTGGGGCTCAATTAAATTGCGGAATAGTCTGTGTCGGTACGTGTGAGATCCACCTTTCCAAGTTTTTGGGGTTCATCTCATTCTTCTGAAGCTTTGAGGGTGCTGCCTGTTCTATACTCCTCCTCCTCCTCCTCATCCATCCTTTTAGGTGTACAAACAATAGTAATTGGGGCCTAGTGTGCTTCTGTACGTGTGAAAAACATACACTTTTTTTGATCATATTTCCTATTCCGCTATTCAATAAAAACCTTTGGGGCTCAATTAAATTGCGGAATAGTCTGTGTCGGTACGTGTGAGATCCACCTTTCCAAGTTTTTGGGGTTCATCTCATACTTCTGAAGATTTGAGGGTGCTGCCTGTTCCATACTCCTCTTCCTCATCCTCCCTTTAGGGTAGGAAAAAATTTAATCGGGCCTAGTCTGTGTTTGTACGTGTGAGATACACAGTTTTTTATCCTATTCCGCTATTCAATACACACCCTTTTGGTGTAAAAAACATTAAATTGCGGCATAGTTTGCATATTTGACATTTGCATATATTGTGCCTTGTTGCGCTGTTTTGAGTACTCCACCAACATGGCCAGTGGCAATGACGCCGTTCTCAGCTTAACTATCCCACTTCTATGCCTCCTTGAAAAAACAATTCGGGCGATGATGGAAGAGGATGTGGCACAGGATGAGGAGGAGGAGGAGGAGGATGAAGAGGTAACATTTCAAAGGCTTTCAGGGCAGTCATTCGCAAGGGGCTCCGAGGGTGGGTTCCTGCACACACAAACGCCAGGGACACAATTGTCCAGCAGGGGCACAGTTCTGGAGGATGAGGAGGATGAGGAGGAGGAGGAGCTGGAGGAGGAGATGGAACCATGTTCACAGCAGGGTGGCACCCAGGCCAGCTCATGGCCATCACTGGTGCGTGGCTGGGGGGATACAGAGGACACGGACGATACACCTCCCACAGAGGACAGCCTTTCGTCGCCTCTGGGCAGCCTGGCACACATGAGCGATTACATGCTGCAGTGTCTCCACAACGACCGCCGAGTTGCCCACATTCTAACTTGTGCTGATTACTGGGTGGCCACGCTGCTGGATCCCCGTTACAAGGACAACGTACCGTCCTTAATTCACTCACTGGAGCGCGATCGCAAGATGCGCGAATACAAGCGCACGCTGGTAGACGCGATGCTGCTGGCATTCCCATCTGACAGCGGGGCCACAGTGGAAGCACAAGGCAGAGGAGGAGGAGGAGGAGGTCGCCAACTCAACCAGGGCACCGCCAGCACCTCAGAAGGCAGGGTTAGCATGGCCGAAATGTGGAAAAGCTTTGTCAGCACGCCACAACAAACAGCAGCACCAGCAGCTCAGATGGAACGTCTTAGCAGGAGGCAGCATTTTACCAACATGGTGGAGCAGTATGTGTGCACACGCCTACATGTAGTGAATGAGGGGTCTGCCCCCTTCAACTTCTGGGTCTCCAAATTGGGCACATGGCCTGAGCTTGCCCTTTACGCCTTGGAGGTGCTGGCGTGCCCTGCAGCCAGTGTATTATCTGAACGGGTATTTAGCACGGCTGGGGGTGTTATAACAGACAAGCGCAGCCGCCTGTCCAGAGACAATGTGGACAAGCTCACGTTCATTAAAATGAACCAGGCATGGATCCCACGGGACTTTTCCGTACCTTGTGCAGAATAGCAATGGATACCGACCTTACCCAGCCATTGTTCCATTTTTGCTCTTTCTCACTCTTTTGGGGTGTACCCTCATTTAAAATTTGTGAAAAGAAGCAGTGTTGGCTACCTCGTCCTCCTCCTCAGGGCCAGATTAACGTAGGGGCTATTGGAGCTGCAGCTCCATGCAGGCCCCTACCTTTTATATAGGCCCCGGGTTGGCCATATTCACTGTGACCGCTCTTCTGTCACTTGTAAACACAGAAGTCTGGCTTCTATGCTCGCTTCCCCAGGCAGCACCCTCAGAACCTCCCCACACAGCGCGAAGGCCGGACAAGGAGGGACAGTTGCCGATGCATGGATGTGTTTATGGGCTTCAGAGACAGCATCCCATGTTGAATTAGGCATGCATGGCTGCACCCTTCCTCCTCTGGGTGCATGCCAAGGCATGGCCCTTAAGGCCCTTCAAAATCCTCAGCACCAAGACCATGATGCTCTTAATCCGGCCCTGGTCCTCCTCCACCGCCGCTCCCACCTACACCGCCCATAGGTGTGCGCAGCCTATTGCATTAGGTTGTGCACCCCAAAGTTGAAATACACATGCATGTGTTTGCCTACATGTACATGGCCCCGATACATTACTCTCCCTGCTGGCAAAGAGAAATAGAGCAGAGCAGGTGCGAGGGAGATCTTTCCCATCTCCTCACTGGCAAACAGAGCGATTATGCTATGTGCCCTAGGAGATTAGGGTGTGCCCAGGTACACCAGGCACACCCTGTGCGCACGCCTATGACACCGCCACATCCACCACCACCTCAACCTCCCTCCTACTCCATATGGGCCTCGTCCTTCAGAGATGAAGAACATTGTTTTATTTTTCTGTTTTTTTTTTGTTGTTTTAAGTTATTTCCCTATCCACATTTGTTTGCAGAGCACTTGCCATGCTCTTAACTACGTTTTGCTGCCATTTGCAGCACTCTAGCCCTTTCCATTGGTGTTTTAGAGCCATTTTAGTGCCTTAAAGTTCGGGTCCCCATTGACTTCAATGGGGTTCGGTGTCCGGGAAAAGTTCGGTAAAAGTCCGGGACACGGACCCGGACTTTTTTTTAAAGTTCGGCCGAACCCGTCGAACACGGACATCTAGGTGTCCGCTCAACCCTATTCCTGAATTATCATAAATGTGCAGGCTCAACTATGAAATATAAATTTGAAAAATAATGTAAACAACTACGTCACACAGTGAAGGACATCAGGGTTAATTTATTAACGAAGTAGAGGCTGTTCACTTAGTAATGTGAATGGTATGTTTGCATAATGTTTAGGATGCAACTATTGTAGTAAATACAGTAAAAATATGTTCACAATGAAAACTCAATCATGGGCAAACTAAATTGAAAAACAGGACTTTTGCATGCTTAGAATTGGATGATTGAAATAAATACAGCTTCACCCAGTTCTCTATGTGGATATAAACTTTAAAAACTAAACATGCTCTCTTCCTGTACATACACAGACATTCACAGTATGTGTTTAGTACATACAGGCATGCAAAAAAGTAAGTACTCCCCATGGAAATGTTTCATTTTTCAATATAATTGAACAGGCAAACATTCAATTCATTCATTCAAACACTGTATAAAGATAAAAGTAAAATACCTGAACAAATGACACATAAAATTTGGCATGATGTATACATTCTCATAAACAAAAGTTAATAAAAATGCTTATTAGAGATGTGGAAAAATTAAGTACACCCCTTACTTGAAATCAGAATCAGATGTTCCAGATTAGGTGCCAACAATCTTAAGCCTGGTACACACCACTAGTTTTTTTTTTTGGGGGTTGAACGGAAAGAAACTCACATCTCAGGTCAGGGCCGCTGTACTAACAATCCAATGTTAGTATATCGATTTCCCCTGCTGTGCTATTGTGTTCTGACAGGGGAGCGCTAATCAGGAGCCAGTCAAACTGTCAGACCAGAAGCCAGCCAACAGCCATTGGCTGAGAGTGCTGATTGGGAGCTGGTTGAACTGTCGACAGAAGCCGGCCGAACTGTCAGACCAGCTGCCATACACACGGGTCAAATGTCGGCCGTTTTTTATTGAACCAAACCGATGTCGCCCGACATTCGACCTGTGAGTACTAGACTTTAGGGGGTATGCAGATGAAACCCCTTATTTAAATTCCAGATACAGTATCTAGGATCTCGTGTTCTTTTTGTTACTCATGTGCGTGTTGTCATTATGCCAAGTCATTCCATAAGACCCTCAGAAGCAAAGAATGTGGATCGTTATGAGTCTTTCAAGGGATTTAAAATGACTGCCAACAGATTTGCAATCAAATAGTACACTGTAAGAAAAAATAATATTCAATTTGTGTAGATTTTAAACTATGCTAAAAGAATTCCCCAAGACCCCACAATTTAAATGTGGTATCTGGAGGTAACTCTTGTAATGGTTGGTGTCAAAGTATTGAAGAAAAAGAATTGCTTCTCATTAAGAACTTGTATTAAGAAGGAATATTAAAAAAATCACCATGTTGATGTTAGAGGGGGGACTGTGGACTAATTTTTTAAATGCAGTATTGCATTAATCTATATTTTATACTTACATTTTCTTTCTTTTTCAGTGTGTTTTCTGTTTTGCTATGATGAAGGAAAAAGTTATTACGGTTTTGTTTGGTAAGTTTTGTATTTGTATGCATTTTGTACAGTTAGTATATTTTTTGCTCTTCCTAAAATATAAATATATATACAGTGCATAGATAGATAGATAGATAGATAGATAGATAGATAGATAGATAGATAGATAGATAGATAGATAGATAGATAGATAGATAGATAGATAGATAGATAGATAGATAGATAGATAGATAGATAGATAGATAGATAGATAGATAGATAGATAATTTTTGTAAAAGTGTGTCTCTGATTTTAGCATTCAGGGTGTAATAGTTCTGCTGCCCCAATGTCACATTCACTGCTTTACAAAATACGCCCCTAAGTTTGTTGAAATCAGTTTTTCAATGCAAAAGGTTTCTCAGATATACAATGAAATATCTTGATATGCAATACACATACCTTCCTATCCTCACCTCACTGAGTTAAAATGTATTGTAATAAAACATTGTGATCTACTGACACAATAAATTCATCTGCTCCTTTCCCAACTTAAACATTTTTTTGTGAGGCTAGGTGGGGGATAAAAAAAAAGTAAATATGAAATATAACTTATGAGAAACAGGTGGTGCATTGCTTGCCTAGATTAAAATGTCTTTATGTGAACTAACAGAGAGCTGTAGAGTAATTCAGACCAATATAGTAAATGTTATCAGTGGGGATCAGTGGAGTAGCTTAGGTGAAATTGATTTTGACATTAAATTATTATTTTCACTGTTGACAAAATTTTGCAGAAGTGCTCAATTTTGCTCAATAAAGTCCATAGACAAAATTTTGCTTTATTTAGAGGCTATTTTTATGTGGTTTTTGTGTACTATTGCTTTATTTAAATTTTTTCCTATGTCGTTTTTTCTTTTTGTGAAAAAAAACATACAATGATGAAGCTAATGATAGGGCCATTTCTTGGTCCAAGACTAAACTCAGGAAGTGTTTGTAAACCCGGTGAAGTGACTAGCCTCAGGTGATACAAAGAAATTTAAAAAAATCTTCCAGCATAAGTTGTAACTGTTTATTTGCAGCCAATTATTCTGTAGATCATTCTAAAAACACACAGATCAAAGGATTGTTCTCAGCTTTAGCAGAAAGAGGCAGGGATATAGGTCACACACACACACACATTGCAAAGCTAGAGCACAGTTCCCTGATATCTTAGTAGAGGAAAGGGAGACCCCCCCCCCCCCTTTTACACAGAGTTACAGACTCATAGATAAATATATAAAGCTGGGGGTATGAGTCATCTACTGTGTGCTGGAGAGGGGGTGGGCCATCTCCCGACCACTGTGTCAGGAAACAGTGACTCAGAATTGACTCATACAGATAACAGAGAGAGGATAGATCAGAGGAGCCACACTCTGTTTGGATTCAGGCTAGTACACACAATAGTGACATATGCTTTGTTTATTTTTCATGTCTGAGATTTAAAACCACTTTAAGGGAGAATTCATAACCTTTAGTAACCATTCACAGCCATTTTACACTTTAAAACCACCAAAAATACACATTATTTTCACATTTCCCATTATTCACTAATACATTTAGCCAAAATAATGAAATTTGACCAAAATATTCAAATTATTTGTGAAATGCTGGAGAAATGAAAAATCTCAATTTTGCTCTTCGCTAGTTATCATTGAAGATAACTGTAAATAATTTCATAACAATATAAAATATATCGAGATGATTCTGGTTTTAGTTTATATTTTAAGATTTTTTTCCACCCAAGCGTTACTGTGAAACTAGCTATAGACTGCGCTAGGTTCTGAGTTTGCCAAAGGTCAGTTTTTACATGATATGTTCTTTGTAAATTGCCCTTTTAAATCCTAATTAGTAGGGATTACACATTTCTGAAACCTTATTTAGACCCCAATAGAGTACATGGATGTTTTCTGGGTAATAGGGGGAACAGCAAGGATCCCGTGGTGTCTGCTCCTGGGAAACACTTTAACTACAAACCTTTACTGTAGAGCACTAGTGTGATTTAAAATCGAATCTGCTAAAGTTCGCTCACTACATCCCCTTTATGTGGATAACAACATGGATGTCCACCTTCATTTTCAAATGTTTTAACTATAGGCTTTGCTTTCTGAAAAAGCAGAGAAAAATGACTCCCTATTGTGTTCCTTTACACATTGTATCTTTGTTTAACCTGTAAATAATATCAAAAATCAGATGTTGATATCGGCATGGTGATTGATGCCAGTGTTCAACACTTAGATGAAGAGTCTTCATCTAAGTGTTGGCTGGGAAAATAGCAAGTGTAGGAGCATTTGTGAAGCCCTCTAAAGAATGTAGGAAATTAAAATGAAACAAACTCTTTGGCAAAAACAGAATACATTTTGTAAAATTTGGCATCCGATGAATCAGTGGGATTCAGGTAGAATTGTCTTTGGGAAAATAGTTTGTGCAGTGCTCAAAGCAACCTAAACAGCTATTATTACTTTGCTTTGAGCAAACGCCTCATTCTGGCTGGTAACTACATAGCAAGGAAAAAGTGTATTAGAGTTGACCACATTGAATTGTAGAAAAAGCACGTGCTCATTGAAAATGCAGTTGGGTGGATGTGACCTAAAAAAAAGTCAGATTTGGCCATGCTTGTGCATTGTCAAGTATCCTGATGATCAAGCCCCTCACTCCAAAGTGTGCCCACATATGTGACTAGCCTATGGCATAGGGGTTCAAAAACAACCCTATGTGGATTGCTGTATCTATTGATTCTAATATAAGAATGTCTTTATACATTTATCTTTCCTTGTAAAACACACAAACACACACAGATAGGGACAAACATACCTAGACAAAGTTTCTAATACTAAAATGGGGATCCAACTTTTTTTTAAAGTAAATCTGTACTGAGAGAAACATCAAGGCTCCCATAGCAGGCATGTCCTCTGACTTTAATATTTCTCGAGCCAATGACCTAAAGCAAGTATGCAGATTAGGAGTTTAGTTACTCAGAAAGTATTGAAGCCAGAGAAAACCAGACAACTTACATTAGCTGGCAATAGAAGCCTATATTTTTCTGTCAGTAGAGGTTTTCCTTGTTTTTTTTTTTTTACTGTTAAAAGTAAAATATGTTTTCTGGCTCAATAATACCACTACCTCCTGGCTCTAAAATTGGGCAACTCGAACTCTGAATAATTAAAGTCTATCATTTACTTTTTTTTTTTTTTTGGTTAAAACAAGTATTTTCTAGGAGCACAAAGAATCGTCTTCTTGTATTTGGCATAAAGCTGTTATGTTTCAATGTAAATTTTGATAGCTGATTTATACATGATGCATCTAAAAAGGGATACCAATATTTTACATTATGCATGCATTCTGGGGTAAATAGGAATTTAAAAAGCCAGTTCAAATTATGTGCTACCGCAAAACTGGGCATGTTATCTATATCTTACAAACTAAACACACGTTTTCTGAAGCATTTACTGAAGAGCTAAGCTAAATTTAAAATGTAAGCAAAGATAAAAATATAAACACTCGCGCCAAAGGTTTGTGAAACTTGTGAAAACTAAATGTAAGGGAATTGCTGCTGATTTACGCCTGCAGGGAAATGTTAAATCTATATAATTGCAAATGTGACTGCAATTCGAGCAGCGCAAAATTCCTTTAAACCATAAAGTGCATATGTGCTATTGGTGGACATAAATAATATACATATTGTGCTAAATATTCACATATACTAATTGTGCCAGATAAAATATTTCATAAACAATTAAATCAAATAAAGTGCATATAAATGTATATATATTGTGCAAATTAATTGTGCTTTCAGTGTTCTGTGCAACCTGCAAAACAGTCCAAATAATAATGGTCCATGATCTTATGCTTCTTGAGGTGAAACAACCATGTGAAAACATCTACTTCATGCAGGTGGTGAGGGAATTAGTGATGGTGGGAACCTCCAATTCTGGTGGTTTTAGGGCTCTGCGTACAGGGGCTTATCGGAATCTGGAAGCCCCATGCTCCCTTTAACAATAAACAGGCTGACAGATACTCTCCCCTATGTAAATGAGTACAGGGTACATAGTACCCCTACTCTTTCACAAAAAAAAGAAAATGTTCACAGTAAAAAACACACAGTTTTTGACAAGCTCTTTATTAAAAGAATAAAAGGAATTGGCCCACAATGTACATCCATCTTCAATCACGTGATCCAGCTATGAAGATTCTTGTCAATCACAATGCCCACCACCAATCAACCTACCAATTAAAATAATTAAAAAGCCCTGACACCTACTGTAAGCGGCTTTTCTTTCAGTGTATCTATGTAAGTGATGATGATGCAGAGCTGAGAACACACACAACCCGCCTACCATTATCTCCAAATGATCTCAAAACAGGAGCGAAAATAGAAAACAAACCACGCAGGGTTTCTAACCTGTTACTTCACTTCAGGAAATGAGAAACAAAATGACAAGAATTCTTTAAGTATAGAAGTAATCAGGAAGCAAGCAAGCAGGGTGGCACAAACTTTCCTTGGGCAGCCATAGGTTCTACTGCATACTTTAAGTATACCAAAGGCTTTGCCAGAGTGCCCTGGACCCCCCTAGACATTCTTCCCAGTTGGATGTATTACACAGTTGCAGTCCCCAATGCAGTCGTTTAGAAAATATCTGTATGAGAGCTATATTGAGCAGTTAATATGTATGTTCTTGTTAACGTTTGTTGTATAAAAATGCTACTCATGCTAATTAGAGCTGTTTGTTCATTAAGAATCCATTTAATTTGTGCTCTGTTTCTCACTGTACAGTTCTAATCCTGGGGTGTACTGGCGTATCCTCCAAGAAGAATAGAAAGAACAGACAACGTAGGTTTTGATGCCGCTTATCACTGTTGTTGTTGTAAATATAATACAGTATTATAGTATATTTTATCTAAATTAGAGTACATCTATTGGTTTTGTACAGTTTGCATCTTCACCTCTTACAAAAGGCTATAATAAATTTGTCACCAGTTTTCTACTGTATTGTCTCAAATATTTAGTTTAGTCCATATTATGGAGAATAGATTGGGGTTGGAGGTGACAACATCATTGGGCTTTGCAAATAATAAATGATGTGCAAAGAAATTAGGGATTCCCAGATCCTTAGCGAGTAGCTGCCGGGGAAAGTATGTGCCTTTTTCCGATCTTCCTTCCTAGCTGGTCATTTATCACTATGGTGAACTTTATCGTCTTATTGTTTTTCCCTGAGGCATTGAGCGCTCATTGTGCATTTACAAGTTTGTATTTCAATAGTAAATGATAACAGCCTTTGAGTTGTGACAAGCAGAGATTGTAAAGTTTATACACCACCTGTCCAATCACACAATGCCTTGTATTCTTTGAAAAAAATACAAGATGTTTTCTGAATGGAGAAGCTGCACAGCAAGCGACCAACTGTAATCAGTGGAATCCAGCCCCGACTGTCAGTTTCGCTGCGAAACTTCAGTGGTGATATCACTGACAGAGGCGGCATTTACATAACATTTTTCAGGAAAGAAGAACCAGCCACCAATGGGGCACACATCATTAGAGGTACCTTAATGGTACATAGATAATACCCCAATAAAGTTTTTGCACACACTTAAGCTTTAAAACCACTTGCCTACTAGGCCTATTTTTGACATTTGGTGTTTATAAGTTAAAATCAGTTGTTTTTGCTAGAAAACTACTTAGAACTCCCAAAAATTATATATTTTTTTTAGCAGAGACCCTAGAGAATAAAATGGAGATTATTGTAATATTTTTTATCACACCGTATTTGCGCAGCGGTCTTCCAAACGCAATTTTTTTGGAAAAAAATCACTTTTTTTAATTAAAAAATTAGAATCCAGTAAAGTTAGCGCACGCTCACGGAATGGCGACGAACTTTGGTACTTAAAAATCCCCATAGGCGACACTTTAAAAATTTCTACAGGTTGCCATCTTAGAGTTACAGAGGAGGTCTAGGGCTCAAATGATTGCTCTCACTCTAACGATCGCGGCGATATCTCACATGTGTGGTTTGAACACCGTTTACATATGTGGGCGGGGTTTCCGTGTGCGTTCGCTTCTGCGCGCGAGCTAACGGGGACAGGACGCTTTAATTTTTTTTTTTTTTTTTACTATTTATTTTATTTATTATTTTTTATTTTTACACCGTTTTTTAAAAAAAAAAAAAATTGATCATTTTTATTTCTAATACAAGGAATGTAAACATTCCTTGTAATAGAAATAGGCACGACAGGACCTCTTTTTTGTGAGATCTGGGGTCAAAAAGTCCTCAGATCTCACAAGTACACTAATAAAGATAGAAAAAAGGGACCTTTAAGCCGGTTGCTCCGGTCCTCCAAGACAATAGAGTCGAGTGAGGGCAAGCTTGCCCTCACTCGACATCCTGTCTGTGAGGATCCGGGACCCGATCGTTTTCCCCGCTGTCGGCGGATCCGGTAAGCGGGGAAAAGGACCAGGACGCGGCGAGAGGGGGGGCACCCCTTCCGCCATCCCGGAGGGTGATCTCGCTGCGAATCCGCCGCTGGGACCACCCTTATCGGAAAGCCGATCGCCTGCAGTTTAAAAAAATACCAGGGTTATGGCAGCTATCTGCTGCCATAACACCGGTATTTAGCTTTAAACTCAGGACGTATATGTACTATGGGCCGGTATTGAGGTGGTTAAGAAAGAATGAGATTGTGATTGTATTATCTTATGTCATCAAAGATACTTATATATGAATATAATATAAAGCTTATTGTTTACTTTCTCAGATGTTCCTAGTATTGACTGTGAAATTAAAGCCGGAAAAATAGTCAATCCTGAATTCCTTGCAAAATGTCCTGCTGGATGTCAGGATGGGAAATATCGTATTTATGGCACAGACATATACTCCTCATTCTCCAGTATTTGCACAGCAGCCATTCACAGGTTTGTAGTTAATCTTACATGTTCTGCTTTTCTATTTGGTGACTTATTTTAAAACGTCCTTGTTATTTTACTGTACTCTAAAGTTTATTGACAAATGATAAATAGATTAATTCATTAAAACTTGTTCTATTACCAGTTTGACTGACCCACTCTTCTGATGCTTTCTGCAAGGTCTAGCTTTACCAGTCCACATTTTTCTAACTTGTTCTTTAATTTTTTTCCTTTTTTTTTGATGATTTATTGAAAAAAAAAACATAATTTTATTAACGAAAAAAAATATCCCTGAAAGATAGCATAAATGGGCACAAGACATATGATCCAGTGTTCCTGCTCTATGGATTCCTCTGGTGCTGTATAATATAAGTGGTACAACCAGTGCTAGTACCAGTTTGGACCCTCTTTGCCTTCAGAACTGCTTTAATTCTTTGTGGCAAAAATTCAAGAAGGTGTTGGAAATTCCTCCCAGATTTTGGTCCATATTGACATGATAGGATTACACAGTTGCTGCAGATTTGTCAGCTGCACATCCATGATGTGAATCTCCTGTTCCACCACATCCCAAAGGTGCTCTATTGGATTGAAATCTGGTGGCTGTGGAGGCCATTGGATTACAGTGAACTCATTGTCGTGTTCAAGAAACCAGTTTGAGATGATTTGAGCTTTGTGAAATGGTGCATTATACTGCTGGAAGTAGACATCAGAAGATGGGTACACAGTAGTCATCAAGGGATGGACATGATCAGCAACAATACTCAAATAGGCCATGGCATTTAAACTAGGGATAGAGAATCCATCCCTAGACAGAACAACTGAAGCACAGCATGGCATCTTTTAGCCTGACTGCTTGTGTAGTCCCTTGAACGCTTAGGGAGGACTGCTGCTGCAGAGGAGAATTACGCAGAAGAGGACATGGAGGAAGAGGAGGAGGTGGTGGTGGAGTAGCCAGATGTGGCAGAACCAGCACCAGCTTTTTGGAGGCTTGGTGGCAAAACAAGCTGCAAGACCGAACCCTGTCCTCCATCCTTCCCAGCTGCCAGCAGTTACCCAGTGCGCCGTGAAAGAAATGTAACGTCCCTGTCCATGCCTGCTGGATCAAGAGTCAGCAGTAATGTGCACCTTCCTGCTGACCGCTTTGTCCAACGAGGCCAAAACACTACCTTCCACATGGTGGTAGAGAGCCGGAATGGTTTTACGTGAAAAGTAATGCCTTTTTGGGACCTGCACTGTGGTGCACCACATTCCACAAATTTGCGAAAGGGAGCCGAGTCTACCAGCTGAAAGGGCAGCAACTGTAATGCCAATTTAGCCAAGCTAGCATTAAGACGCTGAGCATGTGGATGGCTGGGACAGTATTTCTTTCTATGGTTCAAATACTGGGGTAGCGAAATCTGCCTGCTGCTCAAATCAAGTGGTGGTGTACTGCTAGCAGATTGGGTGCAACTCTCTGTGCCACTCATTGCTATACCATCATCCCTCTCAATGCTGGTATTTGAGAATGCATGAGGTATAGTAGGATTAGAGATCACAGATGAGGAGCAAGGTGATGTATGCTTGTTTTGATCTTGTGCCTCTTTCAGGTGTTGTTGCCAATGGACTACATGGCAGGAAGTCATATGCCTTGTCAAGCATGTGGTGCCCAAGCGGCTGGTGTTCTGGCCATGCTTGATCCGCTTTAGACAGATACTGCAAACAGCAATGCTGTGGTCTACTGCACAGGTGCTGAAAAAAGCCTATACTAATGAACTTTTTGGAGTCTGCGGGGATTTTGCAGCACCCTGCACCTGTGGAGCTCTGTGCTGTGACGCAATAGGTTGGCTACTGCTAGGCCGGCCCATGGAGCACATCCTGCATTGTTGAAGTTTTGCATCCTCCTCCTCCTCCCCCTACTCCTCCTCCTTCCCCTCCTCCTCCTCCTCTATCCTGTCAGGCACCCAAGTATGGTCAGTGACCTCATCATCCCCCCCCTCCTCGTCACTGGAGCAAACTTGGCAATACACTTCAGCTATGGCAACATGACTGCTGGTCTCTTGTCCGTCGTTGCCACCCCCTCTCTCTAGGCTGATGTTATTCCCTTCATCAACCTGGGGAAACAATATCACAGCTTTCAAATTGCTGCACATCCTCCAGGAGCATGTCACTGACACTATGATTGAATAGTTCAGGTGACTCTTCCGTGCATGATGGTGGGGCAACTGAAGGAATAGCTGTGGAGAAGGAACCTGTGGAATAGGCCAGCTTTGGCAGCTGCGGTGGAAGGAAAACTACTGGGAGTGTGGGTGTCAGATGAAGAGGAGGATGAGGATGGCTTATTGATCCACTCCCCCAACTCTTCCACATGTTGTGGATGAATAGCATGGGCAGCACCAGAAATAAAGGACGGGCAAGCCCCGCCTGCAGAGGATGCACAATTGTGCGACCTCACGATTGACCACCACTTTTCACAATCAACACAGAGGCTGCTTGCCCTCTTTCCGTGGCCTGTGAACGTCGGCCTCTCCTTGTCGGCCTTTCGGACATTATGTTGATGCAGATAAATATAATACGCGAAAAAGCACATTTGTTGGTCATTTGACGAACGATCGAATGACCGATGTTCGAGTTGAACGTAGCCTCGACTCGAACTCAAAGCTCATCCCTAATGTCAAGTGGTGACTATAGATGAAATTTGCCATGGATAACAGCAATAATGAGTACCTACGAGAAACTTCCTCATCCAAAAATCACAGAGAACCTATACAAGACTATATTTACAATGTGAGAAGATGCCTACTGAACCAGCGTGTGACCCAGAGTAGGTGCCTCACCTGCGATTGGGGAACTGGTCCCACAACATCTTCTACCTGCTTATGCAATGTCAGAAAATGGCAATGCCTCACTCCAGTGGCTGTTACATCTTAGTACAACCTATTTGTACTGAGGGCCTGCTGTGTTCTTAGAGCAACTCCATCCAGTCACTGTGCAAGGCACAATAAAATCGTTCCCTCAAGGTCTTGTGACTGTACTCCCTATGCTTAACATGCAGCCTAAATTTCATCAAATTATTTCTTAAAATCAGAGTATTTGTTGTGCATACATAAGAATTGCTGCATCATTATACCTTAATGAGAGATACATTTCCCTCAGACAGCATTTCTCAGGAACAGTATTTGACTTAGGCTGGCCATACACAAGGACCGGCTGAGATTCGAACAGGTAATGAGCAGGCTGAATGTACCAAGTTGATCGATTGATTGATCAACTTAGGTACAACCTGCCTGCTGGATTCTCTTACGATTATCGCTAGCGGCCACTACAGCCGCTATCAATAATCACTGTCTTCTCCCCGCAGGGACAGCTAGCCACTCGTGGTTGCAGGAAAGAAATTTGCACCATGGATGACCTGCCTTACTCTCCTATCTGCTGCTGTGATTTGATTAAACTTTATTGCTTGGCTCTGTATTGACTGTAGAGTTTAAGATAGAGCCTGGAACTCTAGAACTTTGGTAAGGATGTTTTATCACCATAGCCCACAAGTAAAAAAAGACAGTCGTTGACTCCAAACAAGCATACTTTTGGGCAAATTAAGGCTTTAAAAGAACAACCTAAGTAACATTATATTATTTTATGGAAATTTCGTTTTTCATGGACATATTTTTGGTATGTTGAAAAACTATCCACACCAGTTCTGCAGGTTGCATTGGATATTTTGCTGACAGTGTAGGGATCTATGGGGTTGAAAAGATCAAATATCCTAACAATCAGAAAACACTTAAGGGGTGTATTTAAAAAAGAAATGCAGATCTTTTTGTCCTGTAAAGTTTGTTTTGTGCGAATAAGGTAAAATTGGAGGTTATTTTCTATGCAGGTTGAATGGTATTCATTCATTAAAAAGATGGACCTAAAAACTGTGATCCTATGATCATCAGATCCATTTAGTGGCAAAATTGCAATAGTTTTCTGATTTGCTCTATTGAATAAATGAATAAATAACATTCAATCTTGAGAGAAAATAACCTAGTAACATACTAAATGTACTGTACAAGCAGTTGCACTGGACAAATAGTTCTGGAAATTTTTTATAAATACACTCGCAATAGTCACATTTTGATCTGCAAAGTGTAGACAAGCATATAGCTGAAAATGTGTTATGGTCAGCTAACAATGCATTGGGGTCACATAACTATGATTAAATAATAATGGTAAATTTTAAGTGATGATTTTTTTATTGAAAAAAAAAACATACTTTATATTCACAGTGGTGCCATTGATAATTCTGGGGGGAAAGTTCTTGTTCGGAAAGTAGCTGGACAGTCTGGATATAAAGGAAGCTTCTCAAATGGGGTACGATCGTTGTCTTTACCGCGTTGGAAAGAGTCATTTGTTGTTTCAGGTAAGGGATAGTAAAGTGTATATATACTTTTAAAATGGACTTATATGTGTTAAATAAAATCTAGGAGGGACACTGCTTCTCATAAAAAAAAAAATACCCAACTTGGATTAAAGTTGTACAATAATAATAATATTAACCTATATTTTATATAGCGCTTTTAAAGGTAGCTTCTCAAAGCGCTTTACAAAGAAAACACATGAAATACACAGGATAGCACAAAGGGAAAAGGGACAGTTAGGTAAAAGCTTGTCTAAAAAAAAGTTTTTAGATTTGAAGGAGTTTAGAGAAGATGACTCTCTGATGCTTTTTGGAAGTGAATTCCAGAGTTTTGGAACATAGCATGAGAAGGCTCTGACTCACATTGAGTGTAGGCGAGTAGAGGGGACACAAAGAAGACTAGAATTTGAGGAGCAGAGGTTGGGGGAGATAAGTTAATAAAAGTTCAGACAGATAATGGGGTGCAAAGCCATAAAAAGCTTTATAGGTGAGCAATGAGTGGTCTTAAAGTCAATGTGAAACCTGACAGGTAACCAGTGCAAGGACTTCAGGATAGGGGTAATATGATCACTTGTACCAGACTTAGTCAGGATTCTGGCTTAAGAATGTCCTACATATTGTAGTTGATTAATTGTGTATTTAGATACACCAGAAAGTAGAGCATTGCATTGCATTACATTATTACTAGGTAACAGGGAGCCATGTGAAGGTGTGCTTACATGTCAGCCTAATATATGTGAGGTTGGGGTAACACAAATTTTCTTAGAAAAAAAAACATATAATTTTAAATTAATCAAAACATTTTAGAGCTAAGTTGATCCATAGGTTGTAGGTTACCTATATTTTTGTCTTTTAGAATTCAGTTTAATAGGAAATAAAGAAAGTAGGCTAATTCATAATATAACTGCTGGTTAGTCAACAATGCCCAACCTAGGCTAACAGTATCAATGCAAGTCAATTGCGAAGGTCTATTTTTTTAATGAAAAGGTATAAACTGATTATGCATGTACAAAGTCCTTAAGAGTCCTTTCACACGAAAGATCCGATCAGATCCGCCTGTCAGTTTTTTAGGCGGATCTGATCGGATCCTCCATGCATCCCTATGGGGCAGCGGATGTCAGCGGAGACATGTCCGCTGACACCCGCTGCCATCCGCATCCGATCCTGTCCCTGAAATCCATCCGTCTAGGGGATCGGATGGGATGGGATCGGATGAGAGTGGACAGGCGGTCCGCTCTCATCCGATTCCTCATAGAGAACAGCGGGGCTCTGACACCTCCATCTCCGCACACAGTGCGGAGACGGAGCTGTCATCCGCCTTCGCAGTGGGGATCAGCGGATCGATCCCCGCTGAGCAGAGAAAGGTCCGCAACGGAATGCGGACCATGTGAAAGGAACCTTATGAAGAAGTTTACTTGGAGAGAGAATGCATATGTAGGTTCAGATCTACATATGGTTTCAACTTTCAGATACAGTAATCTGTAGGTAACTCAATAATGAACGTGTTTAGCCAAGAGTTGGTATCAGAATAAAGTGGTATTTATTTAAAAGAAATGTAGTGGGAGATAAGGAACACCAACGCAGTTTCCTCAGTTCATGCTAGCAAGGTTTGGGGCAAAAGAAATGGGCCCATCAAATTTTTTTTAAAAAGTTATGTTTGATTGCTTTCTTTCATATAAGATTCAGTCTGGCCATTCATTGTCTTGAAGCTTGGCCATTGTAATGAGCTGTTGCATTTAGTGCTAGAAGATAGATGGAGATCAAGATAAACGCTAGTTCATTCAGTAAAGATGATGCATCCGACTCCACATTTCATGAAAAATACAAATTGATACCAAATTCATAGCAATAACTGATATTCTCATTATATTTTTGTTTTCTGGAAGTAGCCCTTTCTGTTAGTCATGCTTTACGTGTTTTCTCTCATTTATACCTTATTCCTGTTTATAGCCCTTGCTTTTCCATAATCTGACTATTATATCATGTTGATTTATTCAACTATTCCTTTATAGGGTACAATTTAGAGTTTTGCTTTACATATTTTTTTAAATATAGTATGTTAACCTACCAAACTGAGAAAAACCTAGATAAGAAAATTAGAAGTTGCATTGTTACATACGTCCAATGAGTTGAACCCAAAAAAAATGAAACACCTGCATATTTACACAAAGGCAAAAAAGCCTTATAAAGCATGGTTTAATTTGCTCCAGAAGGGAAAAATAATTTTTCCCAAATCTTTAAGGCAAGAAGGTTATCTTTTAATACAAGATAATGTGATATATATATATCTCACGCAAGTATCTAATTCATTGTAAAATTGTAATTTTGATTGTCAGGATGTACTTCTTTACCTTGTCTTTAGTCTAAAGAATCACATTTAAAAAATGTAATAAATGCAATTTATTACAGTTTTAAAAATTAGAGCAGTTCAGGATTGGCTAGCTGGTCATCTGATATTTAGAGATATTTGTGGTAAATTAAGCTGAGCCAGGTTATATTTTAAGACCCAATATGTAACATTATTGTGTTTTGTGTTTCAATCAGAGGGAAAAGGAAAAAGAGGTGTAACATATCCCACTGTTCTTGAATACGTGGAAGCTAGAGGTACGTTTTTTCCCTAATGCAATTTCTTTGAAGCTGGTTTGACGTGTTTACCACTTTGTAAACAAAATTAGTTATAATCTTCTTCTGAACTCAGAAACAGGCAATGATGTATAGGTACAGGTATGTCGCTGTGCCTGTGAGAGTGGCCCATCTGCAGTACAATGCGGGTGGGCAGTCCTAAAGCGGTTAAAGGAACATACTCTTTTTAGGAGAAGATTGAACATACCTTCTGATTAATAGTAGAGGCTCAGAAATCAAAAGAGCTCAATACTGCACTGACCATGTCATCTAAGCATTTAAAATATCTTTATTGTTTATAGGTGGAAATAGCAACCCATCAAAACTCCTCCAATTTGTCTCGTTTCACCTTGTGGAGGGATTTTGGCAGGGTGTGTGTTTCCAGCTATAAACAATGAATATATTTGAAATGCCTAAATATCAAGTAAGGCGTAGTCATGAATTCTTTGTGAGACACTAAAGGGGAACCCTATGTCAGATGAGACATACTGCTGGCTGAAGCATTCTAGAAAAGCTTTTGTGTGGTACACCAGTTTGGCTTGATCCAACAATCACTGCTATTTGCTACTTTTTCATTGAAAAAACATTTTTGTACTGCCGAATCAGCCTAGGTTTGCACATATGGGGTGCGAGAGACGCAGCGATCGATCTGTGTGCGTTTCCCACACTGTATGCAAATCACGCTCCCTGTGATCTGCTGTAGATGTCAATACAAAGTCAATAACACCTCAACGCAGGTCAAAAATGCTGTGCGTTTGCCTGCACTAGATCAAATGATGACCATGCAATCTGGTTGCAGTGTGCCTCAAAAAAAGGTTCATGCAATGTGGTGCAATTTAAGCCTATTCAAAATGAACAGGCTCATATTGCACCACACTGAACGGCATGTGAATTGAACAGGAATGCGGTACGGTTCCTGTTCGATTCACATGTGGTTCCTAGTGCGAATCAAGCCTTAGAGAGCAAGATTGAGAGTAATACTGAATAATACCATTCCCAAAAATTTGTTAACCCTATTCTTGAAACCTGGGCCAGAAACTGGAGAGATATCGTTCAAATGCAAATGAAAAACATGAGTAGTTGGATATTTGATAATACAGTACTGACAATTATCCAATAATAAAATAATAGACATTTAGAGAAGGCTTAGCATTGGAGTAGGATTTTTTCAATAGTTTGTATAAAAGCACTTACAGTTTTAGTTAATAGTTTGTATTCCTATTTTGGCTAATGCAGGTACCTATAGGCTCATTTTCACATGTCTTTCGTTGCTGCCTTTTTTAAAAAAAAACATGATATGTTTATAGCTTAAGCAGAAATTTACACTGTTAAATGAATCAAAGGAGGGACCCGTCCATTTTCAGATGGTTCTGTCAGAGGTTTTTGTTAGCCACCATCTCAAGCCTAGCAGATTCTGCTTTGCTTACATTTTAGATAACACATCGTTTTCTGGGATTAGGTATTGAAGTGTTAATCAGTTACTGGAGATTTTATCTATTTTACAACTGCTTAATCCTAGATCATACTTACGTTTCAATGTATAAACTCCCAAAGACCGGTTAACAGGTGCAGCTAAAATTAATTTGATGACTGATAAAAACTGAGAACAACCCCAGTCTGTTTGGTTGTTTAATGGGTGGACTGAGGGAAGGACTGGCACAACACCTTTTGCTTTTTTTAAAGATATTACAAGTTAATACATAACTCTTCATAACTGTTTATTTTTAGTCCATATGCATTATTATCCTTACTGATCAAGTCTTAAAAATGTGAGTCTGCTTCTAATCAATCTGATTATATTCTATGTGTGACTGCGAGTGACTGATGCTAAATTAAAGCTGCTTCTACTATGGCTAGAAAAAAATGTTTTTGATTTTTTTTCAGAAGTCCCACAGAGAGAGGCACCATCCCCAGTTCTGACCACAACTCAGTCAATTGTTACTACTACCACACCTACTACAACTCCGGAACCTACAACTCCACAGCCTACAACTCCAAAACCTACAACCACCCCCACACCTACTACTACCACCACAACTACTACTACTGCAACAGCCAGGGCAAAGCCTCCACTGGTACGGGCAAGAGATACAGGTAGGTAGGTTGGAACCTATATAAATTTATAAAATTCTTTGACGTAACGTTTAGTAGACTGGTGTCTATTTTCTAAAAATAGTTCACAAATATGGGTTTTAATGTGGTCCTGCTTGCTGAGGTTTTCAGAAAAGGAATCTTCACTACACCACATATACAGGGTGATAAAGGAAACCTTCAATATAAATGTGAAATATATCTGTAAGCAACCTTATTAGTGAGGATTAGAGAGTATTAAAACCCCAAAACAAAAGTGTAATATATTATATAAAAACATATATATATTCGCGCTATGTATGTGTGATTTCAAAATATCTGCAGCTGCTGTCCACCCAGTGCTATTACAACTCAAAAAATGCAATTATAATAATACAGCTCTTGCCAATAAAACATATAAACATAATGTGCTCAAAAAAATGTATTATATATAAAAAAACATATACAAAGTCTTTCAAAAGTGCTGTGAAGTTTGCCACACTCCCCTCTCATATCCCCACTCACCAGAGAGAATGGACCCACAGCTTTTCAGTCTGGGGGTCAACCAAACTTGTATCTGGTGTTGTGGATATCAGGCTTGTTGGCGTCTAGATCGGGTCTCACCAATAATACTCTTGGGGCGGCTTTCATATCCTCCAGGCTCAATAAAACAAAATAGTGCTCATAGTGAAGTAAAATTAATGTTTATTTGATGTCCCTTGATGATGCCCTGGAGGATGGGTGAAACGGCAAACCAACGACGTCACTTCCGCCCTCCGTGTAATGCACTCCAACTGGCGGCGAACCCGAAAGAGCATCATGATTGTCTATGCCTGTTTTTATCTACAAATTTGTAAGTTGCTTTGCATTTTGCTCAAATAAATCTTAATTTTAGAGTACTTCACTATGTGCACCATTTTGTTTTATTGAGCCTGGAGGATAATAAAGCCACCCCTAGAGTATTAATGGTGAGACCCGATCTAGACGCCAAGAGGCCTGATATCCACAGCACCAGATACAAGTTTGGTTGACCCCCAGACTGAAAAGCTGTGGGTCCACAGTGGCACGCACTTTACAGCATGTTTACATGAAGCGCTTATGCACCTTTTTAATGGAGTTTGGAGCACCTGAGCACATTATTTTTTTAGCACATTATGTTTATATGTTTTATTGGCAAGCGCTGTATTAATACAATTGTAATATATTATAGCTTACCTGTCGTTAGTTGAAGTGGATGCATTACTTTTTTCAGGCCTTATTTTTTTCTTTAAAGTGGTAGTAAAGTCTCACCTAAAACAAAAAAAAGGAAAAACTTCCACCCCTGCAAATTAAGGGCATGATTTGCTAGTATGCATACTAGCACAATATTAAAGGCTTACCTGTTAAATGAATCCCTCCAGTAGCACCTTGTCACTGCTGACAGGTATTCCATCTTCACCCAGTCTTCCTTCCAGGTTTGCACGCTCCGACAATTTAAATGGCCGGGCCACAATTACGTCACTCCTGCGCATACGCAAGGGAGCCACAATTGTGGCAGACTCAAGTGTGCCATCCATTGTGAGCGCAGTGTGCATGCGTGATGTCATCGGCCGCTACAGATGTAAATATATCCTAAACGGTGTACATTTAGAAGATATTCACTCTACCTACAGGTAAGCCTTATTATTGGAACAAATATAAAAGCAGACCTTACTACCACTGCAATATGTACATGTTATCATTTGCCATGTTGTTATGAAAATCATCTTTAAATGGAGACTATAATGTCTTGAGCTAAGTATACACAGATGAAAATTTGGCCGGTTCAGCAAGTATTGGGCAAATTTTGATCTTTGTGCAGTCCTTCCCATTAGATCAGTTTCTGTCGAGAAAACTGCAGTGCTGATTAGTGTATCTTGACAGCAGAGAGTCCCACTATCAGAATACAATGGCGCAGCATGGGGGTGCCTGCATCCACCTTAAGGTGGATACAGGAATCTTTCGTTCAGCCTGCTGGCTAAATGACAAAAACTAACAATGTGTAGCCAGCTTTAAAGTATAACCTGATGGTTTTCTCTATTGAATGTATTTGTTAAATAAAAAGCTTAAAAAAAAGGAAAACCAATGTAGTCACCACATTTAATGACTGTTAAGTTGCAATATATTGTTTTTTTATTTTTGGGTTTCGTTTTTTTTTACTTTTAGGATAATGTCGGAATGCTGCTATCCCCCGTACTAGCTCCAAACCTTTTTTCCATGTAATAAAGTTACAACATTTTACTACTTCAATAGGATTTGAATGTGTTGGCTATCGCTATGTTGCTATAAAAAAAAAAAAAACTTAATTTTATTTTAAGTTCATAATTACCTGTGTACGGGAAGCAATTTATTGAAAACAAAAGGCTTTCCACAATGATAATAAGTACTCAAAGACCTTAGACAGCCCAAGGTGGTAGGCTGGGAGCAGTTGAGCTGCAATATTTTATTCATGGGGAGCAAAAAGTCATATTGTTTACACAAAAAAATGCTGTAAATTGCTAATGCTGACATATGTTTACATGCCTTATTGATATCAGTGATAATTCAATATTATGTTACTTATAAATACACTAAATATAAAAAATCTTCAGTGCAGGAAGACTTATAAGGATGGCATATACACAGTAACAAACTGAAACCCCAATAATGGTAAAAGGTGACAATGTCTGTTTTATACCAAATTACCTCCACTCATCAAGCATTGCCAGCTGTTAAGACCTCCTTAACAATTTCATATTTATTTAGTAAGATAGTAAAAAGTACAGTAGTAAAATAAAATGTGCAGCAACCAATCACAACTTAAGCTTTCATGTTCTTTGGTAATGTAATCTGAAATCAAATTGTTTTTTAAGGATTACTACGCTTAGTGTTTCACATTACATTGCATTGCCTTGTTAAATAAATCTGTGATTATTTTTCGAAGGGCCATAATTATATTTTTTGTCTATTATCAGTTTATGGATAAATTTCATTTTTGCTTTGATTATGTAGGTTATTTTAAATATATTGCAAATTATTAATTCCACAAATTTTAATTTTTTTAGCAGCAAGTAACATACATCCAGCATACTCCTCAGTTGTTGCTGCTCAATCAAGTAAGTGCTTGACACAGAACATCTTGTCTGTGTACTCAAAATATTGAAATAAACTCTTTATAAAATGTTTGTGATGGTAAAATTGTGCATTGCACTGATTTGGGTTAATATTTTAGGGCAAGCCATGCCCGCTCCACAAGGGAGAGTTCCAAATCAAGGTAAACCTTTTCACATATTGTTCTAAAATGTTAAAGTAAAACTGTACATAAAAAACTAGATTCATAGTTTAAATACTTACAGTATATATTTTTTTGTATTTACTTACATTTTACAAACGCAACAGCCAGGCATGTAATGTACACAGTCCGTATTTAAGTGCCAGTTCACATATACGCGTTGCAGGAACCCTGCAAATCCACTTCGGGTTCCCGCATCGCATTCAAATAACAGGCAGTTCACACTGCCATATGCAAATTGCTGGGGGTGTCAATACAAAGTTAACAACACCCGCAGATCAGTTCACATATCGCAGTGCGAACTGTCAGTTCTGACATGAATCGGATCACATAGGTGTGAACCACCATGCGATCCGATTCTGCTGCGGACCCAAAAAAAGGGTCTTGTGCGTGTTGTGTCTGAATCCCAAGCAAATTCAGCCATACAATCTGTATGGCTGAATTTGCATCGCACAGACATTGGATGTGATTTTCAGAACAGTGCTCTCCGAATCACATGCAATGTCTGTAATCGCACTGATGTGAACCGGGGTTAAATCCCAATTCTAGGCTCTGTACTAACCCACACACAAAAATTACCCTCTTCCTCCTGAAGCCCCCATTAAGTATATGAAGTATGTTATGCCTTTACTTTAATATACTTAACTTTTTCTGATGGTCAGTCATGTGATGAGTTGGGTCCCCTTATGCTCAAATCTTCCCCATTGGGGGGCAGTCCTTGGAGATGAGAGAGTGGTTTAGCATCATCACTGCTCTTTGAATAAATGCACAATAAATGCAGGGTATCATGGTGATGCCTCCATAGGGGGCAGATTCATGATTCTCTACATTCATAGTAAAGTTCTCAGAAAATGATTGAGTGAAGCTGGGAATCATTCAGCCCAGAAGACTAAGGACATATTCTGGCAGGATAGAAGTAGGGGCAGCAGTATTGCAGCCTGAGCTGCTTTTTATAACATAATACTGCTGGGTGACACATTTATTATTTTTAAATATTTAGTCCAGAGTTGAGCCTGTCCCAATAGTTCATATTGAGCCTGTCCCCATAGAAAGGCTTAGGTCAGGCTGAATTTCCTCTTACCATAAAATGCAGAAGGCAAACCTCCAAATCTAAAAAGGGGTTAGAACAGACAGCATTCAAATCTAGTTTACAACTGATAAGGAGATCTGACAGCATAATACAGACAGGGTTCATTTTTGCAAAAATAGCTTTCCAGCCCCCTCATAAACAAAGAGAACTAGGAAGGACTTTTTTCACTTTTGGAGCTATCAGAAAACAGCATCTAAAAATGGTAAGCAGCGATTTTTAAATTTCTACTAAAGTTATGCTATTTGAATGAGAGCATGTAACAAATGTAAAGTGCGTTGTATCCCAATTTGGCTGCAGAAGAGGAAATATACTTGAGGCTCCGTTCACATCTAGGCATCCTGGAATGTGGGCAGAATCGCAGCAATACAATCGCGAAGTACAAGAACTTCTTTCGGGCGTCAGGCGTCCCACGATTCTGTTTGCGCGGCTTTACCATAATTCGACGGGCGACATTTGTGGCAACATCGCGCCGGGATCAGGGTGCCATTGGAAATACCAGGGATTGCACAGGCATCCCGCAATTTGCCATGATTCAGGATCGTGGGCAGAATCGCAGTGATTCTGGCCATGATCCGGGACGCCTAGATGTGAACAGAGCCTTAAGCATTTCAGCTTTCTTCTCCCACACCTCACTTTCACGCTACCATCCACCTGTCTAATGAGCAGGGAACTGACCCTGGAATAATATTGCTAACATAGGGAGCAGTAATGCTAAACCCAAAAGTAGCAGTATGATCTTACAGACTATCACACGCGTGGACAAGTTTACGTATACTTAGGTAGGTAAGCTATAAACATATACAGAGTTATTTCAATGTGTTTGCCTGTTACACTTTAATGTATCCAAACTGAAATTGAAACCATTCAGCATTGTTCATTGCAACTGTTTTAAAGTTGTCAGGTCACCAGCCACTTATGCAAGCAGTCGACAAATAACCAGGAGTAATCCAGGTAAGAACAACAATTAAAGCTTACAAGTAAATATACACCACCAAACTGTTCTAGAATATCTAAGTGCAGGAACCTGTTTTTTCCCCGCACAGGATTGTGAACCATGCGATCTGATTCATGTCCAAATTTACAGTTCACACTGTGATCTGCGAAACGTTCTGGGGGTGTCATTCATTTTGTATTGACACCCACAGCGGTTCGCAGAGGGCAGTGGGAACTGCCTGTGGGGGAGATGCGATGCGGGAACCCGCACTAGAATCGCATTGGTTCCCGCATCGCATATGTGTAAACCTAGGCTTACAATGTACCTTGCTTATTTTTATTTGCTCTGTTTTGGTCTGTTAACCACTTCAGCCCCGGGAAGATTTTACCCCCTTCCTGACCAAGCCCTCTTTTGCGATACGGCACTGCGTTACTTTAACGGACAATTTGCGTGGTTGTGCGACGCTATAACCAAAGGAAATTTACGTCCTTTTTTCCCCACAAATAGAGCTTTCTTTTGGTGGTATTTGATCACCTATGCGATTTTTATTTTCTGCGCTATAAACAAAAAAAAAGAAAATTGGAAAAAAAACAATATTTTTCACATTCTGCTATATGACCTTCTCAAAAAAAAATTTAAAAATCCAAATTTTTTAACATTTTAGGCCAATTTTCTGCTACATATTTTTGGTAAAAAAAATCGCAATAGGCGTATTTTGATTGGTTTGCGCAAAAGTTATTGCGTCTACTAACTAAGGGAAATATTTATTTAATTTTTGTTGTTTTTTTTTATTTCACTAGTAATGGCGGCAATCTGCGATTTTTTGTGTGACTGCGACAATGCGGCAGACAGATCGGACCCCTAACTGACATTTTTGACACTTTCTGGGGTACCAGTGACATTACTACAGTAATCAGTGCTGAAAATATTCACTGTTACTGTAATAATGACACTGGCAGAGAAGGGGCTAACCCTGTTGGTGATCAAGGGGTTAAATGTAAGCCTACGGGAGTGATTCTAACTGTGGGGGGTGTGGCTTCTGAGATGACCATAGAGACATGCGATCCTATATAGCAGGATCACATGGTCTCTGTGATCATCCCAGGGAGAAGGACGGACGACTGTGTTTACATCAGTCGACCGTCCTTCTCTCTCAGTGGGGAGAGATTGAGGGTGTCAGATGGCAATCGGAGCTGCCTGACACACACGCTGGCTTCCCCGCTGACGAGCTGGAGCCGGAGAACGCCGGCGGTGGCGCGCGCCCCCTAGACTCACAAGAGTGAGCGCCATACATGTACAGGGTTTCGCCCAGGAGCAGCTGCCTGCCGCAGTATATCTGCGGTGGGCGGTCGTCTAGTGGTTAATTAAACAATGAAAGCATATTGTTCAGCCCTGGAAATAATTTCATACTAGCCCCATAGCATTATTATTCCAGCCCAACAGCATAGCGTCATTATTTTCTTGTTCATAAAAGGGAAAACCATGCATTTTAAAGTACATTTGAAGAGTGTATTATATATAGATAAGACAGATATGAAAGCACATAGGGCTTTATATATATATATATATACTGTATATATATATATATATATATATAAGCGCAAATTCCTGTAAAAAGTGGTAAAAGTGCAGACATGGTACAGGGGGTGGTCATTGGCTGTGTGGACATGGTACAGAAGGAAATGTCAGAGGCTGCGGACATGGTACAGGAGATGCAGGGGCTGCGGGCATGGTACAGGAGATGCAGAGGCTGCAGGCATGGTACTGGAGGACATGTCAGAGGCTGTGGACATGGTACAAGAGATGCAGGGGTTGCGGGCATGGTACAGGAGATGTCATAGGCTGTGCGGACATGGTACAGGAGATGCAGAGGCTGCGGGCATGGTACAGGAGATGCAGAGGCTGCAGACATGGTACAGGGGATGTCAGAGGCTGCGGGCATGGTACAGGAGTTGCAGAGGCTGCGGGCATGGTACAGGAGATGCAGAGGCTGCAGACATGGTACAGGAGATGTCAGAGGCTGGGGGCATGGTACAGGAGATGTAGAGGTTGCGGACATGGTTCAAGAGATACAGAGGCTGCAAGCATGGTACAGGAAATGTCATAGGCTGTGCAAACATGGTACAGGAGATGCAGAGGTTGCAGGCATTGTACATGAGATGCAGAGGCTGCGGGCATAGCACAGGAGATGCAGAGGCTGCGGACATGGTACAGGAGATGTCAGAAGCTGCAGGCATTGTACAGGAGATGCAGAGGCTGTGGGCTGTGGCCACCTCATCCCTTTAAAGCAGGACACACATTAATTCTGTGGCTGATTAAGGTGGTACTTAAACTCACTTATTGCCTTATCTGCATTACATTAGCCTCAGAACCTGTGTAATTAATATGTGTCCTGGTTTTAAAGGCTGAGGTGGCAAACCTAATGGTACAGGAGATGCAGAGGCTACGGGCATGATACAGGAGAGGCAGAGGCTGTGGGCATGGTACAGAAGAGGCAGGGGCTGTGGAGGGGTCCTACCGATCTGTGAGGCGCCTTACATATAAAAATGGCACCGCCCGGCTCCATCACGTCACTGCGCATGCGCACTCTGCCTGAGAATGGGCGAGCATGTACGGCTTATCCGAGTAGCGGTGGTGCATGCGCAGTTGACATGGCGGGCATGCCGCAGCCATTTTTTTATGGGTGCCACTGCCCTTTAAGAAGCCCCAGGGCAGGGGGACTTGCCGGCCTACCAGGAAATTTCCCGGTAGGCCAGTCTGGCCCTGGGGGGCACAGAGCAGCCATAGTATCAGTAAATTGAAAGCTGTTGAAGAGAAAGCTGGCAATATGCATAGGGAGAGATTAGAGTCAGTTAGGAAACTGGTCTTTAATTCTGATCGCTAGCGCTTTGAGATAATAACAATTTTGCTGTATTTTTTTGCTTTTAGGGGCTTTTTGTTCTTCATTATAATGTGTGGTTGATTTGAGGTCACTATTAGCTGCTGTTTGTTATTGTTAAAAAAAATGTTTGTGCTGCAAGGTTTTCTTTTTCTAAAACGGACATTTGTTTCTGGGGGCAGTATTTTGGAGTTTTCATTTTTGGGGTATATATATATATATATATATATATATATTTGTGGTATTTGTGGTGCCTCAAGTCAAGGTGGGATTTTAAGGGCAGGAGTAAAGGGGATATCGAAGGTAGTATAGTAGGTAAAATTTATTTACAAAGTATGAATATAAATACAAACATTCATAGTGAAAATGGGTAAAGGCCCATTGTGCCAGTGAAAGAGGAAAAGTTCAAGTGTGATAACAAGTGACAAAAATGTGACTTGAGTTGATTTTGGTGATCCTGCTCTGCTGATTCTCATGTCAGAAGACCGGAATAGACGCAGAGGAGGTAACCAATCGGTTAATCCGACATGTTTCGGCCAACTACGGCCTTTATCAAGGATCTGTCACCGATTCTAAAATAATCAAAGAGATATATGGTATCAAGTAATGGCAATTTGAAGAGAACCGTAATTGTAAGGCAAGAGCGCACAATATGTGAGTACATACATTTTAGATATATGTCCACTTCCTAAGGTTGAGCCTTCCCAGAGTTTCTCCAGGAGCTACAGGAACAATATGCTGTGAGGGTGAGATAAGTAATTGACTGAGTATACAAGCAAAGGGAACCAATGGTTGACTAGTGAGTAAGGTAATAGTAATTACTTGCTGGGCAGAAAATTCTGGTCCAGGGATCCAAATTAGGATTAGATATATATCAAAAGCTTCCACATGATTGGTTCTGAGATCTGGTAAAAATATGGTAAAGTTGCCAAGAGTAGGTAATTTTATTAGAGTATGTGTGCATTTAACCATAAAAGTAATTTGGACTCATTTCCAGAAAGGTTTCCAGAGTGGTCCTTAGAAAACTTGGTAGGAGAGATCTAAGAAAGCTCTCCTCCAAGTAAAACTTACATTTTGATGTGGAAATTAGCAAGGTCACAGCATGAGGGCTCCGGGTCCGCCTTCTCCCTCGGTAAGAGAGAGACTGGCAGGCTCAGAGTGTTCCCCGGCCTATAAAGGCAGTCGCGCATGTGCAGTGAGCGCTGCGTGACGCTGTCTGGTATTGTCCATGCACGGTGTGGAGAGCGCTTGCGTGCAGCAAGAGCGCATCCCCAGAGACCGTGCGGACGTGCCAGTGAAGGCCGCCGACACGTGCGAGAAGCCGGATCATCCCCGAGGGGATGACAGGAAGGTACGAGACCGACCATACGGGTTCAAGTGCCCCGATCCATAGGGATTCGGGGCTACCTGTGCCGGGAGTTCATGGAGTCTGGGGTTGAGGCTTGAGAAGTGGATATAATATTGAAAATAAAAAAATAGTAACAAGGAAATAATCCCTAATAAGTAAATAAACAACAAAAAATAAATTTAGCAGCATAGAGTTTGCAGAGGAATTTTCTGTGGGAGAAGAAGGAAGGGGGGGCAAGGGGGGGGGGGGAAACAGTCGGGCTCCAGAGATTGGTCACATAGGAAGCAGTTGGAAGATCAGTGAAAAGAGGTCCATATCCTAGGAGTAAATCATAGTCAATTCAGATTTGAGGGATTTTACAATCTGATTGGGTCAAGATTGTAATAATCAAAATCAAAGGTGGACACAAAAAAATAATAAATTAGAAGATAATTAATATAAAAATAAATAAAAATAAAAATAAAAAATAAAAATAAAAATAAATATAAAAAGGAGAGTTTTTAGTCCGTATATATATATATATATATATATATATATATATATTTAATAATACATGTTTTAGAACGAAATAAAAGGGGGTAGAGCATGAGTTAACAAAGTAACAAAGTAACATCCTAATACATTATATGACAACCTGCACATATGCAGTATAAAAAAGAGCAACTCAGAACAATACAAAAATGTGTAATCTCAACATGGTTCAAAAAAAGATGCATCAGGTTATGTCACATCATGGCACAATTTTACACTGAAAGTATTGACCATAGATCAAGTAGCACAGGTTGAGCAGACAGAGCATTCACTTGCTACTGTCCATCTGAAAAAACTTCTGTTTGTTCTCAGCATGCTTCTGCTAATTTGTAAGAAAAAGAAAACTAGGTTCAAGAACAGTGTGCATCTAAACCACCTTACATTATATCACTCTCACTCTTTGACATTCAGTGTCAGTTGGACATACATTACTTATTATCCCTGATTAAAACTGTCCTGCTGTTGGACAATTCTACACTGCTATGTCGTCTATGATCTCTTAATTTTTGTAATAAAACAACATCCTGTACTCTTTTTCTCTAGCATAGTTATTTTTCTTAAATAAAATGTCCTACTGCTGGCCAGTTTTATACTTCTGCGTCATCTGCTGTCTCTTAATTCTTAATGCAAGCTTAAAGCGGAGTTCCACCCTATTTTTTCACTTTGCCGTTTCCAATAGAAGAAAATATCCTGAAAAAGAATTGGATAGTTATAATTTTGTTTCTTTTTTCACTTACCTGATTTTTTCTTAAAATTAACTTACCTTCCTTCCACTTCCCCCCTCTGCGGCCAAGGCCAAAGACGTCACTTCTCCCTTTGCATTGACTCTTGGGCGACGAGCGTCATCAATCCCAGGAGTCAATGGACCTGCACCGGTGTCCCTCGTCACTTCCGGTGCAGGCGCGTCATTCTCTGCCAATGGATTAGAACAGCTTTTGGGCATGAGCAGAACCCGCTGCGGGATGACGCGCCTGCACCGGAAGTGACGAGCAGGGCATTCTTGGACACAGACATCCAGGAAGAGGACACGAAGAGGACACTCCGGCTTCAGCTGCCCACACCTGAGGTGGCAGCGCTGGACAAGACATTTTCAAGGTAAGTATTTCATCCTGCAGTTAAGCTAAACAGGGGACAGGTCAGAGGCTATCGTTGCTTAAATGCACTAGCCCTGACTGTCCTAGGAGTATTTTTTGTTTAAAAAAATTTTTTTAGGGTGGAACTCCGCTTTAATAGAAATTGGCCATCAGCAAGAAAGTTTTGCATCTGCCTAAAAAGGACAGCCATAAAAAACTACTAGCCAATTCCTATCTAAGGACTTTTTACCCTCTGAAGAAAAATATTTTTTGCAAACTGAAATTAATCAGATTGGGGTGCTGCTGCTGCTGCAAAAAAAAATAAAAAATACTATTCCACAGTTTTCACAGCCAAATTTGTCCTGCAAGTGTAAAGCCTCGTACACACGCACCGATTGTTGGCCGACCGATCGGCCGTCTTTTGTCCAGTGTTGTTGTGTTGGTTGAAATGTGCTCTAGACTGCACACAAATTTTCTCGGCCAACAACAACCAACTTCAGAAGTGATGTCATGTGCTGGTTAACTTTCCGTGTGTTTTTTCTGCTCTGAGCATGCCCAGTCTTGCTCATCTGATGTTTGTCTGCCGAAATCTGTACTGACTGACGAAAAATCGGCCGTTGTGGTGACGGCCAACAAAACTTTTATAGCACGCACACCAGATTTTGTTGGGCCGAAAAGTCGCAGTCGGTTGTCAGAATCATCATACTAACAAGCCGACAATCGGCCGATCGGACGTTGGCCGAAAATTCACGGCCAACAATCGGTGCGTGTGTACGAGGCTTTAGCTGTGGCGGAGACTGTCTGTGAAAATCACATTGTTCCGTAACACCACATACAGCTGTAAGAATTTTCTCCAAGATTGTTATTTAAAGAATTTGTGTACTTTCAATATTGTCTTTGAAGTCACATGAAAAGGCCCCTCTACCTGTTATACAGAATTTCTATTTAGTATTTTTTTTTTCCATTGCTTCTTGTGTCTTTTTTTATAAGTAATTTTGTTTAAAAACCCTAACGAACAGAATAGACTTCCTAATTTTAGCATAATTGCATTGTTACCTAAAAATATTTAGCAGCTCACTGATTGACTTTACTGGTTGTCTAGAACATTATTTGCATCAAACTGATACTAGTCATCTTGCCCCAATATTTCATAACTCATAGGTTCTCTGTCTGTACTACTGAACTTTTTGTGTATCTGGTTTTGCTCTTTTAATTGTGCTGTCAGTATTCCATATTAAAAATTTGATTAAATATTTGGCTATTTTTACAGTAACTTAAACCACCAACAGACGTGCTTATTTCTGCCTTTCGCTCTTGACAGGTGCCAGTAGAATTCAGCAGATTTTAGCTGAAAAGGCAATTCAAGCAAATCCAAGTAAGTAGTACAGAGCATGTGAGTGTAAAATGTTTATGTAGTATTATATAACATCAGGAGGCAGGAAAGCAAACACTGTAAAATGTTATTATGGCACTCAGCTTGTTTTTATTTTTTTCCGTTCCAATAAATCCATTCTGAAGTTATTGAGGAGCTTTGTGATAGAAAGGCTGCCAGATTTGTGCAACACAAATTAAATATATATTAATCTAATAAACTGAATCCATTAAAACTTGAGAAGAAAGTTATGGTTTGCATTTAATATAGAATTTCCGGACCACAAAGAGGAATGGGAGCCTCAAATTTTGAGGCTCCAGCATTCCCTGCTCTGTCTCATGTGACCTTGACAATAAGGCAAAATGGGTCACACTTTGAAAATGCCAAGTGGTTATGTAGATTAAAATGTCATCTTCTCTGAACTGTTTTATTCATTTATTTTTAAAGTGGAAGTTGGAACTTGTGCAGGGAAAATAAACAGCTTTGCTTTAAATCCAGAGAATTGATGCTCCTGCGCTTGAGGGGTTGTTTTGTGACTTGGATAGCTGGAAACCAACCTCAGCTGGTATTGCCATCGTCCTGCTGTGCTGCCACTCTTAACCACTTAAGCTATTACCTATTTTGCGAATCGGCACTGCGTGATTTTAATGAACAATTGCGCGGTCGTGCGATGCTGTATCCAAATGAAATTGACGTTCTTTTTTTTCCCACAAACAGGGCTTTCTTTTGGTGTTATTTGATCACCTGTGCGATTTTTATTTTTTTGCGCTATAAACAAAAAAAAAGAGTGTCAATTTTAAAAAAGTAACAATATTTTTCACATTTTTTTATATGAAATTCCCCCCCAAAAAAATGTAAAAATCAAACATTTTAGGCCAATTTGTTTTCTGCTACATATTTTTGGTAAAAAAAATCGCAATAAGCGTATTTTGATTGGTTTGCGCAAAAGTTATTGCATTTACTAACTAAGGGAAAGATTTATGTCATTTTTATTGTTTTTTTTAACTAGTAATGGCGGCGATCTGCGATTTTTTTTTGCGGTACTGTGACATTGCGGCGGACAGATCGGACCATTGACTAACATTTTTGACACTTTTGGGGTTACCAGTGACATTACTACAGTAATCAGTGCTGTACATATGCACTGTTACTGTAAAAATGACACTGGCAGGGAAGGGGTTAACTTTATTAGTGATCAAGGGGTTAAGTGTGTCCCTAGGGGCGTGATTCTAACTGTCAAGAGGCGTGGCTTGTGATGTAACCACAGAGACATACGATCCTACATAGCAGGATCGTATAGTCTCTGCAGTTACACCAGGGAGAATGACAGGCGGCTTTGTTTACATTAGCCACCTGCCTTTCTCCCTCTCCAGCGGGAGATTGCGAGTGGCCGGCAGACATCGGAGCCGCCGTTCACACGCGCGGGGATGGCCGTGAACTAGCGAGGATGGGAGCGCGCCCCCAGCGGCACGCGCTCGCCCCCTACAGGTTTCTGGGTGAGTGACGTAGTACTACGTCGCTTTGCCTAGGAGGTGCTGACTTCCGCAGTTAATATACTGTGGGCGGTCTGGAAGCGGTTAAAGGGTCAGGGAAACCCAAAGAAAACTAAAAAGAAAAAATGCAGAGGGCGCACCAGCTAAGCGCATTACCTTTGAAACAATTTATTATTTAAAATCGTATGTACATCATACTCACAAAAGTGGATAAAAAACAGGCACAAAATAGAACAATAAGTCCACTGAAAATGTCCACTGGGCGTAGTTCGCTGAGCTATCGGGGGAGAAGAGCCTTGGTGAGAGAGGTAAAGAAGAACCCAAAGATCACTGTGGCTGAGCTCCAGAGATGCAGTCAGGAGATGGGAGAAAGTTGTAGAAAGTCAACCATCACTGCAGCCCTCCACCAGTCGGGGCTTTATGGCAGAGTGGCCCGACGGAAGCCTCTCCTTAGTGTAAGACACATGAAAGCCCGCATGGAGTTTGCTAAAAAACACCTGAAGGACTCCAAGATGGTGAGAAATAAGATTCTCTGGTCTGATGAGACCAAAATAGAACTTTTTGGCCTTAATTCTAAGCGGTATGTGTGGAGAAAACCAGGCACTGCTCATCACCTGTCCAATACAGTCCCAACAGTAAGCATGGTGGTGGCAGCATCATGTTGTGGGGGTGTTTTTCAGCTGCAGGACAGGACGACTGGTTGCAATCGAGGGAAAGATGAATGCGGCCAAGTACAGGGATATCCTGGACAAAAACCTTCTCCAGAGTGCTCTGGACCTCAGACTGGCCTGAAGGTTTACCTTCCAACAAGACAATGACCCTAAGCACACAGCTAAAATAACGAAGGAGTGGCTTCACAACAACTCCGTGACTGTTCTTGAATGGCCCAGCCAGAGCCCTGACTTAAACCCAATTGAGTATCTCTGGAGAGACCTAAAAATGGCTGTCCACCAACGTTTACCATCCAACCTGACAGAACTGGAGAGGATCTGCAAGGAGGAATGGCAGAGGATCCCCAAATCCAGGTGTGAAAGACTTGTTGCATCTTTCCCAAAAAGACTCCTGGCTGTATTAGATCAAAAGGGGGCTTCTACTAAATACTGAGCAAAGGGTCTGAATACTTAGGACCATGTGATATTTCAGTTTTTCTTTTTTAATAAATCTGCAACAATGCCAACAATTCTGTGTTTTTCTGTCAGTATGGGGTGCTATGTGTACATTCATGAGGAAGAAGAATGAACATAAATGATTTTAGCAAATGGCTGCAATATAACAAAGAGTGAAAAATTTAAGGGGGTCTGAATACTTTCCGTACCCACTGTATATATATATATATATATATATATATATATATATATATATATATATATATATATATATATATATATATATATATATATATTGTATATACTGTATATATATATATATATACACATATATATATAATAAACTGATTTATACTGTATATATATATATATATATATATATACTACATACTGTATATATATCATAATAATAAACTGATTGTATGATTGTAGTGCTGTTATAAGCATATCACTGCAACCAATATCTTACCTACATTGTATGTATAGATGCTAGAGAGAGCACCTTGTTTAAATAGTTACATAATTTGTCAGGTTAAAAAAAAAAAGACACAATTGTATTTAATTCAACCAACAGAATTGAATAGAATTCCTCCATATTCAGAATCCAAAACATTTTTTTTTCACTATCTGTGTCCCATTGCGGAGATTTGCCTTCATTTTCTGTCCCATAGCCAAACAAGAAGTGAGAGGAAACCCCTGCAAACTAAGGGAATTCCTTGGGGACCCCCAGGTCACCAGAACTAGTGACCCCATTGGAAGATTTCCCCTTCATCACTTTTCTGGAGACAACTCAAAATTTGGGATTTTCTTTTACGTTTACTTTCACTGATAATGGTAAACATGACAAAAAGAAAGGGTGAATCTCTTTAACAAGGGCACAGACAGCAATAAAAACTGACAGGTGTTCTAATCCCTCTCCACTCTATCCAAAACTTAAAAAAAAAAAGTTGTGCCTTCAGTTATACATTAATATCGAGTCATATATTGTGCCTTTAGAAATGCATCCAGCTCATTTATAAAACAATTTACTGAACCAGTCAAAACAAGTTATTGAAGAAGTCTATTCTACATTTTCACAGCTCTTACTGTAAAGAAGCCTTTTCATATTTAGAGGTTAATATTTCCTCCTGGTGTAAAGAGTACCACTTTGCCCTTTGCAATGATCTTAAAGTGAATAACATCAAGTCCAGTATATGAACCACATATGTATTTATACAAGGTGGCCATATTCCTTCTTAATTGCCTCTTCTCAAGAGAGAATAAAATCAGTTCAGCTAATATGTGATCATAGCCAAGGTCCTTGATGCCTTTTATCATATCAAATAGAACATGAGGTTACCCAAAATGGCTGTGTTTCTTCTTTACAGCAATACTATGAGATGGTGAATGTTTTCCTATAATGATATTTGCCTGTTCAGCCACACAACTACTCATTATTTACCCATATGTGCCCCCCCCCCCCCCCCCAGTTTGAGAAACACTAAAGGCAGCTCAGTGCTCAGACATAGCAACGTTGCATTGCTGTTCTGTAACTCTGTGAGAGCAATGCATATGCTAATTGTCAGTGTTCACTATGAGTTGCCCATAATTTTAAAATCAGTATGCTAGAATTAACACTGTTGAAAAGAATGTGTTGGGCTATCTTTTGAAATTTCCCATTTCAACTTGCAAAACCGTTCAAAAAAATGTTAAATGTGATTCAACGTTTTTACAGTTCTAGAATAACAGCTATAAAAAATATGAATTGTAACTGTCTATATTTATGTATTTGCTATCATCTATATTACCAAGGTGTGCAAAGACGTGACTGGCAAAGTCCTAGCCGAGGAAATGTTCCAGTTGTGCAACGCAGACCAGTAGGTATGATCACTTTAGCAGCTACAAATAATATAAATATGTAATCATCATCATTTGCATGTGCTGAATGATAATACTTTTGTCACTATAGTTCAAGAAAGAAGTAATGTAGCTCCAAATACTGGACACAGCTGGTCCACAGACACACGTGATGCTCAAGGTAATTGATTTAAAACTATTATTGATAATAAATATTAATATTTATACTATTAATAATTACTGCTTCTACTCTAATATTTATGATAATAGTTACTATATCTAACTAGAGACAGGCAATTAGGGAGTATTTCTGAAAAAAAGAATGTGTCAAATCAGCAACAGCTATTGACAGCTAGTACATTGAAGCATAAAGCAGAACTAAAGGCAAAACTTTTTTTTCTGTCACATTTTTTTTCACCATCTTTGTCCCATTTTGGAAATTTTCCTTCACTTCCTGTCCCATAGCCAAACAGGAAATGAGAGGAAATCCCTGCAAATTAAGGGAATCCTTTGGGGACCCCCAGGTCACCAGAACGAGTGTCCCCATTGGAAGATTTCCCCTCTTTTACTTTTCTGAGGACCACACAAAATTTGTGATTTTCTTTTACTTTCACTGTCAATGATAAAAAAAAGTTTAGCCTTTAGTAATACTTTAATGATGTATATTCTTCCATTGTGAGGTTTAGCCTTATTATCAGCCCATCTACTTTCCCCTGCAAGTGTCCTCTTAATCTCCCTGGCTCGGGGTTAACTTTCAGTACCAAAAGCGGTAACCCCGAGCCACACACAGGATTACCCCAGAATGTTACTCACCTTCCCTGCGCTCCCCCACCGTCCTCCCCGCCATCCTCCCAGCCGTCCTCACACTCTCTCCCTGCTCTGTGCTTTGCAGATGCCGGCACTTGCCTTCCGGTTCCCTCCCTGCGAGCATTGCGACGCAGGGGGTTGGAACCAGCAGCAAATTCAAAAATGTAAATACACAAATGACATGATACAAAGTTGTGATCTAACGGATTACACTTTTGAACAAAAAGTGCTTTTGGACGAACTGGAAAACAGCGACAGTAAAACGGAGTTACCTGAAGAACTGAGCGATAGCGATTCGTGGGAAAATTCGTCATCAGGTACGGAAAGTGACAACAGCGACAATTCTGATGTCTCTTTCTGGCACATAGCTTGTGGAATTTGGGAAGTATATCAAATAAATCTTCAGAATTTCAATCGGAGCGATGTGCAAGAAAGAGACATCAGAATCGTCGCTGTCGTCACTTTCCGTACCTGATGACGAATTTTCCCACGAATCGCTATCGCTCAGTTCTCAGTTGTTCAAGTAAATATGTTTCGCTGTCGCTGTTTTCTAGTTCGTCTAAAAGCGCTTTTGCGCAAAAAGAATGCTTTTTGGAAGCCATGGTCGTTCTCAGTTTTCCAGGCACAAAGAACTGGAAAAGCACAGGCAGGGCACTGGAAAAGGTTCCACCCCCCTGCGTCACAACGCTCGCAGGGATAGGAACCGGAAGACAGGTGGCGGCATCTGCCGAGCAGACACCGGGAGGAGAGCGGGAGGACGGCGGGAGGACGGCGGGAGGACAGCGGGGGAGGACAGCGCAGGATCGCAGGGGAAGGTTGAGTTTTAAAATGTAAAACAACAGATTTCCATGCACAACAATGTACCACTTTTAGCACAGAAATCCTGACATAATCAGACCGCCAGGGAGGTTAAGGCATTGCAACCAATCAGAATTATTTTCATTTGCAGTTTATTTGTGTTTGCAGCACAGGTCACAGTTAGAATGCTAAATCCTGGTTGGTTGTAATTAGTGAAAAACATTTTTTTTTACAGTTGTTTTCAGAAATTATCTCATTGCTTTCTTGCATGCTGGAACAGTGAACTACAGTATATTTCCCTCTCATTACTTCTCCTAATACATCAACTGTCACAAGCTACTAGTATTATGACACCATAATGGCTTTTTTGTATTCTTGTGAATGATCTGTTTTAGGTTCACAGCGACGAGACTGGCAAACTCCAAGTCGAGTACAAGTCCCAACTGTTCAGCGTAGGCCAACAGGTATGGTAATAAAAAGGAAAGTTGTGAATTATTCTGTTATAAAGTATACGATTAGCTAACCATGGTATGTATTTTCTTAGGTCCTGATACTGGTTATAATGCTCCCCCTGCTGTGCCTAACTGGTCTGCAGAAACACATGACACTGATGGTAAAGGCTGATTTTATTTTAACATACTTATTGGCTAAATGATACAGCTATTCTCAGCCTGTGATATTTACATCAAACATTAATACTGAGATTGCAGCAAGAGATATGAGAGACAGCGGTGGTTGAGACAGAGTAGGGGATGCTGGTAGTGATACTGATTTCATATGACTGATAATGATTCAACCCATCAACAGTGATGTATAAAGAGATCAGAAGGTGTTTATAGACATAGCTTCCTTATCTAACTGTAATCAACCAAATTGTGTGGCAATCATATTATATGTGTGGCTCTCTTTAGTTGTTAAAGTGATCGTAAACGATCACCATGCAAAAAAAACATATTCAGTTTAAAAAAGAAATGAAAGGAAAAACATTTTTTCATAGATATAAAAAAAATTATATAATTTTCCCTTTTTTATAAGTGAGCACATTCCCTCTATTCTCAGATGAATAAGAGCTGAGGAAGGAGAATCACCAGTACACTGAGCTTCCCAGTGACAGGCTGTGCAGGGGGGATCTCAGGAACAGTCCAGCATAGCTAGAGATCTGACCACAGTGTACTCTGCTGCTTAGTGTGGTCAGTTTTTCCATAGGTACTAGGAAGAATGCCAGGGACTTCAAACACAAAGGAGGCAATACTAAGAGAACAGGACACTTTTCCAGACAAGTACATGGTACAGCAGGCATATATCAGGAATATGAAATGTTGGGGTAACAAACGCAGTAAGGTCTTGTTAAAGCAGAGGTTTGGATATGGTTTTTATTGCGTAGTACAATGGTCCAGCGTGGACCAAATGTAAGTATGGATATCTTATACCTAACCACTCCTTGTGTAAGCTGCAAATCCCTATAGTTGTAGCCGCTACTACTGGTCCTCTGGGACCAGTGTAGACAGGTACAATTATACATAGTAACCACTGAGGATTGCTCGCACAGCACCTCCTCCATTCATATGAAGCCCTGTATTTTTTCAGTAAATACAAGGCATACTCTGATTGGATAAGATGAGAATTTTGATGTCACTATCCCTCCTCTCCCCCTGAACCCCCTAATTCTCTACAGTATCTAAGCCCCAGCTTTATCCTTAACAGGTCACACCTCTGGGACTGCATTTATTATAATATAATTTAATTTAATAACTAATACATATAATAACTGCAAGGTTGGTTTACTAAAGAAGTTGAGACTTCAGTTAGCAAGGTTATTTTTTGCATTCCAAGTATATATTTACTTTCTATACAAATGCTCAGTCACAAAAGTCAGAGTGGAGAACAACATAGGAGGAAAGTGTAATAGGACGTGAATTGAATACTCTAGCTGAGTTGGAACAACTGGCCACAAATGTTTAAACACACAAAAATAATTACAATTTGTAGATTTTTTTTAAAGATATTGCTTTCATGATGTTTTTCCTCTTAATCTAGATAAATAACACCTAAAACATGAATTTGTTTGAATGGACTATCCCTTAATATATTTTATCATGTCCATGTTTCAGTTTCACAGAGGCGAGACTGGCAAAATCCAAATTACCGATTAAATGTTCCCCCAGTACAGCGCAAACCAGCAGGTATGACTGATGACTGTTGAAATATTTTGCTTATTATTAAGAAGAGCAAACCTTAAGAACTGCACTTTCCTGCCATTTTATTCAATGTTATCACTCAAAAGTTCACCAGATTCATACCCCCTATTCCTCTAGTGTTTTCTTTTTCTCTAATGGCTTTTTTTTTTCACACTTTTTATACTAATTAACAATAAGCCTCTCAGCTCACCAGGTATAAGGGCTGATAATCCTATGACTAGAAAGCAGCAGGCCAGTAGCTGAAGGCGCAGCATAAGCAAAGGACCTACATGACTGGGTTTGGAAAAATAGGCGGGAGTGAACTAAGGGGTTAACGATAATAAGGGCTGAGAATAAATAGTGGACTTACTTTATTGGTGGAGGATAGGGTGGGTCAGGGTGTGGTCCTAGGGGTCTTCTGGTGGGACGTGCTGCTTGTAGCATGAGTTTAGTAAGGGGACAGCGCTGGAAAAGGTTCTCCCTCCCTCCCACCCCCTTTTTTCAGTTTTATCCTGGGTTTCCTTTTCGGGGTAGGATGGCGATGGTGTTGTCATGGCAGTGGGCAGAGGTCACTGGGTTTTTGAAGACAGGGGATGGTTACGTTCTTTGGAAAACGAGGGTTTAAGCCCATCTTTGGTATGGGTGTACCTGCCCTAATAAGTGTCTGAAGTAATATGGAAGTGGTTAAGCTGGCTGTGTCGGCTGGAGTATGGATAAACATTTGTCCCCAAGCTGGTGTAATTGTGGCTGGGGGACCCTGGTGACGCAAATTGGTGCCAGATACAGCCGGTTGGTCATATAAAGGGTGCATTCAAAAATCTTAAGACCTATTAGAAGAGCAGGTAGCTATATCAGGCTGTTTATGTTATGTTATGTTTTTTCTAAAAAGAATGTTATATTGTGCAATGAAGAGATTTATTATTTATGGTTGTTTAATAAAGGGGTTGCTATGGCCAGTTAAACCCAGAAATAAAGATGCATTGGTTGAAGTTATTTATGTCGGAAATATTGCTGAAGGGAAATGGCGGTGGTTGCGTAGGTCATGGCAGCCGTAACATTGGGCAATACCCCAGTCAAGTCACATGTGCAGATCTTCTACCATGTGGAAATCAATCTATATGATCTTTATGGATATGTTGACACTTCAAGAGTTTTGCCCAAAAAACAAGGGCCCCCTTTCAACCTACTATCTTTATGCACAAGTCTCAATCAATTTATGAAAGTAATTGGACTGGAGGATTCTGGGAAATATTCAAAGTTCAGTTCCAATGTTTTAATCACAGCTTTTAATGTTTTTCCTATTAAATAAATGAGAAATCAAAGTGGTACTTTGCACTCTACAAGCATGTAAACATAGCAATACCTTCACAAAAAGTAAATCAGTCTCAAATGCACTGTTTGTTTCACCCAAAATGTGCAGCAGAAACAGACTAAACAACTCTGTTAAACAGGCAATATGTCACCTCTTCACTGCCTGTTTTAACTCTGAAAATGCTGACACATGTTTAAGATGTGAGCACAAATTAAGATTTATTGCACTTGGTTGTAGGGTGGTGGTGAAGTGGCCCAATTCACTTGATTAAGTCACGTTTTTGCAGCGGTACTGCAAGCTGAATGTGGCTTGGCATATAATAATTTCTGTGGTTGCAATGCTTTTCTTGTATTCAGCCCCCCTTGTTCAAGTTGGTGGTTGGGGGCAGTATAACCGAAGCTCAACCACCTGGTTTTACAGCCCCCTGGCCACCAGTGTGAATAAGCCCTTACTAATAAGCAAACTTTAAATTTTTGCTGAAAATAAACAGCAAAATCCTGATATAAATCTGACACCACCCTGTTTAGCTGCTCTTGGATGCATGCTGCTCTACAGAGATCAGTGGCATGTGTCTTTCATAAGAATGGCAGGGGTGCTTTTTTTGTTCACTGGTTAAAACTGATTAGTTATTTATAGACTGGACTGTTTATATCTTTTCTTTCACTCCCCACCTTATTGGTCATGCCTTTGAGCAATGTAAGTGCAATGCAATTAAACTGCAGTGTAAACTGATAGCTAACAGAAGGGATCTAGAGCTTTAAGAATTAGGACTCTTTCTTGGGGTATCCTCTTCTTAACAAATTCTTCTAATGAAGGACAAGTAGTTTGATACCAGCATGGTGGAGGCTGGCACCCCTGGATTCTAATAAAATGTTTGTCAATTAGCATTAGCCATGATCAACCCAAACCACCACGGCAATCAATTTGCTCATCTCTGCTGGCAGCTCTATCACTAGCATGTTTAAATATTGATTTCTGCTCATATTTTCAGTTCCAGAAAGCAGCAATGTAGCAGTTCCTGCCGCTCCATTCTGGCCTGTAGAAACCCGTGATACTCAAGGTAAAGAATATAAATTTTCCAATATTTGTGCTGTTACTAGCATTATTACTATAAGTTGTGCTAACATCTTCAATAATTTACAGTATGCTAAATGCAAACTCTATATGTGTTGTATTCTGCTGTAAGGATAATGGCACAGATAATTAATACAGTGAATTGCATGTCTATGCATGAGTGAATTTGAAGTTTAATTAGGCAAAACCAATTAATTTGTGAACTGATAGACAGTGGGCAGTTCAATACCTACAGAGCTCAGAGGCCTTCCTGTGCATGCTCTTTTCTGGCTTGTGAGCCCCTTTCCCCATCATTACATAGATAACCTTATATTGGCCTTTACAATGTCCTTTTGTAAACAGGCAAATAAAGGCATTTATGTCCTGATGACACAACATATCCACAAGATTATTTTCCATTATGTGAGTATAAGAGGTACTTGCCTTTTGGCTAATTTCCTAAAGCAGAACTATAGGCAGGTATATAAAAAGAAAATTATTAATGTATACATGAAATACATTTTAAAATGCTGACAATACAGCTACTCAAATCCTATCTTTTTCATAAATTTCTCTAAATTAGTGATCGACCAATATAGGTTTTTCATTGCTGATGCCAATACCAATACCGATATTTTGGCCAATGCATATCGGTATCGGCCGATATTGGCCGATATTTTTGTAAATTAAAAAAACATTTATTTATTTATTTATTTTTTTGACAGATAATTTTGTGGAGGGATCTGGGGGTCTAAAAGCCCCCAAACCTCTCCTCTGCACTTAAAAGCATTCGAAACGCCAAGTTTGGCTGTTTTGAATGCTGTCATTTTTTTTAATCTTGCGCCAGACAGTACCTGGAAGTGATGTCACTCATGACATCACTTCTGGGTTTTTGCATGGAGACCCAATCAGAGCTGAATGTGGCTTTGATCGGGTCTTTGGCCGCCATGCAGGCTGGTTGCCCGGGTCTCCAGGTGGGATGGGAGACCCAGGCGAGCCGTGGAAGGCGGTGGGAGGGGGGAACGTCCCCTCCCGCTCCTTGTAATGACAGCAAAGCGGCTTCTCAGCCGCATCAGTTGTCATTACAAGACAGCCGACCGTCAGTTATGGACGCCGGTACCGGGGTGATGCCTCTAGCTGCAAGCATCACTCCGGTACATGCACTTTCCCAAAATATCGGCAATATCGGTAAGCTCCGGGGCAGATTCCGATATATCGGGAAAAGTGCATATCAGCCCTCGATGTATCGGCTTTGCTGATAATCTGTCAATCCATACTCTAAATCATCTAAAACTTAATAAATCAAGTATAAAGTGGGAGGTTATGTGTTGCAAACCATTTAGGCTCTATTATATTGCTCGGTACTTCCACTTTGTTTTGGTTTACAGTTTGAAGAGAGCACAGGGAAACAGGCCAACAAAGCACTATACAGTATATATTTAATTCTGTATATGGCTGTGTCACGCTTACTCTTTATGCAGGTGGTCAGACAACTATAGCTGGCTACTTTGTTTTTCACACATAGCAGCTCCTGTTCCTATAAGGCAAGCAGGCCTACCGGTACTCGGTTGCCCCCAGGACTTATACACAATGATATAGTGCCTGGTTACCACACCAAGGCATTCACAAACTGAGCAAAGCAAACAGGTACTGGCAGTTAGCAGACAGGCAAAGTGGTTCAAATACAGTCCAGGTAAAAGGCAGGCAGCAGTCAGAGAACAGTCAATATCCGATCCAAGGTCATACACAGGGAAATCTAATCTAGCAGAGCAGGGCAGACAAGCAGGCAGCTTGATCAGGTACTACACACTCTATCACACCCTATCACAAGCATGAGAGTGCAGATTTGGCTAGCTTATAACAGGTTTGGTCTCCATTCAGAATCTCAACACAATCAATCACCTTGCAAATGGACAGACAAGGAGAATGCCACAGCCAATACTAGGATCCTGGAACCAACAGCTATGACGTAGCAGGAGTGCATTCGCTCCTGACAGGCTGTTTTTTGCAGTGCCATGAAATGATTACACATACAAAAATAAATGCATCCAATGTACAAATACACATAACACTTAAACATAGACGCATTTAGGACTCACAGATGTACCTAAAAGATAACACATTAGGTATACCCAAACATGTTAGAAACGTGAGCACAAATTAGGATGCATTATTAGTAGAAATTATATTATTATTACATTATATTATTAGAAAAAATGGGTTTGCTTTTGCAAGCAATGCACAGTTTTTAATCATAAAATATATTAGTTATTGGTTCAAACATGTTCATCTTTTATATGTTTTCATCAATATTTTTTAAGATTATGATGTTCTCTCATGCCTCATTAACATGGGCAGTGGCATACCAGCAATTATATGCATTTATAAATGCTATTAATGCAAGTACTGATTTTGAATAAAGTAACTAACACTGCAGGTTTACTTGCTTTTAGGTGAATTAAATATAATTAAATAAAAAAAATAAAAAAAAAAAAAAAAAACAGAAATCTGTGCATCCAAGGGTATTTTAAATCATTGGGTCTAATAACATATACTTCCCAGATCAATATCTTCTGCGTTTAAATAAAATAATTGCAAGAGGTTTGTGTAAAGGAAGCCTTACTAATGAAGATTTTACTCATAAAGAATTTGATAGCCTGTGAATATAGGAAAGAAGTATAATTTAAATCTATAATTGTCAATATCTTACTACAGCTTTTTCTAATGTGACCTTATAAGTAATGTTTTCCAAAGTAGAGTTTGCAAAACAAAGTGGTTGTAAAGGCTGAAGGTTTTTTACCTTCATGTATTGTATGAATGAAGGTAATAAACCTTCTGTGTGCTGCTCCCCCCACAGCCCCCTAATACTCACTTGAGCTCCCTCTCGATCCAGCAATGTGCACAAGAGCCTCGGCTGTCCTGGGGCTACCTCTCCTCATTGACTGAGACAGCAGAGGGAGCCATTGGCAGTCAATCACAGTCAATGAGAGAGCGGGGGAGGGGCCGAGCTGTGGCTCTATGTGTCTTAAGGACACATAGAGCAGGGCTCAGGAGCGAGTATGCACCAGTGCCCCAAAGCAAGAAGCTTCCTATTGGGGGGCGCTGGTCAAGGGGGAGGAGCCAGGAGCACCGGTGGGTTAATCTTTAATACCACTGTAAAAGAACAAAATCATCCATCTTTTTTCCACTTGTTCTAAAGTAGAATTTTGAAGAATACAGTATATGTCAGTTGCTAAGAAATGATCATAGAAAAACCCTGAAAATGTAAAATAAGATTTCAAGATTTGTGTTTACTACATTAAAAGAAACCTGCCAAAAGAGAAATATCTAGGTTGCAATTACTAAGTTTTCTTATGGAAAATGCTAGCTGTCTGGTTGTTATGCAGAAACAGGAGCTTTAATACTTCAATTGATGCACACAATGATGAACATAAGGACTTTTACCTGGCTTTTATTTGCTGCAGGTCTGTGGGCCTGTGACCCCCACGAATAGAAGTCAGGCAAAACATGGTGGCTGCCAGTGCCAGCCATATTCTATCATGTCATTGTATTTTTCAAATGAAATACTGTATTTTAAGAAAACAGTGTTACATACATATAGTTACATAGTAGTTGAGGTTGAATAAACACAATAGTCCATCCAGTTCAACCTGTGTAGGTGTGTGTGTGGATGTATTAATTTCCCATACCCCTGAATGTTATGATCCTTGAGACGTACATCCAAGAGTCTTTTAAAAGTAGCCATACTCCCTGCAGTTATTATTGCCCTTATGGTAAAAAAAAAACCCTTGCGTAGCCTGAGGTCAAATCGCTTCTCCTCTAATCACATTAAATGGCCTCCTGTCCTCTTGCACTCCTTGCGACTGAATCGTTTTTTTTTCTATGCTGAGATCACCGTTGAGGTATTCGTAAATCGCTATCATGTCCCCTCCCAGGTGTCTCTTCTCTGTAAGCCCTCCTCATATTTTAGGTCCTCCAATCCCCTAATTAGCTTAGTTCCCCTTCTTTGGACTCTTTCCAGTTCCAGCACATCCTTTCTGAGGATTGGCGACCAGAACTGGACAGAATACTCCAGGTGTGGCAGGATCAGAGTTTTATAAAGTGGTAGGATTATAGATTTATCTCTGGAATATATCCCCTTCCTTATGCATGCCAATATTCTGCTGGCTTTGGCAGCTGCAGCTTGACATTGCATGCTATTGCTTAGTCTATCTTCAACTAAGACTCCCAGATCTTTCTCCATTCTTGATTCCCCCAGAGGTCCCCCCCCCAACGCGTATTTTGCGTTTATGTTTTTAGTCCCCAAGTGCAATACCTTACACTTCTCCACATTAAACTTCATTTGCCACGTCGTTGCCCACTCTGTTATTTTGTTCAGGTCATTCTGTAAGATTTCTGCATCATGATGTGAAGTTATTGCCCTGCTTTATTTTGTTTCATCTGCCAAAACTGAGATTGAGCTAGTGATCCCGTCCTCAATGCTATTTATGAAAAAATTTAACAAAAGTGGTCCCAGGACTAAGCCTTGGGGCACCCCACTATTACTCCAGACCAGTCTGAGTATGCGTTATTTATTACCACCCTTTGGACACGCCCCTTTCACCACTTTTTATCCAAGAGCAAACCTTGTGGTCTAAGCCTGCAGACCTTATTTTGTAAATTAATTGTTTGTGGTTGACTGTATCGAATGCCTTAGGAAAATCCAGATACACCGTATCCACAGGTCTCCCCCTATCTTGCTCACAGCTCACCTCCTCGTAGAATATTAACAGATTGGACAAGAACGCCCTTTTGTAAACCCATGCTGATTACTGCTGATGATACTGTTGACTTTAGCAAATTCTTGGATATAGTCCCTTATCATCCCTTTCAGTAATTTACATACTATTGACGTCAGGCTGACCGGCCTATAATTGCCCGGGATATGCCTCTGCCCTTTTTTGAATATTGGTATCACGTTAGCCTTCCTCCAGTCACCTGGTACAGTTCCTGTCAAGATACTATCTGCAAAGATCAGGAACAGTGGTCTAGATATAACCTTACTGAGTTCTTTGAGTACTCTTGGATGCACGCCATCCGGTCCGGTTGCCAAATGTTACATTGATTAGTGTGGCAGATGTAAATACCAATTGTGGCAGTGACTTAATATTGCAATATAAATACAAGAGAACAACTGCCTTAAGTTAGGTGACTAGACATCCAATATTTTTTTTAGATTGAAGAGACTCTTGAGATAATGTCTAAAAAAAAGCCACAAAGGATATTGTCCAGTCAAATCGAGATAGTGTCCAGGGATTGTACTAATGCTTTTAAAAACAACTAATACTGTGCATATAGCTAAGGCTATATAACATACTATAAAGGCTGAAGATGCTTAGCCAATAACAACTTTTGGACACATTGGCGTAGATCTTCAAGGTACTCTTTTTTACTTTTCTACTATATATATCCATTGTCCTACACATTCGTTTAGAGTCACCTGAGCCCAGAGATGGTTTATACCATTATGGCAAAATGTCAAGCTGCTTAGGCTTCATAAACAGTAACTATGTTATAAGAAAAAAGTTCAATGTGACTGAGAAGGGCAGTTTTAAAACTGGAAAAGCTTGCATTCCATCAGTTTGCAAGCTATGTCTTCCTTATACTTGCACATCACAAGGGTAACATCTGAAGTTCCCTTACAGCTATTACAGCCATGTTTTCAACAAGTTGCACTATTATCTTGCGCTACAATCTTACAAACGTTTTCACTACAGCAAATTATAGTCAATAGTATCATTTTTAATTTAATTCAGTAGTTAAAGAACCAATAATGCATAAGATTAGTTGAGGAATTAGAGGTTGGAAGTAGAGGCACTCTTCACATGAAAAAGAATCAACTCTGAGTACTGTATATGGTTTACAAAGGCTATTCAGAAACTGAAGTTTTAAATAGTTAATGTTAATGCAGATAAAAAGTGCAATTCTTTTCTGTGACTTTTTTCATGTTTTAGAGAAACACTATCAATATGTTCCCTATACAAAGTTATTACCGAATAAAACTAAAAAAAAAAAAACTAAAAAAAAAAAAGATAAGGAGAGAAGGGAAGGAGGGAATAATTTTTTTACAAAAAAAATAAATAAATTGTAAAATGTTCTATCTGTATAGGTGACTAGAAAGGCATTTTCTCAATGTACCATGTGCATGTGTTCCTATGTGTATTTGGCAATATTGATGTTTGCCTAAAATGTACTATATATTTATATATCTCTTTTTTTTTTCTAGTATAACCAGTATATTAGCTTGAGTAATTATACATTTTATTTCCTTTTAATTATCATTCAAATGTTTTCTTAAGTGTCAAAGTAACAAATCTAACCTAACTAAATTAAATGTCCAGCCAATTTGTTTTACGATAGGGAATGAGGTAAAGTCTTAAAACTATATAAAGTATAACATCAAGGTAACAAAAAATAAGACATTGATGTACATTTTTGGCTATTATAAGTTTCAATATGTAGCAGAAAACTGTAAATATAGATTTTTATTTTTGTTAAAAGAAATATGAAGTAATGGTAACTTAATTCTGTATTTTGTGACCTTAATATTTATGCATTTTGACCTTAAAAATAGTGGCTTTTTAGCTATAGGAAATAATCTCAAGTGGTGTAAGCCACAAGCACTACAATTAATTAGTATCCCATGAAGCTGTGTGCTTCTAGCTAGTCCAATAGTAAACAACCGGCGGGATGTGTTTTCTTTTTTAAAGGTTATCTAGATCCCTATCTGTATTCCATTTTTTTTCTGATATGGGGTGTCTGTTCTGCAATTTATACATGAAACTTGTTGACTCGGGCAGTAGCATACTGCCACCATTGATGGCTGGTGTGAGGGTGCCATCCGCAAAGGCCAGATAAAACATGATTTGCATAGGTCTGAAATGCAGCCACTTGATCCTGTTGCCCTATTTCTTCCAAAGCTATCATTCTTCTGACTGAATTTACTTATGGCCATCATTAGCTAGAGGTGTTTATGTTTTTGAGATGTTGTACACTATGATGTCTGTACACTTTATTGAAATATGGTCTGCACAGGTAAACCGCAGTTTCTGTGGTCATGCCAAAAGAGAAGTGCTGGCAGGTCAGTTGCAGTAACATCTTCAAATGGGTAATCCAATCCAAGCTTTCTGGGATTTTACTTGACAAAACAGTATTTCATGCTAAATCTAGATTTTTTAAAAAGATTAATTCTAGCTATGTCTCCAAACTCTGAAGTCAATCCTAACAATTCTTTCCATTGCACAGTATTTTTAAAGCGGTTGTATGCCCTGTGTAAAAAAAAAAAAAACCCTGCAGGACAATGGCATAATTTTCTAGAATGCATTGCATACTAGCACATTATGAAATGCTTACCTTAGAACGAAGCCCCCACACGGTCGCTGAGGGAGCTGACATGTTTCCTCTGCGTCTCTTCTGGGTTCGGCAGTGTGAGTGACCGGAACCGCGATGACGTCACTCCCGCGCATGCACGCGGGAGTTCAGCTTCCGGCAAGGAGCTCTGAAGGTCCAGCAAAATACGCCGGACCTTCAGAGCGCATACGCCCACTCCTCCCTTGGTCTGGGTCCCACTGTGTCTAATCACAGCGGGAGCGTGGCTCCAGCGGCGAGACCACATGCAAATAATCACGTAGATCTACGTGATTATGTGCAGCCGAGCAGCCTTGCCGCAGTAAATCTGCGTGGGGCAGTCAACAAGCGGTGAAAGAGCTGTAGTTATTTGTTTTATTTAGTTCTCTTCACCCCAAGAAGTGCTGCCTGCCTGGTCTTAAACTACCCTCCATCTTTAATCCAGTAATCTCCACTGTGTGGCCACTTTTTCAAGTTGCACAAGCTTTTCCTACAGGAAAAGCCTTTAAGCTCTTCATCTTTAAAGTGTTACTAAACCCAGGACCCTGCATTCACAAAATCTGGTCTCCCACAGTACACAGAACATGGAAATGCAAACATTTTAGTAAATATAAACTGCTAAATACCTTTTCGAAATTAGCCGTATATACAGTAGCAGTCTTATGACTTCTATGAGTGTCTGGTTATAGCTTGTAGGAGGAGTTTTTAATCTCCTCTGACTGTCCTTTGAGGCTACAGGACCCCTGACCCTCTGTCTAGACAGTGCTGATCGGCCCTGTGCTGATCACATGCACCCACCCAAGAAAAAAAAGACCTTTTACTGTAACAGACCCCTTACTCAAAAAAAAAAAAAAACTCCCTAGCAATAAACACCAAACTGAGAATGAGCAGTCACCAAGGCTCTGTACTATCCGGAGATGGATTAGGGACAGTGGAAGAAGGGGAGGATCAGATAAGACAGGATCAAACAGCCTTTTTACACAATGCAGAGGATTAAACCCTTAGGTTCCACAGTGAGTATAACAAGCATGCTTTACTACATATACCGACTGATTTTACTGTTGCAGGTTTAGTAACACTTTAATATGTGTTATGCATAGAAAGCAGGGAAACAGAGCTGCCTATAGATGCTGAATGCTTCAATGGCATTAAACATTTGTGTTTATATCAAGCTCAGTTACCCCTTTCCAAAGGTCTGTTGACCCTGATCTGCCTGCAGCTGCCCACACAAATGAGAATGTCAGCCAATACGTATAAAATTGGCTGGATTGTGAAGTTATAATCTCATGTATATGGGAAACTCGAAGTATATCTAAAGTCAAAACTTTTTTTTTTTTTTTTCATTTTGGACAGAGTAATAAAGGGTTAAAACTATCACTTTTTAATGAGACTAAAATGTATTTCTTGTCCTGCAGACTCTGGAAGTCATTGGATAACTTTTTTAATGTGGGGGTTAATCCCTTCTTTGACAGTTGCCCCAAAAACAAGTGCCCCCACTGGAATCTTTTTCCTCTATTACTGTTCTGGTGGCAGCTCAAAATGTTTAATTTACCCTTACTTTTATTTCCAATAACACTGGTGACCATGACAGTAAGAAAGAGTTAATCTGCCTAACGGGGATACAGGCAGCAATAACAATCTGATAGTGGTTCTAACTCCACACCACTTTATCCGATCTAAACAAAAGAAATATACCTTCAGCAAAACATTAGGGGTGCGTGTAATATTGTATTTTATGACAAACCTTTTTACCTACCCACCTGACTTTCTCCTACACTCAATGCATACTTACCTGAATTATAAAGCCATTGCCTATAGGAATCCTAAAAGCCTCTTTCAAATCTTGCATTGTTCTGGTTGCGCTTTGGAAGGTATCCTCTAAAGATTTCTATGTGGCCCTAAAAGCACACCTATCTTTTAAGGTAAATCTCTGGCCAGACCTTAGGCATGCAAGTATTTACATATTCTTTACAAGCAGTAAAGGTTTTAACCCCTTAAGACTCTGAGGATTTGGCGTGACCAGGCCCTATTTTGCGATTCGGCACTGCGTGATTTTAACGGACAATAGCGCGGTCGTGCGACTCAGTACCTAAATGAAATTAACGTCCTTTTTTCCCCGACAAACAGAGCTCTCTTTTGGTGGTATTTGATCACCTGTGCAATTTTTATTTTTTGCGCTATAAACAAAAAAATAGTGACAATTTTGAAAAAATAACAATATTTTTCACATTTCTTTTATGAAATTCTCAAAAAAAATGTAAAAATCAAAATGTATTAACGTTTTAGGCCAATTTGTTTTCTGCTACATATTTTTGGTAAAAAAAATCGCAATAAGCGTATTTTGATTGGTTTGCACAAAAGTTATTTTGTTTACTAACTACGGGAAAGATTTTTGTAATTTTTATTCGTTTTTTTTAACTAGTAATGGTGGCGATCTGCGATTTTTTTGCGGGACTGCGACATTGTGGCGGACAGATCAGACCCCTGACTGACATTTTTGACACTTTTGGGGGTACCAGTGACATTACTACAGTAATCAGTGCTATAAATATGCACTGTTACTGTAAAAATGACACTGGCAGGGAAGGAGTTAACAGGTGATCAAGGGGTTAAGTGTCTCCCTAGGGGCGTGATTCCTAACTGTTAGGGGGCGTGGCTAGTGAAGTAATCACAGAGACATGCGATCCTACATAGCAGGATCGTATAGCCTCTGTCCTTACTTCAGGGAGAATGACAGACGGCTGTGTTTAGATCAGCCATCTGTCTTTCTCCCTCTCCTGAGGGAGATCGCGAGTGGCCGGCAGACATTGGAGCCGCCGGTCACACGCGCTGGCTAGGCAGGGAACGAGAGGGGGCGGGAGCGCGCCCCCTACAGGCTCGTGGGTGAGCGACGTACGCCTACATCACCTTGCCGGTAGGGGGCTGACTGCCGCAGTAAATAGTCGTGTGGCAGTTGGCAAGTGGTTAAAGCAAGCCCTTGCAGATGTCTGTAGCTGCAGTGACCATTCAACAATTTATCCACAAAGTTCACAGCAGAAATTTTGTTATTAAAGTATTTTTTCCATGCTCCTCCAGAGTGACTGCTCCATGTTTACATTAAAAATAAAAAAAAAGCAGGAAGACTATTAGGAAGTGGGGTAGGGGGGTCATGGTGAGCTAAGCTATGGTAGATAATCACGTCTGTGATTGCTCCACAATGCTTGTAGCTAAAAAGGCCATTGGGGGCTTGTTTTAAAGCTCATTACTCCTTGCTTAAGAATTTGTAAATACCTAAAGTATAACGAAAGGCAAACTTTTTATTTAGCAATGGAAAGAATGGTGAGGCATTAGAATCCCTGTAAGCTTTAATTGCTGTCTATGCCCCCGTTAAGGAGACTCACCCTCTCTATTTATCCTGTTTCCCATTATCGGTAAGATTGAAAGTAAAAGAAAATCCCAAATTTTGGTTTGTCCCCAGAAAAGTAATAGAGTGGAAATCTTCCAATGGGGACACGAGCTCTGGTGACCTGTGGACCCCAAAGAATTCCCTTAAGTTACAAGGATTTCTCCTTACTTCCTGTTTGGTTATGGGACAGGAAGTGAGGGGAAAGCTCTGCAATTGGTCGCAGATGGTGAAAAAAAAAACAGACAGGGGTTATAACTAGTGTTGAGCGAACACGGACTGTATTATTCGTGTTCGTACCGAATAATTGGATTTTTTGTACCCGAACACGGACACGGACACTTTACTGTATGTTCGGGTAAAAATCCGTGTTCGGTCGTTTTATTTCCGGGTTTTGCATGCTTTGGCGCTCTTTTCATGGCGGGCTTTCAACAGCCAATCAACAATCGTTTAACTGGTGTGCCTTAAGCCATCCCAGCCATGCCTGCAAATGTCTCAGTAGCTGTGATTGGCCGTCTGAAGCATGTGACCAAGTCTTTATAAGTTCGAGGCAGCCGCAGCGGCGTCATTATGCTGCTTAGATTCAGGGACAGAGCACACATCAACGTGCTGGCTGCTGATTAGGGAAAGATAGGCAGGAAAAAACCATTTGTGTCCGGATAGAATTGAGGGACAGGTCGGAGTGTTTAGGCAGGGCGAGTTGTAGGCATTTTAGGGATAGAGTCTGCTGAATTATAGGGTCAGTGTCTTCTACAAACTACAATCGATATTGCTGTGTGGGGGGTGGGGTCTGCACTCAATCCTGATCTACGATCTCTTCTCAATCCTGTTAGGGACAGAGTCTGCTGAATTTTAGGGAAACTGTGTTCTACAAACTACAATCGATATTGCTGTGTGGTGTGGGATTGGAGATAGGCAGGTGTCAGTGATCCACATCCATTTTTCTGTGTGTGAGCTGCAGTGAACACAATCTTTTTGGGCTGCAGTGAACACAATCTTTTTGGGCTGCAGTGAACACAATCTTTTTGGGCTGCAGTGAACACAATCTTTTTGGGCTGCAGTGAACACAATCTTTTTGGGCTGCAGTGAACACAATCTTTTTGGGGTGCAGTGAACAAAATCTTTTTGGGGTGCAGTGAACACAATCCTTTTTGGTGTGCAGTGAACACAATCTTTGTGGGGTGCAGTGAACAAAATCCTTTGTGGGGTGCAGTGAACACAATCTTTTTGGGGTGCAGTGAACAAAATCCTTTTTGGGGTGCAGTGAACAACATCCTTTTTGGGGTGCAGTGAACACAATCTTTTTGGGGTGCAGTGAACAAAATCCTTTGTGGGGTGCAGTGAACACAATCTTTTTGGGGTGCAGTGAACACAATCTTTTTGGGGTGGAGTGAACAACATCCTTTTTGGGGTGCAGTGAACAAAATCCTTTTTGGGGTGCAGTGAACAAAATCATTTTTGGGGTGCAGTGAACACAATCTTTTTGGGGTGCAGTGAACACAATCTTTGTGGGGTGCAGTGAACACAATCTTTTTGGGGTGGAGTGAACAACATCCTTTTTGGGGTGCAGTGAACAACATCCTTTTTGGGGTGCAGTGAACACAATCTTTTTGGGGTGCAGTGAACACAATCTTTGTGGGGTACAGTGAACAGAATCTTTGTGGGGTGCAGTGAACACAATCTTTGGGGGGTACAGTGAACACAATCTTTGTGAGGTGCAGTGAACACAATCTTTGTGGGGTGCAGTGAACACAATCATTGTGGGGTGCAGTGAACTCAATCTTTGTGGGGTACAGTGAACACAATCTCATACTTCTGAAGGTTTGAGGGTGCTGCCTGTTCCATACTCCCCCTACTCCTCATCTAGCCTTTTAGGGGTACAAACAATAGTAATTGGGGCCTAGTGTGGTTGTGTACGTGTGATATACATACACTTTTTTGGGATCATATTTTCTATTCCGCTATTTAATCAAAAACCTTTGGGGATCAGTTAAATTGGGGGATAGTCTGTGTTGGTACGTGTGAGAGAGATCCACCTTTCCAAGTTGTTGGGGTTCATCTCATACTTCTGAAGGTTTGAGGGTGCTGCCTGTTCCATACTCCCCCTACTCCTAGCCTTTTAGGGGTACAAACAATAGTAATTGGGGCCTAGTGTGGTTGTGTACGTGTGATATACATACACTTTTTTGGGATCATATTTTCTATTCCGCTATTTAATCAAAAACCTTTGGGGATCAGTTAAATTGGGGGATAGTCTGTGTTGGTACGTGTGAGAGAGATCCACCTTTCCAAGTTGTTGGGGTTCATCTCATACTTCTGAAGGTTTGAGGGTGCTGCCTGTTCCATACTCCCCCTACTCCTAGCCTTTTAGGGGTACAAACAATAGTAATTGGGGCCTAGTGTGGTTGTGTACGTGTGATATACATACACTTTTTTGGGATCATATTTTCTATTCCGCTATTTAATCAAAAACCTTTGGGGATCAGTTAAATTGGGGGATAGTCTGTGTTGGTACGTGTGAGAGAGATCCACCTTTCCAAGTTGTTGGGGTTCATCTCATACTTCTGAAGGTTTGAGGGTGCTGCCTGTTCCATACTCCCCCTACTCCTAGCCTTTTAGGGGTACAAACAATAGTAATTGGGGCCTAGTGTGGTTGTGTACGTGTGATATACATACACTTTTTTGGGATCATATTTTCTATTCCGCTATTTAATCAAAAACCTTTGGGGATCAGTTAAATTGGGGGATAGTCTGTGTTGGTACGTGTGAGAGAGATCCACCTTTCCAAGTTGTTGGGGTTCATCTCATACTTCTGAAGGTTTGAGGGTGCTGCCTGTTCCATACTCCCCCTACTCCTAGCCTTTTAGGGGTACAAACAATAGTAATTGGGGCCTAGTGTGGTTGTGTACGTGTGATATACATACACTTTTTTGGGATCATATTTTCTATTCCGCTATTTAATCAAAAACCTTTGGGGATCAGTTAAATTGGGGGATAGTCTGTGTTGGTACGTGTGAGAGAGATCCACCTTTCCAAGTTGTTGGGGTTCATCTCATACTTCTGAAGGTTTGAGGGTGCTGCCTGTTCCATACTCCCCCTACTCCTAGCCTTTTAGGGGTACAAACAATAGTAATTGGGGCCTAGTGTGGTTGTGTACGTGTGATATACATACACTTTTTTGGGATCATATTTTCTATTCCGCTATTTAATCAAAAACCTTTGGGGATCAGTTAAATTGGGGGATAGTCTGTGTTGGTACGTGTGAGAGAGATCCACCTTTCCAAGTTGTTGGGGTTCATCTCATACTTCTGAAGGTTTGAGGGTGCTGCCTGTTCCATACTCCCCCTACTCCTAGCCTTTTAGGGGTACAAACAATAGTAATTGGGGCCTAGTGTGGTTGTGTACGTGTGATATACATACACTTTTTTGGGATCATATTTTCTATTCCGCTATTTAATCAAAAACCTTTGGGGATCAGTTAAATTGGGGGATAGTCTGTGTTGGTACGTGTGAGAGAGATCCACCTTTCCAAGTTGTTGGGGTTCATCTCATACTTCTGAAGGTTTGAGGGTGCTGCCTGTTCCATACTCCCCCTACTCCTAGCCTTTTAGGGGTACAAACAATAGTAATTGGGGCCTAGTGTGGTTGTGTACGTGTGATATACATACACTTTTTTGGGATCATATTTTCTATTCCGCTATTTAATCAAAAACCTTTGGGGATCAGTTAAATTGGGGGATAGTCTGTGTTGGTACGTGTGAGAGAGATCCACCTTTCCAAGTTGTTGGGGTTCATCTCATACTTCTGAAGGTTTGAGGGTGCTGCCTGTTCCATACTCCCCCTACTCCTAGCCTTTTAGGGGTACAAACAATAGTAATTGGGGCCTAGTGTGGTTGTGTACGTGTGATATACATACACTTTTTTGGGATCATATTTTCTATTCCGCTATTTAATCAAAAACCTTTGGGGATCAGTTAAATTGGGGGATAGTCTGTGTTGGTACGTGTGAGAGAGATCCACCTTTCCAAGTTGTTGGGGTTCATCTCATACTTCTGAAGGTTTGAGGGTGCTGCCTGTTCCATACTCCCCCTACTCCTAGCCTTTTAGGGGTACAAACAATAGTAATTGGGGCCTAGTGTGGTTGTGTACGTGTGATATACATACACTTTTTTGGGATCATATTTTCTATTCCGCTATTTAATCAAAAACCTTTGGGGATCAGTTAAATTGGGGGATAGTCTGTGTTGGTACGTGTGAGAGAGATCCACCTTTCCAAGTTGTTGGGGTTCATCTCATACTTCTGAAGGTTTGAGGGTGCTGCCTGTTCCATACTCCCCCTACTCCTAGCCTTTTAGGGGTACAAACAATAGTAATTGGGGCCTAGTGTGGTTGTGTACGTGTGATATACATACACTTTTTTGGGATCATATTTTCTATTCCGCTATTTAATCAAAAACCTTTGGGGATCAGTTAAATTGGGGGATAGTCTGTGTTGGTACGTGTGAGAGAGATCCACCTTTCCAAGTTGTTGGGGTTCATCTCATACTTCTGAAGGTTTGAGGGTGCTGCCTGTTCCATACTCCCCCTACTCCTAGCCTTTTAGGGGTACAAACAATAGTAATTGGGGCCTAGTGTGGTTGTGTACGTGTGATATACATACACTTTTTTGGGATCATATTTTCTATTCCGCTATTTAATCAAAAACCTTTGGGGATCAGTTAAATTGGGGGATAGTCTGTGTTGGTACGTGTGAGAGAGATCCACCTTTCCAAGTTGTTGGGGTTCATCTCATACTTCTGAAGGTTTGAGGGTGCTGCCTGTTCCATACCCCCCCTACTCCTCATCTAGCCTTTTAGGGGTACAAACAATAGTAATTGGGGCCTAGTGTGGTTGTGTACGTGTGATATATATACACTTTTTTTGGATCATATTTTCTATTCCGCTATTTAATCAAAAACCTTTGGGGATCAGTTAAATTGGGGGATAGTCTGTGTCGGTACGTGTGAGAGAGATCCACCTTTCCAAGTTGTTGGGGTTCATCTCATACTTCTGAAGGTTTGAGGGTGCTGCCTGTTCCATACCCCCCCTACTCCTCATCTAGCCTTTTAGGGGTACAAACAATAGTAATTGGGGCCTAGTGTGGTTGTGTACGTGCGAGATACATACACTTTTTTTGATCATATTTCCTATTCCGCTATTCAATAAAAACCTTTGAGGATCAATTGAATTGCGGGATAGTCTGTGTCGGTACGTGTGAGAGAGATCCACCTTTCCAAGTTGTTGGGGTTCATCTCATACTTCTGAAGGTTTGAGGGTGCTGCCTGTTCCATACTCCCCCTACTCCTCATCTAGCCTTTTAGGGGTACAAACAATAGTAATTGGGGCCCAGTGTGGTTGTGTACGTGTGATATACATACACTTTTTTGGGATCATATTTTCTATTCCGCTATTTAATCAAAAACCTTTGGGGATCAGTTAAATTGGGGGATAGTCTGTGTCGGTACGTGTGAGAGAGATCCACCTTTCCAAGTTGTTGGGGTTCATCTCATACTTCTGAAGGTTTGAGGGTGCTGCCTGTTCCATACCCCCCCTACTCCTCATCTAGCCTTTTAGGGGTACAAACAATAGTAATTGGGGCCTAGTGTGGTTGTGTACGTGCGAGATACATACACTTTTTTTGATCATATTTCCTATTCCGCTATTCAATAAAAACCTTTGAGGATCAATTGAATTGCGGGATAGTCTGTGTCGGTACGTGTGAGAGAGATCCACCTTTCCAAGTTGTTGGGGTTCATCTCATACTTCTGAAGGTTTGAGGGTGCTGCCTGTTCCATACTCCCCCTACTCCTCATCTAGCCTTTTAGGGGTACAAACAATAGTAATTGGGGCCTAGTGTGGTTGTGTACGTGTGATATACATACACTTTTTTTGGATCATATTTTCTATTCCGCTATTTAATCAAAAACCTTTGGGGATCAGTTAAATTGGGGGATAGTCTGTGTTGGTACGTGTGAGAGAGATCCACCTTTCCAAGTTGTTGGGGTTCATCTCATACTTCTGAAGGTTTGAGGGTGCTGCCTGTTCCATACTCCCCCTACTCCTCATCTAGCCTTTTAGGGGTACAAACAATAGTAATTGGGGCCCAGTGTGGTTGTGTACGTGTGATATACATACACTTTTTTGGGATCATATTTTCTATTCCGCTATTTAATCAAAAACCTTTGGGGATCAGTTAAATTGGGGGATAGTCTGTGTCGGTACGTGTGAGAGAGATCCACCTTTCCAAGTTGTTGGGGTTCATCTCATACTTCTGAAGGTTTGAGGGTGCTGCCTGTTCCATACCCCCCCTACTCCTCATCTAGCCTTTTAGGGGTACAAACAATAGTAATTGGGGCCCAGTGTGGTTGTGTACGTGTGATATACATACACTTTTTTGGGATCATATTTTCTATTCCGCTATTTAATCAAAAACCTTTGGGGATCAGTTAAATTGGGGGATAGTCTGTGTCGGTACGTGTGAGAGAGATCCACCTTTCCAAGTTGTTGGGGTTCATCTCATACTTCTGAAGGTTTGAGGGTGCTGCCTGTTCCATACCCCCCCTACTCCTCATCTAGCCTTTTAGGGGTACAAACAATAGTAATTGGGGCCTAGTGTGGTTGTGTACGTGCGAGATACATACACTTTTTTTGATCATATTTCCTATTCCGCTATTCAATAAAAACCTTTGAGGATCAATTGAATTGCGGGATAGTCTGTGTCGGTACGTGTGAGAGAGATCCACCTTTCCAAGTTGTTGGGGTTCATCTCATACTTCTGAAGGTTTGAGGGTGCTGCCTGTTCCATACTCCCCCTACTCCTCATCTAGCCTTTTAGGGGTACAAACAATAGTAATTGGGGCCTAGTGTGGTTGTGTACGTGTGATATACATACACTTTTTTTGGATCATATTTTCTATTCCGCTATTTAATCAAAAACCTTTGGGGATCAGTTAAATTGGGGGATAGTCTGTGTTGGTACGTGTGAGAGAGATCCACCTTTCCAAGTTGTTGGGGTTCATCTCATACTTCTGAAGGTTTGAGGGTGCTGCCTGTTCCATACTCCCCCTACTCCTCATCTAGCCTTTTAGGGGTACAAACAATAGTAATTGGGGCCCAGTGTGGTTGTGTACGTGTGATATACATACACTTTTTTGGGATCATATTTTCTATTCCGCTATTTAATCAAAAACCTTTGGGGATCAGTTAAATTGGGGGATAGTCTGTGTCGGTACGTGTGAGAGAGCTCCACCTTTCCAAGTTGTTGGGGTTCATCTCATACTTCTGAAGGTTTGAGGGTGCTGCCTGTTCCATACCCCCCCTACTCCTCATCTAGCCTTTTAGGGGTACAAACAATAGTAATTGGGGCCTAGTGTGGTTGTGTACGTGTGATATACATACACTTTTTTTGGATCATATTTTCTATTCCGCTATTTAATCAAAAACCTTTGGGGATCAGTTAAATTGGGGGATAGTCTGTGTCGGTACGTGTGAGAGAGATCCACCTTTCCAAGTTGTTGGGGTTCATCTCATACTTCTGAAGGTTTGAGGGTGCTGCCTGTTCCATACCCCCCCTACTCCTCATCTAGCCTTTTAGGGGTACAAACAATAGTAATTGGGGCCTAGTGTGGTTGTGTACGTGCGAGATACATACACTTTTTTTGATCATATTTCCTATTCCGCTATTCAATAAAAACCTTTGAGGATCAATTGAATTGCGGGATAGTCTGTGTCGGTACGTGTGAGAGAGATCCACCTTTCCAAGTTGTTGGGGTTCATCTCATACTTCTGAAGGTTTGAGGGTGCTGCCTGTTCCATACTCCCCCTACTCCTCATCTAGCCTTTTAGGGGTACAAACAATAGTAATTGGGGCCCAGTGTGGTTGTGTACGTGTGATATACATACACTTTTTTTGGATCATATTTTCTATTCCGCTATTTAATTTAACTGGGCCTCCATGCGAGACCTGTGTGCCTTGTTGCGCTGTTTTGAGTACTCCACCAACATGGCCAGTGGCAATGACGCCGTTCTCAGCTTAACTATCCCACTTCTATGCCTCCTTGAAAAAACAATTCGGGCGATGATGGAAGAGGATGTGGCACAGGATGAGGAGGAGGAGGAGGATGAAGAGGTAACATTTCCAAGGCTTTCAGGGCAGTCATTCGCAAGGGGCTCCGAGGGTGGGTTCCTGCACACGCAAACGCCAGGGACGCAATTGTCCAGCAGGGGCACAGTTCTGGAGGATGAGGAGGATGAGGAGGAGGAGGAGCTGGAGGAGGAGATGGAACCATGTTCACAGCAGGGTGGCACCCAGGCCAGCTCATGGCCATCACTGGTGCGTGGCTGGGGGGATACAGAGGACACGGACGATACACCTCCCACAGAGGACAGCCTTTCGTTGCCTCTGGGCAGCCTGGCACACATGAGCGATTACATGCTGCAGTGTCTCCACAACGACCGCCGAGTTGCCCACATTCTAACTTGAATTACTGGGTGGCCACGCTGCTGGATCCCCGTTACAAGGACAACGTACCGTCCTTAATTCACTCACTGGAGCGCGATCGCAAGATGCGCGAGTACAAGCGCACGCTGGTAGACGCCATGCTGCTGGCATTCCCATCTGACAGCGGGGCCACAGTGGAAGCACAAGGCAGAGGAGGAGGAGGAGGAGGTCGCCAACGCAACCAGGGCACCGCCAGCACCTCAGAAGGCAGGGTTAGCATGGCCGAAATGTGGAAAAGCTTTGTCAGCACGCCACAACAAACAGCAGCACCAGCAGCTCAGATGGAACGTCTTAGCAGGAGGCAGCATTTTACCAACATGGTGGAGCAGTATGTGTGCACACGCCTACATGTAGTGAATGACGGGTCTGCCCCCTTCAACTTCTGGGTCTCCAAATTGGGCACATGGCTTGAGCTTGCCCTTTACGCCTTGGAGGTGCTGGCGTGCCCTGCAGCCAGTGTATTATCTGAACGGGTATTTAGCACGGCTGGGGGCGTTATAACAGACAAGCGCAGCCGCCTGTCCAGAGACAATGTGGACAAGCTCACGTTCATTAAAATGAACCAGGCATGGATCCCACGGGACTTTTCCGTACCTTATGCAGAATAGCAATGGATACCGACCTTACCCACCCATTGTTCCATTTTTGCTCTTTCTCACTCTTTTGGGGTGTACCCTCATTTAAAATTTTTGAAAAGAAGCAGTGTTGGCTACCTCGTCCTCCTCCTCAGGGCCAGATTAATGTAGGGGCTATTGGAGCTGCAGCTCCAGGCCCCTACCTTTTATATAGGCCCCGGGTTGGCCATATTCACTGTTACCGCTCTTCTGTCACTTGTAAACACAGAAGTCTGGCTTCTATGCTCGCTTCCCCAGGCAGCACCCTCAGAACCTCCCCACACAGCGTGAAGGCCGGACAAGGAGGGACAGTTGGCGATGCATGGATGTGTTTATGGGCTTCAGAGACAGCATCCCATGTTGAATTAGGCATGCATGGCTGCACCCTTCCTCCTCTGGGTGCATGGCAAGGCACGGCCCTTAAGGCCCTTCAAAATCCTCAGCACCAAGCCCATGATGCTGTTAATCCGGCCCTGGTCCTCCTCCACCGCCGCTTCCACCTACACCGCCCATAGGTGTGCGCAGCCTATTGCATTAAGGTGTGCACCCCAAAGTTGAAATACACATGCATGTGTTTGCCAGCAGGGAGAGTAATGTATCGGGGCCATGTACCTGTAGGCAAGGAGAAATAGAGCAGAGCAGGTCCCAGGGAGATCTTTCCCATCTCCTCACTGGCAATGCTATGTGCCCTAGGTGATTAGGGTGTGCCCAGGCACACCCAGCACACCCTGTGCGCACGCCTATGTCACCGCCACATCCACCACCACCTCAACCTCCCTCCTACTCCATATGGGCCTCGTCCTTCAGAGATGAAGAAGAACATTGTTTTATTTTTCTGTTTTTTTTTTGTTGTTTTAAGTTATTTCCCTATCCACATTTGTTTGCAGAGCACTTGTCATGCTCTTAATTACGTTTTGCTGCCATTTGCAGCACTCTAGCCCTTTCCTTTGGTGTTTTAGAGCCATTTTAGTGCCTTAAAGTTCGGGTCCCCATTGACTTCAATGGGGTTCGGTGTCCGGGAAAAGTTCGGTAAAAGTCCGGGACACGGACCCGGACTTTTTTTTAAAGTTCGGCCGAACCCGTCGAACACGGACATCTAGGTGTTCGCTCAACCCTAGTTATAACCCTTCTTTGCTGTATCAAAAATGAAAAATAAAAGTTTTGCCTATAGTTCTACTTTAGGTGTAAATAGCACAGCTAAAGGTTCCCTTTATAAGACCTTTTACTGTAACAGACCCCTTACTCAAGAAGAGTATGTCCGCCGTATAAGCTTCACTTGCCAGATACCAGCACAATCCAAGATCCCTTAGCCCACCCAGTCACTTGTCGTGACATCAGTGTTAAGGTGGTAAGAAGCATGAAACTGTTTATTCAAACACACGCACAAAGAGATATACACTCTGGGACAATTCCCCCTCCCCTTTAGCAGCTAATCCACATACAGATATACATCCCATAATAGGTTGATCCCAAGGCATACAGAAAAAATAGAACAGTGGGATAACCATAACAAACCCCACCTCAAACTATGTAGCAATTTGAAAAGTGAAATTGTTTATCTTCCTATATTTCTTGAGTGATATAGTTCAGAAATATTATTGTCCCAAGTGAAAAAGCCCCTTCATTCTTTAAACACACCACACATATAGAACCCAGGAAAACAAAATGCTGAGTCCGGTGTGGTTGCACAGCGAGTCTGAGTAGTGCAGACCTAACTTGAGTTCTTGGTCACCCTGTGCCCCTAATAGACACAGGGTGACTTACACATAAGAGGGGTCGGGGAATCTGGACAAGGAGTTTCCCGACCTTTCTGAGGTAATCTGGGTTCCACGAGCCCCCCACGCAAAGTGACTCCCGTCACACTTACTAAAAGAAATATTAATAATACAGCATGAACATAGTATCATTCCACTTTTCTTAAAGTTTATTAGTTATTAAGTGTGTTATTTCATATGATCATAATATCATATATCACATCATTTTGTCATGAGATCATCATCATCACAAAAGTCTGATTCATAATTTATCTTTTATAGTTTCCAATCCAAGGTCTAGCATGTCAGAGTTTGACAGGTGGGTCTCCGGCTTCTCACAAAGCAGTAAGTAGTTCCTATTTTATATGATGGTGTAGCAATGTTAAATCAAAATATGAATAACTACCTTATTATTTGTACATCATTAAGTGTTTGTGTTTACTTGTTATTAAATTTTTCAAGTTAGCGATAAAGATGATACAACCAGGGAAACATACAAACAGAAATAGGTACAGTAATTCTGCACTACATAGATTCAGTGATTACAACTGTTCACACTTATAAACATCGCCAAGATTGTTGAAAAGATGTTATGATATACAGTATCTCACAAAAGTGAGTACACCCCTCACATGTTTGTAAATATTTTATTATATCTTTTCATGTGACAACACTGAAGAAATTACACTTTGCTACAATGTAAAGTAGTGAGTGTACAGCTTGCATAACAGTGTAAATTTGCTGTCCCCTCAAAATAACACACAGCCATTAATGTCTAAACCGCTGGCAACAAAAGTGAGTACACCTCTAAGTTAAAATGTCCAAATTGGTCCCAATTAGCCATTCTTCGTCCCTGGTGTCATGTGACCCCTTAGTGTTACAAGGTCTCAGGTGTGAATGGGGAGCAGGTGTGTTAAATTTGCTGTTATAACTCTCATTGTCTCATACTGGTCACTGGAAGTTCAACATGGCACCTCATGGCAAAGAACTCTCTGGGGATGTGAAAAAAATAATTGTTGCTCTACATAAAGATGGCCTAGGCTATAAGAAGATTGCCAAGACCCTGAAATTGAGCTGCAGCATGGTGGGAAAGACCATACAGTGGTTTAAAAGGACAGGCTCCACTCAGAACAGGCCTCGCCATGGTCAACCAAAGAAGTTGAGTGCACATGCTCAGCGTCATATCCAGAGGTTTTCTTTGGAAAATAGACGTATGAGTACAAACATGAGTGTAACACCATAGGGGTCCTGTACCAATGAGACAGAAGCTTATGGATAATTTCTTCAATCTTACACAAAATTGAAGATACATGAGAGAGCTGTAGGATTCTTTTTTTCTGATCATCAGACAATTTTTTCTGATCATCAGACGTCCCCCCCCCCTCCCGCCGCCTTCCGTGTCTTTGCTCGGGGCTCCCGTCCCACCGGGAGCCCCGAGCACCCAGCCGGCACGTCCGCTGGCTGGATGGAGTCCCGATGAATGCCTGAAACGGCATCGATCGGGTCTCCGATGACGTAACCCGGAGGCGGCGTCCATGACGTCACTTCCGGGTTACTGTGCTGCAAAAGGCGTCAGTTTTAAAAAACGGCTGTATACAAAAATGTTGTTTTCGGCGTTTTGCATACAGGGAAGTGTAGTGGAGGGGTCTAGGGTCTTTTAGACCCTCGATCCCTCCATAAAGTGTACCTGTCACACATATTGCTGTCACAAGGGATGTTTACATTGCTTGTGACAGCAATAAAAGTGATCAGATTTTTTTTTTTTTTAAAAACCTGTAATAAAGTTGAAAAAAAATAAAAAATAAATAGGAAAAAAAAAATGTAGCCGCCCCCGTCACCGTTAGCTCGCGCACAAAAAAAACGTATATGCAAGTCGAGCCGCGAATAAAATCGCTGTTCAAACCCCACATGTGAGGTATTGCCGTGATCACCAGAGTGTGGGCAATAATTTAAAAAAAAGAGCTACACTCTACCTCAAAACTGGTAACCGTTAAATAAATTTAAAGCGTCGCAGATTGAGATCTCTATTGACCGTAGTTTGTCGCCATCCCACGGGGGGGCGCAATTTTAAACCGTAACATGTTGGGTATCTATTTACTCGGCGTGACATCAAATTTCACAATATACAAAAAAATGGGCTAACTTTACTGTTTAGTATTTTTTAAATGCAGTGAAATGTGATTTTTCAAATTTTTTCCAAAAAAATGGCGTTTTAAAGACCGCTGCGCAAATACCGCGTGACAAAAAATTTTGCAATGATCAACATTTTATTCTCCAGAGTCTTTGCTAAAAATATATATATAATGTTTGGGGGTTCTAAGTAGTTTTCTAGGAAAAAATACTGGTTTTAACTTGTGAACAAAAAGTGTCCGAAATAGGGCTGGGGCTTAAGTGGTTAATGACAATTTGACAAATATTGTAGATATGCAGAACCCAATTGTAAAACTAACCTATATAATTGAGAGATACCTTTGTTTGGAGGTTCAGACAATGAGAGGCTCACACAAGAGGGTTTCAAGGGGATAAAGTTCATCATAGGAGCAGAGTGACTTTACCAGGGAATTTATAAAAAGTGAAAGTTGAGTGTATCTCCATTGATCCATCTTTTGAGGGGCATTGAGTCCACTAATTGCTGGAAATTATTTCAGACTTGAACCTCAGGTTACATGGTATAGTAGGAGAGGTTGTTCTGAAGGCCAGTTCCAAAATTGCCATTCTGGAAGGCCCAAGAGAAAAAGTAATGACCCAGCAGTGGGAGTTATAGTGAGTTATGAGGACATTGCTGTTATGAGTGCATGTAACCTCAAGTAGTTAGGGATAAAGTAATGAAAGGAGAAGTTTCAGGTGAAAAGGGTCAGTATTTGGAAGGTATCCAGTGCACCTTGCTTAAATCATCGTCACTTAGTTGGAATTCTACATTGACCCATCTGTTAGAGTGACATGCATATACCCAGTCAATGATCCTGGTGATGCTAGCAGGCTAGTGGTAACATATGAAGTTAGCCATCCATTCAGTTTGGTTTGAGTTGAGGTATCAAAAGCTGTTTGTGTTTTTAAAAGCAGATATTTGATAAATATTAAAAATCAAATTTATGCAGCGCTAGCATCAGTGTTATTATTCAAGTGAAAATAAATATTAATAAATATTCAATTCATCACACTCAAATTATACTCTATAGGTGATCAAAGTAAAGTGCTCAAGTGCTGTGGATTATAATATAAGTCCATATAAACAATTAATGCCAAGTAAATATAAAAAGTCCTTAATCGTGATCCAAAGTAAGGTGCTGGAGTGCCAAGATATACAAGGTGCTTCAAAGTGATAAGGTGCCCCTCTTGGTTCCCCACTCACCAAATTGCCAATATATTGAAGCCTTGAATAGTATTGCATAGTAGCCCTTATTGCCAGGATCTTTTAGGGAAATTTCTCCATATGGTCTTCGATAAATAAATGGGTCCGCCTCCGCTCTGCGCAGCAGTTTCTTGCAATAAAAGTTTTTATTGCAAGAAACTGCTGCACAGAGCGGAGGCGGACCCATTTATTTATCGAAGGTCATTTGGAGAAATTTCCCTAAAAGATCCTGGCAATAAGGGCTACTATGCAATACTATTCAAGGCTTCAATATATTGGCAATTTGGTGAGTGGGGAACCGAGAGGGGCACCTTATCACTTTGAAGTACCTTGTATATCTTGGCACTCCAGCACCTTACTTTGGATCACGATTAAGGACTTTTTATATTCACTTGGCATTAATTGTTTATATGGACTTATATGATAATCCACAGCACTTGAGCACTTTACTTTGATCACCTATAGAGTATAATTTGAGTGTGATGAATTGAATATTTATTAATATTTATTTTCACTTGAATAATAACACTGATGCTAGCGCTGCATAAATTTGATTTTTAATATTTTTCCTAAGGTTTACTTAGTGTTGCAGCAGCTGCACACACCTTTATATATTTCACATATTTTATATATATTATTTATTCAGTCACATATTTATCTTGTAGCGCGGGTTTAAATTAGTTTTTCACAGATATTTGATAAAGTTTTATTGGTTCCTGCTTGATAAAGAACATAATAATAAATGCATGTGGGTTTAAAGTAATTATTTATAAGTTCTTAAGTTTTTTTTTTGGTCTACATCTATTAAATTTGTACTGTGGATGAAAACTTATATAAGGATATTTTAATGTTTCCACCAACTTGAGTTCCCTAAACAATAGCAAAAAGCATGATGCCTACTATTGGTTACATTTTATTTTGGTGAATATAGTCAGCGTGTGCTTCTTTTCAGATTCCAGAAACACTGACACTGACACAACCAGGAGGGTTGCTGAAGAGGTGGTAGAAACGAAAAGTAAGTACATTATACAATTAGGTTCCATACCTAAATAATACAATATATTTTTTTCTTTAGTTCTCAACATATTTTGTTGATTATAGATAGCGTTTCAGAGTTCAGCTTTAGGAGGGCTAGCCATAGGCCATTCACCAAAATGAAGAACAGATCTATTATTATTTAATTATCTTTACAAACACTCTTTATCAGACAGTTGGATACACAACTTCCTTACCAATTCATTAGGTACAAAATTGGCCTTTGTGTCCTATTTTGTTCAAACTTTTGTATACATTGATAACATCTATATTTCTTATATAATACAATTATGCATGTGCTGTATTGGTCACTACATCTTCTTTTTACATTGCAGTTCCAGTTGCAGTTCCAGTGCCAGTTGCAGTTCCAGTTAAAACGGAAGTTAAAGTTGATGTAGTACCTGATCCATGGCGAGGGTTTTCAGAAAGTGGTATGTTTCTTTGTAGACTACCAATTCCTACAGAAGAGTTGATGCCATTTTTTTATGTTTACCTGCTGCATAATTGTGTTTTTCCATGGTTGTGACATGGAAATATCAATGCTCTGCCTGTCAGTTATTCCTAGAAGCACCTATAAAAAAAAAAGCCTAGTAGTATATTCATTTTCAAGAAATTATTATGATTTTAATATAACAATAAAATGCAATATACCACCATTAATATGGAATCATATGGTATGTAACCGATAACAATAATAAAATGAAAGGGTACATTTATACGTTGTGAGACAAAAAGTATAAAGAGATATTTCAACGTATGAAAAATGGTATAAAACATTATAGGAACATGTGAACATTTTGAATTCAAAGTAATACATTCAGCTTAACAGATTGAGCTGTAGGTGAAAAAATTATAGATTTCTGAACTTTTTGAAAAGAATCATGAAAGAAATTACTTTTAATTATCGGGGATATATTATATTGCAAAGTTTTTGTTGAATCCTTCTTCGGATGATGTGGGCCAATGTATAGAGTGTGTGGGTTAAGGGGGATAGTATATGGTAATGGATCCCAACTTAAGAATGATAGATAACTGGGGTAAAGGGAAGAGATATTGGAGAATGGGTGATTTAGGGTTAAGAAGAGAGTTAGGTGCCTTAAAAGTTAGAAAGGGTATGGGACACTATGAGGGAGATGGAGAAAGTGTTACAATCTAAGATAGATAATCTTTAGTTTTAGATATGTTTGCTGGATGTTTAAGTGTAAAGAGAGAGGGTGATGATATCATATCAAAAACTTGAGGATAAGAAAGATTGTCAGAAATGTCAGTGTATAGACTCTCCATCTCGCAAAAAACTAGACTAGAATATTATAGTAGTCAATTAAGATCTGATTGTATGGGTAAGGTTACAAGGGTAAGGATTCTTGAAAGTGGAGCCAACAAATCCAGGTTCAGGTGAATTTGGAAGGTTTGTCCTTTGCTATGCTTTTTACCTCTTCCATATCTGCCAATTATCATACATAACGGTACCAGTCTGTGAGTCCTGGTGTCGTAGAGGTACTCCATTTCGAGGGAATGCAGCATTTACAAGGTGTAGGGCTAAAGATCTATAGCATGTAGATTTTGGGAGAGATGAGTGGTGAAGTAGATATTGTGCAGGAGTGTAGTCAAGGGTGTATGTGGTGATCTTTGTTATTGTTTTATGTATTGCTTTCCAAAAAAAAAAAATATATATATATATATATATATATATATATATATATATATAATGTATTGAAGAGTCTTCTATCCAGCCAATGGGATGAGCTTTAGGCATCCTTTTTCTGGTCTCCTCTGCTTCATCATTGCAAAAAGACTGTTATGAATTCATAAGAATTCATCTATTATCAGATGGTTTCATCTAAGAGTTCATTCAGACAAAGCAAACCAAATGGCATGCAGAAATAGCAAGTCAAAAGGTTGGTAGCCTCTGATGTGATGTCATGCTAGCTAAACCATAAACATTTTTGAGTATAAAAAGAATGCCGGCACATTAAAGCTTCTTTTTAATGCAGTTTATTCAAGCAAAGGCAGCAATATAAACATGGAAATGCTTTTCCATGTTCATATTGCTGCCTTTGCTGGAATAAATTGCATTAAGTAGAAGCTTTCGTGTGCTGGCTTTCTTTTCATATTCATAAATGTTTTTGGACGTTATAGCTTGAGCACCAACACTCAGCTCTGCATTGGTTCATCAGCGGTTTGAGCTTGGATCCTGCCTAAACCATTTCCCTTATTGTAAACATTTCATTGTAAAACAAATGTTATATTTACAATAAAATAAAACAAAATATTACTTTACAAAAATAGAAACATAAAAAAAAAAAATGTACCCAACCACATTTTCCTGGAAAAGTGCAGTCAGTCTAGGAGGAAAATACAATTGAATTTGATCAGATTAATTTTATTTTTGTTAATTTTTTTTTGTTTTTTAAAGTCACAGACTGTTTGATTCTATTAAATCTGTGACTAATTATGACTAATTATGTGTGGTGGACATTAAGGAGGAAATACAGATACTTTTTGAAAATTGGAGTATTTAAAAAGTATAAGGGTATCCATAATAACCAATCAAGTTTCAGTTTTCATGTTATTTGCACATAATAGGTGTACTTGTTTGCAGGGAAACACAGATTTTACTTACCCCTGGTATTTTATTAATGGCTACAGACTACTGGATAAATGGCTAGGGAATTCAGAAAGTGATTAAATATTAAATAAGCTGTCAGTGGAAAGTGCCAGTGTTGGTTATAAGCAACATATAAGTCTTTAAGACAAAAGAAACTGCCATTTTATTGTACCTCATCTTAATGATGTTATAGATAACAACATTGTAAAAAGAAAAGCGTAATTGCATATACCATTACTCATTCTGAATAAATATATTTAACCATGTTATGTGAGTTTAGACATCTTTTTCTTAACTTATAATAGCTGTCAGCATTTGATTAATGTGTTCATCCATTCATCCGACTTTTCATATCCTTCCCAGACATTTCCATTGTCTTGTAACTAGGCTTTTCTGGAAGTTGTTTTAAAATACTTCATACTAGAACAGACAATTTTCTTTGCAAATTACAGTTTACAGGGAAGAATCTTTGCCCTGCAAGAAAAGATGGTCCTTTTTAAAGTCTTTATAGCAGCCTTTCCCTCATAAGTGAAATTAATATCCTTTGATACTTTAGAAATGTGCCTATTATTGATCTTATGTAACATCTGACCAGGAATTCTCAGCTATTTACTACCACATTATGCTAGGAAATTACATTCAGTACGGTCTTATTGTGTTTTGTGGAATAACTAAGTTAGAAAATTAGACTGATTTCTATGCATTCAATACTTTCAGGAGTTCCTGCCAAAGAAGAAGTGAACTCAAGACTACCAGTGGAAACAGTAGCCTTGGGAGGCATAAGTATGAGAACCTTTTATAAAGGGCATACAACTTTTAAGTGTTTAGTGTAATTATAATATTGCATATTATTAATTCAAGACTCTAGGTAAATACAGAACATCATCAAATGTATTTTAAAATACTGCTAGTAGAAGTAGACGGGAGATGAGTTATACGTAACATGGTGGGTGCAGAATTTAAAATGTGCAGCTCAAAGAGGAATTCCAGGCAGTTAGAAACACTAATTTTATTTTATTTTTAAATTGTCAAATGTATTTTCTTAATTCAGCTAGTGCAGGTAAATGAAATTGACTTGATTTCAGGCTCTGTTACTGCGCCCTGAGTGCCTAATCACAGCCTGGAGATAATAAGGCTACCTGGGCCTTGGTGGACTAAATGACAGAAATGACTATTGCATTGGTTTTATCATAAAGGCTGCATAACTAATACAGACAGTTTTATAACAAAATTATTAATAGTAAAATATCACTACTTACAGAGCAGGCTTTGCACCTTTGTTATATGAAGTTTAAGACATAGGAGCTAAATAATGTACAGTATCAAGAGCATAACATCCAAACAAGGCAAACAGCTTTCTTAACCAGATTTACTGCATCAGGGCAGCTCTCCTGAGCAGAATCACATATATACGCGATTCTGCACTTCCGCCTTCAGGTGGTGTGCGCCACCTGCAGGTGGTGTGCACTGCCACTGGCGGGCTGCTTTTTCTGTGATTATTTACAGCAGAAGCTGATCTGCAGGTGATGGTCACTGGATGTTCACCGACACCTGCCGATCGCTGGGCAGAGACACAGAACAGAGCTCTGGCTATGTAAACAAGGCAGAGCTCCTTTCTGGCAGGGGGGAAAGTATGGATTTTGGGTCTCTGCAAAGCAGCAAATAAAATAATCTCTTCCTTTAGTAAAAGCACCTAACAAAGTACAGAAAAACACTGGCTAGACACACAGTTAAACCCCAGCCTGTGTCATTAGTACAGTGACAGTGAATATTTTTAGCACTAATTACTGTATATGTGTCACTGGTTCCCACAAAGTGTCAAAAATGTCAGTGTCAGATTGTCCCCCACAATACTGCAGTCCTGATCGCCACCATTACTAGTATAAAAAAAAAATCAATAAAAATGCCAGTATATATACCATAGTTTGTAGACGCTATAACTTTTGCGCAAACCAATTAATATACGCTTATTGAAATTTTTTTAACCAAAAGCATGTAGCAGAATATATATTGGCCAAAATTTATAATGAAATTCGTTTTTCTTTTTTTATTGGATATGTTTTATAACGGAAATTAAAAAGTATTGTTTTTTTTTTTTGTCTTTTTAATTGTCAACCTTTTTTTGTTTATAGTACAAACAATAAAACGTGTAGAAGTATACTCAAATATATATCGTCCCTTGGAACATATACAATGGTATAAGTAGCGCAGGTATAATTGAGGAGAAATGACGTAGTTAAAACTAGTCACATCTTATTATAGTCCTTAAACGTCCATCAGTGGCAAAATTTCAAAACAAGGGGTTAATTCCTCCAGCAATAGTCCAATCCACCAAGTGAGAAACACCACCAAGTGTTGGGGTCACCACTGCTCTACACCTCCACCGATGTGATAATGGGGGGAATGGCAACTCACCAGAAGCTATGGCCCACCTATTTGCATAGGACAGGCAAACAAGCTGTTGTAACACAAATCCCACTCAGGAGCGATTACTGCTGCTATTACTGGATTTCAATCTCGGGTAATCACGTGTCTCCCTTCTCCTCCCGATAATTGCGGCTCAGTCTCACTGCTGCTGCCTGCAGGAGTAGCGTCTCTGGGCTGGCTCTGCGTTCTTCTCTCACAGCGGCGTCGGACTCCGAGTGTCACTCCACTGTCTGTCAGGTCAGGTGGTCACTCCGGCTGTACTGTAGACTTCTTCTTCTGCCTGCGGAGTGCGGACTGCAGCTTTTCTTCCACGGAGTTCGCCTCAGTAGTCGAGTCCTCACGCGCTCTCCTCTCTCTCAGCCGGGCGGGAAGTTCCGGGAACGGAAGGTGATTACGACATGACGTCGGGGCGGTGCACCGCCCCGACGTCATGTCGTAATCACCTTCCGTTCCCGGAACTTCCCGCCCGGCTGAGAGAGAGGAGAGCGCGTGAGGACTCGACTACTGAGGCGAACTCCGTGGAAGAAAAGCTGCAGTCCGCACTCCGCAGGCAGAAGAAGAAGTCTACAGTACAGCCGGAGTGACCACCTGACCTGACAGACAGTGGAGTGACACTCGGAGTCCGACGCCGCTGTGAGAGAAGAACGCAGAGCCAGCCCAGAGACGCTACTCCTGCAGGCAGCAGCAGTGAGACTGAGCCGCAATTATCGGGAGGAGAAGGGAGACACGTGATTACCCGAGATTGAAATCCAGTAATAGCATCAGTAATCGCTCCTGAGTGGGATTTGTGTTACAACAGCTTGTTTGCCTGTCCTATGCAAATAGGTGGGCCATAGCTTCTGGTGAGTTGCCATTCCCCCCATTATCACATCGGTGGAGGTGTAGAGCAGTGGTGACCCCAACACTTGGTGGTGTTTCTCACTTGGTGGATTGGACTATTGCTGGAGGAATTAACCCCTTGTTTTGAAATTTTGCCACTGATGGACGTTTAAGGACTATAATAAGATGTGACTAGTTTTAACTACGTCATTTCTCCTCAATTATACCTGCGCTACTTATACCATTGTATATGTTCCAAGGGACGATATATATTTGAGTATACTTCTACACATTCTCTTTCTTAAAGTAGCTGCGGTATTGTCTGTTTAAGGCTTGTTTTGAGGTCACTTGTGCACAGGGGATATATTTGTATCACCAGTAGAGGGCAGATTTGTGCTACACATATATATTTTTTCAAACAATAAAACGTGCAGTGTGGATTAAATACCACTGAAAGAAAGCTATGTTTGTGGGGAAAAAATGAAAAAAATTCCATGAGCATGCAATTGTTAGTTAAAGTAACGCAGTGCTGTATCGCAAAAAAATGGTCTGGTCATGAAGGGGGTAAATTCTCCAGAGGTCAAGTGGTTAATATAGCCCCTAAAGGGATTGAAATAGTACGTCATATATTCTACAGTTTTCTACACAGATTGTTTTACTGTTATAATGTTCTGTCATTTAATGTTGTAGACTGCAAAATAGATCTGGTGTTCCTCATTGATGGCAGCTGGAGCATTGGTAAGAGACGTTTCAGGATTCAGAAACTTTTCCTAAGCCAGATGGCGGATGCTCTGGATGTTGGCATTTCTGGACCTCTCATGGGTATTGTACAATATGGGTAAGAATATTTTCTTTATATACATTTTCTTTATCTAATAGCAGCAGTGTGGTTGTCTAAAATTGGTGATAACCTAGCTTAATATGTTTCATGGGGGTCCACTGATTGGCCACCAGGCACAGCTGCACCAGAATTTGCACTCTCCAGTCTTAGTAAATCAACCTTAATGACTTGCACCTCATGCAAAAATGACCTCACGCATGCACGGGCACACGTTCACTAGTACAAAGTTAAATGTAGTGCTTTCTACTAAAGAAATGGTTTAATAGATTAAGAAATGTAAATCAGTGCAATTTGTCTTCATTTTAGCTTAGCAACCCACTTGGCACGTAAATATTTTAGCCTCCTTCCAAAATCATCAATTAATTTTCCTCATGTACTGCAGAAGACTGTGTTTGTCATAGTTATGACAATTACTTGTTTTCCTTCCTTTAGGGATGACCCATCAACAGAATTCAGCCTTCGATCATATTTCAACTCTAAGGACCTGAGAAATGCCATTGAAAAAATTCCACAAAAAGGAGGATATTCTAATGTTGGTAAGTTAATGTAAACATAATTTTAATCACACAGTGGGGTTGCGTTAGTAAAACTGCACTCTTCGGTTTTAGTAAATTAACCCTAATCTTTGCTGGGAAGCTTGATTTCAGAAGTGATTCTAAATCCACAATTGTTTACAATATATTGTTGCAAACTGATCCCATATGCCAAACCAAGGCTTTTTTTCTGCAGGAACACGGGGGAACGCAGTTCCAGCACATCTAGCATTGCGTATATAAAATGGCAAGAGGTGCTGGGGTGTGCTGAAGGGTCTATTGATGCTGGCTACTGGGAAATCTATTGTTTCTGGCGGAGGGTCTATTGTTACTGATGTGAATCTATTGTTACTAAGGAGTATTTTGTTGCTCAGGGTCTACTGTTGCAGGGGGGATTTATTGTTGCTGAGGGCATCTATTGTTGGTAGAGTGGATCCATTGTTAGGGGGGGTATTTTGTTGCTCAGGGTCTATTGTTGCAGCAGGGGACTGTTGTTTCTAAGCAATCTATTGTTGCTGGGGGTATCTAATGATGCTAGGGGGGACTATTGTTGCTTATAGAGATCTGTTGTTGCTGGGGAGGTCTGTTGTTACTGGCTGAAGTGGATCTAATTTACTCCTTTCCTATTATCATTAACAAATTATACATACATACCATACAAATTATTTAGCACCACAAAATAATACTTGGTTCTCTAAGAGGGGCAGTACTGGGAGGTGGGTAGGTGTAGAACCAAGGGACGATGCTTGGAGGTAGGTAGTTGGTGACTTGGAAAGGAGGAGTACCTGCACCTATTTTCTGAGAAAAAAAAGCCCTCTGTAGCAAACAATATATTAATCTGTGGTTATGCTTAGGATTTTGAAAGTCACACATATATCCTAAAAACTTCAACAACGTTTTAAAGATGAGTTTAAGGATGTGCTTCTTATGTCCAGCTCCTCCCTCCACCATTATTATTGGCAATTACCATTTTGACAGCTAGTAATTGGTTTGTATGACACAGTAAGAACAGCGGTAAAAATGTAGCCAACCCTGTGTAAAAGGACACTTGCAGATTGTATGCAAGTGTCATTGAGTAAATACAATGAATCAATGCATTGTTTACTGTATTTATTATTTCATGTATATATGGTGTGACCTTTGATCTGTATTTGACATCACTTAAAAAAACCTTACAGGTTTTGTAAAAACAAAATGTATTCCTATTAAGCTCCTTTTTAACCCCTTTTAACAGTTAGTTCTCCCTATTTAGCCCAAATTAACTAATTTTTCCCCTTCTCTCTTTAGCTATTATTTTTCTGAAGTTTTTTTTGTATATTTTTTTTATCAATAATATTTTATTGTTTTCATTCCTTTTTTCACTGATATATAACAAGAAAGTGGGTAAAGTTGAAAAAAGGTCTTTATTTCATTTGGAGTGAACTTTGCCATACTTTAGACAAAAAAACATATGTAAAACATACATATGTAAAATAATATAAATATGTTCAGGTCCTTAAGGGGTATACAGGTGCAGGAGCTGAAGTGGGTAATAATGAAATACATGGATAAAACCATAAAACACTTCTACTACTCGTAGATGTACATATAAAACCAAATAGTGTAGCACTAATTACTAATAAAACCTAATAAAAGTCTGATGTAGAATTAATGGTAACAACACACAAGCAGTTCACATAATTTACTAAAAAAACACACCAAAATCATCAGTACAAGTGTAAATTGTAACAATCTTTAGTGACTGTGCAAACAATCATAGTGTACCACCTATATTTAGCCAGCCATACACACTGCAATTTGTGACAAATCTTGGTGAAAATAAAAAAAAAGTCCAAAAAGTATTTAGCCATTGGCTAAATATCGGTGGTTCACAATGATTGTTTTCACTTATAGTACAAAATGTTTAAAAATGTATACAGCATTCAACATATATGAAAAATCTGCAATGCACCAATACCACCATGAAGTGTCAGAAATCATATATCACCACCCTGTCTCATGATATCATTAGATCATTATGACTATCATTTCAGGAAAGGCTCTGTCCTATGTGAACAAGAATTACTTTTCTGATGCCAGTGGGAATAGAGGAGCAGCTCCAAATGTGGCTGTAGTTCTTGTTGATGGATGGCCAACAGATAAAGTGGAAGAAGCCTCTCGTCTTGCTCGGGAATCAGGAATAAATATTTTCTTTGTGACAATTGAAGGTGCAGATGACAATGAAAAGTCTAGTGTTGTGGAACCAAACTTTGTAGAGAAGGTAATTTATCCTTTTATATGTTTGTGTAGATCTAAAATGAACCACACAGCATAGAAATGGTGAAAACATATACCACTGTCTGTCATTAACTTATATTAACTAGAAAATACAATGTTCAATTATTTAGTAAAAAAATATATTTATAAATGTTTAAAATTTTATATATTTTTACTATTATATTATATTATATTTTTTAGATATTTTTATCTTTGAAATATAAAAATGTTTGATTTCCTTATAAATGTTTATTATATGAGAAACAAAAAAAAGGCAAACATCTGGCACTTGGATTTAAACTATAATAAATTGGCTAAATTAAGAAATGAATAAAATTAACTAATAAAGTAAAGGTATACTTACAGCTGAAAGTAGGAGAAAGGATGAATGCAAGTGGGAGATCATATATTTTGGCTCGTTGATCTGTCCATGTATGGAGTGAAGACTGTACTGAATAACCTGAGTGATTCAGTACAGTCTCCACTCCATACATGCACAGATCAACAAACCAATATATATGATCTCCCACTTTTATTTGTCCTTTCTCCAACTTTCAACTGATGTTAGTGTACCTTAATTGTATTACTTAAGGTGGTTCTAGCTACAGGGAATGTTTACCATAATGCACTCAATGCATTTAGGTGAAAAATGTCCCTGAATTTGTTTCAACACACACACACACACACACACAGCCCAGCTCGTAAGTGAGCCTGTAGGTGCTCCTCCATAGGAAGCAGCTTTCCATGGTGGCACATAGAGAAGAGGAAGAGCCTAGACCACCAGCTTGAAACCCTAGAAGAGGGGGTTTGGGCGCTCCTCTGTGCAATACCATTGCACATAGCAGGTACGTTTTATTTTTTTAGAAAATAAAAGTGTTAAGCTTTACAACTTCTTTAACATTATACGTTTCTTCATTTAACCAATTTATTATAATAATTCTAACTGCCAGGTGTTTTCCTTTTTTGTTCCATGTATGTATGGACTAATCCCTGTCTGGACTCTTTCAGAATTTTAGGAAAAATAAAAAATATTAAGTAGCGCTCTATGATCAGGATCTGAAAATTGTAGATGTACGAGAGCAGTCAATGAGAACCATGGAAAAAGGCAGTAATTTATTATACCAATGACAAAGTCATAGGGAAACTATTGAAAGATGAAAATTAAAATTAAAATTAAAAAAGCCAACGATATCACTAGAAGACACATGGGCATGAAGGGGCTAACACCATCCAGGGGGCTCGCTGGTGGAGCATGGAAGGGTGCCACTGACCATGCTGTGAAGTGTAGAAACCCGGTCTGGAGGATGTGCTCCCAAGACTGGTGGCTGAAGGCTTCCATCCAGGGGATGGTATTGCCGCAGAGTGCAGGAGGATGTGGGGCTGCCCTAGGCTAAGCCGAGGGTCATGGATGCCTGCTCCAGGGAGCCTTGCCGATGACTTTGATAAAGCACATGCGCACGAAACGAGTCATCACAGCAACAGATAGCCTGTGTTTCACATTGGCTCATGGGCATTCATCTCCCCTGCACACCTCCGGCTCGCGGCTGACGTCACCAGGGCGTGCCTGACATCCCTGCTCAGCTCGGCTCCCCTGGTCTCTGGTTTTCATCTTTGCCAGGCTCTCACCCACAATCGGCAAGGCTCCCTGGAGCACGTATCCTTGACCCTCAGCTTGGCCCAGGGCAACCCCATGTCCCCCCAAGCTCTGCGGCAATACCATCCCCTGGATATAGCCGTTGCCTTCAGCCACCAGCCTTGGGTGCACATCCTCCAGACTGGGTTTCTACACTTCATAGCATGGTCAGTGGCGCCCTTGCATGTTCTACCAGCGAGCCCCCCAGATCGTGTTAAACTCTTAATGCCCGTGTGTCTTCTAGTGGTATCATTGGCTTTTTTCATTTTCATTTTAATTTTCATCTTTCAATTGTTTTCTTATGATTTTTTCATTGGTATAATAAATTACTGCCTTTTTCCATGGTTCTCATTGACTGCTCTCCTACATCTATACAATATTCGGATCCTGATCATAGAGCGCTGCTTAATAGTTTTTCTTGTTCATGTCACATTTCCCCTAAATGTTTTTGGCAACTGCGTTGGCCCTGGATCATTAACTTTTCTTGTACTGTGATATAACATTGCAGGACCCACAGTTTTCATAGCGCTATAGGAATTATGGTTTTTTTTTAGAATTTTAGGCATCTTATATTTCTATTTTTGCTCCGGAATCCACAGTAGCTCCAGCACTCCGGAGTTTTTGATTTATTATATAAGGATTCTCTTGAGCACTGTTAGTTTTCTAAAGAGTGAGCACAGTAGTAGTTTTCTTTCAGGCATGCTGTCTTTTCTTGAAATCTTGGAATGGAGCTGTATGGAGGGTGGGAGACAGAGACATGAGTCACTCCTCTGACCCATTCACTTTTAGGTGTACATTTTTCCTTGACCTACTGAACTCTGTACACGACAGGATTTTTTCAACAATAGGTATGTATCGAAAGGACAGTGGGTAAAAGGGGCCTAAATGTCCACCTGCTTGTTAGTTGCAAAAATACTAAATTATCATATGCAATATTTAATATTTACCTGAAAAATATATATTGTTTCATTTTTTATTTTACCTGATTGTAATGCACAAAAAAATGTACCTTAAAGTTCACATTGATAAGAAAAGCAAAGAGAAACAAAAGACTTTATGTATGTAAAATACCTAAAATATCTGTGCTTGTGTCAGAAGCAGTTGGATTCCAGCCATCAGCTGGCAGTAGTAACTTTCAAGTGGACTTGTTCAGAAACGTTTAAGATGCTTTGCCACTTATAAAAGTAACTTCCTCAGTTCTACATATAATTCCACTATATCATCTCAATCTTGGGAATCTGAAAAAAATTAACACCTTTAGCCATGTAAATTGAAGGATTAACACCTACTGCAGACTTTCTGACATGTGGGGTTGGATTATATTATAAGTATACAGTGGGTACGGAAAGTATTCAGACCCCCTTAAATTTTTCACTCTTTGTTATATTGCAGCCATTTGCTAAAATCATTTTAAGTTCATTCTTCTTCCTCATGAATGTACACATAGCACCCCATACTGACAGAAAAACACAGAATTGTTGACATTGTTGCAGATTTATTAAAAAAGAAAAACTGAAATATCACATGGTCCTAAGTATTCAGACCCTTTGCTGTGACACTCGTATATTTAACTCGGGTGCTTTCCATTTCTTCTGATCATCCTTGAGATGGTTCTACACCTTCATTTGAGTCCAGCTGTGTTTGATTATACTGATTGGACTTGATTAGGAAAGCCACACACCTGTCTATATAAGACCTTCCAGATCACAATGCATGTCAGAGCAAATGAGAATCATGAGGTCAAAGGAACTGCCTGAAGAGCTCAGAGACAGAATTGTGACAAGGCACAGATCTGGCCAAGGTTACAAAAAGATTTCTGCTGCACTTAAGGTTCCTAAGAGCACAGTGGCCTCCATAATCCTCAAATGGAAGACGTTTGGGATGACCAGAACCCTTCCTAGAGCTGGCCGTCCGGCCAAACTGAGCTATCGGGGGAGAAGAGCCTTGGTGAGAGAGGTAAAGAACAACCCAAAGATCCCTGTGGCTGAGCTCCAGAGATGCAGTCAGGAGATGGGAGAAAGTTGTAGAAAGTCAACCATCACTGCAGCCCTCCACCAGTCGGGGCTTTATGGCAGAGTGGCCCCACGGAAGCCTCTCCTCAGTGTAAGACACATGAAAGCCCGCATGGAGTTTGCTAAAAAACACCTGAAGGACTCCAAGATGGTGAGAAATAAGATTCTCTGGTCTGATGAGACCAAAATAGAACTTTTTGGCCTTAATTCTAAGCGGTATGTGTGGAGAAAACCAGGCACTGCTCATCACCTGTCCAATACAGTCCCAACAGTGAAGCATGGTGGTGGCAGCATCATGCTGTGGGGGTGTGTTTCAGCTGCAGGGACAGGACGACTGGTTGCAATCGAGGGAAAGATGAATGCGGCCAAGTACAGGGATATCCTGGACAAAAACCTTCTCCAGAGTGCTCTGGACCTCAGACTGGGCCGAAGGTTTACCTTGCAACAAGACAATGACCCTAAGCACACAGCTAAAATAACGAAGGAGTGGCTTCACAACAACTCCGTGACTGTTCTTGAATGGCCCAGCCAGAGCCCTGACTTAAACCCAATTGAGCATCTCTGGAGAGACCTAAAAATGGCTGTCCACCAACGTTTACCATCCAACCTGACAGAACTGGAGAGGATCTGCAAGGAGGAATGGCAGAGGATCCCCAAATCCAGGTGTGAAAGACTTGTTGCATCTTTCCCAAAAAGACTCCTGGCTGTATTAGATCAAAAGGGGGCTTCTACTAAATACTGAGCAAAGGGTCTGAATACTTAGGACCATGTGATATTTCAGTTTTTCTTTTTTAATAAATCTGCAACAATGTCAACAATTCTGTGTTTTTCTGTCAGTATGGGGTGCTATGTGTGCATTCATGAGGAAGAAGAATGAACTTAAATGATTTTAGCAAATGGCTGCAATATAACAAAGAGTGAAAAATTTAAGGGGGTCTGAATACTTTCCGTACCCACTGTATATATATTATAAATAGAAAAGGTTGTTTTCACAAACTTTTACATCTCCCTTCCTTTTTTCGGGCAATCAACATCTGCCTTAAAAGTATTCCATTGTGATTGGATTAAGGTGACCAAGTTACCTGTGTACATATAGATGAATGAGTGGCAAATGTTCAGCATTACGGAACACATCCAGTTAAAGTGATTAACTGCTACTAGCTACTACCATGACCTGGATGAATGAAAACCTTCACACGTTAGAAACAACAATACGAAAATGATTAATTGCAATATACTGTAGGCTTATATATTCTATATACATTTATCAGCCACTTTATTATGTACACCTTGCTAGTCCCGGATTGCCTTTAGAATAGGCAATGGGATAGATATGGTCAGCAACAATACTCAGGTAGGCCGTGGCGTTTAAACAATGGTCCATTGGTACTAAGGGGTCCAAAGTGTGCCATTAAAATATCCCCCACACCCTTACACCACCACCACCAGCCAGAACCATTGATACAAGGCAGGATGGATCCATGCTTTCATGTTTACACCAAATTATGACCCCATCATCTGAATGTTGCAGCTATCTGTGTGCTACCACCTAGTTTTAGCCTAATTAGTGTAGCGGTATTCATTCAAACTAACAGTCATCTTTTCTTTTTTTTTTGCAGGCTGTTTGTAGGACCAATGGTCATTTTTCCATCAATGTTCCCAGTTGGTTTGGTCTCCATAAAATTGTGAACCCAATGGTGAAGCGTATGTGTGATATTGATAAGTTAGTCTGTAGCAAGACCTGTCTTAATGCTGCTGATATTGGGTTCATCATTGATGGATCCAGTAGTGTTGGTACAGGAAACTTCCGCACGGTTCTTCAGTTCATAGCTAATATAACAAGCGAGTTTGAGATTTCGGACACAGACACAAGAATTGGAGCTGTACAGTATACATATGAACAGAGGCTGGAGTTTGGTTTTGATAAGTACAGCACAAAGCAAGATGTTGTTAATGCCATAATGAGGATCGGCTATTGGAGTGGAGGCACAAGTACAGGAGCAGCCATCACATATGCAACTGAACAGCTATTTAGCAAATCAAAACCAAACAAGAGGAAGATCATGATTGTAATAACTGACGGTCGTTCTTACGATGATGTCCGGGCTCCGGCTGCAGCTGCTCATCGAAATGGTAATTTATTTCACAAAAAAATTGTCATTATTTTTACTTTATCATCCTGAGCAAGTTAAAAAGTGCATACACTGCAAAATATTCAGCATTTGGGTTACCTTTAGTTGGTTGTAAGTCAAGCAGTATAGGAACTCAATTTAAAGGAGTTCAGAGCATTCCACTTTAAAATATCAGCATTGTAATAACAATAAAAAAAGTCAGTTATATTTGAAAATCCAATTTAAACGTACTTGAAAAAGTAAGTTTATATTGTGATACAGGGGCTGATTTATTAACACAGGAGATTGCAAAATCTGGTGCAGCTATGCATAGAAACCAATGAGCTTTCAAGTTTGTTGTCAAAACTTAATTGGACAAGCTGAAGTTAGAAGTTGATTGGCTACCATGCACAGCTGCACCAGATGTTGCACTCTCTAGTTTTAGTAACTCAACCCCACAGTGCAGAGGCGCAACTAGAGCCTTCAGGGCACTAGTGCAAGAAAACATGAAGGACCCCCCTGACCCCCGCCCTTCCCTCTAAGAAATAACATTTCTAGTCATATAATTGTAATCACAAAAGTCCCCCCTTACATCAGAGTGCACAGAGTTCCCCCTTTATATCTGAATACACAGAGTTACCTTTTACATCTTATTCCACAGAGTTCTCTTTACACCTGTATCTGCAAAAGTCCTCTTTATATCTGAATCCACAGAGTTTCCAGTTACATCTGAATTTGCATAGTTCACCTTTACATCTGAATCCGCAGAGTTTCCCCATTCACCTGAATCCCCAGAGTTCCTTTTATCTGGATCTGCAGAGTTCCCCTTTACATCTGAATCCACAAAGTAGCCCCTTACATCTGAATCCTCAGAGTTTCCCTTACATTTGAACACGCAGATTTTTTTTTACACTATAAGGGGCGAACTTGCAGACTCTGATGTAAGGGAGCACTCTAAAGACTAATTAAGGGGGAACACTGATGTAGGCAGGGAACGCTGCAGACTTTGGTGTCAAGGGTAACCAGAGCCCCCACTTACATCATAGTTACCAGTATTCCCCATTAATCAGGGTTCCCAGAGCACCCCTTACATCAGACTCTGCAGAGCCCCCCTTAAAGCAGAGTGTTCAGAGCGCCCCTTAACATTACATTTTACACAGAGTCCCTCTTACATTGGTGTACTCACTGGGAGGCAGAAGAGAGAAGGGAGGAAAGGGAGAGAATTAATTTACAGTGGATGGATGGTGAGCTTATTCAGGGATTGGTAGTTGGCACCTTTCCTTATCTGGCTGCTGGGCTTCAAATTTCCCACCCATGCATCCCATTTTGTGAGGCACAGCACTGCCAGGGAATGTTGGCAGGGCAGACACTTGAGAAGAAGGTAGTGCGGGGGGTGGGGGGGTGGGAGGGAACCATCAGCGCTGGCTCTGTGCTGCATGAGAGAGAAATTCTCAGCTCAGAGTCCTGCAGCCAGCAACCTCCTTGGGGAGCCACAGTCCGGGCTCTTGGGGCCCTCCTACAGTGACGGGATTCCAGAGCCCAGGTTGTAAGTAAGACCTTTGCGACCCTGGTAGTTCCACCACTGTCCAAGTGTCATTCACTTGCAATGATGCACCAAAACACTAAGACAACTCTGCAGCACACTGTAATGCACTAGTAAAGGTGCATTATGTTGCATTTATTTGAATGGTCTGCAAGCTACAACACATGATAATGTGCAACATAAAATGCGTTACACAGCACATCAGAATGGAAAGCTGTAAAGGGGGCCTCAATGATGAAGAGAAGTAGCAATATACAGCAAATGAGAATCTCTATTATGTTTCTATTTCCCCCTGTTTGATAGCTGTCAGGCACCTAACACACATCGAAATACAATACATTTTTCAAAGAGTTAACTTCTGACAGATTAAATTACTACTTAGCTGCAGTGCTTTTTGCAGAGCCCTTGTACCCCACTGATTGTTTTAAATGTTCCCAGGGCTGGAGAGCCCTCCCCTGGGCTCCTCCCACTTGTGAGGGCAAAAAGTCACATCTTTTCCATTTTTAAACATGGAACCCAGAGCCGCCGCCAGCCAGTGCGAATGTGCGGAATGGTGCGCTGCAATTATATCATCGGAAGCTGTCTAAAACGGCAAAAAAATAGCGCCTCACCGCCGGTTCTCCCCTATAGGGAGACAGGACGCCTCCTAGCACAGAGTGCACCGCACACACCTAACCACCTGCCAGGTATTCAAAAATAAAAACAAACTAAGCAAGAAAGGAGAGAAAGAATGGAAAGTGAAAAGGAAAGGGAAAGAAAAAGGGAAAGATATAGCCTGCCAGGTCCAAAAGAAAAATAGAGCTGACCTCCCCCCCCCCCCCCCCCACCCCCCAGCCAGATCTGTATACCATAGTAAGAGGAGCTGCAGATTTCGTTCCTAAAGAGGAAACACTTAAAAAAAAGGCCCATTAAGACCCGCAGTTGAGGGCTCCCAGGCTATTTAGCTCATTTAGCAGCCCGAACACTGGGAGAGGCCGAACCCAGACGGCTACTGCCTTAAGGCAGAGGTGGGAGACATAATAATGCTTTCTTCATCACTGGTGTGTGGAGGTATGAGGGGAAAAAAAGAAGAATGGGGGGGGGGCAGACCAACAACTCCTTTTTATGCTATTCACTGGTCCCGAGGGAGTGGTCAAGAGGCAGAGATGTATTACTAGTATGCTGCCATGTTGGCGTCAGAAAAAAGCCCTGCTTAACTGGATTCTTTATCTGAAAACGAGAATTAAATTACTTTTCAAATCATATCTATGCAAAGAATTCTGCTACTAACATTCACATTTTATTCACAGGGGTCATTGCATATGCTGTTGGTATCGCCTGGGCAGCCCAAGATGAACTAGAATCCATTGCTACGGATCCAGATAAAGAACATTCATTCTTTGTGGATGAATTTGACAGTCTCTACAAATTTGTAGGAAAAATTATTCAGAATATTTGTACAGAGTATAATTCTCAACCAAGAAATTAAAGTATGCGTTGGTTAAAGTAGTTTCATACTGCTTGGATAACATGCTTTCTGGCATTGAACAGAAAATCATCTACAACAAATTATGTATTAATTTAGAGAGGTCTGTCTTTGACTACAGATATTCTTGTGTCCTGACTCTTGATCCATGACACGCTAATGTTTTCTTTCCACCTGTAAGTTGCAGCCTCAAACCACACTTAAGGTGTGAAAATAACTTATAATATGATCATCACAGTACAGTATTCATAAGGCAAATCTTGGAATATTCAATATAATCTGGCTATAAAGTCAGCTGGTATTACCTGACCTATTGGCCTGCTTAGCATGCAAAAGTAACACTTTATTAAAACAGGTCACAGGCAGTTTTGTTACAGAACATTGACATCTATAGAAGTTTTTTTTCCAGGCTTAGCAATAAACAAAGCACAAATAAAACATAATTGTAAGTAATATCATTATGTTAGTATCCAATGCTGCCCTCTAGTGTCGATCTACTAATATACATCATAAAAACAAAGCTTTATTTACAAAAGCTATCCCAAAGCATCATATATTTTAAAGACAAATATATGTCAGATCAATATTTTCTCTTCCTCCATTTTATGATTTCTTCATATTGGTGGGTTCACATTGCAAATAACTTTGTAACTGAAGAAGAAAAATGTTGTTCGTTTGGTGCAAGAGCTATTTTCTGCTCTTCCATAAGTGATAATTTTGTAGTCATCTAACAGCACAGTGCCATGAATTTTGGTCCTCATAGGGTCACATGAAACAGTTCTAAGCAGTTGTACAGACTAAGCAGAACTGTATAAAATGCACATTAAATCTGAGTTTTAGAGGGGGGAAGTCATAAAAATCAATATGGCAAATCAGTGAGACGTTTTGAGTTTTTTGCAATTATTTTGTATATTTTAAATAAAAAAAGTCTTTACTTAAAAAATCAGAAAAACTATATATTTCAATATAGTTTGTACAGTTTTAATATTATTCTATTTTCATTATATGATATAGCATTTATACACAGCTAAAGGTGTTTTAGTGCCTCATATACTGTTCCTTTACTTATAAAATTGTTTTGTATATAAGAAAACTTTTTACTACTTCAAATCTGATGCAATAGAAGTGCAGAGTTTTACAACACAATCAATGTTTGTGACGTATGAATTATGAGACAGATAGCAATATTTACTGTCAGTTTCCAGGGGCAAATATTTTGTGGGATCATCCAAACTGTTTTTATCAAGTTAAAAAGTAATTTCAAAGAAATAAAAAGCTACAATATTACTGTGTTATTGCTGGAATAAATGCCCATATACTGTAAAATTGTCTTTGTAATATCTTGTGTGTGTCTCTTAGTTTGAACACTTTTCCCTGTTCGCAAAAGTTATTTTGAAGAAAATGCTTTTTTTTTTTTTTTTTAAGAAGGTATTTTTACTTGTTAGTCTTCTTGCAATCATGCTTTAGAATTGATTCAAACATGTGTTGTGAAGTGAATTAAGGCCAAAAGGCCTGATTTACTAAACATAATTGCACAAGAAATCACTATGAAGACAATAGTTACACTTGCAGTAGGGATTCTCATGAGCATGCGGACATACTTACACTTGTATTTAATGCATACATTGTAGATCCAGTCTGCTGTATGTATAAAACATCTAGATAATCTGTGCTTTAAATTCTGATAAGGAACACTGAGGAATGTGTTATGATCCTACTCTGAATCTGAATAAAAACTATATATACAGTATATAATATGACAAGCAGCATAACTGCTCACTAAGGTAAACAAAGGAAAAGCTAAAAAAAGACTCATATGCTGTTCTTCTGGAGCAAATAAGGGAGTTTTTTTGTAAGGAAGCTCAACTACAGGTAAAGGAAAAAACATGCCGCAGGCACAAAAAGATGGTTTAACAACATTGCTCTGGATATTGGGCTTGGCCTAGTCTAAGCCTGCTCACAGTATACACTGCACAAATATGCCTCAGTCCTTGTGCCAACAAAATGCTCCCTAAGGCCAGCCATACATGGTTTGAATCTGGGCCAGTTCAGCAGGAACCGGCCAAGATTTGAACTGTGTAGGCAGGTTGAATGTACCAAGTTGATCAATCGCAACATCGCTAGCAGCTGCTATAGCTGCTATAGCTGCTAGCAATAATCGCTGTCTTCTCCTGGCAGGAACAACTTTCCCCGCCCGCCCCGCCCCTCTTCCCTGGAAGCAGGCAATAGCCCAGGAGGGATTCACCTGTCAGCACTGTCTGTGTTGATGGGGGAATTGTGCAAAATTCTTTCCTGCAAGCCATGTATTGCTACTCAAGTGTGTATTACACAGGCACACATAAGCCTAAAATATCATCTTTAAGAGAATAAAATAAAACATGGACTGTATTAGCTCTTTAGCTTTGTCTAAGCCTACCTTCAAGAAGAACTTCATTAACCACTTGCCTACAGTACACTTTCACCCCCTTCCTGCCCAGACCGATTTTCAGCTTTCAGCGCTCTCACACTTTGACTGAGAATTACTCAGTCATGCAACACTGTACCCATACAAAAATTGTGTCCTTTTTTTCACACAAATAGAGCTTTCTTTTGATGGTATTTGATCAATACTGGGTTTTTTATTTTTTGTGCTATAAATAAAAAAAGACTGAAAATATTGTGAAAAAACGCATTTTTCTTTGTTTCTGTCATAAAATTTTGCAAATTAGTCATTTTTCTTCACAAATTTTGGCCAAAATTTATACTGCTACTTATCTTTGGTAAAAATAACCTAAGTAAGTGTATATTATTTGGTCTTTGTGAAAGTTATAGAGTCCACAAGCTATGGTGCTAATCATTGAAAATTAATCACACTTGCTCACACCTGATGTACTGAAGGCCTATCTCATTTCTTGAGACACTAAAAAGTCAGGAAAGTACAAATACCCCCCAAATGACCCCTTTTTGGAAAGTAGACATTCCAAGGTATTTAATAAGGGGCATGGTGAGTTTTTTGAAGTTGTAATTTTTTCCCACAATGCTTTGCAAAATGAAGATTTTTTTTTTTTTTTTTTTTTTTTTTACAAATTGCCATATTAACAGGTTATTTCTCTCACACAGCACATGTATACTTGCAACTACACCCCAAAACACATTCTACTACTCCTCCTGAGTATGGCGATACCACATGTGTGAGACTTTTTCACAGCCTGGCCACATACAGAGGCCTAACATTCAAGTAGCAGCATCCGGCATTCTAGGAGCACAAATTACACATATAATTTCCTGACAACCTATCGCACTTTTGAAGGCCCTGGAGCACCAGGACAATGGAAAGGTCCACAGAATTACCCCATTTTGGAAAGCAAACACATAATTTAGGAGGCATAATGCGTCTTTTCAACATATAATTTTTTTCCACAAGTTTTTGGAAAATGTGGATAGAAAATGAAAATGCATTTTTTTTTTTTTTAACCCCCATAAAATGACCCCATTTTGGAAAGCAAACAGCCCAACGTATAATTTTTGAGGCATAATGAGTCTTTTGAATATGTCATTTTTTTCCACAAGTTTTTGGAAAATGTGGAAAGAAAATGAAAACACATTTTTTTTTACACAAAGCTGTCCATTTATGCAATATTTCTAACACATAGCATGTACATAGCAAAAATTGCACCCCAAAATACATTCTGCTATTCCTCCTGAGTATGGCGATACCACATGTGTAACACTTTTTCACAGCCTGGCCACATACATAGGCCTAACATCCAAGTAGCGCTTTACACAAAGTTGTCCATTTATCCACTTTAAGACTGGGCCTATTTTTGACACTTGGTGTTTACAAGCTAAAATCATTTTTTTTGCTAGAAAACTACATGGAACCCCCAAACATTATATATTTTTTTTTAGCAGAGACCCTAGAGAATAAAATGGAGATCGTTGCAATATTTTTTATCACACCATATTTGCGCAGCAGTCTTCCAGATATGATTTTTTTGAAAAAAATTCACTTTTTTGAACTAAAAAATAAGAAAACAGTAAATTTAGCCCAATTTTTTTCCAAAATGTGAAAGATAATGTTATGCCGAGTAATTAGATACCCAACATGTCATGCTTCAAAATTGCGCATGCTCACAGAATGGCGCCAAACATTGGTACTTAAAAATCCCCATAGGCAACATTTTAAACATTTCTGCAGGTTACTAGCTTAGAGTTACAGAGGAGGTCTAGGGCTCAAATTATTGCTCTTGCTCTAACGATCGCGGCGATACCTCACATATATGGTTTGAACACCGTTTACATATATGGGCGGGACTTGCGTATGCGTTTGCTTCTGCGCGCGAGCTAACGGGGACAGGGCGCTTTAATTTTTTTTTTTTTTCCTATTTATTTTATTTATTATTTTTTTATTGTTACACAGTTTAAAAAAAAAAATGTTTTGATCATTTTTATTCCTATTACAAGGAATGTAAACATCCCTTGTAATAGAAATAGGCATGACAGGTCCTCTTTATTGTGAGATCTGGGGTCAAAAAGACCTCACACCTCACAACTACACTAAAAAAGAAAAAAAAAAAAATTGTTGAAAGAGGAAAAAAAAAAAGCGGCCCTTTAAACCGGTTGCTAGGCAACGTCTTTTGACGTAGCTCCGGTCCTCCAAGACCATAGAGTTGAGTGAGGGCCATCTTGCCCTCACTCGACTTCCTGTCTCTGAGGATCCGGGACCGGATAGTTTTCCCCGCTGCCGGCGGGTCCGGTAAGCTGGGAAAACGTCTGGGACGCGGCAGGAGGGGGGGGGCACCTCTTCCCCTGCACCGTAAGGGTAATTCCGCGGCGAATCCGCCACTGGGACCACCCTTATCTGAAAGCCGACCGCCCGCCGTTTCAAAAAATACCGGGGTTATGGGGGCTATCTGCTGCCATAACCCCAGTATTTAGCTTTTAATGGCCGACGCATATAGTCGTTAGGCGGTCAGTAAGTGATTGCATGTATATGGCAAACAGGTGACGATGACTGATGGGGTGACAGGTGACGATGACTGATGGGGTGACAGGTGACAATGACTGATGGGGTGACAGGTGACGATGACTGATGGGGTGACAGGTGACGATGATTGATGAGGTGACAAGTGATGATGATTGATGGGGTGACAGATGACAATCACTGACGGGGTGACATGTGACGATGATTGATGGGGTGACAAGTGACGATCACTGATGGGGTGTCAAGTGACGATGATTGATAGGGTGACAGATGATGATGACTGATGAGGTAACAGGTGACGATGACTGATGGGGTGACAGGTGACGGTGATTGATGGGGTGACAGGTGACGGGCGATGGTCACTGATGGGTGACAGGTGACGGGCGATGGTGCGCGGCGGTACTGATGGCAGTCTCTGGTGACCGGTGAATTTTAGGCTACGTTCACATGTGAACGTAGCGATCACGGGCAGAATCACTGCGATTCTGCCCGTGATCCAGAAATCATTGCAAATGGCGGGACGCCTGTGCATTGCCCGTGATTTGCAATAGCACCCCAAACGCTGTGCGATGTTGCTGCGATTTCCGCCTGCCGAATCGCGGTAACATCACGCAATCAACGCATGACGCCCCAAAGAAGCTCTTGTACCTTTTTTGGGCGTCATGCGTTGTTTTGCGCGATGTTACCGCGATTCGGCAGGCGGAAATGGCGGCAACATCGCACAGCGTTTGGGGTGCTATTGCAAAAAACGGGCAACGCACAGGCGTCCCGCAATTTGCAATGATTTTCGGATTGCGGGCAGAATCACGGTGATTCTGCCCGCGATCGCTGCGCTCACATGTGAACGTTATGGGTGTCAATTTCTGGGCACTGATGAGGTGACTGTTGGGTGACAGGTGACATTGGGGGGGGCTGAGGACTGTGTGGGGGGACCTTTATTAGTGTGATTTTACTTTTGCAGGTACACAGAGCAGTAACTCACTATTTCTAGTTCTTCTCCCCTCATACTGGAAACTGTATGAGGGGAGAAGAGCTAGTAACACTGAGTTACTGCTCTTTGTTTACATTTTCTGATCGGCTGTGAATGGATTCACAGCCGATCACATAGTAAACAGTCACTGTCAGTGACTGTTTACTACTGCCGGTGACAGCTGTGTTCCTACGGAACACAGTGCCACCGACATGACCGCGCTGCGCGCTCCCGATCGCGCATGCGCAGTCATCTCCCGGCCGCCTCCATTGTGATCGGCTGTGTCATTGGAACACAGCCGATCACGTGGGAAACAGCCACGCCCAGTGGCTGTTTCCCCCCTGCCGGTGTTCCGTGAGAATTACCTACCCCGTGAGAAAAACCTACCCTGGCAGTGCGCATGCTCACAGCCCCTAGTGCGCATGCGCACTAGTCTGAAATGATGACTTCCGTGGAAAAAACCTACCATCGCGGCGGGTACATTAAAACAGCTGTACTGCAATATGAGTAAGCTCCGCTCCTTGCCCTGTCACTTCCCTGATCTTGTCTACTAAATATAAAAGCGGCTGGCGGCTCCGTGATTTATGTTGTCATACAGCCGCCGCCGGTTTTATATTTAGTAGACAAGACCAGGGAAGTGTCAGGGATAGCAGTGGAGATCACATGATATTTCTGGCAAGCTGTTTTAATGTAATTCCGCGGCGTTACAGACACTTTCGTACACCGGAAGTGACGAGGGTAGGTTTTTCTCACGGGTAGGTAATTCTCACGGAACACCGGTGACGGGGGGTGTCCCGGGGACACCCCGACACCGGCAGTGCACGGCGGCGCGCCCGCGATCGCGCGCCTGCCGTGCATTTCCTGGGTCACGTCATATGACGTCCGCCCAGGATAATAGCCGCACCGTCCCGCCGTCATATGACGGCGGGCGGGCGGTAAGTGGTTAAAATAGATATTAACTATTTAGCAACAGCAGCCAGAAACTGTTGAGATAATAAGCATACAGTATTTGTCAGGAGCATATACTGTATTGCACAGTGGTAAGCACTTTCTTTTGTACAACACAATGTAAAAAGATGTAACACAATGTAAAGACCCAGTGGTTGAAAATAGGGAACAGTATTATTCAGTGGACGGGGGGGGGGGGCAGGGGGTATTGGTTTTCTTTGGGGGGGGGGAGGGGCATTGGTACTCTGTGAAGACTGAGAGGGAACCTAATGCTCTGTTGAGGGGGTAGGAGTTACTAGTGCTCTGTGGAGCTAAAGGGGAGGCAATGGTGGTCTGTGGAGGGGAAAAAATGGATGTACTAAGGAGGGATATGGGGAGCAATGGTACTCTGTGGGAAAGAGGGGGGAACTGGTAGTCAGTGGGAGTAATGGGGGAACCAATGTTCTGTGGAAGGTAAGGGGCACCAATGTTATGTGGAGGGTAAGGGGCACTGATAGTTGGTGGGGGTTAGGAAGGCATACATTGGTGTCAGTGGGGTCATTGGTGTTTAGTGTGGGTCATTGGTGTTCATTGTATTACCTACCTGACTACGCTCTGTGTCCCACACTGCTGTCTTCATCTGCCGCAACTATAATGCTCACGTTGGGGCAGCAGGTCACTCTGCCCAACAAAGCAGCAATGAAGTTGAAGCCAGGTGCAAAAAATAGCATTTCAGTACCTGACCAGCAGCAGTAAACTGCCCAGATCTGTGGGACACCAGGATTTTTAACCCTATGGAATCCGGGACTGCTAAGAGATATTCTTATTTGTTTGTAGAAAAGACATATAGGCAAGAATATTAAGTCTTTAGTTATTCCTGCAAATCTCTTATTTGAATATAACAACCTACTAGACCTGCTTGAGGTCATTGTAGCTGTAGTAGTGCACTTGCGACAGAGACAATTGAGTACTGTCCGTGATACTTTTTTTATTTGCACTAACATACAATTTTTCAGGACATGCTTTCGGGGTATGTCCCCTTCTTCAAGATTCAAGCCTGCCTGCTGTTTGAATGAGTCACACTTTAATGACCACACATATTGTTAACTCGCTCATGAACATACACAGTCTTACAATGCAACCCAAACATTTGGCAAAATTTAAAAAGAGCAGGTACACAGCACTGTACCCACTGACTAGCAGGAACACAGTAAAGAGGCTGATTACTTATCTATAAATGCTCTTCTTCCCATTGCACTGCCTCCCTCTGCTGACACCATAGTGGCCATGACAGCCAGGAGCTCCCGCTAGGTAAACTAGGCAGCCGCCTAGGGCGCACTGCCGCCTAGGGGCGCACTATATATAGTAGGGTAATCAGTCCCCGGTCACCCTACTATATGCCTATAGTAGGGTGATCAGTCCCCAGTTTTGTCCCCGCTTTGCAGGGCCGATCCTGGGTGGGGGCACTGTGAGCTGGGGCAGGGAGGGCGTGCCCAGGGCTGGCCCTGCCATAGGTTCCTTGGGCTGCATTCGGAAGGTAAGGGGGGAGGGGGCGGGGGCGAGCGCCGCATAATTAAACAGAGCAGGGTTATTGTGCTTAACCTGCTGTAATGTGAAGTCCCGCCTACTGGACCGCCGCCAACCTATGATGGACAGCACACTGGTGACGTCTATCATAAGAGCCGGTCCAGGAACTTCACATTACAGCAGCCGCTCTGGGTAAGCAGAAGAACCCTGCTCTGTTTAATAATGCGGCGCTCTAATCCCAATACACTGGTCACTCTGCATTGATGGGGGCACACTGGTCACTGGTCACTCTGCACTGATGGGGGCACACTAGTCACTGGTCACTCTGCATTGATGGGGGCACACTGGTCACTGGTCACTCTGCATTGATGGGGGCACACTGGCCACTCTGCATTGATGTAGGCACACTGGTCACTGGTCACTCTGCATTGATAGTGGCACTGGTCACTGGTCTCTCTGCATTGATGGGGCACTGGTCACTGGTCATTCTGCACTGATGGGGCACATTGGTCACTGGTCACTCTGCATTGATGGGGGCACACTGGTCACTGGTCACTCTGCATTGATGGGGGCACACTGGTCACTGTACATTGATGGGGCACACTGGTTACTAGTCACTCTGCATTGATGGGGGCACTGGTCACTCTGCATTGATGTGGGCACACTGGTCACTGGTCACTCTGCATTGATAGGGGCACTGGTCACTGGTCACTCTGCATTGATGGGGCACTGGTCACTGGTCATTCTGCATTGATGGGGCACATTGGTCACTGGTCACTCTGCATTGATGGGGGCACACTGGCCACTGGTCACTCTGCATTGATGGGGGCACTGGTCACTGGTCACTCTGCATTGATGGGGCATTGGTCCCTGGTCACTCTGCATTGATGGGGCACTGGTCACTGGTCACTCTGCATTGATGGGGGCATACTGGTCACTCTGCATTTATGGGGGCACACTGGTCACTCTGCATTGATGGGGCACACTGGTCACTCTGCATTGATGGGGGCACACTGGTCACTGGTCACTCTGCATTGATGGGGGCACACTGGCCACTCTGCATTGATGTGGGCACACTGGTCACTGGTCACTCTGCATTGATATGGGCACTGGTCACTGTTCACTCTGCATTGATGGGGCACTGGTCACTGGTCATTCTGCATTGATGGGGCACATTGGTCACTGGTCACTCTGCATTGATGGGGCACACTGGTCACTGGTCACTCTGCATTGATGGGGGCACACTGGTCACTGTACATTGATGGGGCACACTGGTCACTAGTCACTCTGCATTGATGGGGGCACTGGTCACTCTGCATTGATGTGGGCACACTGGTCACTGGTCACTCTGCATTGATAGGGGCACTGGTCACTGGTCACTCTGCATTGATGGGACACTGGTCATTCTGCATTGATGGGGCACATTGGTCACTGGTCACTCTGTATTGATGGGGGCACACTGGTCACTGGTTACTCTGCATGGATGGGGGCACACTGGTCACTCTGCATTGATGGGGGCACTGGTCACTCTGCATTGATAGGGGCACTGGTCACTGGTCACTCTGCATTGATGGGGCACTGGTCACTGGTCATTCTGCATTGATGGGGCACATTGGTCACTGGTCACTCTGCATTGATGGGGGCACACTGGTCACTCTGTATTGATGGGGGCACACTGGTCACTGTACATTGATGGGGCACACTGGTCACTAGTCACTCTGCATTGATGGGGGCACTGGTCACTCTGCATTGATGTGGGCACACTGGTCACTGGTCACTCTGCATTGATAGGGGCACTGGTCACTGGTCACTCTGCATTGATGGGTTACTGGTCATTCTGCATTGATGGGGCACATTGGTCACTGGTCACTCTGCATTGATGGGGGCACACTGGCCACTGGTCACTCTGCATTGATGGGGGCACACTGGTCACTCTGCATTGATGGGGGCACTGGTCACTGGTCACTCTGCACTGATGGGGCACACTGGTCACTGGCCACTCCGCATTGATGGGGGCACACTGGTCACTGGTCACTCTGCATTGATGGGGGGCACACTGGTCACTTGTCACTCTGCATTGATGGGGGCACTGGTCACTGGTCACTCTGCATTGATGGGGCATTGGTCCCTGGTCACTCTGCATTGATGGGGCACTGGTCACTGGTCACTCTGCATTGATGGGGGCATACTGGTCACTCTGCATTTATGGGGGCACACTGGTCACTCTGCATTGATGGGGGCACACTGGTCACTGGTCACTCTGCATTGATGGGGCATTGGTCCCTGGTCACTCTGCATTGATGGGGCACTGGTCACTGGTCACTCTGCATTGATGGGGGCATACTGGTCACTCTGCATTTATGGGGGCACAGTGGTCACTCTGCATTGATGGGGGCACACTGGTCACTGGTCACTCTGCATTGATGGGGGCACACTGGTCACTCTGCATTGATGGGGCACACTGGTCACTCTGCATTGATGGGGCACTGGTCACTGGTCATTCTGCATTGATGGGGCACATTGGTCACTGGTCACTCTGCATTGATGGGGGCACACTGGTCACTGGTCACTCTGCATTGATGGGGGCACACTGGTCACTGTACATTGATGGGGCACACTGGTCACTAGTCACTCTGCATTGATGGGGGCACTGGTCACTCTGCATTGATGTAGGCACACTGGTCACTGGTCACTCTGCAGTGATAGGGGCACTGGTCACTGGTCACTCTGCAATGATGGGGCACATTGGTCACTGGTCACTCTGTATTGATGGGGGTACACTGGTCACTGGTTACTCTGCATGGATGGGGGCACACTGGTCACTCTGCATTGATGGGGGCACTGGTCACTGGTCACTTTGCACTGATGGGGGCACACTGGTCACTGGCCACTCTGCATTGATGTGGGCACACTGGTCACTGGTCACTCTGCATTGATAGGGGCACTGGTCACTGGTCACTCTGCATTGATGGGGCACTGGTCACTGGTCATTCTGCATTGATGGGGCACATTGGTCACTGGTCACTCTGCATTGATGGGGGCACACTGGTCACTCTGCGTTGATGGGGGCACACTGGTCACTGTACATTGATGGGGCACACTGGTCACTAGTCACTCTGCATTGATGGGGGCACTGGTCACTCTGCATTGATGTGGGCACACTGGTCACTGGTCACTCTGCATTGATAGGGGCACTGGTCACTGGTCACTCTGCATTGATGGGGCACTGGTCATTCTGCATTGATGGGGCGCATTGGTCACTGGTCACTCTGTATTGATGGGGGCACGCTGGTCACTGGTCATTCTGCGTGGATGGGGGCACACTGGTCACTCTGCATTGATGGGGGCACTGGTCACTGGTCACTCTGCATTGATGGGGGCACACTGGTCACTTGTCACTCTGCATTGATGGGGGCACTGGTCACTGGACACTCTGCATTGATGGGTCATTGGTCCCTGGTCACTCTGCATTGATGGGGCACTGGTCACTCTGCATTGATGGGGGCACTGGTCACTGGACACTCTGCATTGATGGGTCATTGGTCCCTGGTCACTCTGCATTGATGGGGCACTGGTCACTCTGCATTGATGGGGGCATACTGGTCACTCTGCATTTATGGGGGCACACTGGTCACTCTGCATTGATGGGGGCACACTGATCACTCTGCATTGATGGGGATACACTGGTCACTCTGCATTGATGGGGGCACACTGGTCACTTTGCATTGATGGGGGCACACTGGTCACTCTGCATTGATGGGGGCACACTGGTCACTGGCCACTCTGCATTGATGGGGGCACACTGGTTACTGGTCACTCTGCATTGATGGGGGCACACTGGTCACTGGTCACTCTGCATTGATGGGGGCACTGGTCGCTGGTCACTCTGCATTGATGGGGCATTGGTCCCTGGTCACTCTGCATTGATGGGGTACTGGTCACTGGTCACTCTGCATTGATGGGGGCATACTGGTCACTGGTCACTCTGCATTGATGGGGCACACTGGTCACTGGTCACCGGTCACTCTGCATTGATGGGGGAACACTGGTCACTGGTCACTCTGCATTGATGGGGGCACACTGGTCACTCTGCATTGATGGGGGCACTGGTCACTCTGCATTGATAGGGGCACTGGTAACTCTGCATTAATGGGGGCACTGGTCACTCAGCATTGATGGAGCACTGGTCACCCCCCTCTCTGACACACTGCTCCCCCCTCTGACACACTGCGAGTGATGCAAGTATAGGGGTGAGAATGGGGAATGCATTGAGTGTGCTGCAAGTATAAGGAAATAGGGGAATGTTTAAGTTTTTTTTTAATTTATTTGGGGGGGGGCGCAAGTAGCTGGTCTTGCCTAGGGCACAGAATAGTCTAGTACCGGCCCTGGCCAGGAGGTCACTCCACCAAGCAGAGCAGCAAAGAAGCTAAAGCCAGGTGTAGAAATGAGCATTTTAGCACCCATCTGACAACAGGACTCATTTTGTAAAATGTTCAGGACAGTCCCATGGAATCCGGAAATTTGGGAGGTATGGTTATCATCAAAATCTGCACTTCTGTGCATGTACACTGATATCTGTGAATGCACTCTATAGTTTGCTCCACACCGCATAGTTATGGCATTTTTGCTTTTAGTATTTTTTGCAGGTATCTTTAGTAATATGAGTGCTCACTATATGCAGTCTTGTTCCTGCATGAAATGTGCTTGCAAAATAACTAATAGAATTAACAAATTTAGATATGTCAGTTATAAGCTTTCTTAGTTTCCATTCCATACATGGACCAAAAAGTAGTAACCCCTTGCGCAGCCTAAACAGACCACACTGGTTAATTAATTTACCATGTGGGGCCAGATAATAACTGCTGTGATAACACAATTGTTTTTTTTTTTTGGGGGGGGGGGGGGTTCACCTCTCCAAGGATGTATTTAAGAAATGGTGTATGCACATATGGTTTAGTAAATCAGGCCGAATGCATCCCAGAAGTCAACTAAAATTAGATTGTCAACTGTCTTGCTGTATCAACAGCAACAGCAACACCCAGGAATGATTCAAATAGTCAAAAAGTAAGGTTAATGTCTCTTTATCTATAAAGCACAAATAAGACACTATCCTGTGTACCATTTTTAGGGACACTGCAAAACAAGCACAGTCAATCAGTGGTGCATCTCAGGGAAAAACAAATCTTCCAATTCCAAGGATAGACACTGAGCGACAGATATGTGTAGAAAGGCCAAGTAAAATCCAATTAAGTTTATTCCAGACTGGGAAATACATAGAAAAGTTTCTTGTCTTTGTCAGGGGTAAAAAAAGCATTTTGTAGTTAAAACCTTCAGACTCTCTAAAACAGTGGTCTCCAAACTGTCACCCACAGGCCAGATGTGGCCCTTTGCTTGCCTCATTCTGACCCTTGAAGCACTATTCCTCCCACTAATAGGAGGCAGTGTTTCTCCTAACCAATGATGAGGCACCATTTCTTGCACTGACATCAACAGCAGGGCATAATTCACTGACACCAACAATAGAGCATATCCTCCCATCCCGCCCCCCACCCCCCAAGCCTAACAATGGGGCAATATTTCTCCCACTGGCACCAAAAATGGGGCACTATTCATCCCACTAACACCAACAATGGAGCACTCTTCCTCTCACTGACACCAATGATGGGGCACTCGTCCTCCCACTGACACCAACGATGGGGTACTCTTCCTTCCACTGACACAAACAATGGGACCCGGTTCCTTCCACTTATCCTAGGAATGGGGCACTATTAATCCCACTGCTACCATCAATTGGCAATATGTCTCAAACCCACAGCAAAGATTGGGCACTATTCCTTTTCCTACTGACCACAGCCACCAAGTAATTTTCTTACTTCCACTGACAGCCAAGCCTGAGGCATTGTTTAATCCCATTGACGGCACGGCATTTTTTACTTGTAGTGGTCACAGTTGGGCCCCTAAAGTTTGAAGAACAGTAATCTGGTCCGTTGTTTGGAAAGTTCGGAGACCCCTGCTCTAAATAAGAAATCTCTTAACTTAGGGGTATTGAAAATTTAACTAACTTGGGAACTAGGAGGCTTGGGGTGTCTGAGGATTGTACTAGCTGGCAACAATCAGGAAGGGGAAAACAGAGGAATATACTAAATACACAATGTCTTTTTGAACCTTGCTATGTGCACTGGTGCACAGTCATGTTGAAACAGGGAGGGGCCATCCCCAAACTGTTCCCACAAAGTCGGGAGCATGAAATTGTCCAAAATGTCTTGGTATGCTGACACCTTAAGTGTTACCTTCACTAAAACTAGGGGGCCAAGCCCAATACCTGAAAAACAACCCCACACCATAATCCGCCCTCCACCAAATGATTTGGACCAGAGCACAAAGCAAGGTCCATAAAGACATGGATGAGCGAGCTTAGGATGGAGGAACTTGACTGACCTACACACAGTCCTGACCTCAAACCAATAGAACACCATTGGGATGAATTAGAGCGCAGACTGCGAGCCAGACCTTCTAATCCAACATCAGTGCCTGGCCTCACAAATGTGCTTCTGGAAGAATGGTCAAACATTCCCATAGACACGCTCCTAAACCTTATAAAACAGCCTTCCAAGAAGAGTTGAAGCTGTTATAGCTCCAAAGGGTGGGCCAACTCAATATTGAACCCTACAGACTAAGACTGGGATGCCATTAACTCCCTTAGCGGTAACCCCGAGCGTGACTCGGGGTGGATTTTTAATGCTAGGATCGGTATCCCCGAGTGCTGTGATCGCTGCCGAAATCCCCGCCACTCGTCCGTCGCTCTGATGACTTCCTGGTTCCGTTCTCTGCAGCAGCAATGGTGCATGGGAGAGGAACTAGGAGGGAAATTCAAAAGTTGCACCAACACAAACACATAAAAAAATGTATATATTATATATATATATATATATATATATATATATATACATATAGTAGACATCCCAGATGTGGTAAGTTTGAAACACAAACGCATGAATTATAATCTAATCAATAATATAATTTTATTATATAATATATAATAAAATATAATATATATATATATATATATATATATATATATATATATATATATATATATATTATATACAGTATTATATAACAAAATTATATTATTGATTAGATTATAATTCATGCGTTTGTGTTTCAAATTTATCACATCTGGGATGTCTACTAGAGTCTTGTTTTGGTCAGGTTTAAGTCAGTAATTACTAAGAATTGTAGGCCTATAATACATAACGCCAAATTTCCATGCAAAAAATTGTACTGCTTTTGGTACATAATTCCTGACATAATCATACCGCCAGGGAGGTTAAAGTTCATGCGTGTGTAAAGGCAGGTGTCCCAATACTTTTGACAATATAGTGTATATAGATATACAGATAGGTTCTGGTCTCTAACTCCATACAATAAACAATAATGCTTCAGATCCTCTTTTTAGATTTTGCATTATTTCAGCAATCATGCATATCATACAGCCATATAAACTATATAGTCCCTGTATAGATGAAATGCGTTGGAGTGTGCAGGATCAGGTGTAAACTGCTCATCGGACTTGTGATTAAAAGTGACAGGGGGCTTTTAACTGAAAGCAGCTTCTCCTTTTCTTTTTTGTTTAATCACTTCAGGACCGAAGGCTTTGCCCCCTTAATGACCACTCCATTTTTTGCGATTCGGCACTGAGTTAATTTAACTGACATTTGCGCGGTCGTGCAACACTGTACCTGAATAAAATTGATGTCCTTTTTTCCCCACAAATAGAGCTTTCTTTTGGTGGTATTTGATCACCTGTGCGATTTTTATTTTTTGCGCTATAAACAAAAAAAGAGCGGCAATTCTGAAAAATAAACAATATTTTTCACTTTCTGCTATATAACAATCAATTTTTTACATCATTTTAGGCCAATTTGTATTCTGCTACATATTTTTGGTTAAAAACATCTCAATAGGCATATTTTGATTGGTTTGCGCAAAAGTTATGGCATCTACAAACTAGGGGAAAGGTTTATGTCATTTTTATTTATTATTTATTTTTATTTACTAGTAATGGCAGCGATCTACGATTTTTCGCAGGACTGCAACATTGCGGGGGACAGATTGGACACCTAACTGACCTTTTTGACACTTTTGGGGGGGACCAGTGACATTACTACAGTAATCAGTGCTAAAAATATGCACTGTAATAATGACACTGGCGGGGAAGGGGTTAACCCAGGGGTGATCAAAGGGTTAAGTGTAAGCCTAGAGGAAGTTTTCTAACTGTGGGGGAAGCGACTTTTGAAATGAACACAGAGACCTGTGATCCTATATAGGAGGATCACAGGCGCTCTGTGATCATTTCAGAGAGAACATTTCGAGATAGCAACAGCTGACCATCAATCTCTCTCAGTGGGGAGCAATCGCGGGTGCCAGGCGGCAAAAGTGCTGCCTAGTAGGGGCGGGCGCGCACCCCCAGGAGCGCTCCCATGAATCGCCGTACAGGTACGACGATTCGCACAGCCGGGCCAGCCTGCCGCAGTATATATGCGGCGGGTGATCAGCGAGTTGTTAACCACTTCCGGACCGCCTGCCACATATATACTGCGGAGGGGCGGCCCGGCTGCACAAAATCAAGTACATGTACATGATTCTGTGCACGGGATTTCGGGGGAGCCACGATGGACCCACGGATCATTTTGCGTATTCTATGTAAACAAGCTAAGCTGAAACACAGATCTTTTCCTCTAGTGCATCCACTCCCCCACATTTAGAAAGCGCTCTATAGGAACACACCTAACCCCTTGATTGCCCCTAGTGTTAACCCCTTCCCTGCCAGTGTTATTTATACAGAAACAGTGCATTTTTTGGCACTGATCACTGTATTGGTGTCACTGGTCCCCAAAAAGTGTCAGTTAGTGTCAGATTTATCCACCACAATGTCACAGCCCCGCTAAAAATTGATGATCACCTCCATTGCTAGTAAAAACAATAAACAAAAAATAAAAAGTCCATAAATGTATTCCATAGTTTGTGCAAACTAATCAATATACACTTATTGGGATTTATTTTACTAAAAATATGTAGCAGAATACATATTGGCCTAAATTGATGAAAAAATTAGGTTTTTTAACTTTTTTTATTGGGAATGTTTGATAGCAGAAAGTAAAAAAATATTGTTTTTTTTTTTTTTTTTCCAAAATGTTGGTTATTTTTTTGTTTATAGCGCAAAAAATAAAAAACGCAGAGGTGATCAAATACCACCAAAAGAAAGCTCTATTTGTGGGGGAAAAGGGACATCAATTTTATTTGGGTACAGCGTCGCACGTCCACGCAATTGTTAGTTAAAGTAACACAGTGCCACATCTCAAAAAGTGGCCTGGTCATTAAGGGGGTAAAACCTTCCAGAGCTGAAGTGGTTAATAGTGGAACTCCCTGTATAGATAGTTTAGATCATTTCACTAGGGATGCTATTCAGTAAATTTAGAAGTCCTTGTAAGTTAACTGCCAAAGCTTCCGATGCTCCTGGGGGCCAGTATTCACCCTTGCTAGCAGCTTCTACCCCTTTGTCAGGTACATAGTGCTGCATAATGGTAGCAGCCGAATGATCAGACCCACAGCGATGAACAAATCCTATTTACTGTCAGAAAGCAGGGTATCTGAGAATGCAGAAGGGTTAGCACAAAGGTAAACACAGAAAATAAATAATAGATGTACCAAATCTACAGTACATATCAGTACATATACTAACAGGTAAGCCAGAAATGGTTCTCACTGTTGGCCACTAGGTGGCAGTATAGAATAACAGATTTTTAAATACTATCTAGGTAACTGAATACTATCCCTGATACTTTTTTTATTTGCACTAACATAAAATTTCTCAGGACAAGCTTTCGGGGTATGTCCCCTTCATCAAGGTCCAAGTCTGCTTGGACCTTGATGAAGGGGACATACCCCAAAAGCTTGTCCTGAAAAATTGTATGTTAGTGCAAATAAAAAAAAGTATTACGAATATTACTCAATTTATCTCTGTCGCAAGTGCACTAATACGGCTACAATCACCTCAAGCATGATGGCTAACTGAACAAAGTCTGTACAGTAGTCAAATACTTGCAGTTCTTTCTTTAAAAAAAGTGGTCAAAGTATTAGAGGACAGGCTACAGAGGGTGATGCAGGTAGTTGAGGACAGGAACCCCACAGCAGGGCCATGATTTCTTTTTGGTAGGGTGTTATGGTTTCCAGGTGTGTCTGCTGAAAGGGGAGTTTCCCCACTGGCTCTGTGAGAGGCTTCTCATAGGGCAGTGGACGAAACCCATTCAGGCTTGTAGCTACCCCAGAAGGCAGATTCTGCCGCAAAGCATTCTGGGAGTGGGTATAAGGTTGAGTGGGAGCATGACTCCTTGTCTTTGGCGGGAAGCAGAGTCCCAGGAGGGAGAGGACGGCTGCCTCTCCTCCTGTCAGAGGAGGTGGATGTCTCGAGGGCTGCTTGAGAATCCAGAGAGTGCTGAGATGAGCTGAGGGGGATCCGGTGTGCCAAGAACCAGCAGAGAACGAGAGGGGTCCAGTCCCAGGAAAGCCTACACAGGTCGTGAGTACTGAGGATTGCCCCTGGGGGTCTGCCTAGAGTCAGTGGGGACCACTCTGGAGAAGGTTCTAGGATCCAAAGTGTCAGCTAGCTGTAAAGGGGGTACCTAGTCAGAGGAGCCTGAAGTGATAGAGGGGGTACCTAGGTTGAGGACCCTGAAGGGGGTGCCTGCAATTTGGGCCCTGAAGAGTTAATGCACTGTGTGAGTGCATCAGTTGGGAGTTGCAGCAATAAAGGAATTCACAGCAAGCTACCTCAAGCCAGGGCAAGGCTGGAGAGAGTAGTTAGCGACTTTGCAGTGCAAGCATTGTCAGATGCTCTATGTTCTACAGTCCTGGATCTGCTAGACTTAAGTCGGGGTTCCAACATAGCTTTCAGAGATACAGTATGTTAAAAGCTTCAGTAAACGTTGGCTAGCGTCGTCTGGCGTCAAGACAGCGCTAACGGACATTTTTACTACAAAAGTCCCAGAATTGTACATAGTCGAGTCAAAGGAGTATCCCACTCATTCCCTTCTCCCATCCCCTAAAACTACTATAAAATAACCAAACAAAGACGCCAGAGTTTGCCGGAGTTGTCAGTGTGTCAGTTCTCACACCCAGGGCCTGCAGCTCACATGGGCTGGGAAGGTAACCGGTAACAATGGCAGACCCACATCAGGCCACAGGCCTGGAAACCTTGCTATATAGGCTTTCAGCTCATTTTGAAATTGTGCTGGATTACTATGGGTTAAGTGCAATGAGTTGCATGTCATCAATCTTTTTCATTTATAATTTACCGTATTTACTAAGGACTCAAAGTATAGCTATTACTGTACTATACCTCCAATGCTGACCTTCTGGTCGATGCTCCAGAAGTTACAGAGTTGCATACAGCCGCTCTACCTACCCCTCTACTTCTCCCGCCTATTCACAGAGCGCCATGTATTATGTGAACCCATTCACAAAGCACAAAGCCTTCTGTAAATAGACAGCGAGGGAAGAGTAAGTAAGCAGCGTCTCTCCCATCAGAACGTTAGAAGTATAGCAATAAATGTGCTCCCAAGGCTTGGTAAAACTGTCACTTGTACATAAAAGAGATAAGTTCAAAAAGTGGCATGCACTTCATTGGACTTAAAGTGTTACTAAACCCAGGAACCTGTATTAATGTAAAGGTTCAGCAATTCACAACAAGACCAGCAGGAAGGCGACCGACCGGGACGGCTCACAGAATGCAACAGGTGTAGCATAGCAGGCCTTGGGCATGCCAACAGCATCTGTCCTGAGGGGCAGAATGGGGTCTGGTGGACCGGGGCAGAATGGGGTCTGGCCGGTCCATACCCAAATAGGGAGGTGTACAGGAAGGATATGGTGTCCCTGTCCATTCCCTTATCGACTGGAACCTCTCCCTTAAGCTAATCACTGTCCCTGTCAGATGGATGACCTGTCCTTACACTACTCACACATTGAAAGCGCACCCAGCCTGGGAGCCAGGGCCTTAAATAGGCTCTGCTTCACCCAAGATGGCTGCCAGAGTCACATGGGGTGCTACCATCCAATCGGATAGTTTCCCCAGTGACCCAGGAAACCATAGAAGAACCATGCTACTCTTGACTTCACCTCCAACTGCAATGCCACTGCAGACCAGCACCACCTACAGAGAAAGTAGAGTAAGTGGAGAACGTAGACTGCGCCTACCTATAGGTAATTTTTTGATAAAGTGAACTAACCCTTTAAGCATCACAAAGAACCAGAATGTTCAGTTATGTGTGTTGTACATTGGTACATGTGTACACACAAATGTTTTAGTTTGTGTTTATCTGTGCATCTGCTGTAAAATGAAGAATGTATAGCGTTATCGCCATCCTTTGTATTTGGGACAGGGATGGTTTATATATGTCATTAAAAAGAAGGGGGAGATTCGAAAAGATTCGAAAAAAGGAACTATAAAATATAGTAAAATAATTTATATAAAATATAGTGAAATAATTTATATAAATAATTCCATAATAAAATAAGTCCTAAGTGCAAGAGTGAAGGTGAACTGTCCAAACTGATCATGTGATCAGAAATGTAGATCTCCACGCCACCAGGATAAAAGTTGAATGCGCTCACCAGAAGCTGTAGACCCAGAATACTATACAGCAAATGGGTCATAAAGGCTAGATGTTAACCATGGGTCTCCCCAACAGAAGCTGTGTTCAACCAAATGGCCATGTAGTCCTGAGTAAAGGATGGGTAGATCTCCCAATCAGACACTCACATGTGGAGATAAGCCAAATGACACGGACATAGTGTAAAACCGCTTTAACCACTTAAGCCCTTGGAAGATTTTACCCCCTTCCTGAGCAGGGCCTATTTTGCGATTCGGCACTGCGTGACTTTAACGGACAATTGCGCGGTCATGCGACGCTGTACCTAAACTAATTTGACGTCCTTTTTTTCGCACAAACAGAGCTTTCTTTTGGTGGTATTTGATCACCTGTGCGATTTTTTGATCATGTGCTATAAACAAAAAAAGAGCGTCAATTTTGCAAAAATAACAATATTTTTCACATTTTTTATATGAAATTCCCCCCAAAAAAAATGTAAAAATCAAAATGTTTTAACATTTTCATTTGTTTTATGCTACATATGTTTGGTAGAAAAAAAAATCTCAAAAAGCGTATTTTGATTGGTTTGCGCAAAAGTTATCGCGTTTACTAACAGTAAGAGAAAGATTTTTGTTGTTTTTTTTTTTTTAACGCGTAATGGCTGCGATCTGCAATTTTTTTTGTGGTACTGCGACATTGCGGCGGACAGATCGGACCCTTGACTGACACTGTTACTGTAAAATTACACTGGCAGTGAAGGGGTTAACTTTTTTGAGAGGGAGGGGCTATGTGTGTCCCTAGGGGCGTGATTCTAACTGTGATTGGCTGTGGCTTGAGGTGTAGGAACAGTGATCAACGGTCCTACATAGTAGAACCGTATGATCACTATTTCTACACAGGGGAGGCTTTGTTTACATTAGCCGCCTGCCTTTCTCCCTCTCCACCGACGATCGCGAGTGACCGCGAGGGTCCGCCGATCACACGCGCGGGGGGCCCGTGACCGCGCGGGAGCGCGCCTCCGGCGGCGCGCGCTCGCTCCTGAGACCCTCACAGGCTAGCGACGTAGTACTACGTCACTTTGCCTGTGAGGGGCTGACCGCCGCAGTAAATAGTCATGCGGCGGTCGGCAAGCGGTTAAAAGGATTTATCAAAACAGGGTACATATACACTTACCGACATCCATTGGAAACAGCACAGACAATGGAAATGAAGTTTAAATTGCAAATTGCATGGTCCTGATGCGTTTCGTCATAGGTGACTTCCTCATAGGATGTTGCCAGTACAAATGATCATTCCAAATGTATTTATATTAAAGAATTCACAAAGAAATTGCTCACACCTGTGATATTGCTCCTGGACACCGCCATATCTTCCAAGATGGCGGCGGCGTGCGGTGCAAGCCTCTCTTTCAGGTAAATCGGGCTCCGGCATAGACGTCACTTCCGGGGGACAAAACCGGAAGTTATACATTTGATCGGACGGAATACATTTGATCTAATATTTCTGAGTAATTGCATTACCTTGGATCAGTGGATCTTTTAGATCCCTGTGGATGTACATATACAATACATCTTATGATGCATGATTTTTGGGATTTTGCTTTTGAGAATTTATATATACTGTTGAAAATTGGATCCCGAAGAAGCCCAGTAAAACGCGTCGATCCATACTTTGCGTGGTCCTTCAAAAATACAGATTATTGTACCATATGGTGATGTGCACAACACAATATAATTTTATATCCATTGTGTCTTGTATTTTTGTAATTTTTTATTATCTTTGTATGGAAAAAAAATGTATTGTATTTAGTTCTGGTACATAGTGACTGCCTTTTGGGCACAGTAAAATCCCCATTCTATAGTGTTCTCCTCCTCCCCCCGCCCCCCCCCCTTCCCCCTTTTCCCTCTTCCCCATGGCCTGGGACACACTTTGTGTTTCTCCAATTGTAGAATATATTGCACAATTAAACTGAAATTGTAGACGTGCAATGAAATGCTGGACATGCTTCTTTTTGAATTTTGCTTTCCAGTTTATTTGAGGCAGACCACTTAATTTCTAAGGGAAATCAAATAAATATGTAATGTGACTATAGATGGCATCATCCTGTCCTCCTGAGGCAGCTGGCGTGGTTCCAGTGAAACCGGTCGAGTTACGGGGATGGTTCCTTTCACATAAAGGATGGATAAATACAGTTTGGCACAGTTGTGCAATACTGCCACATATGTTTTGTGTTTGAGTTTTTGAATACTGGCACTGGAGAGACATGTGAATTGTCATTTTGACTCCTGTATTTTACCATATTGAGCAGGGCCCTCCCAATCCTCTTGTATTGAATTGTATTATAACTGTACTGTCTCCCTTATTTTGTAAAGTGCTGCCCAGTTTGTTGGCACTATAGAAATCCTGTATAATATTAATATTGAGAAGCAACGTGCTGCATTGAAAAAAAACAAGAAAAAACTGGGAATGTGTTTGCGATATGCTTATTAATAAATGATGGAACTCCCATAAATGAATTATATATGCTGTATGGAACTGCTTGTGATGCTTTGAGCAGCCCTTATCCTACTAACAAATAAGGGGATGTGTATTACAGAGATATTGTACAATAATTGTTGTGTGAGTTGGGATCAAGCTGTTTACAGATTATTATACATATAATATTATGTATTATATACATATCATAATATCTCATGGCATGCTACATTTTTTATTGTAAGATATTCATGTAATGTATTAGATTGATGCAACGTTCTATAATCTCTTTATATTCCCGTGTCACCTGGCAGACTCCCTTCCCCATAAGGAGTGGCTGCTACGCAGAAGCTGAATGCAAATAACTGTTTTTTTTAAGTGCATGTTGATATATGAAGTGTATTACATTAATATTCCCAGTGGATTACTGGAATTGATGTTCTGCCTTACAGACGCTGGATGCAAATATTTATTGGCGATGTTTTCCATGCAGGCACTGTATTATAACAATTGCAAGTGATTTGGGATGTAGCTGCCTATGGAATAAAGACATATACCAAGCTGTTTCTTATTGAACACATTCATGTGATCTGGTACACTATATTGATACAACAATTTCTAATCTATTCATATTTCTGTGTTATCTGGCAGCAGGGCTGCTGTTAGAAATCATGGGGGCCCGTATAACCTACCTGGCAGGCCCCCACCCCTCCTAAATATATCAAGAATATATTTTCACTAAAATTATTATTAGCAAATACAAACATAACAGAGAACCTGTGTCACTTAGCCCTTATTGTTTTTTACATAAAAAAAAAATATATATATATATAATATGTGTATGTATCTATATATTTATTTTTCTTAAATGTTACAAATATTTACAATTATTTTATTTTACAATTTTCTTAAATTATTTATTACAATGTTTAATGAATATTTTTTTTTTTTTTCGAATTTGTTGTTTAGTTATTTTTTTACGGGACAGGGAAGCCTACAGTGCTCTGGGGGGGGGGGGGGTTGGAACAGTAAAAGGGGGGCACACGAGGAGGAGGGATCAGAAGCAGGCAGAACAGGGAGGGGGACCTGTGTCGGAGAAGCAATTACAGGAACGATGCCCTGTGTCTGTGTCTCCCCCTGCAGCAGCTATAAGCTGGCAGACGGGGGAGAAATTGGCTTTCAGCTGCTGCAGAGAGCCGCACAGGGCTTCCTTCTCTAATTGTCCCCCTGCCTGACCGCACCGATTCCCCTTGCTGTTGGGGCCCCCCTGTGTGCCCGGGCCCTCTACAATAGGACTGGTGCCCTCCCCCCAAATTAGCAGCCCTGTATGGTAGACTATCTGTTCCTGAGGAAAGGCTGCCACACAGAAGATAGATGAATATATTCCCTTTCCACCTGCAGTTGGATGTATATGGTGTTTTACATAAATATTCAAAATGTCCTATCATAGCAAATTACTTTAAGTCTCCATTCACAACTGGCATTTCTGGAACGTGTGACAAAATACACAGAAAATGCACGTTCTGTTGCACATTTTGAAAATTTGCGTTTCGCTTGCAGTGCCATTAATTGTGAATGGCACCCCAAGCATAGGTAGCAGACTCATGAAAAAACATGCAACAAATGCACTCCAAAAGTTTCCAAACGTGCAGTAAAAAAAAGGGCCACGTTCCACTCCAAAAAAGGTTCTGGAGCTTCTTTGGGGCGATTGTCACATATAGGGCATCCGTTTCAAGAAAATGGGCTGCCCTATGTGCAAAAAGTGGAAAAACTCAAAAAACATGCAAGAAAAAGTTCCCGCCACGCTCAACTGTGCATGCAGCCTAACATCTTGATATCCTTTTTTTATATTGAAGAAGAGCTATGCTTGAGGCATCAATCTATTTGGGCTATGCTTAGGAGATCATTTCACTTCAGTGAAACATGGATAAATTCATTTAACCACTTTCAGCTCCGGAAGGTTTTACCCCCCCTTACGACCAAGTCATTTTTTGCAATACGGCACTGCGTTACTTTAACTGACCATTGTGCGGTCATGCGACGCTGTACCCAAATAAAATTGATGTCCTTTTTTTCTCACAAATAGAGATTTCTTTTGGTGGTAATTGATCACCTGTTCGGTTTTTTTGATTTTTTGCGCTATAAACAAAATAAATTAAAAAAAAACAATATTTTTTACTTTCTGCAATAAAACACATCCAATAAAAAAAATTAAAAAGTAAAGTTTATTTATCAGTTTGAGCCAATTTGTATTCTGCTACATATTGTTGGTAAAAAAAATCCCACAAACTATGGGGTAGATTTATGTACTTTTTATTTTTTTTATTAGTAATAGTGGCAATCAGCAATTTTTAGCGGGACTGTGACATTGCAGCGGACAAATCTGACACTTAGTGATACTTTTTGGGGACCAGTAACACCAATGCTCAGTGCTAAAAAATATGCACTGTTACTACAAACCCGATTCTGAAAAAGTTGGGACACTGTACAAATTGTGAGTAAAAAAGGAATGGACTAATTTACAATAGATAACATATCAAATGTTGAAAATGAGACATTTTGAAATGTCATGCCAATATTGGCTCATTTTGGATTTCATGAGAGCAACACATTCCAACACATTCCAAAAAAGTTGGGACAGGTAGCAATAAGAGGCCGGAAAAGTTAAATGTACATATAAGAAACAGCTGGCAAACCAATTTGCAACTTATTAGGTCAATTGGCAACATGATTGGGTATAAAAAGAGCCTCTCAGAGTGGCAGTGTCTCTCAGAAGTCAAGATGGGCAAAGGATCACCAATTCCCCCAATGCTGGATAGAAAAAAAGTGGAGCAATATCAGAAAGGAGTTTCTCAGAGAAAAATTGCAAAGAGTTTGAAGTTGTCATCATCTACAGTGCATAATATCATCCAAAGATTCAGAGAATCCCGAACAATCTCTGTGCGTAAGGATCAAGTCCGGAAAACCATACTGGATGCCCGTGTTCTTAGGGCCCTTAGACAGCACTGCATCACATACAGGAATGCTACTGTAATGGAAATCACAACATGGGCTCAGGAATACTTCCAGAAAACATTGTCGGTGAACACAATCCACCGTGCCCTTCACCGTTGCCGGCTAAAACTCTATAGGCCAAAAACGAAGCCATATCTAAACATGATCCAGAAGCGCAGGCGTTTTCTCTGAGCCAAGGCTCATTTAAAATAGACTGTGGCAAAGTGGAAAACTGTTCTGTGGTCAGACGAATCAAAATTTGAAGTTCTTTTTGGAAAACTGGGACGCCATGTCATCTGGACTAAAGAGGACAAGGGCAACCTAAGTTGTTATTAGTGCTCAGTTCAGAAGCCTGCATCTCTGATGGTATGGGGTTGCATGAGTGCGTGTGGCATGGGCAGCATACACATCTGGAAAGGCACCATCAATGCTGAAAGGTATATCCATGTTCTAGAACAACATATTTTTCAATCCAGACGTCGTTTCTTCCAGGGAATACCTTGCATTTTCCAACATGACAATGCCACACCACATACTGCATCAATTACAACATCATGGCTGCATAGAAGAAGGATACGGGTCCTGAAATGGCCAGCCTGCAGTCCAGATCTTTCACCCATAGAAAACATTTGGCACATCATAAAGAGGAAGATGCGACAAAGAAGACCTAAAACAGTTGAGCAACTAGATGCCTGTATTAGACAAGAATGGGACAAAATTCCTATTCTAAAACTTGAGCAACTTGCCTCCTCAGTCCCCAGACGTTTGCAGACGTTTGCAGACTTATAAAATGAAGAGGAGATGCCACACAGTGGTAAACATGGCCTTGTACCAACGTTTTTGAGATGTGTTGATGCCATAAAATTGAAAATCAACTTATTTTTTCCTTAAAATGATACATTTTCTCAGTTTAAACATTTGATATGTCATCTGTGTTGTATTCTGAATAAAATATTGAGATTTGAAACGTCCACATCATTGCATTCTGTTTTTATTCACAATTTGTACAGTGTCCCAACTTTTTTGGAATCGGGTTTGTATATAAATGACACTGGCAGAAAAGAGGTTAACATCAGGGGCAATCAAGGGGTTAAGTGTACTCCTAGGGAGTGCTTTGTAACTGTGGGGGGAATGGACTGACTGCAGGAAGAGAGAGATCTGTGTTCCTGATTAGTAGGAACACAAGATCTCTCTCTTCCTGTCTGACACAATGGCAGTCTGCCTTGTTTACATAGGCAGACCGCCTTTACGTGATTTTGCGCTTAAGGGCCACCCTGCCGCAGTAAATGTACATGGGGCAGTCCTTAACTGGTTAAAGCTCTAAGGCTGACCATAATGGTTCGAAGGAGCAGGAATCATATCAAGCCACATACCCTTAACATGGGTAGGGTACCTTGTCAGGGGAGCCTTCTGATATAGTACTATTTGCTACTCATTCAAAAAAAATTTACAAAGTAAATAAATACACAGACACCATGGAAGCAAAAGTACTTCTTTAACCACCTCAATACTGGGCACTTAAACCCCCTTCCTTCCCAGACCAATTTTCAGCTTTTAGCGCTGTTGCATTTTGAATGACAATTGCGCGGTCATGCAACACTGTACCTAAACCAAATTTCTGTCATTTTTTTCCCCACAAATAGAGCTATCTTTTGGTGGTATTTGATCACCACAAGGTTTTTTCTTTTTTGGTGCACAAATAAAAAAAGACCGAAAAGTTTAAAAAAAAAAAAAGTTTTTTTGTTTAGGTTATAAAATTTTGTAAATAGATACGTTTTTTTCCTGCACTGATGACGCCGCACTGACAGGCACTGATGAGGAGACACTGATGGGGTGGCACTGATGGGGTGGCACTGATATGCAGCACTGATGGGCACTGATAGGTAGCACTGATATGCAGCACTGATGGGCACTGATATGTGGCACTGATAGGTAGCACTGATATGCAGCATTGGTGGGCACTGATAGGCAGTGCTGATGGGCACTGATAGGCAGCACTGATGGGCACTGATGGGCACTGATAGGTGGCACTGATGGGTACTGATGGGCGGCTCTGATCGGCACTGATGGGCGGCACTGATGGGCACTGATAGGCAGCACTGGTGGGCAATAATGGGCACTGGTGGGCAGCACTGATAGATGGCAATAATGGGCACTGGTGGGCAGCACTGATAGATGGCATTGGTGGGCAGCACTGATAGGGAGGGCACCACTGGCAGGCTTTCTGAGCCCTGATTGCCATCCCTGGTGGCCATGGTGGGCATCCCTGGTGGTCATGGGTGGGCATCCCTGGTGGCTCTAGTGGCACCTCCCCCCCCCAGGGCTGCACTGGTAATCAATGTTCTGATTATCAGGACAGACCCCCCCCCCCCCTGTGATCAGTTAGTAATTAGAAAAACTCACTGATCCCCTTGGCTGCAGCACAGATCATCTTCTTCTCCTCACTGACAGGATCTGTGTGAGGAGAAGAAGAGATCAAAGCCGTTACAACGGCTGTATTTACATTACATGACAGCTGTGATTGGAAACAGCCGTCATGTGATCAGGAGGGCCAATCAGCGCATGACGGCCCGCAGCGGCGCAATCTCGCTCCTTCTGAAGGACGTTCTGGAACGTCCGATCAGAAGGATGAGACTCCCACCCGGCCGTATATGTACAGTGGCCGGGTGGGAGGTGGTTAAAGTGATATTAAATGCAGTTATACTTACCTGCTCTGTGTAGTGGTTTTGCACAGCGCAGCGCTTATCCTCCTCTTCACGGGTCCCCCGGGAGGGCTCCAGGCTCTTCCCTCCTACTGAGTGACCCCCCGAGCAAATGTCTTGCTATGGGGGCACTCTTACGTGCTGGTTCCCTCAGCCAATGAAGAGGGAGAAACCCGGGAGAGCCAAGGCTCCCAGGCACAGAGCTGGAGGAAGATCAAGCTCAGGTAAGTATTGGAAGGGGGGGAGTTGCACACAGAACATTTTTTACCTTCATCCATAGAATGCATGAAGGTAAAAAAAACCTTAGGACTTTACAACCACTTTAAACCCCCCGTCATTAACTACATGTAGTCATGATCATATGTGTTATTTGATGTGATTTGGGAAGCCTAAAGCTTCATTTAGGGGAGGTTTAGGGGACGTAGTTTTACGTCAACCTAAAGGTTCAGGCGGGTGGGTAAACTGGTCAAAATCTGGTCATGTATATCACTCATTGGGCGCTCACTCCCAGCATTACAATAGTGATTGCTTTTGTGACCTAGCAACAATGGTGATTACTAACTAGGGTTTTTCACCAGATGTACAGGGGGGGCCCAAATGGCCTAAAGGTATGACAATAAAATTACCGTATTTTTCGGACCATAAGGCGCACCGGATTATAAGGCACAGTATCAGTTAACAGTAAATTTTCAAACTATTTTCATATATAAGGCGCACCGGATTATAAGGCGCACTTTTTTTGTGCAACGTTGATCCGCACGGCGTTTACTGGCAGGTGCTCAATTTGCAAACATTTTTCATGGATCTGCTTTTATACTTTAGGAGAACCTAAATGAATTACCTTTTCTCCGAGATCTGTTATCCGATTTTCCATTATTTTTCTGAGGTCTGAAGGTACATAAAAGCATAGGTCCCAACTGTCCTTTCTTTGAAGGGACTGTCCCTTTATAAAACTAAGGCCGGTCATACACTGCAGGTTGAACAAAAAACAGATTCTTCCAAGCATACTATACAGCGCGGATTAACAAATCTCCCTGCTGGGCTATTGGATTCTGACAGCCATTGTGGGCAGCTGTCAGAACACCAGAACAGCAGTTGCATCTGATTGGATAAAGCCAGTGTTCGGCCAACAATATTTTGTCTGGCTCCTCAATTTTTCAATCAAAAGATATCAGGTGGAAAGGGGCTGACAGGACCAACCATAAGGCAAATTTTGGTTGGTTCATCAGAACGCACATTGCATTGATAGTGGATATAGATATGGATAATCCCCTTTTCTTTACCAAGTGTCCCTCTTTTGGTCTGATGTATAGACCTCTTTAAAAAACATTGCACAATTTACCCCAAAAAAGTGTATGGAATATAAATAGTTGCATTGTTAGCCAGTATAAAGGAAAATGAGCTGCAAAAATGTACTTGTTAATTTAACCCATCTTTTATGTATGCATCACTTTATGGTCCATGAAAAGGATGGGGAGAGGGAGTGGAAAAGAAAAACGTGTGTCCTTTGCCTTCATACTTTTTTGATCTAAAAGGTATCCCTCTTTTTCCTTTCAAAAATTGTGAGGTATGTCAAAGACAGTAATTCTGCTGGAAGCATCAAAATTGCTGGGAAACAATTACCTACTGACTGTACTCATAATCCATGGAAGGCATTTGTTTCCTCCTCCATATGTCCATAACCATCATTTACACATTTCACCACTTTTGATTGAGGGAAAATTACCCAGTGAAATAGCGTGCCCCATCCCAAGAACAAATAGCTGCCAGCTTCCACAATTCTACCTCCTGAAATACATATACAATAATATATCTTTATATATATTATATATATATATATATATATATATATAAGATATATATACAGTATCTTACAAAAGTGAACACACCCCTCACATTTTGTAAATATTTTATTATATTATTTCATGTAACAACACTGAAGAAATGACACTTTGCTACAATGAAAAGTAGTGTACATTTGCTGTCCCCTCAAAATATTTTAACACACAGCCATTAACCCCCTTAGAGGTATCCCCGAGCGTGACTCGGGGGGGATTTTCTATGCTAGGATTGGTATCCCCGAGTCACGCTCGTGGTAGATGTGCAGAGCGTGCAGCGCTGTCCCTTACCTTCTCCTGGCGATCCACGATGATCTCCCATTGCTGTGATTGCCAGCCGAGATCCCCGCCGCTCCTCCGTCGGTCTGATGACTTCCTGGTTCCGTTCCCTGCAGCAGCAATGCTGCATGGGAGCGGAACTGGGAGGGAAATTCAAACGTTGCACAAAACACAAACACATAACATTTATTGTATATGTATATGTATATATCTATGTATATATAGATATATATATATATCTATATATACACACACACACACACATATATATATCTATACACACACACACATTATATATATATATATATATATATATATATATATATATATATATATATATATATATACACATACATATATATAATATATAACATGAACTATAATCTAATCAATAATATAATTTTATTAGATAATATAATCTATATATATATATATATATATATATATATATATTATATAATAAAATTATATTATTGATTAGATTCTAATTCATGCATTTGTGTTTCAAATTTATCACATCTGGGATGTCTACTAGAGTCTTGTTTTGGTCAGGTTTAAGTCAGTAATTACTAAGAATTGTAGGCCTATAATACATAACGCCAAATTTCTATGCAAAAAATTGTACCGCTTTTGGTACATAATTCCTGACATAGTCATACCGCCAGGGAGGTTAATGTCTAAATTTCTGGCAATAAAAGTGAGTACACCCCTAAGTCAAAATATCCAAATTGGGCCCACAGTGTTAATATTTTGTGTGGCCACCATTATTTTCCCGCACTGCCTTAACCCTCTTGTTGCCACTGGAGTCCTCTTCCACTCCTCCATGATGACATCACGGAGCTGGTGGATGTTAGAGACCTTGTGCTCCTCCACCTTCAGTTTGAGGATACCCCACAGATGCTCAATAGGGTTTAGGTCTGGAGACATGCTTGGCCAGTCCATCACCTTTACCCTCAGCTTCTTTAGCAAGGCAGTGGTCATCTTGGAGGTGTGTTTGGTGTCATTATCATGTTGGAATACTGCCCTGCGGCTCAGTCTCCGAAGGGAGGGGATCATGCTCTGCTTTAATACGTAACAGTACATGTTGGCATTCATGGTTCCCTCAATGAACTGTAGCTCCCCAGTGCCGGCAGCACTCATGCAGCCCCAGACCATGACACATCCACCACCATGCTTGACTGTAGGCAAGACACACTTGTCTTTGTACTACTCACCTAGTTGCCGCCACACATGCTTGACAGCATCTGAACCAAATAAGTTTATCTTGGTCTCATCAGACCACAGGACATGGTTCCAGTAATCCATGTCCTAATGCCTCGTACACACGATCAGATAATCGTATGAAAAAAAATCACTTTCGAATTGATTGCACGATAATCTGATCGTTAATACACAGCTTTCGACAGCCGATCACGATATTTCGTCCAACAAAATCCGAAGGGACAAACACGAAAACTTTTGTTGTACGATAGCCTAGCAAACGAAAATCATTTAAACAGTACAGTATGCGTTCGCTAAAACTCGATAAACAATGGCCAAGCATGATCAGAAATACGAAATAACCCGTAAAAAGCCTGGCTGCTATTGTTTTTGTTTTGCACTATCTGATACGTAGCTACGCAACCAGGAAGCTTTTCCAGAATCGTACGAAAAAAATCATACGTTGAGTACGCATTGTTGAATTTGATTCTAGTATCATGCAACAAAATGCGAACGATAAGTCGTCCGATTATCTGATCGTGTGTATGAGGCATTAGTCTGCTTGTCTTCAGCAAACTGTTTGCGTGCTTTGTTGTGCATCATCTTTAGAAGAGGCTTCCTTCTGGGACGACAGTCATGCAGACTAATTTGATGCAGTGTGCGGCATATGGTCTGAGCACTGACAGGCTGACCCCCCTCCCCTTCAACCTCTGCAGCAATGCCAGCAGTGTCTATTTCCCAAAAACAACCTCTGGATATGACGCTGAGCACGTGCACTCAACTTTTTTGGTCGACCATGGCGAGGCCTGTTCTGAGTGGAACCAGTCCTGCTAAACCTTGGTATGGTCTTGGCCACCGTGCTGCAGCTCAGTTTCAGGGTCTTGGCAATCTTCTTTATGTAGAGCAACAATTCTTTTTTTCAGATCCTCAGAGAGTTCTTTGCCATGAGGTGCCATGTTAAACTTCCAGTGACCAGTATGAGTGAGAGCAATAACACCAAATTGAACTTACCTGCTTCTCATTCACACATGACACCTTGTAACACTACCGAATCACAAGACACTGGGGAGGGAAAATGGCTAATTGGGCCCAATTTGGACATTTTTACTTAGGGGTGTACTCACTTTTGTTGCCAGCGATTTAGACGTTAATGGCTGTGTATTCAGTTCTTTTGAGGGGACAGCAAATTTACACTGTTATACAATCTGTATACTCACTACTCATTATAACAAAGTGTAATTTCTTCAGTGTGGTCACATGAAAAGATATAATAAAATATTTACAAAAATAAGAGGGGTGTACTCACTTTTGTGAGATACTATATATATATATATATATATATATATATATATATATATATTCCAGCTGATGTAATAGAAATATTTTTTGTTTTGGTTTTGTTTTTCATTTTATATGGTTGATGCCCATGAATATTAATGAGAGAAAACACGGTCACAGCACTTCTGCAGAAATGTTGACTGGAAGTGGCTCTTAGTATTCATTAGCACAGTTCAGTTGCCTTATACAGGTTTGATATTCTAGTCACACCCATGTTCTCTTGCATACACAAAGATGGGAGAGTGCGACAAAACTAAAACTATGTTAAGGTAAACAGCAAGGAGGGTGAGGAAGGCCCTTTGTCTATTATGAATACTTGCTATATGCCTGAGGGTGATGATGTTCAACAAGATATGTTTCACTATTCTTTTCACAAGATCTACTTTAGTTACAATGAATACTATAGTAAGGCAGGTCATACATTAATCTTTTTTTTTTTTTTTTTTCAAGCAGCAGGTTAAATAAAAAAAAATAAAAATACTCGATGTGGATGGGGGGAATCATTCCCGCTGAGCTATTGTGTTCTGACAGCGGGGAGCTTTCCCCGCCGTTAGAACACATTAAGCAGCGGTGTGGGCTATAGCCGGCGGCCGCGGCACTGATTGTTCAGGAAAAACCCTGCTGAAACAGAGGAATTTCAATCCATGTATGGCCTTCTAAAACAATACTAGTATTTTATTTTTGAAATGGTCTTTTTTTAATCTCTTTTTTAGAGGGTGAAAAAAACAACTTTGTTGTTCATCAATCATCATCTTATCAATTTTCCCAAACTGTGCGGAACGTTCCAACTTTGTGGGCTATCTCCCACGCTGTGTAAAATCTTACACTCGTATAATATATAATAAGGCACACCAAACTCTCATTACTGAACAAGAAAACAAAATTATATCAACTCGTGTCATGACTCCATCCCTAAGGACAGTCATCACTTCCACATTCAAGCAGGACAATCGGGAGGACCCAATAAGGATGACATCTGAGGCAAGCCTTTTTTTCTATGTATAGTTTATAACAATGTATGTACTTGTACAGGATGCCAGGGATAAGTCCTGTTTGGGAGATACATGCATCACTTATTTGGGTTGTGGTCCTCCTAACCCCTTCGCACCTACGGGTAAAACAAATCGAAATGCCTAAGCCCAATTTTGTAACTTTGACATATCTTAGCAAAACTGTACATATCATCACAACTATTTTCCGGTCGATTATACCTTGTTTGTTTCAGGACAAATTGGGCTTTCTTTTGGTGGTAAGTGGTAATGATTATCTCCTACTTTTTTATTATTATTATTATTATTATTATACATGATTTATATAGCGCCTACAGTTTGCGGCGCGCTTTACAATGTGAGGGAAGACAATACAGTTACAATACAATTCAGAACAGGGGGAACTAGAGGGCCCTGCTCGTTAGAGCTTACAATCTAGAAGGGAGGGTCAAGTGAAACAAAAGGCAATATCAAAGGAAAACTGGGCCAAAATAATAAAAAGAAATCATTTTTTTAAATGTAGCTGTATATTTCTTGGTACTACCATAACCTACAACCAAAGAACAAACCAAAAAAAATTCTCCAGCTCCTGACGATTGCAGCAATTCCACATACGTGTATGTTGTTATTTGTACACAAAGTACAGCCCAAAAACAATAGTGCACATTTTGCTTCTTTTTTTTTTTTTTTTTTATCATACCTAAAACACACTAAAAATTCTGTCCCCCCTCCAAAAAAAATACTGACCTTGACCTTTGAGCTTGGCACAAACATTAACCCTGGCACTGACCTAGATCAAACCTTGATCTACGTAGGTATTTTTTTATTTTACATTATTTTAATTATTGTTATTATTTCATTTGTTTTGTTTTTTTTACACACACTTTTTTTTTCTGTCCAAGGACAAGAAGAGATATAATGTATCTATTCTCTCCATTCACAGAAAAAGAAAACACAGGGACGGGCTTTAGGCCTCATGCACACTGGACGTTTTTGGAGCTGCTGTTAGCAGCGTCAGACGTTCTTTTTTGCAGCTGCAGAACGCCCATCCATGTTATTCTATGGCCTCATGCACACATAGAGCTTTTAGGAGCTCCAAGTGGCATAGGCGTTTTACAGCTCCAAAAAAAAACCAGGAACTGTGCGTTCTGGAGCTGCAGCGTCAAGCTGTAAAAACGTCTGACGCTGCTAAAGGCTGAATAATGTTGCTTAACGTGCGTTAAGCCACGTTATATACGTTTTTTTTCTTCCATTCAAAATCAATGGTTCCCTATGGGAGCCTATTGATTTGAACGGAAGTCCTGATCCGACTTGCGGCGCTGTGAGAATCTTGAGGGGGAACTCCATGCCAAAATGGGGAAAAAAACGGCGTGGGGTTCCTCCCCCAGGTTCCAAACCAGGCCCTTCATCTCTGACATAAGGAGGGCGGGGTCTCCCGATGACGTCATCTGGCGGGCACGCCCCTAATGGCTATATAATAAGCTGCAGAGACTGGAGACCGGCATAATCACCGGAGACGTCGTCGGAGGAGGACCGGAGGAAGAAGAAGAGCCGACCGCAAAAGAGCAGAAGACCAGAAGACCGGAGAGGAGAAGACAAGAAGAGCGGACAGCAAAAGAGCAGAAGACCGGAGAGGAGAAGACAAGAAGAGAGGACAGCAAAAGAGCAGAAGACAGGAGAGGGAGAAGACAGATGAAGATTTTTAGTAAACTTTCCAAAACGTCTCCTGTCGTTATTTACACACACTGCCTTTTATGGGGTGAATGGGTAGGGGTACAGTGTACCCCATAGCCATTCACATAGGGAGGGGTCCGGGATCTGGGGGGCCCCCTTGTTAAAGGGGGCTTCCAGATTCCGATGAGCCCCCTGCCCGCAGACCCCCACAACCACCGGCCAGGGTTGTGGGGATGAGGCCCTTGTCCTCATCAACATGGGGGCAAGGTGCTTTTAGGTGGGGGGTGCAGAGCCCCCCCTGCCCCAAAGCATCCACACCCCCCCATGTTGAGGGCGTGTGGCCTGGTATGGTCCAGGGGGGGTGGGGCCGCTCGCTCGTCCCCTCCCCTTTCCTGGCCTGCCGGGCTGCATGCTCGGATAAGGGTCATCTGGTATGGATTTTGGGGGGGACACCACGCCGTTTTTCCGGCGTGGGGCTACCCTCAAATTCCATACCAGACCTGAAGGGCCTGGTTTGGAACCTGGGGGGGAACCCCACGCCGTTTTTTTTTCCCCATTTTGGCGTTGAGTTCCCGCTCAAGATTCTCACAGCGCAAGTCGCGCCGCAAGTCGGATCACCCTGATCCGACTTGCGGTGCGACTTCCATTCACATCAATAGGCTCCCATAGGGAACCATTGATTTTGAATGGAGGCAGAAAAAACGCTGCTAAAAGCTACTGTGGCCAAACGGGCAATAACGCTAATGGAAAAAGCTACTGAAAGCACGTTTTTACAGCTGCTTTTTCCCGGCGTCAAGAAACAGCTTTGGAGCTCGTTTTTTTGACGCCCTGTGTGCATGGAGCCTTACAGTGACTAATCACTGTGATAGCCAAGCAGAGGCAATTACAGCAATCAGGTTACCTGGAATCTCGAGTTCTGGGTCCCAATTATGGGTACGGGGTCCAGGGCTCACGGTGAGACCCCAGTTTCTGTGCTGGGAGCGTGCTGCGTGGCGTGCTCCCAGCACAGAGAGAGGTACGGAAATATGCAGCCCCACAGCAAAAAGCCCAGTCTAGTGGGGCCACATATTTGTGTGATGTCAGCAAGAAGGGGTTAAGGGGAACAGTAAGAGATATTTTGAGTACTCAGGGGCTCTCACCCGTGCAGGGTGAGAAGTTCAGTGGTAGCCTGGTTAGAGAGGGGACTGTTTAACTACTTGCCGACTGGGCCATAGTCGAATGACGGCTACAGCGCGGTCGGCTTATTCTGTGAGGGCATACAATGACATCCTCCCAGAATCGCACCGTGTCCGTGCTCGCCGGGTCCCAGGGACCCGGCGCATCATGGTTTGTGGTAAAGGTCCAATGTCAGCGGTCTTTACCACGCGATCGCTCCATCCATGATGGAGCGATCACTTGTCAACAAACCGGCACATGTCCAGTTCATTTTTCTCCTCTCCTCACATGCTGTACACAGTGATCGGTACAGTGTGCGAAGAGAGGAGAAAAACCGAAGCTGCACTCATCCTCTGCCTCCTCCATACCTGAATTATGCCCATCCGTGTCACATTTATGCTAAATCCATGCCACATTTATGCCACATCCATGCCTCATCCATGCCTCATCCATGCCACATCCGTGCCTCATCTATGCCTCATCCGTGCCTCATTCATGCCACATCCATGCCTCATCTGTGCCCACCCATGCCACCTCAGTGCTCATCCGTGGCTCATCCATGCCACATCCGTGCTCATACATGCCACATAAGTGCTCATACATGCCATGTCATTGCTCATCCGTGCCCCATTCATGCTACCTCAAATCGCATCCATGCCACATCAGTGCTCATCCATGCCACATCCATGCCACGTCAGTGGTCATTCGTGCCTCATCTATGCCATGTCAGTGCTCATCCGTGCCACATAAATGCCACGTCAGTGCTAATCTGTGCCGCATCCATGCCATGTCAGTGCTCATCTGTGCCACATCAGTGCTTATCCATGCCACATCATTGCTCATCTGTGCCACATTCATGCCACATCAGTGCTCATCCGTGTCACATCCATGCCACATCAGTGCTCCTCTGTGCCACATCCATGCCACATCAGTACCACTACAGTGCTTATCAGTGCCCTACAGTGCCTCACAAAATTGTAATGGGAAGTCAGGAAATGACCGCGCTCCATGCATGTTGGGCCTCTGTATGTGGTCAGGCTGTGTAAAAGTGTCACACATGTGGTATCGCCATACTCAGGAGGAGTGGCATAATGTATTTTGGGTTGTAATGTTTGCTATGTACATGCTATGTGTTAAAAATATCTTATAAATTGACTACTTTGTGTAAAAAAAAAAAAAAATGCATTTTCATTTTCTATCCACATTTTCCAAAAACTTGTGGAAAAAAATTATATGTTGAAAAGACGCATTATGCCTCCTAAATGATGTGTTTGCTTTCCAAAATGGGGTAATTCTGTGGACCTTTCCATTGTCCTGGTGCTCCAGGGCCTTCAAATTTGTGATAGGTTGTCAGGAAATTATATGTGTAATTTTTGCTCCTAGAACGCCTGACAGTGCTACTTGGATGTTGGGCCTCTGTATGTGGTCAGGCTGTTTAAAAGTCCCACACATATGGTATCACCATACTCAGGAGGAGTAGCAGAATGTATTTTGGGCTGTAGTTGCAAGTATGCCTATACAGTGTGTGAGAAATAACTTGGTAATATGACCATTTTGTGAAAAAAGAGAAAAAAAATTTCATTTTGCAAAGATTCGTGGAAAAAAATTACAACTTTAAAAAACTCACCATTCCTCTTACTAAATACCTTGGGATGTCTACTTTCCAAAAAGGGGTAATTTGTACTGTCCTGGCTTGTTAGGGTCTCAAGAAATGAGATAGGCCATCAGTACATCGGGTGTGATCAATTTTCAATGATTGGCACCATAGCTTGTAGACTATAACCTTCCCAAAGACCAAATAATATATACTTATTTGGGTTATTTTTACCAAAGATATGTAGCACAATAAATTTTAGCAAAAATTTATGAAGAAAAATTACTAAATTTGCAAAATTTTAAAACCAAAAGCCAAGAAAGATGCATTTTTTTACAAAATTTTTGGTATTTTTTCATTTATATCGCAAAAAATAAAAAAACCCAATTATGATTAAATACCAAAAGCTCTGTTTGTGTGAAAAAAGGGCGAAAATTTCAATTGGGTACAGTGTTGCATAACTGAGTAATTGTCATTCAAAATGGGAGAGCACTGAATGCTGAAAACTGGTCTGGTTAGGAAGGGGGTTTAAGTGCCCAGTGAATAAGTGGTTAATAGGAAAAGTATATGAGGTACTCACCGCTCAAAAGGCAGTCTGCAAGATCCAATGAAAAGATACACTGAAGAAAGAAAAATGTATGACACATCCAAAGATAAAAGTATTCCTTTATTTGAAATCCATTCAAAAGTTTCATGAAGACATGTACATAGCCCACAACCGTTTAGAAGATGTATTTCACACTCCTGTGAGTAAGCACAGAAGTGTGAAACACATCTACTGATCGGTTGTGGGCTATGTACATGTCTTTATGTATCTTTTGAATGCATATTGAATAAAGGAATACTTTTATTTTCGGATGTGCAGCAAATTTTTCTTTCTTCAAGGACTGTTTAATAGTTCTCTTAGGATTGATAAGTCCTCATTTGGGACCCCGAATTTGGAAAGATTTTGGGTGTGAAAGAGCCTCCAACCCTGATTACAGGGACTTTGGTCCTAAAAGGGTTACCCTGCCTGCAGGGAAGACCTGAAAGGGAAGGAACAAGAACAAGTCAGCATCTGCTGGTGAAATGGAGACATTAGTTTGCTAAACTTCTGCTGCCTTTGGGGTACCCTAAGCGTGCATTCACACCTGTGAATGCACCCAGCCAGCACTTACATGCAAGAAACCCAGCAAGGGATTCCACCATTGGCTGAGAGTAGCAGCCTCATTGAAAATGTAGCACTACCCCCACAGGAGCCGCTGATTCTTTGTGCCTGGGTCTCCTATGGATTGATCCACAGCCAGTCACAGGGTATTTCCACACAGTCAGGTACACACACTCTTCTGCTCATTGTCTCCAATAACCAGTCTAGGGGATTTGTTTTATATATTTTTTGTAGAATTGAATAGGAGAAGGGAATTAGAAGGATACTCCAAATGAACTATTCACAGATGAGGACAACTCTTTCTATATAACAGTGTAGCAGATTATTAGTAGGACCTTACAGCAGAATACAGAATGAACAAGTCCCTTTGTAGCTAAAGGCACTCAGTGAACTTTACCTATTCAAGATACTAGCCAGTGTCCATATTAGCTTACACCCAGCAGCTAACTTCTAGCACTCAGAGGGAAATCCAGCAGCACAAGTCCCAGGAATCCCCTGTGGGGGTCTGTACTCACAAGGCTCCTGAAGCACCAACAGCAGACATCTTCTGCGGTACTTCAGTGTTTCAGGCCCTCAGGTTGACCACCTGATACCGCATGTCATGCTGCGCTGAGGAGGGGCAGCAGATCCCCACCTGGACCTCTCTCTCTAGAGGAAGACCCTGAGTCTTTGTGCTCTTCAGATATAAATACAGTTACCCAGCAAGCTTTGGGGCACATCGCCTTCTAATTGGCCAGGGCTGTACAGACATCCATGCTTTCATCTTCAAGGTTTCCTCCCACTGTCCAATAAATCCAATAGCTATTAGACCAGTGTGAAACGTTCAAGACAGCATGCGCAGCACCAGAGCGCACTGAGCAGACTCTACCAATTAATCATAGCTCTCTGTTAAGCAGACAGCATCTATATTTGCCTAGCTGTCTCCCTGTTAAGCAGAGAAACCAAATACTATATACGCTCACTCTAGCATCTACCTAGAAGGGCGCTACATCCATCCCCCTGCCAAAAATAGGCAATGTCCCCTCATTGGCCTGAGCAGCTGCCCCTACAAAAATGTTTGTAGAAAAATGTAGGCGGAATATCTTACAAACTTGGAAAGGGGAAAAGGGAAATAACAAATGAACAAGGCCATGGGGCATACCCCACATGTGACCAGTATGTACAAATAAGTTATGGTGAAAAAATATAAGACATCTGCTGTACAATATATACACAAGTTAAGGCAGAACTCTACCAAGTGCACTTTTACTTGCACCCCCCCCCAAACAAAAAAAGTTTGGTAGGGCAAGATAATCAACCACAACCTGACTAACTATACTACACAATATAATACAGTATATTACAGTGGAATGTCTTTGCCGAGGCATAGAAGCTCCTTGTAATCCTGCAGAGGGAAGAAGAAAAAATACACTTGTGCATTACTTTTATCCATCCTAGACAACTATCAGTTGGAACATCCTCTCTGCAGAGGCGACCTTTCCACCTGACATGCATCTACTGCTAACATTCACGTAGAGGTACATCTGTTAATCCTGCCCCCTAAGGGCAACTCTTGACACATTGTCTTTTTGTGTTCCTGCAAGAGACAAAATAAACATCGTACCTAATCTAACTGGCTAGGCATGTTTAGCAAAACTTGGACTTTAGCAATTAAGACTAAAGTATGTAAAGTCCCTTTAAGTAACTGGGTTCTGGCTCTGCTTACCAAAGTCCATGAACCAGCATGAAGAAATGTGAAGTCCACTCAACTGGTATCTGCAGCGCACCACCTCTGCAGCATCAGGAGCATCACATCTTCTTCTTGGAGCAAGCCATTGCCTGAGCCTACAGCACTGACTCATCCGCATATACTGTAGGCACCAACCAAAAAAACTAGCTGAACTGGAGAAGCTTTCTAAGGAAGTCCTTTTCTCCGGCACTTTACTTGAAGAACAAACGTAGCGAGCAACTGCCTTCTGACATGGCAGCAGCTCACACAAACTCGACTTAGTAACAATAGTGGCTAAAGATCTTAGCAAAGTGTCCTTAAGTTGCAAGGGGTTTACCCTCTCCAGGTTTGCAGTTCCGATTAAAACAGGAGAAGTGCTCTGTAGCAAAAGTCTCTTTTTCCAGGTTTGTAGAGCAAATCCCAGACACCCCTTCTTTAATTTGCAAGGATAGAAGGGAAAGGAGAATTGGGAATTGGGGAATCGTCCCCCGGCAACAACAACATGAAACTTCGAACAGATGTTTTTTTCAGTTACTTCAGGCATGACAGCCTCTTGAACAAACAGCTTTTCCAGGGCGGACAGAAAGACTTTGAACATAGTTCACCAGTAAAAGTCAGGATCAGGAATCTGAACCATTTTCAATCAGAGCCCCAGATATTGTTAGACCACACCTGACTCTTCTTTCCAGCACAGTTGACCACTACTCGAGAAATGTGGATGGATTTTCCCAGACTCCAGTTTTCCTTCTCTGACAAGAACTCCTCCCCGAGCTGGGGTTTGGACTTTTTGCGATATGGCTTGGGTACAAGAAGTCCCAGACTGCTTTCTCACACCAGGACACTATCTTGGCTTCTATCTCCTCCATGATCTCCCTGCAATGACCACACTGACCCCAGGTGCGCACCTGCACAGTCAAGCGCTGGCATCTGCCACAGACCAGACCGATGTGTTCCGTGTCCTCCCTGCTGCACAGCGCCAGACTTCCGCTGGGTGCTAATTGTACTCTGGTATGGGTCAGTGCTCGGTTCTGCAGATCAGTCAGCTTTCCTGGGTCTCCGCCACCTCGTATAGCAGTTACGGCGCTCTGGCACACTTTGGCACCCGCCATCTTGCTGCTCCTTAACCGTGGCTTCTTCTCGACTGCACCCAGAAGTGCAAGTGACATCACAGCTCCTCCTTACTCACTGGATTGGCTGATCATGGGTGGCAACTCCACCCGCACTCCCAGATCGGCCAACTTTTTGGCAGTGTAGCCCCGCACACACGCACAGATTGTTGGCCGACCGATCAGCCGTCTTTTGTCCAGTGTTGTTTGTTGGTTGAAATGTGCTCTAGACTTGCACTGGACTTTTGTTGGCCAACAAAAACCAACTTCAGTAGTGATGTCATGTGATGGTTGACTTTCCGTGTGTTTTTTCTTCTCTGAGCATGCCCAGTCTTGCTCATCCGATTTTCGTCTGCCGAAATCTGTACTGACTGAGGAACAATCGGCCGTTCTGTTGTTGGCCAACAAAAATTTTATAGCATGCACACCAGATTTTTTTCGGCCGAAAAGTTGCAGTTGGTTGTCGGAAGCATCATACTAACAAGCCTACAATCGGCCGATCGGACGTTGGCCGACAATTTACGGCCAACAATCTGTGCGTGTGTACGAGGCTTTACTCCTCTCGTTGGGCCGACCTCTTCAGAGTTCTTTTCCCAGCACTGCATGTTAACCCCTTTATTGCTGCCATTCGAACACTGCTTAGCATCAATGAACTTTACTGTAAAGCAGACAGTATCCAACACAGCAGACACATGGACAGCAGTTTCACCTGTCCTCACACGAGCCTCTTCTACAGACATTTTCCTCTGTAGTACGTATACTGATGCAACCCCTGGCACTCTGACTCTCACAGCCCAAGTTAACTCTTTCTTTGTCACACTCTAGAAATGCTCTTGCACTGGTAACTGTAAAGCAGACATTCCCCTCCATGGCACAACACTGTCTGTCTTCAATTGCGGTCCTGCAATCGACATGGCCAGACATAACAATTTCTTGGTGCGTGGTAATTTCTTGAACACTTTACCTGGACGTTGTTGCTGCGATAGTTCAGGGGATAATCCCGGACTGACAAACCCCCATGTGTAGTGCTACCCCCGCAGGAACTGCTGAATTTTTTTGCCAGGGTCTTCCACTGGTTGATCCACATCTGGTCACAGGGTATTTCCACACAGCCAGGTGCACACACTGTTTCGCTTGTTGCTCCAATGACCAATCTAGGGGATTTGTTTTATGTTTTATTTGGAGAACTTGGAAAGGTACATGATAGGCTGCCTACTTGCAGCGAATTGCAGGAACCCCTGGGGTTCTTGCATGTAATCTTTGGCAGAATGCATTCATGGTTGTGAATGAACCCTAAGGCAGACGGGAACCCTGAACCCTGGAGTAGGACTGGTATACCAGCGGTGAGCCATTGTGTTGATTTCAAGTTACCTGTATTATGGACTGTTTGCATTTACTTTACCAAAGAAAGCTATTTTTTTTTGTTTGATTTTTACAAGTGGACTCCCCATATTACATACTATAGGGAAGCTAATATGTGCAGATTACATAAGTATTCACTTTTTCATGCTACTAAAACAGTGGCTGTACATTACCCTTCATCTCTCAGTCAGTCTATGCGTCTGCAAAATCAAAGAAATTGTGACTGATATCTAAACCCAGCTACTGTTAAAGAGATCCAATATGAGCTTACTTGAAAAAACAACTTTTACAGTATCTCACAAAAGTGAGTACACCCCTCACATTTTTGTAAATATTTTATTATATCTTTTCATGTGACAACACTGAAGAAATGACACTTTGCTACAATGTAAAGTAGTGAGTGTACAGCTTGTATGACAGTTTTGCTGTCCCCTCAAAATAATTCAACACACAACTATTAATGTCTAAATTGCTCCAAATTCAAATTGGGCCCAATTAGCCATTTTCACTCCCCGGTGTCATGTGACTCGTTAGTGTTACAAGGTCTCAGGCATGAGTGGGGAGCAGGTATGTTAAATTTGGCATTATCGCTCTCTCGTACTGGTCACTGGAAGTTCAACATGACACCTCATGGAAAAGAACTCTCTGAGGGTCTGAAAAAAGAATTGATGCTCTACGCTCTACATAAAGATGGCCTAAGCTACTGAAACTGAGCTGCAGCACGGTGATTTAACAGGACACGTTCCACTCAGAACAGGCCTCGCCATGGTCGACCAAAGAGGTTGAGTACGTACACTCAGCATCATATCCAGAGGTTTTTTTGGGGGAAATAGACGTATGAGTGCTGCAAGCAGTGCTGCAGAGGTTGAAGGGGTAGGGGTTCAGCCTGTCAGTGCTCAGATCATACGCTGCACACTGCATCAAAATGGTCTGCATGGCATTCGTCCCAGAAGGAAGCCTCTTCTAAAGATGATGCACAAGAAAACCCGCAAAAAGTTTGCTTAAGACAAGCAGACTAAGGGCATGGATTACTGGAACCATGTCCTGTGGTCTAATGAGACCAAGATTAACGTATTTGGTTCAGATGGTGTCAAGCGTGTGTGGCGTCAACCAGGTGAGGATTATAAAGACAAGTGTGTCTTGCCTACAGTCAAGCATGGTGGTGGGAGTGTCATAGTCTGGGGCTGCATCAGTGCTGCTGGCATTCGGGAGCTACAGTTCATTGAGGGAACCATGAATGCCAACATGTACTGTGACACACTGAAGCAGAGTATGATCCCCTGGGCCGCGGGAAAGCATTACAACATGATAATGACCCCAAACACACCTCCAAGACGATCACTGCCTTGCTAAAGAAGCTGAGGGTAAAAGTGATGGACTGGCCAAGCATGTCTCCAGAACTAAACCCTATTGAGCATCTTTGGGGCATCCTCAAATGGAAGGTGGTGGAGCACAAGGTCTCTAACATCCACCAGCTTCGTAATGTCCTCATGGAGTGGAAGAGGACTCCAGTGGCAACCTGTGAAGCTCTGGTGAACTCCATGCCCAAGAGGGTTAGGGCAGTGCTGGAAAATAATGGTGGCCACACAACATATTGACACTTTGGGCCCAATTTGGACATTAATGGCTGTGTGTTGAGTTATTTTGAGGGGTCAGCAAATTTACACTGTTATACAAGCTGTACACTCACTACTTTACATTGTGGCAATTTTTAATTTCTTAGGTGTTGTCACATGAAAAGATATAATAAAATATTTACAAAAATGTGAGGTGTGTACTCACTTTTGTGAGATATTGTATGTTGTAAGCCCTGCTTAACCACTTGCCATCCCTTTCAGCAACTTCCTGGATTCCCTGCATGGTGCCTTAGCTGCTTTATGCGGTTTACTTTCAATTTCTAAGGACTACATTATTGTGATACGATTCTGATATGGTCGTGTGAGTGACTGGTATAGTATTAGATAGAGTCCATATTCAGTCAGTGATAGTAATGACTCCTGTCCTCCATGAAACTAACAAGGTTATTAAAGTTCAGAAAAGCAAGTCTGAATGACTCAATACAGCACGAGGGATATGGCTACTAATTGGTTGATAAGTCCTGATCACGCGCCACACCTCTTTGAGTCTTTCAACTGCGCATGTCACTGTCTTTTTGGGTTGCGCAAGGGGCGCGTGACCGTAAGCGCGCACAAACAGAACTTAACTATAACTAGTAGTCCATGTGATCATCGCGGTTATGAGCAATGATCAAATTAGCCAATCATTAGGGGTATACGAGGCCGCACAATGCGTGGTACTAATGGGATTCTATCCATAAAGTTCAGGGAAAGCCCAGGGCAAAAGGGGATTTTTTTTTTCTTTTTAGCCACGGCGGACGCGTTGTGTGATGCAGACGACATTGACGGGTACCTCCTACGATCGATGATGAGTCCCCCGATCATGGAGTGATGATACAATATCCGGTAAATGTATTGATTCTTACTTTCATGATTATGGTGTATTTTAGATTGTAGAGGATAGGTGAATAAAATATGTCTTATGCTTAGAAGTGTGCCTGTTTTGTATAACAGTGAGCGTTAAGGAAGATTCTAATCTAGTTAGCAAGACAATCATCCATGTGACATTGCTGCCGGCAAGTCCTGATGATGTTAAATGTGGGGCATTTTGTTTACTGACTGTCCTTCTGAAATTCCTCCTCTTTATCACCTCTACAGTAAAGTTGTAGTTCAGAAAGTGGGCTCTGTAAAATGGGCGACACAGCAGTGCATATTCATGGGGCATAGTGGGATATGTGATATGGGATTATATTTGGAGGAAAAGGATATCCTTTTTCTCCAAATATAATCCATATGCATCCACTAATTACACTGCACAACAATTTTTGTGAAAAGTTTTGCTTCCTGAAAGGTTTTTGCTGATTGTGACAGGTACCTGGTGGGTATACACAACAAATAAAGTTTTGGTTTTGCTACATCATGTAGGAACCCTGAGAAATAGACAGTTAACTGTTTACTGGCAATAACTTATTTAATCATGTTTATGTTTCTAAGACGCTATTAAGTTCAACATAATTAAAGGTGTTTTGCTCCTGATTTTCATTTGTATCAAATGCCCGGTGCATCATGTTGCAGCGTCCAACAGTAGTCATCAAGCATTAACGGATTCCAGTTGCCCTGATATCGTTTTTCCATTGTATCAATGTCCTGATGAAACCTTTCACCATGTTTGTCACTGACAGCACAGAGCTTTGCAGGAAAGAAGTCCAAGTGTGAGTGGAGGAAATGAATCTTGAGTGACATGTTGCCCTTCATTGTTTTGTATGCTTTGAGAAGTTCGTCTAAGGTCCACTCCCTTGGTGGTTTCGGAATTGGAAGACTGTCGTCATGTGGCACGGGTCTCATTGCTGAAGACAGATTAGGGTATTCAATCGACTTCTTGTTTTTGGCAGAGAAACCGGACACATTAGTCAAACATAAGTAACAGTCCATCACATGGTCTTTCTGTTCTCGCTATATCATCGGAACAGCAAACCTCTTTCGAATGTCTCTGACCCCATCTCTCAGACAGACAGCACAACAACATTCCCCTCTAGGTGATCAATGTACAAACATGTGCAAATCAAATGTTAATGGAAATTACTTTGTAATTATCAATCGGCTGCTTCACTTACACACTTACAGGGTTCTATTGTGGAAAGTGACAGGGTCTGCATCCCTTTAGACATTTCCCTTTGGGGGCACTTTACCAAAAAATACATTTTTGTTGCAGGGAAAATCTGATTTGTACCTTAGTACAGACTTCTGGGAAAAGCAGTAAGCCAATCCAACAAGTAGGAAATTACATTTCTGGGGGCGTTCCATACACTATCTGTGTACAGAATGCCTCCAGACTGCCATATTGCTATACAGAAAAATACAGCACTGCAGAATGAAAAGGAAAGGACATTTTTAATTAACAGTCATTTACAAAATTACATGTGTTGCAGTTGTATATGCTATATGATTTTTGTTTAATTTTCATTTTTTTTTGCCCACCCTTTAAGTATTTTTCCCTGGAGAATACAGTGCATAGATCCTGAAAATTGTTTCAAGGGTTCCTTTGAGTAAGATGGTTGCAAATAGGTTGCTAAATAATATTCTCCTGTTGCAGCTACCAAAAATGTGATGTAGGGAGGGAGGTGAAAGATGGGCGAAGTACGTGGGCCAGCACAAACAGCAATTAGACATTCCCAAATAAGGAGAGGTCTTTCAAGTACAAGGATGGAGGGGGCTGTGTTAGGGTATTGATTCTATTTTCTATCGAGTTCAAAGGCACATTGTAAATTAATAAAAAATCATCTATAAAAAAGGAAAAACTATATAAGTAACAATTTACTTTGTGAATTTACTTTCTGTGCATCCAGCAGTGATCACCGTAGGTAATCGCTGTCTGTATGGAGTGCCATGAATGGCTTAGTCTACAACCATCTGAAACTCACTAATGATCTAATAACTGCTAAAACCAATAACCACTACTCCATACCCATACCACTAGACCTCTCTGCAGCCTTTCATACTGTGGATCATCCCCTTCGCCTTAAAAAATTTCACTTTCTTGGCCTTCAAGACTCTGCTCTCTCCTGGTTCTCCTCCTACCTATCACAGTGCTCCTTCAGTGTTACCTATAACTCTGTTTCCTCCTCTTCACTTCCTCTTTCTGCAGGGGTACCCCAAGGTTCTGTCCTCAGACCCCTCCTCTTCTCCATTTACATCTCATCCCTTGGTCAGTTAATAAACTTGCATGGCTTCCAGTACCATCTCTATGCTGATGACACACAAATCTATCTCTCTACTTCTAATCTCTTCAGTCTCCTCTCGTGTTACTAATTTATTAACTGACATATCAGCATGGACGTCACATCACTTCCTTTAAACTCAATCTTTCTAAAACTGAGCTCATAATATTCCCTCCTGCCTGTGCCCCCTCCCCTGACTTCTACATCAAGATCAATAATACAACCATCAGTCCCTCCCCTCATTCCAGGGTGCTATGTGTAATCCTGGAGTCTGACTTGTCCTTTTAGCCCCAAATTTTGCAGACTTCGCCTCCGTAACATCTCATAAATACGCCCCTTTTTAACCGTTGAAACCACTGAGCAATGTTGACTCTTGTAACTCCCTTCTCATTGGCCTATCTCTCTGCAAGTTATGCCCTCTTTAGTCTATCATGAGTGGCGCTGCCTGACACATCCACCTTACCAACCATTTAGTTTCTGCCACCCCTCTCTGCCAATCCCTCCACTGGCTTTCCATTGTTCAACGAATAAAATGCAAAACACTAATCATAACATACATTGCCATCTGCCCTGAGCTACATCACCACTCTTATCTACAATAATCACCCCAACCGTCCTCTCTGCTCCTCCCCAGACCTTCTGCTCTCTAGCTCCCTTGTCTCCTCCTCCAATGCTTGTCTCCAGGAGTTCTCCAGAGCCATTCCCATCCTCTGGAACTCCCTACCCCAATCAGTTCGGCTATCTCCTAATCTGTCCACTTTTAGGCGATCCTTGAAAACACATATCTTCAGGGAAGCCTATCCTGCCTTCAGCTAACAATTTAATCTTCTACTTCCCTCAACAATTCCTCCTTCACAGTTTCTAACTTTTGTTTTACCAGCCCCTTCCTATTAGATTGTAAGCAGGGCCCTCCTAACGCTCTTATATTGAATGTTATTTTTGCTGCATTATCTCGTTTTATATTGTAAAGGGCTGAGTAAACTATTGGCGCTATATAACTACTTGCTGACCGCCCGCCGCAGTCCCAGGCAAAGTGCCGTACATGTTCAACACTAGCCTGGGAGGAGCTAGGGGGCGATCGCGCGCCGCCGGAGGCCTGCTCCCACCCCCACTCGTCGGCTGGGGAGTCAGTGCGTGTGACCGGTGGCTCCGATGGCCGCCGGCCACTCGCAATCTCCCTCTGCAGTGAGAGAAGGACAGACGACTGATGTAAATACAGCAGTTTGTCATTCTCACTAAAGTAATCACAGAGGCTATGCGATCCTGCTATGTAGGATCGCATGTCTCTGTGATTACATCACAAGCCACGCCCCATGACAGTTAGAATCACGCCCCTAGGGACACACTTAAGTTAACCCCTTCCCTGCCAGTGTCATTTTTACAGTAACAGTGCATATTTATAGCACTGATTACTGTAGTAATGTCACTGGTACTCCCAAAAGTGTCAAAAATGTCAGTCAGGGGTCCGATCTGTCTGCCGCAATGTCGCAGTCCCGCAAAAAACAAAATCGCAGATCGCCGCCATTACAAGTTAAAAAACAAAACAATGAAAATGACATAAATCTTTCCCTTAGTTAGTAAACGCAATAACTTTTGTGCAAACCAATCAAAATATGCTTATTGCGATTTTTTTTTACCAAAAATATATAGCAGAAAACAAATTGGCCTAAAATGTAAAAAAAATTTGATTTTTACATTTTTTTTTTTTTGAGAATTTCATTTTAAAAAATGTGAAAAATATTGTTATTTTTTCAAAATTGTCGCTCTTTTTTTGTGCAAAAAATAAAAATCGCAAAGTTGATCAAATACCACCAAACGAAAGCTCTGTTTGTGGAAAAAAAAGGACGTCAATTTAATTTGGGTACAGCATTGCACGACCACGCAATTGTCCGTTAAAGTCACGCAGTGCAGAATCGCAAAATAGGGCCTGGTCTTTGAGCAGCCAAATCTTCCAGGCTAAAGTGGTTAAATCCTCTATATAAATAATATAATAATAGCTGTGGTGGCACTCAGTAGAGTGAATGGGGCTGGTAGCTGCACCTAGCCGCTCTCATTTGCAGCTGTAAACAAAAGACTGCAGCTACAGTTCACACATACCTTAATCGCTGGTATGAATATAACCTAAAGCTCCATGCACACAGGTGTATTAAAATACTCCTATCTACATTGGATCTTTCTGCTAGGGGCAGGCAGGAAAATACAGCCTAAAATGCTTGTTTTGGTGTGTAGGGCATTTATAGGCATATATGTGTAAACTCATTCTATTGGCTAGAATATTCTATTCTTCTAGCCACTGGAATGAAATAACACACATAGACCCATTGGTTGAAAGAGGAGTTCAGAGGCATAAAAATATAAAATGGTAATCACCTTTAAAAGCTGTGTTTTTTCTGTCTGTGTGCATGAGGTCTAACAGCTTTAAACATTGGCGATGATGCAACTTGTTTTAAATATGAAAAATGTGTGACTAGCAGCAGATGTTCAAACCTCAAATCAAAGCAGTTGATCATTAGGTGGTGGAATTGTTTTTTAAAAGTCTTATTTCTAACCATACTATATTTTGCAGTAAGGTCCCTTACAAACTGATGCACTTTTAATGCTGTGGCGGACCCTGTACTCAAGAAGAATTTGTCCGCCGTATAAGCTTCCCTTGCCTGGTACCAGTATGATCCAAGAACCCTTAGCCCACCCAGTACTTGTAGAGACATCAGTGTAGGGTGGTAAGAAGCATAAGAAGCATAAGCATAAGTTGTTTATTCAAACACAGGCACAAAGAGATATACACTCTGGGACAATCCCCCCTCCCCTTTAGCAGGTAATCCACATACACATATACATCCCATAATAGGTTGATTCCAAGGCAGACAGAAACAATAAAACAACGGGATACAGGCACTGAACAATAAAAAAAAAACCCAACCCACCTCAAACTATCCAGCAATGGTCTATGAGATAAACTCCTAAAGGCAGCCTGAAAAGGTTGAACCAATTTATCTTCATATATTTCCTGAGGGATATTTTTCATAAATATTACTGTCCTAAGTGAAAGAGCCCCTTCATTCTTTCAACACAAACCACACATATAGAACCCAGGATAACTGGGGTAACATGAATTGCTAAGTTCGGTGTGGTTGTACAGCGAGTCCGTGTAACGCTCCTGCGTTTTTGTAGTAGGCTGGATTTGCAGCTGCAGAATCTCCACTCAGTAGTCATGTAGAGATGTGTTGAATAACCAGATCCAACCAGACTCATCACTGTGGGCCTGTCAGCTTCAGCATACAGATAATTGTGTCACTTGAGTGGGTAATTCTGCTGAATCCATTTTTTAGGTTCGTTCAATCTGTAATGCTCCTGCATTTTTGTAGTAGGCTAGATTTGCAGCTGCAGAATCTCCACTCAGTAGTCATGTAGAGATGTGTTGAATAACCAGATCCAACTCTCCAGACCCATCACTGTGGGCCTGTCAGCTTCAGCAAACAGATATACACACTCAATAAGATGTTCCTGGAGTGATAGGATGTATATGATAGTATGAAGATGATGTGCTGAAGGGACAGGTGTGAACAGTGACAGAGATGGTAAGCACTTGATAGAAATTTTCAGGAGAGTATTAGATGGTATTAGGTAGAATGCAGATAGGTTAGTAATCGAGTATGGTAACAGGTGGTAAGGACAGCAGATGACAAATACAGGATAGACTAACCCAGTGCAAGGATAGATGGTAGTAGACTCAAGAGCTAGCAATCTATGTAACAGTGCAGATGATAGAATTAGTATGCATAGATAGTAACAGTCCTTAATGTGCAGAGGTAGATAGTGTAAGTAAGGTTATGGAGGATTCCCCTGTGGGGTACTTATCACTAGTAAGGTTAGTAGTAGAAGGGTCCAGTAGTGAGGGAGTGATCCAGTAGCGAGATACAGGGATCAGTAGCGAGGTTCCGGTCTGTTCCAAGTAAAAGAGAATAGCTGGAGGTTCCGGCAGCAAGACAAGCTTGTAAGCATGTGGACACACAGGCAGGTTGAACGAACAACGTGAGAGAGAATGCCGGCGGTTGAAATAGCCGCTCTGCGGCGCTCGGCGATGACGTCATCCGTCTTAAAGGTGTATACGTACCACCTAATTAGAAAGGTGGGACACATATTGAAAGAAAATGGAAAATAAGGGTACCAGAGGTACCAGAATCTTACAGTACCCCCCCCCCCCTTAAGGCCGGCTCCGGAAGGCCTATAGCACTGGTTTCTCCGGGTATTTCGAGTGAAACCTTCGTATAAGCCTAGGTGCGTGAACATCAGAGGTATCCAACCAGGTGTCATCTTGGGGTCCATAGTTCTTCCATCTTATGAGATACTGGAGTCTTCCTCTGTGGATACGAGAATCCAAAATCTCCTTAATCTCATATTCTTCTCCGCCTTCAACTTGTACTGGAGGTGGAGGCAAGATGGTAGGCCTTATTCCTTGATTAGGAACATGGGGTTTCAGTAGCGACACATGGAAGATGGGATGGATCTTGAGATCTGCTGGTAAGGTGAGCTGTACTGCAGCTTTTCCAATAAGTTTCTTAATTGGGAAGGGTCCCAGAAATAAAGGTCCAAGCTTTTTGCTAGGGATCTTTAATCTTAAATTTCTTGTCGATAGCCAAACGAGGTCCCCAATAGCATACTGAGGAGAAGGTCTTCTACGTAGGTCGTAGTACCTTTTTTGTTGGCTATGGGCGTGTGAGATAGTGGTATTAAATAAACCCAGAGAGTCCTTTATTTGGGTAAGATAGTCTGAGGCTACTGGGTTACTTGATGGTAGGATGCGTGGTGGAAGAAGTGTGGGATGAAACCCATAGTTCAAGTAGAACGGACTTTGCTTAGTAGTACTGTGGGTTGCGTTGTTATAAGCAAATTCCGCCAGAGGGAGAAGGTCCACCCAATCATCCTGTAGGTATGATGTGTAGCAACGCAGATATTGTTCTATACACTGGTTGACTCTTTCAGTCTGTCCGTTGGTCTGAGGGTGGTAGGGAGAAGTGAGCTTTCGCTCAATCCGTAATATTTGACAAAGAGCTTGCCAAAATTTGGAGATGAACTGTGAACCACGGTCGGATAAAAGAGTCTTTGGAATTCCGTGTAACTTGAACACATGTTTCATCAGTAGTTCCGCTGTTTGTTTAGATGAAGGTAGTCTACGGATAGCGATGAAATGTGCCATCTTTGTCAGATGGTCCACTGACACTAGAATGGTATTAAATCCTTTAGAGGGTGGTAGTTCTACTATAAAGTCTAAGGACACAACTTCCCATGGAACCTGGGGTATTGGTAGACTGCAGAGTAGACCAGATGGTTTTGTAGTGTCAATTTTGGACCTTGCACAGATGTCACATGAAGATACAAATTTTTGTACAGACGTCTTCATATCAGGCCACCAAAACTGCCTAGTAAGCAAATTAAGGGTTTTCGTCATACCCATATGTCCTGCCATGGGCACATCATGTGATAACTCCAAGATCTTGGTGCGCATAGTAGGGGGTATGTAGAGTTTGTCGTTGTAATAGAGGAAGCCTTCTGCATCAGTACTTAGTTGTGGTGGAGGTGAATCCAATCCTATACTGTGCAAAATCTCTTCCTTCAGGGAACGAACAACCCCAATAATACGTTCATAGGGTATTATAGGAATAGAAGGGATTTCAGCGCAGTTATCTTCGGTTAATCGTGATAGCGCATCCGCTTTTTTATTTTTGTCTGCAGGCGTGTAGGTCACTAAGAAGTTGAATCTTAGGAAGAATAATGACCATCGTACCTGCCGGTGGGAGAGAGTTTTGTTAGTCTGGAGGTATTGAAGGTTTTTATGATCTGTATATATGAGTATTGGTAACCGGGTACCCTCAAGTAGATGTCGCCAATTCTCCAGTGCCAGTTTTATGGCAAGCAACTCCTTTTCACCCACTGGGTAATTCACCTCTAGGCTGCTTAATGATTTTGAAAAGAAAGCAACTGGGTGGAGTGGTGAAGTATTTGTTGGTCGTTGGGAGAGAACTGCTCCTACTGCCATATTTGACGCATCTACCTCCAGAATATATTGGAGGGATGGGTCTGTATGGCGTAGTATGGGAGCAGAAGTAAAGCTTGATTTTAACAAGCAGAAAGCTCGATTTGCTTCTTCTGACCATTTGAATGGTTTCTTTATACTTGTCAGTTGTGTGAGAGGTCTCACAATGGCAGAAAAGTTCTTGATGAACTTCCTATAGAAGTTTGAAAATCCAAGGAATCGCTGTAATGCCTTACGAGTTGTTGGTATAGGCCAGTCCAGAATACAGGATATCTTGCTCATATCCATCTTAATTCCGGTTTTGGATATGATGTATCCTAGGAATAATATTTCTTCTTTATGAAATAGACATTTTTTTAATTTCACGTATAGATTGTGTGCGAGTAATCTGGATAACACAAGTCTTACATGTTTTATATGTTCAGAGAGAGATCGAGAATAGATAAGTATATCGTCCAGATATACTACAACACAGACATCAAGTAAGTCTCTAAAGATGTCGTTTATGAACCTTTGGAAAGCTGCGGGAGCATTACACAACCCGAATGGCATCACAAGATATTCGAATAATCCGTATCTGGTTCTGAATGCTGTTTTCCACTCATCTCCGTCACGGATTCGGATTAGGTTGTATGCCCCTTTCAGGTCTAATTTAGAGAAGTAAGTAGCCCCACGCACTTGTTCAATGAGTTCAGGGATGAGCGGTAAAGGATAGCGATCCTTTATTGTAATCGTATTTAATTGCCTATAATCGATAATAGGCCTAAGACTTGAATCCTTATTGCGGACAAAGAAAAGTCCTGCAGCTGTGGAAGAAGTAGAGGGTCTGATGAACCCTTTTGTCAAATTCTCATCCAAGTATTCCTTGAGATGAGAAAGTTCATCCTGTGAAAGAGGATAAACATGACCGAAAGGCAATTTGCTGTTAGGGAGTAGATCGATAGTGCAATCATAATCCCTATGGGGAGGCAACACTTGAGCATTTTTTTCAAGGAATACTTCGGACAGATCCTGATAGCATAGTGGTGCAATCTCATCTGACACCACAGACAGGATCTTTCCATAAGATGGGAGGTTACACGTAATCTCACAATAGTGAGAAGGGAAAGACAAAGTCCGTCTTTTCCGATCTATGATTGGTTGATGTGTGTGTAACCAGGGGAGTCCCAAAATAATAGAAAAATGGGGTGAAGATAGTATATCAAAAGTGGTGGTCTCCTTATGAGACTCGTTAGCAGTGACAAGGAGTGCTTGTGTCTGGTTGGTGATTGGACCATAAGATAGTGGAATACCGTTAATTAAACTAACAGAAACAGGTTTAGGTTTTGAAATAATAGGTATTTTATTTAAGGTAACAAAACATGTATCAATAAAGTTTCCACAAGATCCGGTGTCGATCATAGCCTTGGTGGTAATCCTAGTCTGGTCCCACTGCAATGTCAAATGAACAAAGAGATAGGGGTTAGAAAAGGAAGTCGTTAATCCCCCTAGCAAGACATGTGAACACTCACCCTTTTTTTTGCGGACAAGGGGACAGACGCTTATCAAATGATCCGGGGATGTGCAGTACATGCAGAGGTTTCTGGATCTTCTTCTGGCTCGTTCAGTAGTTGATAAAGGTGGGCGTATGGTTCCTACCTCCATGGGAGTAGGGTCAACGGCCGAAATCCGAGAATGACTAGACAATGGCATTCCCTTTTTCTCAGCCTTTCTTTCACGCAGTCGCCTGTCGATGTTGATACTGAGTTGTATTAAGGCATCCAAGGTGCCAGGTAAATCCGCTCGGGCGAGCTCGTCTTTAACAGCTTCTGACAACCCGAGTCTGAATTGAGTTCGCAGAGATGTATCATTCCACCCTGAATCAAGGGTCCATCTTTTGAACTCAGCTACAAAGTCTTCTACAGGTCTCCTTCCTTGTTTTAAAGCCCTCAATTGAATATCAGCAGTACTCTGCCTGTTGGGGTCATCATATAAACTAGCGAGTTCCGCTAGGAATAAAGAATAGGAGTTGAGAAGCTGATCATTTTTCTCAAAGAGAGAGTCTGCCCAGGCCCGTGGATCACCCGTTAAGTATGAGATAACGGTACAGACTTTAATTTGATCAGTAGGGTATGTACGAGGTTTTAACAAAAAAAAACAATTGACATGCGTTTTTGAATTCACGAAATTTTTTCCGATCACCTGTAAACACTAGAGGAGGGTTTATTTTAGGTTCAGGGGGTTGAGCAGCAGTAAGCCCTGAAAGACGGGTTACCTGCTGTGTCAGAGTCTGATTTTCTTCTTTTACTTCAGTAAGAGCAAGTATTAATGCATTTACTTGTTGTGTTAATTGTGTCACTTGAGTGGGTAATTCTGCTGAATCCATTTTTTAGGTTCGTTCAATCTGTAATGCTCCTGCATTTTTGTAGTAGGCTAGATTTGCAGCTGCAGAATCTCCACTCAGTAGTCATGTAGAGATGTGTTGAATAACCAGATCCAACTCTCCAGACTCATCACTGTGGGCCTGTCAGCTTCAGCAAACAGATATACACACTCAATAAGATGTTCCTGGAGTGATAGGATGTATATGATAGTATGAAGATGATGTGCTGAAGGGACAGGTGTGAACAGTGACAGAGATGGTAAGCACTTGATAGAAATTTTCAGGAGAGTATTAGATGGTATTAGGTAGAATGCAGATAGGTTAGTAATCGAGTATGGTAACAGGTGGTAAGGACAGCAGATGACAAATACAGGATAGACTAACCCAGTGCAAGGATAGATGGTAGTAGACTCAAGAGCTAGCAATCTATGTAACAGTGCAGATGATAGAATTAGTATGCATAGATAGTAACAGTCCTTAATGTGCAGAGGTAGATAGTGTAAGTAAGGTTATGGAGGATTCCCCTGTGGGGTACTTATCACTAGTAAGGTTAGTAGTAGAAGGGTCCAGTAGTGAGGGAGTGATCCAGTAGCGAGATACAGGGATCAGTAGCGAGGTTCCGGTCTGTTCCAAGTAAAAGAGAATAGCTGGAGGTTCCGGCAGCAAGACAAGCTTGTAAGCATGTGGACACACAGGCAGGTTGAACGAACAACGTGAGAGAGAACGCCGGCGGTTGAAATAGCCGCTCTGCGGCGCTCGGCGATGACGTCATCCGTCTTAAAGGTGTATGCGTACCACCTAATTAGAAAGGTGGGACGCATACTGAAAGAAAATGGAAAATAAGGGTACCAGAGGTACCAGAATCTTACAGTCTGGTTAGTGCAGACCGGACTGGGGTTCTCGGTCTCCCTGTGCCCCTATTAGACACAGGATAACTTACACATAGGAGGGGCCAGGGAAGCTGGACAAGGAGTTTCCCGACCTCTCCAAGATAATCTGGGTTCCACAAGCACCCCGCCAAAAGTGAATCCCGTCACAGATGCATTCTGATACACTTGCAAAAAAAGGTGCCCTTTCAGGGTAAATTTTACCGCGTTTTTGCAGGGATTTGTGTTTTTTACACTTTTTTGGGGGGTCAAATTTTATTGTTGAGCAGAATAAAAAAACGCAAATGGCAGCAAAATTGTGGTAAAAACGCACTAAATGCTTTTCTGCAGCTTCTCCATTGAAGTCTATTGAACTAAAAAAGCAAAAAAAAAAGAACCGTTTTCCAAAAACACAGGGGCAAACAAATGCATTGATGTGAAAGGGTTTCGTAGGAACTCATGTAAAAAATAATTTTCTGCTTTTCTGCAGAAAGCATAAAAAAACCACATTGGTGTGAATAAAGCATTGGGTCAGGTCACTTAGTTGGTTATAATTAACGCAGACTCTCAAATTCAGAAAAAAAAAAAAACGTATTAAAACAATACACAGGATGTACTGATGCTACTGTTATAAATGAGATCATTGCAAGTAAAAAGTTTTGAAGATGTGCCTGTGAAAAAATTTGTGTGCCAGAAATAATTTTTTTTTTTTTTACCATAAACCCAGGAATCAAGAAATACTCCCTTATGATTTGACACACCTGCTTTGGATTAAAAGTTAGTGAGGCAGTGCTATGAGAGGCAGTCATATTTTGGCTAAAGCTTCAAGGGCCCCATCCTTGTACTGTATGTCATTATTTTCTGCAGCTGTTGATCCACACAAGCCTCAGCCAATTTTAAAGTAGATCTTATTCCTCACTGGACGATAGTTTGTTAAAGCAATGTGTATCATAAACTTGCTGCAATATTGGCTGTACATCAGTCTGCTGTACCTTCATGGCAGAATCTCCAGGTATTTTATTGAAAGCTGCATATTTAAAAAATATTAAAAACAACTTCTGAAATGACAATAACATGCTAATATGAGATTTAATGAAAAGTGGCATTAAACTCAAAAAAATTACTTTTACATATTGCAGCTTACCAATCCATAAATGTGGTACAGGTGCTCCCCGGCTTACAAACAACATAGGGTCTGTAGGTTTGTTCTTAACCACTTGCCGACAGCTCACTAGAGCTGTACTGCGGCAAAGTGGCTCTTGTAGGTCTGACGACGTAGACCTACGTCGGCAGACCCTCCCCCTTCTAGGCGGCGCGCGCGCGCCGCCGGAGGCTCGCTCCCGCTGTATTCAGTCACAGCGGGAGTCGGGCCAGGAGAGGAGCAGCGGCGATCAATGCTGTTCTTCCCCGATCGTCGGGGATTCGAGTGTGGAGATCCGCCTGCTTGTGTAAACACAAGCGGGCGGATCTCCGAAATGACAGGCAGGGTCAGATTGCAGGGTTCAGCTTAGCTGAACCCTCAATCTGTCCTTGTGTCACACAGTCACCTCCCCCCACACACGTCAGTAAGCACCAGGCATACAAATACGTACGTAAGATAAATGTACAGAGGTACATCCTTTCTAATCCTAGAACGGAGGCACCTCGTGAGTACATTTCTCTCACTAAACATTCGGGATTATCTAATCCATCTCTGTTTAACCCCCCTGGCCCGGTTGCTCCATCAGTGGCGGTTTTTCGAGATTTAGTGTTCAAGGACCTGGCACATTTACCTGTAAAAAAACCCTTCGTACAACCACAATTGAGGAAAGGTTTAAAATCTCTGTGTGAACAGAAATAACTCATAATACGTCCTGCTGATAAGGGTGGTGGAATCGTCGTCCTTGACAAACAGGACTATTATAGTGAGATGAATAGAATCTTGAGTGATCAAGACACGTATATAAAAATACAAAATAATCCTACCACCTCCTTTAAGAGTGAGTTAGTAAAATTGGTAGAAAAGGGTTACGAGAAGAATTTACTCAATAAGAAAGAAAAGTCTTTTTTGATCCCTACCGCTCCCCGTATCCCTGTAATGTACTATTTACCTAAAGTACACAAAAATTCTGTTCATCCCCCAGGCCGTCCAATCGTGAGCGGTATCAATTCCATCACATCACGGATTGGCAAATATAATAATTTTTATTTACACCCGCTAGTTATCCAAACCCCTTCTTTTGTTAAAGATACCGGGATGTTATTAACAAACTAAAATATTTAAGGTTGGAGGGTGAGCATCTTATGGTGACGGCAGACGTCACCTCTCTATATACCTGTATCCCACACAACCTTGGTCTAGAGGCTGTTGATCATTTTTTGAAAACAGACGATTCCATCTCCCCTTCACACCGAGATTTCATTTTGGATCTTTTGATGTTCGCTGCAGGCCGTAATTACTTCTGGTTCAACCACCAGTTTTATTTACAACAAAGGGGTGTGGCCATGGGGGCGAAGTTCGCCCCCAGCTTGGCCAACCTTTTTATGGCCAAATGGGAAGAGGTGACGCACCTGAGTTGGTGCTGTGGATGCGTTATATAGACGACATCCTCCTCTTATGGAAGGGTGATGCACCTTCTCTAGAGTTGTTTATGTCATTTCTGAATAGCAACACAAGAGGTATCCATCTATCATTTGAATATAGTTCCAGCAATATTCATTTTTTAGATTTAAATATTTCACTGGTTGATAATTCATTTATCACCAGTACTTTCTTTAAGGATACCGACCGTAATTCATATCTACCGGTCAACAGCTGTCACCATAAGGCCTGGCTGGGCGGTATACCCAAGAGTCAATTCATTAGACTCAAAAGAAATTGTACTCAAGATCATGAATTTCTCCAACAAGCCCAGTTATTAAAAAGCAGGTTTATGGTGAAGGGATACAACTCTGACACCCTTGATTCCACTATAATGGAGGTTGCTCAGATTGATAGAGCGCAGCTACTATCGGGGTCCAGACAACCACAGACCCGTGATCAATCCAACTTTGCCAAATGTTCCTTTTTCACGAATTTTTCGATTCAACATAGTTCAATAAAGAAAATCTTTTCCAAACATTGGGATGTACTTAGGAATGATCCTATTTTGAATTCTGTCTTACCTGCTCGGCCACTAGTCACTTTCAGAGGCGCTCCTGCCTTGAGAGGACAGTTAGCCCCTAACATACCTGATGAACCAATAAAACCTAAGAAATTCTTTGCAGATCTCATTGGGTTTTACCCCTGTAGAAGGTGCAGGGTGTGTGAATTCAACTGTGACAAGAGAAGAAAATTTTTGTCCTTCCAATCAACAGTCACGGGTAGTTTATATCAAATTAAATTCTTTACCACGTGCGTAACTACTTATGTAGTATATCTGATTACGTGCCCTTGCAAAAAGCAATATGTTGGGCGTACCATCAGATCTTTTAACGTACATGTTAATGAGCACATCACCAGTATTATTACAGGTAAAGACAAGCACAATGTATCCAAACATTACCTTACATTCCACCATAAAGATCCCACTGGTACTCTCTTTCAGGTTATAGACCATTACGTAGCTCCCTGGAGGGGTGGCTCTAAAATTCGGGGTGTCTCTAGGAGAGAGACGTACTGGATTTACACCTTGAAATCTTACCATCCTTTTGGGTTGAATATAGAGTGGGACATTAATGCGTTCATTAATACAGCATAGCGTTTATTGTCCCTCATTTTCTATATCCCACTTATTCAGTTCCCTTCCTCCTTTCTCGCTTTTATTCATCAATTTTTATTTTTTGGTGTTTTTTGGTTTTCTGCATTTTGTGTACTGATTCGCAGGCCATGTGTATAATATGCAATAACCTTCTTTGAGCATATATGGTTTTTGCATTTTATGATTTTACCTAGATTTGTAAGCTACCTGTACACCATATATTGAGGTTATTCTAATTTAGGTCTTTGTGTTTTAATTTGGATTTTAAGAAATACATTATGCATTTTTGGCGTGTTTTGTATAGTTTTTACATATGATACACTATTATCCACTATTAATAATTTGTAAGAAATGAGCCCTGGACCGTTTTATTTAATCACATTTAGCCCTGTTTTTTAATTAGAACATATAGCTTCTCTGGAAACACACTTAGTCCATTACGGCAGTGTTTTCTGCATACTGGATGCGAGAAGTAAACAAAGGGGCGGAGAGATGTCCCCATGATCATCGACATCGCTTCCTGTGCGGTTTCAGGAAGTGATGCTCTGTCCCCATGTTCATCGACATCACTTCCTGTGTGGTTTCAGGAAGTGATGCTCTGTCCCCATGATCGACATCACTTCCTGTGTGCTTTCAGGAAGTGATGCTCTGTATTTATTTGGCGGTATTTCAAATTGAGGCTTGGAACACAAGCCGGTCTCATTTCCGGTTCTGGGCGGTCCACGGCTCACTTCCTGCCTAGCTCATTTGTAACCAGGTGATATGTTATATATAGAAGTGTTTCTATCTGCTGACACATATCTTTTGAAAAAGGCACGTATGCCGAAACATGTTAAGAGGACTCAGTCAGCACAGCTGTTTTATATACTCTACACGCTTTTCTGTCATGGATGTTTGTAAGTGTATCAGCCGTTTTTAGAAATAAATTGTTTTAGCAATATTACGCTATATGTCCCCCATTTTTCTTTTTTGATACACCCCCCATTGTGGAAGTGGATTTCGTGATTGCTCTCATCTATTGGGGATCTACACGCTGTCCAACGTGGTCGGTGAATCTTGTGGGGACACTCCATCACTTCTTTCAAGCTTGGTTTGATTCCTATGCTATATGGCATTTGGAGTCCTATTCATTCGGTGAGCGCAATCTTTTTTATACCTTCACTGGTGTAGGGATTAGCTGCACTATGAGTTTTTCACATTTATTTTTAGCAATATTATGCTATGTGCTCCTCCTTTTGTCTTTTTGATGTACCATCTCTTGGGGAAGTGGAGTCTCCGTCTGATCCTCGCCATCAGTGATTGGCACGCTGCTCATCGCGGACGGTGAATCCTGTGGAGACACTACAATATTTCCTTCAAGCCTGTTTGACCTCTTTGCCATAAGGTATTTGGGGTCCTTTCCATTTGGTGAGCTCAATCTTATTTATACCGTTATTGGTGGAGGGATTTGCTGCACAACTTGGTCACATCATTTGCCACCATTTTTCATGATTGGATTTTTCTTATCATTATTCCATTCTCCTTATTGCTGGTTCAATTGGACTTTTTATGTTGTCGGACATTTACTCAGTTTTTAGCGCTACACATTTTTCTTTTTTTGTATTTTTCATCACTTTTTTGTCTAATGATTGGTGTTAGCTGCTCATTCTCACATTTTAAGATAGCGCAATATAATTTTTGGATTATACATTAACCCCTCCCTCTCCAATAAAATTAACCCCTTCCCTGCCAGTGTAATTTTTACAGTAAAAGTGCATATATATAGCACTGATTACTGCAGTAATGTCACTGGTACCCCCAAAAGTGTCAAAAAGGTCAGTCAGGGGTCCGATCTGTCCGCCGCAATGTCGCAGTCCCACAAAAAAAATCGCAGATCGCCGCCATTACTCGTTAAAAAAAAAACACCAAAAATGACAGAAATCTTTCCCTTAGTTAGTAAATGCAATAACTTTTGCGCAAACCAATCAAAATACGCTTATTGTGATTTTTTTTTACCAAACATATGTAGCAGAAAACAAATTGGCCAAAAATGTAAAAAAAATTTGATTTTTACATTTTATTGGGGGGAATTTCATATAAAAAAATGTGAAAAATATTGTTATTTTTTTTACAATTTACGCTATTTTTTTGTTTATAGCGCAAAAAGTAAAAATCGCACAGGTGATCAAATACCACCAAAAGAAAGCTCTGTTTGTGGGAAAAAAAGGAAGTCAATTTTATTTGGGTACGGCGTCGCACGACCGCGCAATTGTCAGTTAAAATCGCACAGTGCCGAATCGCAAAAAGTGGCCCAGACGTAAGACAGCAAAATCCTCCAGTGGTAAAGTGGTTAAAGCGGAGTTTCACTCAAAAGTGGAACTTCCGCTTTAAGTGGTCCTGACCCCTGACATGCTACATATGGCATGTCATTTTTTTTTGGGGGGGGGGGGCGCTTACCTAGATTTGACCGGTACCCACTCCCATTTCCGCTTGGGTTGCCTAGGCAGCTTGGGTGGAAGTTCTTCTCTGCCCCTCCCACCCTGAAATCTTCTTGGACACGTCAGTGGTCCCAGAAGATTGCCTGTCCATTCAGCACGCGCGACTCGTGCATGCGCAGTGCGCACCCGGCTGTGAAGCCGCAAGTTGTCACAGCCGGGTGCCCATACCAGAGATGCCTGCGCCGTGGGGAGAAGACGGAGAGAACCGAGCCTCCCCCCGGCCGAATCACTGGACCATGGGACAGGTGAGTATATGTTAAATAAAACTCAGCAGCTACACTTTTTGTAGCTGCTGACTTTTAATAAACACAAAAAACGGCTTGAACTCTGCTTTAAGTTGAATTTGTTTGTAAGTCGGAACAGGTACATTTTTTAAGTGTAGCTCCAGCCAAAACAATAATTTTTATGTTTTTTGGATAGCATAGGGAAGGGTTAACACCCCTTTAATGTTTGTGTTGCTGTCTGTACCCCTGTTCAGATTTCATCTCACTTTCTCTCTGTGACAATTGGATTTTGAAAATTTTGGGTTGTTGTGGAATCAAGGATTGGTGATAAAGCTTCAGTGGAGACTCCTTTTTCCCATGAGAACTCTAACAGGAGTGAATTTCTCTCCCTATGGGTATTTCTCCTCACTTCCTGTTGTCTCCTTCTTTTTGTAAGTAGGAGTCGTTTGTAATCGGATGATTGTAACCCGGGGACCGCCTGTATTCGTTTTTTAGGCTTTCTTTTCCCTTATTTTCTCCTAGTGATCCAACAGTACCACACTTTCTGCCCTAGGGTGTCTGGTTGGAGGGGACACCTTTGGCCAGCAGCATTATCAACTTGTGGGAAAGGATAGTGTTAGATTCACTGTAAGTTTTTGATGGACTTGACTATAAAAGTGAAGCTGAACTCCATTTTATTTTTCTCCTGGCAGCACTAGGGTCATTGGTTAGAATCCCAACCATGGCACTATCTGCCTATTTTTTGCATGTTCTCCCTGTGCCTACGTGTTTCTTCTGGGTGTTCCGATTTCCTCCCATATTCCAAAGGTATTCTGGTGGGTTAGTTTCCTCCTATCTAAATTGGCCCTAGTATACAGTATGTACCGGTATATATAAATGTTAGTTAGGTACCTTAGATTGTAAGCTCCTTGAGGGCAGGGACTGATGTGAATGCATAATGCAATTGTAAAGTGTTGCGTAAATTGATGGCGCTATACAAGTACCTGAAATAAATAAACAGCAGCAACTTTTTTTTTCAATTTTGGGATAAAGGCTTTACATGAATGAATAAAAGATTCCCTGTCAGTGTTAAATTATTTGTCTCAACCCTCTTCCACTTTTGCTTGACAGCTTGGTCTGGGAAGTTGAAAAATAACTTAAATGACTCACTGGTGGATCACCAGGTGAAAATGAAGGCAAAAGCCTAAAAGAGAAAACTGTTGCAGACACCACATCTAAGGCTTGGAACAAATGCAATACAATACATTTTTGTTTTGGGATTTATTACAACTTTGAGTTTAGTTCTACTGCAAGCTCTGATAGAAAATTACTTGTCAGCCTATCTATACTTTTATTCCTTTCTGGATGAATAATAAAATGAAAATAAGAACGTTTTTAAACTTTTTGCTCTTTCTGTATATCGCTGCATGTGAATGCTTTTGCAACTCTATATTTAAAGTGGTTGTAAACCCTCATATGCCAGCAGTATATAGGGAAGGGTGGAGAGGCTGCACTTACATTGTGTGAGAGCTGCTTGGAGGAAAGTGACCCCCCCCTCCCCATCCACCCTTCCACATAGGCAGAGGAACGAAGGAACATATGGAGCTGTATTCTGAATAGACAAGCCTCAGTGCTCATCTCCCTCTAAGCACCCTCCCCGACACAGATTTGTAGCTCATGTTATTTCATCTGTTGGATAACTTGTCAGAAGTAACTCATGCTGATAACAGAGGAATGAAGCACCAGAGAGAAACAACACTTAAAGCTTTGGAGTGAGACAAATAAACACTACAGATATATGTGCTTAGTTCAAATTTCATGAATGGGGTTTACAACCACTTTAAGTATGTGTCAAGGCAAAAAGAAAGCACGTCTTTGAAAAACATGCGCATTTGACAATGATTTATCCCAATGAAGACCCTGCAGGTACAGAAAAATACTTGTTGATCTGCCAGAAGTGTACTCAGCTACTAATTTCATTTTATGGGCTAACCAAATATGTTGGGAGACAAAACCACAGACAGGCTGTCCACACAGTACCATTCTGACCAGCCATTAAGTACAAAAAATCCCTACGTAATAGGGGCCAGTCGTGAGACTTTCAGTGCACAGAAATAGAACCAATAATAATCCAAAGTATATTAAAAAAACAATGTTTACTGTAAATACAGATTAAAATGAGAGTACATCATATCCATAGAAAGCATTTAAACCAGAGGTGTATCCACAGTAGAGAACACAACTTCAATGTACAACATCAACACGTTTCGTGATGGTCTCAGGAATCCGCTGATTTATAGAAAAACATATCATTTAAAGAAAAATGTACCGCATAACATCTCAAAATAGTAATTTGTAATGGAGACGTTATATAAAAACCAGAATACATGTAAATGATGAGTATGGCTGGCAGCCACATTGTTAGACAGGTGAGCACAAAGAAAAAAAGGTGGCAGAACCATAAAGGGGTTAGGATCTCACTCTGCTTCCAGAGGAGTAGAAAAGGGCATCACCATGGCTCACTATGCCAAAGCAAATAACGCTTGGTGTGTACTTACTGGCTTGAGACCTACTAATTTCACTCCCATTGTCTTAATCTCCAAAGCATAAGCAATAATTTGCTTGTAGTCCTAAAATAAGGACTTGTAGGGCTAGACTCTGAGATAAGGAGATGAGGACCAACAAGCATGTTTTGCACTTAAAGAACTGATATATCAAAATGCTTAATTGATATAGTTAACAGATCAATATGGAGCAAGTGAGAGAAGTTCATTACTAGAGTTTACATACTGTGCACATTCAATTCTGTCGGACCCGGACAACACCACTGGTACTTGCCCTTATTGCTTGCTCTTGCGTTTTCTATTTTTTTAATTTAATATGCATATATTGTGATGTATAATTTTCCTATACAGTAAATTATAAAACTGCTTTAGGTCAACAAGTTTGCATGTTCTCCCTGTGCTTGCGTGGGTTTTCTTCCGGGTACCCTGGTTTCCTCCCACACTCCAAAGACATGCTGGTTAATTAGCTCCTCTCTAAATTGGCCCTAGTATGTGTATGTATGAATGTTTGTTAGTTATGTACCTTAGATTGTAAGCTCCTTAAGGGCAGAGACTGATATTTATGTACTGTATATTATTTATAATACAGCACTGCATAAATTGACGACACTATATAAGATATAAGTACCTGTAATAAATAAATAGACCAACGTTTGCAGTACTCAAGAACAAAAAAACTTGTTGGTGAGTCCAATTTTTTGCTGCTAGCAGAAATTGTGTGACTACAAAGCACTGGTTACTCCATGATTTATTGTGATGACCTTTGCGTTAACTTGTGAACAAATGTTTTCAGAGGCATACCAAAGGAAATGGAATTCCTTTTCTGACAGCCATTCCTAAAATTCCATTACTTTGGATATCCTATATCAGATCACAGATGCTATCAGTCCCAAAGCCTTCCCCACTGCTCCCTGATCTCCAAGCTGAAGAATGCTGACACAGGTTTGTGTTTGAAAGCTGCCACAGATATGGCGTTTGATGGTGCTGGACACATGGCTGATAAGGCTTTCTTCTTCATTGAGTAGCACTGAATGAGACAGGAGATTTCATCATAATCGGCAAATTCCAACAAGAAAAAGCAAGCATTAAATTAGCAGGAAACTCCAGTTTCAAATGTAAGACATAGATGGGCTAACACAAATCAAATATCTTCTTTGCAAGAGAGCAAGTTGGGTGATGCCCTAAATTCTTCTCTCAGGCTATGTCTCCTGTTTGGTTTCTGGTTCTGAGACCTTCTGCTGACTTTCTTATTAGTGCACATCTGGCGCACCCCAAAATACTGACCTCAGCACATTGGGAGCCACTGCTCCTCTCCCATTCCGAGACAATAGTAAGGACAACAAGGAGATCATAGCAGCCACGTGACCGCAAATTTATAGTCTTAATAGCATGTGTTAACCGCTTGCCGATCACATGCTGCCTATGTACTGCCGCAGTGTGGCTCTCCCAGGCAAGCTGACGTAGGGCTACATCGGTTGCGCGCCTGCAGCTAGGGGGCGAGCGCGCGGCGCCGAAGGTGCGCTCCCACCCCCGCTTGTCAGTGGGAAAGCCGATGCACTGGTCAGGCGGATCTGATTGCCGCCTGACACCCGCGATCGTTCCCCGCTGAGAGAGAAGAGCGGTCAGCTGTTGTAAACAGACCCTGTGATCCTTCTATATAGGAACACAGGTCTCTATGGTCATTCCACAAGCCACACCCCCCCCACAGTTAGAAACACACCCCTAGGTACACATTTAACCCCTTGATCACCCACACTGTTAACCCCTTCCCTGTCAATAGCATTATTACAGTAACAGTGCATATTTTTAGCACTGATTACTGTAGTAATGTCACTGATCCCCCAAAAAGTGTCAAAAATGTCAGTTAGGGGTCCTATCTGTCCGCCGCAATGTCGCAGTCCCGCAAAAAATCACAGATCGCCGCCATTACTAGTCAAAAAAAAAAAAACAATAAAAATGACATAAATCTTTCCCGTAGTTAGTAGACGCAATAACATTTTCAAAAACCAATCAAAATAAGCTTATTGCGATTTTATTTATTAAAAATATGTAGCAGAAAACAAATGGCCTAAAATGTTAAAACATTTGATTTTTACATTTTTGGGGGGGGGGGGAATGTTATATAGCAGAATGTGAAAAATATTGTTTTTTTTTTTTTGTTTTTTTCAGAATTGTCGCTCTTTTTTTGTTTATGGCGCAAAAAATAAAAAATCGCACAGGTGATCAAATACCACCAAAAGAAAGCTCTATTTGTGGGAAAAAAGGACATCAAATTTATTTGGGTACAACGTCGCACAACCGGGCAATTGTCCGTTAAAATAACGCAGTGCCGAATCGCAAAATATGGCCTGGTCATTAAGGGGGAAAATCTTCTGGTCCAGAAGTAGTTAACCAGTACATGAAGGTGAGCAGAGAAAAATCATGGGATTGCTGGTTAGAGTTCTGCTTTAACCTAACACCAGCATCTTGTGGCATAACTACTAAACACAAAATACAACTACGGGGTTTGCTACCAATCTTTCTTTAGTACATTACATGTTATTTAAACCCCTAACACAGTGATGGACAACTTTCTTGTAACAGGGATTGTGGAGCAGTTGAGCAGCATGTAGGGCAGGGGTGTCGAACTCAATTTAATCGCGGGCAGCATCAGCATTATGATAGAAAGGTATGTAGGTGACTCTCAGATAATGTGTTACCGTAATCCCTAGATACGTTTATAAAAGAAAGAAAAGACCCCCTAAGAAGGGTGGGACTTTAAAGGTAACTAATAAGGATCTCTCTTGAGAAAGATAAGTTTAGATAAAATAAACAATTTATTGGAACAATAGTGATTGTAAAAAGGATCAATCAAATTAGTAATGATACATTCAAAATACGATACAGTATAATTGCAGATGCATGGCAGAATCCAACGCGTTTCGAAATTGTGTAATACCAGAGTCTTCCTCAGGGAATCTGCATGTCTTCCTGGAAAGCATAATCATATGCCACAAATAAATCCAAGAAAACAGAACAAAATATAATAACATACACTTTGTATATCACATCATCCATATCAGAGTTTCTTGCAGTTGCGACAACATATTATTTCATTTTGTAAGGTAATATCACTTATTTGGTTAGTTGTAAATATACCAAAATAACATTCCCAGAGAGAAAAAAAAAAGGAGGGGGGGGGGGGGAAGGAAAAAGGAAAAAGTACACAGAATACCACACGGTAGGTGTTTACATACCAGCAGATATTCGAAGCCACTCATATTGTCCAAAGGAGGAGATATATTTAAGACCCGCACGGTAGGAGCTAGAGTCAGGTGTTTGTATTGATTATGTATCCTCTTTACCTGCGAATAACAATTCAATGTCAGGGAAATTCACTTAGCGAGTAAAATTCCCTGTATATCTGTAATTTCGGGTCACTTCACCTGTTGTGATGATCCAAAAGGGGATAAGTGATGTGTGGGGACGGGGAGGAGAAAAATGCTCAAATGATGGAGATGATTCCAATCACCTTTCCAATAGTCGTCCTCAAGTGGGTGTGCCTATTGGAACTTTAATAAGTAGTGACCCCTAAAGGCGGATAGAAAAACACAAAAGGAAAAGGGGGGTACTAGAACAAAGAAGGACTCAAAGAATGGATTGTAATCAAATAGAATATGTAATAAAACCCTTTGTTGTTTGGGGTATCTTACCTCCGTATTGGAGTGGGACATCCAAAGTGCCTCAAGCGGCTTAGATGGATAAAGAGTCCACCAGGATGTGGATAGGAAATATAGCTATAATATATTCCAAAACTTCAGATAGATATCATTTGCCTGGAATACATATATAGAAATATTGCATATGAATATATATACTTACAATTGTATATTAATGGAGTAAAGGCATTTACCCACTGAGTAGTGAGTTTATTCCTATACAATTGCCTTACCTCCGTATTAGTATGGGTTAACTACCATATCCGGACAAGTTCAGAAGATGCAATATCCACTAGGGAATGCACTACTGTTCCAGAGTAGTTCAGTGTCAGTGTTTTGCTTTGCCTAAGATATAGAAAGTTATAATGTATATATCTGATTGCCTATCCAAGATGCCATATCAGCAGATAATGTCCCCAATAAAACAGATTGTATGTATAAGTACCGTCTGATGAAAGAAAGCAGCAAACACACAATGGCACCATCCGCCAACGAGGACAGCCCAGGGTCCCAAGGCTGACGACACAACTGATGGGATTCACCTACCGACCCAAAAGAATATATGTGTAAGGAAAAATTCTCCTCAGTCAAAGTGCAGAAAACGTTCTGGCAACCGAGGGTCCCCCGAAGGGTACTTACTGATTAGTGGAGAGGCTTAGAGGAACATCAATTCTGTCCTATCACGGAGAGATCACTCACCGGACTGGCTCTCGGCGTTCCCTTAAGTATCAAAACGAGGTCCGTGATTTCCCATTAAGTATCGCGGGATTACGTAGAAGTGAAAGGTCGGCCTTAAGTGATGTCGTCATTTCCGTCTGTTTAGTATCGCGGAAAATGCCGCGAGTTTTGACGGTGACATCACATCCGGTTTAGGTATATCCTACAGCGTTCCACGGAGCATTAACCACGGTGGTGGACTTCCGCCCTAACTCACCGATGGGCGTGATTACAATATCCGCCCTTAGTTCTAATGGTCCGTGGAGTTTATAGAGGGAAGGCATGGAGCAATAGGGCTATAGGGCATATTTAAAAATGAAGAATCAATTCCAACAATATATATAAAAAAGCTGAAAATTCAAAAAAAATAATAATAATAAGAGTTATAAAAAAAATTCAAAAAATATATATATGCCAATACCCTATTATAAGGGGAAAATACTAATGCCTGTAGACAATAAAGGGAAAAAATCTTATCAGATATCGCCCCGGCACGGGTGGTAGCGTTTAACCCCCTGAAAGATCAGGGGTTCAGACATGGAGATTCCCACAATAAATGGGGGATTTATCCAGCTGTACAACGCATGATCTCTCCAGATGAAGATGGGACATCCAAAATCAATTTGGGATCCCAATGAGGGATATCTCACCCGTGCCGGGCTCCTAACCTGCGGGTAATCTCCCCATGAAGCAAACATGAGAACATGCAATGGGCATGATTATAACCTCAAAACTGCTGGCCGGCAAACCCACCACGTGGGGGTAGAAGAGAAAGAGGGGGGGGGAGGGGGGGGTTTGAAGTTGAAAAGGGAATGTTGCTAATAAGGGTGATTACCTGATTGGATATATTAGGAGAAACAGATGTTAGTCGCATCATGCAATCACATAGTATTATGTTACAAAAGTATAATATATTATTTATATTAAAAAATAAATCACTGTAAAGAACCCACTTCGAGAGATATATTGACCCAAGTAGGGTTAAATACTAACAGCATCTATCCTCAAAATGCTTAAAATAGAGCCCTGCAGAGGGATAGGGGGTGGGGGAAAGAGACGCTAGATGTAACTCTGAAAGTAACAGAGGGGACATTTTTAAAGCATGTAGAACAGACAAAAGGAGAGGGGAACAGGAAGGATAGAGGGGAATCCATGTTGGACTCTGAAGTAGAAATATAAGTTGTTCATAGGGGGGACTTTTAATCTGTCTTCCCTGAGACAAATGCCTCCAAAAAAGGTCTATAACTTTCCGTTTCATTCAGGCCAGGGGGGGTCGTTGCCCCAAGTCTAGCAATCCAGCACATTTCGCGCTGGAGAAGCTGCTTGTTCCAATCGCCCCCCCTGGCCAGAATGTGTACCCTTTCAAGGGCATAAAATGTAACTTTAGGGGTCCTGTATCTGTGGGTGATGGCCATGTGTCGGCCAAGTCGTAAATATAGATTGCCGATGTTAAGGCTTTGCATATGTTTGCTGATGCGTTTCCCAAGTTCTTTTCTGGTCTTCCCAACATAAAAAGCCTTACATTCACATCGCATCAGATACATGACCCCTTTTGTTTTGCAATTGACAAAATGTTTTGGGTGATATAGTTCACCATTAGGGAGCTTTGTACTTTTACATCTGACTATCACCTTACATTGGTCGCAGTTGCCGCAGGGAAATGTCCCTTTATCTCGGCAAGGGTCTCCTCTATCTGCACCCTTGTATTCACTTTGGACAAGGTCGTCCATCATAGAGGTGGCTCTTCTATAGGTAATAGCAGGGGAAGGTGTTACTATCTGTTGGAGGATAGGGTCTTCCCTGAGTATTGTCCAATGCTTTTTAAGAATCTCATAAATTTTGTCATGTTCATTAGAGTAATTGAGAATGATTCTTGGTGGATTCTTTGAGGGTGCCCCTTCCTTTTTGGAGGTTTTAAAAAGTAAATCCTGTCTTGTGATAGTTTGTACCCTATTGAAGTTTTTCCTAAGACACGTCTTAGAGTATCCTCTTTCGAGGAGTCTCTGGCTTAGTTCCCCTGCTTTTTCCTTGAAGTCCCTTTCTGCGGAACAATTTCTCTTGATTCGCAAATATTGCGAATATGGAATTGATCTCTTGAGGGGCTCGGGGTGAAAACTAGCTGCATGCAGCAGGGTATTCCCTGCTGTTGATTTCCTGAATAGGGTTGTTGATATATGACCCTCGTCACTTTTGTTAATAGTGATGTCTAGAAAGTCCACCGATTTTGAATCATAATGCATGGTAAAAAACAGATTCATATTGTTTTTATTTAGTTTCCTAAGCCATTCCTCTAGGAGTGCCACCGGACCGTCCCATACCAGGAAGATGTCGTCGAAGTACCTCTGCCACATAACCACGTGGCAGAAGTACATCGACAAGTCATCACTGGTAATGATGTTGTGTTCCCACTCCCCCAGGTACAGGTTAGCATAGGATGGGGCACAGCAAGTCCCCATCGCTACTCCCTGTACCTGGAGGTAGTGGGAACCCTGATAGGAGAACACATTGTGTTCCAAGATAAATCTCAAGATTTCCAGGATAAACATATTGTAATTTAGTTCCTGAGGGCCTCGTTGTTTCAAAATATTGGTTATAGCGAGAAGACCTTTCTCATGTGGTATAGAGTTGTATAGACACTCAGCGTCTATAGTTGCAAGGAAAGCATTGGGCGGTATAGTCAGGTCTTCTAGAATTTGAAGCATATGGATGGTATCCTTAGTATAGGAGGTTAGGCCAGTGACATGGGGTCTTAGATGGGCATCCACCACATGGCTTGCTGTCTCGGTGATGCTGCCATTCCCCGAAACTATGGGACGGCCCGGTGGATTCCTAAGGTCTTTGTGGACCTTAGGTAGACAGTAGAAAGTGGGGGTACGAGGATAGGGTGTCCTCATGTATTCCCAAAGTTCTGTCGTGATTGTACCTGTTTCCCTGGCTCCATCAATGATGGTATAGTATTCATCATTGAATGTTAAAATTGTTTGAGCTGATATTTTTTGATAACATGTTTTGTTGTTCAGAAGTTGGTAACACATTTTCTCATAATCTGCATTGTCCATGAGGACAATATTCCCTCCCTTATCACTGGGTTTGATAGTGATATTGTTGTTTTTTTGGAGGGTTTTTAGGGCTCTGCGTTGGTCAGGGAGGAGGTTATCTCTGGTAGACTGGATATTAAGTTTGTTAATGTCCTTCGAGACTTGCCTAACGAAAAGGGCTATTGTTGGGTTCTGATTGAGTTGGGGAAATTTTGGAGATTTTCTCCTAAATCGTTTATTAGTAACTTTAACCTTGCTCTGTGTTGATGTAGATTCCTCATCTGAGGAGCTATTCAAATTCTCCCAGATTTCTTCATTGTCATAGCCACTTTCCTGCAGAAGCAGGTTCAAGTCCCGAAGGGCTCGATATTCCGCTGCTTTTAGTTGAGTGTCAGGTTTTTGCATTTTATCTGACTGTTTAAAATATTTGCTCTTAAAGAAAATGTCCCTTGCAAATAGATTTATGTCTTTGACGACACTAAATCTATCTGTGGGTTGACTGGGACAAAAGGATAGACCCAGTCTTTTAATAATTCCTCCTCCCCTCTAGTGAGATTATGAGATGATAAATTAATGATGGTTAATCCGTTTTCTCGGCTATCCGGACTGCGAAAGAGTCCATACTGATTTGCGTTTTGACTGCTTGTCTCGTTTGAGGTTTTCCTAAAAAAGGACCCTTACTATTTGTGCCTTGGGATTTTCAGCATTATGATTGCCCTCAAAAGGGCCGCTTGTATCTGTAAGACTGGATGTTCAGAGCATCCCCTACTGTTTGTCAAGAGGCTACCCACCTTCAGAAGTTGAGTCCACCACCCTCCCTTACATCACAGTTCACCCCCCTTACCTTGTGCTGCTGCTGGGAAGAAGCAGGAGGCATTGCTGGAAAGCAGAAAGTACAGGGTCTGGAGGAGGGCTGGAGCTCTCCTGCAGCAGCAGGAGAGGTGCGAGGGCCACATGAAATGGCCTGGAGGGCCGGATTCGGCCCGCGGGCCTTGTGTTTGACACATGTGATGTAGGGTGTTGAAAAAGGACAGGTGACATTTTACCTCCTCACCGCCTGACAAACACCTCTAAAAAGCGATCCAGCCCACATGTGTAAAAATAAAAGTATCATGCACAGCATTCATGTTTTGTCGTTTTAGAGCACTTTCACACTGCTTTGTAGCAAAACCGCATGAAAAACACATATGAGTTATTGTCACGTTTTTGGCGAGTTGCTTTAACTTCCCAGGCGGTATGATTATTTCAGATTTTAGGTGCTGAAAGCGGTACCATTATTTTGCTAGTAATTCTTAAGGATGAGCAGCCCAAACCAACTATTTACATATGAATTTTTTTACTGTGCGTCCTTCTTTATAACATCTCGGGTATGATAAAGTTTGAAACACAAAATCATAAATTATAATATAATAAATAACTATAAATAATAACAAATAATAATATAATAATAACAATACTTTTTATTCAATAAAATTATAGTAAATAATGTAATCAAAAACACTGGCATTTTTTTTGGCCAAACAAGGATGCAATATTAGTAGTCATATTGCTTTAGTAAACGTCCCGGGTATGTAAAATTTTAAAACATGGTACAGCACAAAGTCCGACGTCACAGTCAGGACAATAGTACCGCGTTTCTTTACGGATTTTTCTACCAGTGTCGTCACGTTTGGAACAGCAAACCACACACATACTTGTGGGTGCAGACTTCTTTTCTGTTGGTGGAATGTGGTCCATAAAGTGACGACTAGTCAGGCGTTCGGGGTTCACAACACCAGCAGCGCGACGTCCGGATCTATTTACAGCCATTGGTGTTTGGTGCCTGAGAAATATCAGTTTGGCAACTTTACAAACAAAGTCCACATGAACCACAGGGCTGTCACACTTTTTTTTTTTTTTAGTAGAATAAATAAATGCGTTCCACAGACATGGTTCAAGAAGATGCCTGAAGATTTTCTTGTAATATTTTTGTTGTTGTTTCCGCATTGCCGGATAAAAAGTCATGGCCTGGTCAGCTCTGTCCACACCTCCCATGGTGTTATTGTAATCCATCACCAGTTGTGGTTTCATCACATCTTTTCCACCTTTTGTGTGTACCATGAGAGTTGAGGTGTTGTGAATTGTACTCATTAGGCACAAATCTTTTTTGTTGAGCCATCTCAGTGCCATCATTTTTCCTTTCTGCCAGGCAACTATTTCTCCTGCTTTTTATTGGCAAAGGTTGGCGGCATGTCACGCCGGCTAGCTCTAATGGTCCCATACGCATCCGTCTTGTTTTGAAGAAGGAACTCATAGAGTTCTGGGGACGTATAAAAATTGTCTGTGGTACCCCTGATTTAGCAATGGCTCAATAAACGTAAGAACTGAAGCGGTTGCCATTCCATAACTGCTGAACCTTTCATTGAATTTGGTTCCTTTCCCAGTGTATAGGACCGAATTCCATATATATCCAGAGCTGGATTCACATAGCATGAATGACTTTATGACAAATCGTGCTCTCTTGGACGCTATATAATGTATCCAGCTGAGTCTTCCTTTGTAGGCCATTAGACTTTCGTCAATACAAAATCAATACAAATGTCTCTATCTGGTACATAGGACTGCTGGAAATTTTTCAAAATGATTTGATAAATGTCCCAAATCTTTTTGAGTTTTGGAGCTGGATGAGAAGTCTCATCAAATCCGTCATTATTTGTAAAGTGCAAATATTTCATAATGAGCGAAAATTTGTATTCCGACATGACCATGCCAAAAAAAGGAGTGGCCAGTAATTTGTTGGTGGTCCAATACCACTTCTGCAGGGGTTTCCCCACTACTCCCTGCAGAATAATTAGGCCCAGAAACTTCCAGATGTCTGCTTTGGTCACGGGTTCCCACATTCTGCTCCTTGAAAACCGCCGATGCGCTGCAGCTTGTTGCTCCTGGTACCGATTTGTTTCCATAACAATCTTTTCAATAACCTCATCGGTCAAAAAGAGTTGGAGGTATGCCAAGGGGTTGTCATCCTCAACATCCACTTTGATACCAGATGCTCCAGTAAACGGTAAACGGGAACCTTGGGGGCGCTACGTGCTCCGTACCACAGTCAATCGTGCACCAAGTCCGCACATCGCTGGACACAGTCGCAGGATCATCGCTAAAATCGCTTTCTGTGTCCGATGACGAACTTCCCCACGAATTGCTATCACTTCATTCTGCAAGCAATTCTGTATCGCTGTCGCTGTTTTCCAGCAGGTCATATACCGCTTTTGAGGTGGTGGCACGCTTTTTTGATGCCATGGTCGCTCTGCAGTTTGCAGACACAAAGTACAGGAAAAATGCAGGAAGGGCAATGGAGAAAGCACTGGGGGCGAGCTAAGGGCAATTTATTTTATTTTAGTAATGTAATCCAATAGGATTACAGTGTATCAGTGTGTTAGTGTTTATAACTTTTTGAATTTGCCGCCGGTTCCACCCCCCCTGCGAACGTCATGTCGCAGGAGACGGAAGCCGCGGCACAGAGCATCGGGCGGAAGATCCGGCCGCCGCACACTGCCGGGATACATCGCTGGATCCCGGGGACAAGGTGAGTACCCTCTCTTACAGGATCCAGCAATCTCCCTAGCGGTACCCCGAGTGTGGCTTTTAATCCCAAGCCACACTCGAGAATACCGCTAGGAAGGTTAAAATAATCGCAAGGCATGGTACATTTTTAAAGCAGTTTTGATACATTTGCATTGGTTTTAACTCCCCCCTCCTTTTACATATCACAAAAACCTTCTCAGAGGCACGATGCGTTTTTGATACAGTTTCCATTCATTTTAATGGGGAGGTGCATTTTTGGTGCATTTCTTCCCAAACATGCACCAAAAATGCAGTAAGCAGGATTTTTCGCAACTAAAGCGCAGCTGACTTGTGTGAAGAGCTACAAAGGAATTAAAGGGATGCATTTTTCTTCTGCTTTTTCTAACTAAAGAACTGAACAAAAGCGAATAACATTGAGCAAAATATAATAAACATTCCACAGAAAACTATTTGTTAAAAATCTTACTCCAGCAATTGCAATTTACAGCTTTCATGGCTGTTGACTCCTGCTGTTTCACTGCTGCTTCCCTGAACTTCTGGTCTTCACAAGAAAAAGTAAACAGTGGACAGTGAAGTCTGTTAGCTTGACTTCGACTTGACTTGACTTGAATAGAGGGGAGGTGAAAGGAAGAACAGGGGAGTGTCTAGCCATCCTAGGTTATTGGGCTTTATATTTCTATTGATGCACACAGTGTAAGAAGACACAGCTCTAGTAGTCACTACATGTAAAGGTGGCTTTGATGCTTCAAGAGAAAGGAGCCACCCTGGCTGATACCTGATGAGACACTTGGAGCAGCAGTCATGGCCCGAGCCTAAACTGGAACATAGGCAAGGATTAAAGATGCTGCATACTTAGTAAAGCCAGCCATAGATTTATGGGCAGGCGGATTTTACCCAAGTTGATCGATCGGTCAGCCCGGGTACAACCAGCCTGTTGGATTCTTCATGCAATTTTTGCCAGCAGCTATAGCCCCACTGGGAGAACACTATAGCTCCAAAGGAGGGATTCCCATGGGTGCAGGAAAGAAAATTTCACTGTCTATGGCCTGCTTTAGTGATTAAATTTGCAGCTGAAAGTACATAAAAACTGAGGGTTTAATATCACTTTAAAGGCTAGTCTGTACTGTTTTTGTGTTGGACTTGGACTGTCTTTCTGCAAATCAGATTTGGCAGCAACCACTGACTTAAGGTTAAAATCTAATATTTTTAATAATTGACTTGGTAAACAAGACTGTTCTGTCACCCATGTAATTTATGTGCACAGTAAGATTCAGGTTATGGTTCGTGCAATAAACCTATTATGTTTACTTTGTTTGACTTCCTTTTTCCATTCTGATTATGATAAAGTGATAATTCAATCACGCTGTACTGATTGCAGATTTTTCCACAAAAGGACTATGATAAAACACAACTGCCAATACATCCCTTACTATCAGTAAGATTGTACATGATAAGAATTAACCCAAAGTATGTAATAAATATTAGCACTTATTGGCTATATTAACATTAAAAACGAATATCTAATGTTGATTAAAAATAAATAAATCATGCCCACTAAAATAATCCTACATCCATTATTTTATATAAATATAACATTTAGAAAATATTATATATACTGTTCTTCCATAACTCACCACTGGACTGGTCCACCAAACAACCACTGTCTGTCCTCAGTCCTTCTGTCACTCCTGTGTCTCCCACCAGCCTAGAAGATCCAGCCTGCCCTGCGTGAGATGGAGTGGGCTGATGTCTGACGTCATTGCACACCTCATGATTACGCAAAGGACGTTCCCCAGAGGAGACACTCAGCCTCCTCATACTCATTATTTTGCACGACGGGCAGCAGTATGAGATGGGAAAATGCCTCCTGTAACGCACCGTAAACTGATGAAACACAAAACTGCTGGCAATAAAACTTGGGAGTCAATTTGCTGCCCCTCTCCAAGTGCCGCCTGGGTCCAATGGACCCAGCAGGACCCATGGTAGGGCTGGCCCTGTGGATGACAGTCAAAATTCGGAGCCATGGCTGGGTTCCAGGAATGACTGCGCTGAATGAATGCAGGCACAACACTACCCTATCTTACTGGATATTGAAATCACTTCCCTGAGTCCTTCCCACAGATATACAGTATGTGTAATAAAATATTTAGGGCTTTTGTGGCCCCACAGTTTTGACTGTTCTGAGTTTAGTGGGCTTTTTACTACTTTAAGTAGCCATTGATTCTAGAACAGATAAGAGATTGGGATCAACAAAAACCCAAAGGCTGGCCTTTAAACTGATAATTTTTTTGCAGGTTGAATGGAAAAACAAAAAATTCCTACATTCAAGCTATACAGTGTGGATGGATGAATCTCCACCTGTGGCTAATGTATTCTGACATCCACTGGTGGTGGCTGTCAGAGTACCCATACAGTGTGTGCATCTGATAGGACGCACCACAGTTTGGGCAACAAATAGTTTTCACCTGATTTTACGATCCAAGAATGTCAGATAGGAGGGGGCAATGAGCTATCCATGAAGCATAAACGTATAAACGTATAATTTTTTCCGTACGACTCTGGAAAAGCTTCCTGGTTGCGTAGCTACGTATCAGTAGTGATGTCGCGAACATAAAATTCGCTGTTCGCGAACGGCGAGCGTGAACATCGGCGAATGTTCGCGAACCGGCGAACATTGCGAACCGCCATAGACTTTAATAGGCAGGCGAATTTTAAAACCCACAGGGACTCTTTCTGGCCACAATAGTAATGGAAAAGTTGTTTCAAGGGGACAAACACCTGGACTGTGGCATGCCGGAGAGGGATCACACAAAAAAAGTTCTTAAAAATTGTAATTTTTTGATAGAGAGCCAATTATTGGAAAAATTAAAAAAAAATAAAAATATGGATTTAGCATCTGGGGGGTCTAAAAAGTGTACCTGTGAAGTTTCAGCTCTGTAGCATGTCCGGAACCAGAAAAAAATACGAATTAGGGTTAGGGCTAGGGTTAGGGTTAGGGCTAGGGTTAGGGCTAGGGTTAGGGCTAGGGTTAGGGTTAGGGTTAGGGCTAGGGTTAGGTTTAGGGTTAGGGTTATTTTTACGGCTAGGCTTAGAGGGTTAGGGTTAAGGTTAGAGGGCTAGGGTTATGGTTAGAGGGTTAGGGTTAGGTTTAGTGTTAGGGGCTAGGGTTAGGGTTACGGTGAGATACTTAGGGTTAGAGTTAGTAGCCCTACCCCTACCCCTCTAACTCTAACCCTAAGCACTAAAAATAACCCTAACCTTAGCCCTGACCCTAACCCTAACCCTAGCCCTAACCCTGATTCTATTTTTTTTCTGGTTCTGGACATGCTACAGAGCTGAAACTTCACAGGTACACTTTTTAGACCCCCCAGACAATAAATCCAAAGAAATTTTTTTTTGTTAGGTTTTTTTTTTTTTTTCCAATAATTGGCTCTCTATCAAAAATGACAATTTTTAAGAACTTTTTTGTGTGATATAGTGTCTAGGGGGTCTAAAAAGTGTACCTGTGAAGTTTCAGCTCTGTAGCATGTCCAGAACCAGAAAAAAAGATAATTTTTCAGTAGAGCAGGGATGGTGGGAACCCCTTTTACACCTCTATGATCTTTTTTTCCTGGTTCTGGACATGCTGCAGAGCTGAAACTTCACAGGTACACTTTTTAGACCCCCCAGACAATAAATCCAAAGAAATTTTTTTTTTTGTTAAGTTTTTTTTTTTTTTTTCCAATAATTGTCTCTCTATCAAAAATGACAATCTTTAAGAACTTTTTTTGTGTGATTTAGTGTCTAGGGGGTCTAAAAAGTGTACCTGTGAAGTTTCAGCTCTGTAGCATGTCCAGAACCAGAAAAAAAGATAATTTTTCAGTAGACCAGGGATGGTGGGAACCCCTTTTACACCTATATGATCTTTTTTCCTGGTTCTGGACATGCTGCAGAGCTGAAACTTCACAGGTACACCTTTTAGACCCCCCAAACAATAAATCCAAAGAAATTTTTTTTTGTTAGGTTTTTTTTTTTTTTTTTTTTTTTCCAATAATTGGCTCTCTATCAAAAATGACAATTTTTAAGAACTTTTTTGTGTGATTTAGTGTCTAGGGGGTCTAAAAAGTGTACCTGTGAAGTTTCAGCTCTGTAGCATGTCCAGAACCAGAAAAAAAGATAATTTTTCAGTAGAGCAGGGATGGTGGGAACCCCTTTTACACCTATATGATCTTTTTTTTTCTGGTTCTGGACATGCTACATATATATATATATATATATATATATATATATATATTAAAAAAATACTCAAATACCAGCCCTCAAAGGGGCTTTTGGGGACTATATATATATATATATATATATATATATATATATCACAGAACAAAAAAAATTACACAAATACCAGCCCTCAAAAGGGCTTTTGGGGACAATAGATATATATATATATATATATATATATATATATATATATATATATATATTATATATCCAAAAAAAAACTCAAATACCAGCCCTAGGAAGGGCTTTTTGGGGTGCTGTCCTTACAGCAGGAGTGTACCAAGAACACTGGCTAACAAGACCGGGAACTGTCCCCAGCTATAACAGCAGCAGCAGCACCAGCACTTTCCCTGCTCTCAGTAACACAGAAATGATCTAAAATGGATGCTGCCCTTGCTTATTTATAGGAGGTGGGAGAGTGTGGGAGGGAGGTATGCTGATTGGCCTGGAATGTGTCTGCTGACTGTGATGTTAAGGGTCAAAGTTTGCCTCAATGATGATGTATAGGAGGCGGACCGAACATCGCATATGTTCGCCCGCAGCGGTGAACGCGAACGTTCGAAGTTCGCCGGGAACCGTTCGTCGGCGAACCGTTCGGTACATCTCTACGTATCAGATAGTGCAAAAGAAAAACAATGGCAGCCAGGCTTTTTCCAGGTTATTTTCGTGTTTCTGGTCATGCGTGGTCTTTGTCTATCGATTTTTAGCGGACACATGCTGTACTGATTAAACAATTGTCCTTCGCTAGGCTTTCGTACGACAAATGTTTTCGTGTTTGTCCCTTTGGATTTTGTTGGACGAAATGTCGTGATCAGCTGTCGAAAGCTGTGTACTAATGATCAGATTATCATGCGATCAATTCGAAAGCGATTTTTTTCATACAATTATCTGATCGTGTCTACGAGGCATTAGAGAGCAGTTAAAGTGTAACTAAAGGCATTTTTTCATTTCGTTTTGGATAGAGTAAGGGAGGGTAATAAATTCTGTCAGTTTTTTTGCCATCTGTGTCCCATAGGGGATATTTCACTTCCTCTCCAATAGTCAAAACAGTGAGAGAAAATCTCTCCAAAGTGAGGGAATCCTGGGTGTGTCACTAGGGGTTGATTTACTAAAGGCAAATAGACTGTGCACTTTGCAAAGTGCAGTTGCAATCTGCAAGTGCAGTTGTTCCAGAGCTTAGTAAATGAGATAAACCTTCATGTTGCAAAAAATACCCAATCACATGATTGGATAATGGAAGTCAGAAGAGCTTCTGCTCATTTACTAAGCTCTGGATCAACTTTACTTGCAGAGTGCAACTTTACTTTGCAAAGTGCACAGTCTATTTGCCTTTAGTAAATCAACACCCTAGTGCATGGTTTCTCAACCAGGGTTCAGAGGAACCCTAGGGTTTCTCCAGAGGTTACTAGGGGGGTCCTTGAACAATGAGCAATTTCTGCCTCTCAGAAAAGTTCCCACTGACACCATTGATCCTTTTAGCTATCTGTAAGGGGGTAATTCTTCCCAATGTCCACAAGTGTAAGGGGCATTCTACCCACTGACCTTCACAGTAATGTATCATGAGTTGTTGATATAGTCAATTTTAGCAGGGGTTCCCTGAGACCAGAAAGTTATTTCAAGGGTTCTTTCGTGTTGAAAAGGTTGAGAAAGACTGCCCTAGTGTCTGCATTGGAAGATTTCACCTCTATTACTATTCCAGTGTTAAGAGAAAATGTGAGATTTTCTTCTAACTTTACATTGGATGAAATAGGCCACTTTCACACGGCGATCCGATCCGCCTGTCAGTTCTTCAGGCGGACCTGATCGGATGCTCCATGCATCCCTATGAGGCAGCAGATGTCAGCGGTGACATCTCCGCTGACACCCGCTGCTATCCAATCCGATCCTGTCCGTGAAATCCAGACGGATGAAACCCTATTTTCCATCCGTCTGGAGGATCTGATGAAAATGGACAGGCGGTCCATTCTCATCCGATCTCCCCATAGAGGACAGCGGGGATCTGACAGCTCCGTCTCTGCACACAGAGCGGAGACGGAGCTGTCATCTGCTTACTCAGCGAGGATCGCCGGATCGATCCCCCGCTGAGCAGAACGGACTCCGTCGGCGGTTGCGCCCGTGTGAAAGGGGCCATAGTGTAAATAGAGAAGGCGAATCTACAAACAGGGGCACAGAGAGCAATAAAAACTGACAGGTGTTCTAATTCCTCTCTGCTCTGTCCAAAACTAAAAAAAAAAGAAAAAAAGAAAAAAAAGTTTTGCCTTTAGTTACACTTTAAATCTTGCAGAACAGAGCAAGAGTACATTTTGCCCAATTCCTGGAGTTCAGCTTTAATGATCTTCCTTACTAAGAAAACTATATTCCCACAAAATACACAAAATGTGGTGCTATGCAATATGAAAAATATGCTACAAGGTATGGGAAATGCACATACAACGCAATCACCTGATAATTAGAAAAGGGCAAAAATGTAAATCCAGAAAGATCAATCCAATAACAGAAATCAGACACATAATTGAAGTATGCAGATTCATTTTTGGGATAACTTTCTGGTCTACTTAAAATTTATGTTTTGGTGGTCAGACCATCTAATGCCTATAGGCATCATTATTGTATGGCTTCTGATCCTAATGTAAAAAAAAAAAAAAGGAACAAATTCAATGATAAATCTAGCTTGTTTGATAAATTAGAGGATAGTTTATCTGTTTACCCAGACAAGGAAATAAAGTTACAAAAATCAGCGAGTATGCTGTGCCGCCTCTCTGGCCTAGCTCAAGTGTTTGTTTAGCAGGCTGTAGTAAACATGTAGCAGCATGCTGTCCCCTGTAGGGATGATTTAGCCCTCTGGTCACTCATGAAGAAAGGAACGCCCTTTTCTCACACAGAGAACAAACTGATTACACCAGGAGGCCAGCCCTTGAGCCCTAGCAAACATTTCTTTTATCTGAAGTCCCAGTAAAACTGAGCTTTATCATCTGACTTGACTGCGTCATTGTGGTACAAAACAAATATCAATTTGATCCCACTACATTAAAATAAAATCAAACAATCGTTCATAAAATGAGACCTTTCAACTGAATTTTTATTAGTATTTGGCCAGCTGTAGCTTTCGCAGTTCAGCATTCAAGAGCAGCCACACGACCTTCTGACAACTTATTTGTTGTCTCCTAACTAGTGTTGAGCGAACACGGACTGTATTATTCGTGTTCGTACCGAATAATTGGATTTTTTGTACCCGAACACGGACACGGACACTTTACTGTATGTTCGGGTAAAAATCCGTGTTCGGTCGTTTTATTTCCGGGTTTTGCATGCTTTGGCGCTCTTTTCATGGCGGGCTTTCAACAGCCAATCAACAATCGTTTAACTGGTGTGCCTTAAGCCATCCCAGCCATGCCTGCAAATGTCTCAGTAGCTGTGATTGGCCGTCTGAAGCATGTGACCAAGTCTTTATAAGTTCGAGGCAGCCGCAGCGGCGTCATTATGCTGCTTAGATTCAGGGACAGAGCACACATCAACGTGCTGGCTGCTGATTAGGGAAAGATAGGCAGGAAAAAACCATTTGTGTCCGGATAGAATTGAGGGACAGGTCGGAGTGTTTAGGCAGGGCGAGTTGTAGGCATTTTAGGGATAGAGTCTGCTGAATTATATAGGGTCAGTGTCTTCTACAAACTACAATCGATATTGCTGTGTGGGGGGTGGGGTCTGCACTCAATCCTGATCTACGATCTCTTCTCAATCCTGTTAGGGACAGAGTCTGCTGAATTTTAGGGAAACTGTGTTCTACAAACTACAATCGATATTGCTGTGTGGTGTGGGATTGGAGATAGGCAGGTGTCAGTGATCCACATCCATTTTTCTGTGTGTGAGCTGCAGTGAACACAATCTTTTTGGGCTGCAGTGAACACAATCTTTTTGGGCTGCAGTGAACACAATCTTTTTGGGCTGCAGTGAACACAATCTTTTTGGGCTGCAGTGAACACAATCTTTTTGGGCTGCAGTGAACACAATCTTTTTGGGGTGCAGTGAACAAAATCTTTTTGGGGTGCAGTGAACACAATCCTTTTTGGTGTGCAGTGAACACAATCTTTGTGGGGTGCAGTGAACAAAATCCTTTGTGGGGTGCAGTGAACACAATCTTTTTGGGGTGCAGTGAACAAAATCCTTTTTGGGGTGCAGTGAACAACATCCTTTTTGGGGTGCAGTGAACACAATCTTTTTGGGGTGCAGTGAACAAAATCCTTTGTGGGGTGCAGTGAACACAATCTTTTTGGGGTGCAGTGAACACAATCTTTTTGGGGTGGAGTGAACAACATCCTTTTTGGGGTGCAGTGAACAAAATCCTTTTTGGGGTGCAGTGAACAAAATCATTTTTGGGGTGCAGTGAACACAATCTTTTTGGGGTGCAGTGAACACAATCTTTGTGGGGTGCAGTGAACACAATCTTTTTGGGGTGGAGTGAACAACATCCTTTTTGGGGTGCAGTGAACAACATCCTTTTTGGGGTGCAGTGAACACAATCTTTTTGGGGTGCAGTGAACACAATCTTTGTGGGGTACAGTGAACAGAATCTTTGTGGGGTGCAGTGAACACAATCTTTGGGGGGTACAGTGAACACAATCTTTGTGAGGTGCAGTGAACACAATCTTTGTGGGGTGCAGTGAACACAATCATTGTGGGGTGCAGTGAACTCAATCTTTGTGGGGTACAGTGAACACAATCTCATACTGAAGGTTTGAGGGTGCTGCCTGTTCCATACTCCCCCTACTCCTCATCTAGCCTTTTAGGGGTACAAACAATAGTAATTGGGGCCTAGTGTGGTTGTGTACGTGTGATATACATACACTTTTTTGGGATCATATTTTCTATTCCGCTATTTAATCAAAAACCTTTGGGGATCAGTTAAATTGGGGGATAGTCTGTGTTGGTACGTGTGAGAGAGATCCACCTTTCCAAGTTGTTGGGGTTCATCTCATACTTCTGAAGGTTTGAGGGTGCTGCCTGTTCCATACCCCCCCTACTCCTCATCTAGCCTTTTAGGGGTACAAACAATAGTAATTGGGGCCTAGTGTGGTTGTGTACGTGCGAGATACATACACTTTTTTTGATCATATTTCCTATTCCGCTATTCAATAAAAACCTTTGAGGATCAATTGAATTGCGGGATAGTCTGTGTCGGTACGTGTGAGAGAGATCCACCTTTCCAAGTTGTTGGGGTTCATCTCATACTTCTGAAGGTTTGAGGGTGCTGCCTGTTCCATACCCCCCCTACTCCTCATCTAGCCTTTTAGGGGTACAAACAATAGTAATTGGGGCCTAGTGTGGTTGTGTACGTGCGAGATACATACACTTTTTTTGATCATATTTCCTATTCCGCTATTCAATAAAAACCTTTGAGGATCAATTGAATTGCGGGATAGTCTGTGTCGGTACGTGTGAGAGAGATCCACCTTTCCAAGTTGTTGGGGTTCATCTCATACTTCTGAAGGTTTGAGGGTGCTGCCTGTTCCATACCCCCCCTACTCCTCATCTAGCCTTTTAGGGGTACAAACAATAGTAATTGGGGCCTAGTGTGGTTGTGTACGTGCGAGATACATACACTTTTTTTGATCATATTTCCTATTCCGCTATTCAATAAAAACCTTTGAGGATCAATTGAATTGCGGGATAGTCTGTGTCGGTACGTGTGAGAGAGATCCACCTTTCCAAGTTGTTGGGGTTCATCTCATACTTCTGAAGGTTTGAGGGTGCTGCCTGTTCCATACTCCCCCTACTCCTCATCTAGCCTTTTAGGGGTACAAACAATAGTAATTGGGGCCTAGTGTGGTTGTGTACGTGTGATATACATACACTTTTTTTGGATCATATTTTCTATTCCGCTATTCAATAAAAACCTTTCTAGGGCAAGATCTTAAATTACAGAAATATGAGGAGACCGTCAAATAAGGGCCGTGGCCTGGGTCGTGGTGCTGCTGGTAGAGCTCCTGTTGCAAGGAGAGGACATGGTCGATCTGTGCCAGCTACACGCACAAGTGAAACACCTTCCTCAAGTGTGAGTAGGCGACAGAACCTGCATCAGTATTTGGTAGGGCATCAAACGCCCCTAGAAGTGATGAGGCCAGAACAAGTTGAGGCGATAGTAGATTGGTTTGCTGCTGACAGTGCCTCCAGTTCCTTCACATTGTCTCCCACCCAGTCTACTGCAGAAAGGTCAGAGTTGGCACCTGCAGCCAATGTCCAACCGTCTTTCACCTCACCCCCTTGCAAATCAGGCCAGCAGTCTGAGCCCCAAGCCATACAGCAGTCTCTTATTCTTTTTGAGGACTCTGTCAGCAGGGTTTCCCAGGGCCATCCACCTAGCCCTGCCCCAGAAGTGGAAGAGATTGAGTGCAGCGATGCCCAACCACTTATTTCTCAAGATGAGTACATGCAAGGATCATCGCAGCACGTCTCCGATGATGACGAAACGCAGGTGCCAACTGCTGCGGCGTTCAGCATTGTGGAGACCGACAAGGAGGGCAGGGGTGAAGACTGGGTGGAAGATGATGTGGAGGACGATGAGGTCCTCGACCCCACATGGAATGAACGTCATGCAGGTGAACTGAGTAGTTTGGAGGAAGAGGCGGTGGTCGCACAGAGCCACCAGCACAGCAGAAGAGGGAGCAGGGTGCAGAAGCGGAGCGGCCGTGCCCTAGACACTACGCCCGCTACTGCCCAACGCAGCAAGGGAACGAGCGCACCAAAGTCAGCTCAAAGGAGTTCTCTAGCGTGGAAGTTCTTTAGAAAATGTGCTGATGACAGGACACGAGTGGTTTGCACCCTGTGCAATCAGAGCTTGAAGCGAGGCATGAACCTTCTCAACCTGAGCACAACCTGCATGATCAGGCATTTAAGTGCAAAGCACGAGCTGCAGTGGAGTACACACCTTCAAAACCAAGAAACGTCTCTGGCTCATCCTGCTTCCTCTTCTGCTGCAGTCTCGGCCGCTCCAGCCACATCTGTAGTGATACCGGCACCTGCCACCCCGCAAACAGACGATCTGTCAGCAACACCACCACCTGGGTCACCAACAACCATCTCCACAATGTCCCGTGGAAGCGTTCAGCTTTCCATCTCCCAAACACTTGAGAGGAAGAGGAAGTACCCCCCTACCCACCCGCGATCCCTGGCCCTGAATGCCAGCATTTCAAAATTATTGGCCTTTGAAATGCTGTCATTCCGTCTGGTGGAGACGCACAGTTTTAAAAACCTTATGTCGGTGGCTGTCCCACAGTACGTCGTGCCCAGCCGCCACTACTTTTCCAGGCAAGCCATCCCTTCCCTGCACAACCAAGTGGGGGAAAAAATCAGGTGTGCACTGCGCAACGCCATCTGTGCCAAGGTCCACCTAACTACGGATACGTGGACCAGTAAGCACGGTCAGGGGCGTTATATCTCCCTAACGGCACACTGGGTAAATGCAGTGGCGGATGGGCCTGAGGCGGATAGCAATTTGGCGCATGTCCTTCCACCACCGAGGATTGCAGGGCGCTTCAGTTTGCCTCCTGTTCCTAACTCCTCCTACTCCGCTTCCTCATCCTCTACCGCCTCCTCATCCGGACAGCGTAACACCTTCACCACCAACTTCAGCACGGCCAGGGGTAAACGACAGCAGGCAGTTTTACAACTTGCCTGTTTGGGGGACAAACCACACACCGCGCAGGAGTTGTGGAGGAGCATGGAACAGCAGACAAATGAGTGGTTGCTGCCAGCGAGCCTCAAGCCCGGCCTGGTGGTGTGCGATAACGGGCGAAATCTCATAGCAGCTCTGGGCCTAGCCGGTTTGACGCACATCCCTTGCCTGGCGCATGTGCTGAATTTGGTGGTGCAGAGGTTCCTTAAAAACTACCCCGATATGTCAGAGCTGCTGCAGAAAGTGCGGGCCGTTTGTGCGCACTTTCGGCGTTCTCACCCTGCTGCTGCTCGCCTGGCAGCGCTGCAGCGTAACTTCGGCCTTCCCGCTCACCGCCTCATATGTGACGTGCCCACAAGGTGGAACTCCACCTTGCACATGCTGGAAAGACTGTGCGAGCAGCAGCAGGCCATAGTGGAGTTTCAGCTGCAGCACGCACGCGTGAGTCGCTCTGCGGAACAGCACCACTTCACCACCAATAACTGGGCCTCCATGCGAGACCTGTGTGCCTTGTTGCGCTGTTTTGAGTACTCCACCAACATGGCCAGTGGCAATGACGCCGTTCTCAGCTTAACTATCCCACTTCTATGCCTCCTTGAAAAAACAATTCGGGCGATGATGGAAGAGGATGTGGCACAGGATGAGGAGGAGGAGGAGGATGAAGAGGTAACATTTCCAAGGCTTTCAGGGCAGTCATTCGCAAGGGGCTCCGAGGGTGGGTTCCTGCACACGCAAACGCCAGGGACGCAATTGTCCAGCAGGGGCACAGTTCTGGAGGATGAGGAGGATGAGGAGGAGGAGGAGCTGGAGGAGGAGATGGAACCATGTTCACAGCAGGGTGGCACCCAGGCCAGCTCATGGCCATCACTGGTGCGTGGCTGGGGGGATACAGAGGACACGGACCATACACCTCCCACAGAGGACAGCCTTTCGTTGCCTCTGGGCAGCCTGGCACACATGAGCGATTACATGCTGCAGTGTCTCCACAACGACCGCCGAGTTGCCCACATTCTAACTTGTGCTGATTACTGGGTGGCCACGCTGCTGGATCCCCGTTACAAGGACAACGTACCGTCCTTAATTCACTCACTGGAGCGCGATCGCAAGATGCGCGAGTACAAGCGCACGCTGGTAGACGCCATGCTGCTGGCATTCCCATCTGACAGCGGGGCCACAGTGGAAGCACAAGGCAGAGGAGGAGGAGGAGGAGGTCGCCAACGCAACCAGGGCACCGCCAGCACCTCAGAAGGCAGGGTTAGCATGGCCGAAATGTGGAAAAGCTTTGTCAGCACGCCACAACAAACAGCAGCACCAGCAGCTCAGATGGAACGTCTTAGCAGGAGGCAGCATTTTACCAACATGGTGGAGCAGTATGTGTGCACACGCCTACATGTAGTGAATGACGGGTCTGCCCCCTTCAACTTCTGGGTCTCCAAATTGGGCACATGGCCTGAGCTTGCCCTTTACGCCTTGGAGGTGCTGGCGTGCCCTGCAGCCAGTGTATTATCTGAACGGGTATTTAGCACGGCTGGGGGCGTTATAACAGACAAGCGCAGCCGCCTGTCCAGAGACAATGTGGACAAGCTCACGTTCATTAAACTGAACCAGGCATGGATCCCACGGGACTTTTCCGTACCTTATGCAGAATAGCAATGGATACCGACCTTACCCACCCATTGTTCCATTTTTGCTCTTTCTCACTCTTTTGGGGTGTACCCTCATTTAAAATTTGTGAAAAGAAGCAGTGTTGGCTACCTCGTCCTCCTCCTCAGGGCCAGATTAATGTAGGGGCTATTGGAGCTGCAGCTCCAGGCCCCTACCTTTTATATAGGCCCCGGGTTGGCCATATTCACTGTTACCGCTCTTCTGTCACTTGTAAACACAGAAGTCTGGCTTCTATGCTCGCTTCCCCAGGCAGCACCCTCAGAACCTCCCCACACAGCGTGAAGGCCGGACAAGGAGGGACAGTTGGCGATGCATGGATGTGTTTATGGGCTTCAGAGACAGCATCCCATGTTGAATTAGGCATGCATGGCTGCACCCTTCCTCCTCTGGGTGCATGGCAAGGCACGGCCCTAAGGCCCTTCAAAATCCTCAGCACCAAGCCCATGATGCTGTTAATCCGGCCCTGGTCCTCCTCCACCGCCGCTTCCACCTACACCGCCCATAGGTGTGCGCAGCCTATTGCATTAAGGTGTGCACCCCAAAGTTGAAATACACATGCATGTGTTTGCCAGCAGGGAGAGTAATGTATCGGGGCCATGTACCTGTAGGCAAGGAGAAATAGAGCAGAGCAGGTCCCAGGGAGATCTTTCCCATCTCCTCACTGGCAATGCTATGTGCCCTAGGTGATTAGGGTGTGCCCAGGCACACCCAGCACACCCTGTGCGCACGCCTATGTCACCGCCACATCCACCACCACCTCAACCTCCCTCCTACTCCATATGGGCCTCGTCCTTCAGAGATGAAGAAGAACATTGTTTTATTTTTCTGTTTTTTTTTGTTGTTTTAAGTTATTTCCCTATCCACATTTGTTTGCAGAGCACTTGCCATGCTCTTAATTACGTTTTGCTGCCATTTGCAGCACTCTAGCCCTTTCCTTTGGTGTTTTAGAGCCATTTTAGTGCCTTAAAGTTCGGGTCCCCATTGACTTCAATGGGGTTCGGTGTCCGGGAAAAGTTCGGTAAAAGTCCGGGACACGGACCCGGACTTTTTTTTAAAGTTCGGCCGAACCCGTCGAACACGGACATCTAGGTGTCCGCTCAACCCTACTCCTAACTCATTGCCATATTGTAGAAATGTAAAAATATTGGCATGCGTTGTAGTGCCATGCAATTAAAAAAAAAAATGTCTGCACTTTTTTGTGCATTAGTTATCTGTGGGGCAGTCTATTGAACTTAATAGAGATGAGCTCAGGCGTGTTCGGTATCCTAGTCCCAACTCACCTGCCCGATCCCGCCAGGAAGCCGACGCTGCATACCGCTAATCACAGGCATTGAGACATTTCTCGGTCTGTGCAGCTGCGGACTGGGAAATGTCTCACTATCTGTGATTAGCGGTGTGGAGTGTCAGCTTCCTGGCGGGATCGAGCAGGTGAGTTGGGACTAGGATCCCAAACAAGCCTGAGCTCATCTCTAGAAATGAATGGGCTGCCCTCAGTGCTGTATTTTGGCCTAGGCCAACAAGGCCCAGGCCTGGGGCGGCACTTTGCAGGGGGGCGTCAAAAAAGCCACCCCTCCTCCACCTGAGACTCTATCGGCAACTGGTTGCTAGAGCCGCCTCTCTCACCCTCCTCTCTCTCTCTCTCACCCCCCTCTCTCTCCCTCTCACCCCCCTCTCTCTTCCTCACCCCCTCTCTCTCTCTCACCCCCCTCTTTCTCTCTCTCTCACCCTCCCCCCTCTCTCTCTCCCCCCTCTCTCTCTCTCAACCCCTCCCCTCTCTCGCCTCCCCTCTCTCTCTCACCCCCTCTCTTTCCCTCTCTCTCATCCCCCCTCTTTCCCTCTCTCTCACCCCCCCCCCTTTCCCTCTCTCTCATCCCCCCCTCTTTCCCTCTCTCTCACCCCCTCTCTTTCCCACTCTTCCTCATCCCCCCTCTTTCCCCCTCTCTCTTCACCCCCTCCTCTCTCTCTCTCTCCCACCCTCTCGTGAGATCTCAGGGGTTCATGCTGGGACTTGTAGTCCTTCAATTTTGGAGGGAGTCACATTCGTTTAAAAGGAATAAGTGGAGCAAATTTACATACAGTAGGAGGGGGGGTGCCCAATTTTAGTTTTGCCTAGGGCAGCACAAAACCAAAATACACCACTGGCTGCTCTAAACATAACATACCTACACGTGAGCCTAAACAGAGCCTAAAGGCCGTACACATGAAAAGTAAATCTGTAGGGAAAATTCATCCGACGACCGATCTACCGATTTTCGGATTGCTAGTATGGTGCTTTCGTCAGCCAACTACGACTTTTCGGCTGACAAAATCCTGATGTGCAGGCTATAAAATTTTTGTTGTCCGTAATACAACGTCCGATTTTCGTCTGATTAGTACAGATTTCGACAGAAAAAAAATCCTAAGAGCAAGACTAGGCATGCTCAGAGAGAAAGAACACATACAAAGCAATCCAACACATGACATCACTTCTGAAGTAGAATTCTGTCGTATGGGAAAATTCGTATGAAAATAACCTCTTCACTTTCCACATCAGACTAGCATGCCACAAAAAAACAGACGACAGATCGTTTGATAATCTGATCGTGTGTACGGGGCTTTAAGCTAAGACACACATTATACAATTTGTTAGATTTACCTTCAACTATGTAGTGCAAGGGCCTGCCTGATTGTATACAATTTGAAAGTGTTTAGGTTTGACCTTAAATTTTATGGTTTTGGTAAATCTAAAGGAAAGTTGTGCAAGAAAATTGTATAATGTGTAGCCAGCTTTAAAGAGGTTGTAAACCTCAGAAAAAAAACCTGAAAGACAAAGGAATAATGAGTAGTATGCATCGCATACTAGCTCATTATGAAATACTTACCTTAGAATGAAGCCCCCGCAGTGCCGCCCACTCACCGGTAACACGGCTGACATGTTCAGCCATTTTACTTCCGGGTTTGTGACATCCGGCCATCTGATTGGCCATAGCTGCGATGACGTCACTCCTGCACATGCGCGCAGGAGCCGCCGCTCACGGCACAGGGCAGGGGAGGCCTTTCCTTCAGAGGGCATGCGCTGATGACATCATTGGCTGCATGCAATGTAAATATCTCCTAAACGGTGCAAGTTTAGGAGATATTTACAGTACCTATAGGTAGGCCTTATCATAGGCTTACCTATAGGTACAAACACTACCTGGAGGTTTGCAACCACTTTAAAGCTTCAGCTTTTTCAAATGAGCATCATCAGGGACAGTACTTTATTTTTTTTCTCAAAAATAACTTTATTTAACAGGCAATAAAGAAACATTAGAGATTCCAGAGAAACACAGATCCGATGCATTCACATTCCCTTCGGTTTTGTTCAAACCAAAAAGCATTGTAAGCAGGAACATGGTCATTTCATATTCACATAACATCTACTCAGAGCATGAACTCCAACATCAAATACCAAATATACTATAAACAATAAGGTAAGAAAAAAAATACAGTGAAACCCACAATACAAATGTCAAGGTTTCCGCACCACATTCATAATAGGCGTCCATAATAAGATCTACCGGAGCAAAACCTGGGACATCCAACCAGGGAGCCCACATCTTGTCAAATTTCCTACAGCTGCCCCTATGTTGGTCAATTAACTTTTTCAAGCTTTAAGTGGCAACAGTCAGTGCCGGGACAAGATAATCCAGCGCTCAGGACAAAGATGCCAAATGGCGCCCCCTTCCCCCATTCATGATGTGCAATTTTAGAGGGTCCTACACTCAGTAAACCATTGTGCCCAGGGCAACCTCCCCTTCCCCCAACCCATTGTCCCAGCCCTGCAGTGCATTACCTGCCCTCTGCATGCATGCAGAAGAGCGTAAATTGGACAAGATAGAGATTGTGACATCTCCGCCCTGTCTCTCAAAATCGTCCAATCGGCGAATGCTTTGCATTCATTGAGGAAATGAAAGATGTTTTTTGAATGGTGCCAATGCAGAGCAACTACACGTGCACAGTGCCAGGACAAGATTATCCAGCGCCCAGGGCAAAGATGCCAAACGGCGCCCCCTTCCCCCATTCATGATGTACAATTTTTCACCCCTTGTTCCGGCCCTGCCGACAGTATTTACATTGAATGAAGTGTCCCTTGTGGTGGTAGCTGCCATTTATATTGACATTTTTATTCCTCTGCCCCCCATCCCAATACCCTTGCAGCTATAATCTTTCAGTGCTGGGGGGGGGGGTAATACTGGACCTGTTGCAAGCACTCGTCAAAATTTCTGACTATTCCCACCCTGGAGGAGGCAGACCTTTTATTCATCCGCCCCTTCTGCCATTCGTAGAGCACTTCTCTTTGTAAGAAAGGGTTGTACAGTCCTTTGAATGAAGGAAGAGGTGGAAAGGGTTGGAATAGTGAGAAATGTTGCATGTGACAGGTCCAGTGGCTTGTATCAATAAATAACTCAAATTATGTTGAGAAAAAAAACATTCCCCTCTGGGTGATCTATGTACATTGCAAGGATTTTTTAACAAACTTTGCTGCAGATTCTAACCTTATGTTATTCTCAAGAAATAGCTATTTGTTGTCCATGTGTAAAATTAATGTGAATGGGAGTCATTTTATAATCATCAATCAGCTGCTGCACTTGCAGGGTTCTAATGATGAAAGTGGCAAGGTCTGTATGCCTTTTGAGGTCATTGCCCTTTGGAATTATCTCCCCAAAAATGACCTATTTGTTGTGGAGGATGCCCAAATCTGATTTGAATCTTCATGCAGACTTTTGGGAAAATCAGTAAGCCAATCACACCAAGTAGGAAATGCCATTTCTGGGGGGCGTTCCTATCTTGCATTGAATTTTACAGAAAATTACATTGGCTGCAGTTTGAAAAGGAAAGGTCATTTTTAATAACATTCAAATACAATATGACATGTGTCGCAGTTGAATATGCTATATCCCATGTGTCAAACAGAAGGACCGCAGGCTGAATACGACCCTCCAGGCCATTTTATGTGGCCCTCTCGCCTCTACTAGAGCTGCAGTAGAGCTCCAGCCCTCCTTTGGGCCTCCTCCAAACCCTGCACTGTCTGCTTCCCAGCTCTACCACCAGCTTCTTCCTAGCAGCAACACAAGGTAAGGGAGTGCACTTTGATGTAAGGGGGGGGGGGGACTCTTGACATCTAATGTAAGGGGATTGGGATACTCCGGACATCTAGTATTACAGAGACAAACAGTCCTTTAAGGGCAATCATAATGCTGATGCAGCCCTCAATGAAGTTGAGTTTAACACCCCTGTGCTAGATTATTATTTTTTCTTTGTTTGCTTCCCCCCCCCCCCCCCCCGAAAGTGGAGTTACCCTTTAAACCCCAAAGCACCGGAAGATTACAGCCAGAGGAATGATGATTTCAATTGAAATAACAGTCACTGATAATTCAAAGTACACTATATTACTAAAAGTATTGGGACACCTGCCTTTACACGCACATGAACTTTAATGCCATTCCAGTCTTAGTCCCTAGGGTTCAATATTGAGTTTGGCCAGCCTTTGCAGCTATAACAGCTTCAACTCTTCTAGGAAGGCTGTCCACAAGGTTTAGGAGTGTCTATGGGAATGTTTGACCATTCTTCCAGAAGCGCATTTGTGAGGTCAGGCACTGATGTTGAATGAGAAAGCCTGGCTCACAGTCTGCGCTCTAATTCATTCCAAAGGTGTTCTTTGCGGTTGAGGTGCAGGCCAGTCAAGGTCCTTTCACCCCAAACTCGCTCATCCATGTCTTTATGGACCTTGCTTTGTGCACTGGTGCACAGTCAAGTTGACCCAGGAAGGGTCCATCCACAAACGGTTCCCACAATGTTGGGAGCATGAAATTGTCCAAAATGTCTTGGTATGATGATGCCTTAAGAGTTCCCTTTACTTGAACTAAGGGCCAAGCTCAACCCCTGAAAAACAACCCCACACCATAATCCCCCATCCACCAAATGATTTGGACCAGAGCACAAAGCAATGTCCATAAAGACGTGGATGAGCGAGTTTGGGGAGGATGCCATTAAAGTTCATGTGTGTGTAATGCCCCATACACACGTGCAGATTATCTGCAGACTTTTGTCTGCAGACTTACCTTTTCTATGTAGTGCAAGGGCCTGCCGGATTGCATACAAATTGAAAGTGTTTAGGTTTGACCTCATATTATATGGTTTTGGTAAGTCTGCAGACAAAAGTCTGCAGATAATCTGCACGTGTGTATGGGGCATAAAGGCAAAGCAGGCTTCTTCAAATAACAAAATGCTTTCAGGCTTGCTCTGGAGATCATCATGCAGCCCTTCCCCAGGTGCCGCACAGCCATGGTAGGAAAAAAGACTTGGACAGGCCCTGCCCCTACATATGGCGGCCCCAGCCACCCAGAGGCATACAGGCTTTTTGTACAAAGGCAGCACAGTGCCAGGCAGGGACGCTCAGTGAAGATCTCCAGAGCAGGGCTCAAGGTAAATATTTGACTAGATGGGATACATTGAGAGGAGGAGGGGAAGCTTTTAAGTACTTTGTTAAACAGGAAGTGAAGTTGCCCTTTAATTGTGTGTGCGTTTTTTTGTGAAAATCCATTGTATCTATGATAGTAAATCTGTCACAGACCTCTACAAAACTGTCTCTATTTGCAGCAGCTAATTGGAAAACTTCCTGATTTGCAATAGAGGAGTGTTTAATTTTGTTTCTAATTTGTTTCTGTGCGTACGCTGTGCTTTTCTTTTGTTTAGACAGCAACGGAATCAATCATGCAATGAAGGCAAAAAAAAAAAAGGAAGAAAGAAGAGGAAGAGAAACAGAAACAAATAATGGGTAACTTACAGGCCAAAAGATCCAATATGTCATGTAGCTCTCCTGATATTCTGCATTGCGACGGTCAGCCCTTATTCACATCGGTGCGATTTGCATGTTATTTGACAGTTCCTCATCCCATGATAAGTCGCGCCCCATTGCCGTCAATGGAATCGTTTAAATTGCTTATGTCGCAGTGACTTTGAAAAAGGTTCCTGTGCTACTTTTTTCTGATTTCATTGCGACTTGCATAGACTTCTGTTAAACTAAGTCGTAAACCGTATGAAATCGGAGGTGAAAACTTGCACTAATCTGCGACTAAAGTAGAGGGATTTTAAAGCCGCTCCAGTGTCAATCTATGGGGTGGGATCTACGTGACTCATCACTTCCACCATCTTGGAAGGCAGTGGGAACGCAAACCAGCGTCCCTGCTAGTTTTTATCAGGCCTTCTTTGATCTACAATACTGTAAGTGGTATTTTAAAGTGCGTGACTAATAAATTGTTTTATACTGCTCTATGAGAAGCATTCTGTCTTCTTCCCGATTGCATGTGGCATACAATGCATAAAAAGCATTAAGATAAAAAAACCTTCTGCCTTTACAACCACTTTAGGCCGGGTTCACACTGGTGCGAATTGGATGCGGGTTTGCCAGCATCCAAAATGCAGGTAAGGAAACTGTGACAAGCTCTCTATGGAGCCAAGTTAAAGCGGTAGTATCCCGCTGTGACAGAACCATCTGACTTTGTATTATATTGCTGCTGCCTCCTTTCGTCTGCTTGTTCGGCTGTTCCACTGCCCGTACAGCCCCCTTTATTCCCCTATGTTTTAGCCGAACGCTTTGCCTTATTGGACCGCCGTGAAGCTGGCGTGTGCCGGCAATTGACCACCCAGAAGGGCGGTTAACCGCAGCGTAATTGATGGTTCTTGGGTGGTCGCTGTTACACCTAACCGCCACAGGATGGCGGTGTTATGGAGCTTGCCCGGCCAGCCAGCGATCCTCTGCCCAGCGATCCTCTGCCCAGCGCGAGGCACCAAAAGCGGACACATTTTTATCCGAAGTGCCGCTACGCCCCAAATTCACGGATCCTCCTGACTTTGTTCATTAGACGAATGATGAAGCGTTCGGCAGTTTTATATTATAGTGTATTGTGTATGAGGGAACCCAGATAGCCATGCCATGGAACCTGTTCGTGAGATTAAACACTTTGGCTCCATGGCGATTCGACTGTATTCCTGTAGTCTGAGTGCCATTCACCTAATAATGTGCACTCAGACCTGAGCTATCTGGGGATAGGTTATATGTGCAGGTTTAATGGCAAAATGTTAGTAATATATATTTTAAATGACAGTTGCTGTTTTATGTCCCCACGTGTATAATGGCGATGTCTCTTTGTCCTGAGAGATAATTGAATTACTTCTCGATTGTCTCCAGGGTAGAGAGGAGGAAGCCAGGATGCATTGTGGGAATGTATTGTGTCTATCTGTCCTGAAAGGTACATTTTCTGTCTTTGTCACAGTCTCCCATCTGGTCCCATCTAGGGGAGTGTCCACCAGATGGGGACCTGCATAAATACGGGCGGGTAGCCCTCAGTAAAGTTGTTCCTGTTTTACCCTCAACTCGGAGCTTTGTCTCGTTTTTGGGAGGGGATTTATTATTTGCGGCTAGAGACTGTTTCCTGCTAACGTAAGCCACTCGGTTACGGTGGCTATTCAGCGGTTTCATTCCTTTTTACGCTGAGGTTCGTAACACCCACTTTTTGACACTTTTACCTACAGGTAAGCCTATAAAAAGGGCTTACCTGTAGGTACAATTAATATCTCCTAAACCGGCACGGTTTAGGAGATATTTGCAGTGCATTCAGCCGCTCACGCGAGCAGCGCATGCGCTCTGAAGGTCCGGGGGGACCTTCAGTTTTCCTTGCCGGGAGCTTGCCGGAAAATCACTCCCACGCGCATGCGTGAGAGTGACGTCATCACGGCTCCGGCCAATCACAGCGCCGGAGCTGCCGAACCCGGAAGAGACGCCGAGGGATCATGGCAGCGCCCGCAGCGATGTCCGGGGGTCCGTGTCGGGGCTTCGTTCTAAGGTAAGTAATACATAATGAGCTAGTATGCGATGCATACTAGCTCATTATGCCTTTGTCTTGCAGGTTTGTTTTTTTTTCGGGTTTACAACCGCTTTAACACAGCTTCGAGATGGCTGCAGAGTGGTTTGCAGGAGAGTCCTGTGCGTCTTTTGGTCAGTTTTAGGTCTGAATTCAGCAAAAAATTCGTACCTGAAATGGTGAACAGGGATCCACTTTACCCCCTGCTGCGAACTGCTCCGCACACAGTGTGAACCCAGCCTTAAGCCTCGTACACACAATGAGAATATAGGACGAATGATCGTCCAATTTTTTTTGTATGCTAGTCTCATATAGAAAATGAAGAGGTTACTCAACTTACGGAAAATTCTCATACGACAGAATACAACTTTGGAAGCGATGTATTGTATTGTATTGTATTGTATAGTAATGTATTCTTTCGTTTCAGAGCATGCGCAGTCTTGATTTTCCAATTTTTTTTTTTTGGACGAAAGCTGTACTGATTTAATGAAAATCATTTGTTCTTGTACCGAAAATCATTTGTTCTTGTACCGTACAAGAACATTTTCGTGTTTGTACCTTTGAATAATTTTGGACGAACTGACATGATCAAAAGCTGTGTACTAACGATCAGATTATCGTGCGGTCGCTTCAAAAGTGGTATTTTTCATCCTATTTTTTTGATTGTGTGTACGAGGCTTTAGGTTACATGCAATCAATCAGCTTTTCAACTCTGTATGCCTCTTACTCGGATCAACCCTGAAAATGACACATTTAATAAGGTGTTCAGCAATGGAGTAAGGACACCAGAGACTTACGGGAACAAAATAAAACATTTTACTAACAGTAACCTAAATTGGATACAAACCAAGTATTTTATGTTTTACTTTTTGTGTACTTACATTTTTCAGATGTCTTCAGGCCAGTCAAATGACAGGCAGGGTCCTCTTCACCTTGTTTTTTTTGTTTTGTCCCCATTGGAGAGATTTCCCTCTACTCCTTTTCTAGTGACACTCTTTGCCAGGGTGTCATCAGGACAAAATGTAAGCCTAAATTCATAGCTCCCAATTGTCCTTGATTTCAAGGGACTGCCCTGATTTGGAACCAAGTCCTTCTGTCCCTCTCTCCTCCTCATTTGTCCCTCATTTTGGTCTGAACTATATAGGATACTTGCCAACTGTCCCTTTTTTCCTGGGAGAGTCCCTGCAAATAGGAGCCTGTCCCAGGAAATTTACATTGTCCCTGGAAGCGCCTGTTAATCAGGCTGCCCATAAATGTTACGTAGAAGTAGTGCAGCTGAATGGGAGAATTATTCCAACTCTGCTACTGTGGCCTTAAGTTTGAAATTCCCTTTTTAATTTCCTGCAATTCTCTCTATATTGAGTAGACTCTATAATCTGATAAATAGGTGAGATTAATTATGCAGAGTGGGAGGAGCTTCAGGGAAGTGGGTGGGGTAATTTATAGCTGTGCTGCAAAGTGTCCCTGGAAATGTTTTTTAAATGTTGGCAACTATCATATAGTTGTATATAAAATGCACTTTTTAACCTTTAAAAAGTGTTTCACAGTGCTAAACCTTATATCCAGTTTCTAAATTGCTATATTTGTAGATTTCAAGAGCCATTATAAAGGAATAATAGTGGTTAAAAAAAAAAAAGCACTTAGGGGTTTAAAAATCATTTTTTTTGTATAATTCTCCTTTGAGGGGGCGTGGCAAAGAGTGTGTCCTATATGTTCATACTTTTGCTAATGGGTGTCCCTCATTACCATCTCAAAAAGTTGTAAATCTGCCCAGGAAGGACACAGATAACAATAAACACCTCACAAAGGTTCTAACCCTTTCCCTATTCTATTAGTGGAAGCAAAATCACAAAAAAAAAAAAAAGAATTTCTTTAAACAGCCTGTTTTCCTTCCTAAGCACACAATTTATAAAAATGCAGATCTCAGATCAGATCTAGTCTCAGACGAGCAGCAGTTTGAAGCAGCCCATCATACGGCTATTACGTAGATCAGCTCTCTCTGAGTACAGGACTATTCCAGTACTGATAAGCTGCAACACAGCCACAACATTACAAGCTACAAAATGCTATTCAAGAGGGCAAATGATGGACTAAAACCTTGTACATATGGGCCGAATGTTGACCGGTTCAATAGAAACTGGCCAAAATTCGGCCCATGTGTACTGCAGCCGATCTGACAGAAGCTGGCCAATCGGCCGGTGTCTGTCAAAGGGGCATGACCCAAAAAGGTCTGCCGATCGGCTTCCAAACAGCACTCTCAGCCAATGGCTGAGAGTGCTGACCGAAGTGTTCTGGCGGGGGGATCGCTCCCCTGTCAGAGCACAATAGAACAGCAAAGAAGATCACTGTACTAACATCCCATAGTTAGTAAAGTGGCTCCAACAGGAGCCGTCAGTTTCTATCCATTCAACCCCCTGGGTTAAACAAAAAAAAAAAAAAACAGTAGTGTGTACGAGGCTATAGGCTGGCCATACAAGTTGCAAATTTTATTCCTGCAACCACGGGTTGCAGGAAAGAAATTTGCATGATTCCCCCATCAACTCAGACAGTATTAAACAAGCAAAAAATTGGGGGAGCAAACCCTGAACATGTATATCTAAAGCCGGTGCAGCTATGGACCAAGCGACATGTATATTAAAAAAGAATAGCGCACACATGCAAAAGAAATGACTATCAAATATGGAGACAATCCATAAATAAAAATGGGGATTTAGTCCCACCATATGGCCATATCGTGCTCAAGCCCACCACTACGTCAAAGTACCCCATTATCAGTGGGTCCTACACTATCCATAAAAAAGGGGTGAATCCAGCCTCTCTAACCCTTGGAGACAACACTCCTGGCTGGGATAGATGTGCTAATGCTGCACCGGCTTTAGATATACATGTTCAGGGTTTGCTCCCCCAATTTTTTGCTTGTTTATTATGAACTCAGACAGTATTGACAGGGGAATCAGCAATTGTGTTCTTCTGGCGGGGCGAGGGAAGCCATCCCTGTCGGGAGAAGACAGTGATTAGTGCTAGCGGCTATAGCAGGCTCTAACGATAAATTATTCACAAGGGAATCCAGCAGGCTGGTTGTACCCAAGCTGATCGATCGATCAACTTGGTACAATCAGCCTGCCTATTCACGGTTCAAATTGTGTATGGCCAACTTTTAAATTAGGTCTTACTTTAGTGAATAAATTCACCTGCAAAGTACAGGTTCTTGAACACTACCAAACATTTCTATAATTTTCTTGGGTGTCGTGGAATTTCAATTTTACTTCTATGGGGTCACCAGGGCCATAGATAAGGGGGGTTAGGGGGTTGAAACCCCCCCCCCCCCCCAGAGCATCAGTGTACAATATACATTGAAAATAAAAATAAAAGATACAATTTTTTTTTGCTCCTCCATAGGCACTAACAGGGACGTAGATAAGGGGGGGGGGGGGGGGTAGGGGGTTGATATCCTACCAGAGCATTAGTGTACAATATACATTGAAAATAATAAATTATTATTTTTTTTTTGCTCCGCACTGTTATTTTAATGCTGCTACCTGCTGTTACTCCACCTGACCACCTGGAGTGTCTCCCAGGCTGAAGGCTTGGCTTGGGATGAGGGGGGCTCTGGCTGACAGTGCTCTTGTCTGTCTGCTCCGCCTCCACACCTCCTCTCTAGTCCAGACTGAGACTCCAGAGACATGTCTTGACTTGCCCAGCCAGTTACAGAAGCTTCCAGGAGAACAGCAGCACTGAGACAGTGGGAGGGAGTGGGCAGCACCTGTCCTGCCCACTGACACAAAAGATCGACTCCTCCTCTCTTCAAGCTGCCACTTCCTGCCTTTGGCTGTCACTTGGGGAAGGAGCTGCCTGAGCCTGAGTCTAAGTGCTGTTAGCTCAGCTGAGCCTGCCTGCCTGCTTGCCAGTACCACGTGGAAGGATCATCTAAATTTTCTCTGAAGTGCTGCTGTGCTGTGCTGTGCTGTGCTGGAGTCTGGACCTTAACCTTAACTCCAGGAGGGCAGGTCTCCAACAACCACCAGGTGTGTCTCTCTCTTTGTGTGCTGTGTTCTAGATCTGAACTTCAACCATGGATCAAGTTCAGGGCTCCTAAAACAGTTGGGTTCAGGTTTTTTCTTCTGTTCTTTTATAAACTCTTATCATCATAATATCTCTTCTTATCCTCCTCCTATTTCATGCTTGCAATGCATACCTCAGTCTCAACATTAGAGTGTAAAATAGGTGTAAGGTTGATGATCTCTTACAAAAGCCAATCCTGCCATTCTGAACATAAGCACAGTGGGCAGGATGAATTTTTTTTTTTGCTCTTGTGTTATCTGTTTTATGACAAAGATTGACTCTGGAAAAAAAGGAAGGAGAGCTACAAATGAACAGGCTCTCTCTCCCCATGTGTGTGCTACCTGCACATTCACATAACATTGGGAACATTCTGAGACTTACCCTTAGCTGTATGGAGTGCGGTGCTACTACATTTGAATGCTGCTCTGAAGGTTATTAATCCCTATTTAAATGTATGCTGCTAGCCTGCTACATTGTAGTCCTGCTGAGGAAGTTGTTGACCCTTTCCATGCGATGCTAGGCCTACTGGTCTTAGCTTAAAGTGGTAGTAAACCACAAAAAATCTTCTCCCTGAAAGTTAATGACATAATGTGCTAATAGGCATTGCATACATTATTATTATTATTATTACTACTATCACATTATTTTTATTATCACTTTATTTTTGCACGGCTCTTTTGTTACATATTTGAATGTATTCTGTGTTAATTATCTCACAGCAGAACAGAGTCGCTGCCGCCGCCACACCCAGATTTAAATCACAAGGCAATGCTGGCAAAACGCAGCATGTGTGTTTGTGTTCAATTCATTTTTGGTGACACCAAAATGTGTGGTTTTGCTGTGATTGTTGAGCGATTTATCACACAAGGATCCAAAACCACACCATGTTTTGGTGCCATTAAAAATGAAAGGAACACAAACACACGTGCTGTTTTTTGCCAGCATTGTAGTGTGATTTGGAATTGCAGGCAGAATCACAGGGATACTGCCAGCCCGTGATCCCAAATCACTACATGTGAACAGGGCCTTAATGACATTGACTAAGGCTGGGCTGAGTCTTCCATTGCTGTTCTGATACTGTTGTGTTTCCCGGGTGCACCGCGTTTTAAGTATCTTCTCTATTTCTGTATGTATGGACTCTGCGGTGTCTGCAAAATACCACTTCTCTTGTTCTGTATGCCTGTTTAACAAAAAATTAGTGTGTGCTTTGCTGCTTTCTTCCACGAGATGGTGCCCTTTGCATATGCCCAGTAAAGATTCCAAATTGCTACATGTGAAAAGTCAGGGCCTAGCAAGCTAACACAACAGCATTTATGGAGGCCCTGGCCTCAATGTATTTTATTGGTACAAGGAAGCCCAGCTTTTGTTTAACCATGTCTCTTGGACCCTCCCACTCTAATGTTTTGCCACACCCACTTTTTTGCAGCGCGCCGCAAGTCACTCCCTCCCTATCGTGTCCCTCATTCTAAGAAGCTCGGAAGTTGTGAGGTATGTTCTGTATGTATGAACAATGCAGTGCCGCTTCTCTTGTCTGGTATGCCAGGTTAACAAAAAATCAGTGAGTGCTTCCTTCCACAAGATGGTGCTCTTTGCACCTGCCCAGTAAGATTGGCTAGTACAGTGCACCACCCTGTGGGCAGTCCAATGGCTGAGGGCACTCTTCACTGTGTTCTGGTGAGGGGGGGACACAATAGCACAGCTGGGGAGATCACTGTACTAACACAGCGAGTTTTAGTACAGTGATCTGTCAGTTTTTTCCTTCAGCCAGTACCCAGCTTTAAGGCCCGTACACACAATAAGAAAATCTGTAGGGAAAATTTGTCAGAAGACCGATCTGTCGATGTTCGGATTGTTAGTATGGTGCTTTCGACAGCCAACTCCGACTTTTCGGCTGACAAAATACTGATGTGCAGGCTATAAAATTTTTGTCGTCAGTCAAATCAACGTCCGATTTTTGTCTCATTAGTACAGATTTTGACGGAAAAAATCTTAAGAGCAAGACTAGGCATGCTCAGAGAGAAAGAACACATACAAAGCAATCCAACACATGACATCACTTCTGAAGTGGAATTCTGTCGTACGGGAAAATTCGTATGAAAATAATCTCTTCACTTTCCACATCAGACTAGCATGCCACAAAAAACGGACGACAGATCGTTCGATAATCTGATCGTGTGTACGGGGCTTTAGGCTGGACAATAGCCAACCAAACTGGGCAATGTTCATAAGAACTGGAAGAAGGCAAAACTGAAATCAGGCCAAATTTTCAAGAGGATCTGAGAAAATAGACTTAAGAATGTGATTGCTTACTATGAACAATATATCGTTTTTTTCCTTTTTTCCAGGTCTTTTTAATTTGGCGCAATTTATTTATTTTTTTTTTAAAGACTTTTACTTAGTACCTACTGCTGAACCCCCCCAGAACAAAAATGTATCTACGGCCCTGGGGGTCGCCAGAATAAGTAAACATTATTACACAATCTGTGCACTTTGGTGCTTAAAACTGCAAATGTCTTGCGCTACGCTGCTATGGGTGTCATTGATTGAGAGAAATGACACCGAACGGCACTGTCAGAGCCCATTCACACCACTGGCATGCATTAGTGCACACGCGTTTGCGTTAATGTGCGTTGTGTCCAAGTTTAAACGGGGCTGCTTAAAGAACCAAAACACAACAAAAAAGGTGCATGTACCAGTGGCGCTGGTGTGTTGAGGGCGCCGCCCCCCCCCCCCCCATCCATGCGTCCGCCCCCCTAATCTGCAGACAGGGCGCCGGACGCATGGAGTGCAATGGGTTTTTTTTTTTTTTTCAATCACTTGATTAGAGCCAGAGGCTCTAATAGGGCGATGGAAAGGGTGGTCCAAGGGCGCAGAGCAGTGCGTCCCGAGCCCACCCATTGTGTGACAATAGCGAATGAAAATTCGCTATTGTCACACCGATCAACCTCTTCCTCCTCCAATCAGGAAGCCGGTCTAATACGGCTTCCTGATTGGTCGCATGGCAAATCCCATGCCATTGGCCGAGCCGAGGAGGAGGCGGGAGCGGGAGGAGGACTCGAGAAGATGCGCCGCTGGAAGCCGCCTGCCGAAGCCGGAAGCCGGAGTGAGAAGAAGCCGCCCGCCGGGAGTCCGGGACCTGCTCCAGGTAAGTGCACTGGTCTGGGGGAAGGGGGTGGCACACTGCATTGAAAGGGGCGCGCACGCTGAACTCTGCATTGATGGGGGCACGGCACAGCACAATGTTCATTGCATTGAAGGGGGCACAGCACAGTTGCATTGAAGGGGGCACGCACGCTGAACTCTGCATTGTGGGGGGACAGCACAGTGTTCATTGCATTGTGGGGGCACAGCACAGTGTTCATTGCATTGAGGGGGCACAGCACAGTGTTCATTGCATTGAAGGGGGCACAGCACAGTGTTCATAGCATTGAAGGGGGCACAGCACAGTGTTCATAGCATTGAAGGGGGCACAGCACAGTGTTCATAGCATTGAAGGGGGCACAGCACAGTGTTCATTGCATTGAAGGGGGCACAGCACAGTGTTCATTGCATTGAAGGGGGCACAGCACAGTGTTCATTGCATTGAAGGGGGCATGTACGCTGAACTCTGCATTGAAGGGGGCACGGCACAGTGTTCATTGCATTGAAGGGGGCACGCATGCTGATCTCTGCATTGAAGGGGGCATGTACGCTGGTCTCTGCATTGAAAGGGGGCATGTACGCTGGTCTCTGCATTGAAAGGGGGCATATACCATCTCCTGTGACATGCCTGTACCATGACCTGTGCCATGCCTATACCATCACCTGTGCCATGACCTGTGCCATGCCCTTACCATGACCTGTGCCATGCCTATACCATCTCCTGTACCATGACCTGTGCCATGCCTGTACCATCACCTGTGCCATGCCTATATCATCACCTGTGCCATGCCTGTACCATGACCTCAAAGTCACGCAATTTTTTACCACGTTTTTTGACACAAAGCAATACCTATTACATTTTTTTTTGTGCGCCCCCCCCCCCCCCCCAAAAAAAAATTTTTGAGCACCAGCCGCCACTGGCATGTACCATTTCTGGCAGCACATTGCAGGCCAAAGATGGGTTATGCTTATTTAGTCTAGGGGTTCAGCATACCCCCCAACTTTCCCAGATGAGAAAGATGGACACCTTTTAGTGTAAAATAGGTAGGCATACACATATTCCTGTGATACATAAGTTGCATGAGCCTGGAAGAAATGTTGAGCAAAAAAAAAAAAACAGCGATTGTTTTTTTTTTTTTTTTACCACTGGTTTTTCTTCACACCAGCTTTTCAAACTAACAAATTCAATAATTTAGTGGTTTGATCTATAGTTTACTATAGTATAACACTTCTGGCAACTAAGTACTGTAGTGAGGAGGAACGAGGGACAGTAGGAGCATTGGGGCAGGAATAAGGTGCCCGCAGCCTGAAGCTTGAGGACAGGGCTGGAGATTGCCAGACCAAGGGATAGGGTAGGTCAGGGTTTCTCAACCTTTTTTCTGTCAAGGCGCCCTTAAAATATTGCACAATCTCAAGGAACCCCATTCTAAAATGTAAAAACTTAAATGAATAGTTTTACATATTGTAGCAGCATGCACACACATAGGACACCCAACATGATTTATTGTTAAAAATGCAATGTACCTTTGCACATTGGTACTGACCAGTTTCTCTCTCTCAACTAGATAACGTGACCTCAGTGTTGACAAAGAGAGGTAGGTAAGGGGCAAACAAGGCGCCTGGCATTATTCTGATCAACATTTGCCATCATCAATATTTGGGACACTAGCAGCTGGCCAACACATTTCCCAAACTTGTAATGCTACACTTTAAAACACTGTGGCTTAAAAAAAGGCAGCCTTGATCTACCCTTTGGTTTGTTGACAATTGTTGGGCAATTTTTAGACATTTTGCCAAGGCACCCCTGAAGAGTCTAGAAGGCACCCTAGTGTGCCACGGCACCCTTGTTGAAAAAGGCTAGGGTAATTAGTATACTTTATCCCTGCACCACTAGACTAATGAGCATTTAAAGTGATATTATAGGTACATGTTTTTTTTTTTTTTTAATAACAAACATGTTTTTTTTATTTGTTTTAGAAACAAAATGAGGTTGAAGGATTGTAAGAGGTGCATGAAAGTCAGCCAGCCCCCAGTCTGATGTACTCACCCTCCAGTCTGTCACATTTGCAAACGCATGTGAAAGCTGCAGAGCCACTTCACGGCACCCTGTTTAAATCTGCAGTCCTACACTCTTAATTTAGTGTCCTCACACTGGAGGCACATGGCCGCTAATGGGTGGATGGGGAACAGGTGAGAGGGAGACAGCCCAACCTCCCCCAACCCATCCCCATGCACGACTGGCTGTTGTCTCAAAAGCTCAAATTTTAAAAGCTCAAATTTTATTTATTTTTATTTCTTTTTTTCCACTTTTGTCGCTCCTTCGTGTTTATGTGCATTCCAACGCAATTACATGGGTTACGGTGGAAATGCACGCTGCTATACAGTACTCATTTTGAAAGCACAGAAACTGAACAATGTGAAGTGAACTATGGTGACTGGTAAATATTGGTTTTATTGTACACATGTACACATTTTATTGGATGGGGCGTTTTAATGTGCAGGCTAGCGCAGTGTTGGCTGCGGCGGGAAGCAGTGTGATGTGCGTGACAATGCGTCACACTGCATTTTTTTTAACTTTATTTAACGGGACACCTAATTCGTAGAAATGAAAGAGTAGAAATGGAAGAGTGATGGCTTGATGGCTGAAAAAAACCAAGTGGCTCATTGAGTCTGCCCCATTTTATAAATACAGTGTGTGCATATATATATATATTCTTTCATATCCCTTTGGGAGTGCCGGGCCTGGACCATTTAGTGTGTTGGCTGGTTATTTTTGCAGCTCCCTGCTGGATTTGCATAGACCGCCTAGAGAGAGGCACCACGCCACCTGCAGGATTCCATTGGAGTTCCCAGTATATGTTGGATGCCTGTATTTATCTTTGTTCTGGTAAGCGTTTAGTGTGCCTTCAGCATGCAGCACTAATTGTGGAAGAAGTCACAGGAATTGGTGGTGGATTCTTTTTCTTGCACTTGTCACCCAAATCTGGACTTTACTGTTCTTTATGGACACCATATATTAATAGTTATTTTTCTGTTTTTCATGGATATTTATCACTTATTGTTTATTGCCATACACGCAATTGCTTAACCACTTTACCCCCAGCCACTGTGCTGCTACTGTGGCACAGTGGCTCGTTCCCATCCAGCGACGTAGACCTACGTCGCTGTACTCCTCCCCCTGTAGGCGCGCTCCCGCTGTTTTCAGTCACAGCGGGAGTCGGGCCAGGGGAGGAGCAGCGGCGATCGCCGCCGCTCTTCCTCGATCGTCGGGGAATCGAGTGAGGAGATCCGCCCGCCTGTGTAAACAGAGCGGGCGGATCTCCTAAGTGACAGGGACTGACAGATCAGAGTGTTCAGCATAGCTGAACATCCGATCTGTCCTTCTGTCACTCAGTCACCTCCCCCCCCCACACGTCAGTAAGCACCAGGCATACATTAACCCCTCACTCTCCAATAAAATTAACCCCTTCACTGCCAGTGTAATTTTTACAGTAACAGTGCATATATATAGCACTGCAGTAATGTCACTGGTACCCCCAAAAGTGTCAAAAATGTCAGTCAAGGGTCCGATCTGTCCGCCGCAATGTCGCAGTCCCGCAAAAAAAATCGCAGATCGCTGCCATTACGCGTTAAAAAAAAAACACCAAAAATGACAGAAATCTTTCCCTTTGTTAGTAAACGCAATAACTTTTGCGCAAACCAATCAAAATACGCTTATCGTGATTTTTTTTACCAAACATACGTAGCAGAAAACAAATTGGCCAAAAATTTAAAAAAAAATTTGATTTTTACATTTTTTTGGGGGAGAATTTCATATAAAAAAATGTTAAAAATATTGTTATTTTTTCAAAATAAATGCTCTTTTTTTGTTTATAGCGCAAAAAGTAAAAAGCGCACAGGTGATCAAATACCACCAAAAGAAAGCTCTGTTTGTGGGAAAAAAAGGACGTAAATTTTGTTTGGGTACGGCGTCGCACGACCGCGCAATTGTCAGTTAAAGTCGCACAGCTTTTTGGTGTTTCCCACTACAGCTGCAGCTTTTTCACATTTGTCACTTTATTGATTTCACTTTTCACGTTTGTGCTTAGCGCGGTTATTTTTATACACTATATATATATATATATATATATACTAGTGATTGACTGGTTATCGTTTTTTCATTACCGATACCGATACTGATATTTTGGTCATTGCGTATATTTTTTTTTCACTTTACAATTACTCTTGTGGAGGGATCTGGAGGTCTAAAAGACCCCAAACCCCTCCGCTGCACTTAAAAGCATTCAAAACGCCAAGTTTGGCTGTTTTGAATGCTGTCATTTTTTTTTAATCTGGCGCCAGTACCCAGAACTTCCAGAAGTGATGTCATGACATCACTTCCAGGTTTTTGCATGGGGACCCGATCAGAGCCGAATGCCGCTTTGATCGGGTCTTCGGCGACCGTGCAGGCTGGTTGCCTGGCTCTCCCAGTGGGACGGGAGACCCAGGCGAGCCGCAGAATGTGGCGGGAGGGGGGGACGTCCCATCCCGCTCCTTGTAATGGCAGCCGAGCGGCTTCTCAACAGCATCAGCTGTCATTACAAGACAGCCGACCGTCGGCTATGGAGGCCGGTACCGGGGTGATGCCTCTAGCTGCAAGCATCTTTCCCAAAATTTTGGCAATATCGGTAACCTCTGGGGCCGATTCCGAAATATCGGGGAAAGTGCATATCGGCCCTCGATATATCGGCTTTGCCAATAATCGGTTGATCCCTAATATATACACACACATTGTATATATAGTTATGTATATATTTTTTTCTCTTTTTTTGTCTGAGTATAGATCTACAGTATCTCACAAAAGTGAGTGCACTCCTCACATTTTTGTAAATATTTTAATATGTATCTTTTCATGTGACAACACTGAAGAAATGACACTTTGCTACAATGTAAAGTAGTGAGTGTACAGTTTGTATAAAACAGTGTAAATTTGCTGTCCCCTCAAAATAACTCAACACAGCCATTAACCACTTTACCACCGGAGGATTTTCCTGCTTTACGTCCAGGCCACTTTTTGCAACTTGGCACTGCGCGACTTTAACTGATAATTGCGCGGTCATGCAAAACTGTACCCAAACTAAATTTACGTCCTTTTTTCCCCACATACAGAGCTTTCTTTTGGTGGTATTTGATCACTGCGCTTTTCATTTTTTGCGATATTAATAAAAAAGCAAAAATTTTGCAAAAAAAATTGACATTTTTTGACAGTTAAAAAATATCCAATATATTCAATTTTTGCCATATATTTAGGCCAAAATGTATTTAGCTACATGTCTTTGACAAATAAATCCTCAATGAGCGTATTTTTAACCACTTTAAAGACCGGAAGATTTTACCCCATTCCTGACCAGGCCATATTTTGCGATTCGGCACCGCGTTGCTTTAACCACTTAAGCCCCGGAGGATTTGGCTGCTAAACGACCAGAGGGTATTTTGCGATTCGGCACTGCGTGACTTTAACGGACAATTGCGCGGTCGTGCGACGCTGTACCTAAACGAATTTGGCGTCCTTTTTTTCCCACAAACAGAGCTTTCTTTTGGCGGTATTTGATCACTTGTGCGATTTTTTGATCACGCGCTATAAACAAAAAAAGAGCGTAAATTTTGCAAAAATAGCAATATTTTTCCCTTTTTTTTATATGAAATTCCCCCAAAAAAAAATGTAAAAATCAAAATTTTTTAATATTTTCGGCCAATTTGTTTTATGCTACCTATGTTTGGTAAAAAAAATCGCAAAAAGCGTATTTTGATTGGTTTGCGCAAAAGTTATTGCGTTTACTAACAAAGGGAAAGATTTTTTTCATTTTTGTTGTTTTTTTTTTTAATGCGTAATGGCGGCGATCTGCGATTTTTTTTGCGGTACTGCGACATTGCGGCGGAAAGATCGGACCCTTGACTGACATTTTTGACACTTTTGGGGTTACCAGTGACATTTCTACAGTAATCAGTGCTATATATATGCACTGTTACTGTAAAAATACACTGGTAGTGAAGGGGTTAACTTTATTTGAGAGGGAGGGGCTGTGTGTGTCCCTAGGGGCGTGATTCTAACTGTGATTGGCTGTGGCTTCAACTGTATGCAGAGTGATCAATGGATCTACATAGTAGATCCATGTGATCAGCTCTCATACAGAGAGGAGAATGACAGGCAGCTTGTTTACACAAGCTGCCTGACTTTCTCCCTCTCCCCCGCCGATCGCAGAGTGGCCGGCGGCGATCGGGTCCGCCGGTCACACGCGCGGGGGGGTCCGTGACCACGCGGGAGCGGGAGCGCGCCTCCGGCGGCGCGCGCTCGCTCCCTAAACCCTCACAGGCGAGCGACGTAGACCTACGTCACTTTGCCTGTGAGGGGCTGACCGCCGCCGTAGATAGTCGTGCGGCGGTCGGCAAGTGGTTAACGGACAATTGCGCGGTCATGCGACGCTGTACCCAAATTAAATGTATGTCTTTTTTTCCCACAAATAGAGCTTTCTTTTGGTGGTATTTGATCACCTGTGCAACACTTTTGAAAAAAAAAAACAATATTTTTTACATTCTGATATATAACATTCCCAAAAAAAAAAATTAAAAATCAACATTTTTTAACATTTTAGGCCAATTTGTTTTCTGCTACATATTTTTGTTAAAAATATCACAATAAGCGTATTTTGATTGGTTTGCGCAAAAGTTATCACGTTTACTAACTACGGGAAAGATTTGTAATTTTTATTGTTTTTTACTAGTAATGGCGGCGATCTGCGATTTACTTTTTGCGGGACTGCGACATTGCGGCGGACAGATCGGACCCCTAACTGACATTTTTTACACTTTTGGGGGTACCAGTGACATTACTAAAGTAATCAGTGCTATAAATATGCACTGTTACTGTAATAATGATACTGGCAGGGAAGGGGTTAACTTTATTGGTGATCAAGGGGTTAAATGTATGCCTCATGCTTACGGACATGTGTGGGGGGAGGGGATTGTGTGACACAGACACAGATCGCAGGTTCAGCTATGCTGAATCCTGTAATCTGTCACTGTCTGTCACATAGGAGATCCGCCCACTTTGTTTACACAAGTGGGCGGATTTCCACACTCGATCCCAGACGATCGAGGAAGATCGAGGTGATCACCGCCGCTCCTCCTTTGGCCCGACTCCTGCTGTGTCTGAGGTCTACGTCGCTGGACGATAACAAGCCACTTTGCCGCAGTACCCTCAACGTGAGCGGCCGGCAAGCGGTTAATGTCTAAACCGCTGGCAACAAAAGTGAGTACACCCCTAACAGAAAATGTCCAAATTGGGCCCAAAGTGTCAATATTTTGTGTGGCCACCATTATTTTCCAGCACTGCCCTAACCCTCTTGGGCATGGAGTTCACCAGAGCTTTACAGGTTGCCACTGAAGTCCTCTTCCACTCCTCCATGATATCACAGAGCTGGTGGATGTTAGAGACCTTGTGCTCCACCACCTTCTGTTTGAGGATGCCCCACAGATGCTCAATAAGGTTTAGGTCTGGAGACATGGTTGGCCAGTCCACCACCCTTACCCTCAGCTTTTTTAGCATGACAATGTCCGTCTTGGAGGTGTGTTTGGGGTCATTATCATGTTCGAATACTGCTCTGTGGCCCAGTCTCCAAAGGAAGAGAGTCATACTCTGCTCCATTATGTCACAGAACATGTTGGCATTCATGGTTCCCTCAATGAACTGTAGCTCCCAGTGCCAGCAGCACTCATGCAGCCCAGACTATGACACTCCCACCATGATGCTTGACTGTAGGCAAGACACACTTGTCTTTGTACTCCTCACCTGGTTGCCGCCACACACGCTTGACGCCATCTGAACCCAATAGGTTTATCTTGGTCTCATCAGACCACAGGACAAGGTTCCAGTAATCCATGTCCTTAGTCTGCTTGTCTTCAGCAAACTGTTTGCTGGCTTTCTTGTGCATCATCTTTAGAAGAGGCTTCCTTCTGGGACGACAGCCATGCAGACCGATTTGATGCAGTGTGCGGCGTATATTCTGAGCACTGACAGGCTGACCCTCCCACCCCTTCAACCTCAGCAGCAATGCTGGCAGCACTTATTTCCCAAAGACATCCTCTGGATATGACGCTGAGCACGTGCACTCAACTTCTTTGGTTGACCATGGCGAGCCTGTTCTGAGTGGAACCTGTCCTATTAAACCGTTGTATGGTCTTGGCCACTGTGCTGCCGCTCAGTTTCAGAGTCTTGGCAATCTTCTTATAGCCCAGGCCATCTTTATGTAGAGCAATAACTCTTTTTTTTTTTAGATGCCCAGAAAGTTCTTTGCCATGAGGTGCAATGTTGAACTTCCAGTGGCCCCAGTGTCCCCTCCATGTCCAGCACTGTATATGTGACAGAAGTGTCCCTTCATGTACAGCACTGTATATGTGACAGAAGTGTCCCTCCATGTCCAGCACTGTATATGTGACAGAAGTGTCTCTCCATACCCAGCACTGTATATGTGACATAAATCTCCCTCCATGTCCAGCACTGCATATGTGACAGAAGTGTCCCCTCCATGTCCAGTACTGTATATGTGACAGAAGTGTCCCTCCATGTCCAGCACTGTATATGTGACAGAAGTGTCCCTCCATGTCCAGCACTGTATATGTGACAGAAGTGTCCCTCCATGTCCAGCACTGTATATGTGACAGAAGTGTCCCCTCCATGTCCAGCACTGTATATGTGACAGAAGTGTCCCTCCATGTCCAGCACTGTATATGTGACAGAAGTGTCCCTCCATGTCCAGCACTGTATATGTGAGAAGTGTCTCCTCTATGCCCAGCACTGTATATGTGACAGAAGTCCCCCTCCATGTCCAGCACTGTATATGTGACAGAAGTCCCCCTCCATGTCCAGCAATGTATATGTAACAGAAGTCTCCCTCCATGTCCAGCACTGTATATGTGACAGAAGTGTCCCTCCATGTCCAGCACTGTATATGTGAGAAGTGTCTCCTCTATGCCCAGCACTGTATATGTGACAGAAGTATCCCTCCATGTCCAGCACTGTATATGTGACAGAAGTCCCCCTCCATGTCCAGCACTGTATATGTGACAGAAGTCTCCCTCCATGTCCAGCACTGTATATGTGACAGAAGTGTCCCCCCATGTCCAGCACTGTATATGTGACAGAAGTCCCCCTCCATGTCCAGCACTGTATATGTGACAGAAGTGTCCCTCCATGTCCAGCACTGTATATGTGACAGAAGTGTCCCTCCATGTCCAGCACTGTATATGTGAGAAGTGTCCCCTCCATGCCCAGCACTGTATATGTGACAGAAGTGTCCCCTCCATGCCTAGCACTGTATATGTGACAGAAGTGTCCCCTCCATGTCCAGCACTGTATATGTGACAGAAGTATCCCTCCATGTCCAGCACTGTATATGTGACAGAAGTGTCCCTCCATGTCCAGCAATGTATATGTGACAGAAGTCTCCCTCCATGTCCAGCACTGTATATGTGACAGAAGTGTCCCTCCATGTCCAGCACTGTATATGTGACAGAAGTCCCCCTCCATGTCCAGCACTGTATATGTGACAGAAGTGTCCCTCCATGTCCAGCACTGTATATGTGACAGAAGTGTCCCTCCATGTCCAGCACTGTATATGTGAGAAGTGTCCCCTCCATGCCCAGCACTGTATATGTGACAGAAGTGTCCCCTCCATGCCCAGCACTGTATATGTGACAGAAGTGTCCCCTCCATGTCCAGCACTGTATATGTGACAGAAGTGTCCCTCCATGTCCAGCACTGTATATGTGATAGAGGTGTCCCTCCATGCCCAGCACTGTATATGTGACAGAAGTCTCCCTCCATGTCCAGCACTGTATATGTGACAGAAGTCTCCCTCCATGTCCAGCACTGTATATGTGACAGAAGTGTCCCTCCATGTCCAGCACTGTATATGTGACAGAAGTGTCCCTCCATGTCCAGCACTGCATATGTGACAGAAGTGTCCCTCCATGCCCAGCACTGTATATGTGACAGAAGTGTCCCTCCATGCCCAGCACTGTATATGTGACAGAAGTGTCCCTCCATGTCCAGCACTGTATATGTGACAGAAGTGTCCCTCCATGTCCAGCACTGTATATGTGACAGAAGTGTCCCTCCATGCCCAGCACTGTATATGTGACAGAAGTGTTCCTCTATGCTCAGCACTGTATATGTGACAGAAGTCTCCCTCCATGTCCAGCACTGTATATGTGACAGAAGTGTCCCCTCCATGCCCAGCACTGTATATGTGACAGAAGTCTCCCTCCATGCCCAGCACTGTATATGTGACAGAAGTCTCCCTCCATGCCCAGCACTGTATATGTGACAGAAGTCTCCCTCCATGCCCAGCACTGTATATGTGACAGAAGTCTCCCTCCATGTCCAGCACTGTATATGTAACAGAAGTCTCCCTCCATGTCCAGCACTGTATATGTGACAGAAGTGTCCCCCCATGTCCAGCACTGTATATGTGACAGAAGTCTCCCTCCATGTCCAGCACTGTATATGTGACAGAAATGTCCCCTACATGTCCAGCACTGTATATGTGACAGAAGTGTCCCTCCATGTCCAGCACTGTATATGTGACAGAAGTGTCCCTCCATGCCCAGCACTGTATATGTGACAGAAGTCTCCCTCCATGTCCAGCACTGTATATGTGACAGAAGTGTCCCTCCATGTCCAGCACTGTATATGTGAGAAGTGTCTCCTCTATGCCCAGCACTGTATATGTGACAGAAGTGTCCCTCCATGTCCAGCACTGTATATGTGACAGAAGTGTCCCTCCATGTCCAGCACTGCATATGTGACAGAAGTGTCCCTCCATGCCCAGCACTGTATATGTGACAGAAGTGTCCCTCCATGCCCAGCACTGTATATGTGACAGAAGTCTCCCTCCATGTCCAGCACTGTATATGTGACAGAAGTGTCCCTCCATGTCCAGCACTGTATATGTGACAGAAGTCCCCCTCCATGTCCAGCACTGTATATGTGACAGAAGTCCCCCTCCATGTCCAGCAATGTATATGTAACAGAAGTCTCCCTCCATGTCCAGCACTGTATATGTGACAGAAGTCTCCCTCCATGTCCAGCACTGTATATGTGACAGAAATGTCCCCTACATGTCCAGCACTGTATATGTGACAGAAGTGTCCCTCCATGTCCAGCACTGTATATGTGACAGAAGTGTCCCTCCATGCCCAGCACTGTATATGTGACAGAAGTCTCCCTCCATGTCCAGCACTGTATATGTGACAGAAGTGTCCCTCCATGTCCAGCACTGTATATGTGAGAAGTGTCTCCTCTATGCCCAGCACTGTATATGTGACAGAAGTGTCCCTCCATGTCCAGCACTGTATATGTGACAGAAGTGTCCCTCCATGTCCAGCACTGCATATGTGACAGAAGTGTCCCTCCATGCCCAGCACTGTATATGTGACAGAAGTGTCCCTCCATGCCCAGCACTGTATATGTGACAGAAGTGTCCCTCCATGCCCAGCACTGTATATGTGACAGAAGTCTCCCTCCATGTCCAGCACTGTATATGTGACAGAAGTGTCCCTCCATGTCCAGCACTGTATATGTGAGAAGTGTCTCCTCTATGCCCAGCACTGTATATGTGACAGAAGTCCCCCTCCATGTCCAGCACTGTATATGTGACAGAAGTCCCCCTCCATGTCCAGCAATGTATATGTAACAGAAGTCTCCCTCCATGTCCAGCACTGTATATGTGACAGAAGTCTCCCTCCATGTCCAGCACTGTATATGTGACAGAAGTCTCCCTCCATGTCCAGCACTGTATATGTGACAGAAGTCTCCCTCCATGTCCAGCACTGTATATGTGACAGAAGTGTTCCTCTATGCTCAGCACTGTATATGTGACAGAAGTCTCCCTCCATACCCAGCACTGTATATGTGACAGAAGTCTCCCTCCATGTCCAGCACTGTATATGTGACAGAAATGTCCCCTACATGTCCAGCACTGTATATGTGACAGAAGTGTCCCTCCATGTCCAGCACTGTATATGTGACAGAAATGTCCCCTCCATGTCCAGCACTGTATATGTGACAGAAGTGTCCCTCCATGCCCAGCACTGTATATGTGACAGAAATGTCCCCTCCATGTCCAGCACTGTATATGTGACAGAAGTGTCCCTCCATGCCCAGCACTGTATATGTGACAGAAGTCTCCCTCCATGCCCAGCACTGTATATGTGACAGAAGTGTCCCTCCATGTCCAGCACTGTATATGTGACAGAAGTGTTCCTCCATGTCCAGCACTGTATATGTGACAGAAGTCTCCCTCCATGTCCAGCACTGTATATGTGACAGAAGTGTTCCTCTATGCTCAGCACTGTATATGTGACAGAAGTCTCCCTCCATACCCAGCACTGTATATGTGACAGAAGTCTCCCTCCATGTCCAGCACTGTATATGTGACAGAAATGTCCCCTACATGTCCAGCACTGTATATGTGACAGAAGTGTCCCTCCATGTCCAGCACTGTATATGTGACAGAAATGTCCCCTCCATGTCCAGCACTGTATATGTGACAGAAGTGTCCCTCCATGCCCAGCACACACTGGCTCCCCTGTAGAGAGGATTGCAGGCTGGGTTTTGTAGCTGAAACAGTCCACCCCTCCTCCTCCTCCTCCTCCTCCCTGCACCAACAGCTCAGTCCCCCCACCCTCTGGAGCTCAGCTCACTCCCTCCCTCCCCCATTGCACACACATCAGCAGCTCTCCTCCTTCTACACACATCCCAGACTGGAGGAGTGAGCAGAGACAACACAGCAAGCTGTGCCCTACAAGTAGAGGGGGACACCAGGGGATGAGGTGAGGACAGAGGAGGAGAGAGGGAGAGCTGGATGGAAGAAGGACAAAGAGGACTAAAGAAGGAGCAGACAGAAGACAGCGATCCTCCTAAACCTCAGAAGATCCCAGACAAAGCCAATCTATCTGCCTTGCCCAGCTGTGTCCAGGAGGAGCTGTAAGTGTCCATCACAGAACGCCTGGCTTTGTGTAGGGAATAGAGTTATAGAATGCTGATTTAGGGGTTTTGTGTCCTGGTGACTGCGCCCCATCGTCTCATTACTATGAAGGTGGGCTCCGAGTCATTAGAATCCCCCGGGTGTAGTAATGAGGATCATTGGGTTCCCCTGGCTCCTGACGTGTCATAAGGTGTTGGTTTAAACCTTGGTGACAGTAAACATAAGGAAGCACATGTGGATCCTTCATCTGTGGGCCAGGAGGAATCCAGACAACCTTCTGCCAGGAATTTACAGAGCAATAACAAGGTCCTGACCGCCCGTAAATACAGCGTGACATTAACATAACCTGATGTTTACTGCATTAGGACGGGAAAAGTCGAGGTACGCTATGTACTATTAGATTGTGCAGCTTTTAAAGTTTATCAAAAGCCAAAACTTTTTTTTTTTTTTTTTTTAAGTAGGGAAGGGTAAAACCACCGTTTTGTTTTGTCTTTTGCCATCTGGTGTCCAGTTTGGGAGATTTCTCTTTGCTTCCTGTTCTGTGAACACAACAGGAAATGAGAGGAAATCTCTGCAAAGTGAAGGAAATCGCATCTTAACGTTTTCACCTTTTTTTTCATTTTTTCCGAAAAGGTGAACTAACACTCTACACCCTCTCCACCCCCCTGTCCCCACCATACTTACCTCCGTGGGTGATGAGCCATCAGTGCCAGTGGTCTGGGGATGTTCAATGCCTGCTCCTCTCCCTCCTCTTTCTGCAGGGCTTCCAGGACAGATCAGAGCCATTCTGATTGGTCAGCACTGGCACAGAGCATCAGTCTTATCTGTCCCAATAGCCCTACAGAGAGAAGAGCAGGGATTTCAAATCCCCTGACTGCTGCACCGGCTGCATGGACACTTAGATTTCATCACCCATGGAGGTAAGTAGCAGTGGGGACAAGGGGGTGGGGAGGGTGTACAGTGTTAGTTATTTTTTCCTTAAAGGCGGTACACTATGTGAATTTCATCCGGTTCCCAATGAACCAGCTGATATCCGCTCAGTGGATGGCCCTTTGGGCCGTCACTTGGAATGGGCTCATGGATGTTCGGGATCCCACCCAGGAAGCCGACACTTTCCACAGCTGCACAGATCAGAATGCCTGTGATTAGCCGTGTGCATTGTCGGCTTCCTGGTGCAATTGGGCAGATAAGATCCTGAACACGCCCAAGCCCACCTCTAGCCACCACCTGCCCGACATCTGTAGAAAACTGTCAGCGGTACAATGCCTGCTTCCAATCAGATGCATCCACTGCTCAGGTATTTTGGCATAAAAAATCAATAGCTGCAGCAGCAGAATTATATCCACATTACAAGGCCCCATTCACACCGCTCGCCATTTTGTGTGGCATGTCACGTATTGAGCAGCTCACTTATGTCAATAGGCTGCCCTATGCAGTTTTGTTGCCCAAAAGAAGCTCCTTCTTCTTTTTAGGTGACAAGCCGTCTATGATTTTTAAAGGCAGGTTTTGCCGCAATTGCGACGTGATTCTGTCGCTGCAAATTCAGAGCATGTTTGGGATGCTATTTAGAATGAATTGCGCCCAACGCATGTCACACGTTTTGAAGCGATTGACACAAGTTATGGAATCAGGAGCAGAGTCGCATCAATTCCGCCCACGATTCCAAATCGAAGGGGCCTAAAGCATGCATTAAAGAATCTGTCCAATTTTTTATATCCTGTTCAAATCTATATTTGTATGACCAGATTTAGACAGTTGTCACTGGAATAAGGTTCCCTATTGGAGGATTTCCACTCTCTTCCTATTCTGGTGACAACTCAAAGTTTTGGATTTTACATCACTTTTCAGTCCTGGTGGCAACGCTCAGCAGGATGGATAAAGTAAATCTCCCCCAAGGGACATAGATGGCAATAAACACCTGGCAAGAGGCCCATTCACACCAGGCAGTGCGTATTTTGTTAATATGCGTGCAAACGTGTGTATGCATCGTTGAAAGAACTTTTTCCTTTTTTTTAACTTTAAATAAAGTTAGAAAAGTCATTTAACTCTGTGCAACAGAATCGCAGTTCCTCAACAGACTTCAGAGGAGTGTTTTAGTGCAGGCAGCGGGAGAGATAAGTATTTACTCTTTTTTGCAGTTAGGCCTTTCTCTGCAGTTTTTCCCTGACAGTTTCAGTGTAAATGTCATGATTGGATGGGTAGTGTAAAGCCTAACATAGATGTATCTAAATCCATCTGGTTCAGCAGAGACCGACTTCTGTAGAACTGGAATGTTGAAAAATGTTTCTTGATCCGTGGCTGCAGCCACCAATTAGTGTATCCTGACAGCAGAAAGTCCCACTGTCAGAATGCAGTGTCGCAGCATGGAGGTGGTGCACTTTACTTGTTTGGATGTGGGGTACCTGTTCATTTTTTTTTCTATTCATTCAATATACTCTAAAGCTGTCCATACACTTATCAATCATTTGCATTGAAGTGTTACTAATCCCAGGAGCCTGCATTCACAATATCTGGTCTCCCACAGTACATGGAAATGCAATAATTCTAGTAAATATAAACTGCTAAATACCATTTCTTATCAGTAGTATATATAGCAGCCTCGTGACATCTCAGTGCCTGGTTAAAGCTTGTAGAATGAGTTTTTATTCTCCTCTGTCTGTCCTATGACTCTGCAGGACCCCTGACCCTCTGTCTGGACAGTGCCGATTGGCCCTTTACTGATTACCTGCACCCTCCCAAGAAAAAAATAAAAAAACCTTGCTAGCAATACACACCAAACTGAGCATGTGCAGAGTACCCCCAAGACTCTGTAATATCAGGAGATGGATTGGAGGCTGTGGAAGAAGGGGAGGATCTAAGAAGACAGGATCAAACAGCCTTTTTACACAATACAGAGGATTAACCTCTTAGGTTCCACAATGAGTATAACAAGCATGCTTTAGTGCATATACACACTGATTTTTACTGATGTGGGTCTAGTAACACTTTGAGTCTCGGGGGGGGGGGGGGGTAAACAAAGGAAACCTAACAAATTCCTATATTGAGGCTGGGTTCACACCTATGCGAATTGGATGTGGGAGAGTGTGACCAGCTCTCAATGGAGCTGGTTCACACATCTTCCGGGGCGGCTGCGGAGGGCACTGCAGAAGGGTCCTGTGCGTTTTTGGCTCAGTTTCAGGTCCAAATTCAGGCAAACATTTGGACCTGAAACGGTGAACTGGGACGCACCGGACCCCTGCTGTGAGCCACGCTGCAGATAGTGTGAACCCGGCCTAACAGTATACAGTGCGGATAGATGAATCCCTCACTTCGGCTATTGTATTCTGACAGCCATCACCAGAGGCTGTCCGATTCCCCGAATAGCTGCTGCATCGAAATTGGAAGCCTGTGGGGTCCAAAGCACCAAAGAAGCACCCGTAAACTTTTTCCAAAAGGCATAGAATGGAAAGTAATGATAATCGACTTGTCCTGCATTGCCATACAGGGACTTCTCAGGTTTGTAAAGACAGAAAATAGAAATCATTTGGCAGGTAAAACAAATCTCATGTATGTATTCCAAGTGTGTATTGGATGTTTGGCTGGAGTTCATCATTGTTCCGGAAATGTTACCGTGTCTCCTCTCTTGTGGTTGCTGCCCTTGAGTTAATCTAACATGACTCAAATTCCTCACAATGAGCAGTGAGTGGTCTTTAAAGGAGCAGTCACCGGTGCTGTAACTGCGTGTCTAGACTATGAATGGCCTCATTCGAGTAATGGCTTTCTACAGCTAGGGGAGAGATTGAAGGCTGCAACCCAGGCCGGCCTGCTCCAACCTCGTTTAGGTAAAGAGCTATTTCCAGGGTGTTCAGAGTTTCAATACTGATGACCTGTAGCATTAATAATGCTATTCTTTTGTTCTAGCGATGAAACTGTTTTCTACTAATGCCATTGTAAGGGCTGAGAGGAATATGACTCAGAAAATATGGCATTGTCTGTTCAGATTAATTTAAAAACAATTTGGAAATATCTGTAGGTGTTACTATTTTGGGAAATCATAGATGTCCGGGGACATAGTCATACTCAGATTTAAGGCACATGCAAAAAGGAGCAAATAAGAGAGATTCATTGTTAGGGCTTACATACACTTAAAGCGGAGTTCTGGCCACAGAATCGTTTTTTTTTTATAAATACTTCCCAAACAGTGATCCACCACCCTTCATACATCCGCTAATCTGGTATTAGACAGTTTAATAATTGATTGGCAATCATAAAATCTTACTTCATAAAAAGTTTGCTGAGCGCCGCCATCTTTGTCCTGGTCACCCGAAGCCGCAGTATGCAAATGTATGGCCTGCTTCCTGGTTCTAGCTCATTGTGCAAGCTGTGAGAGGAGCCCGGCCACCTACATGACTGCCCATTGCCTCCTGGGAGTGATGAGTAAGAGCTCCCAGGACGCATTGCAGGACAGGAAGTGACGACGCGGACCTCGGTGTTCAGTGAGAATTACCTACCGCGTGAGAAATGCCTACCCTCGTCACTTCCTGTCAGGAACAGCTGAGCAGCGCAGCAGTGCGCATGCTCACAGGCCTGGATACGTAATGGAACAGATGAGGAGCTGACAAGTGCGCATGCACGGAGGGTATGAAATGATCACGGCAGTGTGTGTAACGCCGCGGTTACATTAAAACAGCTGTTCTGCAATATATGAGTAATCTCCGCTCCTGTCCCTGGCACTTCCCTGATCTTGGCTAGTAAATATAAAAGCGGCTCTCGGCTCCGTGATTTATCTTTGCATACACCCGCCGCCGCTTTTATATTTACTAGCCAAGATCAGTGAAGTGCCAGGGACAGGAGCGGAGATGACTCATATGTCAGCCGAGCTGTTTTAATGTAACCGCCGCGTTACACACACTGCCGTGATCATTTCATACCCTCCGTGCATGACGTATGTGCACCGGAAGTGACGAGGGTAGGCATTTCTCACGGGTAGGTTTTTTCACGGAACACCGGCCACAGAGGGAGGAAGTGGAAGGAAAGGTGAGTATATTTTCTTCTGAAACAAGGTAAGTAAAAAAAAAAAAAAATCGAGAATATCCAATTATTTTTCAGGTGACAATAATGAAGCGGGTGGTGTTCCGTGAAAAAACCATACCCGTGACAAAACCATACCCTCGTCACTTCCGGTTCAGCTACGGAGGGTATGGATTTCTCACGGTAGTTAAACTTGCGGCGGGTACATTAAAACACTTCGGGTGCAACATAAATCATGTCCTCTCCTATCCCTCATCTCCGGTAATAAATATAAAAGCGGATCACGGAGCCGCGATCACCGTCACATTTACGTCTCATACACCCGCCGCCGCTTTTATATTTATTACCGGAGATGAGGGAAGTTACAGCGATAGGAGAGGACATGATTTATGTTGCACCCGAAGTGTTTTAATGTACCCGCCGCAAGTATAACATTAGACACAGTGCCGTGATATTTTCATGCCCACCGAGCATGCGCACTTGTCAAATTCTTTCTCCTTCAATTACGTATCCGGGGCTCTGAGCATGCGCACTACTGCGCTGCTCTGCTGTTTCAGACCGGAAGTGACGAGGGGTATGGTTTCTTCACGGGGTATGGTTTTTTAACGTTACAGGTGGCACTAAATCTAATGTAATGATTTAGAACTCAACTTTAAATGTATATGTCAAACCGATTTTTTTTTTTTTTTCTACTTAGAGCGAGCAGGATTTGAGACCTTCTTATGGATTTTTACTGCTGTCTGGGTTCTGTAAACCTGTGTATAGACTAGGTATTGAAATTTGGCCGGGTAACTGAAAAGAACGTGGCCTGGTCCACCCAGGCCACGATCCTTCCATGATTATATCCATACAACCAGGGCTTTTTTTCAGGGGGAGCGTGGGGGAACGCAGTTCCGGCACCTCCCACACTGAATGTATTTAAGTGCAAGGGGTGCTGGGGTGTGCTGGATGATCTATTGATGATGGCTGCTGGGAGATCTATTGTTGCCAGTGGGGATCTATTTTTGCATGGGAGGGATCTTATATTTCTGGGGAGTTAGTTGTTGCTAGAAGGGATCTACTGTTGAGAGAGAGGTCTATTGTTGCTGGCTGCTGAAGAATTTAGGGTTGTTGCTGGTGGTCTATTGCCGCTGGGGTGGATCTATTGCTGCTGGGGTGGTATTTTGTTGTGGGTGGACATTTTTGTATAGGTGATCTCTTGTTTCTGGGGGTCTATTGTTGCTGGCTGCAGCGGATCTATTTTGCTGCTTTTCTTGTTAAAATTAGCAAGTTCAATACAAATTACTTAGCACCACAGAATACTTGGTTCTGTGTTCGCTAAAAGGGACGGTACTGGGGGGTGGGTAGGGGGCTGAGACCAAGGGATGTGCTTGGAGTTGGGTAGGGGGCGGAGACAAGGGGTGACTCAGAAGGGGGAGTTCCTGCACCTACTATCTGAGAAAAAAAGCCCTGCATACAACCAATTTATTTGTCCTGGGACTTTAAATGAGGTACAACACATTCGACCAATTAATAACTAGTTTACAGCATTTTAATAAAAGAATAAATATTGCATACAAAAGAAGCTGATTTGTAATGAATCCACTCAACGCGTTTCGTGACTCAAGGACTAAAGTGTTGCTTCTCTGTATCCTCGTAAAAAAATACCCATGCCATGAGGATACTGAGGAGCAACACCTTGGCTCACCGCTCCTGATTCATGCAAATGCTTTGGGTGTCATCATGGATTGCCTACCCAAATTGAATCTGCTACCAGTTTGTCCCCTTGGGATTTTGCTGAGTCACACATTCACAGCTCCCCAGGGAAACTCCCCTGGCGATCACCATTTGGAAATACTGTCATATCTATTCTTAGCATCTACTCCTGAAGAATTGAACAAAGAGTCATGAAATGCATTGAGTTTTTGGATGCAATTTTAATTGAATCATGTATTGACAGTTGGATTATTATATATGATCAACATTATATTTAATTATCTATGAAAGGCATTAATATGGATTCATTACAAATCAGCTTGTTACCATTTTATCCTCTTTTTGTATGCAATATTTAATTATTATTCAAACAACAATTTTGGAAACTAGTTATTCATTGGTTGTATGTGTTGTGCTTCATTCAAAGTCTTAGGACAAATAAGTTTGTTTTATGGATGTAGTTCTCTCTGTTCAACAGAAGCTGATCATTAGACCACCTTCTTTTAAATGGTCCTGATAAAAAAATAATAATTTGATCAGCTGCTTCAGCCAATGGCTGTAGCTCTGATCAGTGTATTCTGACAGGGGGGAGTCCAGGAGTTCCCGCCCAGCCCCACAATGGTGCATCAGGGGAGATCCCTGCATTCACCTCGCTTTTGTGGATACAGGTATCTGTTCTTTTGCTGGTTGAACAAAAAATAGAAACCTCCCTGTGTATACTACACTATATTACCAAATGTATTGGGATGCCTGTCTTTACACACACACATGAACTTTAATGGCATCCCATTCTTAGGCCCCTTTCACACAGATCAGATCCGCCTGTCAGTTTTTTTGGCGGATATGAATGGTCCCCCCATGCATTCCTATGGGGCATCGGATGTCAGTGGAGACATGTCCGCTGACATCCGATCCGTCAAATCTGGACGGATGGAAACCCTATTTTACATCCGTCCAGCGGATCGGATGAGAACGGACCAACGGTCCGTTCCCATCCGATTTTCCCCATAGAGATGCATGGGGAACTGACAGCTGCCCCGCTGAGAAAAACGGACTCCGTCCTACGGACGGAGTGTGTGAAAGGAGCCTTAGTCGGCCCACCCTTTGCAGCTATACCAGCTTCAACTCTTCTGAGAAGGCTGTCCACGAGGTTTAGGAGTGTGTCTATGGGAATATTTGACCAATCTTCTAGAAGCTCATTTGTGAGGTCAGGCACTGATGCGGACGAGAAGGCCTGGCTCACAGTCTCCACACTTATTCATCCCAAAGGTGTTCTGTCGGGTTGAGGTCAGGACCCTGTGCAGGCCAGTCAAGTTCCTCTACCCCAAACTGGCTCATCCATGTCTCTTTGGACCTTCCTGAGAAAACAGTGAGAGAATTTCCTGAGAAAATAACATCTGGAGTTAAAGTGATTCTAAAGGTTAAATTTTTTTTTTTTTTTAAATAACCAACATGTTATACTTATCTGCTCTGTGTAATGGTTTTGCACAGAGCAGCTCCAATCCTCTTCTTTTTGGGTCCTCTGCTGAGTGCCCCCAATAGAAAGCCTCTTGCTATGGGGGCAATCGAGCAGGCGCTCCTGTGAATGGGCATTGTCCATTCACACACAGTGCGTGGCTCAGCGCCGCCCCCAGCTCTCTCTCCTCTTTGGCTCATTGGCTGTGATTGAAAGCAGCAGGAGCCTTTGCTATGTGAGCCAATGAGGAGAGAGAGAGAGACCCGCGGCTCTCATGCACATCGCTGGCTTGAGATAGGTCTCAGGTAAATATAAGGGGGGGGGGGGAGCTGCCACCAGAAGGTTTTTAAAGCATAGAATGCATGAAGGTAAAGAAAAAAAAAAAATCTTCTGCCTTTAACCACTTTACGTCTGCTCACAGTAATATTACTGCGGCAGAGTGGCTCGTTATCGTCTGACGACGTAGTACTACGTCGTCAGACACTCCCCCTTCTGGGCGGCGCTTGCGCGCCGCCGGAGGCTCGCTCCCGCTGTTTTCATTCACAGCGGGAGTCGGGCCAGGGGACGAGCAGCGGCGATCGCCGCTGCTCTTACCCGATCGTCGGGGATCGAGTCTGGAGATCCGCCCGCTGTGTGTAAACACAGCGGGCGGATCTCCATAGTGACAGGGAGTGACAGATCGGACTGTTCAGCATAGCTGGACATCCGATCTGTCCATGACTCACTCAGTCACCTCCCCCCCTACACGTCAGTAAGCACCAGGCATACATTAACCCCTCCCTCTCCAATAAAATTAACCCCTTCCCTGCCAGTGTCATTTTTACAGTAACAGTGCATATATATAGCACTGATTACTGCAGTAATGTCACTGGTACCCCCAAAAGTGTCAAAAATGTCAGTCAAGGGTCCGATCTGTCCGCCGCAATGTCGCAGTCCCGCAAAAAAAAACGCAGATCGCCGCCATTACGCGTTAAAAAAAAAACACCAAAAATGACAGAAATCTTTCCCTTTGTTAGTAAACGCAATAACTTTTGCGCAAACCAATCAAAATACGCTTATTGCGATTTTTTTTTTTACCAAACATATGTAGCATAAAACAAATTGGCCAAAAATTTTTAAAAAAATTGATTTTTACATCTTTTTTGGAGGGAATTTCATATAAAAAAATGTTAAAAATATTGTTATTTTTTCAAAATAAACGCGCTTTTTTTGTTTATAGCGCAAAAAGTAAAAATCGCACAGGTGATCAAATACCACCAAAAGAAAGCTCTGTTTATGGGAAAAAAAGGACGTAAATTTCGTTTGGGTACGGCGTCGCACGACCGCGCAATTGTCAGTTGAAGTCGCACAGCGCCGAATCGCAAAAAGTGGCCTGGACGGAAGACAGCAAAATCCTCCGGTGGTAAAGTGGTTAAAACCACTTTAAAATCAAACACTCTTTATTTTACAATTGAACAATATGTGACAAAGTATTCGCATAGCATTATCGGTTATCTAAGGTGACAACACTGCTGATTACGATCACTTGATGAGGGATATAAACTTACCCCTTTGACAATTCAGGATAAAATGACCGGTTATTTTTATTAGCCATGTTGTTGGTCATTACTTCTTTCTCTGCACTCCCCCCGTTGCCCCTTCCATGTATCAGGGCCCCAAGAAGAAAGCTCTTAGGCCCCTTTCACACATACGGTCCATTCAGTTCATCAGTTCAACGTCAAAATGCATCAGTTTTTCATCCGTTTTATCATCTGTTTTTTTTTACATCCACTAACAATACAACAACTGATGAAAAATGGACCGTTTGTCCGTTTACATACATTTGTCGCCCGATCCGTTTTTTGACGGATGAAAAATAGGACTTTCATCCGTTCCAAAAAATGAACATTGACGGAAGCGGATGAAAACGAATGTTAACGGATGATCATCCATCGTCATCCGTTTTTACATAGAGATGCATTGATGTCCGTTTTTCATCCGTCAACGGATGGATGAAAAACGGACAAACGGACTGTATGTGTGAAAGGGGCCTTAGGCCCCTTTCACACTATCCGTCCGTCGGACGGATTCTGTTTTTCTCAGCGGGGGATCGAGCCGCCGATCCCCCGCTGAGCAAGAGGATGACAGCTGTGTCTCCACGCTGTGTGCGGAGACACAGCTGTCAGTTCCCCATGCATCTCTATGGGGGAAATCGGATGGGAACGGACCGTCGGTCCGTTCTCATCCGATCCCATCCGATCTGCTGGACGGATGGAAAATAGGGTTTCCATCCGTCCAGATTTGATGGATCAGATCGGATGTCAGCGGACATGTCTCCGCTGACATCCGATCCCCCATAGAGATGCATGGGGGGACCGTTCAGATCCGCCAACAAAAAAAATGGACAGGCGGATCTGAACGGTCCGCCTGTGTGAAAGGGGCCTTAGAGTTTAGGACCTTCCCCATGTGAGAAGACTCAGGCCTGGCGATTAGCTGCTAATGCATCAAGCTCTACATAGTGTATGGAGGATAAAGACTCACCCTGAAGTATGGACTATTTCCAAAGACGCAGGCTGGTGAACAGGGTAGTGGGGAAAGAGAGGAAAGTATCTGCACAAAAGGGGAGTGCTGATTGGGCAAAGTGACAGGTATGCTCCATCTGCTGGCTGGTTATGACTTTGTAATGATTATTGCCAATACTTCATATTTATCAGATATATGTACAAAACAATAATTCTTTTCAAGATACCCGCAGACTTGAGCCGGTGGTTGTATAGTTCTACAGAAGGATTATGACATAAACGTGCTTGATTATTTCAGCCAAGTATTGCCTTGTTGTGCACTGAGAAGACCTCCGTAGATCCAGCCTGATCTCATTACTGATCAGCCAGGAATATCTAATCCGGACGAGGAGTCTTTTTCTGAGATTTCTAAGTCGGATGTCTCCAAAGGCTGCGTAGTGTCCACAGATTTGCAGTGGTTTCCTGATTCAACTGCAAGAGGCCATCTGGGTGTTAGTCATCTGTAGAGGTCTTAACCTGATTTGTAGTGCATGTTAATCTTGTTGAAATCAGTATTCAAATAACATGTAGAGATTTTATACATTGTTTTTGATGGACAATCTGCAGATGTAGCACAAAATCCTAACCACAAGGACTGGATTATTAATTAGGTATGTATTAATGTAATATTAAACCCTCTGGATTTCAAAGCCTAACACATTGACCCTAAAAAAAAAAAAAAAAGCATTTCCCAGTAAACTATTTGTTAAAATTCTTATCCCAGCCCTTTCCGTTTACAACATTCAGTGCTTCTGAGTTCTGCTCCCGCAGAGCTGCTTCCCTGAATTTATGGCCTTAAGGAAAGAGTTAACAGTGCACAGTGCAGAGAGTGACTTTCCACCCTGGGCTATGGGGCTGTGTGTTTCTACTTTCATAGGGCTTTCATGGAAGTTCACATTTATGCCCCGTACACACGTGCAGATCGTCGGCCGAACGATCGGCCGTCTTTTATCCCCGGGCTGTTGTGTCTGTTGAAAAGTGCAAAAGACTGCACAAGAATTTTGTCCGCCGACTGCAGAAGTGATGTCATGTGATGGTTAACTTTCCCTGTGTTTTTTCTTTTCTGAGCATGCCCAGTCTTGCTAATCTGCTGTCTGTCGGCCGAATTCTGTACTGACTGGCGAACAATCGGCCGCTCTGGTGTCGGCATACAAAAATTTTAATGCTTGCACGACTGCAGATGGAGCCGAATCCATCAAGCGGATGAACCTGCTCAGCGGGGGATCTGTCTGCTGATCCCCCGCTGAGCAGGCGGAGGACATGTCCATGTCTGCTTCGCTATGCAGAGCCCGCTCTTATCTAAGGGGCGGTCAGATGGAAATAGACTGTCTGTTTCCATCTGATTGTCATCCGATTCAATCCGCTGGACAGATGGGGAACTGTTTTTAGTGGATCGGATTGGATGCCGGAAGGTGTCAACAGATACCTGTCCGCCGACATCCGCCACTCCATAGAGAGCAATAGGTGGTCCGATTGAGTCCAATCTGGTGTGAAAGGGGTAAAGAAATATCTATTATATAATCTATATATATATATATATATATATATATATATATATATATATATATATATATATATATATGTGTGTGTATATATACAGTGGGTACGGAAAGTATTCAGACCCCCTTAAATTTTTCACTCTTTGTTATATTGCAGCCATTTGCTAAAATCATTTAAGTTTATTCTTCTTCCTTATGAATGTACACATAGCACCCCATACTGACAGAAAAACACAGAATTGTTGACATTGTTGCAGCTTTATTAAAAAAGAAAAACTGAAATATCACATGGTCCTAAGTATTCAGACCCTTTGCTCAGTATTTAGTAGAAGCCCCCTTTTGATCTAATACAGCCAGGAGTCTTTTTGGGAAAGATGCAACAAGTCTTTCACACCTGGATTTGGGGATCCTCTGCCATTCCTCCTTGCAGATCCTCTCCAGTTCTGTCAGGTTGGATGGTAAACGTTGGTGGACAGCCATTTTTAGGTCTCTCCAGAGATGCTCAATTGGGTTTAAGTCAGGGCTCTGGCTGGGCCATTCAAGAACAGTCACAGAGTTGTTGTGAAGCCACTCCTTCGTTATTTTAGCTGTGTGCTTAGGGTCATTGTCTTGTTGGAAGGTAAACCTTCGGCCCAGTCTGAGGTCCAGAGCACTCTGGAGAAGGTTTTTGTCCAGGATATCCCTGTACTTGGCCGCATTCATCTTTCCCTCGATTGCAACCAGTCGTCCTGTCCCTGCAGCTGAAAAACACCCCCACAGCATGATGCTGCCACCACCATGCTTCACTGTTGGGACTGTATTGGACAGGTGATGAGCAGTGCCTGGTTTTCTCCACACATACCGCTTAGAATTAAGGCCAAAAAGTTCTATTTTGGTCTCATCAGACCAGAGAGTCTTATTTCTCACCATCTTGGAGTCCTTCAGGTGTTTTTTAGCAAACTCCATGCGGGCTTTCATGTGTCTTACACTGAGGAGAGGCTTCCGTCGGGCCACTCTGCCATAAAGCCCCAACTGGTGAAGGGCTGCAGTGATGGTTGACTTTCTACAACTTTCTCCCATCTCCTGACTGCATCTCTGGAGCTCAGCCACAGTGATCTTTGGGTTCTTCTTTACCTCTCTCACCAAGGCTCTTCTCCCCCGATAGCTCAGTTTGGCCGGACAGCCAGCTCTAGGAAGGGTTCTGGTCGTCCCAAACGTCTTCCATTTGAGGATTATGGAGGCCACTGTGCTCTTAGGAACCTTAAGTGCAGCAGAAATCTTTTTGTAACCTTGGCCAGATCTGTGCCTTGCCACAATTCTGTCTCTGAGCTCTTCAGGCAGTTCCTTTGACCTCATGATTCTCATTTGCTCTGACATGTATTGTGATCTGGAAGGTCTTATATAGACAGGTGTGTGGCTTTCCTAATCAAGTCCAATCAGTATAATCAAACACAGCTGGACTCAAATGAAGGTGTAGAACCATCTCAAGGATGATCAGAAGTAATGGAAAGCACCTGAGTTAAATATATGAGTGTCACAGCAAAGGGTCTGAATACTTAGGACCATGTGATATTTCAGTTTTTCTTTTTTAATAAATCTGCAACAATGTCAACAATTCTGTGTTTTTCTGTCAGTATGGGGTGCTATGTGTACATTCATGAGGAAGAAGAATGAACCTAAATGATTTTAGCAAATGGCTGCAATATAACAAAGAGTGAAAAATTTAAGGGGGTCTGAATACTTTCTGTACCCACTGTATATACATATATAATGTGTGTGTGTGTGTATATAAATATATATTCTGACTAAGTGCCGGTTCACACTGATCCGACTTGTTCTAATCAGAGCGACTCAAGTCGCTCCGATTTAGAAAAAGGTTCCTGCACTATTTTTTTGCAAAGTCGGAGTGACTTGCATTGACTTTGATTATGGGAAGTCGTTGCAAGCCGCGCCGCAGTTGCGGTGCACGGGCGACTTCATTGGTCGCGCTAAAGTCGGGGCGACTTCGAGTTGGATCAGTGTGAAGTGAACCGACCCTTATGCAGCTAACTGTTTAACAAACAGCATTTATTACATATAAATAAATTATAGAGACACAAAACACAAGTTAAAAACAAAGGTATACCAGCACTTCAGCTTTATGATTACTACGTTCTTTTTATTTATATATAATCTGTTTAGTAAAAGTCTTTTGATATATTGATCTATATTTTAGAATGTATTTATATATTTTCTGATCATTTTGGGAGTTATGGTCTTAGTAGGTATACCTTTTTGTTTTTACTTTTTGTTTTGTGTGTTTGTATTTCTTTTTTATGTAATAAAATATGTTTGTTGGGCTACATTCACACTGGCGATTAAGACCTGTGAAAATGATAGCGGCAGTTGCCGCTGCAGGCCCCGTTCACTATAATGAAAGGCTGTAGGCGGCCACAGCTAGTTGCATCCCTCTGCACAGCCAGCGATTACCTGTGCGTCCAGCAGCGATCACCTCAGGTAATCACTGGCTGTGCAGAGGGATACGAATAGCTGCGGCCACTGGCGACCTGTCTTTTTAGTGAATGAATCCGTTGGCCACTGAGAGCCGCAACAGGAATCTGATTTCTGCCACTACTGTTCGCATCTGCCCTATTCGCTGGTGTGAATGTAGCAGTTCACTTCATAAGAACCTGATATATTTTTATGTTCTTCTTCTTTTTCTATAAATATACATTTTAACTTCCATAGAAGCCCTATGAAAGTAGATATTGTTGTAGTAGTGGTTTCTTGACATTTTCTGCTATGTGCTCTGGATTGTTAATTATATTTTTATTATGGTGCAGGACTTTGAGGTTAGTTCACAAATTTGGGTGCTATTCCCTTGGCTGTGTGTTTCTATTGATGCACACAGTGTAGGGAGACACAACTCTAGTTCTTGCATGCAAGGGTGACTTCATAGAATGCTGCAAGAGAAAGAAACCATCCTAAAGTAGGAAACCTGGAGCAGAGGCCTTAGCATCAGCTTAAAGTGGAACTTAACCCAAAAGGGAAATTCCACTTGTTTGCAACCTCCCCCCCCTCCACTGCCAATTTGGCACCTTGGGGGGGGTTACCTGGTTTTGACAGGTATCTGCTCCCACTTCCGGTCAGATGCACCACAGCGATCTTACCCAGAATTTCACCCACCCGCAGCCTTCTGGGACACATCACAGGTCACAAAGTGCAGCGCAACTCATACATGGCCAGCAGGAAACCGGCTGTGAAGCTGCAAGGCTATACTAACTGTTTCCCTTACTTACGATGCTGGCACTAGCACCTTAGGCTAATTAAAGAATTAGACTTAAAAAAAAAAACTACAGCGCTGCCCCTATTATAATTCATTAAACCTGATAATAAACCACTCTTATAAACTCCTATGAAGCAATGTTACAATTTCAATACAATTCATATAGTCCGTAAATATTATTAGCGCTCCAAAAATTATAAAGTGCTCTTTGCTTATTGTATAAAGTGTCCATATGTATTGGTGAATCTTGTTCCCGTGAGGTGCTCCCCTCCGTTGTTCCCCTACTCACCAACAATAGATGGAATCAGGCACTGATAGTGTACCAATGTGTGGTCTCTCCTTCACTCCTCCCACTTCTTTCAAGATAATTTTCAGGCAACAATGTATGGCTTTCTCAATCAAACAAGTGTTGAATGTGGGTATATAGCCTCCAGACTCAAGTCAGCATATATTAGTCTCTTTACACACGGGTGGTGCGCCCGACGGACTCCGTTTTTGCTCAGCAGGGATCGATCCGCTGATCCCCGCTGAGCTGGCGGATGACAGCTCCATCTCTGCTTACTTTGCAGAGACAGAGCTGTCAGATCCACGCTCTTCTCTATGGGCGATCGGATAAGAACGGACCGCCTGTCAATTTTCATCCGATCTTATCCGATCCGATCCTCCAGACGGATGGAAAATAGGGTTTCCATCCGTCTGGATTTCACGGACAGGATCGGATCGGATTGCAGCGGATGTCAGCGGAGATGTCTCTGCTGACATCTGCTGCTCCATAGGGCTGTATGGAGCATCCAATCAGGTCTGCCTGAAAAACTGACAGGCGGACCGGATCGGAAAGCCTGTGTGAAAGGGGCCTATCGTGTGGGGAAGGATGGGAGAAATTTCCATAGTGTGATACTGTTTTATTATATTACAATATTAACCGCTTCCATACAGAGCAGTTAGACCCCCTTCCTGCCCAGACCAATTTTCAGCTTTCAGCACTCTCACACTTTGAATGACAATTGCTCAGTCATGCTACACTGTAACCAAACAAAATTTTTATCATTTTTTTCACACAAATAGAGCTTTCTTTTGGTGGTATTTGATCACAACTGGGGTTTTTTTTTTTCGTGATATAAGCAAAAAAAGAGCAAAAATTTTGCAAAAAAAACACTTTTTTTTAGTTTCTATTATAAAATTTTGCAAAAAATTAATTTTTCTTCATACATTTGGGCCAAAATTTATACTGCTACATATCTCTGGTAAAATTAACCCAAATTAGTGTATATTATTTAGTCTGTGTGAAAGTTATTGAGTCTAGAAGCTATGGTACCAATTACTGAAAATTGATCACACCAGATGTACTGATGGCCTATCTCCTTTCTTGAGGCCCTGAAATGTCAGGACAGTACAAATACCCCCCAAATGACCCCTTTTTGTAAAGTAGACAGTCCAAGGTATTTAGTAAGAGGCATGGTGAGTTTTTTGAAGTTATAATTTTTTCCCACAATTCTTGGGAAAATGAAGAAAACATTTTTTTTTTTTTTCCCAAAACGTTGTCAATTTATAAGCTATTTCTAACACATAGCATGTACACAGCAAAAATGACACCCCAAAATTCATTCTGCTACTCCTTCTGAGTATGGTGATACCACATGTGTGAGACTTTTACACAGCCTGGCCACAAAAAGAGACTCCACGTCCAAGTAGCACCATAAGGCGTTTTAGGAGCATAAATACACATAAAACTTTCTTACTACCTATCACACTTTTCAAGGCCCTAGAGCAACAATACAATGGAAAAGTCCACAAAATTACCCCATTTTGGAAAGCAAACACTCCAACGTATATTCTATGAGGCATTATGGGTCCTTTGAACATGTCATTTTTTTCCACAAGTTTTTGGAAAATGTGGGAAAAAAATAAAAACTTTTTTTTTTTTACACAAAGTTGTCAATTTATAGGATATTCCTAACACATAGCATGTACATCGCAAAAATGACACCCCAAAATACATTCTGCCACTCCTCCTGAGTATGGCAATACCACATGTGTGAGACTTTTTCACAGCCTAGCCATATAGAGGGGCCTAAACATCCAAGGAGCATCATCATGCATCCTAGCCACTTGCCTAGGCCTATTTTTGACATTTGGTGTTTACAAGCTAAAATCAGTTGTTTTTGCTAGAAAACTACTTAGAACCCCAAAACATTATATATTTTTTTTTAGCAGAGACCCTAGAGAATAAAATGGAGATTATTGCAATATTTTTTATCACACCGTATTTGCGCAGCGGTCTTCCAAACGCAATTTTTTGGGAAAAAAATCACTTTTTTTAATTAAAAAATAAGAAACCAGTAAAGTTAGCCCAATTGTTTTCCATAATGTGAAAGATAATGTTACGCTGAGTAAATAGATACCCAACATGTCATGCTTCAAAATTGCGCACGCTCACAGAATGGTGACAAATTTTGGTACTTAAAAATCCCCATAGGCGACATTTTAAAAATTTCTACAGGTTGCTATCTTAGAGTTACAGAGGAGGTCTATGGCTCAAATTATTGCTCTTGCTCTAACGATCGCGACGATACCTCACATGTGTAGTTTGAACACTGTTTACATATGTGGGCGGGGTTTCCGTATGCGTTCGCTTCTGCGCGCGAGCTCGCGGGGACACGGCGCTTTAATTTTTTTTTTTTTTTTTTTTTTACTATTTATTTTATTTATTATTTTTTATTTTTACACTGTTTTTTTAAAAAAAAAAAAAATGATCATTTTTATTTCTATTGCAAGAAATGTAAACATTACTTGTAATAGAAAAAGGCACGACAGGACCTCTTTTTTGTGAGATCTGGGGTCAAAAAGTCCTCAGATCTCACAAGTACACTAAAAGATAGAAAAAATAAAAAAAAAAAATTAAAAAAAAATTAAATAAAATGAAAAAAAAAAAAGGGACCTTTAAACTGGTTGCTAGGCAACGACGTTTGCCGTAGCTCCGGTCCTCCAAGACCATAGAGTCGAGTGAGGGCAAGCTTGCCCTCACTCGACATCCTGTCTGTGAGGATCTGGGACCGGATCGTTTTCCCCGCTGCCGGCGGGTCCGGTAAGCGGGGAAAAGGACCAGAATGCAGCGGGAGGGGGGGGGGCACCTCTTCCGCCACCCCGGAAGGGTGATCCCGCGGCGAATCTGCCGCTGGGACCACCCTTATCGGAAAGCCAACCGTCCACCGTTTAAAAAAATACCAGGGTTATGGCAGCTATCTGCTGCCATAACACCGGTATTTAGGTTTAAACGGACGACGTATGTTAACCTTTTTGGACTTAGACATGGTGGCTGTATGAAGGGTGACAGGTACTCGGGTACTTTGCTGGGCAGGTGACAGGTACTCTGGTACTGATGAGCAAGTGGCAGGTACTCGAGTACTCCGATAGGCAGGTGACAGGTACTCGGGTACTCTGATGGGCAGGTGACAGGCAGGTGATAGGTACTGATGAGTAGTACTGATACTGATAGGTGATACTGATACTGTACTGATGGGTACGGATGATCAGTACTGATACTAATAGGTGATAGGTACTGATGGGTACTGATGAGTACTGATGAGTAGTGATGGGTAATGATGAGCAGGTGGCAAGTACTCGGGTACTTCAGGTGTCAGGTACTCTGATGAGCAGGTGGAAGGTACTCGGGTACTCTGTTGGGTAGGTGACAGGTACTCGGGTACTCCGATGACGGGTACTCAAAGTACCAGAGTACCTGTCATCAGAGTACCCGAGTACCTGTCATCAGAGTACCCGAGTACCTGTCATCAGAGTACCCGAGTACCCGTCATCAGAGTACCCGAGTACTTGTCATCAGAGTACCCGAGTACTTGTCATCAGAGTACCCGAGTACCTGTCATCAGAGTACCCGAGTACCTGTCACCAGCCCATCAGAGTACCTGTCACCAGAGTACCCGAGTACCCATCATCAGAGTACCCGAGTACCCATCATCAGAGTACCCGAGTACCTGTCATCAGAGTACCCGAGTACCTGTCACCAGCCCATCAGAGTACCTGTCACCAGCCCATCAGAGTACCTGTCATCAGAGTACCCGAGTACCTGTCATCAGAGTACCCGAGTACCCATCATCAGAGTACCCGAGTACCTGTCACCAGCCCATCAGAGTACCTGTCATCAGCCCATCAGAGTACCCGAGTACCTGTCATCTGAGTACCTGATGGGCTGGTGACAGGTACTCGGGTACTTTGATGGGCTAGTGACAGGTGCTCTTTATTGGGGGGGGGGGGCAATCAGTGTGGTTGGGGTGCACTATGATTGGTAACTAGCTGTTACCACAATCTCCTCCTCACACAGGATCAGTGTGTGAGGAGGAGAACACGGTGACAGCTAGTTACCGTGTTCTCTGATGACATTTGTGACCGGCTGTGATTGGACACAGCCGGTCACGTGGTAAAGAGCCAATTTCATTGGCTCTTTACCTAGATCGGGGATGGGCTCTGTCCGAGGGACGAGCCTCGTCCCCGATCGCCGCGCTGCGCGCCCCCGGGGGCGCGCATTAAGGAAGGAACGAGCGGCTCGCGCTGGAGCCGCTCATGTGATCGGCTGTGATTGACACAGCCGATCACGTGGTAAACAGCCAATTTCATTGGCTGTTTACCTTGATCGGGGTTGGGCTCAGTCCGAGGGACGAGCCTCACCCCCGATCGCCGCGCTGCGCGCCCCCGGGGGCGCGCAGTAGCGGGGAGATCCGGGCGCCGTCATATGACGTCGGCCCGGATCGAGAAAGGATTTGTGCCGACGTCATTTTACATGACGCGGTACGGAAGGGGTTAAAATGCAATTGCACTTAGTCTATAGCATAGATTCATAAAAGCTAGTGTACCACTCCATACAGCCGCCCAGCTGTATAAAATCGTCAATGCCTGTCCTCTCTTGACATACTTCCACTGAGCGTCTTCAGAAGCTGGGTCAGTCAGTGGTATGTCCAATTTTTATATGTATAAAAACATCCCTCCCTTTTAAGGTCATGTGACTGCCATGATTGGCTGTCACGGCGGTCATGTGACCTGCAAATTCCCAATTGCATGCAGCGATCAGGGGCTTTCGGTTAAACACTGGTCACTGTGCCGGGAGCGCGCTCTTAGCATATCGCTATTGATCGCAATTTACGCAAATATGCGGCCTCTCTGGACCATGGCCCAGGCGCCGAGAGGCTGCATATTTGCTTGCGGACGGCGCTAAGGGGTTAATGTCATTCAGACATTCAGTGGTCTACAGGAAAATGTTTCATGGCACTATGATTTTACTATAAATGCCTTCCTACTCATAGAGTTTAGTAATGTAAGGGGTAGATTCTGTTCTTGTTGGGTTTTATTGCCATTTTTTGATGCCTAATGCATTCTTACTTTTGTTATTATTTAGGAAGTGCTTTTGGCTGAGACCTTGAAATCTTCATAGAGCGAGTGATGAGTGCTTCCCATGCAGCCATTGCTCCTTTGACACCTTGTATGGAAGGCCTGCCTCCACTGCCAAAGAGCCTTAGTGGTCTGCTCAATTCAAGCGGGGGTTCTGGGTGGAGAGATCTGGAGAGAGTCTATGCACAGAAGTCCCGTATTCAGGATGACTTAAGTCGTGGAGGCTCCAGTGGCAACTCTCATTCAATACCAAAGCCGCCTAACCTTGATGCTGCATTGGCTTTGCTTAGGAAAGAGATGGTAAGTTTAACTTTTATTTTCTGGGTTTTTTTGTTTTGTTTTTTTGTAATGGAAAGCCTTCCAAGTCTCACAAAAATATGTGCAATGGGGGACAATTTTATTAGATTAACATTGTTTTTGTGTGTACTTGGCTTGTCCTTGCTACTGAGGCACAAAGTGATACTAAACACACACTGATTAATTTACAATGTCCCTTCTCTTTCTGCATGTGGATGATGGCACTGTAATTATTTAAATTAAAAAAACATCAATCTACAGCTATTACATTACCCAGCTCTTTCCCAGCCTGTCTGCAGGGAAACATGAGGAGGAGTTTCTAGTCTTCTGCTGCTGGTCACATGTTCAAAAAAAAAAAAACAGCATTTGGGATACACAGTAAAAATAAAAAAAATATCAATAAACAGTTTTTAAATTGGCATACAAATCCTATCCTTGAAATCAGAAAAATAACTTTACAGGGCGCAAAGGAGGGATAATCAAAATGATATAAAATGCATATTTTTGTTTCCAAAAAAGTTAAAATCATAACATAGAATCAAACCAGTATACAATACAGATTAAAAATAATTCCTGTTTAAGAATATTAATTGGTGCAGTAAATCCTGTATGTAGTGCAGGTCTTCAATGCCGACGCGTTTCGCCAAATGCTTCCTCAGGGCTATAAAGACCATACATTACTTATCTACAAAGAAATAGAGTATAATTTTTACATCCAAAAATCACACTTTATATATTACATATTGACTACTGCTGCAACAAAATGTGTATGGGAACATACCTGCAATACCGCACATGTAAAAATAGTTTTCCTGGGCAGGCGCCGGGACCATATAAGGGAGCGGAAATCTGTGGTGATCAATATATAGCATCAATTAAGTTAGTATAGCTATATAAAGGCTACAAAACTTAGCCCAATGCATGAACTTACTAATATTGATCATATGTTAGTCCTCCCATTATGAATCCGAAAGGGGGTTATAGACTGACGGGAATTGAAGATTGATAAACTTGTAGTCTAAGGAACAGGTTCCTATTCAATAATAGACAAATATTATCAATCAATGGACATTAATAATAGACAAATAATTGTGTTGGTCCTATGATCAAATAGAGTATATTACCTCGTAACAGACTTCCCTAGTTGAATCGCCAAGTATACCTGACCCCAATATGGGGCTTAGATGCCACTTAGGGGATCAGAATCTCAAGGTGTTATGTTATTCCCAAGCGCAGTATAGAATGTCCAAGATAGCATTCCCATGACTGAAAAATAAATAGATGCATATAGTCATGGGTATTCATCAATATCATCAATTTCCTAGTGTCTTGGGGCCAACATATTTACGTCATAGTGCGCGGCATGTCCTTGAAATCCAATTTGTATTATTTTTTGGCAATGCCATGGTGTGGGGGGATTTCTGCCAGTCACAGGCTGTGTCATGTGTGTCATAGGCTGGTGTAAATGGACCCTGTAATATTGTGGGGAATTCAGCTCAGAGGTAGTATCAATTTCAGTGGTACTTGTCAGCCCACTTTTTTTTTTAAAAAGGAAAAGTAAAAGTTCTTACATCCGTCCTCCCATGCAGGGGTTTCAGCTTCACACAGCATCAATTTAACAGAAATTGTTCAGCCTTTTGGTAATCTGTTTCTCTCAAGCCCCCAGCCTTTTAGAATGCCTCTCCATCAGGCTAGAATAGACATTTGGGTAGTGTTTTAGCCCCACACATTGCTTGCTTTCACCACCGCTGTTCTACAGAGCACCACAGTGATCCACACTGTCTTTGTCAGATCTCTGGCTGGACAAGGTACCTGCCTGCCACACTGGACAGACCTGGATGTACAAACATGCTCCCCATGGACAAGGAGCCTGTCCCCGGTTGGAGCTCCTTAAAAGAGAAGTATGGGATTTTTTTTCCCTAATCATACTTACCTAGGTGGATGCAGCATCATCCCGCTGTCTGCCTAAAACGGGTCACAAGAGTATAGAACAAACTGCACTCCTGTGATCTATAGGAGAAGTACAGCCAAATTAGTTTTGGCTGTACTTCTCCTTTAATGGGACCCTGAGCTTTGCCCAAGCCTATCATTAGTAGGGCTGTGTGCACCTGGACACACACCCTGCTGGACTTCAGCAAGACCTGGACATTGGGTTGGAGGCTTCTACCCTCCTAAAGCACTTTAAAATCTCCAAATTACAGGGCCCAATCTGTGAGTACCAAAATCTGCAGAAAGCTGTAGTTTTCTCCGCTCATAATCAACACTCCGGAGTCCCGCACTCTGCATACGTGTGAACTGTGTTCTTTCTTCAATTTCCATAGTGGCAGAGCCTCACACTGTCACAGCCCTTATAGAATTTTGAAAAAGTTATAAAAGGGTTATATTGTATAGCTTCTGCAATTCTTTTTGCTGATACTGAGAAAATGTATAGTAGAACTGAAGGCAAAACTTTTTTTATTTTTATTTTGGATAGCGAAACAGAGGGTTACAACCCCTGTCAGTTTTTTTTTTCCGTGTCCCAGTGGGGAGATTTTCATTTACTTCCAGTGAGAAAGTGAGAGGAAATTTCTTGAAAATGAGTGAATTCCAGGTTGTCCCCGGAATCACCAGAACTAATATCCCCTTTGGATTCCCTATATTCCTGTTCTGGGGACAACCCAAAATTTCCTTTTCTCTGTCACTCATTGACAGACGCAGGACTCATATCTTGATATCAGCACCAGGCGGTGTCTGTGTCCCGCACTATGTTCTCCCTGGCAGGGTCTGCCTAAGTTAAGACCAATGTTTACCATTGCCCTGGTTTCGCAAACATTGACGGAATGGACTAAGTTACTATGCCGTGACCTAGAGGGGAGAAACCTCCCCCTCCCCGCCGTGTCAGAGTTGCTGGACCAGATGGTGCAGGGACTGCAATTTGTTTGCCAAGCCACCAGAACTGGTGCCTCCATTGGAAGATTTCCCCTCTATTACTTTTCTGGGGGACAACCCAAAATTTGGGATTTTCTTTTACTTTCACATTCAATAATGGTAAACAGAACAAATGGAGAGGGTGAATCTCCCCAAAGGGGGCACAGACAGCAATAAAAACCTAATATGTGCTCTAATCCAGGGGTCCCCAACCCCTGAGCCGTGGACCAGTGCCAATCCATGGCCTACTGGGGGTAGGGCCACACTGCTGGGGTTGGTAGGGGGCAGAACGAGCCAGTACAACCTGCACTGCCATCCTCCGGCCACCAGAGGGCACCCATTCTCCTCCTAGCATCACTACTCCCTTCCATCTCTGAAGGAGAATCAGAGGGAGGAAAGTTGAGCCGGGGACAAGATCTTTATAGAGCAACTGGTGAGATCCAGGCTGCACAACCAACAAACGCCTTCCCCCCGAGGTGACAGACGGCAACCCCCACCAAACCCCCCCCCCCCCGATCTGTGGAGGGGTTCACTTCCCTGGTGCCGGGGAGGTTGGGGACCACTGCTCTAATCCATCTTCACTCTGTCACTTTATTAGGATAAAGGTCTACTCTTAACACAGAGTGAAGTTCTTAGTACTTTGGATAATACAGACAGACCTTTGAATAATATAATTTGAGTACAGATCCATTTATGGCACGATAAACCTTAAGGAAAGGCTAAAACAAGAATATTGGGAAACCATATCTGCAGATTATTTAATGTAACTGCTTATTATAACATTTAAAAACAATGTGCAATGTCTGTTAAATCTTTTTAGTAAAAGACCTCCACTTTAAATGAGGAATGGTACAATATTCCAACTGTTTAATGGTTATTAAAACCCCAGTGTTTGATTACAGCATGTGTCATTGAGCATGTGATTACATTACCATCTCACACTGTGAACCATCCCCCATGTAAATCATATTATTTTAGTGGTCTGACATTACTATGAAGAGAACAGTGCTGTAATTGTAATACAGTGCAATCAGTGAAAGAAAATGATTGGTTAACATTTATCTCTTAAACTGACACTATATATAAATAGAAAAAAAAATCCATTAAAAAAACACAACAGGAATGAAGATGATAAGAAATAATGTTGCATATCCAATGCCTGGGGTACAATGGCAGGCATTACAACGTTTACCCAGCAGAAAGCCCACAGCAATGGGATGTTAGAATAATAATAATAGGGACAGAATAATAATAACAATAGGGACAGAAAATGCATTTTTTCACACATTTTAAAGATCAAAGTAAAACAGTGCTTTGCCAGGTGTTCACCTAAACTGAGCCTTCTATTTTGAACACTCTAGGAATGCACCTACAGCTTTCCCATATACAAAGGCTTTACCATACAAGTGAAACTTTACTATAATAAATGATAAAAAGGATGCTGAATTTACCTCTGATTGGGAAAATGACCTCATGCATATATAAAAATGTTATTAAAATTATGAATCTTTATATTTTATGTATTTAGCAAATAATTAGGGTTTGAACTCACCTACAGTATCATAAGAGAATTATGAGTGTTGACCTAACCCTAAAACAAGCATTCAGCAAAAAAAAGTCAGAGAAGATTCGGAAGACCTTCTCACAATACTTGTTTCTGATCAGAGTTTAAACCAAGGCGTCAGCAGCCAGATAATTGGCATTCTCAGAAGGGGTAGGTCAAAAATAGCAGTTAAAGCGATTGTAAACGATCACCTTGTAAAACACCACATTCAGGTTAAAATAAAAATGAAAGGCAAAACATTTTTGTATAGATAGAAAAAAAAAATACCATAAATGCTTTTTATAAAAAAGTGATCACATTCACTCTGTTCTCAGCTGCGTAAGAGCTGGGGGGAGGAGAATCAGCAGCACACTGAGCTTCCCATTGAATGGCTGTGCAGTAGGGGCATCAGGACAAGTCTGATCATTGGAGCAGAGTACACTGCGTTCCCAGCATAGCTAGAGAACTGACCACAGTGTGCAGTGCTGCTTAGTGTGGTCAGATTTTAATAGGAAAGCAAGGGTACTAGCAGGAACACCAGGGAGTTCACATAAAGGAAGCAATACAAAGAGAACTGGATACAAGTACATGGTACAGCAGGCACACAATGTCAGGATAAGGAAGTGCTGGGGTAATAAACGCTTTATTTATATTGAAAGATTTCCAGTATAAAGCGTCCCTTTAAAATTGCATAAGATTTATCACTTGTGTTTATAAACTCCACTGTTCTTACTAATTAGCAGAATCCTGGCATTCAGTTTCAGCAGGGTTCATCTAGGACACTTTGGCTATACACAGTGTTCTGGATAAACTACTCAAATTGTGGTAGTGAGAGGAAATGATGGGGCACCTCATTAGCTTTTCAGCGTCGGTAGGAATGTAAAGGCAGCCTTATTGTACTTGCATCAAATAGAGGTCAGAATTATTTGTCAAGGAATTTAGAATGATCTCATAAGTGTTTTCAAACTAATCTTGACTTAGTTTGTCTATTAAACATCTTTTTCATCATTTAGTTTGATGCAAAAAAGGCAATATGTTCTGAGACTTGCATACGAGTTGGACCTATGAGCAGAAAAAACGTTATTATTCTTTTCTATGCTGCCTGCCTGAAATAATTTAGGGAGATTTCCTAATACTGATGCTGTAGAACAAAATCCTTAGCCCGCAGTAAAGCTGACAGTCTGCACAGAGATAGCGCTTCGTAAAAATGATCATATTCTAATTCAATAAGTAAGGTCTTTCAAAAACCACAGGAATCTAAGACTGGTTTTGCTTTGCTGGTGCTCTGAATAATTTGGGATTTCATGACATCCGGTGACCTAGCTTGTTGAGGAGGTAGCAGAAGCAACTGGCTGTTTCTCCATTTTCGGTTATAGCAATTTGTCTGCTGGCATTCTTAAGACCCCACTCTCCTTCCTATATTATTTTAACATGCGGTGACTTGAGACAATGAAACATGAGGGTAAGGAAAATGCAGTAAATTGTGCAGTAAAGTAAATGCCTGTGGTAACAGTACTGACGCATTTTAAACAGGGATCATTTTGCAAATGATCTTAGACTAAATAACCCTCAATCAAAAGTAGTGGAAATGATTTTGTGTTGTGTCCTGCAACCAGTTTCCAGCCATCCCTGTTCCAGTGGAGGTTACAACATTACATTTTTTGGGGGGTGCTCGAGGCAATGATACTAGGCCTAAGCTCTGCACCAAGGGAGGTCACCTGCTACCCCGTTCCCTGGAATCGGGGAATATTTTGCAGCATGCCCAATGGGTTAATAAAGTGGCAGAAGAGAGCAGAGAATGTTAGTAGGGTGGGCTTTAAAGATGCTCTGTCCAAAATAGGCAAAATGAGCACCTCACAATGCATGGCAACATGTTAGTGCATTGCTGCGCATTGCAATACAAAAAAAGGTTCATGTTCGATTTTGGAAAAGCCTTGGCAGCCAATTCAAAATAATGAACTGCCCTAATGCGCCTTCATGTGCGACATAATGCACATGCGCCACAAAAATGTAAATTATTGAGGAAAATGGAAAGATAGCGCTGGACCCGTAGGTTTATTTTACTGTTATTGTTATCTTAAGGTATTAATGTTGGTGTAAATTATCTGGTTCCTGGGCAGGCAGCGTCTTCACCCAGAGGATCTCCAAAGTCTCTTTGGCTTGTAGTGTAATGTAAGAATGGTTGAAATGTAAGCGCCACGGCACTGCTAAGCGGTCCAGATACAACTTTATTCCATTAAAAGTCAGGGGTACAGATCAAGAAATAGCCAACTAATTTTGGGGGTCTACGTGCACCCTTCAGCAGGGCTTGACTGGCAACCAAGTGAACAAACCAGTAATGAACTGGACCTACAATGGTATTTATTCCAGCGTGGGTTTAACCACTTTGTGCTCGCGCTATAGCCTGAAAGACGGCTACAGCGCAGGTTTAAAATGCCAGGCGGGCGTACACATGCCTTGGAACTTGGCTGATCACAGAGCAAGGTAAAGGACCGATCACAGCGGCCCTTTACCACGTGATCAGCTGTCAGCCAATGACAGCTGATGACTGAAGTAAACAGAAGCCAGTTTCTAATCACCAGTGCTGCTAATCAATGCCCACCAGTGCCACCTATCAGTGCCTATTAGTACTGCTAATCAGTGTCCATCAGTGCCCATCATTGCTGTCAATCAGTGCCACTCACCAGTGCTGCCTCATCAGTGCCCATCAGTGAATCCTATCAGTGTCCATCTGTGAAGGAGAAAAATTACAAAAAACTTTAACATTACAATTTGCAAAAAACTTTAACAAAATATGAAAAACCTTTTTTTTCTCAAACTTTTCGGTCTTTTTGTTGTTTGTTTAGCAAAAAATTAAAAACTCAGTGGTGATTAAAAACCTCCAAAAGAAAGCTTAATTTGTGTAAAAAAAAAATGATAAAAATTTCATTTGGGTAGTGTTTCGCAATTGTAATTTAAAGTGTGAGCCCTTCCTGGGCAGGAAGGGGGTATAAGTGCCCAGTAAACAAGTGGTTAAAGCACAGGATTATTCAGCAGCTTGTTTGGCAGTCTACTGATTAGGCCTGCCAAACAAGCTGCTGATTAGGCCTGCACTTTAAATTCACACTGGAATAAATACCATTGTAGGTCCAGTTCACTACTGGTTTGTTCACTTGGTTGCCAGTCAAGCCCTGATGAAGGGGGCATGTAGACCCAAAACACATTGGCTATTTCTTCATCTGTACCCCTGACCTCAAATGGAATAAAGTTGTATCTGGACCTCTTAGCAGTGGCGTGGCGCTTAAATTTCAACCCTTCTTATAAAAATACAAATTAGCCCTTTTACATTTCTTTTAAAAATAAAGCTGCCTACTTTCACTAAAGTCCAAATAGCTGTGTATTTTCATGGTAATAAATGGTATGCTATTTACTTTTTTTTACTAAGTAACTGTTTCATTACACAGCAGACATAATTACAATGGTTTTCCATATAGGTAATGTGCTGAAAAAGCAAACCCACAATGATATCCTTTATGTGTCTGTAGTGAGATAAGTCTCACATTTTCTCAGCATAGTTCCTGTATATGTTTAGGACAAAGGCATTGTAAATGTTAAGTGAGGCGCTTTCTGCAAAACTCGAGGATATCCGTAGAATGCATGACCTAATTGTTTTCCTATTCAGAAGAATAAATACTAGGATATGCTGTCCTATTGTCCATTTGTTTTTTTTTCAAGCCTCGCTATATTGTTTATAGAGGAGTAGTAAAGATACCTAATAAACCGCGTAAAATTTCCTTCTATTGAATGCAATGATAATGAAGTTTAAACATTTGTTAATATAATTTTTTTTTTTTTTTTTTTTTAATTTTTCAAAATACTAAATCAGAAAATTAGTCTTCAAACCAGCCAGGTAACTAGTGATTGAGCCAGCAAATATGGGGGTAGAAATGAGAATGATGAAAGCCTTGAGGTGTGTAGCTGGGTTACAGTTAGCAGAAAGGATAGGGGCAAGTGAGTTATGAAGGGTAATCCTATATTCTCACACCAAAATAAATGTTTATTTGGATGATTTGGGATGTAAGTGCAGGGTAGTAGTGCTGCATATCTACCAACCAGGAGAATAACCGTTGCATTGTAAATGGGAATAGAAGTACAGAAAAGGTCTAATGTGATAAGGGATTCTGTTGTTGGATGGACAGAGAGTAATCTGTCCCTATGAAATGGGTTTTACATTTTATGGATTGAATAATAGCTCTATTATTGAGTAGAGCTGCGGATGATCTAGTGGTCATCACACAGATTGACACCAATGACAAAGCTAGGGGAACATGGATTGTGGTAAAAATACTTTTAGAGGTGATAACTTTCTAAGATAGAGGAGTTCAACATGTGGCCCAAGAATGCTAAGAATGTGGGCCAACACAAAATCTTAAACTTACCTTAAAAATGTTGAATTAAAAAAATTATTTTGTAAAAATGCGTTTATACTTAGTGAACACATGCAGTCGAAGAATAATTGGACAGTGTCTCTTTACTGGACTTTCATAGGTTTTAGCTTCCCAAAAAATATATCCCACTCTTCACAGTCACTCCTTATTCATGTTATCAGTTTTTGGCAGCACCTATATTTGTGAGCAACTATTTCTCTTACATTTATTGATGGACACAGCTCCTGATTCTTCTTAACCACTGGGTTATACTAGCCCCTACAAGAGTAGGACACTTTGCAGGAAAAAGCTTGACTACGCCTATGAGCAGTATTAGGGGGTATAAACCCACTCAGCTATAGGCACTCAGTTTTGTTACAAGCAGTGTCAGAAGAAAGCCAACTCCACAGAGGGATGGGTGCTGTGTCGATCAATGAACATCAGAGAAATGGATTTTACGGGAAGTCAAAAAATCCCATTTTCTCTTTGACTGACACAGCTCCTGATTCTTCTTAACTATTGGGATGTCCCAAAGCAGTGTTAAACATGAGGGGTGGGAAAAAAGCAGAAAAAAATTCCCAAGGCTAACCATAGCCAACCAGGTAACATAGAGCTCAACTGGAGCTCACCTGAAAAAACAATACACCCTCAAAGAGGACCAGGTTCTCTAAGCAGCAGCCAGCAAATCTTGCGGCCAAAAGATCTGCAGATGCCAACACATCCACTATATAAAAATTTTGTAAGTGTGCACCGATGACGAGGTGGCCGCCTTGCAAACCTGCATCACTGTCGCTTGATGACGGAAGGCCAGGAAATGGGAAATCAGGGAAATGGATTTTACAGTAATCTCAAAAATCTAATTTTTCAAGGATGAAGCACAAGAAATTGGAACCAAAATATCTGATGAGCACCTTGAGAATTCATTGGAAATCACTACTGCATGCATCAAACCAGATACTGATACGTGTATCAAAAATGGTGTCAAATATCACACTTGTTTTATGTTGCCCTCTTCTAATAAAAAAATGTTATTACTCAGGTACTTTATCTGTATAAGGGCTCTTTCACACGGAGCGATCCGCTCCGGCACTTTTTTTTTTTTTTTTTTTTTCACGGAGCGGATGACACTTGTGTCATCCGCTCCGTATGTCCGCATATCATCCCATCCGTTTGCGGATGATATACGGACATAATGTAAGTCTATGGGCATTGCGGATGTCAGCGGGTGACACCGCTGACATCCGATTTTGCTTCCTTTCCGTTTTTTGAACGGAGGAAAAATAGGGTTCTGTTCCGTTCCAAAAAACGGAACAGAACTGAAAGGAAGAAAATCAGATGTCAGCGGATGGTATTATGTCCGTAAATCATCCGCAAAAAAATAGGATGATTTGCGGACATACGGAGCGCCCGTGTGAAAGGGCCCTAAGTGATTGCTTTTTCTGCTCATCATCTATCCTTCTTGTTAGTGTATTTTATCTGTGACCCAAGACAATTCCTTTTCTTCCAATGTGGCTTAGGAAGGTCAAAAGTTTAGGGACCCCTGTTCTAAGAGAAAATTAAAATTTAGGCTTTCCTAATTTTCAGAAATGTTACTAGTGTTCTAATATATAAAAAAGAGACATCTAGACCTTAGAGAGTTATATAACTGGCTTATAAGTTGGCAGGTGGGTCTTATTGCTTAGCCATCACAAATATGCATGTTCTGCAGAATGCTCTGTCAGTGCCTCCGGAACTGTGACCGAGCTGTCACACACAACTTATGGTCAACTACTGATGATTGGGAGCCTGTAGGAGGGGCTCCTATGACAGCAGCACTGTGTAACCAAATGGTGGTGAGTGATCAGGAGCTCTTACTACCAGCCTTGAGCATCACTGACTATTTTAGGGGGAAGTTTAACTGCTTAGCGCCCGCCCGCATTGTACGGGCCCCCGCTGTAGGCAAAGTGATGTACTGCTATGTCGCTGCCTACTTCCGGGTTTAGGATGGATGCCCCCCAGCTGGCTACTGCACAAGTGCACAGGGAGTTGACTCACAGCCAGGATGTGCTGATCCCCTATCTACATTCACAGCCGAGAGCTCTGTTTACATTCAACACAGAGCTCTGTACACGGAAAAAATCTTTGTACAAAGCAGGGATTAGAAACTTGGAGATCAACTTGTAAAAGCAGCACAATTTACACATAGTCAGGCACACATTTAAGCCTTTGATCACCCTAGATGTTAACCAATTTCCAGCCAGTGTCATTAGTACAGTTAGCACTTATCACTGTATTAGTGTCAGTCAGTTCCCCCCCTAGCATCAATTAGTGTCAGATTGCCTACTACACGATCGCAGACCCATTATAAGTTGTTGAACGCCGCCATTAGTAGTATAAAAAAATAAAAATTCCAGAATATATACCATAGTTTGAAGGTGCTATAACTTTCACGCAAACCAATCAATATACACTTATTGAGATTTTTTTTATTTTTAAAAACATGTATCCCAATACATTTTGACCTAAATATGTGAAGAAATATTGAGTTTTTTGTTTTCAAAATATTCTTTTTTTTTTTTTTTTCGTTTATATCGCAAAAAATAAAAAACCTAGTGGTGATCAAATATCACCAAAGAAAGCTCTATTTGTGTGGGAAAAAAATGATATACGGTAAATTACTTTTGGATACAGCGTTGCATGACCGCGCAATCGGCAGTTAAAGTTGCGCAGTGCTTAATAGCACAAAATGGCCTGGTTATGAAGGGGGGGGGAACCTTTTGGAGCTTAAGGGGTTAAAAGGGTTAATGTTGTTGTTGCTGTATTGTAGGATACAGACTTGCTGTGAAAGTAGAAATCCGGAATTCCTCTGCTTTTGTCTACCAGTGTTAGCACTGCAGAACAAACAAAGTTTTTAATCTTTTAAACTTCTGAGTCCGGGCACACAGAACATAAATAATTAAGTGTTTTTTTGGTGGAAAAGCGTAAATAATTTATTTTTTGCCCGGCCATCCCTTTCATTATTCATGCGATCATAAGATTTTTTTCATAATCCTCTATGCTTACATTTATAAGAGCTTTTCTGTGCTTTGTGTTTTTAGGTTGGCCTACGACAACTCGACATGTCTCTCCTGTGCCAGCTATATTCACTTTATGAATCCATTCAAGAATATAAAGGCGCTTGTCAGGCTGCTTCCAGTGCAGAATGTTCCTATGCGATGGAAAATGGATATTTTGATGAGGAAGAAGAGTACTACCAAGAAGCCAGTGCCCTTCATAAGGGTGGCAGAGAAGACTCGGAAGGAAACCTTGTTTTGACTGTACCTACCCTTTCCAATGAGGATTGGATACTTGAGAACATTTAATGAAGGAGCTGGACTTTTCCCACCTTGATTATTTTTCAGCCATTTTTTGTAATAGGAAAGTGGTTTATTAACCATACCATAAACATTTTTCAGGCATGCTTTTAAAGAGTGCTCTGTTCCTGCTCACCATTGTGGGCAATAATGTTGCTATAAGCAACTTGAAAGAAACGTTCAAGTGCCTTTGACATCCGAAAGCACTTAACTGTGAGGAAAGACTAGACAAATACCTTTCTGATGTGTTACATTGGAGACTTAAAGTAATAATATTTAATCATACAGGCTTCCGTCACCTGCCTTAAATTGCCTATTAAGCAATGGTGTAAACCTTTAGTTCTTATCTATACCAAGTTTAATAATTTCATACAATGCATTGGTAAGGTCATCAGTGAATGTGCAGACTTATCACTTGCAGTGAAATCTAGGCTAGTTATTACTTTACAGTGCAGGTTCTTTATGTACTGAAGTTCAAAACTAGGTGTAACTACCAAGGAGGTGGTTTATTCTTAATACTTAGTCTCCGCCTAACACATGTTTTTAAGCCATTTGATAATACAGCATTATATTATAGCTAATTATATAACCATAGATTTAAATCATTTTGAATGAGTTGCCTATAGCAAATAAAGGAGAACTCTAAGCAAAACATAAAATTCATAAATACATAGTTTAATAGCTGCATAAAGCACATAGGTACTGGATAGACTATTTGTAAGAGATAACCGTGTACTGTAATTTAAACTCCTGTAGCAGGGACTGCCATTACATCCAATTCAGCTCCCTTTATGAACCACCCCCATCATCCGTAAGAAACCGAACCTCAGCTGCGGATAGCTGGTTAGTAAATTGTAACCTGCACATAAATAGCAGCTGGAATGGGCAACCCTACGGATTTAGTAAACATTTTTTTTCTTCAATTTTTTCTTTTTAAAAAATATAACCCACATTGAATTATAACACACACTTGAAGTTTATTGGTTGGTAAAACCAGAAAATACCTACAGGGATTAGAATCCATACCAGTAGTGTTATGCTAGACAATACAGTCTTGGATTCTCATGTTCATCACACAGGCTAAGCGAGAGAAAATATATAGATTCCTTCATCCACGCTAAAAAAATATCCCATCCTAGCTATTAAATTTAGGCCAGTGCAGCACCTCCTGCTGCTTGAATACCTAAATGGTGATTGCATCTGATTAAATACAGTCACTGTTTGGCCAAGAATTTTCAACCCAGCTTTTTAAATTGACTTTTGTCAAGCCAGGTGTTACCAACAGAGCCACCATGGCTCGAATTTCAGGAATCAGCCAAGCTTCAATCCACCTATGGCCAGCTTTACATACATACATGGTCAACTCTTTTTTACTTATTTCCTATACATACATGGTCAACTCTTTTACTTATTTCCTAGTTTGGTGATCATGCATCTTTACTCAGAAAATACTCCTAAGGCCTCATGCACACTGCTGCTGCTTTAAACTCAGGTTTTTGTGAGTTTGGGCATTTTTTTTTTTTTTTTAACAGCCCTTAAACTCCCCTCTGTTATCCTATGTACACATGGAGGTTTTTAGTAGTTTATTAGCAGGGGAGTTTATGGGCTGTTGTCTGCACACCCTAAAATCTTGTGCAAGAGCAGTTCTTCTGACAACAAAAAAAATGCTCATAAGCGCCCAGAAACGCTCATAAACGCGCATAAACTCTAGACACATTTAGCACTTCAGTGTTTATTTCAATGGCCAGCATAAATTAAAATTCTGGTCAATGAAATGAAAAACTTCCAAACTCTGTTAAAGTCTTTTGAAAAAAATACAGCTTAGGTGAGTTTATAACAGCATTTAACAAGAAACCAGTGTGCATGAGGCCTAATAGTAAAATAAAGAAGCCTTCCTTAAAAGAACATCTTTTTAACGTAAAATACAGTGTTTAAAACGAGCAAGATTTGTACCTGTTTTCCCTTAGATAGAAGCACTGTTTATATAAAAATAGATATCAGCAATATTTGATAACCTCCAAAATATGTCCATCTCTTTGAAGCATCAGAGTAATAAAACCTCATGTTGTGGCTAAACAGAGATGCCCCACTGTATCATGGAAGTTGAGCTCAGGTCTCCGCTATGAATCACAGACTGGGAGGAAGGCTTACGCACAGAAAATAATTTCAAATCTTTCTATGGAGGCAACAGATTATTAAACATACGCCCCTTTGAAAGTATCCATTTTAGATCCAACTATACCATAGGGGCTCTGCTGTTAGTTACGCCCCCAATATTTGGCAAGCATCTTAGTAAGAGGGCAATTCTTTAGGAGAAATTAGTGATTTTTCTATATGTGTCATCTCTTCTATTTTAAATTAAACTTGTAATAAGAGAAATCCTGGAGCTGCTTTTGCTAGCTTCCGTCTGCAAATTCAAGTGGCCTGGCTGTTAATCTGACCCACTGGTTTTATTACTTTTAAGTCATTGGCCTGGCAAGGATATGCAGTAAGGTCATTGATTCAAAATATTGAAACGAAAAGACCAGTATGGACAGCCAGACAGCTGTCATTTTCAGAAGGAAGAACCAAAAGTGGCAGCTTCCATGGGTTTCCTAAAGTATATCTAAACCCATAAACAAACTGATGGTTTCAATAGTTGTCGATTATTTAGGCTAGGTATATTTCTGCAAATAGATTGATAGAAAATCACTCTCTTTGTACCTTTCTGTATACTGAACTGAAATGTCAAACAATGTTTTCTGCTTTCCAATCTGTCTCTTGTGAGCTACAAAACCTTCCTCCCTATGTAATAGTGATAAGGAGAAGGGAGGTGTTTGTAGTCCACATCAGGGGATCATCTAGGGTGACGATGCTGTAAAATTATAAATACAGCATAGTGAATAATCATGGCCACCCTGGGACAGAAAATGTGTTCGTAGTTGGATCACCAGGATAAAATAAAGGAAAAAAACTGTTGGAAATAATTGCAGCCACCCCATCTAAGGACTGTAAGCTGCAATATATAACATTTTTGGTTTAGATATGCTTTAAGCAAAGATGAAAACCAAATTGTGATACTGATGTGTGTGCATAAGCCTTTCCGTGCACAAGTCACTTGCCACTTTTTATTTTTCCTGCCTTCTTACACATACCTCACATAAGCACCATTAGGCTCAAGCACTGTTAGCCATGCATATCTCATTAGACTGTTACTCGCAAAGTGTGCAGCTCATTGTTGCTTTTTCTTTGTTACACAGACTATTTTTATTTTGATCAGTATTTAATGAATCTTACAATGGTTTGACACTTTAATGCATATGCTGCTTGCTTTTTTTTTCCTTTTTCTTTTTTTTATGCACTTTTTTGTATTTGTGTGCTGGTTCTGACTTGTTATACACATAGCTTCGCAGATCCACACGTATCAGTTTGTTATAGAAAAAGCGATTTCTTTAAATCTACAGAGCTGCAAAAAAGAAAAATAACACATTGAGCCTTTTACAAGTCAAACATTTATATTTATGTTTTGGGACCTTAAACATTTCTTTGCTATCGACTAAGAAAAAACACCTATTATTTTATTATGTTAACTACATGTATATTTATTTAGAAATAAACTGTCATACATTTTCTCTAATAAAAAAATGTGTACACAAGTTTGAAAGCTTTCCTTTTGTTTCAGTGTTTACTTTTGTTAAGAATGTGTGTGGATCTTTGCCTAAAGCTGGCCATACATGGTTATTTTTACTTTATTTGTTTTATTTTATTTTATTTTATTCAGCCAGCAAAAGCCATAACTTCCACACTCCTCCCCTGCAATTACTGGCCTCATAATACCTTTCACTCTCTTCCCCTGCACATACTGGCCTCATTTTACCTTCCACGCTCCTCTCCAGCACATATTGGCCTCATCATACCTTTCTACTCTCCTCTCCTGCACATACTGGCCTCATCATACCTTCCGCTCTCCTCTCCTGCATGTACTGGCCTCATCATACCTTCTACTCTCCTCTCCTGCACATACTGGCCTCATCATACCTTCCGCTCTCCTCTCCTGCACGTACTGGCCTCATCACACCTTCTATTCTCCTCTCCTGCACATACTGGCCTCATCATACCTTCCGCTCTCCTCTCCTGCACATACTGACCTCATCATACCGGCCACTCTCCTCTCCTGCACATACTGGCCTCATCATACCTTTGGCTCTCCTCTCCTGCACACACTGGCCTCATCGTACCTTCTACTCTAATTTTCTGGCCTTATTATACCTTCCACACACCTCTCCTGCTCATACTAGTCTCATCATACCTTCCACTCTCCTCTCCAGCACATACTGGTGGCCTGATCATACCTTTCACTCTCCTCTCCTGTACACACTGGCCTCATCATATCTTCCACTCTCATTTCCTGCACACACTGGCCTCATTATACCTTTCACTCACCTCTCCTGCTCATACTGGCCTCAGTATACCTTCCACTCTCCTCTCCAGCACAAACTGGCCTCATCATATCTTTCACTCTCATTTCCTGCACACACTGGCCTCATTATACCTTCCATTCTCCACTCATGCACACACTAGCCTCATCATATCATCCACTCTCCTTTCCTGCACATACTGGCATTATCATACTGTCCTTTTTTTTTCTCCTGCATGTACTGGCCTCATCATACCTTCCACACTCCTCTCCTGCACATACTGGCCTCATTATATTTTCCACACTCTTTTCCTGCACATACTGGCCTCATTATTCCTTCCACTCTCCTCTACTGCACACACTGACCTCATTATACCTTCCACACTCCTTCTGTATATACTAGCCCCATTATACCTTCCACACTCCTCTCTTGCAAATAATAGCCTCATCATACCTTCCACTCTCCTCTCTTGCACATTCTGGCCTCATCATACCTTCCACAATGTATCGCAGATGGGTGACATCACTTCTGCCCTTCTTCCTATTATGTGGATATTTAATGGCATGGTGCACGTCTGGTAACCACGCACCTGACAATGTCAAACGTATGACGAAACGCATTGGGTAGGACCAGACGTGACATCACCACGCCCCCTGGACGGCTTTACTCGTAAACGCTGCAGTTTCTTATCTTTTCTCCTTGGAGTTTTACATGTCTTACTTATACACCAATCATGTGAGTGCACATTTTTACAATAAATGGAATTCTTTTTAGACTGTGTTTATATTATGTATGCTTGTATTCATTTCATGTACATCGGTACCTGCTTACTTACCTGGAAGCTTACCTGAACAGTGATCCTTGGTGGTCTTTGCCTGGTGGGATTAATCCCCTACAAGTGCTATTGGCTTTTCCATTAGTTTGGAAGCCAACATATTCTGGTAAGCGGCAAATTTTTTCCACATTCATTGGTGTCCTCTCTCATCTTGCTTTGGGAAGATTGCAGTTTGTATCAGCATGCTGGGATTTGTGGTTCTTCCTGAATATAAGTGTTTACTTTATTATCGGATACTGTTTTCATCTTTTTTTATCATCCTTTTTATGAACTTTACTGTATTCTATGGACTTTATACACATCTAATATCATGTCATTATTTATTCTTTCATGCCATTCACCAAGGGTGTATAATTTTTATACATTGTTTATGATTTATTAATATGTCACTTGCCTTAATTATTAGAGTTATTATAGTTATATTATATATAGTAATATGTTACTTTAACACGTATTATTATTATACCTTCCGCATACTGGCCTTATACTTCCTACACTCCTCTCCTACACATTCTGGCCCCATTATACCTTCCACACTCCTCATCTGCACATACTGGCATCATCATATCTTCTACTCTCCTTTCTTGCACATACTGGCCTGATACTTTTCTCCTGCGCATATTGGCTTTATCATACCTTCCACACTCCTTTCCTACATGTCCTGGCTTCAACATACCTCCTTAACTCCTCTCCTGCACATACTGTACATCATACCCTCCTCACTCCACCTCTCTCCTGGACATACTGCCCCCAATATACCCTCTGCAGTTTTCGCTTGGGCATAATGACCCTTCATACCCTCTGCACTCTTCTCCTGTACACACTAACCTTGTCACCTTAATTTTCTGGATTGTTGGTAGTTTGATTAAAGTTTTGTTATTGCCAACACACGGAAGTGATTGTGATGTTATTGAGGGAATTGCCAACAAATGATTAAAGGTAAAGTGTAAGTATTCACTGTTTTATTACAGTGTTTACTTGAAAGTAATATTTTTTTATGACTCATGTTTTTACATACTTGTTCCTTCCTATTTTGTTATTGCATTACGTATAGAGATTTATTTATTAGCATGATCTGCTTAAAGTGGATCTATATACACACTTAACTCGCTGCTGACACAAAAGAGACCACCATATACACTGCTCAAAAAGCTAAAGGAACGCTTTGAAAACACATCAGATCTCAATGAGGAAAAATATCATGCTGGATATCTATACTGATATGGACTGGGTAAAGTGTTAGGAGCTAAAGAATGCCACATTGTTTGATGGAAATGAAAATTATCAGCCTACAGAGGGCTGAATGCAAAAGACACCCCGAAAATCAAAGTGAAAAAATGATGTACCTGGCTAGTCCATTTTTCTGAAATTTCATTGCAGCAACTCAAAATGGTACTCAGTAGTTTGTATGGCTCCACGTGCTTGTATGCATGCATGCCAAACAACGCCGGGGCATGCTCCTAATGAGACAACGGATGGTGTCCCGGGGTATTTCCTCCAGAGCTGGACCAGGGCATCCCTTAGCTTCTGAACAGACTGAGGTGCAACCTGGCGGCATTGGATGGACCGAAACCTAAAGTTCCAGAGGTGTTCTATAAGATTCAGGTCAGGCGAGCGTGAGGGTAATTCAATGGTTTTAATTCCTTCATCCTCCAGGAAATGGAACTGGCTGCCAACTTTCGCCACAAGAGGCCAGGCATTGTCGTTCACCAGGAGAAACCCAGGACCCACTGCACCAGGGTAGGGGTCTGACTTTGAGTCCAAAGATTTCATCCTGATACCTAATGGCAGTCAGGATGCCATTGTCTAGCCTGTAGGGGTCTGTGCGTCTCTCCATGGATATGCCTCCCCAGGCCATCATTGACCCACCACCAAACCGGTCATGCTGAACAATGGTACAGGCAGCATAACGTTCTCCATGCCTTCTCCAGACCCTTTCATGCCTGTCACATGTGCTCAGGGTGAACCTGCTCTCGTCTGTAAAAAGCACAGGGCGCCTGCCAATTCTGGTGTTCAATGGCAAATGCCAATCGACCTCCATGGTGCCGGGCAGTTAGCATAGGGCCCACTAAAGGACATCGGGTCCTTGGGCCACCCTTATGAAGTCGGTTTCTGATTGTTTGGTCAGAGACATTCACACCAGTGGCCTGCTGGAGGACATTATGTAGGGCTCTGGTAGAGCTTGTCCTGTTCTTCCTTGCACAAAAGAAGCAGATGTCGGTCCTACTGATGGGTTAAGGACCTTCTAAGGCCCCGTCCAGCTCTCCTAGAGTAACTGCCTGTCTTCTGGAATCACCTCCATGCTCTTGAGACACAACAAACCTTCTGGCAATGGCATGTATTGATGTGCCATCCTGGAGAAATTGGACTGCCTGTGCAACCTCTATAGGGTCCAGGTATCGCCTCATGCTACCAGTAGTGACACTAACCCAACCCAATGGAAAACTAGTGAAAAACAGTGAACCTCCACCTGTAAAACCACTCATGTTTTGGAGGTCATCTCATTGTTACCCATCTAGTGCACCTGTTGTTAACACCAAAGCAGCTGATACTGATTAACGAACCCCTCTGCTACTTAACTGACCGGATGAATATCCCAGGAGTTTAACTACTTCCCATCCGCGCTACAGCCTATATACGGCTGCAGCGCGGACTCACATTTTCGGGAGGCCGTTTTTAAACGGCCTCCCAGAAACAGTCTCCCCGCGCGCTCCCACGAGTGCGCATCGGGGAAAATCTGTGTCGGCCGTGTCCCTTGGACACAGCCGATCACAGATCATGGTGAATGGCCAATCACAGTGGCCATTCACCACGTGATCAGACCGTCCAATGAGAGATGATCTCATATGTAAACATATGAGATCATCTCTCATCGCCAGCGCTCCTGCCTCACACGGAGACTGCAGTATGAGGAAGGAGGAGAGCTGCCCAGCGCCGAGGACACAGAACAAATGTAATCAGGGCACCGATCACCAGTGCCCTGATTACTAGAGGTAAAAAAAACATACACTCAGTGCCCACAGTGCCCGCCATCAGTGCCCCCCCATCAATGCCCACAATCAGTGCCCATAGTGCTGTCAGTCAGTGCCCATCAGTGCCTGCTCATCTAGGCACTGATGAGCACTTACTGGCAGCACTATGGGCACTGAGTGTGGGCACTGATGGTGCTGCTCATCAGTGCCGCCCATCAGTGCTCATCAGTGCCACCCGTCAGTGTCCATCAGTGCCATCCGCCAGTGCCCATCAGTGCTGCCTATCAGTGCCCATCAGTGCCGCCCGTCAGTGCCGCCTCTCAGTGCCACCTCTCAGTGCCCAGCAGTGCCACCTCTCAGTGCCCAGCAGTGCCGCCTATCAGTGCTCATCAGTGCCGCCTATCAGTGCTCATCAGTGCGGCATATTAGTACCTCCTCATCAGTGCCCATAAGTGCCACCTCATCAGTGCCCATCAGTGCAGCCTATCAGTGCCCATCAGTGCCGCCTCATCAGCGCACATCAGTGAAGGAGAAAAATGTATTTTCAAAATTTACTCGCAGAAAATAAGAAAAACTTTTTTTTTTTCAAAATTTTCTGTCTTTTTTCTTTTTTTTTGTAAAAAATAAAAAACCCAGAGATGATTAAATACCACCAAAAGAAAGCTCTATTTGTGTGAAAAAAATGATAAAAATTTCATATGGGTACAGTGTAGCATGACCACGCAATTGTCATTCAAAGTGTGACAGCGCTGAAAGCTGAAAATTGGCCTGGATGGGAAGGGGGTTTAAGTGCACAGTAGGCAAGTGGTTAATTGACATGATGCTATACTCTGATTAAAAAGTGTTCCTTTAATTTTTTTGAGCAGTGTATTATCCACCTTGGCAGTTGCAGATCACAGGTCCAGGACTTTAAACAATCCAGATGCAAAAGATAAATGTCCCAGAAAAAAAAGGTTCCACGCTGCTCATCTGCTTGATCATAGAGTTATAAGCATCTCAAAAAGCACCATCCATCAGTCATCCATATGAAAACCTTGAGTGGTTTTTACTTTTGCTTACCTAAAAGGACCCTCTGAGTAAGCAATTTTCATGTGCCAAACATGTTAAAGTGGTTATATAGGCAAAAATATTTGTGCTAATGAATCCCTGCTAGATTGCCAAACTTTAGATTTAAAGCAAAGCCAAATGTCTGAGAGTGCTGACAGGTGCATTCTGGCGGGGGGGGGTGTCACCCCCTGTCAGAACACAATAGCCCAGCAGGGAGATCGCTGTACTAACATCAGATAGTTAGTACAGCAAGCTCCTCAGTTTTTTTTTTCCATTCAGCCCACTGGGTTGAACAATTGACACTGTGTACCTAGCTTAAGTCCGCTTTAGGATAAATGTCCAAGAACAAATGGGTCCACACTTCTCAATCATAGGTTAAGCAAAAGCTCAAGGGGCACAAACAGTAATTTTAGTCATCCATCTGCACTGCTAGGACCTTGAAGAAGGGGACATTCCCAAAAGCTTGATCTGAACAAATTGTATGTTATTGCAAATAAAAAAGTATCATGGTCCTCACGGACAGTACTTAATTGTTTCTGTCGCAAGTGAACTAATATGGCTACTATCACCTCAAATCATCCATCTGAAAACCATTAGGGCCAATTAACACTTTATGCTGTGACAGACGTTTTACCGCATTGAAAACTTAAAGTGGAGTTCCAGCCTAACCGCACACTCACCTGTCCCATGGTCCAGCGATCCGCCGTCTTCTCCCTCTCTGCTCTGCGGCGCCGGCATCACTGATGTGGGCACCCGGCTGTGACAGTTTGCGGCTTCACAGCTGGGTACGCACTGCGCATGCGCGAGTTTCGCTATGCGTCGTGATTGGCCGGCAATCTTCTGGGACCTCTGACATGTCCCAGAAGATTGCAGGGAGGGAGGGAGAGAGGAGAACTTCCGCTCAGGGCGCCGCGGCGCTCCGAGCGGAAGTGGGAGCGGGTACATGTCAAAACTAGGTACCCGCTCCCCCCCCCCCCCAAAAAATGACATGCCAAATGTGGCATGTCAGGGGGTTAGGACTATTTAAAGCGGAAGTTCCACTTTTGGGTGGAACTCCGCTTTAACAATTATTAGGGTTATAAGCACTTCATAATTATTAGGGTTAGTGCTACTGGGCGATAGTCATTCAAACCTAACATTGTGGAGCTCTTCAGGACAGTAGTAGTCTTAAGGCATGTTGGGACAGTCCCCTGAGAAAAGAGTTATTAACCACTTGCCTACCGGGCACTTTCACCCCCTTCCCATCCAGGCCAATTTTAAGCTTTCAGTGCTCTCACACTTTGACTGACAATTGCGCGGTCATGCTACACTGTACCCATATGAAATTTTTATCATTTTTTTCACACAAATAGAGCTTTCTTTTGGTGGTATTTAATCATCTCTGGGTTTTTTATTTTTTACAAAAAAAAGAAAAAACTCAGAAAATTTTGAAAAAAAAAAAGTTTTTCTTATTTTCTGCGAGTAAATTTTGAAAATAAATACATTTTTCTCCTTCACTGATGTGCGCTGATGAGGCGGCACTGATTGGCACTGATAGGCTGAACTGATGGGCACTGATGAGGTGGCACTTATGGGCACTGATGAGGTGGCACTTATGGGCACTGATGAGGAGGTACTAATATGCCACACTGATGAGCACTGATAGGCGGCACTGATGAGCACTGATAGGCGGCACTGATAGGTGGCACTGCTGGGCACTGAGAGGTGGCACTTCTGGGCACAGAGAGGTGGCACTGCTGGGCACTGAGAGGCAGCACTGATGGGCACTGATAGGCGGCACTGATGGGCACTGGCGGGTGGCACTGATGGACACTGACGGGTGGCACTGATGGGTGGCACTGATGAGCACTGATGGGCAGCACCATCATTGCCCACACTCAGTGCCCATAGTGCTGCCAGTCAGTGCTCATCAGTTCCTAGATGAGCAGGCACTGATGGGCACTGACTGGCAGCACTATGGGCACTGATGGGGGGCACTGATGGAGGGCACTGTGGGCACTGATGGGGGGCACTGATGGAGGGCACTGTGGGCACATTGTATTTTTTTTTTACCTCTGTAGTAATCAGGGCACTGGCGATCGGTGCCCTGATTACATTCCACTGTGTCCCCGACGGCTGATTGGTTCTCCTCCTTCCTCACACTGCAGTCTCCGTGTGAGGAAGGAGCACTGGCGATGAGAGATGATCTCATATGTTTACATATGAGATCATCTCTCATTGCATGGGCCGATCATGTGGTAAATGGCCGCTGTGATTGGCCATTTACCACGATCTGTGATTGGCTGTGTCCAAGGGACACGGCCCACACAGATTTTCCCCGATGCGCGCTCGCGGGAGCGCGCGGGGAGCCTGTCTCTGGGAGGCCGTATTAAAAACGGCCTCCCGGAAATGTGAGTCCGCGATGTAGCCATCTATTGGCTATAGCGCGGATGGCAGGTGGTTAAAGATGTTTGTCAACATCTCTGAAAGATGGTGTGCACAATCCCTAAGGACCCAGCCTGGAATATTTTTCGGGTAGGCAAACTTTTGGGGATTAACTTTCTGCAGAGATCCTCTTACCACTGCTTCAGTAACCCTGAGGGGCAGTTTACTTATGTATGTGTGAGCCTGGAACCAGGAAAGGTGTTGAAATCCTAAAAATGAGCATAAATGTGTTATGGCGCTTTTCCACTGCATGGAACCGAACGGTTCGGCTCGCTTTTGTGCTTTTCCACTGCATGGAACCGCACGGCTCTCTAAAACAGTACCACCTCGATTGTGGTTCCAAGAGGTACCATACCGGTACCATATCCCACAATCCTTTGCATGCAGTCACTACTAGCCACTGATTGGTCAGAGAATCGTTGTTATCCCACCCACTTAACTTTAGTACTACTTTAGAGGAAAAGCAAACCGTACCGAACCTTTCCAACACCGTACCATGCGGTACCAGCAGTGGAAAAGCAAACCGGGCCAAGCAGGGCCGAGTAGAGCCGAGCCGGTACTTGCAGTGGAAAAGTGCCATTAGAGCATCAGGGTGAGAAATACCCCTCAGACATTCTGCATTTCTGGTGTAATTCATGATGCTTTAATGCCCCTCTACATGATCTGTGGGTAGTTGGTGGAAAAGTGAACGATTTTTGAGAGCATAGCTAGCCTTCACCCTCCTTATGCTTGCAATGAGACTTCTCCTTGGTGCTCTGAGTTCAAATGCATCGCCAGACCTGAATGCGGAATAAGAGAGCAATCCTCTGCATTGAACCAGGGTTTCTACTTGTGGTAAATAGTGATTGTTTTAGCTGTAGCAATATCCTCCACACACTTTCTTATATAGCCCAACAGCTGATGCATATTCCTCCTGGTCCACACCTCTTACACTTGTCATTGCCATGTTAAAGCCCAGGTTTAAAAAATTAAAAGTAAGCAATTACAAAAACTGTGTAGCTTTCCAGGTGCCAGACATATGCATCCACAAAAAGCTAGAAACTGATTGAGCAGTTACGGACAGCTCTTGGCCAAGGCTTCTGATCATGTGACCATTGTGAAAGCCAGTAAAATTGTTCACATGATACAGAAGGCACGCCACCTCCCAGGCCTTAAACCCACCTAAAGTGCCTTCGGGAGGTGGTGTTAAGTGGATAAAGATCTGCTGCTTAGCACATTCAAAAAAGTCCTGTAGCACTGAGACAGTGTCACAAGGCCACACAGAAATAGTCTTTATTGTTGGTCTACTGACTTAACACAGACATGTTACTTTGCTCTGAATAAGAAAATTGGTTGTGTCTCCTTAAAGTGGAACTAAACCCTCCTATCATTTTCAGCCAAGGTAGCTGTCTTCAACTGCCATGATGCTACACATGTGATCAGTTATGACACCAGCCATTTTATGGTTTGACAGTTTGATTGTGAGCAAAATGTGACAGTTACATTCCCAGCATGTGAAGAGAATGTAACTGTTTATTGAAACTGTTAAATTAGGGGGTTTCAATGGGCTCATTAGCCACTGGATCATTTTCCGAAGCGGTGAGAGGGGTAATTCCCCCCCACCCCCCATCACTCACTGGTGTATTTTGGGCTTACTGTTTCCCCTAACGGTGCAGCCGGCTGGTCACAGAAGCAGTGAAAGACTAGATCATCTCTGATTGTCTCTATGGAGTTGGAGGACTGGAGCGATGTCATGATGTCACTTCCGGTCTAAGGCCGAAGTAAGCAAATTTTTTTTTAAAGCAAAAGATAAAAAAAATGGCCTTTTTTGATCTTTTGCTTTTAAAGGTAAAGGAGAGATTTGGGGTCTTTTTGATCCCGGATCTCTCCATAAAGAGGACCTGTCATCCTTATTTCTCTTACAAGGGATGTTTACTATCCTTGTAATAGGAAAAAAGTGTTAAAAAAGAATAAAGGGACAAAAAAATTTACAGAGCCCCCATCCCTCTGTGCTCGTGCGCAGAAGCGAATGCATACGTAACTCACGCATATATATCTAAACGGCGTTCGCACCTCACATGTAGTATATTGCCGAGAACGTTACAACGAGAGCAATAATTCTAGCGCTAGACCTCTGCTGTAACTCTAAACAGGTATCCTGTCAAGGCCTTTAAAGCATCGCCTACGGAGATTTTTAAGTACTGTAGTTTGACGCGATTCCAAGAGCGCGTGCAATTTTAAAAACGCAACATGTTAGATATCTATTTACTCAGCGTTTCATCATCTTTCATATTATGTAAACAAATCGGGGTGTATATTGTTTTTTTTAATTCGTTAAATGTATTTTCTTTTTTTTTTTAAAAATTGCATTTGAAAAACAGCATCCTTCCTAATTATTTTTAAATGTTGCCTTCTATTCTATTTTTACATTTCATTTTACTTAAAAAAAGGAAGAAAAGCAGTTCTGACACAATCCCCATGTACAAGGATGTTGCTATGTAACATGTTACCTTTCATTTGCAACATTCTTCTCACTAGATAATTACACGTTTTCTTTTTTTCTTTTACCGATGACACTTTAACCATTATTTATTTCATGTTTAATTATTTTCCAAGGCGTGGTAATGAAATGTTTGTCATAAGGATGATTACCAGGGTGACTTGTTTGCAGCTATTTGGTACATTCTTTAATTGCATTTCCTAATTTCCGGTCAACTGATTTTCATGTCTTTCAACAGACATTGTTTTACATACTGCATGCACCGGGAAACTTTCCAACTAAGAATTAGAGGTCAGAATAATGTGGCCTTGACACTAGTATATACTGTACAATTTATCATTACTTATTATTCCACTTACCTTGTGTTCATGTACTTTAAAATATGCTGGTACATCTCCATAGGGATTAGTTGATGTGAAAAAAAAAACAATATGTGGTCATGTAGCCTTATAGAGCATAATACTATAAACTCTTGACACTAGCACATGTATTTAAACCCTAACAACAAACACACACTATATTGTCAAGAGTATTGGGAAGCCTGCCTTTACACGCACATGAACTTTAATGGAATCTCAGTCTTAGTCCGTAGGGTTTAATATTGAGTTGGCAGCTATAGCAGCTTCAACTCTTCTGGGAAGGCTGTCCACAAGGTTTAGGAGTGTCTATGGGAATGTTTGACCGTTCTTCCAGAAGCGCATTTGTGAGGTCAGGCACTGATATTGGATGAGGAGGCCTGGCTCACAATCTCCACTATAAATTATCCCAAAGATGTTTTATTGGGTTGAGGTCAGGACTCTGTGCAGGCCAGTCAAGTTCCTCCACCCCAAACTCGCTCATCCATGTCTTTACTGACCTTGCTTTGTGCACTGTTGCGCACTGTGCTGTAATGTTGGAACAGGAAGGGGCCATCCCAAAACTGTACCCACAAAGTTGAGAGAATGAAATTGTCCAAAATGTCTTGGTATGCTGACACCTTAAGAGTTCCCTTCAATGGAACTAAGGGGCCAAGCCCAATCCCTGAAAAATGACCCCACACCATAATCCTCCCTCCACCAAATGATTTGTACCAGTGCACAAAGCAAGGTTCATAAATACGTGGATGAGCGAGTTTGGGGCCTGATAGAACACATTTGGGATGAATTAGAGCAGAGACTGCGAGCCAGGCCTTCTTGTCCAACATCAGTGCCTGACTTCACAAATGCGCTTCTAGAAGAATGGTCAAACATTCCCATAGACGCACTCCTAAATCTGGTGGACAGCCTTCCCAGAAGTTGTTATAGCTGCAAAGGATGGGCCAATTCAATATTGAACCCTATGGACTAAGACTGGGATGCCATTAACATTCACAAGTGTTTAAAGGCAGATGTCCCAATACTTTTGAAAATATAGTGTATCTTATTAGCTTCCTTTTAGTCAGTTAATTATAGCATTGCACATGGTATGTTAAATGTGTTCATTAATTGGAAAAAAAAAGAAATCTGTTAGAAATTTAGAGCTGTCCAAAGTACACTTCTTGTGTTATCTCAAGGAGCCTAATTAGCCCTCCTAGAACTTATTTTGGACTTCAGAATAACTAGTGTCTATGTCATAAAGATGAGGAAAGTGGGAAAGTTTGAGTAGCTTAGCAAAAGATAACTGGGCAGGACTGAAGCCATAATCCACAAAATGCTGTGTTGTCAGTCCACAATATGATTTATGAGCTTTATGGCAAATCAGTAGGTATTTTTTGCAAGGTCTTTAAAATGGTAAACATGGGGAAAATGTGCAGAGATGTATTATAAATGCATTTTCCCCATGAATGTGAGAGGCTCATTATTTAACACATGGGTGTCCAACCTTTTGGCTTCTCTGGGCCACATTGAGTGTAGAGAAATTTTCTCGGGCCCCATATAAAATATATACTATAGTTAAGGTATATAAGTAATAAAACGCTGCTGCGCCCTTCCCGGGCTGCTGCGCCCCCTATCCAGCACTAATTTAACAAAACTAGTGGATGATCCCCTCCGAGGCAGCCTCTGCCTACAGTTAGATGGAAGCCACTGTGGCCATGCCCCCAACTCAACTTCCTTACTCCCCAGCAAAAAAAAATAAAATAAAAATTATCAGGGGGCAGTGGGCCGCATCGCCTGCTGTTCCGGGCCGCATGTGGCCCCCGGGCCGCAGGTTGGACATGCCTGATTTAACACATCTATCAGTTATTGATATAGTCGATTTTAAAATAATGATCTACTGTATGTATCTAAACTACATACCAACACCATACTGATAATATGTTTGGATAGAAGTAGAACACTAAATCTAGGGCACAAGGATAAAACAGAATGGGATTAGAAATGAACTAAACCTGCAACTGGAAGTGTACAGCTGATGCAAGATATCCAGCAACAACTAGAGGATGGTATTCAGGACTCAGGAGCAGATATGGATGAACCACTTGAGTACCAGCCTGTATTACCCTTTCATTACCAGACCATTTTTCACTTTCCAGTACTGTAAAAGCTTGACTGACAATTACTTGGTTCTCCAACACTATACCCAAATTAATATTGTACCATTTTTTTTTAAACAAATGGGGCTTTCTTTTGGTTGTATTTTATAACCACTGTTTTATTATTTTATTCCGTAAAGGGTCTTATATAGCACAGTTTTTTTTAATTTTTTATTACTTTAACCACTTTACCACTGGAGGATTTTACTGTCTTACGTCCAGGTCACCATCATACGTCCTTCTCTCCATCATCCTACTGTATGTGACCTGTACATTACCCCTAGCATTTTTATTTGGTATGTTTTATAACCAAAAATAGGGGAAACATTCTTTTTCCCCAAAAATGTTTGGTCTTATCTTCCTTTTTAACCACTTGCCGACCAGTCGCGTTGACTGTACTGCGGCAAAGTGGTTTGTTATCGTCTGGCGACGTAGACCTACGTCACCAGACAATCCCCTCTCTCGGCGGCGCGCGCGCGCCGCCTGAGGCTCGCTCCCGCTGTATTCAGTTACAGCGGGAGTCGGGCCAGGGGAGGAGCGGCGGTGATCACCGCTGCTCTTCCCCGATCGTCGGGGATCTAGTGTGGAAATCCTCTCTAATAAAAATTTACCCCTTCCCTGCCAGTGTCATTTTTACAGTAACAGTGCATATGTAAAGCACTGATTACTGTAGTAATGTCACTGGTACCCCAAAAGTGTCAAAAATCTCAGTCAAGGGTCCGATCTGTCCGCCGCAATGTCGCAGTCCCGGAAAAAAAATCGCAGATCGCCACCATTACTCGTTAAAAAAAAAAACACCAAAAATGACATAAATCTTTCCCGTAGTTAGTAAACGCGATAACTTATGCGCAAACCAATCAAAATACGCTTATTGCAATTTTTTCTACCAAAAATATATAGCAGAAAACAAATTGGCCTGAAATGTTAAAAAATGTTGATTTTTACATTTAGCAGAATGTGAAAGATATTGTTTTTCTTTTTTTTTTTTCAAAATGGTCGTTCTTTTTTTTGCTTATAGCGCAAAAAATAAAAATGGTACAGGTGATCAAATATCACCAAAAGAAAGCTCTATTTGTAGGGAAAAAAGGACATTCATTTTATTACATCATCGCACGACTGCGCAATTGTCCGTTAAATTAACGCAGTGCTGAATCGCAAAATAGGGCCTGGTCAGGAAGGGGGCAAATCCTTCCGGTCTTAAAGTGGTTAAAAGAAAGAGAAAACTGGAATGATTTTTCTTACATTTTCCATAGCAGAGAAATGAAATGTTTATTTTGCCAGCCACAATTGGACCATGTAAAGGTTAAAGTTTATTTAAACCCTAGCAACGAGCTTCTCTTATTTGCCACTTTTTGATCTGTTAAAGCATATCTGTAGTCAAAATGTCTTCATTTCTGCATTGTACGTCACTTTTTTTTTTTAAAGGTAACTTTATTGAACAGAACAAACAAAAATATACAATTCCAATGCAGTATAAAAGAGAAGGAATATACACAGAAGTGTCTTCAATCAGATGCCCACATAGGGCACAATATATACAGGTCATATATAAGAAAAAGAACAGCCACAGAAGGGGCATGGAAAGAGCAATAATAAATCACCCGGGGGGGATATGGGGCAGAGGGGGAGGGGAAGGGGGAGGAGAGGGGCAGACTAACAGGGAGAGTATGTATATCAAATATAAAATGAGAAAACCTGCAATGACATCTCTTAAGCAGAATCAGTAACCGGAGAGGCAGTGAGGTCAGAATCTACCCAGAAGGACCAGATTTTGCTGAACTTTTTAGGACAACCTCTAGCCTCATAGGTCATTTTGTAGACAGGCAGTACTTGGTTAATAAGAGAAATCCAAAATGGAACGTCAGGGGGATTAGTAGATTTCCAGCGTAGCGCTATAGCCTTCCTAGCATAAAAGAAGGTCAGGCGTAAAAACAATTTAGTGCGAGCAGGAGCATCCTCATCATCTACATACCCCAACAGACAGCAAAGGGGGCTACAAATATTAGACAGCTGGGTGATGTCAGCAATAAAGGCCAAAAGTTGCGGATAGATGGACAGTCCCAGTCCCGCTCCTCTCTGTCAAGCCCTCCACTGGCTTCCGCTCACCCAACGAATCAAATTCAAAATACTAACAACATCTTACAAATCCATCCACAGCTTAGCCCCCAACTACATCACTAGCCTAGTCTCAAAATACCAACCTAATCGCTCTCTTAGTTCCTCTCAAAACCTCCTGCTCTCTAGCTCCCTTGTCACCTCCTCCCATGCTCGCCTCCAGGACTTTACCAGAGCCTCTCCAATCCTGTGGAACTCCTTACCCTTATCTGTCCGATTATCTCCTACTCTATTAGCTTTTAGGCGATCTCTGAAAACCCTCCTATCCTACCCACACCTAACAACTCTACCTCCATTGTATCCATCATCCCATCTTCCTCGGTTACTGCCTTTTGTTTCACTTGACCCTCCCTTCTAGATTGTAAGCTCTATGAGCACGGCCCTCTGATTCCCCCTGTATTGAATTGTACTGTAACTGTATTGTCTTCCACCACACTGTAAAGCGCTGCGCAAACTGTTGGCGCTACATAAATCCTGTATAGTAATAATAATAACATATGGAAAAAGGTACCCTCATCAACATTACACTTCGAGCATACAGGGGATGACAATTTACCTATTCTATGCAAAAATCGAGGAGTAAAGTAGGCTCTGTATAAAAACTTTAATTGTATAACTCTATCCCTAGAAGAGGTAACTACTGGAATTTGTTCAGGAAGGATATCTTGCCACACCTCTTCTGACAGGGCCGGAATGTTCTCCTGCCACTGAGACTCAACCGCCACCAGTCTCTTAGATTTAGAATGCAAAAGCCTTTTGTAATACGTAGAGACAAGCTTCTCATGCGACGAGTAGGAGAGGAGATTCTCCAGAGCGGTAGATTCAATTGAGACATCACGGAGGCCAAATTGCGCGGCCGCTGTATGTCTCAGCTGTAAGTAACGGTAGTGTGCAGTAGAGGGTAGATCAAAGAAGGATTGCATATCTGCAAAGGATTGAAAAACACCACGTAGATATAAGTGGGAGATTGATTTCACCCCATGTCTGGCCCAAAAGAGACCATCATCCCGATGAAAAAACTCTCGCAATCTCGGTTATGCCAAAGGGGAGCGTTAGGGGAATAGATCTCCAAAGACCTGGATCCATCCAGGTCCGCGGCTGCACAAACTCTGAAAGTGACAGATATTATAGTAGTATTTGGCCTACCCATGGTAGAGCGAGGGTGAAGTAAGTTTTGTAGTGATTCAAAGGAAGTGAAGATGGCTGCCTCCAAAGCATTATTCTCCTCTGGGTGAAACCACCAGTGAGCATGAGCTAATTGAGAGGCAATATAATAAAGGCGGAGGTTGGGTGCTGAAAAACCCCCCCGCAGCAACTGGCAGCTGCAGGGCATCTCTAGCCACCCTAGCCGCCTGACCCCCCCACACAAAGGAGGTCAGGAGCAAGTCTACCTCTTGAAAGCGATGCTTAGAAACATATACTGGAGAATTGCCCAGTATATATAAAAAGCGTGGAAGGAAAATCATTTTAAAAATGTTAATTCTACCTAGCACCGTAAGGGGAAGTGTGGACCAAAGCCTCAAGGAGGCCTTAAGCCGAGCAACCAGGGGGTCCCGATGGTTTGCAAAGAATCGAGATAAGGGGAGTTGAACTTCAATCCCCAAATACCGAAACCTATCGACCACTTGAAGAGGACAAGAGGCGAGAGGGGAGGTAAGGCCTGTGGATCCAGGGGGAACAGATTAGACTTATTCCAGTTCACCCTAAAACCTGAAAAATGACCAAACCGGTCTATCACTGCAAGCAGTGCCGGGAGAGACTTATAAGGGTCCGCAAGATACACCAGCATGTCATCTGCGTAAAGGGAGACTTTTTTTTCCAGGCCATTAATCACAAAACCCACAATATCCGTGTGAAGACGGATCTGTGCGTCTAAAGGCTCAATGGCAAGGGCAAATAATAATGGGGACAGGGGGCAAGAAATGGAAAATGTCCCAGACACATAGTTATTCACTCTAATGCGGGCCCGGGGTTGGTAATACAGGAGCCGCACCCAGCCTATAAACCCATCCCCAAAACCGAATTTAGCCAAAACCTCTAATAAATATGGCCATTCGACTGAGTCAAAAGCCTTGTGGGTGTCCAGGGCCACGACAACCCTGGACCCCACAAAGTCATGAGTAGCCTGAAGGTTAGTAAAAAGCCTTCGTAAGTTGATGGATGTGGACCTCCCGGGAATAAACCCCGTCTGATCCGCCCCCACCAAGTCCGTGACAACCGTATTCAGATGTCTAGCAAGGACTTTGGCCAAAATCTTCACATCAGAGTATTAATCAGAGATATAGGGCGGTACTCCCGATAATGCAAATACCATTCTATGGGAAAACCATCTAGACCAGGAGTCTTATTACGAGCAAATGTAGCAAGAGCAGTAGCTATCTCATGCGAAGTCAGAGGCGAGTCTAAAAAGGCTGTTTGTTCAGCAGGCAACTTTGGGAGAGTAATATCGTATAAAAAGTCATCAAGTTCAACAATGGTGTAGTGGGCCCTAGTGCTATATAAAGACGAATAAAAGGAAACAAAACTCACAACTACCTCAGGGGTTTGCTCTACCAGAACACCGGCAGGATTGGTGATCCGAGGAATAGCACTAGGCTGGTATTCTGGTCTAGCAAGATAGGCCAGGAGGCGGCTGTTCTTATCCCTAAGTTCAAATATCCTCTGATTCTGGTACAGGAGCTTTTTTTGCGTACGTTCAATAAGAACAAGGTCCAAGTCACAGCCCTAGACCTCCAGGATGCATGGTTCTGCGGAGTGGGGTCGTCAGTATAGTGGCGTTCGGCCATGTGCAGTGCCTGCTCAGCATCAGCCAATTTAGACTGACGAGCCTTCCTGGCGCCACCAATGGCCAAAGAGAACGTACCCCGCATGGTCGCCTTAAAGGCATCCCAGACAGTCAGTGCCAAAGCAGTCTGTTCATTGAGCGCCCACTATGCATTCATCTCGGCCAGCCCTTGATCGGCAACTGCCGGGTCAGCCAGCCACGAAGGGCTTAGCCTCCAGAGTTTGTAATTAGGGGGGGTCCCCAAGGCGAGATCCACCAACAAAGAAGAGTGAGCAGATACCACCCGGGGGAGTAACCTGATCTCCGAGAGGAGACCCAACAGTTCCTGGGGAAGCAGGCAGAGATCAATCCGGGATAATGTATTATGTGTGCCGGAATAACAGGAGTATTCCAAAATCCCACCATGTTTCCTCCTCCAGGTGTCCAGGAGATCCAGTTATTCCAAGTAGGAGGAGTGTGAGGAGAAGATACGTTACCGGACCTGTCTAATGCATTGTCAAGGACTGTGTTAAAGTCCCCTGCTATAATAAGAGGTCCCTCTGGCATTTCCAAAATCAAGCCCAGAATACGATCAAAAAGTAATTTGGTAAATGGCAGAGGGATGTATACATTGACCAAGGTATAGGGTTTGCCCAAAAATTCAAAAACAAGGATAATAAAGCACCCAGAAGGGTCAGTTTTAAGCTGTTTGATCGTAATAGGGACCAATTTAGCTATCAGATTTGAAGTGCCGCGTGCATAAGAGGAGTAAGTGGAATGCAGCACGTAAGCAATATGTGCCCTTTTAAGAGCCCTCACCCTGGACCCCTGAAGGTGTGTTTCCTGTAAAAGGACAATGTGCGGACTATGCCGCTTCAAATACTCAAACACCAGAGAACGCCTAACCTTGGAGTTAAGCCCCCTGACGTTCCATGAAATTATGCGTAGATTAGATATATCAAAAGACAATGAAATACTGTTGGCGACAGAAAGTCTCCCAGGGAAGGAGGCAGCTCCCTGACCGCCAAGGTGGCATACCATAGTGAAAAATACCAATATGAGGCTATAGAAAACAGTACATACGTCATTGCAGAAGGGGATGGGAAAAGCGGTACATGGGAGTCCCGTGAGACAAGACAACACCAGAGAGACAAAAATGAAACCAGATCCCACAAAAAAGAGAAGTGAAGAAAACAACAAAATACCAACCCCACCCTAACCCACCCGGCCCTCAGGTCCCAACAGTTGAGAGCTTTAAATCCCATAACAAGCAGGAAAGAATTTGGGGGAAACGTGGATCTGCCCGTCCGAAAGCAGACAGATAGTCAAAAAAGAAGGGTAGGGGGAACTCAATCCCAAATGTGCCCTTCCTGTAAGAACAAAAAATACAGAAGGATTACCCGACATCAGAGAGGCAGATAGGAGAAGACCACAAAGGCACATCGGTGAAGAGGTGTGGAAAGATGCCAGGCTCAGAGGCATTTCAGCTATCATCGTGGAGGAGACCGACGATCCTGCGATCTGCGGCCCAGCAAATCCACCCATTGAGCAGCTTCCTGAGGATCCTGGAAGAAGTGAGCTTTGCTCTGGTAGATGATGCGTAAACGGCCAGGATAAAGCATACTGTATGGCAGTTATAATTCACGCAACCTTTTCTTAACAGCAATAAATGAGGCCCTTTGCTTCTGGCTGGCAGCAGAAAAGTCAGGAAAGATGGAGATAACATCACTGTTGTAAAGAATGTGGCCTTTGTCCCTGGAGGCCCGAAGCACAGCCTCTCTGTCACGGAAATTTAATAGTTTAATAAGAATAGGATGAGGCGGCGCCCCCGGTGGTAGAGGGCGCAATGGCACCCTATGCGCCCTTTCAATAGTGAATAATTGGGAGAAAATATTAGCCCCAAATGTAGCAGTGAGCCAATGTTCCATAAAAGATTCAGGAGCTTTGCCCTCAGACCCCTCAGGGAATCCTAAGAAACGTAGATTGTTTCGCAGCAGGCGATCCTCCATATCAGTGAGCTTGTCAGTAGTAACAACCTGGCCTCTCTGCAAATCTGACACATTGGCTTGCATAGGGCGGTGGGCATCTTCCAGGTCACTTATACGTTGCTCAGCATTCCTTACCCTATGGCGGAGATTATGAACATCTTGCTTCAAAAATTACAGGTCCATCGGCACAAAATCAATCTGGGTAGTGAGGGATGCCTGACAGTGTTGAATAGCATCCATAATAGCAGACAGGGTGGGCTCAGGCCTTTCATCAGGGGCATCCGGCTCAGACTGAGTGGGGGAACCCAGCGGAGGGGAGGGCAGGGTACTCACAGTGGTGTGCGTTGTGGAAGTCCCAGCCAGTTCACTGTCCCCCTCGGTGTGAAGGAAAGCCGCCTGTGTGCGCTGTGTGGAGGAGCGCGCGGCCGGAGTCCCCATCACATGAAGCAGGCCGGCGCCATCTTGGCATGTAGCAGGCTTGAAGGTCGGCGGCTTGAAACCCAGCGCCGTTTGGCCAAGATGGCCGATTTTCACCATGCCCGCAGGTGCCCTGGAGTATCAGGAGAGGAATGGTGGTCATGGTAGGTGAGTATCTTGTCGGGGTCCGCAAGGATTACAGAAGGATCCGGGCAATGAGGACGGAGCTCCGAAGCTGCGCTGTTATCACATCCGGTAGCCGGCCACACGTCACATATTTTTAGCCTTCTATTAATCTGAATTCTCTTAAAATCTGTAAGGTTACTTTGTGAAGATCCCCACACATTTACTTCTGTGACATGTATTCACTATGCCCTGTGAATAGGCACTGCTGTGTCACACATCTCACAAAGCCTGCTATCTGAACTACAGAGGTGCTGAGGGGAGGAGTTTCAGGAGGCGGTGTCATTACAGGAAATACAACTTTCAGACAGCAAGGTACCATGGGATGTGTAGTCCATAGAAATTGAATGTAAACAGCAAAGGAGAAGCTGCAAAGCATGCAGGGAATCCATGTAGTTAGGGAATGAGATGGGCAACAGACAGACAGCACTTACTACATAAATGGAAATTTTTACAGTAAGCTTATATTGGATTGTCAAATATAACAATTGTTTTTATTCTTTTTACACTGCTAATGTTATAAAATGAAAGTGTATGCCATGACCACAGATTTTCTTTAAATACAGCATGAAAAGCTGTTTGATAAGTGCAAAAATACTGTTGAGGAGTCTAATTAGACTTCCTAGTTCTTATTTTATGTTGAATATATTTTTATTTATAACGAAAATGAGAACATAAAATAACAAGGGAGTCATACAATAACCAGGTTACTCAAGGCAACCATTCACATATAAAGTAATTCACTGTAGGAAATCCCTACACAGAGGGAACCAGGATGTATAGTTTCAGTATTCTAGTTCTTATTTTAGACTTCAGAATAATTAGGGATCTATTTTTTTCATTAATTCACTGTTCAAATGTTTCAAGCATTTACGCAGCCTTCAGGACTAACTCCCATAATATGTTTATTTTGTTGATTCTCAGCTATATCTAGTGGCCTTAATGCAGTATTTTTCTGAAACACATACAGCAAAATACTACATTGGCCACTAGATGGAGCTAACGATCACAGGAAATAAGCATATTAGAAAAATGATAGAGATTACTTGTGACAGCAGTGCTAATGGTTGAGACATTTATATAGCAATTTTTTTTTTTTATAAAAATACCCTTTAGTGCCTTTTTGTGGCAAATAGGGTAGAGGGAGGGTTTGAACATTTTAGCAGAAGATGTCTGGGCAGGGCTGACACTTCTCTGCACTGCACTGCTTTGGAATTCTGGCACATCAACAGGTCAGGGTGTTTAAAGTGGAGTTCCACCCTAAAATGTGACTTGGGTCCATCTTCATGCCCGGGGTCACTTGAAAAACAAATGGATAATAGCAATTTTTTTTTTTTTTACTTACCTTGTTTAGAAGATAATATACTTACCTTACTTCCTCTTCCTCCCCTCGGTGGCCATGGCCCGTCGTCACTTCCTGGCTTGCAATGATTCCTGGGAGCTGAACGTCATCGCTCCCAGGAATCAATGCGCCTGCACCGGCCCCGACGTCAGTTCCGGTGCAGGCGCTGTCATACCTTGCTAAACAGCTTCTGGGCATGCCCAGAAGCTGTGCAGGGATGACGCTGAAGCACCGGAAGTGACGGCGGGGCCAGTGCAGTGCATCGTGGGACCGAAGATGGAAGAGAATGCAGAAGAGGATCACGCTGGCTTCAAGCTGCCCACACCTGAGATGGCAGCGCTGGACAAGACATTTTCAAGGTAAGTATTTCTTCTTGCAGGTAAGTGCAACCCGGGACAGTTCAGAGGCTATCCATTGTGGAATGCACTAGCCCTGACTGTCCTGGGGGTATTTTTATGTATTTTTTTTTTTTTTTTTAGGCGGAACTCCACTTTAAAGCGGTATAACATGGGGAGATGTCCATGTATTGCAGAGATTTACTGCATGTCTTTTATTTTTCCCAGACATAAAAGCAATATCAAGTGCCGAGCATCATGTAGAGAACTTGTCATTCCATGCAGATATTTTCCAACGTGTTGAAAAATCTTCACCTAGTTTACCCCCAGAGCAATGCCTGTTCTGTATAAATAAGGGAACACGCATTTAATTTTCAATCCATGTGACCAACATCCGGATATTCTTATTTATGGAATTTATTTAATGACAAAGATGCTGACAATTAACAGAAATCATTAAAGTTGTTACTCATAGATATTGTATGCAGTCCTAACCCTCAAACAAGTGATAATTACATATGAAACAGGGTGATCCCTGACGTGAATGAATAATAGATCATAATCATTGTTAAATATAATTTTGGCAGCAAGATAAATTATTCAGCAATAAAAAATCTTCAGAGAGCACTGTTATCCTACAACTTCCTACAGGAAAGCAGCCACTTCCTCGCATACAGCAATTTCCTTAATATTTTAGATTCAAGATAACACCATTCTTCACAGGGCTGCTTAATGCATAGGAAGAATGGAGCAGATGCTGTGGACCCACCACTAAAAGTAGTGCTGACTTGTATCAGATAACAATTGCATTTTTACTCTCAAGTTTTAGGCTTGATTCACACCTATGCATGTTGCTTTTGAGGGTTTCTGTAGTGCTTTTTGCTGTGCTTTCCACATTTTTTTTACTGTGATTTTGCCACAATTTTACCAGGATTTGCGTTTTTAATGCTTTTTTTTTTGGGGGGGGGGGATTTGTTGTTGGGCAGATTTAAAAATTCTAATTTAGATTGCATTTAAAAAAAGACCCTTTCCAAATACGCGGAGGCACAAAAATGCATTGATTTAAATGTGTTCCATAGGAACCCATCTTAAAAAAATGGGATTTCTGACTAACCGTAAAATCCATTTCTCTGATGTTCATTGACAGACACAGCTTCTGGTAGTCTTACTGATTGGGTTATACTGCCCCCTACAGGAGTAGGACACTAGGCAGAAGAAAATTCTGGCTACAACCTTGGGCAGTCCCATGGGGGTATACTCCTTCTCTCTGCTAAAACCACTCAGTTTTGTTACAAGCAGTGTCAGCAGAATTATAACTCCACAGAGGGGTGGGTGTTGTGTCCATCAATGAACATCAGAGAAATGGATTTTACGGTAAGTCAAAAATCCCATTTTCTCTTTTGTTCATTGACGGACACAGCTTCTGGTATTAACCATTGGACGTCCCAAAGCAGTGTTAAACATGAGGGGTGGCAACAGCAAAAAACTCCCAAGGCTAAACATTAGCCAACCAGGCAACAGGGGCTCAACCAAACAACTGGGCCTACCTGAAAAAAACAATACTCCCTCAAAGAGGATCAGATCCTCTTAAACAGCAGCCTGCAAAACCTTGCAGCTAAGGTCAACACATCCACCTTAAAAAGTTTGTAAAAATGTCCACCGATGACCAGGTGACCGCCTTGCATGCCTGCGTCACTGATGCCTGATGACGGAAGGCCCAGGAGGCACTAAGCGCCCTAGTAGAGTTGGCCTTGACAGGGAAAGGAGGAACCTGATCCCTGATGGAATAGGCCTGAACCACCATCTCTCTGAGCCATCTAAAAATGGTCGCAGAGGAAGTGGAAAACCCTTTACGAGGTCATCTGTGAGCACAAATAGAGAGTCTGATTTCCTGAAAGACTCTGTAGCTGCCAGGTACACCCTAATTGCCCAGACCACATTCAAGGCATGCAAGGCAATATCCTTCGAATGTTTAGGCCTAGGACACAAGGAAGGCAACACAATGTCTATATTCAAATGAAAATCAGAGACCACCTTAGGAAGGAATGATGGACAGGAGTGAAGCCCCACCATATCCCTGTGAATCCCCAGATAAGGTGAATGACAGGATAACGCTGCCAGGTCGAGCACCCACACAGAGTTGATAGTCACCAAAAAAGGCCACTGTCTGGGACAGTGTAAGCAGGGGAAACTCCCGAAGACTCTCAAAAGGAGACTTCTGGAGAACCGAAAGTACCAAATTGAGGTCCCAAGGCAGCAAAGGAGACCACAGCGGAAGGACCAAGTGCTGAACACCCTGAAGAGAGGTACGCACCAGAGATGTAGCCAAGGTTCATTGGAAGAAAACCGCCAAGGCCGACACCTGGCCCTTGATAGTACTCAAGGTCAACTTCTGTTCAACCCTCTATCGAAGGAAGGTAAAGATCCGAGTCACCGAAAAAGAGCGAGGAGGAACCCCAAGGGATTCACCCCACGCAATGTACGTCTTCCACGTACAATGGTAGATCTTCCAAGAAGTAGATTTCCTAGCTTTTAACAGCATAGGAATCACTGATTCAGACAATCCCCTATCCTTCAGCACCTGGCTTTCAACAGCCAAGCTGTCAAAGCCAGCGACTGTAAAGTAGGCTGGAAGATTTGCCCTTGGGACAGCAGATCCTCCCTGAGAGGAAGGCCTCCAAGGATTCGTCAGCAACCAGCCGCACTAGGTCTGCGTACTAGGCCCGGTGGGGCCAGCTTGAGGCCACTAAAATGACCGGAATCCCTTCTGCCTCGAGTCTGTAGAGGTCTTGGCAGGAGCTTGAGAGGAGGGAAGGCGAAAATCTGACTATATTGACCCCACGGGGCCACTAGCGCGTCTGTGGCGTCAGCCAGAGGATCCCGTGACCGAGCCACTAACCTATGTACCTTACCGTTGAGCCGAGCCACCAACAGATCCACCTCGGGGATGTCCCACCGGAGATACAACTGAGGAAACACTACCAGATGAAGAGACCATTCCCCCTGGACTAAGCCTGCCGACTGAAGTAATCCTCGTGCCAATGTTCCATTCCGAGAAAGTAAACTGCATGAAGAGCTGGAAGGAAACATTCTGCCCATTTGAGAATGCTACCTCCAGAGCCACCAGGACACTTTTTGTGCCCCCTTGGAGATTGACATAAGCCACAGCCATGATATTGTCTACTTGAATGTGCACTGGACAGCTTTGTAGATGATCCATCCAATGTTCCAGGCACAGCCTGATCGCACCTAACTCAGGACATTGAGCAGTACTTTGGATTCCTCCAGGGACCAGACCCCCTGAGCAGAACTTCTGCTGAGGATGCCTCCCTACTGGGACAGGCTGGCATTCATGGCTGACCACTGTCCAATACAAGAGTAGGAAGGATTTTGCCCTGCCGGAGCGCTGGGAGACAAAGCCAGCAAATCAGGGACTCTTTCATACCTCGGCTCAGCTGGATTTGGTTGTCCAGAGATCGTGGATTCTCAACCCATGTGATGAGAATCTCCTGTTGCAGGGACCCCGCATGGAACTGTGCAAACCGAACTGCCTCGAAGGTTGACACCATCAGGCCCAGTACCCACATACAAGTCCGGAAGGATGACCATCGGCTGGTAAGCAGGAGACGAACTACAACCTGCAGTTTTTCTGGACGAAGAAATAAGACTAAGGCTAAGACCATGTCCAGAGTCAGCCCCAGATAGTCTAGTTTCGTAGAAGGGACCAAGGCTGACTTCCGAAAATTAAGAATCCAGCCAAACTCCTTCAGAGTTCGTATGGTAATCTCCAGGTTTTCCGCCAGCGCAACAGAAGACTGCACGCAGAAGGAGATTGTATCAATAGTCAAGTACTGCTATCCCCCCGCTGGTGTAACAATGCTAGTACCAGGGCCAACACTGCAGTGAAGACCCAGGGAGCAAAGGAGAGACCAAATAGTAATGCACCAAACTGATAATGTTCCTCTCCCAATGCAAAGTGGGGGAATCGTTGGGGACCGACACATATTGGAATGTGAAGGTAGGCATCTTTGATTTCTTTGGTGGCAAGAAAATCCCCCTGATGCAGGGAAGCCACCACTGTGCGAATGGACTCCATCCCGAACTTCTGCACCCGCACAAAGCAGTTTGGCGCCTTGAAGTCTAGGAATGGATGAACCTTGCCCTCCTTCCTGGGAACTGTAAACAGGTTGAGTAAAAACCCTGAAAAACGTTCCACAATCGGAACCGGGACAATCAATAGATCTTGCACTGCCCCAAAGAGGGCCTGTAAGTGGACTGGGGACAGTTACATGTTGGAAGGAAAGTACCTTTCCGGAGGGCGACCACGAAACTCGATCTTGTATCCGGATCATATGACTTTGTGGATCCACTTGTCATGTATCAGGGAAGTCCACGGGTCCAGGAACCAGCGAAGATGTCCTCCCCACCACAGATATGGGTGAGGGTGCACCTTCATGCTGAAGGAGCCTTGTCTGCGGGTCTGGAGAAGCTCACTCTCGACTTGCCAGACCAAGGTCACTTGGATCCATCAGAGGAGGCCCCGAAAGGCTTCAATCCCTTGTCAGTTGATCCTGAGGGATGAAAAAACTTCTTATGAGCCGAAAAGGAGGGCCCCCATTTGCAAAAAGGGCCCTTGCCCTTAGTAGCATGTGGAAGAAAGGTACTCTTCCCCCTGATCTCCTTAAAAAGAAAGAGCGGCCAGGGTTTTATTTTTTTTTTAGAAGTCTGGACCAGCATGTTTGGCCTGAAAAAGAGAGCCGAGCCACTAGGGGAGCCGCATCCAAAGATGCAGCACAGATAAACTGCAGCCCCTGGACGAGCTGGTCCGCCAGCTCAGCAAAGGCAGGTGGGAGCCGTTCTCCCTATAGGTAACAGCGCAAAAGCTTAGCCTACTCAGTAAGAGTTTGCAACACCAGGGCAATGGTGAACACCGGCCTCAAAGCCGAGCCAGCCAGGGTGAACATATTGTAGGCCACAGCCTCTGCCTGTTTTGTCAGCCGGGTCCTTACAGGCCAGAGACTCTTTAAATCACGAATCTTTAAATCATGAATGCTTTGTGTTATACCTGAAGGGTTTCACATGTACTGTCACTTTAAGGCTGGCTCCACCCAGGAGTGATGACAAGGGTCAAGGGGCAGAGTGGCCATCTTGGAGACAGATGTAGAGATGTATTGATATGCAGAGCTGTCCTGTAATGCATGCTGGAGTGTACAGAGAGTCCTGAATAAACAACCATTGTTCCAGACCAGAGTCCTGTGTCTCTCACAACACGGAGAATATAACAGTATGGAAATCGTCGCCTTAGTCGTTGGCTGGGTAACAGGAATGACCTCAGGCCACTTGGAATGGGCATCAATAATGATCAAAAAGGTGTGTCCTCTGATCGGGCCTGCAAAGTCCAAGTGTAGGCGAAACCAGGGGACCGTGGGCCAAGTCCAGGGCTGGACGCACCCTCGAGGAGGGTCTCTTGCAGTTTGTGCACATCCAGCACACGCATTCACATATGTCGTGATATCGGAGTCGAGGTTCGGCCACCACACATAGCCTCGGGCCTTTTGTTTCATACGTGTGCCCCCGGGATGACCAGTATGTAGCAAGTCCAGAATGTGTCTCCGGAGGGTCTGTGGAACGATCACTCGGTCTCCCCATAAAACACAGTTGCCAGCCACAGTTAATTCCAGACGCCTACGGAAGTAAGGTTCATAATCCTGTGTGACAGTTGCAGGCCAACCGTACCGTACCCAGGAGAGTATTGTCTGAAGGAAGGTATCCTTGGCTGTATGGGCTGCTACTTCCCCGGAAGACAGAAAGGACAGGCTGGTGTAACGACAACTCTTGACAGGTGGAGAAGAGTCTGTTAATGTCCTTGTCAGCCGGGACATGGCGTCCGCATTAGCATTGGCATCATGGCTGCGATACTGGATTTTGTAGCTATATGCTCCCAAGAATAGGGCATAGCGTTGAAGACGGGCTGCAGTCGTCTGGGAGATGCCTTTGTCAGGGCTAAAGATCTGAAGGAGTGGTTTATGATCAGTCAGTATGGTGAATTCCCTACCATACAGGTAAAGATAAAACTTCTTGATTGCCCATATGAGCGCCAGAGCCTCTTTGTCAATGTGAGAGTAATTGCTTTCTGCTTTTGTCAAGGACCTGGAGGCGAATGCCACAGGTTTCTCTGACCCATCTGGTAAAACGTGAGATAGTACAGCCCCTAGACCATAGGGTGAGGCATCACAAGCCAAGGTGAGAGGCCTTTGGAGGTCATAGTGCACGAGCATGCGTGACGCCAACAGCTTTCGCTTAGAAACTTCAAAAGCACGTTGGCATTCAGCCGACCAGTTCCATCTGGAGTGTTTCTCCAAAAGCTTGTTCAATGGAAACAAAGTGTGTGCTAGATCCGGCAGGAATTTGTGGTAATAGTTCAGCAAGCCCAGGTATGATCGCAGCTGTTGGACGTTGGTTGGGGCTGGAGCTTTTACTAAAGCATCAACTTTGGCTTCCGTGGTGTGTATACCCTCTGCATCCACAAGGTGGCCACAAAACTCCAATTTAGGTACCATGAATTGGCATTTCGCTAAGTTCACTTTTAGAACCTGCTCTTGGAGTCTGGCCAACACAGGCTCCACGTTACGCTTGTGTTCCTGGTCCGTCAGGCCCGTGATGAGCATGTCATCTAACAGGCACTGTGTGAAAGGAATGTCTGCCAAAATCTCATCCATTTTGCGTTGCCAAATGGCTGGGGCGGAGGCTACACCAAACACCATCCGATTGTATTCATACAGTCCCTTGTGAGTGTTGATTGTTAGAAACTTGCGGGACGAAGGGTGGACCTCAAACTGTAAATAAGCTTGCCTGAGATCAAGCTTGGTGAACTTTTGACCTCCTGCAAGAGAGGCAAAAATGTCATCTACTCTGGGTAGGGGATACTGGTCTATCTCCAGTTGAGAATTTAGTGCCATGCGGAAATCGCCACAAATGCGTAAGTCCCCATTCGCTTTCTTTACTAGTACAACTGGTGATGCCCACTCGCTGTGCTCTACCTTTGAGATGACACCTTGTTCCTTCAGCCGGCTTAGTTCAGCTTCCACACCTGCTCGGAGTGCGAAAGGTACCGTCCGAGCTTTGAAGAACCTAGGCTGGGCATTGGGTTTCAGCCTGAGTCTCACACAGTCATGCTTTATTTTTCCCAAATGGTGATCAAAGACTTGTGGGAATCGCTGTTTCAGGGATTCCACCCATCCCTCGTTATCTCTTGATGTGATGGTCACAGTGTTGCAGGGGTTAATGGCGATGTCTGGCATGCCAAAGTGAGCAATCCAGTCTCTCCCAAAGAGAGGGGGTCCCCCATGTTCTAGGATATACAGTGGCATTCTCTTTGTCTGACCCTTGTAGGATACCTGTACTTTCACGTAACCCAGTGGGTGGAGTATCTGCTTTGAGTATGTCTGCAGTTTAATTGGTGTTGGACGGACAGTTGTTCGGATCAGAAGTTTTCTCCATTGTTTCTGGGTGATAACTGAAACTGCTGCTCCTGTGTCTACATCCATCTTGAGTTTCTTTCCTTCCACGGTTACCTCTACAGTCATTGCTGAGGGTGCTGAATGCATATGATGTATGTCCAATCTGTGGGGCACTTCCTCATCCTCTGATTCAGATGACGACGGATATCTTCCCACCATATATGCCTTTGTCCTGGTGTTCAGAGGTTGTTTATTTCGCACCTTCTTACTACGGCAGACTCGTTTCAGATGGCCTGCCTTTCCACAATTATGACAGAGCTGATCCTTAAACCGGCAGACTTTGTGATCATGGTCTGTATTCCCACAACGGTAGCAAGCTGACTCCTGGCTTGGTGAGGTTCTATATTTATCGTTAGCTGCAGTTTGCTTGACTGCGGTTCTGAAAACTTCCTCTTTAACCTCTTCCCTTCTGCTCTGGGGGTTCAATGCCTCTGTATCTTTCACAGCCATTTCCATCACTGAAGCTATCTCAATTGCCTTTGTAAGGGTAAGGTCTTTTTCTGTTAACAGTCTCTTTTGGCTAGACTCACTATTTAGTCCCATGACAAACTTATCCCTCAGTGCAGTAGGTAAATACTCCCCAAAAGAACAGGTTGAGGCTAGTCTGCGAAGGGCGAGCACATAAGCCTTAATATCTTCACATGGCTGTTGCTGCCGCTGATAGAACCTAAATCTCTCTGCAATTTCTAGTGGTTTAGGCTGGAAATGATTCCCTAACAGTGTCAGGAGCTCTGCCAAAGTCTTAGTTGCTGGTTTTTCAGGGAAAAGGAGATCCCTAAGAGTGTCATATGTCCTAGCACCAACCACTGTCAGAAATACTGCTACTTTAACCTGGAAACCGGAGAGTGCACCACCGGTGGAACAGACCACTTCTAGAAAAGGGACTTTTCACAGAGGTATTGCCTAGCAAACCGCAAGGGGACGTGACAATTCTGTCAAAATTGCAGGGAAAGGGAAACACCTTTTGCCGCTCTGGGTGGTTTGTGAGTGCCAAGGGAACCCATCAGGGTGACCCACATCTGCGGCGGCCGAATCAGATTCAGAATCTGATGAGGCAGATGAGACAGAGGAAGGCGTGGGGGCGCTTTTGCTAGCCTGGCGCCCGAAAACGAACTCCACCCAGGATACAAGGGACTCCAGGACCGCCATCAGTGCATGGATGGATGGTCGGGACCCGTAGGGCTCTGCAGCCTCAGAGAGGGGATCAGGTGGGGAGATGTGCTCCAAAGACTCCATTAGCCACCAGGGGGACCCACAGAATAAGTTTAAAAACACTGCTAAGGCACACCCCACCACGCTGGCAGCACCACCTAGTCTCCAGCTAAAAGCACCAATCGACCCTCAGCAGAGAGGGAGAGGACCCCACCAGATTCCCCACGGGCAGAACCAGGCACCGCTAGTCCCCAGGAGAATCTGCACTATATTCAGGAGTCAGCACTAGGGGATAAGGAGGGGCTTCCACTGCCAAAAAAGCCTCCCTTAGGCTCCACTGTGATGGCCTGCCGCTGTTTTGAATGGCAAACCACTGCAAAATGGCCACCGTGCATTGTAGCCTATGGTCTACATGAAAATGGCAGCCCCACACGGCACCACCAGGCTCTCGGGGACCCAGGAGGTATCCCTAGCCACAGGATAGGCACAAGGCAGAATGGGGGTTGATTGTAGATCTCACAGGAAAAATGAGGAAAAACATTTCGTCCTAAAAAAATTTTTTGCCAGGACTAAAGATCCTATCAAGGAACTAGGTCCTTACTCCTGACTAGGCAGAAAAAACTGAGTGGCTATAGCAGAGAGAGTGAGTATACCCCCCTTGGACTGCCCATGGGTGTAGCCAGAATTTTTTTCTGCCTAGTGTCCTACTCCTGTAGGGGGTAGTCTAACCCAACAGTTAAGAATGCCAGAAGCTGTGTCCATCAATGAACAAAAGAGAAAAGGGATTTTAGTTCTTACCGTAAAATCCATTTCTCTAAGTTTATTGACGGACACAGCACTCCATAAATAATACCTACTGGGTTATAGGACCTTCTCCAGGAGTAGGACTAGGCAGAACAAAAAAAACCTGGCTACGCCCATGGGCCGTCCTCAGCTTGGTATATATCCGCCCTCTCTGCTCTAGGTAAACAGTTTAGTAGCAAGCAGTATTAGAAGTATCAGAACTCTATAGAGGGGTGGGTGCTACCGTGTTTCCCCGAAAATAAGACCGGGTCTTATATTAATTTTGGCTACAAAAAACACACTAGGGCTTATTTTCAGGGGATGTCTTATTTATTTATGGTATGTAAAAAGACAATCTTAAAGGGATTGTAACCCTAAAATAAATAAATATCCTGATCCTTTAAAGCATGGTAGACAGCACAGTGCTTGTGTTGTGTCATTTAGCCATCTTTATGTTCCAAAAAACCTGGAATAAAATAATAAAATGTTACAAAAAAAGTTCTTTCCCCCTCTCTCCCTGTCAGCTCAGGAGTCAGCATTATGACATTCTGTAATCCCAAAAATAAACCTTGGATAAAGTCATTGTAAAAATATGTAATCGATTTTGTAAAAAAATTATATAATGTGCAGTGTGTCTCCTTTTGTAACTTTATTGTGGAAAATACCTTATTTACAATGCCGCTGGGCACTCATGTGACCCTCCGGAGCTCTACTTTCCCTCTCCGAATACTGCAGAAGGAGGGGCTGAGATCAAGGATTTTACTAGGGCTTATTTTTGGGGTAGGGCTTATATTGCAGCCATCCCTGAAAATCATGCAAGGTCTTATTTTCGGGGTAGGGCTTATTTTCAGGGAAACAGGGTATGTCCAGCGATGAACTCAAAGAAATGGATTTCACGGTAAGTACAAAAATCACATTTTCTCTTTCGTTCATCGACAGACACAGCGCTCCTTAAATCATAACTACTGGGACGTCCAAAAGCAATGCCAAAAGGAAAATGAGGAGTGGGGAGAATAACCCAAGGCTAAACATAAGTGCCCTTAAGCAGGACACAGGAGCCGTAACCGGGCCACAGGAGCCCAGTCTGAAAAAACAAAAGTTTAAAGAAAAACACCCCTCAAGAGGGAACAGCGCCTCCTAAACAGCAGCCTGCAAAACTTTGCCAAAGTTTGAAGTTATGCACCGACGACCAAATGGCCGCCTTTAATGGAATAGGCCTGAGATACCATCTGTCTGAACCATCTGGAGATGGTAGCCGAAAAAGCGGTCAGCCCTTTTCTTGGTCCATCCGTAACTACAAAAAGCGAGTCTGACCTCAGAAAGGACTCAGTAGCTGCCAGATACACCTGAATCGCACAAACCACATCCAAGGTATGCAAAGCAAATTCCTTGGGATGAGCCAGCTTGGGACAGAAGGAACGCAACACAATGTTCTCAAGTGGAAGTCAGAGGCAACTTTGGGCAGGAAAGATGGACAGGGACAAAGAACCAATTTACCCCCATGGACCACCAAATAGGGACTGCAACAGGATAATGCCGCCAATTTCCGATACCCTGTGGGCTGAGGCAATAGCCCCAAGAATGTCACCTTCTGGGATAACGTAGACAAGGGAATCTCCCAAACATTCTCATATGGAGGATTCTGGAGAACCGAAAACACTAATTTAAATCCCATGGCGGAAAAAGAGACCGTACAGATGGAGCCACATATCGACCCCCTGAATGAAGGTATGAAATAAAGAGTGCGTGGCTAGGGGTTGCTGAAAGAGGATTGCCAAGGCAAAAACTTGGCCCTCAATGGTACTGAAGGCCAAATTCTGAATAACGCCCCATTGAAGAAAGGTTACGATCTGAGCCACAGAAAAGGATCGAGGGTGAGCGCCAACCAACTCTCACCAAGAAATGTACGCTTTCCATGTACGATAGTATATTTTGCTGGAAGACGACTTCCTCGCATTACCATAGTAGGGATCACTGATCCAGACAAACCTCTATACCTCAGTACCTGGCTTTCAATAGCTAAGTGTAACGCTCCTGCGTTTTACGTATGATGTGGATTTTCAGCTGCAGAAATATTCCACTTCAGTAGTCATGTAGAGAAACGCTGAGACACCATTCCCAACTCTCAATGACTCATCATGTGTGGATGATCTCAATTCAGCAAGTAAATACACACACTCAATAAGATGTTTCCTAGAGTGACTTATGTATATAGTAACACAGTGATGATAGGCTGAAGAGACAGGTTGGGTAGAGATGGTAGATGACAGACACTTGAAAGGAAATGTTCTTGAAAGTAAAATAGTAGCAGATGGGATGCAGATAGGTTTAGCAATCATGTATGGTAGTAGATGACAGAGTAGCAGGTGGACATACAAGAGAGATCAACCCAGTGCAAGAACAGGTGGTAGTAGGCTCAAGAGCTAGCAATCTTAGATAATGCAGATGTAGTAATAGTCCTTAGTATGCAGAGCTAGATAGTGTAAGCTTTAGTATAAAGGTTATAGAGGTTTCCCCTGTGGGGTACTTATCACTAATAGCAATGTAGCAGAGGAGAGGTTCGGCAAGAGCGGATGATCCGGTAGCGGGATACAGGGATCAGCGCAGCGTGGTTCCGACAGCGAGGTATGCTTGCAAGCATGAGAGCTTCAAGACAGGTTAGCATCAAGGCACAAAGCAGTTTGAACGAACACATGTGAGTGAGAGCCGGCGATCTAAATAGCCATCCAGTCCGGCGCTCAGTGATGACAGCATCAGTCTTAAAGGTGTATGCGCACCTTACCAAAAGAGAATGGTGGGGCGCATACACTTATGAAAGAGTAATTAGGGTACCCAAAGGTACCAGAACATTACACTAAGCCATTAAAACCAGCTAAGTAAGATGGTAGATTAGCCCTTGAGACAACTGGTCTTCTCTGAGAGGAAGTCCCCAAAGAATGTTTATGGCCACCAAGATGATTGGAAGATCCTCGCTCTTGATTCCTCACAGGAACTGCGGAAAGAAGCCTGACCTGAGGATGATACTGGTTTTACCGTGGCCTTTAGACGCCTGCGGCATCTGCCAAGGAACCCGTGATCTCGCCATGAACTTCAGTATACTCCTGTGGAGCCGAACCTGCTTAAGGAGCTCCATTAAGGATAGTGCAAACAGAACTGTCTTGAAGGTGGATACCACCAGACTCAGAATCTGAATGCAAATCAGGAGAGATAACTACCTGTGTGACAGCAGCTGGTGAATCACGGCCTGTGGTTCCTGAAGTTTGTCAAGAGGAAGGACCACCCTGGTCAGAATCAAAATCAGACCTAGGTAATTCAATTCCCTGGACAGGAATAGTGGGTACCTTATGTAGTCAGACATTACCTGAACCTTTGCAGTAATTAAGTCTGCACAAGGAGACTCAGGACCTAAAAAACATGAAAATAACAAACTTTGCCCCCCTTTCTGGGTACCCCCAAAATAAATATTTTGCGGATCTCCTTGACGCTCACCAAAGAAGACCACGGGGACAGAAACCAGTGAAGATGTACCCCCACCTTAATAATGGGTGAGGGCAGACCTTCATGCTGAAGGGGTCTTGTCTGCGGGTCCAGAGAAGCTAACTCTAGGCTTTACCAGACCAAAGTTGCTTGGAACCTCCCACGGAAGATTTGAAAGATCTCTTTCCCTTATTCTCAGTCCCAGAAGCATGAAAGAATTTTCTTTGGAATGAGAAGGAGGGCCCCCGTCTGCGACGGGACTCCTTCCCTTTCCTGGATTGTGGCAGGAAGGTACTCTTCCCCCCGCGATACCCTTAATGATGTCATACAGAGCAGCCCCAAACAGGCGATCGCCTTGAAAGGGCAGATCAATGAGAGCTTTCTTGAGAGCTTAGTTTCTATCCCCCTGCTTCCTAAAACCAGCCTCCCAATCTCATGCACCCTTTGGAATGCCTGATCCATCTGTAACAAGCTCACATCTGTGCATGACCTTTTTATCTCTCATTGCTTTACCATGCTCACCATAACTGAAAACTAGCTTCAAGATTTTGACTTGGAATCTTCTGCTGCCCTCTCTCATGGTGGCCTTCACTGGATTTACTCTCCCAGACCCATTGGGTGGAAAGGAGGTGGAGTTGGATTCCTCCTATCCCCGCAGAGCACCTTCCCAAGTCCTTTCTACCCCTCCCTCTCTTCTTGAGAAGCACTGTATTTGTTTTCTCCCATTTCTCTGAGGATTGCAGCAATTTATCAGGCCTCCTGGACCAGTATTGCACTTTTTTGATGACTTTGTTGCCTGGCTACCCTACTTTCTCTCCTCTGAAATACTCACTATCATTCTTGGTTCAACACCTGTGTTATTGTTAACAGCCCAGCTACAACTCAACTTCTCCTCATCTTTTGACTTAACACAATGGACACACACTTACCTTATATTCTCCCATCTCTGCACTTATGGGAACCTCACCAACACCCCCTTTCCTCTCTCTGATCACAAACTCATCAGTTTCACATTATCCTGGTCTCCAAACACTTATCTTTCCAAGCAGCAAAAAGATTACTTGCAGAAACCTTTGCCACTCACCACTGACCACATCTATGACATAATCTCTCCCCTGTCCTGTCCTGGCCACCTCTGTCTACAACAGTTCACTCTCATCCTCACTGAATGTACTAGCTCCTCTAGCTACATGCAGAATCAGGCCCGACCGTTACAACCCTGGCAAACCAACAACACCAGAAATCTCAAGAGATATTGCTATGCTCTTGAATGGTGTAAAAGCAAATCCCTACAGAACTTAACTCTAAATAAATGTGCCCTCCTAAAAACAATTCCTGCCTCCATGCTGCCAAACAAACCAACTTTGTCTTGCTTATTAATACCTTGTCACCTAGTCCCCGTCGGCTCTTCTCTACCTTTACCTCTGCTTTGTCCCCTGCCCCTTCTACCCATAAACTCACTTACTGCCCAAGATATTGCCAACCACTTCAAAGACAAGATTGATGCAATACATAAGGAAACCTCAACTGTACATACACTATATTTAAAAAAGTATTGGGATGCCTGCCTTTACACGCACATGAACTTTAATGGCATCCCAGTCGTAGTCCGTAGGGTTCAATATTGAGTTGGCCCCCCCTTTGCAGCTATAACAGCTTCAACTCTTCTGGGAAGGCTGGCTTGCAGTCTCCACTCTAATTCATCCCAAAGGTGTTTTTATCAGGTTGAGGTCAGGCTCATCCATAGCTTTTTGGACCTTGCTTTGTGGGGGGTGGTGTATTCGACTGCCGGCCGGCCATCCTGCGGGGTGGTGGGTTTGCTGGCCTTCCCCCGGGGGGGGGGGGAGTTGGGTGTTGGTTTTGCCCCCCCCTCCAAATTATCATGCACCAACCACCACTGTGTGGAAATTAGAACAATTCTGGATAACAGGTAAGTGGATAGAGGGGAGAAGAAGTTCCTTAATTTAAAGAAGATATTAACAGCCATCTTTCCATTAGATAATAATGGAATGCTTTGCATGACTCTGCCCACTCTTATTTTCATTAAAGCGATTGTAAAGTCTGTTTTTTTTTTTCTTAATTAAAAAACATGTTATACTTCCCTGCTCTGTGCAGTTGGTTTTGAACATAGCTGCCCAGATCCTCCTCTTCTTGGGTCCCTCCTTGGTGCTCCTGACTCCTCCCTCCTGTTGAGTGCCCCCCACAGCAAACAGCTTGCTTTGGGGGCACCCGAGTCACAGCTCCCTGTGTCCATTTAGACAGGGGGCCGTGACCTGGCCCCGCCGCCTCTTTCCTGATTGGCTGCCTGATTTTGATTGACAGCCGCGGGAGCCAATTGCGCTGCACTGCTGTCTCAGCCAATGAGGAAGGGAGTCCAGGGCAGCTGAGACACTCCTGCAACATTGCTGGATAGAGATAGGCTCAGGTAAGTATAAGAGGGTCTGCTGTACACAGAATGTTTTTTTTATCTTAATGCATAGAATTAAAAAAAAAACTTCTGCTTTTACAATTCCTTTAAGAATATCCCCCTAGTTTTATGAATTTGTGATAGAGGTTTTGACATGTATCTACCTTATGTTTTTAACAAGTCTATCTCATACTTCATTTTCACTTAGAAAATGGAAACTTGCACCCTAATAAGCTGTGCTTAGTAGCTATGGGGCTTCAACTGCATACCTCCGCTTTGTCAATCCGATAAAACGTAAGAAAAAAAAAATAACAGGCAGGTGTAAATGCTAAAATAGCTTTAAGCATTTGATTAATGGTAACTGACCCTTAGCAGTTCGTTCAGCTGTATATATATATATATATATATATATATATATATATTTTTTTTTTTTTTTTTAATCAGAATAAAGTGTATTAACAATTTTTATTTTTTGTATAATCTTTGTTTATTTAGTTTCAAACATATATACAGTAGAAATACAAAATCTGGAGCCAGGTGATCCAGAGCGTACACTCTTCATCATATTTCAAAAAAACATTTTTCAAAAATATATGGTACAGTAAACTCTGTAAATCATAGATAACAGGTTTAAGAGGCGCTGATATAAATATGATAGCTGTAATATAACTATCTGCTTATAAAAATCTTAGTGTGTAAAAGTGATGAAGTGCATATGCTAGACAGTGTTACATGTACGCATAAAGCGGATACAGTGCTACATATAAGCATGAATCGGATAACATAAATATCAAAACATTAATTCATGTGCAATTGTGCAATATGTGCAAATGACGAAATAAATAAATAAACTTGATATAAAATATATATAACTAAAAAGTGCTATGGTGTGACACTAATAGTCAAATCCTATGACTCAAAGTGACAAAGGCTGAATCACTCAAATGTGATAATTATCACATATTTATATCAGCGTCTCTTAAACCTGTTATCTATAATCATTTTTATTAGTTTTATACTTTTAAAACTCTGAGGCATTAGATATAAAATCTTTCAGCCTCTCCACTTTATGTACGACTGAGCGCCTTCACATTGTTTACAAACTCTGTAAATCGCCTACATAGTGCAAAGAGATGTACGAAATTGTAAACCAGTATAACATGGAATAATTGCAAAATGACAACAATTGGATGAATACACAAGAGGAGAGGAGGGGAATAAAAAAAAAGAAAAGGAAAAAGGAAGGGGGGTGGGGGAAGAGAAGAAAGGGAAAAGAAAAAGGAATGTTGTCATTCGCGTTTCAGGGGAGTGCTTAGAGCCATGTCCGAGCTGGACAATATAAAGGAGTTCTCCTTGTACATGGGCATTCAGCCCCAATAGATGCAACTCCTACCCCAGCTGGGAGAGGAGTGGAGAGCCCACACAACTGGACACATTCCCGCTCAGGTGTACAGTTCAGAGAACAAACAAAGCTCCAACAATATTAGATCACTTAGTTATTAGGCTAATGTCACCTGATAAGGTCATGGTCATAGTGCTCACACCTGGTTCACAGCTAGTTTGGTTCAGTAGCTGAGAGATTGTCAACAGTGAGATTTTGGTCTGCTTGGAACAACTGTTTAAAGGTAGGGTCTGCCAAGGCTAGTAGGGCTATATCTAAGCTAGAAGATACAGGGGTCAAGTCTAATATGTGGTTTTTCCATTGAGCCCAAGTGGAGTCAAATCTTTTTCGGGTATCCCTGCAAGTGGCAAGCCAATCTTCTGCTTCAATAATCTCACCCACCTTCCAGAGCCACTCCCCCTCACTCGGGGTATGTGAGCTTTTCCAGTGGATAGGTATAAGAAGCTTGCTTGGCAGCACTAAGAAGGTGGGGGAGAGCACTACATTTATAGTGGGAGATAGGAATATGGGGGACGTGGAGGAGAAAATGCTCCTGAGAGTAGGGAAGGTCTATCCCAAGGCCGTCCATCATGTTTTATGAACCATTAACCATAAAGGTTGAACGAATGGGCACTCGCCACCATATATGGAGGAACGTTCCCCTCTGTCCACATCCCCTCCAACACCGATCGGAGATTGAGGGACAAACTCTAGGTACATGATACCATCTAGATCAGTGGTTCTTAACCTTGTTGGAGGTACTGAACCCCACCAGCTTCATATGCGCATTCACCGAACCCTTCTTAATTGGAAAAATAAAATATGATTTTATGAGTCTAGTCTCGGGAGGGGCACTGCCAGAAAATAAGGTGTTGTTTACAGAACTGAATTAAACGTATCATACAAAGTAAAATGTACAGAAGTCAGTAGTATGTAGGGCAGTGTGCAGTAGTGAGTAGTTTGTAGGGCAGTGTGCAGTAGTCAGTAGTTTGTAGGGTAGTGTACAGTGCTCAGTAGTTTGTAGGGTAGTGTACAGTGCTCAGTAGTTTGTAGGGAAGTGTAGCGAGGTCAGTAGCATGTAGGGCAGTGTATAGGGGTCAGTAGTTTTTCGGGCGGTGTAGAAAGGTCAGTAGAATGTAGGGCAGTGTACAGAGGCCAGTAGCATGTAGGGCAGTGTATACGGGTCAGTTGATTGTAGGGAAGGATAGAGTGGTCAGTAGGCTGTAGGACGGTGTACAGAGAATAGGGCAGAGGACAGGAGTTGACAGGACAGAGGATAGGACAGTGTACAGGGATCAGTAAAGCCACACACCAGGGGGGGGGTCAGGAGGGCACACACGGGGGGGGGGGGGGGGTCAGGAGGGCACACACCGGGGGATTATGAGGGCACACACCAGGGGTTGGAAGGGCATACACTGGGGGGAGGGTCAGGAGGACACACACTGTGGGGGAGGGTAGTGAGGGCACACACCAGTGGAGAGTCAGGAGGCCACACACTGGGTGTCAGAAGGGCACACATCAGTGGTTGGGAGGGCACACACTGGGGGAGCCAGGGGGGCACACACTTGGGGGGGTTGGGAAGGCATACCATGGGGTATCAGGAGGGCACACACTGGGGGGGGTGGGAGGGCATACCATGGGGTGTCAGGGGGGCACACACTGGGGGGGGGTTGGGAGGGCATACCATGGGGTGTCAGGAGGACACACACTGGGGGGGGAGGTGTTTGGAGGGCATACCATGGGGTATCAGGAGGGCACACACTGGGGGGGTTGGGAGGACATACCATGGGGTGTCAAGAGGGAACACACTGGGGGGAGGTGTTGGGAGGGCATACCATGGGGTGTCAGGGGGGGCACACACTGGGGGGGGGTTGGGAGGGCATACCATGGGGTGTCAGGAGGACACACACTGGGGGGAGGTGTTGGGAGGGCATACCATGGGGTATCAGGAGGGCACACACCAGGGGGCATTCACAATGCTTATTGAGCTAAATGAAAAGGACATGCATTTCCATTTGTCAGCTAACAGCACCTCTATGCTAAGCTGCAGTCACTCAGCAGACTTAGCATAGAGGGGCTTGCAAACTAATCCACCATGTACAGCTAGCTGAGCCTACCTCCAGGAACATTCACTTGGATCCCTCTGCTCAGCTGCTCACACTTCCCTCTCCCAGGCGGGCGCGATCTCCGTGGTCAGGTACATCCCCATCCCGCCCACTCAAGCAGCAAGCAGCCTGCAGGAGATAGGCTGGAAACCTGCTGGGGGAGGTACAGGGGGCAGAGCGTCAAGTGTCTATGTGTAATGGCTGTGAGTCGTCCCCACCGCAGCTCTGATTTCCCGGGGGGGGGGGGGTTGGCCTCACAATCAGTAATATTTTCTCAGGGGGAGCAATTGCCCTGTTGCCCCCCCGCCGAACCCCTGAGACTGACTCACCGAACCCCTGGGGTTCGATCGAACCCAGGTTAAGAACCACTGATCTAGATAGTAACTTGTAATTATTTTCCTGCGATTTGGACTCCACTGAGCTAGTGTCATATGATACAAATGCTTCAGCTAATCTTCAGTGAACTCACACTGTAGGTCACGCTCCCATCCACTGATGAACTATGGTTTAGGGGTAAAATTTGGCTGCATCCAATAGTTTGTATAGGGCCGAGATCATATGAAGCAGGGGATCTTGTGCTGCCCATATGCGTTCAAACTCCATTAGAGTGGATCTAATCTGTGATTCATGATGTTTGGAAGCAATAAAGTTCACTAACTAGAGGTGCCTCCAAAAATCAAAGAGGAAACAGCTACCTTATGGGTCATACACACTATAAGATTTTCTGAAGACTTTTTCCTTTAGACTTACCAAAACCATATAATATGAGGTCAAACCTAAACACTTTCAATTTGTATGCAATCTGGCAGGCCCTTGCACTACAAAGAAAAGGTAAATCTAAAGGAAATCTAACCACAAAAGTTGGATAGTGTGTATCCAGCCTTAGGGTGACCAGTGGGACTATGGCATGAGAGGTTCCAAGAGAAGCCAGCCGCAGGGTTAAATCAGGGCAATCCCCCACTAGGGCTAGCGGAGATGTTGGGAGAGCCAAAGTCAAAGACCTGTTAAGTCTGTCCCAAAGTCTCGGCGAATGAGTGGTCAACGGCGACACCCAATCAGATAGACTTCTGTCCCCTGATGGAACCCAGGGAGCATATGACTAGTTATGGCCTGCAATAGTCTTTTCCAGTGATAACCATAATTAAGAGGAAACGTGAAATTTCCAATCGAGCACACGTTGCAAGGCTATTGCTTGGTAATATAGAAGAACGTCAGGCAGAACCAGACCTCAAGTGCGTTTAGACCACTGTAGCAACTTCATAGCTAATTGTCGTCTCTTGCCTCTGCATACAAATCCAATAAAAAGACTCCGGAGCTCTGTAAAGAAGCGCCTAGGCAAGCAGACAGGAACCATCTGCAGGAGAAACAGTATGCGGGGGAGAATTGACATCTTTAACCACTTTAAGATCGGAGGATTTTCCTGCTTAATGACCAGGCCACTTTTTTCAACTTGGAACTGTGTGATTTTAACTGACAACTGCGCGGTCATGCAATGCAGTACCCAAATGAAATTTACGTCCTTTTTTTCCCACAAACAGAGCTTTCTTTTGGTGGTATTTGATCACCTCTGCGCTTTTTATTTTTTGCAATATTATTAAAAAAATGCAAACATTTTGCGAAAAATTTACATTTTCTACTTTGACTGTTAAAAAATATCCAATTTTTGTCATATATTTAGGCCAAAATGTATTTAGCTACATGTCTTTTAAAAAACATTCTCAATGAGCGTATTTTTATTGGTTTGCGCAAAAGTTATAGCATCTACAAACTATGGTGTAAATACTGGAATTTACGCAGCTTTAATTTCTGACTGCCTATCTCAATTCATGAAGTGCTAAAATGGCAGGGGCAGTACAAACCCCCCCCCCCCCAATTACCACTTTTTGGAAAGTAGACATCCTAAGGAATGTCCTGAGAGGCATGTTGAACTCATTGAATATTTCATTTTTTTGTCACAGGTGTTTGAAAAATGACTAAAAAAATATATATATTTTTTTTTTACAAGAGAAATGATATATTGCTCATGCATGCCATGGGCATATGTGTAATTACACCCCAAAATATATTCTGCTGCTTCTCCTGAGTACAGAGATACCACATGTGTGAGACTTTTTTGGAGCCTAGCTGTGTACGGGACCCCGAAAACCAATCACCACCTTCAGAATTTCAAAGGGCGTAAATTTCTCATTGCACTTTCTCACTGCCTATCACGGTTTCGGAGGCCCTGAAATGTCAAGATAGCACAAACCCCCTCCCCCCCAATTACCCATTTTGGAAAGACACCCCTAGCTATTTGCTGAGAGGCATGGTGAGTCCATGGAATATTTTATATTTTGCCACAAGATTTGGGAAAATTACATTTTTTTTTTATTTTTTTAACACAAAGTTGTCACTAAAAGATAAATAGCTCACACATGACATGGGTATATGTGGAATGACACCCCAAAATACATTCTGCTGCTTCTCCTGAGTACAGGGATACCACATGTGTGAGACATTTTTTGGGAGCCTAGCTGTGTATGGGACCCCGAAACCAATCACCACCTTCAGGTTTTCTAATGGTGTAAATTGTGCATTTTACTTCTGCACTACCTGTCACAGTTTCAGAGGGCCTGAAATTTCATGATAGCACAAAACCCCCCCAAATGACCCCATTTTGCAAAGTAGACACTCCAAGCTATTTGCTGAGAGGCATGGTGAGTCCATGGAATATTTTATATTTTGCCACAAATTCCAGGAAAATGTCACTAAATTATATATTGCTCACATATGCCATGGGTATATGTGAAATGACACCCCAAAATACATTCTGCTGCTTCTCCTGAGTATGGGGATACCCCATGTGTGAGATTTTTTGGAAGTCTAGCTGCGTACAGGACCCCGAAATCCAATCACTGCCTTCATGCTTTCCAAGGGCATAAATTGTTGATTTCACTCCTCACTACCTATCACAGTTTTGGAGGCCATGAAATGCCAATACAGCACAACCCTTCCCCCCAAATTACCCCTTTTTGGAAAGTAGACACCACAAGCTATTTGCTGAGAGGCATGTGTTTTGCAGATCTCACTTTTTTCAAAAAGTTTTGAAAATTGAAAATGGAGGAAAAAAATGCATTTTCCTTTTTCTTCTTCATTTTTCAAAATAAATAAGAGCTGCAAAATACTCACCATGCATCTTAGCAAATACCCTGGGGTGTCTACTTTTTGAAAAGGGGCCATTTGGGGGGGGTTTTGCGCTATCTTGGCATTTCATGGCCTTCAAAACTGTGATAGGTAGTGGGGAGTGAAATCAACAATTTACACCCTTAGAAAGCCTGAAGGCGGTGATTTGTTTTTGGGGTCCTGTACGCGGCTAGACTGCCAAAAAGTCTCACACATGGGGTATCCCCATACTCAGGAGAAGCAACAAAATGTATTTTGGGGTGTAATTTCACATATACCCATGGCATGTGTGAGCAATATATCATTTAGTGACAACTTTGTGTAAAAAACAAAAAATAATAATAATTTTCCCGAAACTTGTGGCAAAATATAAAATATTCCATGGACTCACCATGCCTCTCAGCAAATAGCACGGAGTATCTACTTTGCAAAATGGGGTCATTTGGGGGTTTTTTATTCTGTCTTGAAATTTCAGGGCCTCTGAAACTATGACCGGTAGTGAGGAAGTAAAATAAGCAATTTATGCCATTAGAAAACCTGCAAAAAAACAAATTGTCATATTCCTGAAACTTAGGGCAAAATATAAAATACTCCATGGACTCAACATGCCTTTCAGCAAATAGCTTTGGGTGTCTACTTTCCAAAAAGGGGTCATTTGGGGGGTGTTTGAACTGTCCTGGCATTTTATGCTCAATCTTCCCCCACACATCACCCACTCTTCTAACCACTTGAAGACCAAGCCTTTTCTGTGACTTTTTGTTTACATGAAAAAATATTTAAAATATTTTACTAGTAAATTACTTTGAACCCCCAAACATTATATATTTTTTTTAAAGCAGAGGCCCTCCAATGGTGGATGTTGCAATTATTTTCATCATGGTATTTGCGCACAGATTTTCCAAACGCAATTTTTGCGGAAAAAAACACTATTTTTAAATTTAATGCAGAAATACACTATATAATTCCTAATTGTTTGGTAAAATTTAAAAGATGATCTTATGCCGAGTACATACAGGTCCCTCTCAAAAAATTTGCATATTGTGATAAAGTTCATTATTTTCTGTAATGTACTGATAAACATAAGACTTTTATACATTTTAGATTCATTACACACAACTGAAGTAGTGCAAGCCTTTTATTGTTTTAATATTGATGATTTTGGCATACAGCTCATGAAAAACCAAAATTCCTATCTCAAAAAATTAGCATATCATGAAAAGGTTCTCTAAACGAGCTATTAACCTAATCATCTGAATCAACTAATTAACTCTAAACACCTGCAAAAGATTCCTGAGGCTTTTAAAAACTCCCAGCCTGGTTCATTACTCAAAACCGCAATCATGGGTAAGACTGCTGACCTGACTGCTGTCCAAAAGGCCATCATTGACACCCTCAAGCAGGAGGGTAAGACACAGAAAGAAATTTCTGAAGGAATAGGCTGTTCCCAGAGTGCTGTATCAAGGCACCTCAGTGGGAGGTCTGTGGGAAGGAAAAAGTGTGGCAGAAAACGCTGCACAACGAGAAGAGGTGACCGGACCCTGAGGAAGATTGTGGAGAAGGACCGATTCCAGACCTTGGGGGACCTGCGGAAGCAGTGGACTGAGTCTGGAGTAGAACCGCGTACAGGCATGTGCAGGAAATGGGCTAAAGGTGCCACTTTTGAACCAGAAACAGCGGCAGAAGTGCCTGACCTGGGCTACAGAGAAGCAGCACTGGACTGTTGCTCAGTGGTCCAAAGTACTTTTTTCGGATGAAAGCAAATTTTGCATATCATTCGGAAATCAAGGTGCCAGAGTCTGGAGGAAGACTGGGGAGAGGGAAATGCCAAAATGCCTTAAGTCCAGTGTCAAGTACCCAGTCAGTGATGGTCTGGGGTGCCATGTCAGCTGCTGGTGTTGGTCCACTGTGTTTTATCAAGGGCAGGGTCAATGCAGCTAGCTATCAGGAGATTTTGGAGCACTTCATGCTTCCATCTGCTGAAAAGCTTTATGGAGATGAAGATTTCTTTTTCAGCACGGCCTGGCACCTGCTCACAGTGCCAAAACCACTGGTAAATGGTTTACTGACCATGGTATTACTGTGCTCAATTGGCCTGCCAACTCTCCTGACCTGAACCCCATAGAGAATCTGTAGGATGTTGTGAAGAGAAAGTTGAGAGACGCAAGACCCAACACTCTGGATGAGCTCAAGGCCGCTATCGAAGCATCCTGGGCCTCCATAACACCTCAGCAGTGCCACAGGCTGATTGCCTCCATGCCACGCCGCATTGAAGCAGTCATTTCTGCAAAAGGATTCCCGACCAAGTATTGAGTGCATAACTGAACATAATTATTTGAAGGTTGACTTTTTTTGTATTAAAAACACTTTTTTTTAATTGGTCGGATGAAATATGCTAATTTTTTGAGATAGGAATTTTGGTTTTTCATGAGCTGTATGCCAAAATCATCAATATTAAAACAATAAAAGGCTTGCACTACTTCAGTTGTGTGTAATGAATCTAAAATATATGAAAGTCTAATGTTTATCAGTACATTACAGAAAATAATGAACTTCATCACAATATGCAAATTTTTTGAGAGGGACCTGTAGATACCAAACATGATATGCTTTAAAATTGAGCACGCCCGTGCAGTGGCAACAAACTACATACATTCTTAAAAGCCTTTAAAAGTCTTTACAGGTTACCACTTTGGACTTACAGAGGAGGTCTACTGCAAGAATTACTGGCCTCGACCTGGCGTTCGTGGCGATACCTCATATGCATGCTGCAATTGTGGTTTACTTATGACACTAGACCAACACTTGCCTGCGCCTTTGCGCGTAAGCACGGGGGGACAGGGGGGCTTGAATTTTTTTATTTATTTTGCTTTTTTATGTTATTTTGACACCTTTCTTTTCTTTTTTTTAAATCATTTTTATTGTTATCACAGTGAATTTAAATATTTCCTATGATAGCAATCTGTAGTGACAGGTACTCTTTTTTTTAAAAATTGGGGTCTTTTAGAATCTAGATCTCTCCTCTGACCTTAACGCATCTAACCACACCAAGATAGGTGTGATAAGATGCTTTCCCAATTTCCCAATGGCGCTTTTTATTTCTGGCGAAATAGAAGTCATGAAATGCTCGTAGCTTCTGGTATCTTAGGCCATAGAGATGATTGGAGCCATTCTCGTCTCCAATCAGCTCTATGGTCAGATAATGGAACCACCGGCTGCACTCTTGGGTTAACCGGTGGGACAGGAGAGCCCGAGAAAAACCACTTAAGGTGGCGGGGGGGAAGTCCCCTCCCACTGCTTGTAAAAGCAGTCTAGCGGCTAATTATCTACTAGGATCGCTTTTATATGTAAGCCGACCGCTGGCTGTAAAAAGCGATACCAAGATGATGCCTAAATCTGCAGGCATCATCCTGGTATAACCACTCAAATCCAGCAACATACCAATACATTGCTGGTCCTTGTTTGGCATATATTGAAGGTTTTTTTTTTTTTTTTCAGGCAGCCTGTGGGCTGAACGAAAAAAAAAACGAACCTAACAGATTCCTTCATCCACATCGATCAATGTGGATGAAGAAATATCCGCCAGAAAAGGTAGTACACTCACCATTAGCCGCCCAAAACATCCAACCCACTTTTCTAATAATGGGTATACGTGAGCAAACACTATGTATACCTAATATTTTTTTAACTGTGGTGGTGAAATCACCTCCTACAGTGCTGCCATCAGAGATTTCCATATATGCTGAGCGCAAACGCTGTTTGTGTCAGAATATATATAAATCAGTGTGGCAGTTGATGAGTGTACCTGCAAGGCAAAGTGAACAGTAAACATAAAATATTACATTGGTACCTGAAAAGTACCAATGAAAAACAGTAAAAGTAGGAAGAGTATAAGTAGAAGAGCAGAGTAAGAACAGAAAAATAACTCAGGCGACAACTATTTTTGGCTTTTTTATTTTATGTTTTTTTGTAATTTTTATTTTGTTTTTTTGTTTTTACACTTTTTTTTTCTTCAACGTTAAAGTTCCAGGTTAGGGTCTCTCAAAATGACAATAGCCATTGAACATATTTTGAGACCCTGTGTAAGTGTGCCTTAAACAATGCCATGCTGTACCCTATGCTAATAATCCACTAGTGTGTGGTAGCGACGGAAACAGTCACCGTGGCAGAGGCCAGGTCGGTCAGGACAGTCGGGACAATAATTACAGGTGTCACGCCTAAATCCGCGCTTGGTGCAGACACGGCATCTTTTTTGGGGGTATCTTTGGGTAGGGGTACTCGGGAGGAATTCCGGAAAATGCCTCTCATGCAGCCGGGTCACTGCATCTGGTTGGGGAAGTTGGGCAGGAGCACCTGCTGGATACAGAAGGGCTCTGTTTATCTCTTCTTGGTACAGTAGGAAGGATAATGTTCCGGCAGATGCTTTGTATAAGACAAAAGCGTTGTAAATAGCCAATTGAAATAATTATACAGACACTTTTTTGTACCAGCGTCTAGCCTTACGGGCAATTAAGTACAGTCCCATCATCTGGTCATTGAAGTCCACCCCTCCCATTTTATGGTTATAGCCGTCGACACAGAGGGACTCCTCAACAACACCAGTGACCGTAGTAATTTCCACTGCCGTGTCTGGGTGAATGGAGAACAGAACGAAAACGTTCCGTTTGTCCCTCCACTTCACTTCAAGCAATTCATCGCACCTCAAGCAGGCTCTCTCCCCCGGACTCAGTGGTGCATTCACCAGCCGTTGGGGGAAGCCCCAGCAATTCGATCACATGGTGCCACAAGCGCCAATTTGTAATTGAAAGAGGTGTTTAAAGAGTGGCACACTCAAATAAAAATTGTCCATGTACAAGTGGTACCCCTTCCTGAATAAGGTCCCAAACTATCTTGCTCCCTATGTAGTCTGGGCAGTTGGGGGACACCACAGTGCTATCTTTTCCCTCGTAAACACGGAAACTAACTGTATAGCCTGTGGCCCTGTCACACAGCTTATACAGCTTGACCCCATATCTGGCGCGCTTGCTGGGGAGATACTGTTTGATAGCAAGGCGGCCAGTAAACTCGTCAAAGCAGACATCTTGTTCGGGGATAACCAAGGCAGCAAACTGCTGATTGAAGTGGTCTACGAGGGGCCAAATTTTGTGGAGCCGGTCATATCCAGGGTTTCCCTAAGGACGACAGAGTTCAAATATTTGTTCATATCGAACCCTGGACATAGCAGCAGAGAACACGCGCATTTGGTGAATTGGGTCAGTGGACCAATATGACCGCAACCCACTCTTTTTTGTAACGCCCATGTTGAAGGATAGGCCCAGAAAGGTCTTAAATTTGTAAACCGTTATAGGTTTCCAGCCGAATTCTCTGGCAAGGGGCGAATTTGGATTGGCGGTGATAAATTGGTTAGCATACAAATTACTTTGATCCACAATAGATCTGTAAAGATCTTCAGTGAAAAACAGTTAAAAATAATTAAGGGGATTAAAACCAGCTGTTTCCACTTGAATTCCGGGTTGGGCAGTGAATGGGGGAAGTACGGGCGCTGTAGAATCTGTGGGCTGCCAATTAGGATATGCCAGCGCTTCAGGGAGGGCACTATGGGCTCTACAGGCCTGTCTTCGAATACGCAGTGGCTGCGGGCCACTACTCATGCTAGCCACTGCACCAGCTTCAACTGCACTTATGGGACTTGCCACGTCACCAAGTCCTACTGCAGTGCTGGTACGTCTAGGTCCAGGGTGTACTAGGCCGCTGGTGCTTGCCAGTTCACCAGAATGTTGAGCGGCACTAGTCCTGGCACTCTGCTGCATACGAGAAACATCCGGTTCTTGCATCTCAGCAACTACAGAAAGGGGTCGGGTACGCTGACCTTAGCAGGGACCCATTAGTCGTCGGAGCTATCTGTCAGGGAGCCACTGTTCTTGAAAGGTTCGTATACTGACCCTGATTCTGCCAGTGAGGCTTCCCCATCGCTCTCATTTGACATGGTCAGTATACTTTAGGCCTCTGCACTACTGTACCACCGTTTGGACATTTTAGCAAATAAATTTACAGGTACAGCAGTGTGACTAACAGGTAAAAAAGCACCTGGTTGTCAAGGACTATTTGGTCGCTAAAAAAAAACTGCTGGTGCTAGCAGAGATCAGGTCTGACTCTGCTAACGCAGCGTTTTTTTGTGATTTGTTTTTTGAAAGTGACAGTAATCTATTGATTACTGCACTTGCCTGGGTGGGGTGGGCTTGGAGCGGAGGGGCTAAATGCAAGTGCTTGGCAGGAATCAGTGGTGATCGTGCAAACACTGCGTTTTGGGAACACTAAACTATGGGGATGCTAGTATAGTTCTGATCAGATCAGATATTGATCTGTTCAAACACTATACTAGTAATGGAGGTGTATGTATGTGTGTGTATGTGTGTTAGTGTTACTGGCAATCTGTAATTGACGCTAAATAACAGTGGTGTGGTGGGATCCTGACGCTAACTAGCCTAACTCGCATCACCCGTGACACTAATACAGTGATCGGTAATCACTGTATATAGTGAACACTGTGACAGGGCAGTGAAGGGGTTAACTGGGGGATATCAAGGGGTTAAATCTTTATAGGGGATGTATGGTGGGTGGCCTTAACCTATCTGGGCCTAGCGCAAGCGCGCACCGGGGTCACAAGTGACAATAATACTACTAGTATAGTATAGCTACTATACTGTATATTAGTGCACAGTGTGATAGGGAGTGAAGGGGTTAACTGGGGGAGATCAAGGGGTTAAAAGTTTATTAGGGGATAGATGGCGGGTGCCCTAACCCTATCTGGGCTTAGCGCAAATTAGGGTCACAAGTGACACTAAATACAGCGATCAGTAGTTACCTATATACTGTATTTAGTGCACAGTGTGATAGGGAGTGAAGGGGTTAACTGGTGATCAAAGGGGTTAAAAGTGTATTAGGGGATAGACGGTGGGTGCCCTAAACCTATTTGGGCCTAGCGTAAGCGCGCTTTAGGGTCACAAGTGACCCTAAATATAGTGTGATCAGTAAAAGATCTGTATACCACTGTATATAGTGTACACTGTGAGGGGTTTGGGGGGTGATCAAGGGGTTAAATGTGTATCTATGTGTGTTAGTGTCAGTGTAGTGTTTGTGGAACTCACATTTAGCTGTCTCTCCTTCTCCTGGAACCGAAAGGGCTCCAGGAGGGAAAATGACATCACTTCCCCTGCCTGTGTTTACATTACACAGGCAGGGGACATGATGCCATTGGGCAGAACCCATCACCAGATCCAAACCAAAAATCATTGGTCTGCATCTGGTGACTGATTGGTTCTGAGCCCAATCACACCAGGATTGGGCTCCCAGCCATGAATGCGTGCAGCGTAGGTCTACCGATCGGCCTATTGTAGGCTTGTTAGTATGATGCTTCCGACAGCGCATTTTCGGCCAAAAGTCGTGCAGACTTTAAAATTTTTGTTGGCCGTCACCAGAACGGCCGATTGTTCGCCAGTCAGTACAGATTTCGGCCGACAGACAGCAGACTGGGCATGCTCAGAAAATAAAAAAGACAAGGAAAGTTAACCATCACATGACATCACTTCTGCAGTCGGCTGTTGTTGGCCGACAAAATACGTGTGCAGTCTTTTGCAGTTTTCAACAGACACGACAGCCCTGGACAAAAGACGGCCGATCGTTCGGCCGACGATCGGTACGTGTGTATGAGGCTTTACTACTTTAACTCTAACAGGCATCTGGAGGAGTGCCATCACCTCCCGGAATAACTCTACAAGCTAAGGATGGACTTTTGTGGCACAACAATAAGATCTTTATTCCTGAAAAATTTTGGGTCAATATTCTGGGCCTCTGCCTAGATCATATACTCGCTGGACACTTTGGTATCCACAAAACTACTGAACTGCTTCAGCGTACTTTCTGGTGGCCTAGCTTGGAGAAAGACTGTAGGAAATATGTAGAGACCTGTGCCACCTGCATTCGTAACAAGACAACCAGAACTAAGTCTTGGGGTCTACGCAGACCTTTGCCGATTCCAGACAGGGCCTGGAAAATGATATCCATGGACTTCATTGTGGAACTTCTACCACCCGAAGGTCACACCACCATCTTTGTAGTCGTGGATCGGCTATCCAAGATGGCACATTTCTTACCCATGAAGGGTACATCATCAGCCGTAGATACTGACAAGGTGTTCATCAAGGAAATTGTAAGACTGCATGGAGTTCCTGCCAACATAGTATCTGACCGTGGGGTTCAATTTACCTCCAAGTTTTAGAAGTCCCTTTGTGAAAAGTTGAGAATTGAACTGTCCTTTTCTTCAGCATACCACCCACAGACCAATGGCCAGACAGAAAGGACTAATCAGACTTTGGAGCAGTATTTATGCTGTTTTTCCTCTTTTTCACAGGATGACTGGGTAACGCTGTTACCACTGGCCGAGTTTTCTTACAATAATTCTGAACATTCTGCTATTAAGCAGACCCCATTCTTTGCCAATTATGGTTACCACCCTTCCTTCCTGGTCACCACCACAGTTCCCGAGGGCCCTGTCCCTGCTGTCCAGGACACAGTTAACTTTTTTGCATCCAACAACAGGTTACTGCGGGAAACTATGGCCAAAGCTCAGGAGAATAACAAAAGATTCTATGACAGGAAAAGAAGAGGAGAACTGATCTTGGAACCTGGTGACCAGGTATGGCTGGCCACAACCAACCTAAAGCTAACCTGCCCGTCAAGAAAACTTGGGCCTAAGTACATAGGTCCCTTTCCAGTTAAAAGGAAAATTAATGACGTTACCTATGAATTACTGTTACCTGACTTTTAAAATCCACCCTGTCTTCCACGTATCATTGCTGACATCTGCATTACCAGACCCTTTCCCTGGAAGGATCAACGGGCCTCCTGAACCTGTACTAATAGATGGTGAAGAGGAATTCGAAGTGGAAGCAATTATTGATTGCAGGAAAAGAGGCAACCTAATCCAATATCTTATTAAATGGAAAGGTTATGGACCCGAAGATAATTCTTGGGAACCAGTAAACAATATTCATGCAAAGGGTCTAATCCAAGCATTCAAACGTAATCATCCTGAGAGACTAGCCCGTTTGGGCATCCGGAGGCTGCCCATTGGGAGGGGGCAATGTAAGATGAGGCTTGCTATTCAAAAACGTGTTTCTGTTATATCCCGCAGAGACTTGGCTAATGCGCATGCGCGAACGCAACGTGTGACGGATGCTGGCGCCAAATGGACTATATAAACCCAGCCTTTTCTCAGCTCCAGTGCTGCTTTGTCTTCAGCCTTTGTTGACCTGTACCTGCAAACCTGTATACGGTTTACCAGTTCCAGACTCGGCTTGTCCTGACCATCCTCTGCTCTGTGCCTGTACCGACCTCGGCTTGTCCTTTGACCTCCTCTCCAGTCTGCTCCTTCTGGCTCCTGCATTACCGTTTGGCTTCTGACCCGGCTTGTCTCACTACGCTCCTGTCTTCTCCGAATCTGATCACCTGGCCAGTGAGGGTTCTGCCAGCCTACCCTGCTATCCTGACTCCTGCCTCTAGCACTAGTTGCCTGCACACCTGCTTATCCACTGGATCTACATGGCTATCTCTGTCTGTGGACACTGGTCTGCTTCCAGCTTATATCAGGTACTCTACACTCCGGCACCTCCTGTCTGCACTATCAGGGGCCCTGAGTCAGAGGTGTAAGAGAGGCCTTCCTCACAGTTTTAGGCTCACCTTCAGATACGTGATACTGCGGAGCCAGGAGAAGCTGGTGAGACTGACTCGCTTACCAGTCTCGGCGACTCAATAGGGGAGACTGCAGCCTGTAGAGAGGTTCAGGCCGCGGGAGCTATATCACGTCCTCTGTCCTGGCCAGGCGCCATCTTTGAGGCCCTGCCATGCAGCCACCCTCCATTGCTGAAAAAAGTGCTTATGGAGCCTTTGTTTGGTTTTGTGGAGCCCCGGGGCTGTGAGTGGGCTCTCCGGCGTTGAGACATCCCGACGGGGGCCCAGAAGAGCTGCTTAAATCCCCGGTGTGAGCATTGGAAGTGTCGGTCTGCGAGAAGCTGTGGATCCGTACGTCCTCACTCGCTCATGCCCAAGCCATGCCCCCCCTTATTAACAACTTTTAACAGTACAATAAACAATGCACATTCCGGAGTATTACATTATACAATACTTTCGCAGATAGCAAGGTAGAATAATGTTCTTATACAAAGACAAAGCAGGTTTAGAAAACCAATTGAACCTGAGATGTCATTATTCGTTATATCTCACAGTGTATGCATCCTTAGGTATGGTTTAAGAAGACATTATCATCATATCTCTTCCCCAGTACTTTAAATTAAACTCATTCCAAGAGGACAAACAGAGTGGTTGAGTCCCCACTTTAAGTTAATAACCTGTCAAGAATTAGGTCCAATGGAGCCAAGCCAGGGGTAGCTGGCCAGCATCCCCAGATCTTATTGAACCGGGTCGGGTTGCCTCTATGCTTATATATCAAGCGCTCATATATCAAAGTTAATCCCATGTTGGCTAACCACAACAAAATTGGAGAGGTCTGAGAGATCCAATGTTGCAAGATCAGCTTTTGAGCTTGGAACAGTGCTCTGGACACCCCCTCTCTGACATGGGGCTTAGACTAGTAAATCCTGACACTCTTTGTAGTTGTTTTGCTTTGAACCAAATCTTATGTAGTAGCCTACACATGGGGTACCTTTTATTGGACTTTAAGAAGAGCTGGGCCTCAAGGGCTTTTGGGAGAGTTTGAGCTTCTACACAGTGTAACGCCACAGCTAATGTGGAATCAGTGTGTGTTTCCCCCTTGGCCGATACATCATTCATGCCATTTAGCAGCTGCTGCAGCTGGGATGCCAGATAGTACAGCCAGGGGGTTAGGAAAGCTAGGCCCCCAGTCAGGGCCGTTTGAAGGAATTTGGGGGCCCCAAGCAAAATGGACATGGAGGCCCCCCCGACCCGCCGCACACACGCAAAGCCTACAGGAACCACAGCATAGCCATACAGTTTAAGTATCTATATATATATATATATATATTTACATATATGATATAGATAGATAGATAGATAGATAGATAGATAGATAGATAGATAGATAGATAGATAGATAGATAGATAGATATAATAAAGAAAGAAAGGAGAGAGAGAGAGAGAGAGAGGAGGGGGACAGATAAACAAAAAGAGACATAGGAAGACTAAGATTAGAAGGGAGATAGAAAAAAAAAAAGATAGAAGTTTTCAGACCTGTCGGCACTCGGCATCAGCTACTCAACCTGATGCTATCTGCTCCTCACTCATCCACACCGGCTGCAGGAATTTTAATTGCATTTAGAGCCCTGCTATCTGTATATAGCACTTTGTAGTGCATTAGCACATCCATCCCAGCAAGGAGTGTTGTCTCCAAGGGTTGGAGAGGCTGGATTCACCCCTTTTCTATGGATAGTGTAGGACCCACTGATAATGGGGTACTTTGACGCAGTGGTGGGCTTGAGCACGATATGGCCATATGGTGGGACTAAACCCCCATTTTTATTTATGGATTGTCTCCATATTTAATAGTCATCTCTTTTGCATGGTTGCGCTATTCTTTTTTAATATACATTTTTGCTAAATTAACTCTACGCACCACTGACAGCAGTAGTTTAAACCACAATTTCACCTTATCTCTAAACCGTGACAGCAGGGGAAATATGTTCAAATGGCAATAGTCCACAATCTCAGCCGAGACTATGATTCCCAAATATCTGAACTGCCCCACTATAGGCACTGGGCAGAAAGAAAATGACTGGGGGTCAAGAGCTCCATCCAGCGGCAACAGAGCTGACTTGGTCCAGTTAATAGTCAGGCCTGAATAAATGCTAAATTCAGTGACTATGTCCATTACAGCTTGCAAAGAGGTACCTGTGTTTCCCCCTCAAAAGCAGCATGTAGTCTGCATACAACATAATCTTTTCATGGAGTGCACCATATTTAAAGCTCTCAACCAGACAGCTGGTACTAATTTTAGCTGCCAGGGGCTCTATAGCAAGGGCAAATAGGAGGGGGAGAGAGGGCACCCCTGCCTAGTACCCCTACCCAGTGAAAATACCTGTGAGGTTCGGTCACCCTCCCGGATAGCAGCCTGGGGATTATAATACAATAAATTTGACCCATGCAAAAAATTGTTCTCTGAAGCCAAATCTTTCCAGCATTGCCTACAAATAGCACCACTCCACGCTATCAGAGGCTTTGTTTGCGTCCAGCGACAAAAGCGCTCTCGCCCCTCCGTTATCAGCTGGTGTTAACATATTTATATAAAGTCGTCTGAGGTTGAAAGCAGTGGATTTGTTAGGTATGAAGCCAGCTTGGTCTGCATGAACAATATCAGCACTTTGTTAAGCCTCCGAGCCAGTACTTTAGTCAAATTTTATTTTAGCTTGTAACAAGGAAATAGGTCTATAGGAATTAGGCTCCATAGCTGTGTTTTGGCTAAGATCAAGTGTAGTATCTGTTCTTATCAGTTGGTATGGACCCTGATGGTTAGTATCGGCATGGGGCTGAAAGGAACCGGGGCGCTCTGGGCGTAACTGGAGGACCGGGAAGTAAGCCATGTCAGAGAAAGCCGGATGGGTCCATTGCCTTCTGATTTGAATGGGTCCGCCCCTACCAGTTTGAAGGGAGCAAGAAAACTGGATTGGTTCCGTGGCCAGTTAGTACTGCTCCTGGATGTGATTGGTAAGGAACGGCGGATAGCGGTGGGGGAGCCTTTCCTCCTGGGTTGAATCTGGCCTTGCAAAAGACTTGTCCCCAGTTGAAGGTAGGTTCTCCCTAAGCTGTCCAAAGTTCTGATGCCTCCTGGTAGGATAGGGCTACACTCGGTCTGGCCATGGGCCGAGTTCGGAAAAGCCCATGGTGTACGTGCCCCTGGGGTGGCAGCCCAGGGGTGCCTTAATTCTCACTGGTGAGGGGCAGCTCGCCTTGAGTTTTTCTGCACCTGCACCTTGGTCACTGCACCATCACACTTTTTCAGCACCTGCCTCTTGGGCAAGGCCTTTTGGCTTCGACCAGAGGAATTATTATTCCGGCCGGAAGGCCTGCCTTTGTATTTTACACATCGGCACTAATTCACCTCTCCACTTCCCCTCCCCACCTTTTTGTTTGTGTGTGCTTTTTCTTTGTAGTGTTTGTCACTTCACTGTCACCTTTTTTCCTGCACGACGAGTACAGTGTGGGTCTCTGGGCCTACCTTGAAAATCTTGGGAGGGGGTGGACATGGCCTTCTGGCTTAGTTCGCCCTCTCTCATGGGGTCTCCCTTCGGGGGAGCCCCACCCAGTACTTGGGGTGGGCTGTTTCGGCAGTCCCCCTGGAGAACGAGGTTTGCCAGGTCTCGGCCAGGCAAACCATAGGAAACATAGAAACATAGAATGTGTCGGCAGATAAGAACCATTTGGCCCATCTAGTCTGCCCAATATATCTGAATCCTTATGAATAGTCCCTGGCCCTATCTTATATGAAGGATAGCCTTATGCCTATCCCATGCATGCTTAAACTCCTTCACTGTATTTGCAGCTACCACTTCTGCAGGAAGGTTATTCCATGCATCCACTACTCTCTCAGTAAAGTAATACTTCCTCATATTACTTTTAAACCTTTGCCCCTCTAATTTAAAACTGTGTCCTCTTGTGGTAGTTTTTCTTCTTTTGAATATGCTCTCCTCCTTTACCGAGTTGATTCCCTTTATGTATTTAAAAGTTTCTATCATATCCCCTCTGTCTCTTCTTTCTTCCATGCTATACATGTTAAGGTCCTTTAACCTTTCCTGGTAAGTTTTTTCCTGCAATCCATGTACTAGTTTAGTAGCTCTTCTCTGAACTCTCTCTAGAGTATCTATATCCTTCTGGAGATATGGCCTCCAGTACTGCGCACAATACTCCAAGTGAGGTCTCACCAGTGTTCTGTACAGCGGCATAAGCACTTCTCTCTTTCTACTGCTTATACCTCTCCCTATACATCCAAGCATTCGGCTGGCATTTCGTGCTGCTCTATTACATTGTCTTCCCACCTTTAAGTCTTCTGAAATAATTACTCCTAAATCCCTTTCCTCAGATACTGAGGTCAGGACTGTGTCAAATATTCTATATTCTGCCCTTGGGTTTTTACGCCCCAGGTGCATTATCTTGCACTTATCCACATTAAATTTCAGTTGCCAGAGTTCTGACCATTCTTCTAGTTTTCCTAAATCCTTTTCCATTTGGCGTTTCCCTCCAGGAACATCAACCCTGTTACATATCTTTGTGTCATCAGCAAAAAGACAAACCTTACCATAGAGGCCTTTTGTAATATCACTTATGAAGATATTAAACAAAATTGGTCCCAGTACAGATCCCTGAGGTACCCCACTGGTAACTTGAGCTTGTTCTGAATGTTCTCCATTGACTACAACCCTCTGTTGTCTGTCACTCAGCCACTGCCTAATCCACTCCACAATATGGGAGTCCATGCTCAATGACTGCAGTTTATTGATAAGTCTTCTATGTGGGACAGTGTCAAAAGCCTTACTAAAATCTAGATATGCAATGTCTACTGCACCTCCACCGTCTATTATTTTAGTCACCCAGTCAAAAAAATCTATAAGATTTGTTTGACATGATCTCCCTGAAGTAAACCCATGTTGTTTTTCATCTTGCAATCCATGGGATTTAAGATGTTCCACAATCCTATCCTTTAATAGGGTTTCCATTAATTTGCATACTATTGATGTCAGACTCACTGGTCTATAGTTGCTCGATTCCTCCCTACTACCTTTCTTGTGAATGGGCACGACATTTGCCAATTTCCAATCTTCCGGGACGACTCCTGTTACTAATGATTGGTTAAATAAATCTGTTAATGGTTTTGCCAGCTCACCACTAAGCTCTTTTAATAATTTTGGGTGTATCTCATCAGGACCCTGTGACTTATTTGTCTTCACTTTAGACAGCAATCTTAGAACGTCTTCCTCTGTAAAGACACATGCATCAAACGATTCATTAGTCATCCTTTCAAGTGGAGGTCCTTCCCCTTCTTTTTCTTCTGTAAAAACTGAACAGAAGTATTCATTTAGGCAGTCGGCTAGCCCTTTATTCTCTTCTACATACCTTCCGTCCTTTGTTTTTAATTTAGTTATTCCTTGTTTTAATTTCCTTTTTTCATTTATATATCTGAAGAATGTCTTATCCCCCTTTTTCATAGACTGAGCTAGTTTTTCTTCTGCCTGTGCTTTAGAAGTTCTTATAACTTGCTTGGCCTCTTTCTGCCTAATCTTGTAGATTTCCTTATCTTCATTGCTCTGGGTTTTTTTATAATTACAAAATGCTAGCTTTTTATTTTTAATGATTTGGGCCACTTCTGCTGAGTACCACAGTGGTCTCTTCCTTTTTTTGCTTTTACTGACAAGTCTAATGCAATTTTCTGTTGCCTTCAATAATGCACCTTTTAAGTAGTCCCATTTCTCCTGGACTCCATGTAATCCGTTCCAGTCTGATAAGGACTCATTTATGACTAATTTCATTTTTGAAAAGTCTGTTTTTCTAAAATCTAAAACTTTTGTTTTTGTGTGGTGTGACTCTTTCACAGTTCTTATATTAAACCACACTGACTGGTGATCACTAGATCCCAAGGTTTCGCCTACAAGGACATCATATACCGAATCCCCATTTGTGAATACCAAATCCAAAATGGCTTCCCTCCGGGTTGGCTCCTCAACCACTTGTTGCAGAGACAACCCCAATAGGGAATTTAAAATATCTGTACTCCTGGTAGAACTTGCTATTTTGGTTTTCCAGTTTATATCTGGAAGATTGAAATCTCCCATAATGATAACTTCTCCTTTCATTGTCATTTTAGCTATTTCTTCAACTAGTAGTTCATCTAGTTCTTTAACTTGACCAGGTGGACTCAGTCCCTGTCAGGAGTCTTGCGCCCCGGGGGATCAAGGTATAGGTCCAACCTCTTCGGAGGCCAGACCATTTTCGCACACCCTGTGCAGTTTTTGTGTTTCTTCACGTTTGCGTGTGTGCACTTTTTATGCACCGGGTGTTAAGTCTTTTGAGTGTGATTCACACTCTACGGGCTTTAAAAAAAAAAAAAAAAAAGCTGTGTTATCAGGCTTCAAACGCAAAATAATACTAGCCCTGTTCATGGAAGGCGCTAACCGTCCATGCTCATGGGCCTCATTGAATACTTTCAACAGCTTAGGTAAAAGAAAATCAGCATGTTGTTGGAATACCTCCATTGCCACCCCATCATCCCCAGGTGCTTTGGAGTTGGGAAAAGAGCTGGTCACCTCCCGGATCTCCTCTACCGTAAGAGGAGCATCTAGACTTGCTCTATGAGCATCTGACAGGGTGAATATATTGATAGACTGTAAATAACTTGATAGGGCCTCTGGGGTAGAGGAGACCTCAGAAGCATAGAGAACTCAGTAGAATTTCACTAGTTCTGCCATAACCGTTTCCGGGGAAATGGCATTGCCTGAGAAGGAAGCTTTAGCGCACCAATCACAGGAGCCGCTGGGCGTACATTAACTATTTTTGCAAGCAGACGACCAGTCTGTTCCCCCTCTTCATAAAAGGTTAACTTGGGGAAAAAAGACTTTTTTTTTTGGCTTTGGAGTTAATCAGTTGTGTTGGGGCATCCTGTGCAGCGAGCCAAGCTGACTGAGCCGCGTCTGTGAGTTGTGAAATATACACCCTTTCCTGGACATGCTGAGTGAGAAGCTTTTCATGCTTTTTGGATTGTCTTTATACTATTAACTGCAGATATGAAGACTCCACGTATATAGCATCCCACTTCAGCAGGTTATCAGTATAGAGTGCATTATCCTCAAAGAAACTAACCATGCTTTGTCCAATCCCAGTGCTCTCAGATATCAGTTTCAGCCAAAAAGCGTTTAGACGCCATAGAGCTCTAGGAAGGGTCAGGATAGGTCTAGCTGTAATTCATCATATCAAAGGCGAGTGGTCAGATATCCCTCTAGGAGCATACAATATTTTCGAAACCAGCCCAATCGATCAAGCTGACCCGAGATAAGGATCTATATGGGACAGTGGCCCATATGTAGAAAAACAAAGAGTTGGACAGTTACAGGGTACTTATCTCTCCATACATCCACCCATTTTACCTCTTCCATAAATCATAGAATTGGGCTGCCTTGTTGTGAGGAACCTAAATGTGGGTGGGGGATGTCTGCCTAGGGCAGGATTTAGGACATTATTATAATCACCTGGGACAAGGATTGGAACATCAGGCTTATCTAAAGTGAAGACCAGCAGGTCCTGCAGCACTGAAATATAAAAGGGTGGAGGTATGTATACCACAGCTATGATACATATTAAATAGAACAATTTACAATATAAAAATACATATTGTCCCTCCAAATCAGATAATGCATCTAGTTCATATAAATCCAGAGATTTGTGTACAAGGACACACCCCCTCTGGAGTATGAAGTATGTGGGGCATGATATATCTTTTATGCCCAGGAGTACTTTACACAGCAGAGTCTCTGGTGTGAGACGGGTCTCTTGGAGGCCTATTATTGCAGGAGGGTACTTACGGAGGACCGTACTCACGATCACTCTTTAAAGGATCATGTAGTCCCCTAACATTCCAGGTAACCAGAGGTATGTCCGTCATGTGACTAATGATAAGATTTTATGCAATGTGGCATCTGCATCTCATACTACTAAAGTACCTGCTAAGGCCTAGTAAGTATTGAAAATGAACAAGATTGCTCTGGAAGTGCAGAAAACAAAAAGTCTCATGAAAAATACCAAAGATTAACTCAGGAAAAACCCGGCCGAGAAACCGTTTTTCCCGGCTATGGGTATCATTTAAACAAAACCATAACTTGTAGTGGTGCCTTTCAGGCAAAGCTTTCCCACAGATAACACCTATCAGGTGCATTTGGTTGTGAGGCATCTCGCAGAGAGCTTTTCATGATCCCTTACGAGGTGCTGCCTCCATTTGAGCTTATCGGTAAACATAGCAACAATTTAGTGACTCCAGTAAAAAAAGTGCAGCGACCTTCAGAACCATTGAATTAAAAGTATGCGCCCGTTTGTAGAGGAATAACAAGGAAACGGTCTCAGGTTTCAGCATTGTCTCGGTGCCTGGCACGAAGAGAGGGCTCATTGACATCTAGCCAATATGCAGCTTCCCGGCTGGGTTTAAAAAGTGCACCTGACCTCTGGCTGTAATCTGCAGCCGTGCAGGGTAGAGCATTGCATATGGCAAATTAGGGCATTGGCGACGATGCTTGACATCCTGGAATTTGGCCTGCTTCTTCTGCATCTCAGCAGAGAAATCGGGATAAAATGAGACTCTGGTGCCATTGTAGTGTATGGTGGATTTCTCTCTTGCTAGCCTTAAGATTTTCTCTGTCAAGGTAGTGTAGTATCCGCGCCAGGACTTGCCTAGGTGCGTTGCCTGGGAGAGCGCCAGCAGGAACACGATGAGCCCTTTCAAAAGCGAAAAGTGGGGTAAGGGCTTCTTTCCCGAATAGATCCAGTAGCCATTTCTCGACTAATTTTGTGGGGTCACGAACCTCCACCTTTTCTGGCCAGCCCTACTATGCTAACATTGTTTCATCTAAGATGATTTTCAATATCATCCATTTTGTCAGTTGTGGCAGTGGCTATGTGGGTTTCAGCAATCAGTGGAGGTATATTGTCCTCAAGATCACTGATGCGGCCTTCAGCAGAAGTTGTTCTTTCTCTTATATTCTGGAGGTCTTGTTGCAGCCGCGACAACTCCTCTGTCAGCCCCCTTAAGCGCTCCTTGACTTAGTTAACTGAAGCAGTGCAATACAGTACAACTTGTAAGATTTGACTTAGGGTAGGTTGTACTTTTCCCTCTATAATATCTGCTGTGCCTGTCTGCTGATTACGGTCAGGGAGAGACATGGTGTCAAGCTCAGTCCCATGCTCTGTCACTATATACTGGGATGGGTCAGCTTCTTCCTCCTGGGCTACAGAGGAGCCTTGCCCCTGCACCTCTGTGATTTTTGTGTATAGTAGAGCATGTCTCTGGGGGCATCTTTATGACCCTTACCCGCTTTGCTGCCTGTGTCTTTGTGCTTCTCAGAGCCTCGTGGTGTTCCTTTGGGCAGTGCATGTTGAGTCTCCAGGGCTGTCCCTTCTCCGTTGCCTCCTTGGGTCATCATAGCTTGGATCTGGTCGGTAGTCATGTTGATGGATTCCTCTGGCTGCGCTGAAGAGAATGAAACCTATATCGCCTGGATCAATGACCGGAGGTAGGATTGGTAGCAGGATATTAGTCGGGAGCTCTGTGAGGCTGTTCCACTCACATGCTCAGCCTGGCCAAGCCCCCTCAGTTGTATATTTAGTTAGCCAACAAAATGGCATTTTTTTGCTGCGGTCTATGGCTAACATGGTACAATATTTTCAATAGCAGATCAGTGAGAGTAGCAATTGCACATCCTCGGCTGGTAATCAGTAGGAAGGGGGGAGACCCAAAGGATAGCTAATATTTAAGTGAAGTGGAAAACTTCTTTAAAGCTTTTGAAATAAATAGGTTTAGATATTCTAAAAATTCATGGGCAGAATGTGTTTGTATTGGTTCCCCATGGTGCTCTTTGCAGGTATGGAATGTAAGGTATGAAGGCAGAACAGCACATGTCTGAAGAATGCTGGTAATTTATAGTGTCTGGGTTGACTCCCAGCTCATTACATGATCTTCATCACAACTGAAAATAAATTATTTGCATAACTTCAGTTACCCTTTTGTATGTGTACCATATTTCAAATGTATTTAGACCTGTAAGTTATATTTGTTAAAGAAACGGTCTATATAATTTCCATATCAAGAGAACTACAGTGTAAATAAAACCAGGATAACATCAGCCAAGAAGGTATGAACCAGAAGCCTAAATCAAATGATGCAATAGAAATCTACCAAAGAAGAATGAATATGGAGCAGACACAAAGCCGATTTAAAACTTTTTGCAGACATCACTTTTAAAGCGAACCTTCACCCAAAAGGGGAAGTTTTGCTTGTTTGCCTCCACTAGCACATTTGTCACTTATTTTTTTGGTTTTGACATGTACCCGCTCCCACTTCCATCCAGGTCACCTCTCCCTTCTTTTGCCCGTAGCCATCTGGGACACCTCACAGGTCCCAGAAGACTGTGGGACCATTTACAAAGTGTAGCGCGGCTCACATATGCTCTGTGGGAAGCTGGCTGTGAAGTCGCAAGGCTTCAATGCCAGTTTCCCTTCGTTAAGATGCCGGAGCCCATTGAAGAATCAGCTATTGGGTGAGGACAGTGCGGGATGCATAGAAAGTGTCCTTCTAATGATAGTCAGCAGCTACAGTATTTGGGAGGAGACTGAAGCTCCTATTTAAATTTCATGTACCTAGGATTATGGGAAAATGCATATAATTTGTACTATACTTCTAGACAGTGTCAGTGACACTGTTATTTTGTACTTTGATATTATTCCTTGGCTTACAGACAGTACCGACACCCTAATCTGATTCATTAGAACATGAAAAAAATTATTTTTAGGTAGTTTCTGCTGCCACATCTAATTTAGTATTTAGTAGTAATAGGCCAGAAATGAGCAGTGACAGCTGCAAACATAATAGGTTAGCTAAAGTCCTCCTCTTCATACCAATTGCCAAACAGCAACAAACCAGTTTCATAGCATAGATTATGATCTTCTTTTTGTGCAGTAGTTGCGTGTTTTGTCTAAAAGTTTAATAAAATGCCAACTTGCCAAAATCACTTCAAAATAACAACAACCCCACATTCTAGAGACTAGGTGTTTGTGGGGCTTCATGCACACAGGACATTCAAAAAAGTATTTCTGGACATCAGATTGCTAGCAGGAAACCACTGCTTTAAAAATGCGCTTTTAACAGCGTTTCTTTAATCATGCTTTTCAGCGTTTTTGTAACATTACACCAGCTTACTTTCAGCTCTGCAATGTAAAAAACGCTGAACGCTTTGAGCGTTTATGCACGTTTTCCAGCGTTTAGCACTTTTTGTGGTCAGAAGAACTGCTCTTGAACGCAATTTTAGGGCGTTCAGACAAAAGCCCGTAAATTCCCCTGCACTAAACTTCAAAAAACGCCCATGTGTGCATGGACACATAGGATATCAAAGAGAGGGAATTTAAGGACTGTTAAAAAAAATGCCCAAGCTCACAAAAATGTGAGTTTATCAGCTGCAGTGTGCATGAGGCCTTATGCTGCAAAAAAAATTACAGCGCCATATTTCAGAGACAACACAGACATATGGATATGCGATATATTTTCAGCAATGAGCAACTAAGTCTCTCTGGAAACACTCAGTAATCTCTTGTTGATCTTCTATAGCACTGTACAACACACTGTAAAGTGTGAGACTCCAGGTAGATACAGGGAATTATAGGCATTGACCTTTAGCATTTAACTCTCCCTGGAAACACTCAGAAGTCTCTCATTGATCATCTACATCACTGTAAAACACACTGTCTTGTGTATGCAATTCCAGGTACATACAGAAAATTTCAGCAATGAATCTAACATCCAACTGTCCATGGAAATACTTTAAAATGTCTCCCTAATTTGACTGCTACACTCATGTACAACATATAGTGTGTCTGTGATTCTATATAAATATAGAGGGACATTTTCAGCAATCAGCAGCAGGATTCTAAGACACACACAATAAACAAAAGCTGCTGGAACTTTGACTTTTATAGGGTGGGGACTGGCACATAAGAAAGTTCCCATGTTTCAGAGGCCAGGAAGTGCACTGTTGCTGACTGCTTGCTATGTAGTTCACCATTTTCTCCAACTGCGTGCAACTTGGGTTTGGGGTGAACTGAACCTGAAACTCATCTCTACAGCTGAGGAAGCCAAATTCAAAGTTCAACAAAGAAGCTTTAGTGTTAGGTTTGAGGGGAACAATAAAAAAAAAACAAAAAAAAAAAAAAAAAACACCTCAGCAGAGACTTTATTCTTTTGTTATAAAAAGCTCCACGTTAACACAATGTTTGTCACACTGCTACTGACAGGTGCAGTAGGTGACATTTGATTATAATGCTTACGATGGGTTGCAGTGAGTTTTCAATGCTCTTAGTTATTTGTGGCAAATCAGAGGTGTATATAATTTTTGGTACCCCTAATTTATTACATGAAAAAAAAAATATGTAATAAAACAAAAAATACTTTTTTATTTGATTGAAAATCAACTAGTGCTACTGTAGATAAAATGAGTTAAAGTTAATCTGTGTTTTTTAACTGAAAAAAGAAAACAATTAAAAAATGAAAAACAATTAATCAGGCGTTGCAGGGAAGAATACTCTTTGCATTTTTTGGCAATAAATCGTATGCACAACATAGCATATTTATAGTACGTATCTATTTTATACTTATTCAGTACTTCTTTTACAAGTATGTATCTGGACATATGCTGGCCTACACAGACCCTAATTTCCATTAGCAATTCAAATTGAATACGGCTAAAAATAGCAATGTCGTATGGAGGGTGTCAGAATTAGAAAGTGACAAATATCAAGCTTTGCATCAGATTTCTGCTAGAAAACATCTGTGGCAAAACATTCCCTTATAAGCTCAGTTAGTTTATAAAGATTGGTGTTTGTGGGATCCCTTTAAAAAAATAAAATAAACACAATCAGCATTTAGCTTAACATATTTACACATGTAAAGAAAATAGTGCTATAGAAATTAAATATAAGCGCTGCAGTCTTGACATATAGAGCATAGTAATTATCTACACATTACTAGGACCAGGAAGCTCCCAGTGAAAAACTGCTGCCAAAAATGACCAGTTGTTTTTAAAAGTGCAACAATATTTAGCCCTAGACTAACATCATATGACAGATTTCCATACTTCCTGCAATATATTATGGCTCGTTTCCACTGAGCATTATGGTACGGTTCGGTACGGTATGCAATTTTTGCCGTTTCCATTGTGAATGGTACCATAATTACGAACCATACCGTACCACTTTTTTGGGACCCTTTCGTTAGGGTACCATCACATTAGTACTGTACCAACAGGGTGGAGCTACACTCTGTAGAACTTTGATTGGTTGACAGAGAATCGTCCATCACAGCTTTCCGGCTACACCACGCCTATCATGAAAGGGTACTATTGGCAGTGGAAACGCAAGGTGTACCATTCCAAACCGTACCGTACTGAACCGTACCGTACCACTCAGTGGAAACGAGGCATAAGTGTACTCTGCCAAAAAAAGACCCATGACTGACAAGATAGGAAATTATCCAATCAACAGACTATCAAGAAGTTGTCAATCTCCAATGTTCTTAGAAAAAATACACTGCTATGAACCGCCTGAAGGTTGTAGTGACACCTTTCCATTGTAGTTTTCGAGGGAGAAAGTACAGCTTGCTGCAAAATTGCCAGAAAACTGTACCTTATAGGGAGATGATAAAAAAAAAAAAAAACAACAACAACACAAAGCACTACAGCTGCAATGCATGAAAAACATTAAGAACATTTTCAGGTGTGTTTTTTTTTTTTACAAAGTTTCATTGGTACAGCTTGGACCAATGTGGGATCCCTCTAGAAACTTTAAATCACAGTAGCAGACACCAACAGTGCAGTGATCTCCACTATCTGTCCAGGTGCCCTGCTGCAATGTGAACACAGGAGGTTGTCCGCTCTGCACTGGTGCCATTCGGAGAATGATTTGCATTTTTTCAATGAATGCAAAGCATTCTTCGATTGGACAAGGAGTACAGTGATTTCCAGCTTTTAGAGGGATCCAACAGGTATGGTATATGCATAGTTACATTGGCTGCCAGCTGTTTGGTTATACTATAGCCACAGCAGTAGGTCCAACCATACATGCTATACAGGAAGAATGAGTTAGATTCTCAGCCCTGCCTGCTGTAGCTGTCAGAGAGGAGAGAGCCGGCCGGTCATGTGAGCGCCAACTGGCGCTATAAAATAAGGTATACAATGACTTATTTTTTACAAAACACATCCACTGGAGCACATCATTTGATTTAACAGTCGGGATTGTAGCAAGAAGACACAGTTATTTTAGCAGGAGGAAGGAAGGGCTGTGGAGCAGATTGGAGCTGACAGCCAGGGAGGGTAGGGGAGAGAGAGGACAGAGGAGAGCAGCGAATGACTGAGGCAAATAAACTGACCACAGTGTCAGGGCTCAGCAGCCATGATATACCATGGTCAGTATACAGAGAGAGGGCAGAACCAGGCAGAATCAGCCAGGTATTTCAGGTGACACAAGGGGCCAAATTACACAGCACAAGCACTATGCTGCATAACAAGCTTTAAAAGAACAGGATCATTTTTTTTTTTAGGGTTACAAACACTTTAACATTTTTAGATGTTCCCTATATTTAAGTAAATTTCCTCTTTTGTGTTCAGGTCTACATCATACACGTTTTGCTACTGTTACATCATGATATATATAGATATAAAATACACAGTATATATTATATAACTTCATATCAGTGGGAAAGGCGAGGTGGTTGATGGACACTATGGGGTTGATTTACTAAAGGCAAATATATGGTGCACTGCAAGTGTACTTGCTCCAGAGCTTAGTAAATGAGGTAAAGTTTCACTTTGCTAAGAATAGCCAATCACATGCAAGGAAAAAGGAAGACAGCATTTTTGCTTGTACATGATTGGATGACAGAAATCAGCAGAGCTTCCCCTCAGAGAAAAATGCACTTGATATATCTGCCTTTAGTAAATAAACTTCCCTGTGTCACATCGCATGTGTTCATATGTAGGAAACTAAGGTGGAATACAGTCCAGGTTTTCTGGGCCTCCTTTGCAATGTTGGTTCCGTACTGGATTTTTCATTAGACTGATGACCTCCAGCAGGTGGTATAAATAAAGCAAGAATGGATCAAGAGGTGGCTCCAGCCTCCCACTTAGGGAACCTAAACCTGAGAGAGCTGCATGTGGACATTGCTCTGTAAGAGGAAGGAAAAGGTTTGCAAGACATTTGTTTTTGGTTGGTGACTGAGAGAAGGCCTTCTCCTGTGAGACAGGACCATGTACTGTTTAGTTAGAGCCTGGATGGCAAGGATTTATTTTCTGTTCTGTTTTATTTGTGTTCTATGCAACCTTTAAAATAAAAATGGCTACAAGTCAGACTTTTAAGAAAAGACCCGTCTTTTTCCCAGTGAAGGTGATCCTCACTTGAGCAAACGCCCACAATATTATATATACACACAATTTCAATAAATATCTCCTGTTATAATCTCAATAAAACATAGTAGATGTGTACTGTGTTAATTGTTTTCTTTTCTATAGTTTGTTGTATGCATATACAACTAAAAATCAGTAAAAATACATCTATAAAAATGTTGCAGTAATAATACCAGTAAATATAATGTATTTCCTTCTACATTAGTTTGCTACTGATGAAGTTTAATTTTTATAAATATACCTGCATCTTATAGCTGTATTTATTGAAAAATGTACATCAAATGTGATTACAGCAGGTCTGCTTCATCCTGCAAACAATAACTCCAAAGAAATTTAAACTTGTTTATAAATATATTGAAAGACATGAAAAATATGTAATAAAAGTTGCAAAATGGTCTATTCTCAAAAGTACCATTGAATAAATAACAATGTCCGAGACCAGGAGGCCAATTGTATAGTGTGGTGGGCCAAGCTCAAACAAATGATCATCCTGTAATTTTGCAGGGTACCCACAAAGGTGTTAAAGAGTCCATTGAATGGAGCAAAGTGCATATTCCAAAAGCACTCCACAGGCAATAGCAACCAGGGAGAGGGTTCGACTCACATTCAGGGTCACTAAACAGAAAAAAGGTATAAATAAACACATTTAAAAAAACAATAAAAGTATACATTAACATTTTGTAAGAAACTACATCGCTGAAATTATTTTACTACATAAATATAGCCAAAAAACTTCTGTCTAATTTTAATGTAGAACACTGAGTAGTTATTAAAGCATAAAATCTATGCCCCCACCCCTCTCTCCGGCTAATGCAGAATAAAATGCTTGTTTTTGTCAAGGGGATGAACTAACAGAGTAAAAATTACCTTATGCCAAGGAATTCACAATGCTCTGGTTGCCATCTCTCTCCTGCCAGAGTGTGGGTAGGCACCCTGACGTTATCACATACAATGCTGACACCAGCAGCAAGAGAGGCTCTGCCATCATCACTGCCAGAACCGGCAACAAAGGGGTGGGTGAAGAGACTGCGGGACCCTCAATTTAGGAAGGTTTTACACTGTCTCTACAAAACCACCCGTTCTATGGTATGTATACCCTCTCCAAGCAGCTGAACACAACTATCCCCCCAAATAGTCAGAAAATGCAAAAAATGTGCAGCACCCAAAAAACCTTCTAACATGTGAAATGTGTTCAATATTGTGATCAATCATATTACGAATTGGTGCTTTTCTCATATACAGTGTTCAAAAGTTCAAAAGAAAAGCACCAATCAGTAAAATGAATGATCACAATATTGAAAACTATTTGGTTTTCATGTTAGGTTTTTTTAAGCGCTGCACATTTTATATATTTTTTTGTATGTAAGTTTTACACTGTTAGATCATCTCAGCCTGACTGCATAACAAATAATAAATGTGGGGGTTTCACGTGTTACTGGTCATGATACCCAGACAACTAACGTTTTCAAAAGATTAGCAGCAATGGCAGCCTAAACAATTTCCCCCCCCACATGCTTCCTTTGAGGCGGTATTAAACCCAAAAGCAAACATTTATTATATTGCAGCTTACCAATTTTTATATGTGATGTCTGCATTTGTTTTCTTTTTAATTTTTTCTTTCTTCCATTTTTATCTGGTGACCCAGCAGTAAGTCTGTTGTTTTTTAAAAGAGCAAGCTCTCTTGCAGATGCATCAGTTACAGGGATAAGACAAACCATTTAACATTAGCAGGGGTGTTTACAATGATCAGCTTTTATTTATGTAAAACCTTTATCCCAAAAGAAAAAAAAAATCTATTTGCAGTAACTGCTTATAAAGTGTGAGCTGGAGTTTGGCTTCAAGTGTATTTAAACCTACTAGTCCATCTAACACTCCCCTTCCCCCAGATTGACAATGCTGCTCTCCAAATGTGCCCCCTGTGCTTATTCATCCAGAGTGATGGCACTGTAATATAGGAGATGTGTTACTGGCCAGATCACCAAATGAAAACAGAGGGGAAAAAGCCTAAAAAATGAAAGCGGATGCAGCCACCACATCTAATTGACAAGCTGCAATATATTACATTTATGGTTTGGGGTTTAATACTGCTTTAAGATAATGTTTTGTTGGGTTGTTGTCCTCCGTTAGAAATATGATAGTACACACAGGAGGTATACAGTGTAGGCTGGGGTATATATATATATATATATATATATATATATATATATATAAAACCCATATGAGTTTCTAGTATTTAACCAAAATAGGGTAGTAGATATGGACTAATTTTATATGTTGTCAGTTTAAAGTGGAACTTATCCTTCTTATCCTTTACAGCCAAGGAAGCTACCTACTTAGGCCTCTTTCACACATGTCATCAGTTCTGTCACATTTTTTTGTGATCAGTTTTGTTCAGTCAACATCATTTTCACATCCATTTTCATTTCCATTCATGATCCATTTTTCATCTGTTTTCATATATTTTTCATGCTTTTTCTCCGATCCAATTTTTTAAATGGATGAAAAATAGGACTTTTATCCGTTAAAAAAAAACAAATGTTGGCGGAAGCGGATGAAGACGAATTTAAATTAATGATCATCCATTTATATCTGTTTTTCCACAGGAATGCATTTATGTTCGTTTTTCATTCGTTAACGGATGGATAAAAAAAAAAAATGGATGAATGGTCCGTATGTGTGAAAGGGGCCTTAGTGTGATCAGTTATGACACCAGTCATTTGATGGCTTGACAGTTTGGTTGAGCGCACAAGCACTTGTGACAGTCATCATTCATGGCATGCCTTTACTGTAATTGTTTTAGGAGACTGTTAAATTGGTGGGTTTAGTTCCAATTTAAAAGAAAAGCTTGAAGATTTTTTTCTTCAGTTAAAATGTTTTCATAACCTAAAGGTTCAGCACAAAGAGTTTAAAAATAAAAAATGACGTGAATGTACAATATATATATATATATATATATATATATATATATATATATATATATATATATATATGTGGAGAGCTGCAAGAATGGACGGCGCTATAAGTGCCTGTAATAAAAAAATAAACAAAAATGAAATGTATTACCTCGGATTGCCTGGGTGTTTGAAGTCAGCACAAACAGAGTGATTAGCCTTAGACATAGGGGGGTGTAGTCATGTTCCCAAATGACCGCCGGAATCAGCAGGAGCTTCCCATAACTGGATAACAACAGTGCTTTAAGAAGAAGAGCAAACTCAGAACCTGACTTCAAAGGCTTCAGCCTGGCCACAAACAGAACAATGAAGATTCCCATGAGGTAGGCTGTCTGTTCTGTGGAGAAAATAAATAGAAATACACATTTTACCTTATCTATGAATGCAGTGAACAAAACACAATTTACCTTTATGGATACATAAAATATTGTATTTTATAAAAAGTTTACATTTTAGAGGCGTTAGAAATCATCTTTTTGTCTCAAAATTAGCAAAATAATTATTTTTAATTAAAAAAAAAAAATGTATGTACAAAAAAGTTTGGATTTTGGCTTGTAGGCTTTTCGTTGTATAGATTACATTTTTTTTTTTTGTTTGTTTAGCAAGCCTTAAGTAAATTTTTTTTTTTAAAAGATACCTTTTATCTCAGATGTTTGTAAATTCAGAATATATACAAGATCTCATAACATGGTGGTATGTTGATAGGTATTGCAATGTTTAGTTATACCCAAAGCAGCTATTCCAAACATTTTGTAGAAATCCCATTCCTTTGCATATCTAATGAAATCCTCAGGATCTGTGTGGTGGCTGGATCCAGGCAGCTGTCGCCATCTAGTGTAAGCTTCACAGAGCAGACAAAATATACAGAGCTTGCCATGAATCTGATAAAACAAAAACACGGCCTTACTTCTTAACACATGATTGGATACATGATTATTTTCACACAAAAAAAAAAAATAGTATACTGCTGTAGCAAATTCTTTTAAGAATACATTATTTTTGTTTTCTCACATATGCTAATCAAATTAATACAGTACAGTATATACAGCAGGTATCAGAATCCAGAGTATAAAACAAAACCTATGAGAAAACAGTATTTTAGTTTTTTAAAGGTTTGCTTCTCAAAAGGTATAGTAATATGTGCAAGAGGCATCAGAGTCCAACGTATCAGTCTAAATTACATGCAAACCAAGAAAAGCTACAAATATTTTACTCTGAAGCTAGCTAGCCACATGGCATTTAAAATTGGAAGAATTTAATCTACGTTTTTATATCTATCAAAATTATATTTCTATTGAACTCCATTCAATCAATCTGAGCAACCAAAGGAAATCTGCTAAATAAATACAAATTTGCATACATTTGTTTCTTTGGAAGAACATAAAACTGACAAGACGGGGGAGATTTACTAAAATTGGAGAGTGCAGCTCTGCATAGAAACCAATGAGCTTCCATGTTTAATTTGTAAAAACTTCATTGAACAAGCTGAAGTTAGAAACCAATTGGCTAACATGCAGAGCTGCACCAGATTTTGCACTCTCCAGTTTTAGTAAATCAACTCCTTTTTGTCCTTTTCTTGCCATGACTAAGAGTGATATAGCAATGCCACAACAGTAATATCAGTCTATATATGCAGTAAAACATGCTTGTTATACTCACTGTGGAGCCTAAGGGGTTAATCCTCTGCATTGTGTAAATAGACTGTTTAAGCCTGTCTTCCCGGATCCTCCCCTTCTTTTATTGTCCCCAATCCATCTGCTGATAGTACAGAGATTTTGGGGCAAGCTGCACATGCTCAGTTTGGTGTGTATTGCTAGAGAGTTTTTGGGAGGGTGCATGTGATCAACACAGGGCCAATCAGCACTGTCCAGACAGAAGGTCAGGGGTCCTGCAGCCTCATAGTACAGTCAAAGGAGAATGAAAATTCCTCCTACAAGCTTTAACCAGTGCTCAGCCAGACACTCTGATAGAAGTCATAAGACTGCTATATACTACTGATGAGAAAAGGTATTTAGCAGTTTATATTTACTAAAATAATAGCACTGTGGGAGGCCAGATACAGTGAATGCAGGGTCCTAGGTTTAGTAACACTTTAAGAGCCTATTCACACAAGTTGGTTACCATGCAGAAAAACTCATACATTTTGCTGCATTAAATTACATTACAAGTGAAATCCTATCGTTTTCCATGTAGCTGGTTTACATACAGTAAATGTACTGTGGTTTAGTGTGAAAGGAAAATTAAACTTTTATGGGTTCATTCCCACCTACAAGTGTGTGTTACTGCATGCATACGGAACAGTGTGATTCCATCCTTAAAAGGAGAATTCCACCTCTTCAAAAAAAAAAAAAAAAAAATTATAAATGCACCGTTTTGCAAAAAGCAAAATTGTGTATTTATTATATTATTTCATTTGAACTTACAAACTTTACATCCACAATTAGAGGATTGTAGTTGCAAAACTCTGACTTCTGCAAACTCCTTTATCTCAAATTCATGCCAAGGTTGGGACCTTCATCCTGCAACGTCACCAAACTTGTGCCCCATTGTAAACTACATTCTCTATGCCGCAGTGGCAGATGGAACTTGTAGTTTTTTATTACAGTATGAAGATGCAGTAAATTTTAATTTGTCAGGATCTGTGAAGATCTGCACAAGTTTTGCATTAAAGCTTATGACCTGCAAGATGTCATTTGGATCAAGTTGCTGTCTGCTAATTCTGCTGAAACTGAAAGGTATAGCTATCTTGCCAAAACGCAAATTATAGAGATCACACTTGCAGTGCTTAGATTGGAGAGGCAGAACAAAAGTAGAGTTATCTTTTTAAAGCTAAACTCTTGGCATATATAAAATACACAAATTATTGCAGCACTGTACTCAATATTTAATACATTTATTTTACTAAATGCCAGCAGTGTGAGAACCCAAATTTAACTTGGTAAAATACTGTAATAAAATACTACAATTTCCATCTTCCACTGCGGCATAGAGAATGTAGTTTACAATGTGGCACACGTTTGATGATGTTTCAGCAAGGAGATCCCAACCTTGGCATGGATCTTAGATGGAGGAATCTGCAGAAGCCTATTGCATTCCCTGTACAGCAAAGCTCAGACTGGGGGGGGGGGGGGAGGAGCAGCACAAGAAGCCAATTAGTTGGGCTTCAGTGCTCATGTGCTAACAAGGGGCATGCTAATAGGAAGAGAGAGCAGAATGGCAGAGAGATGAGCTGATCAAGGTGTTGCTTATCATTTCATTGCCCAGTAACAGATTGGGGGAGAGACATAACCTGTAAATGTTACTGTGCCTGCACTGCCACACTGATTGAATTAAGATTGATTGGATTGGGATCTGGTGACTGTGGCATCACTTTTATATAACTAAATTAAAAGAAAATCGTTTACTTATATAAAAGGGAGTGAATAAATCTTTAGGAAAACCTTTTGAACACTTGGTTAAACTAAGAGGTGTATTTTCAAACCAGTGAAGGTTACTTTAAGGATCAGTTCAGTTCACACAACTGCGACCTGAAAGTCTCGCGACTTACGGTAGGACCTGACCAGACGACTTTCTGGTGATTTGAGTACATTGTTGAGGTGATTTTGAGTGTCAGATTCAGATCACATGGTGACTTCTATTAAAGTCTATGGGCACAAGTTGGATAGAAGTCGCCTTGAAGTGGTACAGGAACCTTTTCTAAAGTCGGAGCGACTTCAGTAGTGCGAATTAAGACAGCTCTTATTGACTAACATGGGATTTCACATGTCATGTGACTTGGGGTCTCACAAGTCAAATTCCAAATCACGACAGTGTGAACCAAGCCTTAGGCCCCTTTCACACAGGCTTTCCGATCAGGTCCACCTGTCAGTTTTTTCAGGCGGACCTGATCGGATGCTCCATGCACCTCTATGGAGCAGCGGATGTCAGCGGTGACATCTCCACTGATATCCACTGGCTATTCAATCCAATGTGGTCCGTGAAATCCGGACATATGGAAACCCTATTTTCCATCTGTCTGGAGGATCAGATCGGATGAAAACGGACAGGCAGTCTGTTTTCATCCGATCTCCCATAGAGGAGAGCAGGGATCTGACAGCTCCGTCTCTGCAAAGTAAGCAAGGGCGGAGCTGTAATCCGCCTGCTTAGCGGGGATCGGTGGATCGATCCCCTGCTGAGAAAAATGGAGTCCGCCGGGCAGAAAGCCCGTGTGAATGGACCCTTACTGGTAGTGAATCAATCACTGTGATTTAAAGGACATGTACGACGAAGTTCACTTACAACAAATGTTTGGTAAATTTCAGAATAACTGCTTTATAAATATGTCCCTAGAGGTTATTCTTACCTCATGTCACACAGTGTATGCCCAGGTTTAGCTCAAGCTATTTGTGCACTAATTGCACTTGTAAACCCATTTATAATCCTTGTGATATCACTTGTTTGTAAAGCAATGTGAGCTTCTGAACTGTAGTACACTTAGCCAAACAATGTTGTTCCTTATCTTAACTGAATGCAATTTGCATGTTACATGTCAAGAGACTTACATTGATCTTTGTGTTAAACAGGATGTGTCTGTATGCTTGTGCTTTGCATAGCATAGCATTAATCAGGATAATGACTGGATCATATTCTATGTACTTGTCCACCGGTTTTTGGCAAGATTTCTGAAAAAGAGTCAATAAAAAAATGTGTACAGCATTGAAATACTGAAATATTTTAACACTCAACATGTAATTTTACAAATTACAAAAGGACTCCTAGTTTACAAATTAAAAGGTGGCCAGAGTGGCATTGTTTCAATACCTGACCACCAAACATTTCTTTTAATTGGTTTTTATTAGGTTATTATTAGGGATGCACCGATATATCGCCTGCCACAAATGAGCGGCTGAAAATAGGGTTATTGGAATTTTTGCCAATAGAAAAAAAGTTTCTGATAATGGGCAAAAATAAATTCATATTCATTATAATTCATGATATTAAAAAGTCCAATGTATTACAATTATATATAAAATATATATAGTTTTAAAAACTGTCTGTTTCAGTTTTCGGCCAAGTGCATTCTGAATTTTCATTTTCGGTGCACCACTAGTGATTATACCTCATGTATGAGCACTTAGCAGAAGTCACCTAAAGTAAACAGCTTAGAAAATCCAAATTAGCCAAAAACCTATCTGTAATACATAATTGTAATTTTTATTGGATCCAGGTAAAATTACCTAGACTGAATATCAACACAGCATACACTTTCATTTCTTAACATCATCATTGTAAAAACAATACAAACAATAAATATATTTCACAATATAATTAAAACGAACATGAAAACTTCTTTCATATTGTGAGTTCTGCCTGTCTGCTGGTCATCTCTTTCCACAACTTCCTGGATTCCCTGCATGCTTTGCAGCTTCTCCTCTGCTGTTTACTTTCAATTTCTAAGGACTATATATCCCATGGTACCTTGCTGCCTGCAAACTGTGATTTCTGTACTGACTCCGCCGCCTGAAACTCCTCCTCTCAGCACATCTGCAGTACAAAAGGCAGGCTCTGCACATTCTGTAACATAGCAGTGCCTACTCACAGGGCAAAGACACATCTCAATATTTACAGGTTAAAGCTTAAGTTTAAATACCCAAAAAATACAAAATGAGCACAAGGGATATTTCTTACATTCAGTGTGACGTTTAACTTGTGCACAATCTTCTGGTGAAGTGAGGGTTGGGTTGATAGAACTGAGTTGCTGTCATAGGCTCTCATCAAGAGTGCCTGACTATGCCTGTTCTTTTGGCTCAGCTCATCCAGGATCTATGAACGGAGGGGGCAGATGATTGAAAGGTGCACCCCCTCTATTCATATATCACTTTTCTCAAGAGAAATTTTGCAATTTTAGAGTTAGATTTTTGACTCAGATAGCTGCCATCAGCATTTGCTTTGAAAATGTGGATCTTCATGAGCTATAAACAGAGCAAAAATTATAAAGAGAGAACAGCTCAATGATAACAAAAAGTTTCCAGCATGAATGATTAATATCCCACTGTTGCAAGGGAACATATTGGATTTCTTTATTAACATTTTGTAAAAGAAAATCTTTGGAAAGTTCTGAAAATTCATCACAACTGGCAAAAATTCCCAGTACTTCCTCCCATGTGGCAGTGCTTGGGTCAAGCAACAAAACATTGGGCCTGAGCACTGCCACATGACTGGGGGGAGTGATCTCCCCACTTCTCATAGGGTCCAACACCAGCTGACACTAGGGATCCTAGTGCCAGTTGCGACAAGGCCAGAAGCAGTGGGTGAGCATTGGCAAAGTGAGTATCAGGGGTTTGGGAAATGCCCTTTACAGATACACTGTTACTTTGCCTTGAATTAGCAAGTGATAACACCTGCCCCACCCCATTAGATTGTAAGCTCTTCTGAGCAGGGCCCTCTTAATACTCTTGTATTTTATTGTATTGTAACTGTACTGTCTCCCTTTTATATTGTAAAGCGCTGTGTAAACTGCTGGCGCTATATAAATCCTGAATAATAATAATAATAGGAAACTTGCAATAAGGAAAGCGCGTAGGCTACAATTTCATATACCTCCTTCCGGAAACTCTGGTTTTCTAGCAGTCATGTTGATCCAATAGCTTAAATGCCAGGCAACCAGCATGTTCATTAGGATGATGGCCTAATTTTTCTTTAAGTATATAGGATTCCTTTATCATTTAACCCCCTAACCCTAACATTTAAAGTGATATTAAACACCCAATTTTTTAAGCAATTTAAGTAGCCAATTTATTCACCTGCTATGGAGCTTCTTATCGTTTAACATTTGCCTATGTTCCACTTTAACCGTTTGCCGACTGCCGCACAACTATTTACTGCGGCGGTCAGCCCCTCACAGGCAAAGCGACGTAGGACTACATCGCTAGCCTTTGAGGCTCTAGGGAGCGAGCGCGCGCCCACGAAGGCGCGCTCCCGCTCGGTCACAGACCCCCCCCCCGCGCGTGTGCCCGGCGGACCCAAAGGTCACTCGCGATCGTCCGTTACACCGGGAGAAAGGCAGGCGGCTAATGTAAACAAAGCCGCCTGTCATTCTTCCCTGTGTAAGAATAGTGATCATACGGTTCTACTATGTAGGACCGTTGATCTCTGTTCTTACACATCAAGCCACATCCAATCACAGTTAGAATCACGCCCCTAGGGACACACTTAACCCCTCCCTCTCAAAAAAAGTTAACCCCTTCACTGCCAGTGTCATTTTTTCAGTAGCAGTGCATATGTATAGCACTGATTACTGTAGTAATGTCACTGGTAACCCCAAAAGTGTCAAAAATGTCAGTCAAGGGTCCGATCTGTCCGCCACAATGTCGCAGTCCCGCAAAAAAAAAAAAAAAAAAAAAAAAAATCGCAGATCGCCGCCATTACTCGTTAAAAAAAAAAAACAACAAAAATGACAAAAATCTTTCCCTTAGGTAGTAAACGCAATAACTTTTGCGCAAACCAATCAAAATACGCTTTTTGCGATTTTTTTTTACCAAACATATGTAGCATAAAACAAATTGGCCTAAAATGTTAAAAAATTTTGATTTTTACATTTTTTTGGGGAATTTCATATAAAAAAAATTGATAAATATTGTTATTTTTGCAAAACTGTCGCTCTTTTTTTGTTTATAGCGCATGATCAAAAAAATCACACAGGTGATCAAATACCACCAAAAGAAAGCTCTGTTTGTGGGGAAAAAAAGGACGTCAAATTAGTTTAGGTACAGCGTTGCACGACCGCGCAATTGTCCGTTAAAATCACGCAGTGCCGAATCGCAAAATACCCCCTGGTCAGGAAGGGGGTAAAGTCTTCCGGGGCTTAAGTTGGTGCCATAATCACTGCCCCAGGTCTCCTGTTTCATTGGGGCTCCTTACTGTTGAAGCATTATTTAGGGCAACCTTTGCATGCAGGCACTGGAGTTTTATATCCCTACACTATGTGGGAGATTTACTAAAACTGGAGCATGCAAAATCTGGTGCAGCTGTACACAAAAAACAATCAGCTTCCAGGATTTTTTGTTATAGCTTGTGGGTAATACTTTATTTTAATACTGCACTTAGGTGGCTCCTTTTTTTTAGGAGAAATTCCAGGCAAAAAGGCACTTTCAAGAGCAACACTCTAAACTCCAGCTTCAATACTAACCCTTTATCTAATACATAACCACGAATAACCCCTAGAATACCATACTTATGTTAGTGAGGACTGAAACTGTGAGCATTAAAGATCTAACTTCTGTGCTGAGATCTCACAACCCTGCAAGCTACTGATTCATCAACTCAGTGCTGTGCATCACACGGTGAGCACAAGATTAAAAAAAAAAAAAACACCTATTGCTGAAACTTTTTCAACCCAGAAAAAGGAAGTTCTAACTGTTCACAAAGTTCCTACATTGATACATTTATTCGATGCTGCAACCAAACTTACACAGATAGTGATCTTCAGTACTCCATGTTTGTAATCTCTGTACAGTTCATTGGACTCCTCGTTGCATTCAATACAGCGATATACTGGCGTCTTACTTTCATGCTTTCCATACATAACGCTGCACTGTAATCACAGGAAACATGTCAGCAAATCACCACAAGTATATTATTTAATACCTTTAAATACTAAAAAAACCGAACTGCCCACATTTACATACTACAGCTGTGTAGTCAATAGTAGAAATATGAAGGTAATACATTTTTTGGAGACAAAGTCATCAATGAGCAATTTACTAAAGTTAGTATGGACAGTAAATAAAATGGTCAGTTAATTACACAGAAGAAACCTTTTCCTTATGCCCACATCCCCACTTGTTTCTTTGCCCTGCCTTTTCACTGTACTGGATAAATTTGCATCCTTCTCAAAGTTAATCAAGCCAAGCCTGTGGCTATCGACATAACCCTCAGCCCAGCTACTTTATCTATTCTGCAACGTTCCCTCTCTTTTTCATGGACCACAAGCCTTCCATACCTAGGGATTTTCCTGACACCCACTCATGATAAATTATACAAAGCTAATGACCTCCTTCTAATCAGATCCTTGGTCTCTCTTCTTTAAAAAAGGCCCCAGTATCAGATATCTTGGCTAGGGAGGCTCAAGGCTATCAAAATGGCGTTCCACCCAAAGTTGTTGTGTTATTTCAGAGTCCCTTCCATCCCAGTCCCGTTATCAGGCTTACGAGTCATGCAAAAAAAGATTCTTGCATTTATCTGGAACACAACCTGACTCAGGATTAACCACTTGCCTACTGCCCCACGCATATTTACTGCGGCAGGGCGGCTCGGCTGCACATAATCACGTAGATCTACATGATTGTGTGCATGTGGTCTTGGCGGCGCATTTTCACTCCCACTGTGATTTGACACAGCGGGAGCCAGACCGCGGGAGGAGCGGGCGCAATCGATGCAGGCCTCCTGCGATCTTCAGGGAAACTAACAGGAGAGCCGCCTGCCTATGTAAACCAGGCAGGCGGCTCTACTGTCAGACAGGCACAGAGAGATTATGTGTCTCAGCTAAGCTGAAACACCAATCTCCGTGTGCCTTTCACAGAGCCCCCCCCCCCCTACAGTTAGTAAGCACAATTTAGGAACACACTTAACCCCTTGATCAACCCCAGTATTAATCCCTTCCCTGCCAGTGTCATTTATACAGTAACAGTGTATATTATTTATCACTGATCACTGTATTGGTGTTGGTATTGGTGCTAAAAATCGCTGATCGCTGCCATTACTAATAAAAACAACAAAAAAAATAAAAAGTCCAAAAATCTATCCCATAGTTGTAAACGCTATAACTTTTATTAATTACAAATTAATATTCGCTTTTTGGGATTTTTTTTTTACCAAAAATATGTAGCAGAATACAAATTGACCTAAACTGATAAAAAAAATTAGATTTTTTTAAAAAAAATTTATTAGGAAAGTTTTATAGCAGAAAGTAAAAAATATTGTTATCTTTTTTCAAAATGGTCACTTTTTTTTTTTGTTTATAGCGCAAAATCGAAAAAAATCGCAGAGGTGATCAAATACCACCAAAATAAATCTCTATTTGTGGGAAAAAAGGACATCTATTGTATTTGGGTACAGCGTCGCACGACCGCACAATTGTTAGTTAACCTTCCTAGCGGGGTTAAATTTCAGTGCCAAAAGCGGTAAACCCGAGCCCCACTCGGGGTACCGCTAGGAAGATCGCTGGATCCTGGAAGAGAGGGTACTCACCTTGTCCCCGGGATCCAGCGATGTATCCCGGCGGTGTGCGGCGGCCGAATCTTCCTCCCGATGCTCTGTGCCCCGGCTTCCGTCTCCTGCGACGTGACGCTCGCAGAGGGGTGGAACCGGCGGCAAATTCAAATAGTAAAACACCCAAACACACTGATACATTATTAGATACATTACAAAATTAAATAAATTCACATTAGTTTGCCCCCCAGTGCCCTTTCCTGCAGTTTTACTGTACTTTTTAAGTATATCTATATATATATAGATATATATAAATAATTATACGTGTATATATATATATATATATATATATATATATATATATATATATACACACACACACACACATACAGTACTTTAACTTATTTATAGTTATTTATTATATTATAATTTATGAGTCTGTGTTTCAAACTTTATCATACCCGAGATGTTATAAAGAAGAACGCACAGTAAAAAAAAAAATCATATAAATAGTTGGTTTGGGCTGCTCATTCTTAAGAATTACATGCAAAATAATGGTACCGCTTTCAGCACCTAAAATCGGAAAGAATCATACCGCCAGGAAGGGTAAAGTAACGCAGTACCGAATCACAAAAAATGGCCTAGTCATTAAGGAGGTAAAACCTTCCGGGACTGAAGTGGTTAATAAACCCTTTATTGGCATAGATTTAATGGAGGCTTGGGGATCCCCCACCTATTTCATTACTACAGGGCAGCATAGCTGGCCCTACTCACCCGCCTCCATGCTGCTACAGAGACTCTCATTTGGATTTCTTTAGACAGGATGGATTTCACTAACTTCCTTGCTCTGGCTCCCACCAACCGTCCCCTTTCGCGCCCTCACTAACTCAATCTCCTAAGGTATGGGACTTCGTTAAATATTCGAGTGGCCTTATTTCCCTATACTTACCACCTTTAAAGGGGTTGTAAAGTCATAAGGTTTTTTATCCTAATGGATTTTATACATTAAGATATAAAGCCTTCTGTGTGCAGCAGCCTCCCCAGCACCCCCAAACACTTACCTGAGCCCCATCTCTATCCAGCGATGTCCACGAGTCTGCAGCGCCATTGGCTCCCACGGCTGTCAATCAAAGTCAGTGAGCCAGCGGATAGCTGCCATAACCCGGGTATTTTTTTTAAACGGCGGGCGGTGCGCTTTAACATGAGGGTGGATTTTCTGCGGGATCACCTTTATGGGTGGCGGCAGAGTTGCCCCCCGCCGCATCCTGGTCGTTTTCCTTGCTTACCGGAGCCATCGGTAGTGGGGAAAACGATCCGGTCCACCGTCCCCTCAGGCAGGAAGTCGAGTGAGGGCAAGATGACCCTCACTCGACTCTATGGCCTTGGAGGACCGGAGCGACATCAAACATTTTTTTCATCATGAAAAAAAAAACTTTTTTTTTCGTTTTTTAGTATAGATGTGAGATCTGAAGTCTTTTTGACCCCAGATCTCACATTAAAGAGGTCCTGTCATGCTTATTTCTATTACAACGTATGTTCACATTCCATGTAATAGGGAAAAAAAATGATCAAAATGAAAAAACAAAAACAAAAAAAAACAGTGTAAAATAAAAAAATAAAAGATAAAAAAAATTAAAGCGCCCCGCCCGTTAGCACGCGCACAGAAGCGAACGCATGCGCAAGTCGCGCCCACATATGTAAACGGTGTTCAAACCACACATGAGGTATCGCCGCAATCGTTAGAGCGAGAGCAATAATTTGAGCCCTGTACCTCCTCTGTAACTATAAACTGGTAACCTGTAGACATTTTTATATTGTTGCCTATGGGGATTTTTAAGTACCAATGTTTGTCGCCATTCCACAAGCGTGCGCAATTTTGAAGCATGACATGCTGGGTATGTATTTACTCTGCGTAACATTCTCTTTCACGTGTTATAGACAAAAATTTACTGTTTTATTTTTTTTTTTAACTAAAATAAAGTGTATTTTTTCCAAAAAAATTGCGTTTGTAAGACCGCTGAGCAAATACGGTGTGATAAAAAATATTGCAACAATCTCCATTTTATTCTCTAGGGTCTCTGCTAAAAAATATATAATGTTTGGGGGTTCTAAGTAATTTTCTAGCACAAAGAACTGATTTTATCTTGTAAACAAAAAGTGTCAGAAAAAGGCCCGGTCCAGAAGTGGTTAAATGTGGCTCATTCCTTGAGGTTTCTTCCAGGTTTCGAGACCCCCTCCAGCTTTCACTGGTGGACCCCTAAAGGTTTCACAGACGTTTACTCCCTTCTCCCTTCAAATGGGATCAAACCCTTTGAATATTTCTGAAAAAGGATGAGGCACCCTTGCATAAAATATTCCATTACATACAACTTAGACAATTTGTTGCATTGCTTGTATCGCACAAGGCTACCACATTAAAGCTTACCTAGTTTGAAAGCAAGTGTCGCTCGGACCCCCACTTTCCAGATCATTACATGCCTCCCTAGGCTCTTCTACTCTCTCTAAAAAAAACACCTTCATGACTCCCTGGGAGGGAGAATTGGGTGTAGATACCTTGGAGGAGGATTGGAAAGAAATCTGGTCCTCCACAGCCACCAGTTCCAGAAACGTCATAGCTTTGGAGAATTCCCATAAGGTCATAATGCGCTGATATTTGACACCAGCCTGTACTTCTAAATTTGTGCCTGGAAACTCCCCCCTTTTGTTTTAGTAACTGTGGACAGGAGGGTATGATGGCACATACTGTATATGGTGGACCTGTCGGACATGACGGAGATTTTTAAGAGTGTACACGCTAATTGATACAGTTCTTAATTGCAACATAAGGATGGACCCGGTTGACCTATTCAGATCATACACCGAAAACAGGCAAAACGTATTACCTTTGGCCACTTTCGCAGTAGTGGACCGATTGGGTCCGCCTGTCAGTTTTTCTGTTGACACCCGCCGACATCCAATTCAATCCTACTTCCTTAAAACAGACGGATGGGGATCGGTCTCCATCCATCTGGTGGATCGGATGGCAGTCAGGTGAAAATGAACAGGCGGTCTGTTTACATCCGACCGCCCATAGAGAGGAGGGGACATATTCCCTGCTGAGCAGGCAGACTCCAACGGAGCCCACCCTGTGTGGAAGGGGCCTTTATCTTTACTGCCACTAAATAAACTTATCGCCTACTCCTGGAAATCTCCTGTGTTAAATTTCCAGGAAGTTAAAACGTGCCTGAACAGCACAATGGTTAATGAGAAATTGACGGCTATAGTAGAGGATAAACATGACCGGTTCCTGAAAACCTGGACCCTGTGAATAGACTATTTGCAACCTGACCACAAGACATTACATCTTTGATTTTCACCCCTATGGTAGGACGCAAGATGGTTTTGTCTAGGTTCAAGGTGGCACTCTGAGGCTCCCCTTCCCCTCTTAAACTTCTTCTACCCTTTTGGCTCTTCGTTTCCCGCTAGACTATATGCATACATCCTGCACCCCCATCTCCACCCACCCCCTTTTTTTTGTTTTGTTGTTAATTTTTGTTCCCCCTTTTTACCCCTTTGCTTATATAGTTGATGACACAAACTTGAGCCTTTGCTTGAGATCCCAATACAATCTATTTTATTGATTCATTGGGTCCTACAAATAGGATTATTTTCTATTCCAGAACAAACCCTGGTCTCTCTCTTCCAAGCACAGGGCCCCGTTTCTTACTTTATGATTATATGTGGAAATGGCGATTAGATGGGTTTTTTGCTCTACAGTGTATCTAGTAATAATTCTATGAACATCTAACCTTTGTTATAAACGTGTTTTCTTTCATGCGCATGTAAAACATGATGTACTTTTTTGTAAAAACCACAATAAACATTCATTGAAGCAGATACTTTTGCCGAATACAGTGCCTTGCAAAAGTATTCACTCCCTTGACCTTTTACCTATTTTGTTACATTACAGCCTCGAGTTCAATATTTTGTTAATCTGAATTTTATGTGATGGATCAGAAAACAATAGTCTAAGTTGGTGAAGTTAAATGAGAAAAATATATACATAAAACTATTTTTTAGAAATAGAAAACAGAAAATTGGCATGTGCGTATTTATTCACCCCCTTTGTTATGAAGCCCATTAAAAGTTCTGGTGCAACCAATTACCTTCAGAAGTCACATAATTAGTGAAATGAGTCTACCTGTGTGCAATCTGAGTGTCACGTGATCTGTCATTACATATACACACCTTTTTTATAAGGCCCCAGAGGCTGCAACACCTAAGCAAGAGGCACCACTAACCAAACACTGCCATGAAGACTAAGGAACTCTCCAAACAAGTAAGAGACAATGTTGGTTACAAGTAAGGACAAGTCAGAGTTAGGTTATTAAAAAAATATCCAAATCTTTGATGATCCCCAAGAGCACCATCAAATCTATCATAAACAAATGGAAAAAACATGGCACAACAACAAACCTGCCAAGAGATGGCCGCCCACCAAAACTCACGGACCGGGCGAGGAGGGCATTAATCAGAGAGGCAGCACAGAGACCTAAAATAACCCTGGAGGAGCTGCAGAGTTCAACAGCAGAGACTGGAGTATCTGTACATAGGACGACAATAAGCCGTATGCTCGATAGAGTTGGGCTTTATGGCAGAGTGGCCAGAAGAAAGCCATTACTTTCAGCAAAAAACAAAATGGCACGTTTTGAGTTTGTTAAAAGGCATGTGGGAGACTCTCAAAATGTATGGAGAAAGGTGCTCTGGTCTGATAAGACTAAAATTGTACTTTTCAGCCATCAAAGAAAACGCAATGTTTGGCGCAAACCCAACACATCACATCACCCAAAGAATACTATCCCCACAGTGAAACATGGTGGTGGCAGAATCATTCTGTGGGGATGTTTTTAAGCAGCCGGGACTGGGAAACTGGTCAGAGTTGAGGGAAAGTTGGATGGTGCTAAATACAGGGATATTCTTGAGCGAAACCTGTACCACTCTGTTTGTGATTTGAGGCTAGGACGGAGGTTCACCTTCCAGCAGGACAATGACCCCAAACACACTGCTAAAGCAACACTTGGAGTAGTTTAAGGAGAAACATGTAAATGTGTTGAAATGACCTAGTCAAAGCTCAGACCTTCAATCCAATAGAAAAATGGTCAGACTTAAAGATTGCTGTTCACAAGCGCAAACCATCCAACTTGAAGGAGCTGGAGCAGTTTTACAAGGAGGAATGGGAAAAAATCCCAGGGGCAAGATGTGGCAAGCTCATAGAGACTTATACAAAGCGACTTGGAGCTGTGATTGTCGCAAAATGTGGCTCTACAAAGTATTGATTTTAGGGGGGTGACTAGTTATGCACATTGACTTTTTCTGTTATTTTGTCCTATTTGTTGTTACTTCACAATAAAAAAAAAAAAAAAAAAAAAAAAACAACATCTTCAAAGTTGTGGGCATGTTCTGTAAATTAAATGATGCAAATCCTCAAACAATCCATGTTCATTCCAGGTTGTGAGGCAACAAAACAGGAAAAATGCCAAGGGGGGTGAATACTTTTGCAAGGCACTGTATGTATGACTTTGGTGTGTATAATCAATAACTACACTATAGGAGGGGGAGGGGGGATTTATCAATTTCTGCTTGTACACTGTAAGCTACAATGTAGCATAGGGAGTTAAAATGTGACAGACAGATAAATTACCCAGCCAATAAACTGCCTTTGCCTTTCACATTTCCAGCTAGATCTAAAGTCAAGTCACCTATGCCCAGACTATGGACAATAAAATATGTAAATGCTCCAAACAAGCAGTAACATTTTTAAAACAAGCCATCACCGGGTTTTGAGTATTTATCCTCAAAGATGACAACAAAGATTCTGAAGCAAGTTTGCAGGTAAGCTACCAAATCCCTGCTGCCAGGGAAAATCGGGGGAGAAGAACTCCAATTTAGTGCCTCTTTTGTGAATTTTGAAGATTAAAGTAAAATTCCAGCCTAAACCTAACTAGTCCTAAAACCACTCGCCCCCCCCCCTTTTCCTAACACCTATGCTGACTAACCTGTGTAGAAAGATTTATACTTCCCTATTTTCAGCCTGCTCTGGTCTGGTCTGTATCAGCCAGCGGAGGCTGCAGGGGAGAATCGGGATCAATGACAACAGAGAAGACATGGGAGACTATTGGCGCTTTTCCACTGCATGGAACCGAACGGTTCGGCTCACTTTTGTGCTTTTCCACTGCTGGTACCGCATGGTACGGTGTAGGAACGGTTCGGTACAGCGGCGCTTTTCCACTGCATGGAACCAACGGTACAGCTCTCAAAAACAGTACCACCTCGATTGTGGTTCCAAGAGGTACCATACCCGGTATCATATCCCACAATCCTTTGCATGCAGTCACTACTATCCACTGATTGGTCAGAGAATCGTTGTTATCCCACCCACTTAACTTTAGTACTACTTTAGTGGAAAAGCAAACCATACGTACCGTACCAAACCGTTCCAACACCGTACCATGCGGTACCAGCAGTGGAAATGCAAACCGGGCCAAGCAGGGCCGAGTACATGTATGTGTGCATGTATACATGTGTATGTATGTGTGTTTGTACATTTTTTTGTATGCGTGTGTGTACGTGTGTATGTATGTTTTGTATATACTGTATATGCTGTATATACTGTATATGTGTGTATGTTACTTTTAATCCTGACCCCCCCCATTCCTGTACTGTCAGAACTGCTTTTTAGGGCTTGCTTCTGATAGCAGCAAGGGCTGCTGCTCCTTTGAAAATCAATCCTTGCTTAGATCACTTTTCAGAGGCATTTGGCAGGCGATAAAGAGGCAATATGTTGCTTCTCACCTCCTGTTTTAAGCCCGGAAATGCAGCACCACCACACCGCAACCATGCACACAGTTGCAGGGTGGTTGCAGTGCAGCCCCATTCACCCTGGGTATACCTCCAGCTGCAGCCACCGCATGTGTACATCCCCAGATGCTGCCTCTGCAGCTAAAGGGGGGAGCAGCTGAGGCTAGTAAAGACAGCTCAACCTTGTGATTTTACTGCCCCTCCAACCAGACATGTGAATAAGCCCTGTGTTTTGTATGTGTGCTGCGTGTAGGGCTTCAATGGGCTTCCCTACCAGCAGAAATGCAGGGAAAGAAGTTCCTGACCCTTTTTTTAAACTTGTGCCACACCCAAAGCACCCCATGTTTGCCAAAGTGTGGGGTGCCATTAAGAATTAATGGCACCTCTAAAGAGCAGAGCATTTGTCAGGAACGAGCACGATTCTGCACGTGTTCTGCGATGAATCAAACCTTGGGCAGGGGTGCCTCAAGACTGAAAATAGTTTTCAAGGGCGCCCGACTGAAAAAAGGTTGAGAAACACTGGTCTAAACAACTGAACATTTCCTTTTCCTTGCGAGTATTATCCTTTCCTCAAACACTGACAAGAACAACTTCTGTATGGATGTGAATGCCACTAAGAAGTATTAAGGGTCAGCAACTTTTTTGATGATTCCTCCAAGGGTTCAAAAGGATCTCACAATAGTGCTTTAGGACCAATGAAAGGTCCCAGGCTGGACAGGACCTAACGGCCGCTAGATAGATCTGGACAAGGCCTTAAAAAATAATGACACAAAAGGATCTTATTGAAGAGAGGTCTGGAGGAAAACGCTAAGGGCCGAGGCTTGCACCTTTAGGGTGCTAACTGAGAGCCCCTGGTCTGCCCCATCCTGAAAAAATGCTAAGATCGCTGGAATGTCTGGGACTTCACGACCATGATCTATCATCCAGGAATTTAACTTTTTCCATACTCTTGTGTAAATGGCCCTTGTAACGGGCTTGTGACAGTTTATGAAGGTCTTAGCTAACTTATCTGAAAATCCATGAGATTTTAGGCGCTGTTCCTCAGAAGCCAAACGAACAATTTCAAGGTTGGCACCCGCAGGTGAAGAACTGGCCACTGCGAGATCAAATCCACCGCCTCTGGGAGATGGAACAGAGGGACTGCAGCCAGGTTTTGCAGCAGGGAGAACCATGGCCTCTTTGGCCAGAAGGGGGCCACTAGAATCAGGCTGGTTCTTTCCAAGTATTTCCGTACTGCTAAAATTAGCCTCACGAGGGGAAAAGCATGAGCATCTATTCTCACTGCCTGATCTCCTGGGTTTAAGGAATAAAACTTTTTGACTTTGCTGTTCTCCTGGGATGTGAAGAGATCCATCTCTGGTAATCCCTACTTTTGACTGATAGCTGCAAAAGCCGCTTGCCTAAGAGACCATTTATTGTGACTTAGTTGCCAACAACTGAGGATATCTGCCAGCGAGTTTGGTGACCTCTTTAGATGTATGGCTGAGATTGAGAGTAGCATCTGCTCGAATGATGACCGGGATTGCCTGTAGATTTGGACTCCTTGTTCCCCCCTGCTTGTTGATATACACACTCACTGGGTCTGAGCGAATACGGAGGTGAGAGCCTTTCAGATCTGACTGGAAAGCATACACCAACCTCTGGACTGCTTGCAGCTCCATTTCGTTTGAAGACATCTGAGCAACTCTTGGGAACCAAATCCCCTGGGCTATCCTCCTCCCCAAATGCGCACCCCAACCAAAGTAACTGGCATTGGTGGTAAGGATCATTGCCCGCAGAGTGGTCCACGCTAACCCTCTACACAGATTGCCTTGCGTCCGCCGCCACCACAGAGACCTCTTGATCTTCAAGGGAGGAGGAATTGAAAGCTCCAAGGTGTATTTGCTTCCATTCCAGCTCTGTAGCAGAAATAACTGCAGCGGTCTTGCCCACAGAACCGCAGGAAAGCAGGATGTCATAAGGCCCGCAACCTGCAAATCTTCCCTCATTGAGATCAGTTGACTGTATTGAAGCCTCGTCGTATCCAACCATCTTCAGAAATGTTTCCATCAGAAGGAAGATTTTCCCCTCCACAGAGGAGATCTTGTACCCCAGGGCAAGAAACTCTCTGGGCTGGGGTCAGTCAAGACTTGTTCATGTTGATCAGCCATCCCAGGGAGTGGAGAGTCTTGCACCTGCTTCAGGTCTGTGTCCAGCTGGTGATAGGATCTTGCTATCAAGAGCAGGTTGTCCAAGTAAGGAACGATCATGATAGCCTTCAACCTCAACAAGGAAATGCCTCTGCGAGGACTTTTGGAAACATTCTTGGTGCTGAGGCTAAGCCGGAAAGAAGGGCCCAACACTGAAAGTGATGGATCTTCAAGCCAACCTTGATTGCTAGCCTGAGATACTTCCGAAAAGCAGGATGTATGGGAATATTAAGCGTCTTGCAGATCCAGTGTGGCCATAAAACTATTTTGATAAAGGATGTTCTTTACAGAAAAGACAGATTTTATCCTGAAGTATTTGTATTTCAGAGATTAATTTGGTGGGTGAAGATAGTGGACCCTTTCATCCACCAATTCCCCTATAAGAACAGAAAGAGCCTCAACCTTTTCTCGATCTCAGGGGAGATCTCTGACTAGAAATTTTGCGGTGGTGGGGGGGCTGACTAGAACTCCAACCTGTACCGTTTTCTATCAAATCTAATATATACCGGTTGGAGGAGATTGATGTCCACTGGGGCAGGAAATTCCCCGGTCTTCCTCCCACTGGGAGACAAGAGTCATCGGGACTTAGCGGGCTTTTGAGGATTAAATAATATACCTCCCCTTCCCCTACCCTTGTGGCCTGTTCAATGCTTTTTGGGGGTGACTATCCCTTGTTCTGCTGGACCTGCTGCTACAAAAAAAAGTCTCCTGGAATTCGTCCTTTTTCTGGAATCCGGAAACGCCTTATTTTTACCTGCTGGTCTTTCTAAAGCCTCCTGAAGGCAGTCGCCAAAGAGGTGATCCCCTGAAAAGGGAAGAATGCAAAGGCACAGTTTGGAGGCAGAGTCTCCTTCCTGTCCAGGTTTTTAGCCACAGGGCTCTCCTCGCGGAGTTCAGAGGTAGAGGAACTAGCTGCTAACTTAAAGCTGAGCTTGGCTTATTTACCCATTCCCCCCCTCCTCCGCTGCCACATTTGGCTCCTTTCAGGGGGACGAGGAGCGGGGTACCTGGTTTTGACAAGAACCTGCTGTCAGGGAAGAAGAAGTAAACCCAGGCACAGTTATGTGCAGACGGAGAATGTTTGTTAGCCAATGGAGAAAGCCTATTAGCCAAACCTATGGACAGAGAATTCTTGTTCACGTGACTTGCACCACTGTGTGGCGTCAAATGGGCTATATAAACACCTCTGCTGCACTAGGACCTTGCCTTTATGGTCTACAGTGTTCTGCTTCCTGATACCTGTTCCTGGTGTTTAAACTCTGTTGCCGTCCTGATCCGTCTGATCATGCTTGTACTCTGCCTGAACCATCCCCTGGCTTGCTTTTCGTCCCTGCATTATCCCTTTGTCTGCCTGTTTGCCGTTGCCAACTCCAGCCTGAATCTGAGTACTCTGCTGCCTTTTGCTCTGTGCCTGACGTGCCTGCTAGTTACTGACCCGGCTTGCCTGATCCTGCTGTGTAACCGGCCATCCTTATACCTGCTGTCTGCTTCCTGCTAGCCTGCCAAGTGTCTGCTGCCCGTGACCTGCCAGCCTACTAAGCATCTGCTGCCTCTGACCAGCCAGTCTGCCAAGTACCTGCCATCCTGCGTCACGATCCAGCCTACATCAAAGTACGCACAGACCTTACATCTGCAGCCTCCACCATCTGAACTTCAAGGCACTTGTGCCACTCCAGGCTTCTGTGCCTCCTCTTTACATTATTAGGGGTATCAGGCCTGAGGTGTAAGAGATCGCCTTCCTCTCCACGTCAGGCTCCATCTCCAGGTACGTGACAGTACCATAAGGCCATGTTGGAGCCTGAGAGAGGGGCATCTTCCCTGGATGAGATCTGTCAACACATCACAGCATTGTCACAAACCATTAAGGACCTACAAGAGGGGTACACTCAACTGGAAAACTGCATCCAGACACTTCCTGCACCTGCAACTCCTGCTATTCCAGTTGCTTCTTCAGGAGCCACAGCTGCACCCACGGTCCTGATACTGCCTCCAGAACCCAGAGTTCCTACGTCTGAGGGATTTTCTGGTGATCGTAGCAATTCCGTGCATTTCGCAACGCATGTGAATTTTATTTTTCTTTACAACCTCGCACCTTCTTCTTAGAGGCAGCCAAGATGGGGTTCGTCATATCATTACATCAAGGTGAATCTCAAGCCTGGGCTCACCATCTGATGGAGAAAAATTATGCCAAGCTGTCCACCCTGACTCTCTTTTCTGACACTATGGCACAACTCTATGATGATTCTCAGTGATCCGCATCAGCAGAGGCGGCCCTTTACTCACTTCAGCAAGGCCGCAGGGCAGTGGAAGATTATGTGACAGAATTCAGGAGCTGGAGTGCTGACAACTGCTGGAATTACGCCACTTTGTGTTACCAGTTCCGTCTGGGCCTAGCTGAACCCTTATAGGATGAACTGGCTTGTGTAGGGGTACCCAGCTCACTGGAAGGACTTATTAATCTCTCTATCCAGATTGATCGCTGCCTTAGGGAACGAAGGTGGGAAAGGTCAAGCCCGTCCCGTATGGATGCTGCCTAAAGCTCCGCCACCAGCAAACATAGCTTCAGCTGTTCCTGCCTCACTTACAGCTGAGGAACCTGAGCCAATGCAATTAGGGCTGCATACGCACCTCTCTAACGCCTAAAGAGTGTCAACGCCGCCGGCAGAATAACCTAGGCCTCTACTGTGGAGAACCAGGGCACTATGGAGCGGAACTGTCCAGCAAAGGCGCGTAAGTGTCTGACCATCTTACCTGTCAATCTGCCACCAGTGCCTTCTAGTTCCACTCATGTTGCTCTCCCTATCTCGTTCCAGCTTTCGGGAAGAACTGTTCCAGTCTCCGCTAGAATTGACTCAGGAGCCTGCAGCTGCTTTGTTGATCTGGCTTTTGCCACTCAGCATCAGATACCTTTGCAGCCCAAGGTCCAGGGACTTTCTGTGTATCTGGCCGATGGTTCATGCATATGATCTGGAACTGTCACTCAAGAGACTATACCTTTGCCAGTCCTGACCTTACCATCTGGTCACAAGGAACTGTTATGTTTGGACGCTATTTCATCCCCTCTGTTTCCAGTCATTTTAGGTATACCCTGGCTACAGACACATAACCCCAGTATCGACTGGGTGACTGGCGAAGTAAACTTTCAATCTTCTTACTGTCATGAACACTGCCTCCCAGGAACTTCAGCTCCACCATTGTCCTAACTATGCATGGACTCTGATGTTGACTTACACCAAGTTGTCACAGCTTTTTACCATGACTTCTTGGACGTATTTAGCAAACGGAGAGCTGACACACTTTCGCCTCACAGAGCCTACGATTGCCCAATTGAGTTGCTGCCTGGGGCTGAAATCCCATTTGGACAAATTTTCCTCTGTCTGAACGTGAACTAGAGACATTGAAAGAGTACATAGATGACAGCTTGAGTAAAGGCTTCATCCGTATCTCTACGTCACCAGCAGGGGCATGTATCTTTTTCGTGGAAAAGAAAGACCACTCTCTCCGATCCTGTGTGGATTACCATGATTTGAATAAATCTACAGTCAAGAACAGGTATCTTCTTTTGTTAGTTCCGGAATTGTTCCAGAGACTTAGATCTGCAACAGTATTTACCATGGATTTTCGGGGAGCTTATAATCTGGTACACATCCGAGAAGGAGAGGAGTGGAAGACGGCCTTTTGTACTAGATTTGGGCACTTAGAGTATTTAGTAATGCCCTTTGGCCTATGTAACGCACCAGTAACCTTCCAACACTTTGTTAACAATATCTTCAAGGATTTTCTGGACATTTTTGTTATCGTTTATCTTGATGACATTCTGATTTTTTCTGTTTCTCTGGAGCTTCACTGAGGTCATGTCAAGAAGGTCCTCGGTCGGCTCAGGGTACATGGACTTTATGCCAAAGCTGAAAAATGCGAGTTTGAACAGCAAAGCATTCAGTTCTTGGGGTTAATCATCTCTACTGAAGGCATCAAAATGGACCCAGAGAAAGATTCTGCCATATTAGAATAGACTGCACCATCAGACAAGAAAGGAGTTCAGCGCTTAGTCGGATTTGCAGATTTCTATAGGAAATGTATTAAGGGTTTTTCTGCCATTATCGCCCCCATCACTCAATTGACCAAGCAGGGCATTCAGTTCTGTTGGTCACTTGAAGCACAAACTGCTTTTGAGACTCTAAAAGGACTCTTTACATCAGCACCTATTCCGAGCCACCCAGATCCAGCGTTATCTTTTGTATTGGAAGTAAACGCATCCAAAAATCCAGTAGGGGCAGTTCCATCACAACGCCAGGGCCCAAAGACTCTGTTACAACCAGTGGTGTTTTCACGTAAAATGTCCCCTGCTGAGAGAAACTACAATGTGGGAGATCGTGAACTGCTTGCAATCAAATCAGCTCTGGAAGAATGGAGGTACCTCTTGGAGGGGGCAGTACATCCCATTTTGGTGCTATACAGATTACAAGAATCTGGAGTATTTGAAGGCAGCCAAACATTTGAAGCCACATCAGGCCAGGTGGGCACTTTTTTTTTTGTTGCAAGATTTAGGTTTCAAATAACCTATAGGCCAGGATCAAGGAATGTCAAACTTGATGCTTTGTCCTGAATGTTTGATGACTCCAAAGATCCACCTACTTCAGATACTATATTATCTGCAGGAAACTTTTTGTTGCTGCAAATGGATCTCTTGTTACAAATAAAGCAAGCCTCATTGGGGGTTCCCTCTCCACCTGGGACAACGCTAGCTGCAAGAGAAGGCTTACTGTGGTCTGGGGATAAGATATTTGTACCAGAGAGTGTCCGAGTAGTAGTTCTGTGACTAGGCCACGATCATCCCTTGGCAGGACATTTCGGAGTTCATAAGACCACGGATCTGGTAGAACGCCTGTTCTGGTGGCCTACTTTGGACAAGGATTGCAAGGAATACATGAGTTCTTGCACCATTTGTATTCGTAACAAGAGTAGCAGAAATAAGACCTGGGGTTTACTTAGGCCCCTTCCAATCCCTAATAAACCCTGGAGGATGATTTAGATGAATTTTGTGGTAGAACTACCAACATCTGAAGGGTGCTCAGCCATCTTTGTCGTGGTGGACCGGTTTTCTAAAATGGCTTACTTCGTGCCCTTGAAAGGGGTACCCTCCGCAATAGAAATGGCCAGAGTCTTTATAAAGGAAATTGTGAGGCTCCATGGTGTTCCTGGAAAGATTGTTTCTGATTGAGGAGTACAATTCACGTAAAAGTTTTGGAGGGCTCTCTGTGAAACACTAAGTGTCGGGTCACACTTATGCGATGCGGGAAGGCTGCGAATTAGCAGCCTGTTCCCGCATCGCAAACGCACCCTTGGCAGTTCACACTGCCATATGCGATACGCAGGTGTGTCAATGAAATCTTAACAACACCCCCAGTTTGATTGCATATTGCAGTGCGATCTTTACAGTTTGCACAGGATCGGATCGCACAAGTGTGAACCACTGTGCGATCCGATCCTGATGCGGCTGGAAAAAAGGGTCATGTGTGACTTTTGTGCGGGTGCAGTGAGAATTTAGCCATACAAAGTGTATGGCTGAATTCGCACCGCACAGCCGATCACATGTAATGAAGGAGCAGTGCACTCCGATATTACATGCGATCGCCGCAGCCGCAAGAGTGTGAACCAGCACTAAAGGTAGAACTTTCATTTTCCTCTGCATACCACCCTCAGTCTAACGGTCAGACGGAAATAACTAATCAGACTCTCGAACAGTATATCCGTTGTTTTACTTCTTTTTCTCATGATGACTGGGTTTCATCATTACCGCTGGCTGAATTTGCATACAATAACTCGAGACATTCTGCTACAAAACAATATCCTTTCTTTGCTAACTATGGGTTTCACCCTTTATTTCTGTCCAATACTGTTCCTGACTCTTCAATTCTAGCTGTACAAGACACCCATGAATTTCTCCAACATAATAGAATCTTGCAGGAGACAATCTCTAAGGCACAGGAGGACAACAAGAGATTCTTTAATAGGAAGAACAGGGGAGATTTGATTTTGAAACCAGGTGAGCAAGTCTGGTTATCCACAACCAATCTAAAGTTGGCTTGTCCTATGAAAAAGCTTGCTCCCAAATTCGTGGGACCTTTTCCAGTAAAGAGGAAGATAAATGATGTTTCCAATGAACTTATATTGCCAGATTTACTGAAGATTCATCCTGTGTTTCATGTGTCTCTACTAAAACCAAAGGTTTCTAATCCCTTTCCAGAACAAAACTCGGGTCCTCCTGAACCAGTGGTCAATAATGGCGAAGAGGAATATGAGGTAGAGGCCATTTTAGACTGTAGGAAAAGGAGGAATCAGCTCCAATATCTGATCAAGTGGAAGGGCTACGGACCTGAAGAAAACTTGTGGGAACCAGAATCTAAAGGATGTTCACACTAAGGAACTTTCTGCTGCAGGTACCCTGAAAAATGTACTCAGTTGGGCATCTGAAGGCTGCCTGTAAGGGGGGGGCAGTGTCAGGGAAGGAGAAGTAAGCTCAGGCACATAGTTATGTGCAGACGGAGAATGTTTGTTAGCCAACAGAGAAAGCCTATTAGCCAAATCTATGGACAGAGAATTCCTGTTCACATGACTCGCAAACACGCATGCGCATATGCACCAGCGTTCACGCCCACCACTCAGTGGCGCCAAATGGGCTATATAAAAACCTCTACTGCACTAGGACCTTGCCTTATGATATACAGCGTTCGACTTCCTGCTACCTCTTCCTGGTGTTTAAACTCTGTTGCCGTCCTGATCCGTCTGACCACGCTAGTACTCTGCCTGAACCGACCCCTGGCTTGCTCTTCGACAACGTCTCTGCCTTATCCCTTTGTCTGCCTGTTTACCATTGCCAACTCCAGCCTGAACCTAAGTACTCTTGTCAGAGAAATGACCATGCTGCAACTGGCAACTCCGCCAGTACTTCCAATGGCCGCAATGGACACAGGCCATAGACTCATTGTCAGTGAAATGGCTGTGCTACAACTGGCAACTTTGCCAGTACTTCCCATGGCCACAATAGACTCAGGCCATAGACTAATTCACTGGCCTATAAAACGACTCTGCTCAGCCCATCAAATTGCTGGATTGTCTTCAGCTCCTCCTGTTTTCTGAGCATTGCTACTTCCTGGATTCCAGTTTGACCCGGCTTGTTCCTGACCTGTCTGCTCTCTCTCTCCTGGCTTTGACCCTCGGCTTAGTCTGACCATCCCTGCTCCAGTTTGGCTCTCCAGTTATCTGACCTCGGCTTGGCTCACGGACTTGCTTCCTGTCTACCTGCCCTCCAGTACCTGATCTCAGCTTTCCCACGGACTTGTCTGCTTCTGGCCTTCCTGCTATACCTTTGGCTTGCACCTGTTGCAGCTCCCTGCCGAGCCCTGTGTTTGACCCCCGGCCGGTCTTACACCTACTGCCTGGTTGTTCCTGGTTCCTCCTTGGACTGTCTGCTGTATTCCTGCCCAGCACTCTGCTAGAGACCGCCTGTCTACCATCAGGACCCTGCTGGCAACCAGTGCTTCTGTGGGCGCTACACCCTCTGTCTCAACCCCAGGGGTGTGCCTCACTCAGCCGCAAGGGGAGCCCTCTCTGCATCTCAGCCTCAGATCAGGTACATGACAACTCTGCTGCCTTCTGCTCTGTTCCTGACGTGCCTGCTAGTTACTGACCAGGCTTGCCTGACCCTGCTGTGTAACCGGCCATCCTTATACCTGTTGTCTAATTCCTGCCAGCCTGCCAAGCGTCTGCTGTCTGTGACCTGCCAGCCGGCTAAGCATCTGATGCCTGTGACCAGCCAGTCTGCCAAGTACCTGCCGTCCTGCGTCATAATTCAGCCTGCATCCAAGTACGCACAGACCTTACATCTGAAGCGTTCACCATCTGAACTTCTAGGCACTCGTGCCACTCCAGGCTTCCGTGCCTCCTGTTTACATTATCAGGGGTACCAGGCTGGAGGTGTAAGAGATCGCCTTCCTCTCCACGTCAGGCTCCCTCTCCAGGTACGTGACACCTGCTCCCACTTCCGTCTGACTTTGCTGCGGCAAACTCATCTGGAATTTCAGCCTCCCTACTGGGCTATTCACAAAATGCAGCACACTTCGCGCATGTGCAGAAGGGAACTAGCTGTGAAGCCGCAAAGCTTCACTGTCAGTTTCCCTTACCCGAGATGGCGACAGAAGCACCTGAGAGCCGATTGAAAAATCGGCTTGGGTAAGGACACCACTGGATTCGTGGACAGGTGTTGTGATATTAAAGGTCAGCAGCTACAGTATTTGTAGCTGCTGACTTAATTTTTTCTATAGGAGCCTGGAGCTCCTCTTTACAACTGCCTTAAAAAGAGGAAAGAGGTGTGTCTGTAGCTTAGAAACCCAGCATTACAAATTTCTGGCTACGCACGTTGCTGCTAAGACAAAACCGATAGAGGTGGAATCCCATGCTCAACGGAGCAATGTATCCCCTCTATTGTCCATTGGGTCCCTGAGTGCCCCCATATCATCGAAGGCCAGGTCTGACTTTTTTGAGATTTTAGTAAGGGGAGCGTCCAACTTTGGCACCTTGTTTCATGGATGGGCCAAATCTTCCTCAAACGGGAACCTCCTCTTAAATCCCCCTGAAAAGAAGGACTTTCTTTCCGGATTCTCCCACTCAAGCTTAATGAAATCCACTAGCGAACTATGGACCGAAAAAACACTCAATTTTTTAGCATGAGACCCTGGAACATCAGGTCATGCTTAGACGGCTGTGTCCTCTCTTCCTCAATCTCCAAGGTGTTATATATATCCTTAAGTAGTCATCCACGTAATCCAGAGACAACTCATATCTTAAGCAACTGGAGGAGTCACCTTTACTTCTGAAATTGTCCTCCGAAGCAGAGTTGGCTTGAGAAGGTGCCAGGGATCTGGGATCTTCGTTCAGATCCTAGTCCACCTCCACTTTAGTGGGGGCTTGTCTAATCAGTACCCTAGGGCTCTGCATCTTGTCTATCAGACCTTTAAACAATTTAAAGGCTGAGGCAATTTCATCCTTGACTGAACCGAGGATTTTGTGACAGGCAGTAACAGACTCATCCTTAACAAGGCTATCCACACAGCTGCGGCACAAGGCCTTCTCCCATGAAGAACTTAACTTAGCCGCACACACAGCACATTTTTCTCTTGGGAGCCTGCTCTTAGATCTTTTCATGTGCTTTAGCCTACAACCACAAACAAAAGAGAAAATGAGGTTGAGGCTAGGCTCCTATCCCAACTACACCCATCTTGCAAGGGATTGCTAGAAAAAAGTGCCCACTGACAGCTGAGTGTAACGCTCTGGGGTTTGATTTAGTGAACTGGATTTGCAGCTGCAGAATTTCCACTCAGTAGTCTTGTAGAGATGTGTTGAATCACCTTATCCAACTCTCCTGACTCATCATAGTGGCTCAGCCCGCTTCAGTATGCACATACACAAACACTCAGATAAGATGTTGCTGGAGTGATAGATATCTATGCAATAGTATTGAGGTGATATACTGAAGGAATAGGCTTGAGTAGTGATAGCAATTAATGATAGGCACTCAGGTGGTAATGCTGCAGGAGCGATAGCAGATGGTGATAGATAGTATGCAGGAGGGTTAGCAATCATGTACAAGTAACAGGTGGTAGGGGATAGCAGATGAAGTGTACAGGAGATGCTAAGTTAATGCAAGGATATAAGTTACAGGTGGTAGTAGGCTCAAGAGCTAGCAATCTAGGTAACGATGCAGGTGATAGATATTGTAGTGCATATATTCTAGAGTTTGAAAAATAAGAACTTCCGCGCTATGGACTAAATGGATAGATAAGTGAATAATTAAGTGAAAAAAATGTGTATGAATAAATGAATAAAAAATATGTAGTAAATGTATAAAATATAAAATATATATATATATATATATATAGATATATCTAAAAATAGGCTGCAGCCTCCCTGGATGATAGTCCGGAGACTATGCACTGGATATAAAAGGAATAGGGGTGATGGCGCTGCCTATATAATTTAGATATAATAAAAATGTAATAAGCTGTGATGCAAAGTGCCTTAAGCTAAAAACAATAATGTGTAATATTCAAACAATAATATATTCCATAAAAACTTCAATTAAGTGCAAGTGCAAGGTATAAAAGTGCCTGCAGAAAGATTGGAAAGTGACTGGTGCAATAATTGTATGAGCAATAAATAATATTTAACATGCAATATTAATGTGCTAAAAAATATGGTGCTATATAAAGTGAGCTGTTCCACTCATACCACGTGTTGATATGGGGAATAAAAAAGTGCCAACAGAGCAAAAATAGAAAAAAGTTATTATTTTAAAAAAATACAGCTTGCAATGTCCAATAAGGAAAGATCCAGTAGAAAAGTCTATATCATGTGCGGTGACTTCAAAGGCAATAAAGGTGACAGCACTCGGAACAAACCGACACTCAGGTGAAAAGGTGACCCCGTGGTGGGTGGTAAGGTGCTGGGATTCCTTTGATAAAATTGCACACTTACCAGAGACACCCACCCCACACAGGGGTATAGAGCGGGTGTATTTATGGGTCTGGCAACCTAGCGGTATCCTCCTATCCCTGGGTGGAGGGCGTGTGCCGAGGATCAGGCTGGTCCTGGTGTGGATGTACCCTAGGATGGTCCCCTGTGTGCCTTCCTGCCTAGGTATGTTCCGAGGGATCCACTCAGCTCCACTCCCGATATTTAAACCTGTTTCTCCTGATCCTCATTCCTCATGTCTGCATTAATATTAATATTCTAGAGTTTAGCAACAGTTCTTAATATGCAAGAATAGATAGCATGTGACTTGATAGGAAGGGATCCCCTGCGGGGTACTTATCACTAGCTGGTAAGCGAGGTAAAGGATCAGGTAGCGAGGCTCCGGTCAATCCAGGTATAGGAAGATAGCTGGAGGATTCGGCAGCGTCAGACAGGGATGTATAACGAGCGGTTGCACGAACACCTTGTGAGTGCACAGCGTCGGTTGAAATAGCCGCTCAGAGCGGCGCCTAGTGATGACGTCATCAGATGTTAAAGAGACATGCAGCTATATGCGTTCCACCTACCTGAATGGTGGAACGCAATGCGGAAGTAAGAGGCTAGAAAGGTACTGAAAGTACCAGGATCTTACACTGAGACTATCAACATAGCCCAAAGCCCAGTGACAGAAAACCTCCCCAGGATTAGCTAGAGGGAACTGAAATAACCCCCAAGTTTATCTGAGAGGAGCTGGTGCCAGAGGAAGCAGAGTCCACTGCCTGCAAGGGTGCTGAATTGTCCATGCTGCTCCAACGGTGCTTTCTTACAGCCTCTGCTGGGTCCATGCCACTTACAGCCCCACCGGTGTTTGCTATTCCCGCTGCCTGAGGCGCTAATGAGGCTGAAAACACGAGCCTCCAATGCCCGCTGATGATGTCAGTAGGGTCGGCACATCCCTCCTCAAAGGGAAACCTCCTCTTAACTGCCATCCATAACCAGTGTGGAGCGCACCCACTCCGTTTAATAAAACAAGTGTAGCTGCTGACTTTTAATAAACACACACTCACCTGCCTCACGGTCGAGTGATGCAGCCACGCTGCTCTCCCTCTCCTCTCGGCACCGCCGGTATTGCAAGTGTGGCTACCCACCTGTGACAGCTTGCGGCTTCACAGCCGGGTGCGCACTGCATATGCGCGAGCCACGCAGTGCCTCCCCATTGGTCGGGCAATCTTCTGGGACCTGTGACGTGTCCCAGAAAATTGCAAGGAGGGATGGGGAGTGGAGAACTTGGTCAAAACTTCATACCTGCCAACCCCCCCCCCCCCTCCAAAAAAAAAATGACATGCCAAATGTGGCATATTCGGGGGGGGGGGTGCTTAAAGTGGAACTTCCCCTTTTGGGTGGATCTCCCCTTTAAAGACCCAGCCTTTTTCTAACATTTCTTGCTTACAAGTTAAAATCAGTATTTTTTGCTAGAAAATGACTTAGAACCCCCAAACATTATATATATTTTTAGCAGAGACCGTAGCGAATAAAATGGCGGTCGTTTGCGTCGCACTGTATTTGTGCAGCAGTCTTTCAAACGCAATTTTTTTGGGAAATAAATATACTTCAATGAATTTAAAAAAAACCGAGACAGTAAAGTTAGCCTAATTTTTTTTGTATAATGTGAAAGATGATGCTATGCCGAGAATTGTGATCTTTATTCTAAGCAAAAGAATAGTGATTGTCATTTTATCCAGAATCATGCAGCTCTAACGGAAACAAAAGCATGACTGCCCCCCCGTAGCACGTAGTTTGTTATTGGGGTATTCAGCAGGGGGACGGAACCAGAAGCGCCTGCGGGGGACCCGAGAAGTGGAGGATCTGGGCTACTCTGTGCAAAACCAACTGCACAGAGCATGTAAGTATGACATGTTTGATATATATACACACACATATATATATATATATATATATATATATATATATATATATATATATATATATATATATACAAAGGTTTACAATAACAGTTTGATATGAGATCACGTGACCCTCAAAATATGTGCATACAGAAAATATTTCTCCTATCCTTTGACCCACAAAGCACTTGGTTGTTGTGGAAAAGCCCAATACAATCCATGATATAAATATATGAAAAGAATAAGCACGGGGCTCTTGATTTATGACATCTAATTATAGATCTAAGTCTAATATAAGAAACTTTGACAGCAGCCGGGCGGCTGAGCCCCGACACACCCACCTTTACTGGCCCACAAGCTACAGCCTCTCTTGATCTGACAGCACGCACCTTCTCTTCCACTTCCTGCTTTGTGAATGAACCGCGGAGGCTCACGGGAGTCGTAGTATGACAGGCGCGGTCCTGACTGGGCACAAGCATCGGTGTAGACTACATGTCCCAGGAGCGCCTTGCGGCAGAAGACCGGTGGGCGTGACTTAGGGTGGTGTGTGTGTGTGTACACACAAGCGTACGGTGAGGGGGGGAAGATGATGGCACCTGGCTTGGTTGCGCTGTGCGCTCTGCTGCTGCTAGTGGCCGAGGGACCCGGGGTGTCTGCAAGTGGGGGTGGGGGCAGCCTGCACCAGTCCTCCCCACTCTTCAACCCGGACCTGGGCAGACATGCGGGGGGCTGCAGTCATAGGGACCCCGAGTCAGACTCCGCCTGGGACCTGGAGGAATGCGGTGAGTCACTGCGGGGAGCACTGGGACATGTGGGACCTCCACACATTGCCCTCTCCTTATCTCCACACACTGTCCTTTCCTTATCTGCTTCACCAACCAATGAGACTGCCTGAGCGCCTGTGTGCACTGCCTGGAGCTTACACTTACTATATTCTGCTTCTTCTATTTTTATTATTTTATATTTATTTTTTATTATTACAGATATTTATAAATAGCAGTGACTATTTACAAACCGTACGCTTGCATCACTTCCTGTTTTCAGGGAGCTTACAATCTAGGGGCCTGTTCACACTGGTGCGCTGTGAATTACAAATTTAAAAAAAAAAAAAAATATCACATTTTTAGCGCATTTTTAATGCACCAATTAATGCATTTTGCATGCATTTTCATCCCTGGTCATCTGAGGAAAAAAATGCTTGTGACTCGAAAAATGCAATTTTAAATACTCGTGATGCATTTCCATTGACTACAGTGGAAGGTACGTTTTTCAAACACTTTTTTTTATGTGCACATAAAAACGTACGTGTCATGAATATTCATGGATCCAAGGAGGCTGTTCATATCTGCGTGTTGCATTGCATTGTAAAAATGTAATGCATGTCTGATTTTATTCTATGCATTTTTTTTAATCTTTTATTTATACAGGTTATTGTATAAAAGAGAAATATATGTGACAATATGGGTAATAGAAAAAACAAACAAATAAGAGGCATTTGTCTAAGAGCCGGTTCACACTGAGGTGATCCGACTTCAAGGGGCGACCTGCGTGCACCGCGACTTCGGCGCAACTTGCAGGGACTTCACATAATGGAAATCTATGCAAGTCGCTCCCAGGTCGCCCCAAAGTAGTACAGGACCCTTCTTCTAAATGCAAACCGCGGTAAAAAAAAAAAAAAAAAACATGGAAAGCACTACAGAAACGCTCTAAAGCAACATGCATAGGTGTGAATAGAGCCTAAGGCCCCGTTTACATGTCTCCGCTCATACATTTTTCCCTGTGTTGTATGTTCTTTAGCCCATGTTAACATTAGTCCGATTGGACATGTCCAATCAGAGCCAATTGCAGGCAATGGTGCTGTCCAAATTGGTGCAACTTCGACTTTGTAGCGCCGCACCGATTCCCAAAAAAAGTTCCTACACTACTTTTAGGGACTTCGGGGGGCAATATCAATTGACATCTGTGCAGGAAATGGAAGGAGTATCAGACCACTGCAAATCTAAGGCTGGCCATACACTATACAATTTTCTTGTTCAACTTTCCTTTAGATTTACCAAAACCATGTAATATAGGGTCAAACCTAAACACTTTCAATTTGTATGCAGTCAGGCAGGCCCTTGCACTACATAGTTTAAGGTAAATCTAAAGGAAATTGAATAAGAAAATTGTATAGTGTATGGCCAGCCTAAGAAGACCTGGCCGTCCCTCTAAACTTTCAGCTCATACAAGGTGAAGACTGATCAGAGATGCAGCCAAGAGGCCCATGATCACTCTGGATGAACTGCAGAGATCTACAGCTGAGGTGGGAGACTCTGTCCATAGGACAACAATCAGTCGTATACTGCACAAATGTGGCCTTTATGGAAGAGTGGCAAGAAGAAAGCCATTTCTTAAAGATATCCATAAAAAGTGTTGTTTAAAGTTTGCCACAAGCCACCTGGGAGACACACCAAACATGTGGAAGAAGGTGCTCTGGTCAGATGAAACCAAAATCGAACTTTTTGGCAACAATGCAAAACGTTATGTTTGGCGTAAAAGCAACACAGCTCATCACCCTGAACACACCATCCCCACTGTCAAACATGGTGGTGGCAGCATCATGGTTTGGGCCTGCTTTTCTTCAGCAGGGACAGGGAAGATGGTTAAAATTGATGGGAAGATGGATGGAGCCAAATACAGGACCATTCTGGAAGAAAACCTGATGGAGTCTGCAAAAGACCTGAGACTGGGACGGAGATTTGTCTTCCAACAAGAAAATGATCCAAAACATAAAGCAAAATCTACAATGGAATGGTTCACAAATAAACATATCCAGGTGTTAGAATGGCCAAGTCAAAGTTCAGACCTGAATCCAATCGAGAATCTGTGGAAAGAACTGAAAACTGCTGTTCACAAACGCTCTCCATCCAACCTCACTGAGCTCGAGCTGTTTTGCAAGGAGGAATGGGCAAAAATTTCCGTCTCTCGATGTTGAAAACTGATGGAGACATACCCCAAGCGACTTACAGCTGTAATCGCAGCAAAAGGTGGCGCTACAAAGTATTAACTTAAGGGGGCTGAATAATTTTGCACGCCCAATTTTTCAGTTTTTTATTTGTTAAAAAAGTTTAAAATATCCAATAAATTGCGTTCCACTTCATGATTGTGTCCCACTTGTTGTTGATTCTTCACAAAAAATTAGTTTTATATCTTTATGTTTGAAGCCTGAAATGTGGCAAAAGGTCGCAAAGTTCAAGGGGGCCAAATACTTTTGCAAGGCACTCTATGTACACGCACATATTAGGGTCACTTTACGCAGGAGGCAAATTAGCCACTTGACCACCAAAAGGTTACCCCTTCATGACCAGGGTATTTTTTTGCTCCTCAGTACTGTGCTACACTGTGCTACGTTAACTGGGAATTGCGTGGTCATGCTACAGTACTACACAAATGAAATTTGTCGTTTTTGCACACAAATAGAGCTTTCTTTTGGCGGTATTTGATCAGCACTGGGCTTTTCATTTGTTGCTATATAAATGAATACATGCAAGGATAAAAAAAAAAAATTCTACTTGTTATAAGACATATCTTAAAAAATCGAATTGCTTCGGAAATGTAGGCCAAAATGTATTCTGCTACATGTCTTTGGTAGAAGAAAATCCCACTAAGTGTTGGTTTGTGTGAAAGTTATGCCTAATAACTATTATGGATATACAGTGTGTATATATATATATATATATATATATATATATATATGTATGTGTGTGTGTGTGTTTTTTCCCTTATCGTCTTTCAGGACAGGCACTTCTGAGAGAACCTGGCTCCTCCCTTCTTAGGAAACACTGCCCCAATTTATTGGATTTAAGCCTCCCTCCAGCTGGCTGCCTCAGTTCTGGTGTTTCCTCCAGCGGGGAGACACCGTCCAAGAGGAGCCTTAGCTGAAGCCAGGAGGCTGAAGTTAGAGGGAGTCAGGTACTCTCAGAAGGCGGCCAAGAAAGACAGCACCGGGGGGGACCCACTTACCTGTCGGCCGCAGAAAATTCGTTTGTCACCACAGCCTCGCTCAGCGGAGTTTCTTGGCTGGGGGGCCCGCTCACCACGCTCGGGGAGAGCGTCCGCCATAGTGCAGTCCGCCCCCCGCTTGCGGTGTGGAGCAGCCGGGCCGGATGACGGGGGACGTCACTTCCGGTAGGGGCGGGCACTTCCGGCGGCAAACCGCGACTTCCGGTTCCGGGTCGCGGCGGTGAGCGCGCCAGATATGAAGGCTGGTGCGTCCTACAAGCTGGGGGACAGCTGCCAGGATAGAAAACAGAGCCACTCCAGGAGTCATGTCGGAGGCACAGACCTCAGTTACCGCTCCGGGAGATAACAGCACCAGCCACCATAAGGTAAGGAGGCCTGGGGTGGTTCTCCCTTACTTCTCCCACTAGCTCCATTTTCTGTTCCCTTAGGGCTCTTTTAAGGGGAGTAGGGAGGCTGAGGGTCACACTGTGGGATCTTCTTAGTGATGGTCGTCCCTAGCAACACCCTCTGGTGGGGCAAGCTGTGCAGGCTGGGGAGCATTAGGAAGTGGATTTTAAACTATGCCTTTTATATTTAAAATTACAGAAAGCCTCAGAGAAAAAGCCAGCCCATGTTTCCAAGAAGAGATGCCCTTCCTGCAAGGAGAATATGGGGGAAACTTGGACTAAACCCTTATGCAAAGAATGTCTGGAGAGTTTAGTTAAGGAACACACGGAAAGTCAAAACGCAGATTTAGCCACCTCTGTCAAGGAGCTTGCTAGCACTTTCCAATCCTTTAAGGAATTGTTTGCTAACACCCAGCTTCCACAGAGTTCCCCCCAGTCGGCACGGCAGGAAAATGCTCCAACACCGCAGTTACTACCCTCTACAAGGGGGGAGGTACCGGCGGGTTCTGTACATCAAGGGGAAGAGTGCGATAGCACACCCCCCAATTCCCCAGGGGAATCTGAGACAGAGGGGTCGGATGGAGAATCCAAAAGAACCTCTAGATACAAACTGTCTCTGGAAGAGGTGGAAGGCCTGATAGCGGCTATCCACACCACTCTAGGAATCCAGGAAGAGAAGAAAACATTATCCTTGCATGATCAAATGTACGCGAGTCTGGGCAAACCTAAGAAAAAGGTTTTTCCAGTACACGAAGCCCTAGTAGACACTATAAAGAGCGAGTGGCAGGATCCAGAAAGGAAACCCTTCTTTTCAGGAGCTCTGAAAAGATTTCCTTTTTCTGAGGATGATTCGGCGGTCTGGACGCAGCTTTTTCGCGAGTCTCCAGGCATACGGACTTGGCTTTCGAGGATATGGGGTCACTCCCTGATCCCATGGATAAGCGAGCAGACTCCCTCCTGAAGAAAGCCTGGGACTCAGCTCTAGGAAATCTTAAGCCTGCTATGGCAATTACGGTAGTAGCCAGAAACATGGAGTATTGGCTAACTCAGATAAAGGCACATATTGAGGCTGAGACTGGTAAAGAGACCATATTATCCTCATTTCCCATGTTACTACGGGGAGTAGCATACATAGCGGATGCCTCTGTGGAGTCGGTGCGCATGACGGCCAGGTCATCGGCCTTAACCAATTCGGCTAGGAGAGCCCTCTGGTTAAAAACTTGGCAAGGAGACGGGGGCTCTAAAGCCAAATTGTGTGGGATCCCATTTACAGGGGACCGCTTATTTGGTCCAGGATTAGAAACAGTCCTGGATCACACGGCAGACCGAAAGAAATCCTTCCCAATTAAGCAGGGGAAAAAGACGGGATTCAATAGAAAGTCCTATTCCCAGAAAAATTTTTCGGCTCCAAGGAAATCTGAAGGACAGAAAAGATCCTGGAGTCAAAGAGGGAAGGGCCGCGGGGGGGCTATTTTTCGCCCTCCTGAACAGCCCAAGAAGTCTCAATGACAACCTCACCACTGTGGGAGGGAGACTGGGGACCTTTCTCCCTCGGTGGGAAGAGATCACCTCCAGCCCCTTTATCCTGCAAATAATAAGACAGGGTTATCAGCTGGAGTTCTCAAGCCCCCCTCCTGCCAGAATGTTAATCACCCATCTGCCAAAATGCGAACAGAAATCCAGGGCCATACTCTCCTCTCTCAAGGAATTTAAAATACAAAACGTCATTCGGAGAGTTTCAGCAAGAGAAGTGGGAGAAGGGTTTTACTCCCACATCTTTGTGGTGACAAAGCCCTCAGGCAGTTACAGGTTAATCTTAAACCTAAAACCCCTGAATCGTTCAATCAGATACAGGAAGTTCAGGATGGACTCTATCTATTCGATAAGAACCATCCTTCCCCCACAGTGCTATATGGCCTCGATAGATCTCAAGGATGCATACCTGCACATTCCCATTGCAGAGAAAAGCCAAAAGTTCTTGAGGTTAGCCGTAAAAACAGGGGAGGACATTCAGCACTGGCAATTTCAGGCCCTCCCTTTTGGCCTCTCCTCGTCCCCCCGAATATTCACGAAGGTAATGGCAGAGACCTTGGCATTTATGCGACTACAGGGTTTGTCGGTAATCGCGTACCTAGACGACCTGTTGTTGTTCGCCCACTCCCAAGAACAATTGTCCAGGGATCTCCGGGATGCAACACGGATTCTGGAAGACCTGGGTTGGCTACTAAATTTAGAAAAATCCTCCCTAGTACCAACACAAAGGATATTGTTCTTGGGGTACGAGAGACTCCAGGGTCCAAAAAATCTTCTTACCCCCGGACAAAAAGCAGAAAATAAACAAGGCAGTAGGACAGTTGCAAGCAAACCAAGCGATCTCAGTCAGACAATCCATGTCTATACTGGGGTTACTAACAGCAGCCATCCCAGCAGTGCAGTGGGCAGGCCTGCACTTTCGTCCCCTGCAACTATTCATCCTGGAAGCTTGGGACCGCAGCCAGGATTCCCTGGATACCTTCATACAAATCCCAACCGCAGTGAAAAGATCCCTGTGGTGGTGGAGAAAAGCCGAAAATATCACAAGGCCTCTGTTGGGTTCAGATAGCCTCCACCATCATCACCACAGATGCAAGCTGGGGGGCCCATCTGGGATCCAAGCTAGCCCAGGGGACCTGGGGACTGGAGGAAGCAAAACAATCCTCCAATTGGAGGGAATTGAGGGCGGTAGAGTTAGCCCTCAGAGCCTTCCAGGAGGACTTGCAGGGACACCGAATTCAGGTACGGTCAGACAATGCCACAGTGGTGGCATATCTAAACCGACAGGGGGGAACCAGAAGCAATCTCCTATGGGGTCTGGCAAAGAAGATCTTGCAATGGGCCGAGGTCCAAGTTCTCTCTCTTTCGGCAGTTCATCTCAAGGGAGAGTTAAATCAACTAGCCGACTTTCTCAGCAGAAAGACGGTAAGAGAAGGAGACTGGACGCTAAATCAGGAGGTGTTCAATGGAATTACCCAGAGATGGGGAATGCCAAACATCGACCTTTTTGCCTCACGGCAGAACACAAAGACACCTCAATATTTTTCCCTGAGCAGATGGGACGGAGCTCTAGGGGTGGATGCTCTAGCTCAACCCTGGGTGTTCCCCAAATCCTATGCCTTCCCCCCACCAGTGCTAATACCAGCGGTCTTGAGGAAGTTTCAGGAGGAAAGTACGACGCTAATACTTATAGCACCACATTGGCCGAGGAGACCGTGGTTCTCGACCCTAAATCACTTAGCGGTAGAGCCCCCCTGGTTGCTACCAGTGAGAGAAGATCTCCTCTCCCAGGGCCCAGTACTCTGTCCTCAGACACAACATTGGAACCTTGCAGCTTGGCTACTGAAGAAGAACTGTTAAAGAGCAAGGGTTTCTCGGGCCAACTGGTGCAGACTCTGCTAGGAAGCAGGAAGAAAGAGACACAGAGCATCTACCTAAAAACTTGGAAGTTTTTTAGAAACTGGTGCAAAGCAAGCTCTTTAGACGCAGGAAGTACAGTATCAGTACTCGAGTTCCTACAAGAGGGGGCAAACAAGGGGTTAGCCATCAGCAAACCAAATTTCAGCCATTAGCGTATTCCTGGAAATACCTTTAGCAAAAGATCCCTGGGTGATCCGTTTTTTCAAAGCCCTGAATAGGCAAAGACCAACAGGAAATCTCCCATTTCCAATGTGGGATTTGTCTTTAGTTTTGCAGGCTCTCATTAAAGAGCCATTTGAGCCATTGGAGTCTTGTTCGGTGAGAAATTTAACCCTCAAGACAGTTTTTTTAGTGGCAATCACGACCGCCAGGCGGGTTAGTGAGCTAGAGGCCCTTTCGGTTAAAGCACCTTTTTTACAAATTTTTGCAGATCGGGTTATCTTTAAAACCGATCCAGCGTTTCTACCCAAGGTAGTCTCAAGGTTCCATAGAGACCAGGAGATAGTGCTACCGACGTTTTGTTCAGAGCCTGTGAGGGAACAGGAAATTAGTTTTCATAGTTTAGATGTCAGAAGATGCATTCTGCAATACCTAAACATCACGAAGGAGTTCAGGAAGTCAGACTCTTTTTTTTTTTTTTTTTTTTTGTTTTATTTAATAGTTCAAAGAAGGGTACTAAAGCGTCCAGACGTTCAATAGCCAGATGGCTTAGATTAATCATCAGTGATGCTTATAGACTTTCCGGTAAGGAGGTCCCTATGGGTATTAAGGCGCACTCTACAAGAGCAATGGCGGCCTCTCAGGCGGAAAGAGCTGGTGCTACCCCGGAGCAGATCTGTCGGGCAGCAACTTGGTCCAGCTACACAACTTTTTCCAAACACTATAGACTGGACCTGCTATCCGCTAAAGATCAGGCTTTTGGGCGAAAAGTCCTGCAAGCGGTAGTCCCACCCTGAAAGTAAGTACTCTCTTATCCTCTCAGAAGTGCCTGTCCTGAAAGACGATAAGGGAAAATTGAAGTTACTTACTGGTAACGTCTTTTCCAGTAGTCTTTCAGGACAGCACTAATACCCACCCGAAGAAGGTCTGAATATAAGATGATCAGAGGATGGAGGTTAGTATGATATATCTTTGTGTCTCCCCAGTGGCCGGAGGTACTCTTGAAGAACTGAGGCAGCCAGCTGGAGGGAGGCTTAAATCCAATAAATTGGGGCGGTGTTTCCTAAGAAGGGAGGAGCCAGGTTCTCTCAGAAGTGCCTGTCCTGAAAGACTACTGGAAAAGACGTTACCAGTAAGTAACTTCAATTTTTATATATATATATATATATATATATATATATATATATATATATATATATATATATATATATATATATATATATATAATATGAAAATTGATCTATCCTGATGTACTGACTGATGGCCTATCTATTTCTTGAGACCCGTAAACACCATAAACACCAGGACAGTACAAATACCCCCCAGATGACCCCTTTTTACATACTGTCACCAGTCAGTATCCCTGATTACTGTCACACGTCATATGATGCTGTACTGCACTGGTGACAGTATGTAAAAAATATATACATACATTTTTTTTTTTTTTAATAGTATTTATTTTTGGACATACTGTCATCAGAGTAGTTCAGTGTCACCATAGGGGCACTGTACTTTTCCTGGGTGGGGTGGGGGTGGGGGCGGGGGGGGGGGGGGGAAGAGATCAGGATAGGTTCACATTTTGTAACATCTTACACCCATATTCAGGGTGTAACATGTTATAGATGTAATGGTCCTGTTCCATCTGCCCAGCTTCATGCGGCTGTCTGCTTGTAGTTCTTAATGAACTACCAGCGCACTGTTGAGCACTCAAGCACTCAGGTAGTTCATTGTTTCTTCCTGTCAGTGTAACTGTCTGCCTGTATTGGAGATAACGTGCTGATTGTGAGTGCAATGCTTTAAAGGTACATCATAATAATAAATGCATAGTTTTTTTACCTGCCAAAGTGCATGTATTTTTTTTCTGTAAGGCTCCATGTACACGGGACGCTGGAAATGGCCGTTTAGGAGCAGTTGGGCGTTTTTTTTTTTTTTTAGAAGCCCCTGAACCCATCTATATTTTATGTTATCTGTCCATGTACACCAGGTCGTTTGCGGGCAGTTGCGTTCAGGGACTTTTTTTAGAACGCAATTATTTGCGTTCGAACGTGTGTTTCCCGGCGTTTCAAACGTAAAAACGCGACCGAACGCGATGACCCACGTTTGGCGTTCGCGTTTTTCCATTTTAAAGGGGAATCATTTTTTTGACCTCTAGGAACGGTTCTAAACGCAAACGCCCGCTAAACGCGGGTACAAACGCGACCGAACGGACGTTTCAAACGTCCTAAAAATTCCAGCATTCAAAGGGACTTTTAACAACGTCCCGTGTACATGGACCCTAAAAAGTGAACCTATCCTTTAACACTTATTGCCTATAAAAGTGATACTCACTGTTATAAGCAATAGTTATAACCGTCATGAATGGCTTTCCTTCATGAAAGCCTGCTTACTTGTGTGATAATCTCACTCTAAACTATAAATCACTGACCTGCTAAATCAATACCTATTTTTCTCAAAGGTCAAACAAGTGCACCTATAGATTTCAGAGAATCACGAAAACTTTTTAAAGATATTAAAAAATATATATGTGGTAACTTAAAGTATCCACAATATAGTAGTTTCTTATATATAATCTATATTCAAAACCCCAAAAAAGTGCTATAGTGCTGTGCAACAAGCTCTTCAAACGTTTCAGGAATCTTCAAAGTGCTCCAGTGATCCACCACGTTTGCTACACCAGAGAACTCACTAAGGCTATGTTCACATCTTGGCGTTGCTATTTACGGGCGTTTTTACAGGCGTTTTTGTGTTGACTAGTAACCAATGGGAAAAAATAAAAACACCTGTAATCTGCCCAAAAAGAAGCTCATGTACTTTTTTGAGCGTTGGGCATTTTACTTAAAACGTCAAAATGCTCAGATGTGAACAGGGGCCATTGAAATGAATAGGATTTGTCTTGTTGGCCGTTTTTTGAGCTAATCCTAGAGCAGAAAAACGCCCCTAAACGCCACAAAATGCCTACATGTGAACTTAGCCTAAATGTACATGACCACCAGCTACAGGTAAGTCATTTATAGCCCATTGTGATCAAACGATCCACAGCGGCTCTGATGTTCCTCTATGCTCACTATCACCCTCCTCTGTGCACTTATCCACCACTCCTCTCACAGGATATGTAAGAGACTATTATATTGCATCGACATTTTGAGTTACCACGTATATTTTTTATTTATTTTTTTCTATATCTTTAAACATTTTTTGTGATTCTCTGAAATATACAGTGCACTAGTTTGCCTTTAGAGAAATATTGGTATTGATTTAGCAGGTCAGCACTTTATAGTTTAGGCACCTTTCACACTTGTGCGACTTGGGACTGCAAAGTCACATGACAAGTCGTACCCCATGATTTCCAATGAGTACTATTCATATCTGTGCAACATCGAGTCGTAGCGACTTCACAGTAGTCCCTGCACTACTTTTTTCCGACTTTGATGTAACATGAGGTCCATAGACCTCAAGAAAACACAGCCATTGCTTCAAGTCATGTCAGTCGCGTGACTTTTAGGTCATACAAGTGTGAAAGGGGCCTTAGAGTGAGATTGTGATATTCTACTTTTAGGGACTGGTAAACAGTTGCTTTATCTGTATTTTCATCCCAGTGCTGGTGACACTAAGGCTCCATTCACACCTAAACGATTTCAGAACCTCATGTTCCTTTTTGATCAGCAAGCTTTGCGTATTGCGATTTTGCTGCAATTGCAGCACGTTTTATCGCACAGCAACTGTGGCCCAATCACACCCAGATTGGGGTGCCATTAACAAGTAATGGCATCGCAAACATGTCCCATCTTTTGCTGCAATTCAAATAGAGAGGGGGCCAGGATCTGGGGCCCCCTCTTTAAGGGCCCACAGCCCAGGATTGTCGGGAAGATGCCCTTGTCCCCATCAACATGGGTAAAAGGTGCTTTGGGCCGGGGGGGGCAGAGCTAAGGTTAAGGATTTTGGGGGGGACCCCACGCCCTTATAATTTTTGCAAAACTCCACAGCTTTTTTGTATTGCCGCCAATTTAATTGTAAATTCTTATTTATTTATCCTAAATAAAATGTCAGTTTTGCTGCAGCAGGTTCTATACATGGTACAGTGTATACTGTGCCACTTTACAGGCATACTAATGGGAACCCCCAGGCACTATAGTTAAAGGAATTTTCATATTTATTTTTTCACTTTAAGTATCATTAAAACAACTGCTCCTGTAGGGGAAAAAAAAATTGTGTTGATACGCAGCTGGAACATGTAACTGAGGCTAAATAAAGTTCATACAGTGCTGGGTGCTGCCGCATGTCTTGGGCTTCATTCACACCTGGGCATTTTGGGATCCCGGCAGTGTTGCTATGATTCTGCCTGCAATCTCAGAACACACTACATGGACAAAACTCACGTTTAGGTTTCATTATTTTCATTAGCACCTAAAGTGCAGGGCAGTTTTGCCATGATTGTCACGCAATTTATTGTGGAAAATAGCATCATATGAAGCTTGTCACCCAAAAGAAGCTCCTGCTGCTTTTTGGGCGACAAGCTGCACTTGATGCTATTTGCCGCGTGACAATCGCGGCAAAACCGCACCATATTTTAGGTCCATTGAAAATGACATCTGAACCTGCATTTTGCCATTGTAATGTGCTTTGAAGTCATAGGCAGAATGGCAGTGATTCTGCCGCAATCCCAAAATGCCCAGGTATGAATAGAGCCTTACTGATGTAAATCATTTTGTCCAAAAAAATTTATTTAAACTTCACTCCAAGCTAGAGATCAGCTTTAAGATCTGACTGCTTATTGCCCAGGATGCACCAGGACCGTAGTCCATTTCTATGGTTCCCAGTTCCTGAAGACACTTTGGGAATATGTCCACTGCGACTGGCAAGGCCTTGACCCCTAACTGGTACAGTGACATGGGTTTCTTTAATAAAAAATGTAAAAAACAGTAGTAATTTAAAGCCGTATTAAACCCAAAAGCAAACATTTATTATATTACTGCTTGCCAATTCCTAGATGTATGAGGCTGCATTGGTTTCCTTTTTTTAGGTTTTCTTCTATTTTCATCTGGTGATCCAGCCAGTAAGTCTGTTGTTTTTCAACAGAAAAGCTCTCTTGCAGTTAGAGATTAGACAGATCTTTTAATGCTGGCAGGGTTAGCTTTTATGTAAAACCTTTATCCAAAAATGAAAAACTGTTTGCTGTAACGGTGTTAGCTGGAGTTTGGCTTTAACTTGTTAGTGTATTTGTGTACTTAAAGCTGCTAGTACATTTAACACCCCCCCCCCCCCCAGACTGACAATGCTACTATCAAAATCTGCCCCCTGTGCTCCTTCATCCCTAGAGTGGTGTCTGTATAATACAGGAGGTGTGTTACTGGCCAGATCACTAGGGCCATCGTATCTAATAACCACTTCTGGATCGAAAGGATTTGCCCCCTTAATGACCAGGTCATATTTTGTGATTCGGCACTGCGTTAATTTAACGGACAATGGCGCGGTCCTGCAACGCTGTACCTGAATAAAATTGATGTCCTTTTTTTCCCCACAAATAGAGCTTTGTTTTGGTGGTATTTGATCACCTGTGCGATTATTTTTTCTTTTGCGCTATAAACAAAAAAAGAAAGGGCAACAATTCTACAAAAAAAAAAAAAAAAAAAAAAACCCAATATTTTTCACATTCTGCTATATAACGTTCCCAAAAAAAGTTTTAAAAATCCAAATTTTTTTAACATTTTAGGCCAATTTGTTTTCTGCTACATATTTTTGTTAAAAAAAAATCGCAATAAGTGTATTGATTGTTTGTGCAAAAGTTATTGCGTCTACTAACTACGGAAAAGATTTGTCATCTTTTTTTTTTTTACTAGTAATGGCGATCTGCGTTTTTTGCAGGGCTGCGACATTGTGGCAGACAGATCGGACCCCTGACTGACATTTTTGACACTTTTGGGGGGGCCAGTGACATCACTACAGTAATCAGTGCAAAAAATATGCACTGTTACTGTAATAATTACACTGGCAGGGAAGAGGTTAACAGTGTGGGTGATCAAGGGGTTAAATGTGTACCTAGGAGTGTGTTTCTAACTGTGGGGGGGCGTTGCCTGTGAAATGATCAGAGACCTATTATCTTGTATGGAAGGATCACAGGGGCTCTATGATAATTCCAGGGAGAAGAACGGTCGGCTGTGTTTACAACGGCGGTTTGCGTTGCCTGCAGCCATAAAGTGACTAATTAGTAAACTGCAATATGTCACATTTTTGGTTTTGGGTTTTATACCACTTTAAATACTACCAAAAGACAGCTCTGTCCCAATCTAAAAATATTAAATTAATTTGGGTGCACTATTGCCTAACTAAGTAATTGTCAGTCAGACTTTCCCAGCCCTGAAAAGTGGCCTAGTAAGGGGCATTACAGTATTGTTATGTTTCTAAAGCATTTTGGATGTGTTTAGGAAATGTTCTAAAGTGTCTGAAGCTTTCAGAACACAATCATAAACAGCTTTTTTTTTTTTTTTTGGGGGGGGGGGGGGGGGAGGAAATTACAAGCATCAACTATCTTTTATTTAAATGTAGGTGTTTGACGAGCTTTACAAGTTGCCATTGACCCCCCCCCCAAATGTTGCTGGCAAGATCAAAAACAGTGAGCAAATGCAAATTTTAACGATTTTAAAAAAGTGAAGCAAATGCCCTTTACACCCTGGGGAGCAAGGCATGAGGCTCAGTTCAAACTGTTGTATTGCGGGATTGTGTAACCATGCATGCAGCTTGCGTTTGTGCAGTGTAGTGGCATTAAAGTGATTGTAAACGATCAACCTGTAAAACAGCCCACCCAGTTTAAAATAGAAATGCAAGGCAAAATATTTGTGTATAAATATTAAAAAAAAAAAAAAAAAAAAATACTTTTTTTCTTTTTTTGTTTTCCTTTTTGTGATCACATACTCACCTGACTCAAAAGCATTTATTGGTCTTTTTCAAAATCTAGTTTTCAATCTAGTTATGGGTCAGTGGATTTGTTAAAATTTTATGCATCAGATATGGTACCCTAAAAATACACTGTACTATATAACCCAGGAGTTGGACTGTTTCCTGTGTGTGGCCTCGTATACATATTGTAACCATGGATTATCTGTCTGTATTGCCCTTTTTTTAACATGTGCCTGCATTTCTGTTGTGCTAACAAGCATTGCTCACAGGTCTCGTGGCAGAGGACTGGACAGGAAGTTCTAGCTCTGACTCTGAACTTCCTGACCAACACTCATTTCTGGCAGGGATGACCTATTACAATGTAAATGTATGTTAAGGCTCATGTAGATGGCTATTTCACCACTTCTGGACCGGAAGGATTTACCCTCTTAATGACCAGGCCATTCTTTGCGATGCCGCACTGCGTTACTTTAACTGACAATTGCACTGTCATCTGACGCTGTACCCAAATAAAATTTGATGTCCTTTTTTTCAACCCACAAATAGAGCTTTCTTTTAGTGGTATTTGATCACCTTGTCGATTTTTTATTATTATTTTTTTTTTTTTAAACGCTATAAAAGACAATTCTGAAAAAAAGAATATTTTTTACTTTCTGCTATATAACATGGGGAATGTTGTATAGCAGAAAGTTAAAAAAATAAAAAATAAAAAACTTAAATTTTTTTCATCATTTATTTTTGGTTAAAAAAAAATCTCAATAAGTGTATATTTATTGGTTTTCACAAAAGTTACCACGTCTACAAACTAGGGGAAATATTTTTTTTTTCCCTAGTAATGGCGGGGATCAGCGATTTTTAGTGCGACTTTGACATTGCAGCAGACAGATCGGACACCTAACTGACAATTTTTAAATTTTTGGAGGGACCTGTGACAGAGAAGGGGTTAACACCAGGGGAAAAAAAATGGTTCAATGTGTCCCGTGGGCGGGATGGGTTTGGTGCATGAACACAGAGACCCGTGTTCCTAAATAGAGAAACACAGGATCCCTGTGTTCATAACTGACAGAACAGCGATCTGTCTCCATGGGGAGTGATCATGAGTGCCCAGCAGCAATCACGGACGCTGGACCCACTGATTGGCTCCCCCTGTGGCCAAAAGGTGTGCACCCCCGCTAGCAAAGTACAGGTATGTTGTTTTTCGCGGGACAGAGCCGACCTGCCGCTGTACAACTACAGCGGCTGGTCGGCAAGCGGTTAAGGGGCCTTCTAAGCCCTACCGCCATTAGACTGCAGTTGGAATCTCATTAGAGTATGTTTCTTTGTACTGCAGCCATGTGCCCAAGTACACAATGGAAGCACAGCTTTCTTGGTTCAGAGATTTGTGTAACATGCAAGCTGAGGTCTGTTCCATAACTCTGGATTGGGCAGCCCCCTACTTAATACTTAAGCTCTGTCACAAAGTGCATTGTTGATCTGTACCGTGCAGTCGCCCAAAACTGCTGGTCAATATTTGACCTCATGTTTGATGTCAAATGGCTGAGAAGGGAGTGCAGGGTCATGCACACGAGTCCCAAAATGCAAGTATGTCCCAATAAAGTGCTATTTTCAGACACCCCGAAAGCACCTCCCATTCAAGTAACCCAGGGACAATATTGCAGAGACCTCTTGATGGTGGCCCCTAATCCACACATGCTGTCCCTGAGTTACTTGAATAAGAGGTGCTTTTGGGGTGTCTGAAAATAGTACTTTCTTGGGATATGCTTCCAGTGTGAGACTCGTGTGCTTGACCCTGCAATTCCTACTCTGGGGATTTAATATTTCCATTTTTTGGACTTTAAGTGCTGGTTCACGCACATGCGATGTCTGTGCGATGCGCACCAGAATCAGATTGCATGGATGTTCACACCTATGAGATCCGATTCTTGTCCGGATTGACAGTTCTCACTGCTATATGCAAACTGACCTGGGGGTGTCGTTAACTTTGTGTTGACACTCCCAGCAATCCTGCGAGACGGGTGCGATGCGGAAACCCGCAGTGGATTTGCAGGGTTCCCACATTGCTCCAATGTAAACCAAGACTAAACCTGGATGTTCTAAGTGTGACTTCAGCACCACCTCCTTGTGTCTCCCCGCAGGCCAGGGGAGTTGACATGGGGCCAATCATCATACCTACTATTGGTTGTGTTGCTCGTGGGTCTAGGAAGTAAGATGGATCTTTATCACATGGTCTCTGTGATCACTGCAGGGAGAAGGACGGTTGGCTGTGTTTACATCAGCCAACCGTCCTCTCTCAGCGGAGAGAGATCGAGGGTGTCGGGCGGCAATCGGAGCTGCCTGACACACGCCCCGGCTTCCCCACTGACGATCGGGGACAGGGCACGCGCTCGCCCCCTAGCTCCTCCCAGGCAAATTAAGGTACCTCTACGTGGTTTTGCCTGAGAGAGCCACTCTGCCGCGGTATATATACAGTATGTAGTTGGCGAGTGGTTAAAGTGGTAGTAAACTCTTTATAAAAAAAGAAAAAGTTTCTCCTGAAAAATAATATCATATTGTGTTAGTATGCATTGAATACTAGCACATTATGGAAGACTTACCTTGAAATGAGGCCCTCCAGCGGCATGCTGTAACCGTTGCAGAGGCTTCCATCCTCACCCGGTCTTCTGGGTTCACGCGCTGTGGCCACTTGTCTGGCCAAGCATCGATGATGTCACTACCGCGCTTGCGCACAGAGGTTTCAGCCCCGGGCACACAGGTCTAAGGGAACGGCATGGATATACTGTTCTTTCAGAGCACATATGGCGGTGACATCACTAGCTGCAGAGAGATCGAATATCTCTTAAACAGTGCCCACTTAGGAGATATGTATTTTACCTACAGGTAGGCTTTATTATAGGCTTACCTGTAGGTAAAAATAAAGAGTTAACTACCACCTTGATATAAATAGATCCCTCCTCTCTATGCATGTTGGGGATGGTTTTAAAATAATGTATTCAAGGATTCGTCCCACACAGACGGGCCCCTGACCAAACTAGGCGAGTAGTGGGGATATCATCTAAGCCCTTAAATCGAATTGGGATGCAGGGGCGTAACTACAGGGGTTGCAATTGCAACCGGGCCCCATGCTCCAGGGGGCCTGTGCAGCTCCCCTGTACATCTGGATAGGAGGGGGCGATGGGGGCAGCATGTAGAGAAATCACTGTCCTCCTTTCTCCTCCTGTAGCCGCAGGAGGAAAATGGAGGAGATTGGTTCCTCTGTATGCTGCCCCCGCCACTCCTTCTATCCAGTTCACTTGTGTTCTGCTGTCTCTGGGCCCCTGTGTGCTTCCCTGGTCCCCCCCCCCCTACTGTGCTCCCCCTCCCCTCCCACCACCACTGTGCTCCCTCTCCTCTCCTGCCGCCTGCTGCAGGGGATGTGTCACAATAGAGAACCAGGAAGGGGGTCAGTAAATATGTAATTTACCAGCTCCTTCCTTTTCTGAATGGACAGAGTCATAGTCAGTGACATTGTAAAAAAATAAAATGATAAAAAATAATACAATTAAAATACCAAAAAATAAAAACTACTCACACCAGTGGGTGAACTTCCAGGATCGCAAAGCTCACACTTGCAATCGGGCCCTGGCATTCCACCACCGTGGGGAGGCCCCAAGATGGCAGGAAGGGGGCCCAGTGCAGAACTTGTGAAAGGTCCCACTGTGGGACCGTAATAAAGGGCCCCCACAACGAGAGTAAAGGGGCCTAGGATCAGTGGGAAGAGCCCCAGGCTTGAAGGGAAGGGGCCCTGGCCAGGGGTCTGAGGGGCCCTTCATGGTTTCTTGCACCGGGGCCCTGAAGGTTCTAGTTATGCCTCTGTTGGGATGGGAAGGGAAAGAGGAAAGGCATGCTATTATCTCTTGACCTACATAAAGGTATTGATTCTCTATCCTGGGATTACTTACTACTCACTATTGAAAGATACGGATTTGGGGAAAATGTCCTCACAATCATTAGAACACTATACAACGAACCCATAGCGAGATTGTTAATCAAGGGATATGGTTCAGACTACCTCCTGATACGCAGAGGCACCCGTCAGGGCTGCCCCTCATCCCAAATCGTATTTATCTTAGCACTGGAACCCCTTGCTATCCAAATCCGCCAAAACGCAAACATTCGAGGCATCCCTTGTGGAAATGGGGAACATAAACGCGCCCTATTCGCTGACGACCTACTGATGCTCATCTCAACCCCAATAGTTACCATCCGGAATCTCTATAGCAGGGATTACTAAATGGCGGACCAAATGTGGACCGCATCACGTTTCCATTCGGACTGCTGCGGTACCGCTATTTAGCAGCCTATTCTTCCCCTGCCGTTGCACTGTTATCGGACTGAGGATGCTGATGTAAGAATGGGTTCAGATCTGTGCATGTGGCGCACTCCTCATGGGTAGGTCAGCCATTTTAATGGGCTGAACTACCCACAAGAAACATAGAGAAACAGAGAAACAAGTCCTTTTGACCCTTTTTACAAAAAAAAAAAAATCACGCAGAACCAAGCCGTATGGTGCTGCAGCAACATGCTCTTTGGCACATGCGAAAAGACTACACCGGTACCGACATGATATTCGGACCTCTTCTAGAAGAAAATTTTACTAACCGGACCTTGGTGAATTTTAATTCAATACCCCTGCTCTATAGGGAGCTAGAAACATTTGCCGCAATCTCCGGATTGAAGGTAAACCACTCCAAATCTCAGGCTCTAAACTTAACGTTAGAAGGGAGCGCGATAACCAAGCTCCAAAAAAAGCTTTCCTTTCAAATTGCAGATGAGGACGCTTCCTTATCTAGGTATACACCTTACCCTCCTCTATGGACACCTTTTTATATAACAATAACTATCCCACCTTACATAAGAAACTGCAGGAAGATCTAAATAGATGGTTGTCTAGCCCAACGTCGTGGTTCGGTAGGCTGAGCTCAGTAAAAATGAATATATTACCCAGGATCCTGTACCTTTTCCTTACCTTGCCGATAATGATCAACATGACAGATCTGCGTACTTTGCCAGCAGAGGGTCTTGAATTTTATTTGGGGGGACAACAGGCCTAGGGTAAACAGACGCACCTTGTGTACTCCAAAATTGAGGGGGGGGGGTTGGTGGCACCAGATTTACCCAAATATTACTATGCCACCCAACTGTCACCATTAATTTGCTTCCCCTCAAAATGGGCATATCTGATTTGGATGCAGTTGGAGTCCTCTCACCTACCAAATACTCAAATTAGTAATCTCATGTGGCTGAAAGCCAAAGATAGATCAGGTATATTGTGCCCTACCTTATCTTTTTTGATGGGGTTATGGGACAGATTGTCAAAAAGACACAAATTCAAGTTCCCCCATGCCCCCATGGCTCCTCACTTGGGTAACCCAATGTTCCCTCCAGGCCTCAGTCCCTCCATGTTCCATCTGGCAGATCTATGCGATCAGAGGAATGATCTCTAGAATCACATTACAGGAAAATGACTCGCTCCCCTCAGGAGAAATGTTTAGATATTCCCAGATTTTACATTTCATGAACACCCTTAAACGTACAAGGATATCACTTCCTCGACTCCTATGGAAAATCTGTGCGGCTACTATATATGCTAGGATGGGAGGAAGAATGGGGAGAGGAGTTGGTAAAGGGAGAGTGGGGGAAATTAGCCCAACTCAACTCCAGATCATATATCAACACTTCTCTTATAGAGACGAAATATAAGTTGTTCTTGCGATGGTATATGGTCCCGGTTAGATTGGCGTCTGCTGTCCGGGGGGCCTCCTCCAGGTGCTTCCAAGGATGTGGGCAGGAGGGAACAGACTTACATACTTGGTGGACATGTAAAAAAGTCAGGCGGTTTTGGATCCGCACATAGTTTCATTTGAAACTTGTCCCTCCTGGTACCTTTTGGTATAGGGGGGGGATTGGGGATCCCTTTCTCCCTGTTTTTGGATGTCCATTAGGGGGGAGCCACAGTGAAGGCTTTCCCGGTCCTTGCAGGTCTCTCAGAGTCTGCGTTTTCCAGGGGCTGGTGTCTCCCTCCTTCCTGTCATAGCAGGCAGATGGAGTGCAGAGGCATGCTACATTCTCATGGAGCCGGGAACGCCGAGGGCACATCATTTTCGGCCAGTATCCTCTGGGCGGCGACAGAAGTGATGTGTCGGCCATCTTGGTTGTGGGCCCCCGGTTTCCAGGAGCATGCCAGCATGGGAGGAAAAGGAAAAAACAGAGCTGCGACATAAGACTGTCATCCCAATCCACTGGATCTCATGCCGGATGGACAGGGGCAGCGCTCAATCAGGAGTTTCTGTGCACATAAGGAAGCAGCAATCCTGGGACTCCCTGCACAGCAATGGAGGCGGCTGCTGCAGAGGAGGTGGATCGGAGGACGCACGCAGGTCCTCGCTCTAACGTAAGCGATTGATGTAGGCTTATAAACGCTGTTACCAGACACTGGTGGAGGGGCATTAGTGGTAGCCTGTTTATGTACACTGAATTGCTTGCCAGGTGCGGGGGGTCTCCGATGGTCTTCCTCTATCCCTTGTTTTTTTTTTTTTTATTTGCTATTGCACCCGGCTATTTCTTTACCGCTCCGTGTTCGCTTGTGCCTTGCAGGGCAAGATCTGCAAAGAAAAAGAGGAAGCAGTCCAGGGGGGATGTCCCCAAAAACAAAATGTGCCTCGTGCAAATTGTAATCCGCCTGGAAAAAAGGGCTTTGCCAAGACTACATTGATGCGTTAACTAAAAAAGAAACCAGCTCCATGTTTAGAAAGTTGCTGGATACCATGAGAACAGAGATGGTTAAAACCTTTTAAGTCATTTAGATCCTCTCTGCAAGAACAAGGATCCTTAGACGTGTCTCTGCCCAGCACTTAATATGCTAACGCAGCACCACAGGCTCAAGGGTCCACTTCGGTCATAGAAGAACAGGACAATGGATGCGAGCAGGACACCCCTAAAGAGGAGATTTTGGATTTGCTCCCCATTCTCAACAAGGCCATTGCTTATATTGCGGACACTTCCGCAGAGGCCATTAGGTTTTCAGCTAGATGAAAATCCCTCATAAATGAAACTAGATGGGTGATCTGGTTCAAAGCTTGGGCAGAGGATGCAGCTTCTAAAACAAAATTATGCTCATTACCATTCAAGGGTGGCTTAATATTCGGTGAAGACTTTGGATTCAGTTTTGGCGAGATCTGCAGACAAAAAAGGTTTTCCAATACCGAGGAAACCGTACAAAAAACTTTTTGTCCTTTCCGGAAAACCAGTCAGAAGGACACAGGCAAAAAATACCACTCTCTTGGGTTAAAGGGTTACAACCAATGGGTTCATCTTGGATCTAATTGACAACAGATAGAATTCCATCATACACCCCCCCCCCCCCCCCCAAGTCATTTTTTGGTGACTCCACCGCTGAAGGACCCAGACATGGCAGCTGCCATGACGAATCTAATCCAGGAGTTTCTGGATCAGGGAGTCATTTGCCCCATCCCTCGAGAACAAGGGCAGGGGGGTTCTATTCCCATGTGTTCATCAGAAGAAAACCTTCGGGGAAATACAGGTTGATCCTGACTTTAAAGAAGGTCAACAAAAGTGTTTACAAAAAGTTCAAGATAGACACGATCTTCACGATGAGAAAGATATTATTCAGAGGAGCTTTCATGGCAACAATCGACCTAAAAGATGCATACCTGCATATTCCAATCAGAGGCTCCTCCAAACCCTTCCTCAGGTTTGCAGTGAAAGGACCAGGCCAGACCAACTTTTTTTTCATTCAACGCCCTCCTGTTCGGGTTGACGTCTGCCCCCAGGATCTTCACAAAGGTCCTGACCGAAGCCTTACAGGGGTGGAGGTATCGGGTACCAGGTATCCAGATAATACCCTACCTGGATGACCTGCTTGTATTTGCAGAGTCCTCCCACAGAGTTAGAGAAAAACCTAATCTACACAATAAACCATCTGCAATATCTGGCGGGGGTGGGGGATTGTGAACTCGGAAAAGTCAAATTTGTGATCATGGCAGAAAGTTGTCTTCCTAGGTTACATACTGATTCGGTGGAAGTCAAAATATATTTACTGGAAGAACGATCGCGTAACCCTGCCAGGTCAAGTAAAAGAGTTATTGCATTGGTGGCTGCAGGAAGACCACTTGTCAAAAGGGAGATCCTGGACGCAGGAAAATCCAGTCCAGGTAACAACGGATGCGAGTGCATGGAGTTGGGGAGCCCGCAGGGAAAATGGGAGAGAACGGAGGCTGTCTGCTCTTCCAGTGTAAGGGAGCTGAAGGCAGTGTGGAAAGCTCTTCTCTCCTTTGGATCCAACATAAAAGGAGGACATGTATTGGTTCTATCGGACAATGTAGCGGCAGTATCCTATATAAATAAACAAGGGGGTACGCGAGCTCTCTCCCTCATGGAGGTGGCAAAGCGGATCCTTATATGGGCAGTAGAAAACACCCTCTCTCTGGCAGCCATTCACCTCAAAGGGGAGCTGAATTCTCTGGCGGATTTCTTGAGCAGAGAGAAGATTTTTCACACAGAATGAAGCTTGATTTAGGAAGTGTTTGAGGCAGTCTCAGAGATGTGGGGCTGACCACTGATGGATCTGTTCGCCTCATCCAAAAATGCGAAAGTAGAAAATGTTTTCTCAATTCACAGGGATCCTTGCAGGCTGTGCCTGGATGCATTTGCCTTCCAATGGTTGGAGGATTTCTTGTACGCTTTCCCTCCATTCAGGCTCATGCCAAAGGTGATTCAGAAAGCGAAAATAATTCTGATAGCTCCGGCTTGTCAAAAGCAACAACCTGGAGGCTGCCAGAGAGGATCGATTTTTGCTGGTCCAGGGAGACGCTTGGCACCTGAGCAGATACTGTTAAAGAACAAAGGATTGTCAGTAAAAGTGGTTGACAAGATCTTAAACAGTAGGAAGAAATCAACAAATTTTATAATAAAGTTTGAAAGAAATTCTGCTTTTGGCGGAAAGACAAAAGGATTTCTGGACCTAATATTCCGGCAATTTTCTGCAAAATGGATCTGACCTTGGGTTGGCTCCCAATAGTTTGAGAGTGCAGGTGGCAGCATTGTCCAGTTTGCTAGATTTCCCATTGGCGGAACATATGCTAATAAGGAGATACATCAAGGCCCGTCTCTTGAAGTAGAGCTCCACGGTCCATTAAGTTTCCCCCGTGGAATTTGTCGATGGTTCTACAAAGTTTCTCAAAACAGTCTTTTGAGCCATTGGAGGAAAGTACGTTAAAACTATTAACCTCCAAGACAGTGCTTTTAGTGGCTCTGGTCACAGCCAGAAGATTTAGTGAATTACATGCTATGTCCATAGCAGAGCCATACTGCTCCATTCTGTACAATAGGGTAATTCTATCTCTGGACCCAAGGTTTTTTTTCCAAAGTGTCAACAGACTTTCATCGATTGCAGGAAATCATCTCTTCATTCTGTAGACAAGCCAGTAACCCTAGGGAGGAAGGTTTTCATAGAATTGATGTAAGATGGTGCTTGTTATGTTGCATGGAGCGTACCAAGGAATGGAGAAAAGTTGCTAATTTATTCCTGCTACATGCGGGACACAAAAAAGGTTCAGCTGCATTTTTAAAACTACAATCTCTAGATAGATGAAGGCTGCAATCATAGAGGCCTATGCTACTGCCAGGCTCCAAGCTCCCCAAAATCTTAGAGCCCATTCCACCATGGCCCTGGCTACATCCTGGGCTGAAAGGGCAGGAGCTACCCTGATCCAAATCTGCAAAGCAGCCACCTGGTCGAGTTTCCAGACATTTGCCAAGCACTACCGTCTGGATCTCTTATCCTCTAGTGACCAGGCTTTTGGGAGAAAGGTGCCTCAGGCTGTGGTCCCTCCCGAACAGAATGACATTATAGAAACCATACCTAATTAAGCTGTCCTGGAAGAGGACTGGGGAAAAATGAAGTTATTACCTGTTAACCTGATTTCTAGGAACCTTCCAGGACATTGCTGCTTTCTGCCCTGGTATGTATGGGTGGTATCTGCTACTTTTTCTGTGCCTTCGGTTATTTGTTATTACTGAGGGACTGTCTCACACCTGTATTTAAACTAATGTGGATTGTGTTTCCTGTGCTAGGTGGGAGGAGCCTATCTCTCATTAAGCCCTCCTGGAAATCAAGGGAACGGGTAATAACTTAGTTTTTCACTTAATAGCCCTCACAAGAGGGCTAAAAAATCTCTCTATAGCTGCTCAGATTACTTTTTACGTGAAGATAAAAAAAAACTCACAGCTGTCATGAGCTTGTCTTTGCCCTTTCAAAGCCTGGACATGCAGGACATGCTCATAGTGCTTAAAGGTTAACTCCACTTTCATGGGGAAAAAAATATAGCATATACAATTGCGACCAACCCATATTGTAATATAAAGTTTTTAAAAATTACCTTTCCTTTTCAATCTGCAGCACTGTAATTTTTAGTAAAATGCAATGCCATATGTCAACTTGGAGGTGTTCTATACACAGGAGGTGTACGGAATGCTCCCAGAAATGTAATTTCCTGCTCCTGAGATTGGTTCACTGATTTTTCCAAGAAGTCTGCACTAAGGTAGAATTCAGATTTTGGACATCCTCTGTACCAATTTTTGGCGAGATACTCCCAAAAGGGTAATCGCATCAAGTGAAGGGACGCAGACCCAACCCCTTTCCTCATTAGAACCCTGCAACTGCAGTAGCTGATCACCAATAAAAAACATCACTGCCATTTACATTCACTTGTACATGGACACAAACAAACTGCTATTTCTTCAGAATAACAAACAGTAGGAATCTGCAACAAAGTTTAATATCCTTGTAATGTACACAGATCACACAGAGGGGAATGTTGTGTTTGGTTGTGTGTTTTTTTTTTTTTCTCAACAAAATGGAGTTGCTGTTTAACTGGTTAACGCGATGGACAGTGTTATTGAGCACTACATAGGTGTGAGTGGCAGAATAAAGTGAGATTTCCCAAAAGCGGATCTATGCATTATTTTTTGAATTACGATATTTTTTTTTTTCTTTACTGAGGGGTAAACCTTTGCTTTTCTTTCAGCATATATTTAATTTTGTGTTCCCCAGGCTTGTGACAAATTTACTTGCTGCTGTCTTTGTATATTCAGACCTCAGTGACTGAATAGAGATGCAGTATCTGGGTGTGGTTTTCTGTCTCTGGAGCATGTAGGCAGATAGACGTAGGTCTTTTGAAAAAAGAAATTATAAACATTTCTAACAAACTTTGCATTCCCAATAGAAAATTAAATTTGCAAAGTACCCTTTGCAGGCTCAGGCTTTGAATAAAGTAATTGTGGCACAGAACCTGATTTAAAAAAATGCATTAAGGAGCTTCAAAAATAAATGCTGATCTGATTTATTTTTTTTGCTAATCTTTCTTATCTTAGCTGGACACGGACTTAGGCGTAATACACTTACGTAATAACAATAATTACAGGTGTCAAGTGGCCTTTTGCCTTTTTTTTTGGGAACCTGTTTAACTAGATCAGAGGGTAATAAACAAAGCTACCTGTGCAGTTGCATTTTTTTTTTTTTTAGGTAACAGGAATACACAAGAATGCTAAAACCTGCTGTCGGGTGATGTCACAGAGCACCTCCAGGCTCTGGAAGTATCCTGACCGTTGTCAGAATCCACCTATCTGCCTGATAGACAGCTGGCTCCAGCTTTCAGCATGTGACTGAGAGCCTAATCAGCTGCTGCCCCCACCACTTCTTCTCCTCCTTGGGTCTGGAGGAGCAGTGACTGTTAGTGCTGACCAAGGGGATCAGAGGTCATATGATCACTCAATTCCTGGGCTTAAAGCGGCAGGGGACACCTGCAGCATCACACCAATGCTGCGGAATAGGGATGAGTGTAAAGGTTTATATTTTAACAACCCCCCAAACTTCTCCTTTAGTTTAAGGGACAGTAATCACAAGTCTTTTTTTGGACCGCAGTCTGACTGGTTAAAAAAAACTGGTTTCTAGGAATTAGTACGTGGCATTTGGTGTAAGTTTGTATCAACGGGGACCCATAGCATCACCCAGGGGTTCCTCGTTGACTACTTAATATTGTAATTGGATAGTAATGGCACTTTTACTTACTAGAGCCTCCGCTCCCCCATGCTCTAGCAGTGGATGCCTCATGTCTATTGCTGGGCTATGGTTCCTGCGTCAGTCTTGATGAATTTGGAGGACCTTAGGCTGCTGGAATGCAGAGCAGTGAAGGCTTTAGGGACCAGTAAAGCAGCATGGGAGAACATTTAGGAGCGAAGGATTGAGTAAGTAAAATTGCTTTACCCAGGTCTCCTTTTATGTACATGAGCAGTTAACCCTTTAACACTTTAAAGGGGGACTTTAACTTTTCACAAAGTTCAGCTTTAACATTCATTGCACTAAATTAGTTGTAAAATCTAAATGTTTTTTTTTTTTGCCCATCCCTAAACACTCACCTGATTCATCTCATTGATCCACCACTGCCCAAGCTGCAGCACTATTCCTGTCTCTTACTTAAGGCACAGAAGACACTGAGAGCCATAGGCTCCTGTTGCTGCCAGTCAAACTCTGGGAAAGAGGGATGGCTTGCTGACACAGTGTGTCAATGGGTCAGGGTGCTCGTGCACAGGTAGGGGGCACTCGGAGAAAGAAGGAACGGACCGCATCAGGAGGAAACCAGCAAAGGGCAGGTAAGGGATCTATAGTCGAAGTCGTACTACCGGCTGCCCACAGTTAGGATGTAAGTGTTGGGAAGCTGGAGGCTAGTGAAGGATCGTTGGACAGGTAAGTGTCCATTTAGTAGGTCAGTAGCTACAGGATTTGTAGCTGCTAACTTTTTTTTTTTTTTTTATAGACTGGACAACCACTTTAAAGTGGTTGTAAACCCACCTTTGTAACTTGTACCTATAGGTAAGCTTATGATAAGGCTTACCTTACCTATGATAAGGTAAGCCTTATCATAGGCTTACCTATAGGTACTGTAAATATCTCCCAAACTTGCACCGTTTAGGAGATATGTACATTGCATGCAGCTGATGACATCATCGGCACATACGCTCTGAGGAAACGGCCGCCCGTGCCATTTCTTCAGAGCCCTGTGCTGTGACCGGCGGGAGTGACGTCACGCGACTCCTGCCAGTGATACAGCCAGGGTCTGCCGACCCGGAAGGAAGACGGGGGAAGATGGATGCGGCTGCCAGCGGGGACAAACGTGGGCTTTGTTTGCAGGTAAGTGTCACATAATGTGCTAGTATGCAGTGGCAACCCATTCTAATGACTAACCTTTTGTAAGGTGCAGTTTCTTCATGTCTTTACAGTTTGCTGGAAGCCTAAGTGTTAACAGTCAATGTAAATTATTGCTGCTAAGGTTTATCCTGACTTAATACATAGAATTAAACTAGAGATTGCATTTGCAGATTAATAAATATTTCTTTTTTTATTCATCACATTTGTAGACAGTTTGAATTTTTTGTTTTTATGGAAGATTTCCTGCTGCTGTGAGGTTTGGCTTCTCTGCGGATAGCTATGACTACACTTCCATATATAGAAGTAACCTGCTATAGAGCAGACAAGGTCACTTCACATTGTGAACACTGTCAAAAATTGCTCTGCTGATATACGCTGTCTCTGGGTTTTGTTACAAACAATACAGTTCTGTTACACTGCATGGAAATAGGAAGTTATTATCCTTCTTGACACCAGCTGACACATTTTAATACAGAAAAAAAACTTAGTGTTACTAAACCCAGGAGCCTGCATTCACTATATCTGGTCCCCCACAGAACATGGAAATGCACTTATTTTAGTAAATATAAGCTGCTAAATACCTTTTTTCTCATCAGCAGTATATTGTAGTCTTGTGACTTCTATCAGTGTCTGGTTAGAGCTTGTAGGCTATTTTATTCTACTCTTACTGTCCTATGAGGCTGCAGGACCCTTAAACCTCTGTCTGGACAGTGCTGATTGGCCCTGAGCTGACCACATGCACCATTCCAAGAAGAAAAACTCTTTAGCAATATACAAAAACTGAGCATAAGCAGAGTAACTCCAAAGGCTCTGTCTTATCAGGAGATGGATTTGGGACAGTGGAAGATGAGGAGGATCAGAGAAGACAGGATCTAACCGCCGTTTTAAACAAGGGGATTAGCCCCTTATGTTCCACATTGAGTATAACAAGCATGCTCTACTGCATATACAGATTTTACTGTTGTGGGTTTAGTAACACCTTTATGGCTGCTTGACATATGTGAAATACATGTCAGCGAATCCGGTGACATATCTAAACTAGATACTCCTTTTTCTGGAGGAGTCTGAAAGTAGATTTTAGCTAAAGGCAAAACAGAACTTTGAAATGCATGTGCTAGTGGAATAAACAAATGATCCAGGAATATACTGTAGGCAGCTGTATCTTGATCTTGACATTTCATGGCTGTATTTCACCACCTCCTGAGTCTCCTCATTGATCCATAGGGCTGCCTATCACATTAAGACCCCTTTTACACAGACCTCATTCGTTCAAATACATTTTTTGCTAAGAAACCAATGGAATTGGATTCATATTACATCAGTTGACTTTTCTGTTTACACCCGCCTATCTCTGATCCAGTCTGCTAAAAAAAGAACAGAAGGGAATCCATCCCCCTCTGTCTAGGCGGATCAGATCAGTGGGCAATTGGGTATAAACAGTGGAGTCAGTTTACTCCCAGCTGCCCATAGAGCAGAGCAGGCTCTGTCCGCTCTGCAAAAATAAAGATAAAGACCCTCTTGTGGGACTTTAAGGCGCTGTAAATGAATTCATTATGTTAAACAAATAAAAAAGGGGGGGGGGGGGGTTGTAAATACACAAGTTATTAACAATGTATGATAAAAACAAAGCGGTTGTGGAAATAAAACGCTTACATTACAATTAGACAAGAAATGACAACCAACAGATCCAAACCCAAGGATGGTTCAGAAATGAAACCGACATGGACTTGTCATCTGCTGCTCTTCTCTGATCAGCATGGGATCAACAGGCACATCCCCTGCTGATCTAATCGGAGTCCACCCCATGTGAAAGGGGCCTTAAGTTGTTGCAGAAACCAATCAGAGGTGACAATCGTATAAATAAAAAAATGTTTCTTACCTAAACGGAACGATTGTAAATGGTTGGCATCTGTTTACATCCATTCTATGTCAAGGAATCTGGACATTGATCTGTTTAAAAAAAAAATAAAAAGAAATTGGAACCAAACAGATCCAGATATAAATAAATAGATGATCATCCATTTACATCCATTTGTCTATAAAAATGAATAGCTGTCTGTTTCATCCATCAATAGAGGAATAAAAAACAGACAGACGGATCGCCCGCCTAAAGGATCGTTAGGAGAACACAGAAGGTAGGATAGGATGAGGCTAAGCTCAGCTGTTAGGGCTCTTTCACACTAGGAGTCCATCAAACGGACTCCGTTTATCTCAGCGGGGGATCGATCCCCCGCTGAGCAGGAGGATGACAGCGGTTCTCCCTGCTGTGTGCGGAGACACAGCTGTCAGGTCCCCATGCATCTCTATGGGGGAATCAGATGGGAACGGACCGTCTGTCCATTCTCATCCTATCCGATCTGCTGGACGGATGGAAAATAGGGTTTCCATCCGTCCAGATTTGACGGATCGGATGTCAGCAGACATGTGTCCGCTGACATCCGATGCCCCATAGACATGCATGGGGTGACTGTTCAGATCCGCCAAAAAAAATGGACAGGCGGATCTGAACGGTCCGCCTGTGTGAAAGGGGCCTTAAAGTGGAGATTTGATATGTCATTATGACAGTAGTCATGGTATAAATGATAAATATGATGGCCTATATTATACCAATACTGTCTTATTATTTCTTTTGTTTCCTTGATATAACTATTGCAAAGTTGTAACTTTGTTTAGCAACATTTGCCCTAAATTGAGCCCTTGGTAACTTGGTAAGTGTACATGGGGAGGACCTTGTGCAAGATGACCTGTTGCTTCAAGCTGGAGTGCAGGTTCTACTTCAGGCACATGTACTGTTGCTGCCATCAAAACCAGTCAGACCAAACAGTAAGCTCTTAATGCATTTAAAAGTAATAATAAACTGTGGAAATTGATATTACACTTTCAATGGGCTGAGGCCCTTTCTTCATGGTGCTAAATCTTAGTAGAACTTTCTATTTAAAGGAGCTTTCTGGTGTGTGAACTAAACCCTGCATAGGAAACTATCATAAAAAGGAAGTACCGAGATAGATGTTGAAAGTAGCTTGTGATAATTCAATGCATGGATTAATAATTACGACCCTGTTATCTACACGGTTGGCAGGTCCCCTATAGATCTCCGCATCAAATAGTTACTGCTTGGCACTGAATATTTGTGGAAAATAAGTCTATTCTGACACTGATAATACATACCACATATTGTGTTACTCCCCTCCCCCAACGTTAACATTTTTGTTTGAGATATTAAGATACAAATTTAGACATCTGGTGGGCTATGCTGAACTGATTTCCAGCTTGCATCTAACTTTTTTGTGAGGCAGTGTTTCTCAACCTTTTTTCAGTATTTTCAGTCTTGAGGCACTCCAGTCTAAGGCTTGGCTCACATTACTGCTTGTCAGGGAAGGTAAGTAAAATTGTGCATGTTCCTGACAGGCAAACAAATGTGCAGCTTTTTAGACGTAAATTCTTAAAGTGATTGTAAAATCTTGTGTTTTTTTTTTTTTTTTTTTTTCATTAGCAAACATCTTATCTTATACTTACCTGCTCTTTTGCAGTGGATTTGCACAGAGCAGCCTGGATCCTCCTCTTCTCGGGTCCCTCTTTGCAGCTCTTGGCCCTTCCCTTTAGTTGAGTGCCCCCACAGCAAACGGCTTGCTATGGGGGTACCCAAGTCAAGCTGCAGCTTTGCCTGTCCATTCAGACACGGAGCTGCCTGTTTGGCTCCGTCCCCCTCTCCCAATTGTCTGACTGACCTTGATTGACAGCCATGGGAGCAAATGGCGTTGCTGCTGTGTCTCAGCCAATGATGGCTGAGGGACTCGTGGACAGAGATCAGGTTCAAGTAAGTATTTTGGGTGCTAGGGGGCTGCTACACACAAAAGGCTTTTTATCTTAATGCATAGAATGCATTAAGATAAAAAAACCTTCTGACTTTACAACTCCTTTAATGGTACTTCCATACACAGCACAATTTGTTTCCTACATTTCTGTAGGTAGGGCAGCCCATTGAAATTAATACACATTTTTTTTGGTAAAAGATGTTATGCCAAGTAAATAGATACCTAACAGGTTATGCTATAAAATTGTATACACCTTTGGAATGGGCGACAGACGACGGCACCTAAAAATCTCCATACATGATACTTTAACATCATTTACAAGTTACCAGTTTAGAGTTACACGGGAAGTCTGGTGCTAGAAATATTGCTCTCGCTCTGACATTCGCTTCAGTTCAGTTTCTGGAGGTGTGTTTTCCCAGCGGTAGATTATGTTGAAGAAAACTTACAATTACTATTTTTCCTGTTAATTTTTCATTTTACTGAAGATTCTTTATATGGACACCTTCTTTTTCAGAAAAATGTAAAAAAATGAAATTACCCCAAACCAATTAAATTTTTTCCCTTTTCAAAGGGATTCTAAAGGCATAAGGTTTTTTTTTCCCTTGCTTCATTTCGTGCATTAAGGTAAAAAACCTTCCCCTTAAATATTTACAGTAAACCCCCCTCCATTGTGGGGGTTACGTTCCAGACCCAGCCGCGAAAAGTGAAAATCTGCGAAATAGAAAAACCCTATTAAAATGCATTGTAGGCATGTTTTTTACTGTCACTGTACGTGTAAAAGCATTTTAAAGTCTTTAAACACACTTTTAAAACAATACAAACTGATGTAAACCCATAAAAGATACTGAGAGACATAGCGAGAGCTATGAAAAACACAAAAATATTTCATTTTTAATGATTTTTATAGTAAAATAACATTACAAAAAAAACCGCGATATACCGGGACCGCAAAAACTGAACCGCGATGGAGCGGGGTTTTACTGTACCTTGCTCCTCTTTCAATCCAACGCTGTGCCCGAGAGCAGCATCACAGCTCCATCTCCTTACTGGCACAGAGACAGCACAAGCCATTAGCTCCTGCTGTTATCAAGTTATGTGAGGAGGTAGCGGAGCCAATCTGCACTGTATCTATGGACACACGCACAGCCCAGCTCAGATTCGAGACTGCATTTCTGCTCCCATACCAAGCGCTTGCTATACCATGAACAGACAAGTAACGTTTATTAAATATAAAATTGAAGCTCTCGCGCTTAATATAAAATAAACCTCTGTGTAAATGTGATCAAGTCAATACTTACACAAACCATATGTGCTGCGGCTTAACAATTTAAACCAATATCATAAAGTGAAACTATATTCCGACTAGCCACGCATTACACCCAAAACATATATGAGTGAATAATCATTAAATCAAATAACAATAAATATTAACAATAAATGGATGGGGATCAAATAAAATCATGCACAAATTTAAATAAGTGCCAACAAATAGTCCACATTCAATCCACTCTGATTAGGATAATAGTAGTAATAATTGGGGATCAGGTGATAATAATAGTACCATGCTGAGTAATGGGTCACCACAAAGTCCACCACCTCTGTGATTCCACTGTCCTCAGCTAGGAAACTCACCCCATAGTAGTGCCCCCCATCTTCATGGTTGGGGCTAAATGCGTAGTAAAGAACAACGTTGCAATTAAGGGAATCCTCAGTTTGCTCATTCAGGTCATTTCCTCCTCTCCCATATGTATATACAAAAGAAAAGAGAGCCCCACTAGTTCAATACGGTATAAACTATTTATTGTAGATATAAACCCAATATGATTGCACTTACAAAAACATTAAAAAATTGTGCATATTTTAAGAAACAAGGGATCTGGGGTGCTCCCTCGGTCCTCACTACCTCTGCGATGGTACACCGCAGATCACTCCTTCTGGTGTGTCGTTTAGCCATGCGCTGACGCATTTTGTCACATCCAACTTCGTCAAAGGGGGGTTGACCTGAATGAGCAAACTGAGGGGGATTCCCTTAATTGCAACATTGCTCTATACTGCACATTTAGTCCTAACCATGAAGATGGGGGGGCGGGCACTACTATGGGGTGAGTTGCCTAGCTGAGGGGAGTGGAATCACAGAGGTGGTGGACTTTTCGGTGACCCATTACTCGGCACGGAACTATTATTGTCACCTGATCACCAATTATTACTACTATTATGATTGATCACAGTGGAATGAATGTGGAATTTTTGTTGGCACTTATTTAATTTTGTGCACAATTTTATTTGATCCCCATTCATTTATTGTTAATATTTTATTGTTGTTTGATTTAATATTCACTCATATCTATGTGTCTCCGATGTAAGATAAAAAGATGAATCGAATAAATATGTGTCTCCAATGTGAAATAAAAACTTAATAAAGTGTCACGTGCAACATATATGTGACTGGTGAAAGGTGTATGTGGATAAAACAATAATGATCGGCGATCCAACCCTGTGGAGGGTATATGTAAGTGCTAAGACAACTTTAAGATGAATGAGATAGGTGATACAAATGAATGAACCGTAGAAAAATCTGAGTGATATCAACCAAATAAATAAATAGATAAAATGGATAGTACTCAATTAGATCAACCTATTGAGTACTTGTATTGAGTACAATTGAGTACTATCCATTTTATTTATTTATTTATTTATTTGGTTGATATCACTCAGATTTTTCTACGGTTCATTCATTTGTATCACCTATCTCATTCATCTTAAAGTTGTCTTAGCACTTACATATACCCTCCACAGGGTTGGATCGCCGATCATTATTGTTTTATCCACATACACCTTTCACCAGTCACATATATGTTGCACGTGACACTTTATTAAGTTTTTATTTCACATTGGAGACACATATTTATTCGATTCATCTTTTTATCTTACATCGGAGACACATATTTATTTAATTTATTTTTATCATTGTTGAAAAACATATAGACCAATTAGCATATTCTGGCAGCGCCACAAACCTTTTTCTTATTCTTCACTTCTACTATATTTTTAGGAATATAGTGCATAGGTGGGCTGCAGCCAGTACCCAATAACATACCACAGGCTAAAATAAATTATCCTAAGCGCGGATTCCTTATATTTCAATTCACTCATATCTGTTTTGGGTGTAATGCGCGGCTAGTCAGAATAGGTTTCACTTTATGATATGAGGAACGTTTATTATTTTGAGAAAAAAAAAAAACGAGCCTTTGCAACCGCTTTAACCTCTTGCCGACTGCCAGAAGTACATTCACTGCTGGCGGACGGCAGCCTCAGGCACTGCAGCGTTACTCGTACATCGGTGAACTTCTTGGTTTAGAGGCGGGTGTGCCCCCTGGTGCTCTGTGCTGTAATGGACACATCATGAATTTTGTCTGCAGGTTACAGCTAATTACTTTGGCTGAATACCTGCTGATTGTCTGTCTGTGGCCAGTTACAGCACAGAGATCTGCGTGTTAGTAAATCCAGCCAGAACCTGTATTTACCTTTCAGAGCAGAAAGCAAGAAGCGACCTAGCCAGATCTGTAAGTAAAAGCAGCACTTATACACTTGTTATGCACACTGTTAACCCCTTGATTGGCCTTCTGATCACTCCTGTCACCCAGCCAGTGTCATTAGTACAGTATTATCACTAATCACTGTTATTAGTGTCACTAGCGATGTCAGTCAGGGTCCCTCCCAGCCAGTGTCAGCTCCAGATTGTCTGCCACACTATTACACTGTGTCACTGATCACCACCATTACTAGTATAGTGTCTGTATGGATCAGTATCTTGATCACGATCCGAACTATACTAGTGTCCCCAAAAACGCAGTGTTAGCAGGATCAGCCCTGATCACTGTCAACACTTGCAACATGTAGCAAAATAGATTTCGGCCTAAATATATGAAGAGATTTGATATGTTTTATGACAGACCGTAGAGTATATTTGTTTTATTTTTTATCAAAATGTACTGTCTCTTTTCATCTTTATATAATAAAAAATCCCAGCGGGGATCAAATACCACCAAAAGAAAGGTCCATTTCTGTGGAAAAAAGTTGGATGGATAGCTATTTAATTTGTGTACGGTGTTGCATGATCGCGCGGAAGGTTTTACTCCCCTTAATGAATCAACAGGTTTTTAAATCAGTGCAAATCTACCCTTAAATACTATCGTATCTTGAATTCCCCCATCGAAAAAAGTGCAAGTGCAAATCCTATTAATTGAGATCTATCAAAAAAAAAAAGTTTCTTTAAATTAACCACTTTAAGACCGGAGGATTTTCCTGCTTAACGTCCAGGCCACTTTTTTCAACTTGGCACTGCGCAACTTTAACTGACAATTGCACAGTCATGCAACGCCGTACCCAAACAAAATGTATGCCCTTTTTTTCCCCACAAACAGAGCTTTCTTGTGGTGGTATTTGATTACCTTTGCGCTTTTAATTTTTTGAGATATTAATAAAAAAAAAGAGCAAATATTTTGTGAAAAAATTTACATTTTCTACTTTGACAGTTAAAAAATATCCAATATATTACATTTTTATCATATATTTAGGCCAAAATGTATTTAGCTACATGGCTTTGATGAAAAAAAATTCTCAATGAGTGTATTTTTAACCACATTAGGACCGTAAGATTTTACCCCATTCCTGACCAGGCTAGATTTGGCGATTCGGCACTGCGTTATTTTAACGGACAATTGCGCGGTCATGCGACACTTTTTTTGGTGATATTTGATCACCTGTGCGATTTTTTTTTTTTTTTTTTTTTTTTAATTTTTGAAAAAAACAACTATTTTGAAAAAAAAAAAAACAATATTTTTCACATTCTGATATATAACATTCCCCCAAAAAAATGTATGATCAAAATTTTTAACATTTTAGGCCAATTTTGTTTTCTGCTACATATTTTTGGTAAAAAAAAAAATCACAATAGGCTTATTTTGATTGGTTTGCGCAAAAGTTATTGCGTTTAATAACTACGGGAAAGATTTGTCCTTTTTTATTTTTTTACTAGTAATGGCGGCGATCTGCGATTTATTTTTATTTTTTTAAATTTTTTTATGGGACTGCGACATTGCGGCGGACAGATCGTACCCCTAACTGTCATTTTTGACACCTTTGGGTGGACCAGTGACATTACTACAGTAATCAGTGCTATAAATATGCACTGTTACTGTAATAATGACACTGGCAGGGAAGGGGTTAACACTGTTGGTTATCAAGGGGTTAAATGTGTGCCTCATGCTTACTGACGTGTGTGGGGGGAGGGGATTGTGTGACACAGATCGCAGGTTCAGCTATGCTGAATCTTGTGATCTGTCCCTGCCTGTCACAGAGGACATCCGCCCGCTTTGTTTACACAATCGGGCGGATTTCCTCACTCTTTCCCCAACGATCGGGGAAGAGCGGCGGTGATCACCGCCTCTCCTCCCCTGGCCCGACTCCCGCTGTGTCTGAATTCAGACACAGCGGGAGCGAGCCTCCAGCGGCGCACGCGCCCTGCCGAGAGAGGGAGGAATTCAGCGATTGTAGGTCTAAGTCACTGGACCCAGCCAAGCCGCTCTGCTGCAGTAGCAGCAACGTGAGCAGTCGGCAAGTGGTCAAGTGCAAAAATGTGACCATAGAAATAATGGAAAAAAAAAAAAGCGATATCAAAATTGTATACATCTCAAAGTGAGAAAATATATGTAAAATGTCAATGTAAAAAGACCATTATATAAAAGAACCAAACAATTGATATCAGTGTAAAAAATCAGTGAGATAAAGAAGTGTTAAAAAAATCCCAAAAAATAATCATAAACCATGTTCATTCATTGATATTCCTAAACGTTCCAAAAGGAAATCCAATAAAGTGCATGAATTCTGTGCAAAAAGTCTTCTGTGAAAGCCAAGGTAAGTGCCAAGAAAACACCCTGAGTGCTTGAGTGTTACCAATCACCCCAAACTGACCATCTGGTTGTTATCATCCAAGCCGCGAGTGTAAATCGAGCATGCGCGGTGATGTCCAGCAGCGATGTCTGCATAACGGGGATCATATAGAGCGAATTGTGGACCTGCACACTAGATATATACTTACTATAAAGGCACAGTAGCTGGTTTATAACTTTACCAGCCACTCCATCTGGAGTGTTTTCTTGGCACTTACCTTTCACAGAAAATCTTGCACAGAATTTATGTACTTTATCGGATTTCCTTTTGGGGCGTTTAGGAATATCAATGAATGGACATTGTTTATGATTAGATTTTTTTTAACGCTTATTTATCTCACTGATTTTTTTTTCACTGATATGAGTGGTTTGTTTTTTTATTTATTGGTCCTTTAAGGCCCCTTTCACACTTATGCGGGCGATTTTTACCGCGATTTTGCGGCGCGATTTTAACGCGACTTTGCCGCGATTTTGAAAGCTATGGCTCAAAACGCAATCAAATCTTAGCAAAGTAGTGCAGGAACTACTTTGAAGTCGGTGCGACTTCAAAACGCACTGATATGAATGGGGCTCATTGAAAATAATGGAAAACGACTTGTCATGCCATTTTGTGGTCCAAAATCGCGAGACAAGTCGCACTAGTGTGAAAGGGGCCTTACATATATTTTCTCACTTTGAGATATGTATAATTTTGAATATCACTTTTTATTATTTGTACTGTCACATTTTTTGCACTGAATTTAAATTTTTTTTATTTATTTTTTTTATATCAATTATTGGATTTGCACTTTTTTGGATGGGGGATTTCAGGATATGATAGTATTTAAGGGGGGAAGATTTGCATTGATTTATAACCTTTTGATTCACTTCATGCTGCACAATCCTACAGTCAATTGGCAGAAACTGCATACTATAGTATACCTTTTTAAAATCGCCTATAACCATCGATTTTTTTTTTTTTTTTTTTGGCGCCAGATCATTCTCTACCATTTGTCTCCATGGGAAGTGATGGCGGGTGGCCAGGAGACATTGCGTCCGCCGGACCCGCTGATTGGCTCCCCCTCTGACCAATCGGCGAGTGTGCGTGCCCCCGCTATCTGAGCGACATACAGGTACAAAGTTTTGCGTAACAGAGTCGACCTGCCGCAGTAAAGCTACACTGGCTGGTTGGCACGTGGTTAAAGTAGCGCAGTGCTGAAAAGGAAAAATGTGGACTATTTATTTTTTATTCTGTTTTTTTGTTTATCCCTTAGAAACAATACAGCCTCAGCATTGTACCAACATAAGACGTTATGCGGGTGCACAAATACATGCATTGATGCAAAAAAGGTCTCTGAGTGCTGCAGATTTCTTTCTGGCTCTTAAGAGGCTGTTTACACCCCCAAATGTCCAAATGTTTCCTGTCAGTGTCTAGATGTTGTCTTGAAATAGCTGCATCCTGTCTCTTGTGGTAAAATGGGTGATTTCCCACCATCTCTTGTGTAATAATGTGGTATAGTATATTGGTGTACCGTATATGCTTTTACTGTACACCCAGTTAGCTAGGCTGCTTAACCATCTATAGAAATGTTAAAGACACATGAACCCTTAAAGATTATTGGTTAGGTCCTTTTCACACAAACGGACCGATTGGGTCCTCCTTTCAGTTTTTCAGGCGGATGCAATCAAACTCTCTATTATACCCTATGGAGCAGCCGATGTAAATGAACATGTCGGTTTACACCTGCTGACATCCAGTCCGATCTGCTAAAAGCAGACGGATAGGGATCTGTTCCCCCATCTAGCGCATCGAATGGCATTTGGGTGTAGGCGGAGTCGGACAGGCGGTCCATTTACATCTGACCACCCATAGAGGAGAGCTGGCTGTTGACACGGACCAGCTATTCGCCTGTTAAATGGACAGATTCCCCACTGAGCAGGAAGACTCCTAGCGGAGTCTACCACACATGAAAGGGGCCTTATTTAGTAAAGCAGAGTTTTAGATTAGGTAATGAGCGTGATTTTGAAGTTCATTTTATTTGATTTATGCCCCGTACACACGTGCAGATTATCTGAAGACTTTTGTCTGTAGACTTACCAAAACCATATAATATGAGGTCAAACCTAAACACTTTCAATTTGTATGCAATCCGGCAGGCCCTTGCACTACATAGAAAAGGTAAATCTGAAGACAAAAGTCTTCAGATAATCTGCACGTGTGTACGGGGCATTAGTCTTCAAATTTATTTTTTTCCTTAGGCACCTTTTACGCGAGCTTTCCATTGCTTCATCTATTCAGTCAAGTATTATTTTTTTTTTCTTTGTGGTTAGAAAATCAGATGAAAAACAGATCTGGACTTCAGTTTTTACACCCATTTGTATACACAGTTTTTTACATCCTGTTTTCTAACGAACTTAAAATTTCTCTATCGTTTGTTGTCCGACTCAGCTCCATATTCTTCTTTACCATTGGGGTATGCTGCCTCCTACAGGAGTAGGACACTAGGCAGGAAAGTTTTTTACCACACCTATGGGGCAGTACCTGGGAGTATACACCCACTCACTCTGCTATAGGCATTCCGTTTTTTTTTTTCTAGTCAGGAGTAAGGACCTAGTTCCCTGCTGGGATTTCAGTCCTAGCATATTTATGTAAAAAAGGGACCCTTTTGTCCAAATGTGCCCCAGGGCTCCTCCCCGCAGGCAATCTCCACTATTTCATAGGGGTTTTCTACCGGAGTCAGGCACAGTGCAGGGGCTGTTGCAGGCAATGGGGGCCCTCGGGGGGGGGGGGGCTTATGGAGAAATCCGCGCGCGGGGGGGAGGGTTACTCCTGGTGGGGGGTCACTGCCAGGGCCCCCCTATATCAACCCCAGAGGCTACAGATGAGGCAGGTGAGGGCAGTGGACGCTTTTTACTAGTCCTCTTTTTTTAGGACCATATCAACTTTTCACACAAGGGTTTCTAAAACCTCCGTTAAGGCAGACAAGGGTTGTGACCCGGAGGTCCTCACAACACCAAGGAGGGGCTCAGTAGGCGATACTTGCTTCTGGGACAGCGCAGTGTCACTTTAAGAATGCTGCAAAAAACGGCCCCACACTGCTGCACCAGTGGTACTACAAGTCCCAGCACACTAAACTGCGATATAGCAGAGTGAGAGCGACCTACAGGGACCCCAATAGATTCACCACTGTCCAATATTAGGGAGAGCAGAGCCAACCTGAAGTGTTCAGAAAACGATCATCACATACCTGGGTCAGCACCAGAGTTAAAGCCTTGCCACTCACTGCTATAGAGCATAATCGGGCTCCGAGATCCAGCGATCCATCCAGCATAGTGGGGCCCTGGCAGTGACCCCCCACCAGGAGTAACCCTCCCCCCCCCCGCGCGTGGATTTCCCCTCCCTCCTCCCCTCCCTCCTCCCCTCCCTCCTCCCCTCCCTCCTCCCCTCCCTCCTCCCCTCCCTCCTCCCCTCCCTCCTCCTCCCCTCCCTCCTCCTCCCCCTCCCTCCTCCTCCCCCTCCCTCCTCCTCCCCCTCCCTCCTCCTCCCCCTCCCTCCTCCTCCCCCTCCCTCCTCCTCCCCCTCCCTCCTCCTCCCCCTCCCTCCTCCTCCCCCTCCCTCCTCCTCCCCCTCCCTCCTCCTCCCCCTCCCTCCTCCTCCCCCTCCCTCCTCCTCCCCCTCCCTCCTCCTCCCCCTCCCTCCTCCTCCCCCTCCCTCCTCCTCCCCCTCCCTCCTCCTCCCCCTCCCTCCTCCTCCCCCTCCCTCCTCCTCCCCCTCCCTCCTCCTCCCCCTCCCTCCTCCTCCCCCTCCCTCCCTTCTTCTTTTCCTTCTCCTCCTCCCCCTCCCTCCCTTCTTCTTTTCCTTCTCCTCCTCCCCCTCCCTCCCTTCTTCTTTTCCTTCTCCTCCTCCCCCTCCCTCCCTTCTTCTTTTCCTTCTCCTCCTCCCCCTCCCTCCCTTCTTCTTTTCCTTCTCCTCCTCCCCCTCCCTCCCTTCTTCTTTTCCTTCTCCTCCTCCCCCTCCCTCCCTTCTTCTTTTCCTTCTCCTCCTCCCCCTCCCTCCCTTCTTCTTTTCCTTCTCCTCCTCCTTCCTTTTTTTATTGGGGTTTATTAGACTCTAGATCTCTACTCTGCCCTTAAAGCATCTAACCACACCAAGATTGGTGTGATAAACATACTTTCTCAATTTCCCAATGGTGCTGTTTATATCTGGCCAAACCAAACCTTGAAATGCTAATAGCTTCTGGTAGCTTAGGCCATACAGATGATTGGGGCCATTCTATGGTCCGCTGACGGAACCACGGGCTGCAGTCTCAGGTTACCCGGTGGGACAGGAGAGCCTGAGAAAACCGTGGAAGGCGATGGGGGGGTGAGTCCCCTCCCACTGCTTGTAAAAGCAGTCTAGCGGCAACTTATCCACTAGGATTGCTTTTACATGAAAGCCGACCGCTGGCTGTAAAGAAACGATACCAAGATGATGCCTAAATCTGCAGGCATCATCCTGGTATGACCGCTCAAAGTCCAGCAATGTACCAGTACGTTGCTGGTTGGGCATATATTGTTAGGTTCTTTTTTTTTTTTTTTTTAATGCAGCCTGTGGGGTTCTCTTTTTTCATGCAGCTAACAGATTCCTCCATTCACATCGATCGATGTGGATGAAGAAATCTCTGCCAGAAAGTATGTGGTATGCCCACCATTAGACCTCCCAGCATCCACCCACTTCTAATGATGGCCATACATGCAATGTTTTTTTTTTTTTTTCCGTTTAGCCCATGGGCTGAATGGAAAAAAAAAGAACATAGCAGATTCCTCCATTCGCATCAATCGATGTGCATGAAGAAATCTTTGCCAAGAATAGTGTTAAATATATGGCGAAGCATAGCGGAGATCAGCCCTCTGTATTCAACCCATCCCCTATGCTTCGCCATATTTGCTGCTCTTTTTTGTTTTTTCAGCAACGGTGGTGAAATCCCCTTCTACGGCGCTGCAATCATTTATTTACGTACATGCCGAGAGCAAACGCTGTTGCTGTCAGAATGAACAAACTGATAGGCGTACCTGCAAAGAAAACAATGGTTAACAATAAAAAACACTGTAACAAGGTAACATTAAGTAAAGAGCATTTTAGGTTTTCTACAGTGAAAGAAACAAGGTTTCACATAGGCTTTACAGGGGCAGGGGTTTGCTACAACATTCGGCTATTTGTGTTATTGGAGCTTAAAATATGTTAAAGCATTTAAAATTACCTCAAACTCAAACAAAAAAAATGTTGACAGACAGGGTTTTTATTATAGCAGAGACCCTAGTGGTCTTTTATGTCATAAATGCCTCTACCGGCTTGTCAGTGGTAATTGAGCCGCACATGCGCAGCTTAGGCCAAATTTACAACACCCACTCTATCGTGATGAAGTGGCTCCTGTATGCATGCACAGTGGTGACATCCTTGTGGCCCGGCCATTTGAGTGGCCTGTGAGAGCGAGCATAGATGGGACCAGCTGGAGCAGTGACAGCGTAGCACTGATAGACTGCTTTGATAGCACATTATAGCAGACCTAGCTAACATGCGGTGCAATATTACCACATCATTGCATAAACCTGGAGGCAGAATTAAATACTACTTTTAGATTTGCTTTCTAAATATGCCATAAAGAGTCTAAAGTGTCACTTGTTAGCTGGAAATCATCCATAATATTTGTAATATTTTATTATTAACCTAACAAATGAAAAATGTTTACAAAATAAGATAAATACTGTATATGTAAACCAAATCCCTTAGGATACATTCAAACCATTTGCTGCGTAGGAATGCAGAAGCTCATGTGCCATGGAATGACATCAATGCCTATTGCAGTTCATCGCAGTGTTCACCTTTTTTTTTTTTTTCCCCCAACTTTATTGAAATATTTGAAATATCATTAAGTTCTGTTGTCTGCCGTGGGGTGCGTGGCAGTGTATTACCTCGCACTGGTCTGTGGTGCAAGCAGTAGTTTATTTATTTATTTATTTTTTTTGTGCACACAATCACAGCTTGGTCCTTCCGCAACTGGTGTAAATGTACCCTTCATGGCTTCGGCAAAGAGTAAGTGTTAGATTTGTAATTGTCTCTAGTCCACTGACTAATGAAAGGAAAGTATTTGGAGAGGTCTATTTGTTTTAAATCTATTTCTGTTACATGTAAAGAAATGTGCTGTTTCCTAAATGATTCAAGCGGAATAATCAGTTTTTTTCTAATTTGATTGTATGTAGAACAGGAGATTAGATTTAAGTAATTCACTGCCTCCTGAGGCCGCCTTTAATTAAATAAATTGTCATCTGTTCCTCGTGGCAGTATCTGGAATGTTTATCTTCCATTCTAAATCTGAAGCAAACAGAATGATCCTGTTGTCTGTCATATACACAAGATGATGGTTTCATCATCCAGCTGAAAATTATTATCTTGTGGTTGTGGGAGGCCCCTATACCGACCAGCCAATTTGGTCTTCAAGTGGTTGTAAACTTTAAGCATGAAATATGAACAAAGCATATCCTTCTATAGTGCGTGCTCTGTATTGCGACAAGTACAAAGTGTCATTTCTGTCTGCTGCTTTGTTACTTAATCGGCACGATTTCCATCTGACACCAAGAGAAAAAAGGTAACTTGTTGGCCCTCCAACTGATTGACAACCTCATCTCTGTTCCTGTGTGCTGTGTGAAGGGGGTATGTCCCTTTCCCCCAATCAGCTTGCTGAGCTCTGCAGAGAGTTAATTAATCTCTCTGCCCCCCTTTTTTTTTTTTTTTCCTGACAGCTCAGACAAGCTTTATAAATTTTGGTCTTTGAATGGATGTAGAAAGGAGAAGACTACGATAAACAGGTACAACTTGCATAGGAGGGTTTATTTAATCTCTGTGTATTATCTGAGGCCAGTCACTTCACTGGGTATTTGTAAGGGTTTACAGGCACTGTAAACCTTCCACAAACTTCTATTGTTCTGCATGGCAGGCCTACCTGGCAGGCTTAAGAGCTGTAAAAATTTGGAATAGATTTTCTCAAGAGCTGGCTCTGGCCAACTCAGTACCTGGATTCTTTCCCAGATACACATAATATAACTGGATACTAATATTTATAGGTAAAGTTTATGCAGGGAATATCCGATTGCCACTTGGGGGAGCAGGAAAAAAATTTTCTTCTGCTGGAGCCAATTGGATCATGCTTTATTGAGGCTTTTCTTTTGCCCTCCTCTGGATCAACTGTGGTATAGGATTGTGTGTGTGTGTGTGTGTGTGTCTATAGGGTTGTATGTACAGTATCTTGCAAAAGTGAGTACACCCCTCACATTTTTGTAAACATTTTATTATATCTTTTCATGTGACAACACTGAATAAATGACACTTTGCTACAATGTAAAGTAATGAGTGTACAGCTTGTATAACAGTGTAAATTTGCTTTCCCCTCAAAATAACTCAACACACATTAATGTCTAAACTGCTGGCAGCAGAAAGTAGTACACCCCCTAGGTAAAAATGTCCATATTGAGACCAAATTGTCAATATTTTGTGTGGCCACCATTATTTTCCAGCACTGCCTTATCCCTCTTGTGCGTGGAGTTCACCAAAGCCTTACAGATTGCCACTGGAGTCCTCTTCCACTCCTGTATGATAAAATCACGGAGCAGCTGGATGTTGTATACCATTTGCTCCTCCACCTTCCATTTGAGGATGCCCCACAGATGCTCAATAGGGTTTAGGTCTGGATACATGCTTGGCCAGTCCATCGCCTTTACCCTCAGCTTCTTTAGCAAGGCAGTGGTCATTTTGGAGGTGTGTTTGGGGTCGTTATCCTGTTGGAATACTGCCCTGCGGCCCAGTCTCCAAAGGGAGGGGATAATGCTCTGCTTCAGTATGTCATAGTACATGTTGGCATTCATAGTTCCCTCAATGAACTGTAGCTCCCCAGAGCCGGCAGCACTCATGCAGCCTCAGACCATGACACTCCCACCACCATGCTTGACTGTAGGCAAGACATACTTGTCTTTGTACTCCTCACCTGGTTGCCGCCACACACGCTTGACACTTTCTGAACCAAATAATTTTATCTTGGTCTCTTCAGACCACAGGACATGGTTCCAGTTATCCATGCCCCCAACTGTTTGCGGGGTTTCTTGTGCATCATCTTTAGAAGAGGCTTCCTTCTGGGACGAAAGCCATGCAGACCAATTTGATGCAGTGTGCGGCGTAAGGTGTGAGCACTGACAGGCTAACCCCCACCCCTTCAACCTCTGCAGCAATGCTGGCAGCACTCTTACGTCTATTTAACAAAGACAACCTCTGGATATGACCCTAAGCACGTACACTGGACTTCTTTGGTCCACCATGGCGAGGCCTGTTCTGAGTGGAACCTGTCCTGTTAAACCACTGTATGGTCTTGACCAGTGTGCTGCAGCTCAGTTTCAGGGTCTTGGCAATCTTCAGAGAGTTCACTGTCATAAGGTGCCACGTTGAACCTCCAGTGACCAATATAAGAGAGAGCGAGAACACCAAATTTAACACACCTGCTCCATATTCACACCTGATACCTTGTAACCCTGATGAGTCACATGACATCCGGGAGGAAAAATGGCTAATTAGGCCTAATTTGAACATCTTCACTTATGGGTGTACTTTTTTGTTTCCAGTAGTTTAGTCATTAATGGCTGTGTGTTGAGCTATTTTGAGGGGACAGCAAATTTACACGGTTATACAAGCTGTACACTCACTACTTTACATTGTAGCAAAGTGTCATATCTTCAGTGTTGTCACATGAAAAGCTATGATAAAATATTTACAAAAATGTGAGGGGTGTATTCACTTTTGTGAGATACTGTATATGTACGTGTGTGTGTGTGTGTGTGTGTGTACAGTGGGTACGGAAAGTATTCAGACCCCCTTAAATTTTTCACTCTTTGTTATATTGCAGCCATTTGCTAAAATCATTTAAGTTCATTCTTCTTCCTCATAAATGTACACATAGCACCCCATATTGACAGAAAAACACAGAATTGTTGACATTGTTGCAGATTTATTAAAAAAGAAAAACTGAAATATCACATGGTCCTAAGTATTCAGACCCTTTGCTGTGACACTCATATATTTAACTTTCCATTTCTTCTGATCATCCTTGAGATGGTTCTACACCTTCATTTGAGTCCAGCTGTGTTTGATTATACTGATTGGACTTGATTAGGAAAGCCACACACCTGTCTATATAAGACCTTCCAGATCACAATGCATGTCAGAGCAAATGAGAATCATGAGGTCAAAGGAACTGCCTGAAGAGCTCAGAGACAGAATTGTGGCAAGGCACAGATCTGGCCAAGGTTACAAAAAGATTTCTGCTGCACTTAAGGTTCCTAAGAGCACAGTGGCCTCCATAATCCTCAAATGGAAGACGTTTGGGACGACCAGAACCCTTCCTAGAGCTGGCCGTCCGGCCAAACTGAGCTATCGGGGGAGAAGAGCCTTGGTGAGAGAGGTAAAACAGAACCCAAAGATCACTGTGGCTGAGCTCCAGAGATGCAGTCAGGAGATGGGAGAAAGTTGTAGAAAGTCAACCATCACTGCAGCCCTCCACCAGTCGGGGCTTTATGGCAGAGTGGCCCGACGGAAGCCTCTCCTCAGTGTAAGACACATGAAAGCCCGCATGGAGTTTGCTAAAAAACACCTGAAGGACTCCAAGATGGTGAGAAATAAGATTCTCTGGTCTGATGAGACCAAAATAGAACTTTTTGGCCTTAATTCTAAGCGGTATGTGTGGAGAAAACCAAGCACTGCTCATCACCTGTCCAATACAGTCCCAACAGTGAAGCATGGTGGTGGCAGCATCATGCTGTGGGGGTGTTTTTCAGCTGCAGGGACAGGACGACTGGTTGCAATCGAGGGAAAGATGAATGCGGCCAAGTACAGGGATATCCTGGACAAAAACCTTCTCCAGAGTGCTCTGGACCTCAGACTGGGCCGAAGGTTTACCTTCCAACAAGACAATGACCCTAAGCACACAGCTAAAATAACGGAGTGGCTTCACAACAACTCCGTGACTGTTCTTGAATGGCCCAGCCAGAGCCCTGACTTAAACCCAATTGAGCATCTCTGGAGAGACCTAAAAATTGCTGTCCACCAACGTTTACCATCCAACCTGGCAGAACTGTAGAGGATCTGCAAGGAGGAATGGCAGAGGATCCCCAAATCCAGGTGTGAAAGACTTGTTGCATCTTTCCCAAAAAGACTCCTGGCTGTATTAGATCAAAAGGGGGCTTCTACTAAATACTGAGCAAAGGGTCTGAATACTTAGGACCATGTGATATTTCAGTTTTTTTCTTTTTTAATAAATCTGCAACAATGTCAACAATTCAGTGTTTTTCTGTCAGTATGGGGTGCTATGTGTACATTCATGAGGAAGAAGAATGAACTTAACCACTTAAGCCCCGGAGGATTTGGCTGCTAAAGGACCAGGGGTTTTTTTGCGATTTTTTTACTGCGTGACTTTAACGGACAATTGCGCGGTCGTGCGACGCTGTACCTAAACGAATTTGACGTCCTTTTTTTCCCACAAACAGAGCTTTCTTTTGGTGGTATTTGATCACCTGTGCGATTTTTTGATCGCGCTATAAACAAAAAAAGAGCGTAAATTTTGCAAAAATAACAATATTTTTCACATTTTTTTTATATGAAATTCCCCCAAAAAAATGTAAAAATCAAAATTTTTTAACATTTTTCGGCCAATTTGTTTTATGCTACCTATGTTTGGTAAAAAAATCGCAAAAAGCGTATTTTGATTGGTTTGCGCAAAAGTTATCGCGTTTACTAACAAAGGGAAAGATTTTTGTCATTTTTGGTGTTTTTTTTTTTAACGCGTAATGGCAGCGATCTGCGATTTTTTTTTTTTTTTTTTTTTTTTTTTTTTCGGTACTGCGACATTGCGGTGGACAGATCGGACCCTTGACTGACATTTTTGACACTTTTGGGGGGTACCAGTGACATTACTGCAGTAATCAGTGCTATACATATGCACTGTTACTGCAAAAATGACACTGGCAGGGAAGGGGTTAACTTTATTGGACAGGGAGGGGTTAAGTGTGTCCTAGGGGCGTGATTCTAACTGTGCAGGGACATTCCTATTGGTGTAAAAGCAAAGATCAACCGTTCTACATAGTAGAACGGACAGATCTTCACTTTTACACAGGGAGAACTGACAGGCAGCTTGTTTACACAAGCCGCTCTGTCTTTCTCCCTTCACAGGAGCGAGCGTAGTGTGACTGGCGGACATCGAGTCCGCCGGTCACACGCACTGACTTGTCTGTGAACGAGTCGCGGCGGGCGCGCGCCTCGGCGGGCGCGCGCCCTCCCGCAATAGGCTCGCAAGTCAGTGACAGGCGAGTGACGTACCGATACGTCACTCTGCCTGGCCGGGGCTGACCGCTGCAGTATATAGTCGTGCGGCGGTCGGCAACCGGTTAAATGATTTTAGCAAATGGATGCAATATAACAAAGAGTAAAAAATTTAAGGGGGTCTGAATACTTTCCGTACCTACTGTATATACTGTATATATGTATGTATACAAATTGCTCAAAACAATTAAAGAAACACTTTGAAAACACGTCACAATGGGGAAAAATATCATGCTGGATATCTATACTGATATGGACTGGGTAATGTGTAAGGAACAAAAGCATGCCACATTGTTTGATGGAAATGAAAATGATCATTCTACAGAGGGTAGAATTCAAAGACACCCTGAAAATCAATGTGAAAAAATGATGCAGCAGGCTAGTCCTTTTCGCTGAAATTTAATTGCAGCAACTCAAGTAGTTTGTATGGCCCCCATGTGCTTGTATGTATGCCTGACAACGTCTGGGCATGCTCCTAATGAGACGATGGATGGTGTCATGGGGTATTTCCTCCCAGATCTGAACAAGGGCATCACTGAGCTCCTGAAAAGACTGGATTTAGGTCAGGAGTGTGTGGTACCCATTCGGTGGTATCAATTCCTTCATTCTTCAGGAACTGGCTGCATACTGTCGCCACATAAGGCCGGGCATTGTCATGCACCAGGAGGAACCCTGGAGCCCCTGCACCAGTGTAGGGTCTGACAATGGGTCCAAGGATTTCATCCCGATACCTAATAGCAGTCAGGGTGCCATTGTCTAGCCTGTAGAGGTCTGTGCGTCCCTCCATGGTTATGCCTCCCCAGACCATCACGGACCCACTACCAAACCAGTCGTGCTGAACGATGTTACAGGCAACCTAACGTTATCCATGGCTTCTCCAGACCCTTTCCCGTCTGTCACATGTGCTCAGGGTGAACCTGCTCTCATCTGTGAAAAGCACAGGGCGCCAGTGGCTGACCTGCCAATTCTGGTGTTCATTGGCAAATGGAGGTATTTTTGTAGGGCTCTGGCAGTACTTATCCTGTTCTCTGTGCACAAAGGAACAGATACTAGTCCTGCTGATGGGTTAAGGACCTTCTACAGCCCTGTCCAGCGCTCTCGGAGTAACTGCCTGTCTCCTGGAATCTCCTCCATGCTCTCTTGAGACTGTGCTGGGAGATGCAGCATACTTTCTGGCAATGGCACGTAATGATGTGCCACCCTCGAGGACTTGGACTGCCTGTGCAACCTCTTGTAGGGTCCAGGTATCGCCTCATTCTACCAGTAGTGAAACTGACCCTAGCCAAATGCAAAACTAATGAAAAAAAGTCAGAAAAAATTTGGTAAAAAAACTTCAGTGGCCTCCGACCTGTAAAACCATTCCTATGCGGTTGTCTCATTGTTACCCATCTAGTGCACCTGTTAATTTCATTAACACCAAAGCAGCTAAAAATGATTAACAATTCCCTCTGCTGCTTAACTGATCAGATCAATATCCCAGGAGTTTATTTGACATGATGCTGTACTCTGAATAAAGTGTTCCTTTAATTTTTTTTGAGATTTTTTTTATTTTATTTTTTAATTAATTTTTTTTATTCCTCCTATTGGTTGAACTAGATGGGACTTGTCTTTTTTAAGCCAGATTAACTGTGTACCTTCTTCACGGAAGCTATTTACTCGGTCTAGCCGCATTTTTCTTAATACGCGCTGGTCTTTACCAACAATTTTACTGACCACACCACAATTAATGGTCTAAAATTCATACAACCTTAATTCCAAAAAAAGTTGGGAGTGTTGTGAAAAATCTACAAAAAAATTGAATGCAATGATTTGCAAATCTCAGAAACCCATATTTAATTATTAGAAAATAGAAGCATACTAAATGTTTAAACCAAGAAAGTACTAGTTGGTCATTTTGAAATTGATGGCAGCAACATGTCTCAGAAGTTTGTCAGGGCCATATTTATCACAGTGAAGCATCCCACCTTCTTTTAACAACACAGTAAAAACATTTGGGAATAAGCCCCCATTCACACTACCGCAACGCTACTTCGCACCGCGACCTCCGAGTCATTGAAGTCTATGGCGGTCACCTCCTGGTCGCCCCAAAGAAGCTCCGGACCCTTTTTCTAGGTCGGAGCGACTTGTGTCGCTCCTATTAGAACGGGTCCGTAGCTTCCCTATGGGAGGCGACCAGGTCGCCTCACAGGTCGCCCTAGTGTGAACCGGCACTGAAGGAGACCAGTTGCTGGAGTTTTGGGAGAGGATTGTTGTCCTTTTCTTGGTTCATATAGGATTCTAATTGCCCAACAGTCCTGGGTCATCTTTGTCCTATTTTTTGTTTAAGATGTGCCAAATATTTGCAATTGATGAAAAGTCTGGAGTGCAGGCAGGCCAGTTAAGCACCTGGACTCTTCTACTACGAAGCCATGCTGTTGTCACAGACACTATGTAGTTTAGCCTTATCCTGCTGAAATATACAAGGCCTTCCCTGAAAAAAAATGTCTGGATGGGAACATATGCTTCTCTAAAACCTGGCTATATCTTTCAGCATTGATGGTGCCTTTCTAGATGTGCAAGCTGTTCATTCCATATGCATTAACGCATCCCCATACCGTCAGAGATGCAGGCTTTTAAACTGAGTGCTGATATTATGCTGGAAGGTCCCTTTCCTCTTTAATTCAGAGGATACAGACAAAAATGTCAGATTTTGATTACTCTGACTACAGAACATTTTTCAACTTTGCAACAGACCATTTTAAATGAGCTTTGTCCCAGAGAAGACAGTGCTATTTCTGGACCATGTTCCGATATGGCCGCCACTTTGCATGATAGAGCTTTACCTTGCATTTTTGTATGACATGTCAAACTGTGTTCTGACAGTGATTTTCTTTCTTTTTTTTTTTTTTTTATATTTCTAAACTCGTACAGTAATGCCTGTTACAGAATCATGCCTGTATTTAATGTAGTGCTGTCTAAAGGGCCTGAAGATCAGGGGCATTTTTTTTTTTTTTTTTTTTTTATGGAAAATCTTTTTGTTGGATTTGAAAACAACAAGAACAAAAGCAAAAAGGGGCATTTAACCACTTGCCTTCTGTGCACTTAAACACCCTTCCCATCCAGGCCAATTTTCAGCTTTCAGCGCTCTAACACTTTGAATGACAATTGCGCGGTCATGCTACACTGTACCCATATGAAATTTTTATCATTTTTTTCACACAAATAGAGCTTTCTTTTGGTGGTATTTAATCATCTCTGGGTTTTTTATTTTTTACAAAAAAAAGAAAAAAGACAGAAAATTTTGAAAAAAAAAAAAAAGTTTTTCTTATTTTCTGCGAGTTAATTTTGAAAATAAATTTTTCTCCCTCACTGATGTGCGCTGATGAGGCGGCACTGATGGGCACTGATAGGCTGCACTTATGGGCACTGATAGGCTGCACTTATGGGCACTGATAGGCTGCACTTATGGGCACTGATGAGGTGGCACTTATGGGCACTGATGAGGAGGTACTAATATGCCGCACTGATGAGCACTGATAGGTGGCACTGATAGGCGGCACTGATAGGCACTGAGAGGTGGCACTGCTGGGTACTGAGAGGTGGCACTGCTGGGCACTGAGAGGTGGCACTGCTGGGCACTGAGAGGTGGCACTGACGGGTGGCACTGATGGGCACTGACGGGTGGCACTGATGGACACTGACGGGTGGCACTGATGGACACTGACGGGCGGCACTGATGAGCACTGATGGGTGGCACTGATGGGCAGCACCATCAGTGCCCACACTCAGTGCCCATAGTGCTGCCAGTCAGTGCTCATCAGTGCCTAGATGAGCAGGCACTGATGGGCACTGACTGGCAGCACTATGGGCACTGATTGTGGGCATTGATGGGGGCACTGATGGCGGGCACTGTGGGCACTGATGGGGGGGCAATGTGTGTGTTTTTTTTACCTTCAGTAATCAGGGCACTGGTGATCAGTGCCCTGATTACATGTCTCTGTGTCCCCAGCGGCTGTCGGCTCCCCCTCCTTCCTCACACTGCAGGCTCCGTGTGAGGAAGGAGCGCCAGCGATGAGAGATGATCTCATATGTTTACATATGAGATCATCTCTCATTGGACGGCTTGATCACGTGGTGAATGGCCGCTGTGATTGGCCATTCACCACGATCTGTGATCGGCCGTGTCCCTTGGACACGGCCGACACAGATTCTCCCCGCTGCGCGCTCGCAGGAGCGCGCGGGGGGGCGTGTCACTGGAGGCCGTTTAAAAACGGCCTCCCGAAAATTCGAGTCCGCGCTGCAGCCGTATATAGGCTGTAGCGCGGATGTGAGGAGGTTAATATTGCATTTCAGCATTGTCCGGCGATTTCTCCAGTTTCTCAGAATCATTTCATATTATGTTCTCTAGACGATAATTTATTTAACCACTTCAATACTGGGCACTTTCACTCCCTTCCTGTCCAGGGCCAATTTTCAGCTTTCAGCACTGTCACACTTTTGAATGACAATTGCACAGTCATGCATCGCTGTACCCAAATGATTTTTTTTAGCATTTTATTTTCTCACAAAAAGAGCTTTTGTTTGGTATTTATTCACCACTGGGTTTTTTACTTTTTTGCTAAAAAAACTAAAGTCAGAACATTTTGAAAAAAAAAAAAGTTTTTCTTAGAATATTTTGTAAATAAGTAATTTTTCTCCTTCACTGATGTGCGCTGATGAGGCTGCACTGATGGGCCCTGATATCAGTGCCCCACCTATCAGTGCTGCATATAAGTGCACCCTATCAGTGCCCATCAGCGCACATCAATGGAGGAGAAAATGTTTGGATTTACAAATATTTCTCTATTGCACAGCACAGAAACTAAGAAAAAAAAAAAAGTGTTTTTTTTGAAAGGAAATAACAGTGGTGATTACCACCAAAAGAATGCTCTATTTGTATAAACAAAAATAAAAAAATAATAATTTTATTTGGGTACAGCGTTGCATGACCATGCAATTGTCAGTTAAAGCAACGCAATGCCGTTTCGCATTCAAAATGTGATAACGCTGAAAATTGGCCTTGGCAGGAAGGGGGTGAAAGTGCCCAGTAATTAAGTTGTTAAAGGTTTTTTGAGAGTTTATGTAAAGTCTTAAATTATTGTAAATTCTCAAATCTGAAGACAAGAAAATCCTGGAATGCAAATCAAGTACTTCTGCAGTTCCCAAACAAGAAAAATATGCATTTCTGCCACCAGGGTGCACTGCGGGGGAAAGGCTCCAGTTTTCTTTGCTTGTGGCCTTCATCTGTAACTCCTACAGTTGGGTGATTGTTGGAATACAGTGGATTATATGACATTGATTTATGAAAAGAATCCAAGGTGTTTTGTGAATAGACTAGGGCAGAGAAAGATGATACTAGAGCCAGGACTATCAGTCACAGCACTGGAGGAAGAATTCTGTATGTAATATCTTACATTAATGAAATTGTGTCTTGTACCCAGCAACACTCTCCTAATAGGTCCCCTATTTTACTTGTACTTTTTTTTCCTGGAATTCCACAGTAACACAATGCTGCTCCTCCATAGATACAGTACAGTCTGTATGCATTGTCATCCCAGGATAGAAAGCATGTAACTGGCAGGATTACCAGGTAAATTGAGAGGAATAAGACTAGTAATAGATGAGTCAGTTTTTTGTTTCATTCAATCAGCGGCTTGCACAGAAAAAAACTGACCCAGTTCCCCTATCCACATTTAAGGTGGATGGGGTAATTGTTTGTGTCTTTGTACTCTAAAAGTGGGGAGAATCCCCCACCATCAGATTAAAATGATCAGGGCTGCAGTGCTGATTGAGCCCAAATTTTCCAACAGGACAGTTGAACATGAATGGAGCAGCAGATTGACTTCTGTTCAACCACAATTTCCATACATGGATTGAAATTCAGTCAGTCCCTGCTGAACCAGCTGAATTTCAGTCATGTATGGCCAGCTTTAGGCTGAAGAACAAAACTAAGCAACCACATCTTAGGATTGATAAGCATTGGTGTATATTGTTTTTAGGTTTAGATAAGCTTTATTTAAAACAACTAACCATAATATTCCTTTGAAATATACCGAAAAGTGTTTTTACTCTTTGCCTTTACTTTATTGGCTTTATTGTATTTTGTGCCAATATACTTTTTCTATTTTCCCAGATTCAGCATTTTTTACCTTCCGTGATATGGACTGTGAACCAAGAGGATCACCAGCTTGTGAATCTATAGTTTCAAGAAATACAGAAAAAATCCTGGTAATATATGGTGATTTTTAGAGGCATCTTTAAAGTGTTACTAAACCCACAACCGTAAAATCCATGTGTATATGCAGTAAGGCATGTTTGTTTTGCTCATTGTGGAACCTAAGGGGTTAATCCTCTGCATTGTGTAAAAAGGCTGTTTGATCCTGTCGGGTCCTGGATCCTGATTGGACAGCCAGCACGGTATGAAAACTCCTCCTACAAGCTTTAGGAACTGATATACAGTAAGTCACAAGACTGCTATATACTGCTGAGGAGAAAAGGTATTTAGCAGTTTATATCTAGTGGGAGAGATCTAGTAAATGCAGAGTCCTGGGTTAGTAACACTTTAAACAATGTTAGAATATGTTGTTTTACAAATGGATAATTTAAATGTTGATCTGATCTTCCCCTAAGTCATAATAACAAATGATGCAGTCTTTAGAAAACTTGCAGAACTTTTTGTGGTATCTTTATTGAACCGTTATGATCATTCATATTAAACCTTTAAAACTTCTTATTGATCTTGGATCAGATCATTTCATTACATTGCGTAAGGACTGGGATCTGAATTTTGACTTGCCATGTATGAAATAATCTGGACGTGTATGATCCAATATGTTTTTGTTTTAGTAGCATACATGCCATGATATATGGCTGCATCATTTCTTAACACCATTCTACTCATTCAGCATGCTTCAAAATGCTCATGAGGTGCTAGTATATGAAGATTTTGTTTTATCCAATCAGAAGACCATATACATTTATCACTATAAGGCATCTAATAAAGCCAGTAAATATCCAATTACTTTTTAGAAAATTCATATGGCAAAATTTTTATTTTTTATGTTATGAGATCAGTGGTTTCCCCTGTAACATCTTATGTGGTAGATTAATAAACAAAGATGTTAAAGGCACCATCTTTTTCATAAATATACCAAAAACTCGTAATAACTATTTATTTTTTGAGCCCAGCTGAAATCCTGATTCTGTTTATACTTTTTCCTTCTAGAATAATTCATGTTGAGGGATCTCAACAAATGTAAAGTACTAATTAGCTGCCAAGGGTTTATATAGAACTCCATTTGTTGGCATTTATTTAAGTTGATAAATTTACTAGTTTACTAGTAAATCTCTACATTTTTTTCTTTCTAGAGCCAAGCCAAATCTTTGGCTGAACAGAGGAGACTACCTTTTATCACTGAAGATGATGACATAAATGAGGAGTTGGGTAAGTCAGCTAAACATATAAAGTTCTTTGGACTTCTGTATAATAAAGTGACTATGGACTTGCTAGTACCTGTAGATTGGACTTTAGTGGCATTTTAATGTTTCTGTTGTAGAGCAGATATATGGAGGTTTCATACATTTTGCTTGGTCACATTTTCACATACTGTATACAGCAAGCACCTGTAGAAAAGCCTCTCTTTTTTGATATCTGATGTCAAGTTGATTCACATACTAACACACCTAACAAAATGTTTTGCTGGCAGGGCTATATATATTTATACATGTTTTTTTTTTTTTTCATTTTTATTCATTCTTTATGGGGACACAGTAAACAGCTGTTACCCAAGGCAGGCAACCATAGCAAACCGATTGGGTACACAGTCAATGCGTAAACATACAAATACAAAGAAAAGTATTGAAATAAATGGCATCCATAAAGAGGCCATAAGCACTAGCGTTAAGTCTAGTGCATTTACATGGAATGGGACCACATTTACCAGGAGATAATGCTAAATGTGCAGGATGGTGAGAGCATGAGTCGCCACAGGGCTATGTTTTGGCACAAAAAACTCTAGTACCACTGTGTTCTTGGGCTGTAAAAGACATGTAGGTCGGTATATATCCCCTTTGGAGATGAGGAAACTAGAATTTTATATATATTAAAAAAAAAAAAAAAAAAAAACTTTGTATAGGTTCAAAATAGAATGATCCAATAGTAAGTCCATCCAAAACTTTTACTCTGCTTTGTTAATGAAACAATACTAAATATATACCTAGCTGATGGTAAGCTTTTTTTTTTTTTAAAGTGGACAAAATACCTTGCCCCAAGAGCTGCAGTACACAATTATCTGTTTTTCTCCAACTGCAATAAAACCTGACAGGAGTTCTAATCCTTCTCTAAAAAGGTTTTTGGGTGTAGATTAAATTTAGTTTTTTAAATTTCAAGTAGTGTTGGCACCCGATTTTAAGCAGTATTGCAGGCCTGGAGAGTGAGAATAGGCAGCAGCAGCAGCATAATGAGCCAATAAATTAATCTGCTGATAAGAAGAATGCTAATAGGTAGAGAAAGCTGAGCGACAGATTGATGATCTGCTGTTTCTTATTTCGCTGTCCAGTCTCAGGCTGGGGTCAGTCCAGGATTACCTGGGTTTAGAAGAAGTGGGGAAAACTGGATTGAAGTAGAAAAAGCTAGTCTTATTTTATCCTTTTACAGGCTCTTCATTTATCTTATTGCTTTTGGCTGGAGCCCTGGTTTAAACTGTCAGATCGAGAGTGGCTGTCACTGTGAACATCTGGATAAGACTGTGAACATCTGGACAGATTTTTAAAATGATCAGTTTTTGCTTTAAGGTATCCATGATGACAATTAACCACTTTACCACCGGAGTATTTTGCTGTCTTACGTCCAGGCCACTTTTTGCGATTCGGCGCTGTGCGACTTTAACTGACAATTGCGCGGTCGTGCGATGACGTACCCAAACGAAATTTACGTCCTTTTTTTCCTACAAACCGAGCTTTCTTTTGGTGGTATTTGATCACCTGTGCGCTTTTTACTTTTTGCGCTATAAACAAAAAAAGAGCGTTTTATTTTGAAAAAATAACAATATTTTTAACATTTTTTTTATATGAAATTCCCCCCCAAAAAAATGTAAAAATCAAATTTTTTTTAAATTTTTGGCCAATTTGTTTTCTGCTACCTATGTTTGGTAAAAAAAATCACAATAAGCGTATTTTGATTGGTTTGCGCAAAAGTTATTGCGTAACAAGATTTCTGTCATTTTTGGTGTTTTTTTTTTTAACGCGTAATGGCGGCGATCTGCGATTTATTTTTTTTTTTTGCGGGACTGCGACATTGCAGCGGACAGATCGGACCCTTGACTGACATTTTTGACACTTTTGGGGGTACCAGTGACATTACTGCAGTAATCAGTGCTATAAATATGCACTGTTACTGTAAAAATGACACTGGCAGTGAAGGGGTTAATTTATATTGGAAAGGGAGGGGTTAATGTATGCCTGGTGCTTACAGACGTGTGGGGGGGGAGGTGACTGAGTGACAGAAGGACAGATCGGATGTTCAGCTATGCTGAACACTCCGATCTGTCAGTCCCTGTCACTTAGGAAATCCGCCCGCTCTGTTTACACAGGCGGGCGGATCTCCTCACTCGATTCCCCGACGATCGGGGAAGAGCGGCGGCGATCGCCGCTGCTCCTCCCCTGGCCCGACTCCCGCTGTGAATGAAAACAGCGGGAGCGCGCCTCAGGCGGCGCGCAAGCGCCACCTACAGGGGGAGGAGTCCAGCGACGTAGGTCTACGTCGCTGGACGGGAACGAGCCACTGTGCCGCAGTAGCAGCACAGTGGCTGGAGTTAAAGTGGTTAATGGATGCATTTATTAAAAAACTAAAATAGTATAACCTGTATTTTAAGGTACTTATCAAAGTTACATTCCAAAAAAGTATGTAAAGTGTCCATGGCTACTTTTTTTCTGTGCTTGCATTTTATAATTGAAGTTGGTTTTCATGTAAGTGACTAATTGCATGTATTCACTCCTTTATATTCAAGCTATAGGATACGTGTTAATAGGGAGTGGCCTGCATGATGAAGCAATTAAACATTTCTCATCAATGCTTCAGGTAACCCGAGTTATTTATTTACCAGTCTCTGCACATTAGTCTGTTTTTATACTGTTTTAATGACTTTTAATATATTTCTGCCTCTGTTCACCATATAATTAGCAGCATGAGCAATGCAGCAGCTGTCAGTTTTCTAGGTACTACTGAATGTCACTCCTTGCTGCTTGGGGAGATGTAGCATGTTTTTTTTTTTTTAACATATATTTTACTTTCCTCTTGAGTCTAGACTGATACTTGACCTTTTTTAAAGTAGAATTCTAGCCAAACCATTTGTTTTTGAATTGGGACAGAGTTTGTATCTCTGTCATGCTTATTGCTGATTTAGAGCCAAAGAGAGCGATCTCTTTTTTGCCCTAATCCAGTTGTGACAGCATTTGCCTAGCTGGGTACCTACATTTTCTTTCTATTTATTTTGAATAGAAGTGATACAGAAGCAATAAGCCCCTATTACAGTAGAAGTGAATAGAAAGTGCCCTATCCAAAAATGTGCATGTGATGCAATAAATCAATAAACATGCATATATAGTTTGAAACAAAGTAACAAAATACTTTAAACCTACATATGAACCTAAGTATTATATTGTTGTTGAAAAATACTTCCAATCAATGCAACAATAAAAAATTGATAACATTTGATATATAAATAGTGTATTTTGAAAAAAAACAAGAATTTAATGGTGAAAAATAGTCCAATCCCATGTGCAAGAGAGAAATACACCATAACCCATGGCACAGAGTGAACTGAATTGAAATTCCCTCCTCCAGATGCTCCTAAATCCACCCAAGTGTGGGATAAGGTAATGGCCGCTTACCAAAAGGCTGCAGGCTAGCAGCAGTATAGAATCCAGCTCTCGGGTGCAAGATGAAAATCCCCCTCTAATCAAAATCCAAAGCCGAGATACATAGCAGGGCAACTGATACTCTCCGTGGATAATGAGAAACGTAAGCAGGGAAAAAAGGGAACCGATAGTGCATTACCTTAATAACAATCACATTTTATTATTAAAAGTTACACTTGCATCCAGGACATGGAATAGAAGCATGAACCATACACGATACAGCAAACACGGCCGTCTGCAGTGCGGACTGTGTAAAGTGATGAGCGTGGATACTCCGTCCGATGCATTTCCCCTTCTTACAGGCGTCAACCGAGAATGGAGTGTAGCGCGCACCGTCACTAGCTGAATACTTATACAAATGAGGAGAAGAACTTCCGGCAGAGTGCAAAGAACCCCCCCGGGGGTCAGAAAAGACACTGATTCTGCCCAGATAATTGAAATCTTTTACATCAAAATCGCCCAATCTGATGTCTTATCATTGCCTGGACCTAGCAAATTATAAAAATAAAGGCACCAGAGCAGTCGTGATATAATATGTATCCTGAAAACTTTAAAAAAAAAAGCCGATCTTACAAAAAACATTCTCACCAAAGGAAAAATTTTTATATTTAAAACAAATGTCTAAAATGCGTCCAAAATTAACCCATTTAAAAACAGCTAAAATGAAAGGTGGAAAAATGAATTACTGACAATTATTATAAATACAAAATTGGCATTACTAATTAACATACTAAGGGAACTTTTTATAACTAATGGTCCTCTTATGGGAATGACTACTGAGTGAAAGAATATATAACTGATTAACATCTCATGTATAACATCTCATGAGAACTCCCTATCCAGTGTGGATTATATTTTTTTTATAGCCATCACTTCTAGAGAGGTTGGATTTTTGTGATGACATTTAGGAAATTGTTGGGAGAGGCTATGGCCTACAAAGCCTTTATGGATATTTGAAAGATGTTCACCAACCCTTATGTTGAGAGTACGGACAGTTCTCCCTACATGTTGGAATCCACGTTTACAACTGGTTGTACTGGTTTATCTGTTGGATTGGGGGCAATTATATCTCTCAAGATAGGGGCTCTCCTAAAGATAATACTAGGCTTGTTGGGTAGCAAGGGACCCAGAACTTTATCCCCTTTCAAAACCTTCCAGTGTTTTTGTATTACTGGGTTTATCCACCTATGCTGTCTTGAAAAAGAAGGGATAATGGCTGTTTCATAATTGGAAAATTTCTCCTCCTTCCTCTTGCTTGGGGCCAATAGGTCCTTATGCTCCATTCCTGCAATATTGGCTTTATCATGTTCTAAAGTGGAATTGTTATCCTTTTTGTAAAAACCTCTCCTTAAGAATCCCCGCCTATGTCTCAAAGGTTTCAATATCAGTACAATTCCGATGGATTCTTCTAAATTGACCTTTTGGAATGGCTTTTAGCCACATAGGATGATGACAGCTATCCAGGGGAATGAAGCCATTTCTGTCTGTGGGCTTAAAATAAGTTTTAGATGAAAAACCATTCCCATTTCTGGAGATAACCAAATCCAAAAATTTGATGCATTCCCTACTCCAATTATAGGTGAATTTAATTCCCCATTCATTGGCCGTGAGCTCCATCTTAAAATTGTGGAGTGAGCTCCACAGAAAGAGGGCATCATTAATATAGCGTCTCTAGAAATAGAGATTGGGGTCATTTTGTGAAAAAATAGTTTAGTTTTCCCAGGATGCCATAAACAAATTTGCGAGGCTGGGAGAAAATTTGGCTCCCATAGCCACGCCAGTTTTTTGGAGATAAAAATCTCCCCCATAACAAAAATAGTTATGTTCCATCCCAAATTTTAATAATTCTGAAATGAACATTTTGTTGTTTAGGATGAATCTTTTTATTCAATTCCAAATGGGCATGAACTGCTTCATATCTTCCGGATTGTGGAATGACTGTGTAAAGGGAGGAAACCTAGGCCATAACTAATAAGATCTCTCCCTCTATCTTGATTTGTGACAGTTCATTTATACACTGTGTTGTGTCTTTAAGAAAGGCAGGAGTTCCTGTCACTAAAAGCTGAAGGAAAAAAAATCAACATATTTCCCTATACGTGTCGTTAACAAATCTATACTGCTTACTATAGGTCTCCCCGGGGGCCAATTTTTTTTATGGCTTCTTGGGAAAAGGAGACTATTTCTTTATCGTCCATTGACAGACGCAGCCTCATCTTCATGAGCTATGTTTTATGCTGCCATCTGCAGGAGTAGTCTAGGCAGTACGTTAGTACAAAGTTTTAGCATATACACGCCCATGGGGCTGTCCCTCCAGACATAACCCCCACAGACACAGCACATCAGTTTGTTTCTGCCTATAGAAGGAGTAGGACCTAGGTCTCCTACTGGGACTGTTTTTTATTCTTTTTGGAATATTTTCTTTTATTTCTCTTTACTCACTTGCTAGCTAGTGTTCAGGGAAGATTTTTCCTGGTGATCTAATAAGCAACAATGCCGGCTTCGCACTGGATAATCTAGATCCTTATGGTCCCCCCCAGCTGGGCCTATGAGCGACCTAGGCCTAGCCACAACAGTGTTCCTTTTCCGTATGGGGACGAGCCTGCGAGCGGATGCCTCGCCAGGACGCAAAAACCTGGAACTCCCTGAGTCGCAGCGTACCCCTTGGCTGGCAGCACTCCCACTTCGGGTGGGAGGCAGTCTGCCTGGAGCGGAGCCCACCCGATCCATGTTATGGTGAGTAAATGTGTTCCCCTTTGCCCTTTCTGGCCTTGGGGGGATGTGGGCCCTCTCCTGGGGATATTGGGATTTCTGCCTCCCAAAAGATCTCCCTGGCCTGCCCGGTGCTTGGTCTGTGTGGCCTATCCTCCCCCCTTCCCTGTCCCTACAGTGGCTGTGTGTGTGGAGCGCCTGGCGCCCTGGGGGTTTGGGAGGGGGGGGGTGAAGTGGTACCTTGGGCTTGCTGGTTCCAGTTGTGGTTCCTGAGGCCTCCATGTGTCGGTGGGTGCCGCCATCTTAAGTGTGGGCAATGTGATTTTTTTTTTTCCTCCCCAAAGACTTGTATGGGGCAGCCATTTTCCCTGCGTTTCCTATTGATCTGTATGGGCAACCATTTTTATGTAGCTTTTGTGCTCTACTGAGCAGCGTGACCTTTCCTCAGGTGACATCACTTCCTGTGCATTTGCTTCCTGCTTCTGACTGAGGTCGCTTCCTGTCTTTCTCTCCATGAGTGATCAGGATGGTTTGTCTGAGGTGGTACGGTACTTTGGGGTCCCTGCGGACATATCCTTGCACATTCTGCTGTCAGGTTGGTTTAATGGGTTTCCCTGCAGACCGCTGTGTTTGTTGGTGGGTGCCGCGATCGGCACCCACCACCAAAAGCGTTTTTGCAAATTGCACTATGGAGTCCCAAACTGTGATATCACCCTCAGACCCACTCTGTGTGACTCCGGACAGTCCAGATCGCAGTCGCTGGCCGCGATTTCAGCAGCTCTGGTAAGCCTGGCGTCTAAAGTTGATTTAGTCATGAAAAAGGTTGATAGCCATAAACGGCCGCTGCCTTCCCCATCTATTGAGGTGTCTTCTTATTCAGAGGCTGAAGTGGTTTCCCCGGGCGCTCCCCTACCTGAGGGGTCACTGTCCTCGCAGTCAGATGGTGAAGAGGACCTGTCTTCAGCTGCAGCGCAGGAACGTGCTTTCGTAGAAGCCCTGATTATTTTGGCTGGGACGCGGGTGGCTTTCAGCTCCCAGAAGTCTCAGAAAACTGGCAAGGTTTTCCCTGGTCCTGACACTTTTTTCACGATATTGTGAATGACCAATGGCGGCACGTTAAGCACGTGTTAGTTGTGCCAAAACGCTTTAAATGCCGGTATCCTTTTGCTCAAAAGGTTTCCAACCATTGGACACTGCCACCTAAAGTGGACCATCCTGTCTCCAGATTAAACAAATCTACCCTTGTGCCTGTGGAAGATTACCCGGTCTTTACGAACCCGGTGGACAGGCTGGTGGAATCCCTTTCCCACCATATTCACGTGTTGGCGGGTTCCATTTTGTGTTTGTGTCTGTTTTAGTCTCATAGAAGGTGACGGAATGGGTTAGCCTTTGGACCCCGAGACTGTTCCTCCAGAACAGCTAGAACTGTTAGACCAGGTGATCTAGGCTCTGGTGTTCCTGTGTGATGCGTCTATGGATGCGGCTCCCCTTGTGGCCAGTGTCTCGGCCGTGGGCATTGCCTTACGATGCATGGTTTGGCTGAAGAGCTAGTCTGCTGACCAAGCTTCTAAGAAGGCCCTAGCTGACCTCCCTTTTCTGGGAGAGCGTTTGTTTCGCGACTCATTGGATGAGTTGATTAAGGGCTTGACTGGTGGGAAGAGTACTCTTCTTCCTCAATCCTCCAAGGGTAAGACTCTCCATACTAAGCGGGGTCCTTTTTTTACTGCTATTAAGCATTTTTTCGTGTCTCTGGGGCACAAGAAAAAGGTAAGCCGTTCAGAGCTTCTGGAGGGGCTAAAAAGCATTGGGGCAAACCCAAGGCTGGTCAGTCAGGTGCTGCTGACAAGTCCTCTTCAGCATTAAGGGTCGCCCTCACCTGGTTCAGGGGTAGGGGGATGCCTGTGCTTCTTTCGGGAACCCTGGACTTCCTTCATTCAGGACGAATATGTTTGCGAACTGATTTGTTCCGGGTACAAGTTCGAATTTTGGTCCCGGCCAGGGGACAGGTTTTTTCAGTCAAATCTTGTCCTGTCTCCAGGGCGTTTGAAGGATCTGTGGGAGGCTGTGCAAGATCTCCTGGCTCAAGGGGTGATTGTGCCGATTCCTCCGCAGGAAGGACCTGCTTCACAGACTCAGGAAAGAGGGCAAGGTGTGCCCAATTCTGGACCTCAAATCTCTGGACCGCTTTGTGCAGCAGTTTTGAAGGGAGTCCATTCGGTCAGTGGTGGCATCATTGAATCAGGGATTTTCTGGCCTCCATCGATCTCAAAGATGCGTATCTCCACATCCCCATTTTCGAGGGACACCAGTGATTCCTCCACTTTGCGGTGGCAGAGGAGCACTTTCAATTTGTGGCGTTACCCTTTTGCTCTCGCCTCGGCTCCCAAAGTATTTACCAAGGTCCTGGCCCCAGTGCTGGCCTTGTTACCTCAGCGAGATATTTTGATTGTGGGATATCTGGACGATCTCCTGTTGCGAGCAGACTCCCACTCAGATGTGCTCAGATGTGCTGGGCAATGTCTCTATCACAATTCAGACCCTTCAGGAAATCAGGTAGACGATTGTAACGGAATCCGATGACCCACACTGTACTTGTGGTCTTCCGTCAGTATACGGCTTCCTCTCAGTCATGAACATAGATATCAAATCCCAGCCGCAGTCATACAAAGCTAGCCTGACACTTAGTTTGTATACTTGAAACAACTAACTCCTTTATTGAACAATGAACAGACTTTTATACACTTTAGAAGTAGGTCAGTCACTACATGATTATTTACCCAAAACATCACACACTGGTTAGATAACGAGGTATAGATGACTCCCAATCCCAATTAACATGCTTATTAGCTCAGTACACTTAAGCCAGCCTGGAAGACCAGACTGCTGGCACCAAAGCTAAAGCAAGATAGAATACACATATCATAGTGTAAATACTGAGAACCCACCGTAAACAATAGGTGAGCAAATCGGCATAATTTACAATGCGTGGAAAACAGGTATTTGAGCTGATGACATGCATCTGTTACAAGTCTGACCAACTGAAGCAGTCCAAACCATCAATTTATCTGTCACATAGTTTTTTCAGTCTCAGTGATGGTGCATACCGTCACAACGATCAATTTAAAAAAATCTGCTCTGATGCTTTCACTACGGGTGACTTATCTGGGGCTGACTCTCGACTCTGGCGAGGGTTTTTCTTCCCCTGGATAAACTTCAGAAGCTGCAAAAAGCAATCAGGTTGCTGATGGAGACCGATCAGTCCTCCTTTCGGGCTTGCATGCGGGCCCTGGGTCTGATGGCGTCGACCTTCGAAGCACTCCCATTTTCTCAGTCTCATTCGAGACCCTTGCAAAAGGAGATTCTGACGAAATGGAACAGAGCTCCTCAGTCGTTGGTCCAGAAGATTCCCTTAAGGCATCTTACAAAGGCAACTCTTTCTTGGTGACTCCGGTCTCCTGTGCCGAGGCAAGTCCTTCCTGGCGGTGTTTTGGACGGGGGTCACTATGGAGGCCAGCCTGTCAGGCTGAGGTGGAGTGCTGGGGAAGTTCTGTGCCCAATCAATATTCTGGAGCTGAGAGCGACCAAGCTCTGCCTGCTTCACTGGACGAGTCTGCTACGTGGCTCTCCGGTTCAGATTCAGTCGGACAATGCCACGACCGTGGCTTACATCAATCATCAAGGGGGCACCAAGAGTGCTCTGGCATCCAAAGTAGATGGTTCTAGATTCTGATTTGGGCGTAAGCCAGTGTTCCGGCTCTTTCCGCAGTCCACGTTCCGGGTGTGGAGAATTGTCAGGCAGATTACCTGAGTCGTCAGGTGTTGGATCAAGGGGAATGGTCCCTTCATCCGGAGGTGTTTTATCTCCTATGTGTCCAGTGGGGGACCCCGGAAGTGGATCTGTTTGCGTCCTGCCTCAACAGGAAAGTTCAGCAGTTTGTGGCCAGGTCTCCGGATCCTCTGGCCGACGCCAGACGCTCTGGTGGCACCTTGGAGCCAGTATCAGCTGATTTATGCCTATCCTCCACTCGTACTGCCGCGGTTTCTTCGCCAGGGGGCGATGGAAGGCATTCCGGTCATTCTGGTGGCACCAGACTGGCCCCGGTGGTCTTGGTACGCACAGCTGGTAAAGATGGTTTTGGATCCTCCATGGCGTTTTCCTCTGCGGGAAGAACTACTATCTCAAGGACCGATCTTCCATCCTGCTTTACGGTCGCTGGCTTTAACGACCTGGCTGTTGAAAGCAAGGTGTTTAAAAGGCTAGAGGTCTTTCTGACTCGGTGATTCTGACTCTTTTGAAGGCCAGGAAGTTGACTTCCAGGAAGATCTATCATCGTATGTGGAAATCGTACGTTTCTTGGTGAATCGCTGCAACTGCACCCTCACTTGTTTTATGTAGCTAGGGTTTTGGCCTTTTTACAAAAAGGGATTGAGCAGCGCTTGGCGTTGAGAACTATTAAGGGCCAGGTGTCGGCCTTGGCTATTTACTTCAAACGTTCATTGGCTACTTATAGCCTGATTCGCACTTTCATTCAGGGGGTGCGTCATCTGGCTCCTCCGAGGAGATCCCCACTACCGTCTCAATCTGGTTTTCTCTGTTCTTCCTTGTCACAGAAGTTTGCCTTCCTGGTGGCTATAACTTCTGCTCGCATAGTTTCTGAATTGGCGGCGCTATCCTGTCGTTAGCCTTATTTTGTGATCCACAGGGATAAAGTAGTCCTCCGGCCAAAACCGTCCTTTCTTCCTAAGGTGGTGACGGATTTTCATATTAATGAAGACATCGTGTTCCCTTCCTTTTATGTCCTAAGCCTCAACATCCCAGGGAGATTGTCTTGCACTCTCTGGATGTGGTTCTGGCGAAAAGGGTTTATCTGATGGTTACTGAGTCCTTTAGGAAATATGACTTTGTCCTTACGGACGGTCCTCGCAAAGGTTTGGCTGCGTCCGCTGTGACCATTTCGAGATGGATCAGGCAGACGGTTGTTCAGGCTTATTCACTCGAGGGTCAGATTCCTCCTTTCCCTGTGAAGGCTCATTCTACTAGGGTGCTTCTTGGACTTTTCGCCATCAGGCCTCGGTGGTACAAGTTTGTAAGGTAGTGACTTTGTCGTCTGTGCACACCTTTTACCAAATTTTACAAGGTGGATTTATTGGCTTCTTTGGATGCCTCTTTTGGCTGCAAGATTTTGCAGGCTGCTGTTTTCATAAAGGGCAAGTTTTTTTTTTCTTATTCTCTTAGGGTTCTTTTACCTTGCTGAGCTCATGTTTTGGTTGAGCCTTCTGTTACCCGGTTGGCTACATTTAGCCTTTGGAGTTAACGTTACTTTCTGGTTGCGTTTTTCCCACCCCTCATGCCTATACTGCTTTGGGAGGTCCCACACAGCTCATGAAGATGAGGCTGCGTCTGTCAATGGACGATAGAGAAAACACGATTTTGTAAGAACTTAATGTAAAATATGTTTCTCTGATGTCCATTGACAGACGCAGCACCCGCCCCTCTGATGGGGTTGGTGTTTGTGTCTTCACTGCTTGCAACTAAACCGATGTGCTGGGCTGTGTCTCAGGGGGTTATGTCTGGAGGGAAAGCCCAGTGGGCCTGTATATGCTAAAACTTTGTACTAACATACTGCCTAGACTACTACTGCAGGTGGCAGCATAACACACAGCTCATGAAGATGAGGCTGCGCCTGTCAATGGACATAAGATAAACAGATTTTACGGTAAGTTCTTGCAAAAATCTTGTTTTTTTTTTCACAAAATGACCCCAATCTCCATTTCTGGAGATGCTATATTGATGATGCCCTCTTTCTGTGGCGGGAGGATGAGAGCTCACATAACATTTTATGATGGGGCTCACGGCCAATGATTGGGAATTTAAATTCACCTCTAATTGGAGTAGTGAATCCATCAACTTTTTGGATTTGGTTATCTCCAAAGATGGGAATCGTTTTTCAACTAAAACCTATTTTAAGCCCCCAGACAGAAATGGCTTCATTTCCATGCATAACTGTCATCATCCTTTGTGGCTAAAAGCCATTCTGAAAGGTCAATTTAGAAGAATCCTTCAGAATTGTACTGATATTGAAACCTTTGAGACACCGGCGGGGAGTCTTAAGGAGAGGTTTTTACAAAAAAAGGATATAACAATTCCACTTTAGAACAGGATAAAGTGAATATTGCAGGAATTAAACGTAAGGGCCTATTGGCCCTAAGCAGAGGAAGGAGAATTTTTCCAATTATGAAACAGCCTTTATCCCCTCTTTTTCAAGACAGCATAGGTGGATAAACTAGATAATACAAAAACACTGGAAGGTTTTGAAAGGGGATAAAGTTCTGGGTCCCTTGCTATCTAACAAGCCTAGTATTATCTTTAGGAGAGCCCCTATCTTGAGCGATACAATTGCCCCCAATCCAACAGATAAACCAGTACAACCAGTCATGTTCGGGAATCTGAAGGGTTTTTACCCATATAGGAGATGCAATATTTGCCAAAACACAAAGACCATTAAAACTCTTACATTCAAAATCTAATGTCACAGGAAAGGTGTATCCAATTAAAAGTTTTATCTTTTGCCATACAAAAAGAGTCGTATGTCTCTTGAGTTGTAAATGTGGATTCTAATATGTGGGGAGAAATGTCCATACTCTCAACAATAGGGTTGGTGAACATCTTTCAAATATCCGTAAAGGCTTTGTAGGCCATAGCCTCTCCCAACATATTTCTAAATGTTATCGCCAAAATCCAGCCTCTCTAGAAGTGATGGCTATTGAAAAATATATTCCACACTGGAGAGGGAGTAATCTCAAGTGAAGTTTCTCAAGAAGAGAAATTCAATGGATTATTGACCTAAAAAGCTATAGGCCCTTGGGCCAAAATGTAGAATGGGACATAAATGAACCATATTAATAGCTAGTCCTATACATGAGATGTTATTCAGTTATATTCTTTCACTCAATAGTCATTCCCATAAGATTACCATTAGGTGTAAGTTCCCTTATGTTAGTATACATATATTAGAATATTTTGCCATTTATGGTTCTTGTATATAGTTTATATTTTTTTAGAATATTTGGCATAATACTATGGGCCTTTATTGGTATATGATGATATTAATTGGGAAAGTCTTTTGTTCATGTCATATAAAATAAGCTAGAGGATTTTGTACATTGGATAAAAACTCCAAAAGGTTTTCTATGAATGTGGTATTTGATATAGTTTTAATTGTACAGAACCTTTTCGACTGAATGCAAAGAAACATATTCTATTTTCCTAGGAATACTGACAATTGATCTAATGCATATATACCTTTTTACAGTGAGATTTTAATTTTTTTTTCCAGCGATATGACTTATCATTTTTTACTCTGTGTGAAATTTTATATATATACATATGTATAGTACAGGCCAAAAGTTTGGACACACCTTCTCATTCAAAGAGTTTCACACTTCAAGAGGTAGTCACCTGAAATGGTTTTCACTTCACAGGTGTGCCCTGTCAGGTTTAATAAGTGTGATTTCTTGCCTTATAAATGGGGTTGGGACCATCAGTTGTGTTGTGCAGAAGTCAGGTGGATACACAGCTGATAGTCCTACTGAATAGACTGTTAGAATTTGTATTATGGCAAGAAAAAAGCAGCTAAGTACAGGAAAACAAGTGGCTATCATTACTTTAAGAAATTAAGGTCAGTCAGTCCGAAAAATTGGGAAAACTTTGAAAGTGTCCCCAAGTGCAGTCGCAAAAACCATCAAGCGCTATAAAAAAACTGGCTAACATGCCGACCGCCCCAGGAAAGGAAGACCAAGAGTCACCTCTGCTGCGGAGGATAAGTTCATCCGAGTCACCAGCCTCAGAAATCGCAGGTTAACAGCAGCTCAGATTAGAGACCAGGTCAATGGCACACGGAGTTCTAGCAGCAGACACATCTCTAGAACCAACTGTTAAGAGGAGACTGTGAATCAGGCCTTCATGGTAGAATATATGCTAGGAAACCACTGCTAAAGAAAGGCAACAAGCAGAAGAGACTTGTTTGGGCTAAAGAACACAAGGAATGGACATTAGACCAGTGGAAATCTGTGCTTTGGTCTGATGAGTCCAAATTTGAGATCTTCGACACGGTGTCTTTGTGCGACGCAGAAAAGGTGAACGGATGCACTCTACATGCCTGGTTCCCACTGTGAAGCATAGAGGAGGAGGTGTGGGGGTGCTTTGCTGGTGACACTGTTGGGGATTTATTCAAAATTGAAGGCATACTGAACCAGCATGGCTACCACAGCATCTTGAAGCGACATGCTATTCCATCCGGTTTGAGTTTAGTTGGACCTTCATTTATTTTTCAACAGGACAATGACCCCAAACACACCTCCAGGCTGTGTAAGGGATATTTGACCAAGAAGGAGAGTGATGGGGTGCTGTGCCAGATGACCTGGCCTCCACAGTCACTGGACCTGAACCCAATCAAGATGGTTTGGGGTGAGCTGGACCGCAGAGTGAAGGCAAAAGGGCCAACAAGTGCTAAGCATCTCTGGGAACTCCTTCAAGACTGTTGGAAGACCATTTCAGGTGACTACCTCTTGAAGTGTGACTCTAGAATTTTCATAGTCATGAAAATAAAGAAAACTCTTTGAATGAGAAGGTGTGTCCAAACTTTTGGTCTGTAGTGTGTGTGTGTGTGTGTGTGTGTGTGTGTGTATATATGTATATGTATGTGTGTATATGTATGTATGTATGTATATATATATATATATATATATATATATATATATATATATATATATACACAAGTATTTTTTTCCCATACAAATGCCAATTTTATATTTGTAATAATTTCCGTTAATTAATTTTTCCACCTTTTCTTTTTCCTTTTAAATTTTTGGTTAATGTTTTTAATGGGTTCATTTTTTAGACATTTGTTTTAAATATAAAATGTTTTCCTTTTGGAGAGGATGTTTTTTGTAGGATCAGGATACAGATTATATCACGACTGCTCTGGTGCCTTTATATTTATCATTTGCTAGGTCCAGGCAACGATAAGACATCATATTGGGCGATCTTGATGTAAAAAGATTTCAATTATCTGGGCAGAAACAATGTCTTTTCTGACCCTCAGGGGGGTTCTATGCATTCTGCTGGAAGTTCTTCTCCTCATCTGTATAAATACTCAGCTAATGACGGCGTGCGCTACACTCCATTCTCAGTTGACGCCTGTAAGAAGGGGAAACACGTCTGGCGGAGTTGCAGCGTTTGTCACTTTACATGATCCGCACTGCAGGCGGCTGTGTTTGCTGTATCGTTCATGCTTCCATTCCATGTCCTGGATGTAAGTGCAACTTTTAATAATAAAATGTGATTGTTATTAAGGTAATGCACTATCGGTTCCCTTTTTTCCCTGCATACGTTTCTCATTATCCACAAAGAGTATCAGTTGCCCTGCTATGTATCTCGGCTCTAGATTTTGATTAATCCAACAACAAAGGGACTTCCAGCGCTAACTGTGATATCTCTCACTCTCAGGAATGAATAAAGTCAAATTACCGTGTGGTGTTGCTGCTAATTAATGCTGATTCAGTAAGTAAGTCAGTGAATGGGGGAAGGGGCAGCAGCGCTAGCCCACGGTACATAGTCTACAATGTAACTCAGGCTGGCTTGACGGAAAACCCTGAAAAGTTTATTTATAAAAAATATATAGTGATGATTAAAATATATTTGAATGTGTTCCAAACCAGATCTGTGGCGTTACTGGGGGTCACAGGATGACCGAGCCGCTGGGTGAGCCGGAACTGTGTAGATGATCACAACAGGGAACCAGGCAGGAGGGAGAAGGATCTTTTGTGCCAAAAGCAGACCGGACCAGCCGGTAGGGTGGCGTGGCTTCCTCCCACCCGATAGTGTGGCTGCTCGCACCGAAGCAGTGTAGACGTGCCGCGGAGCCTCCACCCAGAGGTATCCACAGCGGAGGCCGCTACACCCAGGTAACGGCCTCCGCTGTGGATACCTTTGGGTGGCGGCTCCGCGGCACGTCTACACTGCTTTGGTGCGAGCAGCCACACTATCGGGTGGGAGGAAGCCACGCCACCCTACCGGCTGGTCTGGTCTGCTTTTGGCACATAAGATCCTTCTCCCCCCTGCCTGGTTCCCTGTTGTGATCATCTACACAGTTCAGGCTCACCCAGCGGCTCGGTCATCCTGTGACCCCCAGCAACGCCACAGATCTGGTTTGGGACACATTCTATTATATTTTAATCATCACTATATATTTTTTATAAATAAACTTTTCAAGGTTTTCCATCAATCCTGCCTGAGTTACATTATAGACTATGTACTGTGGGATAGCGCTGCTGCCCCTCCCCCCATTCATTAGATTTTGATTAGAAGGAGATTTTCATCTTTCAACTGAGAGCTGGATTCTATACTGCTGCTAGCCCGCAGTCTTTTGGTAAGCGGCCATTACCCTTATCCCACACTTGGGTGAATTTAGGAGCACCTGGTGGAGCTAATTTCAATTCAGTTCCCTTTGTGCTATGGGTTGTGGTATCTTTCCCTCTTGCACATGAGGTCAGACTATTTTTCACCCATTAATTTCTTGTGGTTTTTTTTTTTTTTAATCTATTTATATTTTTATATGCCAAATTTTATCATTCTTTTATTGTTACATTGAATGGAAGTATTTTTCAACAAGAATATAACACTTGGGTTCATATGTATATTTATAGTATTTTGTTACTTTTGTTTTAAACTATATATGCATAGCCACATGTCATCCTCCTGCAGGAGACCCACCTTGATGGGAACATGATTTTAGCTCTCCGTAGGCCGTGGATACAAAGGGCATTTCATGCCACATACTCCACTTATGCTAGAGGGGTCTCCATTCTCATTAGTAAATATATCCCATGTTCGATCCAGCGGGTGATCTTTGATCCAGGGGGCAGATATGTGGCTGTGCTTTTGGATATGTACTCCGTTACCATGCTGTTGGTCGCTGTTTATGTGCCTCCACCTTTTCAGATACAACTGCTATATGATTTAACTGATAGGTTGGCTGAATATATGCATTTACCAGTGTTGTTCATGGGTGACTTTAATGCCATCCTAGATGCTACCTTGGATACTTCCAACCCCAATAGACCGCCCTCGGTGGATCTGCTCGCCTGGGCTTCCACGGTGGGCTTGACTGAACTTTGGAGATGGAAGCATCCGCTCTCGAGGGAATACTCTCACCTGTCCACCGCTCATCGATCCTCTGCTCGCATTGATCTGGCGTTTGGTACTGCCAGAATGCAATCCCTTTTGACTGCCTCGGAATACAGGGCCGGGGGAGTGTCTGATCACAACCCGCTACTCTTGACAGTGAACCTCCAATTGGGGGCTGGAGTGCGGGGTTGGCGCCTGGCTGCGGGCTGGCTCCAACAGGATCAGGTCGCTTCCCACCTTGAAAAGTCGATCCAGTCGTATTGGACAGAAAATGTGGACTCAGTCGATCAGAGGGTGGTGTGGGAGGCATTTAAGTCAGTGGCGAGGGGAGAGTGTATATCGGCCATTAAATCCGCTAGGAAAGATCACAATGAGGAGGTGAGGATGTTACAGGAGGAGGAGCGGAGACGTGCGGGGGAGAACGCGGCTTTGCCGTCTGATTCCAGCTATGCTGCATTGCTTGAGGCGAGACGCCTTCTCTCTCTTCACGTCTCTGATCTTGCTCATAATGAAGCTAACAATTTACGGGCTTCTATATTCGCACAGGGCGATAAGAATGGCAAGTTCCTGGCACTGCTGGCCAGACCAGCAGCCGCCGGTTAATATCCCGCTTATCAGGGCCGCTGGGAGTGTGCTTAGGTCGGATCCTCGTGACATTTTGGAGACGTTTACTGACTATTTCGAGACCCTGTATGCCCCGCTACCGGATAGTGACTCTGTGCACGCGGATGCCCTCCTGGAGAGCGTTGACTTGCCGTCCTTGTCGGCTGAGGATAGCGCCCTCATGGATGCTCCGATAACGACTTTGGAGGTGGCAAGGGCCATTGCGGCCTTCCCACCACATAAAGCCCCGGGCCCTGACGGTTTCCCTGCTGATTTTTACAAACAATATTCGGAACATTTGGCGCCTAGACTTAGCTCTCTGTTGCAGCACTGTTTGGAGGTGGGGGAACTTCCTCCCTCCATGATGGATGCCTATATGGTGCTGCTTCAGAAACCGGGTAAGGACCCCCTGGACTGCTCCTCGTACCGCCCTATCGCCCTTTTAAATATGGACCTTAAAATCCTGACGAAGGTCCTGGCCACTCGTTTGGCTGGGGTTATTCACTCATTGATAGACCCAGATCAAACGGGCTTTATGCCGGGTAAATCTGTGGATACTAACATTAAGAGATTGTTTACCCATCTTCAAATTCCTGGGAAGGCGTCGGGGCAGCGGGTGGTGGTCTCAATCGACTTTGAGAAGGCCTTTGATTCGGTCGACTGGGCCTTTATGCACAAGACGCTGGATCGTATGGGGTTCGGACCCAAATTCAAGACCTGGATCTGACTCCTTTACGCGGGCCCTAGAACGGCTATAAGGTTGGGCTATCTCACTTCTCCATATTTCCGGGTGGGGAGGGGGACGAGGCAGGGGTGCCCCCTTTCCCCATTCCTGTTTGCCCTTACCCTTGAACCCATCGCGACCGCATTGCGCAGCTCCCCGGCCGTGGGGTCGATTAAAGTCGGCTCTATTAAAGAATGTCTGGCGTTATATGCCGATGACATGCTGTTGTTCCTGGAGGATCCGGGTCCTTCTTTGAGGGCGGCCCTGTCCATCCTGAACGATTTTGGCAAATGCTCAGGACTTTGCGTCAACTGGAGTAAGTCCTCCATTTTGCCTCTCGATGACGGTGCTCGACCTGCTGCGGCTGGGGACCTGCCTCTTCGCTGGGTGGATGACTTCACCTACTTGGGGGTCAAGATAACTAGGCGTCCACAAGATTATTTCTCGTTGAATCTGGCTCCTCTGTTGCCTAAACTCCAGCAAAATATCCAAGCTTGGAAAAGTCTACAGCTTTCCTTATTGGGTCGTATTAGTGTCCTTAAGATGAAATTTCTGCCTGTAGTCTTATATTTCCTCCGCAATTCTCCGCTATGGGTACCACTGTCCTTTTTCTGGAAATTGGACAGCCTCGTCTGTTCATTCCTCTGGTCGCCCGGGGTTCCCAGGATTGGCCTTCGGGCCCTCCAGGAACCGTGGGGTAATGGAGGCCTGGCGCTACCTGATTGGCGTAAGTATTATTTGGCAGGACAGATGGTGTTTGCGCGGAGCTGGCTGCGGGCGGATGGGGAGGATTCAGCAACAATCTTAGAGGCGGCCCACCTGGGCTCCTTCGAGACCCTTAGGTTGGCGCTGTTTAGGGGTCTGGGCTCGGATCTCCCTTTAACGCTCTCCATGAGAGCGACTGTTGGGGCATGGGCCCAGTCATTGAAATTGACGTGCCCCAGTTATGTTGGATCCTCTCCTTCCGAGCCGTTGTGGATGAACCCTACTTTTCCCCACTTTCGTCGCTTACCTGATCTGATGTTGTGGGCGACGCGGGGTATAAAAACCTTGGGTGATATAACAGCGGCGGGGGCTCTCTTACCGTTTGACCGTTTGCGGGAGAAATTCGACCTACCAAGTGGCTTTATATTCGATACCTCCAACTGCGTCATGCCTTTCAGGCCCAATTTGCCTCATCCTCTATAGAGCTGTCTCCTTCGGACTTAGAATGCGTGTTGACCTGTGATACTACACTCAAAACTCTCTCCACTGTGTACAAGGATATGTTCCGACTTACACCCCCTGGCATAGTTAGATGTAGGGAAAAATGGACGGCTGAGGTGCCAGACCTACAGGGGGAGGACTGGGATGATGTATGGATAGAGCCTTTCAAATATTTAGTTGCTGCTAGAGACAAGCTAATACAATTTAAATTCCTCCACAGGATCTACTATACTCCGGCCCGTCTAGCCAGAATCTTCCCGACTTCGTCTGCGGAGTGTTGGCGTTGTTCCGCTTCCCCCGCAGACGCTACTCCCATTTTTTGGGACTGTGGCCAAATTCAGCTGTTTTGGACTGCAGTGACTTCCTGTCTCGCCGAGGTGCTGCTGATTCCGATTCCGCGAACCCAGCGAGTCTGTTTGCTGGGTTTGGTGGAGGAGGTGGTCCCCTCGGTGGCACACAGGACTTTGCTGAGCATTCTTCTGTTCTATGCCAAAAAGGCTATTTTACTGCATTGGAAGAAGGTTTCCCCGCCATCCTTACTGTTCTGGAAGGGCCTAGTCAATGCAATGCTACCCCTCTACAAAGCCACCTATGTCTCACGAGGTTGCCCGAAAAAATTTGACAAGGTTTGGAGGGCGTGGGTGGGCTCCTCGGACACTGTGGGCTGAAATGTATATTGTGTAACTGTTGTGACGCTGGAGAGTTGAAAGCTCTGTAGAAGTGTTCATATGCCATCTTGTATTCCAGTTTTGTAGTCCTGCAGGTACGGCCAGATACTGGGTTTCATTAATGCTAAATTGACATGTTTTGTTCCCGGGTAGGGGGGAGATGTGTTGTTTATGTGAAGGGACCGGAGGTTGTTTACTCCGGGGGTCGGTGGTAGGTCGTGATGTCCTTGGACGGTGGCCTGCGCCGACCCCCTGACCTCGTCGCTCCTGGTCTTCTCAAGGTGCTGGTGCTCGTTTTTGGGTGGGAGGGGGTGGGGGTGGGGGTGGTTGTTGTTGGGTTATTGTCTGCCTTCTTTTTGGCTGTTGTGTATGTCTGTTTGTGTTACTCTGTTCTTTTTTAAAATCAATAAAAATAATTTTCCAAAAAAAAAAAAACTATATATGCATGTTTAAAAATGTATTTATTGTATCACACAATCATTAGACCTTCAGACCCCGTTCAGACAGGGCCGACGCTACTTGCTGGGGCGACCTGTGAAGTCGCAGTGCACAGCGACCTCAACGCGACATGCACGGACTTCATATCATTGAAGTGAATGCAGGTTGCCTCCAGGTCGCCCCAAAGTAGTACCAGGACCCTTTTTCTAAGTCGGAGCGACTTGTGTTGCTCCTATTAGAACGGGTCCTGTGCTAATCAATGGCAGGCGACCCACCGCGACTTGTCAGGCGACTGACAAGTCGCGCTAGTGTGAATGGGGACTTAGAGTCTACAGATAGGTGATGAAATTGAATAGGAACACAAGAAAATCATTAAACAAAAATATTAATAGATATAATCGTGTACTGTGGAAAAAAATTCAAAATTACCCATTTTGCAGAAATTACTTCCTACAGAAAATATATTTAGTAAAACTGCCCACCCGTCTTGACATTAAAATGTTTGACTGCTTGTACAAGTGCAATTTTGCAAGACATTTGTGGATTTCCTTGCATGAAATGCCCATTTAAAAATCTCTCTCTAAATTTTCAATGGGGAGCTAATCATCTTTGACTATTGCAGTCCATAATTCTCTGTTCCTTCTTTTTTGAGCCATTTTTTGAAGGACTTGCTAGTGTGCGTCTAATCATTTTCAACTCCACGTCCACTGTTATACGGGTGGCCTTATCAAGCACACTTGATATGATGCAGAATGTATAGATGACTCAATGACTGAGAGCTGCCTAGGCCCTGAAGTAGCAAAACAACTCCAAACCATTGCGTTTCCATCACCACATTTGTTTTTAGGCTCTTCTCCTAAAATACTATCTTCTGTTTGGAAAAAAACATATCTACTGTTAAAGTGGCCAAACAACTCTCATTGTAACACACCACTTATGCATGTTGAACTGGTGCAATTGTTCTGATTGTAGATGCATGCACTTTGACCCCAACTGTTGCAAGTGTTACCTGAGCACTCAATGAACTTTTGTATTTCTTTGAGACTTTTTGCAATATCAAACAGGTTGAATTTGCTGGGCCAGCCAGTCCTGAACAATTTGGTTGTTGTATAAAATATACACCACTTGAACATTACATAGTTACATAGTTGATCTGGTTGAAAAAAGACATCCTGTTCCTCCAAACCATTATTTCTCTATGGTCCATTGACAGACGCAGCTCTTATGCTTTTTATACCATTGGGTTAGGCTGGTTAGTACTAGGCAGGAAAAAAACTGTTTACCATGCCTACGGGGGCTGTCCCTATAGGCATAACCCCACACACCCTGCTCCAGCATACCAGATTGTTTCTGCCTAGTGAAGGAGTAGGACCTAGGTTTCCTTCTGGGACTTGGGTCGCAGTTTTTTTTATTGTTTTAAATAATATTTTGTTTTATTTTCTTTACTCACTTCTGCTAGTTAGTGTTCAGGTGGATCCTCCTGGTGAACTACAAGCGATAGCCGGCTCAGGTTTTGCACTGGCTAATCTAGATCCTTAAGGTCTCCCAGCCTGGACTACAAGCGTGAGCAGGTTATAGTCCTGCACTAGGCCTTTCCATGACAGAGCCACGTTTTTGGATGGGGACGAGCCGTGAGTGGATGTTTCGCTGGAACGTGACGACCTGGAATGCCCTGAGTCGAAGCGTACCTCTCGGCTGGCAGCACCCCCACTCTGGGTGAGAGGTGGTCTGTCCGGAGCAGAGCCCACCTGGTCCATGGTATGGTGAGTAAATGCAACACCCCCAAGGAATCCCTTTCCCGCCACCTTCATGTGTTGGTGGGTTTAATCCTGAAACCGATTTTTGTGTCTGTTTTGGTATCACAAACGGTTACGGAATGGGTAAAGGGTTTTAAGGGGAACCTAGATGCTGACTTAGTTTCCCCCGGAGCTGATGGAACTTATGGACCAGATGGCCCAGGCCCTGGTGTTCCTGTGTGCTGCGTCCTTGGATGCGGCTCCCCTGGTGGCCAGAGTGTCGGCTGTGGGGATTGCCATAAGACGCATGGTGTGGCTGAAGAGCTGGTCGGCAGACCAGGCTTCCAAGAAGGCCTTAACAGATCTCCCTTTCCTGGGAGAGTGATTATTTGGTGACTCACTGGATGAGTTGATCAAGGGTCTAACTGGTGGGAAGAGTACTCTTCTTCCTCAATCCTCCAAAGGTAAGGCGCCCCGTAGTAAGGGGGGGCCTTCTTTCACCGCTCATAGACTGTTTTTTTCATGCCTCAGGGGCGCAAGAAATGGGTAAGCCATTCAGGGCTTCTGGAGGGGCTAAAAAGCCATGGTCAGCCAAGACCAGCAAGTCCAGTTCTGTGGATAAGTCCTCTTCAGCATGAAGGGGCGCCCTCACCCATTTCTGGGGTGGGGGGACATCTGCGCTTCTGTCAGGGACCCTGGACTTCCTTCATTCAAGACAAATGGATTCACTAACTGATTCGTTCTGGGTACAAGATCGAATTTCGGTCCTGGCTGGTGGACAAGTTCTTTCAGTCAAATCTTTCCTGTCTCTTGATCATTTGAATGGTTCTCCGGGACGCAGTGCAGGATCTCCTTGCTCAAGGAGTGATTGTGCCGGTTTCTCCGCAGGAACGCTTTCAAGGTTTCTATTCAAACCTGTTCACGGTGCCCAGGAAAGAGGGCAAGGTGCGTCCAATCCTGGACCTCAAGGCTCTGAATCATTTTGTACGGGTGCAGAAGTTTCGAATGGAATCCATTCGGTCAGTTTTAGTGTCTTCAAATCAGGGGGATTTTCTTGCCTCCATCGATATCAAAGATGTGTATCTACACATTCCCATCTATGGAGGGATGCCAGAGATTTCTCCGCTTTGCGGAGGCAGAGGAGCGTTTTGTGGCGTTACCCTTTGGTCTCGCCTGCGCTCCCAGAGTCTTTAACTAGGTACTGGCCCCGTATTGGCCTTGTTGTGCCAAAAAGGTATTGCGATCCTGGGATATCTGGACGATATCCTATTGAGAGCGGACTCTCACTCATCTCTGTTGGGGGACCTGTCAATTACAGTTCAGACCCTTTAGGAATTTGGTTGGACTATCCATTTCAAAAAATCTTCTCTGACTCCTTCAGTGAGGTTGGATTATCTGGGGCTGACTCTAGATTCCGCCATGGCAGGGGTCTTTCTTCCCCTGAAGGAACTTCAGAAGTTGCAGGGAGAGATCCAGTTGCTGTTGAAAACCGATCTGTCCTCACTACGGACTTGCATGAGAGCCCTGGGTCTGATGGTATCAACCTTCGAGACCTCTGCAAAAAGATTCTTGGTAAATGGAACAAGGATCCACAGTCTAGGCAAAATGATACGCTTGAGCCGACTCACAAAGTCTGCTCTATCCTGGTGGATCCAGTCGCCAGCATTGTGTCAGGGCAAGTCCTTCCTACCTCCCATTTTGGACTGTGGTCGCCATGGATGCCAGCCTGTAAGGCTGGGGTGGAGTGCTGGGGAAGCTCTGTTCCCATGGGACCTGGTCAACAGAGGAGTCTTCCTTACCAATCCAGATTGTGGAGCTCAGAGCAATCACGCTTTGCTTGATCCACTGGATGAATTGGCTACGCGGTTCTCCGGTTCGGATCCAATTCGACAATGCCACGGCTGTGGCTTACATCAAGGGGCACCAAGAGTGTCCTAGCGGCCAAGGAGGTGGTTGAGATTCTGGTATGGGTGGAAGACAATGTTCCAGCTCTTTCCGCAGTCCACATTCTGGGTGTGGAGAATTGGCAAGCGGATTACCTGAGTCGTCAGGTGCTGGATCAAGGGGAATGGTCCCTTCATCTGGAGGCGTTTCATCTCCTATGTGTCCGGTGAGGAACTCCGGAGTTAGACCTGTTTGCGGCTCGTCTTAACAAACAAGTCCAGAGGTTTGTGGCCAGGTCTCAAGATCCTCTGGCTGATGCCACAGACTTCCTTGGTGGCTCCTTGGAGCCAGTATCGAGTCGTTCTGGTTGCCCCAGACTGGCTTCATCGGTCTTGGTACGCAGACCTAGTAAAATTGGTCACTGATCCTCTGTGGAGACTTCCTCTGAGGGAGGATCTGCTGTCCCAGGGACTAATCTTTAATTCTGCTTTATGGTCGCTGGCTTTAACGACATGGCTGTTGAAGGGCAGGTGTTGAGAGATAGGGGTCTCTCTGAATCTGTGATTCTTACCCTGTTTAAGGCTAGGAAGGCGACTTCTAGGAAGATTTATCATTGTGCGTGGATTTCGTACTTTTCATGGTGTGAATCGCTGAAGCTGCACCCTCGCTTGTTTTCTATAGCTAGGGTTTTGGCCTTTTTACAAAAAGGGATTGAGCAGTGGTTGGCCTTGGGCACTATTATGGGCCAAATGTCGGCCTTGGCTATTTACTTCCAACGTCCGTTGGCTGCTAATGCCTTGATTCACACTTTTATTCAGGGGGTGCGTCATCTGCTAGTATTAAAGAGTGATCTTTAGCTCTGCATTTAACACAGTAGTTACTGACAAATTTAGTGAAATAGTTAAATGCTTTGAGCATATCTCCATTGCTGTGTTCATGGATTATGGATTTCCCAAGAAACACAAATTGAGAGAATAGGAGATCAGGTGTCTAAAGCTGGATACATACTATACAACTTTTGTTGTTTGATTTCCTTTAGATTTACCTTCAACTATGTAGTGCAAGGGCATGCCTGATTGCATACAAATTGAAAGTGTTTAGGTCTGACCTCATATTATATGGTTTTGGTAAATCTAAAGGAAAAAATCCACAGAAAATTGTATAGTGTGTATCCAGCTTTAGGCATCCTGTACACTGCAGCTGCTAAACTGACGTTGGGCTTTTTTTCAGCAGCCCGTGAACACTCCTCAATGTTATCTTCTCTGTAGATGTAGGGTGAGGGAGAGCAACATCTGCTGCTCTCTTCTCTCACACAGTGGCTGAAATAGTTAATACGGGAAAAAGTAATGGACATTTTACATGTTATAGCACCTATATAAATTACCTGGCTAGTTTTCATATAGGTATCAGTTAACCTTTAACTTTTTTTTTTTTTTTTTTTTTTTTTTAAACCTTTGTTTTACTTGCAAAACTAAAAAAATTTGGAATAGATTATCCACCAATAAAACTAAAAAATACGACTTGGGTAATACTACTTGTTTCCTATACATTGTGGGCATTTGGGAGGTTATCTGTTAAAAATGCTTCTAATTGCAAACGCTCCTATATGCTGCAAAACGCGGTATGTAAAAGCGGAAAAAACTGAAGTTTTTAACCGTCAGTTACAAGCTGTAACGTTTCCAGCATTCAAAAGAGGTTTTCAAACATCCTGTGTACATGAAGCCTAATCATTTTATTTTGAATACAGGAGTACCGCATAGATGTGTGTTTGAGTCTGGCCCTGTTTATATTGTTTATGCATGACTGTACTCCCATGCATGCGTCTAACACTATAGTGAAGTTTGCTAATGACACCACTTTAGTGGGACTCATACAAGATAATTATGAGACTGCTTATAGGCAGGAAATTTAACATTTAATCATTGAGTGGTGTACAGAAAATGATTTATAATACTCAATACTACAAAAAAATAAAGAAATATTAGTGGATTATAGGAGATCAAAAAATATCAGACATTGCCTGGTATATCTAGGTGGTGAGGAGGCGGAAAGGGTGGACACTAATACATTTTTGGGAGTCAATATTACCAGAGTGTTTTCATGGTCTCCGAATACTTTTTCTAGTGAAAAAAGCGCAGCAGAGTTTTTCCTTCGTGGCCATTTGTTTGTACTGTTAAGGGCAATCCAGGGAAGCACACTGGATTGCCTTTAACAGTACAGACAAATGGCCACTGCCTTTGCCGCAAGGAGCACATGAAAGGGGAACGCATGCAAAACAAAACCAGAGCAATTCCCTGCTCAACTTGCCAACCATTCTGCAAACTAATTATCCTGTCTAACGGTATGCATTTAAAATAGGGGTATAGTCTGCACACATTGGCAAAGAGATGCAAAAGCTACAGAGCCCCATCAAGGCACCCCCGATATTTTCTGTAGTCCTAACTTTACATTTTGTAAGCCTCCACAGTGCTATGTGTCCGGTGGGGCCCTGTGCCTTTTGAGGGGTGCGCTCCCTCCAGGCTCACCTGCCCTCTGCCTATCCATTATAGTGCATGTGCTTCCACTGTGGATGTTCTCCTAATTTAGAGTTAGGACTACAGAAAATACCTTGGTGCCTTGATGGGGCTCTGTAGCTTTATGCATGTATGTGCAGACTAAACTATTTTTAATGCATACTGTTAAACAGGGTCATTTGGTTGTTTGCAGGCTGGTCGGTAAGTTGAGCAGGGAATTTCTCTGGTTTTGTTTTGCATGCATTGCAGGTTTCATTTAAACCAGGTTGAATGCAAAAAAAATAAAATAAACTGATCGATCCCCTTAACAAAGAATATAAATGCAGGGATCTCCCCCCTCCGCACAATTTTCTTCTGACAGCGGGGACTAAACGACTGGCTTTTTTTTTTTTTATTAAACTGACCGGGCTACATACATGCATTTTAAAATTTGTCTGGCTCCTACTAAACCGGCCGAATTTTGATACATGTTTACCCAGTTTAAACTATGATATGAAGCTCCTAAAGGGTAAGGCAATTTAGGGTTAAACTAGTGAGTGATCAGGAGTATTTCCTACATTAGCAGCATTGTTTATTGCTCAGACATGTTCCATACAATGTGACCAGTCAGTAAGACATTAAATGGGGTATCCCTCCTCCAGTCAGTGTCTGTGCTAACATTTCACTAGAACGTAGACTTGATTCAAGAAATGTTCCTACACAGATTCCTTTATATGTCCGAGGTAATGGTATTCTATATTAAGAAACCCATGTTTTATTTTAATAGGATGATGCTGATCTTGTAAGTGCTATATATGGCAGAGGAATAGCATATGGCAAAAAAGGACTGCAAGTAAGTGTTACATCCATTAATTTTTTCTCTTTACCAAACTATTACTTTTTTAATCCTCAGTTTTAGAATTTTTTTAGCCAAATTATCTGAGTCTCCTACGCCTCATTACAGTTCACAATATCTTATGCCAGATGCCAGCTAATTATCATGCAATATTTCACGGTTAACAGGAAAAAGTAATGGACATTTTCCATATGTTCTAGTACCTATATAAATTACCTTGCTAGTTTTTATATAGGTATCAGTTAACCGTTAACCTTTAACCTACTTTTTTTTGTTTTTTTAAACATTTTTGTTTAACTTGCAAAACTGAAAATTTTTCGAATAGATTGATATCCACCAAAAAAATAAAACAGTTTGTGCAGTCAATCATCTATTTATTGTGGGTTGCACGCAACACACAAAAAGTGATTCCACACCACCTGGGTAATAACGTAATGAAAATATTAGAGTAGTGCTACCCAAACCACTAAATCGAGTGCTCAAATAAAAAATGACTATGACAAAACCTATGCTGTACACGTGACTTTTAGAAACCTTCAATTAATTGAGGCTGATGTGATAGTCCAAACACCTCCATATAATTAGTCCAACAAAAATCTACAATTATTAACTGTGCCAAAATCTTCTGTGAATTTGCTCACCTGTTCCACAAAACATATGACAGTGGTATGTTATTCCACTCACCTCTGTACTGGACCTCAGAGCTTCCTCAGAGGCCATAATGGGCACATCATTTTAATCTTCCTTCAGCTATAGCTCCTCCGAAAGCCACAGCAACAAGAATGGTATAAAATGATAAAAAGTAACTAATATATACCAGCATGTGTAATGTGTGCCATTTTGTGATTATCTTAAGCTGGAAAATAGATATACATAAGTGCATAAGTAAAAATTCAGTGTAAAATGTGTATAAAAAAAAAAATTGTTTTTAATGACTGCATTTGTATTGCCAATTGTATTCTTGCCAAAACTATTGATTTTATGTTTGGAAGTAATTGCAAACCAATTTACATTTTCTCTTGTGTTTCGAAGGACATAAAAAATGCAGAATTAGCATTATTTGAACTCAGTCGGGTTATCAGCTTGGAACCTGATCATCCAGAAGTATTTGAGCAGAGAGCAGAAGTGAGTGCTGCTAAAACATTTTTTTTTTTTTCCACGATTGGATTTTTAAGCACTTTTAATTTCATTACCTTATTTATTTGGATCATATTTTACTGACTTTTTGGACTACAAACACTGTGTTGAAAGGACATAGTACTAGATAGCCCAAGAGCAACAGGTTGATGAATAATGGATTTTCTCTGTTTTGTTGGTGCACATACTGTATATCATGGTCTAATTACCACAGCAAGTTTTTATGATCACTATAAAAATAAACCTAGTTTCTATCTTAATTATATTCAGGGCTTATTGGTGCCCTTTTCTAATCCACATGTTCTTTGCATTTTCTGTGTTTTGGAGCTGCTGTTTATTTCTTGAATCCTTTTTTTTTTCTCCAAGCAACTGAACTGGGCCTTATGTAGCTGATCTCCAGAGACCGCATGTACTTAGCATCCGAGAAACTTGACTAATTCAAGTGAAGCTTGTCATGTGGGAGCGCTCATTTATGTCACAAAGGGGGATACATAGAGTATGTCATGTGCAGAAATTTGATGTACTTGATCATACACTATGTGGAGTTGTGTACTGTTGTGCGATTGAGGTCCAGGTTTGCTTTCTTATTTATATTATATAGAATATGTTCATTTAGATTTATTGAAACATGAACTAGTCATGTGCTCTGATTGCTGATCACCTTCTAAAAATATTAATTGCCTGACATTCATGCTGACATTTTGGCTTTGGGGATAACTGAATCATTACAAGTATCGAAATGAGGAGTTCTGACCTAATTGAATGCTTTCTTGTCCGAGCAAGAAAAGTCAAAATAATAAAGCCAGTGTCTAGCAACAAACCTTTTCATGCCAAGGTCAGCAGTGACAATCTCCATAGTTATTTCATAACCAGTTTCCTTGAAATGTTAGCATAGGCATTTGCTAAGCTGCACTGGGCAGGCCAAGTACTTTACACAGCACAGGTAACATTTTTGCCCATTTCACAGGGAGCAGTGTAAATTATTCTGATCAGAACATCGGTACATTTTTCTCACGCCGTCTGCTGTAACCTTTTTTTGTGCACCTGAATTGTCTTCCTACTGGTAACCTTTGGAATTTTCCTAATCTGAATGGGCAGCCGTGCTGTGTTTCCCTGCAGAAAAAGGTGCATGCTTCTGTTTCAAAACGCGGCCCGCAGGCAAATCTCATGGTCATTTTGACTAATGCGATTTCCCTGCGGTTCCCACAAAGGCGATGCATTTTTTTTCAATGACTGTGTTTTTTTAACAGCATATTCTTTTGTGAGTGTTTGTGGGTTTGGGAGTCGCTGTGATTCCCGCAGCCACAAGCATAGTTGTGAACCTAGCTTTACAGTGTATTTATTTTTGTTTAACTGCTAATACACCACTTGCCTGAACTTTTTTTCTTTCTCCCTTTTTCCCCCCTCAATAGATATTGTCTCCCCTGGGACGGATTAGTGAAGCACTGAGTGACCTGACTAGAGCTATCCAGCTACAGCCATCAGCACGGTTATATAGGCATAGAGGAACACTTCATTTTATATCGGAGGTGATAAATTTAGGTTATATTAATGTCAAGTCCACCCTTCAATTTTAACTCCCATTGAGATGAAGTGCTTTCCAGTTTTTTTTTTTTTGTCTGTCAACGATCCCACAGATGAGAGTGCACTATCTTTGTTTCTTTCCCTCACCTTCATGACTGTGGTGTTCCACATTCACAGAGGTAACTTTTAAATTATGGAGAACCCGGCAGAGATTTGTTAGACCTGCCAGCTGTCAGAGGAAATATGCAGTGACATGAAAAGTGTTGAATACCCTCTAACAGTGTGCTGTGTTCAATTTTTGACATATGTTCCACTCTCTTAATTTACTGTACGGACTACGCATGTGCTGCCCTATTGAATAATTTTGCTTGTGCATATTAATAAGAGCGAAAACGTGGCATCAGACTGAAAGTTCTGTCACTATCACAATTGAACTACAGCAAATCATTAACATTTTTCTCTGAATGGAATGACATGGTGTTTTTTTTTTTTTTTTTTTTTTGTGGCAGGATTATATTGCAGCTCATGAGGATTTTCAACGCTCTCTAGAACTGAACCAGAACCAACCAATTGCTATTTTATACAAGGGCTTGACGTTCTTCCACAGAGGACTGCTAAAGGTAATCTTTGTGCACCATTTGCGTTTTATTTATTCATTTACTGTATATTTTGGAACATAAGTTTACTCCCAATTGTTAAAAAAAGTAAACATGATTATTATACTATTTACTTTTACTAATTTGTATGCCGATCTATTCCTCCGCCCTTTTTATAGAATTGCATTGTGGGAAGGAGCAGTAAAAAGACTACCACTGAAACATTCTTGAGTCAAAGATATCTAGATTAGTTATCCACCAAGAGCTAACTATTTGTTTAGTCCACAAATATTATTAATTTACCTTCACTTTGGCCACTTGTAACAAATGTAGTCTTCGCTGTTTGCCATTGATTTAAACATGAAAAGCTGCATTGAAAACTCTATATCCTAAATTCACAGTCTCTTTAGAAAAAAATGCAAAAAAAAACTTCTAAAGATTGGCCTAGTTTGCTCTAATAGGTAAAAAAAATGGGATACTACCTTGATCAATATTTTACAGCCCACACCCTTGATAGTGACAGCGTTTTTATTTTCATTGCCTATGTCCCACTACACCTTGTTTTCGCAGTATTGTGCACATTGCAACACACCAACAACTAGAACTGGATTGACAGGGGGGCAATCTGGGAGCGTTGGGTATTTTCAATAACTGGAAAAGTTTCTTGCCACAACGGTGAGGATGCAGGCTCCAATGTTACACAGAGGATGGCTAGGTCTCCTTTGTGCTCCCCTGCAGTCAGAGCAGTGTGACACCCCAGGCCAGGAATAAACTGGGGGGGGGGGGGTTGCTTACCTGGAGGGTCTGGGCCGAATACCCTTGTTGTCCCCTGCAGTTGGTCAGCTATGTCCGGTCGCAGTGCGGCCCATGGCTCTGGCCTGTGGGGGGGCTGGGTCTTTTTCTTGCTGGGCCAGTGGCAGGTGCACTTCTGGCTGGCTTTGCGCTCATGTGGGTGTTGCAAGCTGGGGGTGATGCCCCCGGGCGTCTGAATGTGCGGGTAGGGGTGCGACAATCAGGTCATCCCTGCTGATGTTTGGGTCCGCCTGCCTCTGTGGCTTCTTGGTGCTAAAATTGAATTTGGGGCTGGGTTTGGCTGGACTCTCATCAGCTTCCCAGTACAGGTGCCTGTGGGCAGGAGCACGATCTCCAGGGCCGTGTCAGCTTGACGGCGGACGGAGTGGATGTAAATATCTTAGTGCCTGGTGTAAGCGGCTCTGTGTCTGAATGTTCGGACATACGGCCCTGCCTATGGCAAGCCTGGGCCTACCCTGCAGGATCTAAGATTGTGCCAAACATACACCATACCCAACCCCTCCCAGTAATCTGTCTACGGAGTCCACCACACCTTGAAGCTTTGCACTGTTAAGATTGTAAAAAAAAACGCAAACCATTCAGTTGAAATCATCCTAGTAACATTAGATTGCATCAGTGTTCCTGATAATATAATCTTGTTACCACCACCTGTTTAGACCTTCCTGCATTACGTTCCCCATTCCTACTAGATGGGCTCTCCTGGCTGTTGGAGGGAGCTGTGTCATTCAGAGCATATGCTTCTGGATTTTTCACCTCTGGGTGCTCATACACAAAACTGTCCTTTTTTTTTCTGAAAGTGCCGGCCACTCTAACTACATTGCCTAGCTCCTTACCTTATCTTGAGTAACCTCTCTAAACACCTTTTGTTCTATCGTATGTCTTACAAGGTTTGTCAGTAATGCCCAGTATTGCATTTTGCTCCTCAATATCTCAAATGCAAGCTTCTATTTGGACCATATGCTCGCATCTGCCCAAGAAATTTACATCCTGGAACTGTTTCTCCATTTGTGCATATATGTGGCACAACATAGATGCACTGATGAAGCATTTCCAGAGATTTGTAGGAGTAATGTTTCCTTAAACTTTAGATTTAAGGCCTCATGCACACAGGGTGTTTTTGCAGCTGCTTTTACCAGAGTCAGACTTTTTTTTTTTTTGTTCTATGTGTCCATGCACACAAAGGCTTTTAAGAGCTGTAAGTGGCATAAGCAATTTCAAACTGCTCCAAAAAAGAAAAAAAAAACTGAGGGTCTATGGGTTCTGAAGACCAGGGTTACAGCTGTAAACATGTCAAATATCAATGCTTACCTATGAGAGCCTTTTTAACTGATACAACTTTCAGCCCATTGATTTGCATGGAAGTCGCATCTAAGACTGATCTGATCCGACTTGTGGCATGCGACACGTGCTCTGAGGATCTTGAAGGGGAAACCACACCAAAATTACAAAATAAAATGCAATGGAGCCCCCCCCCCCAAATACCAGGCCTTTGAGCCTGGTATTGATCTTGAAAGGGAAACCCAAGCCAAAATAAAAAAACGGTGTGGGGTTTCCTCCCACCACCAAAATCCATACCCGATCCTTATCTGAGCATGCAATTCGGCAGATCAGGAAATGGGGGGGAGTGAGTGCCCCCCTGTTCCATACCAGGTCACATGCCCTCAACCTGTTGATGAAGACAAGGGCCTCTTCCCAACAACCCTGGGCAGTGGTTGTGGGGGTCTGCGGGCAGGGGGCTTATCGGAATCCGGAAGCCCCCTTTAATCCTTTAATAAAGGGGGCCCCCGGACCCCGGGTCCCCCCCCCATGGGAATGAGTATGCAGCAAATTGTACCCCTACCCATTCACCCCAAAGAAGCAGTGTATCGTTACAGAAAACGAGACGATTATTAAAAGAAAATAGTATTTAAATAGTAAAATATTAAAAATGAAGAATGTCCCCTGTCGTAACTCCAACGTGTCTTCTTTCTCCGGTACCATCACTGATGTCTTCTCCCTCCATTGATGTCTTCTACCTCTGGTGATGTCTTCTTCCTCTGGTCTTCTCCCCGGACCGGAGGAAGAAGACATCGGTGACAGTACCAGAGAAAGACAGGTTGGAGCTATGACGGGGGGCGTTCTTCATTTTTAATAAAGGACTTCTTTTAAAAAAAAAAAAGAAAGAAAAATAAATTATTGTGGGGCATCTCTTTCAAGATCTTCAGAGCACAAGTCGCATGTGCTTGGATGCGACTTCCATTCAAATCAATAGGCTGAAAGTCGGATCAATTCTGACGGCTCTCATGGGGAACCATTGATTTTGACATGTCATGTGACTTGTGCTCTGTAGTAATTGGATTTGGGAGTGGAAAATAGAAGAGGCGGAGAAACACTGCTTAACGCTATCACAGTAAACACGCATTGGAGCCAATGCCAAAAGCTTCTAAAAGTGCGTTGTTACCGCCACTTTTTCCTGGCAGCGGTATTGGCTTTGCAGCTCAATTTTGTTTTTGTTTTTATGCCCTGTGTGCATGAGGCCTGATGCTCACTGATATGTCTTTAGCATAGCCCACTTTTCTTTTTTCTTTAGGAAAGGTGGGCTGCGGCCTACAAGATTTTAGTGAATGTTAAGACTGGGTTCACTCTGAGGCAACTTAATCGACTGACAAGTCGTGCTCCATTCAGTGCAATGGAACCGTTCTAATCAGAGCGACTCAAGTCGCTCCGACTTAGAAAAAGGTTCTTGCACTACTTGGGGGCAGCCGCAATGAAGTCACGCTGTATGGGGCACCTTCAGAGTTGGGTGACTTTGAAGCCGCCCCAGTGTGAAGAGAGCCTAAAAGTTATGTTTACATAAACCCTACTCCACCAGAGTCCTTCATCTCTGCATGTTTCTCTTACATTAGGTTTTTATTACCATTAATATGGCATAAATTATGCAGTGTGTGTGATTTTTTTTTTTTTTTTTTATTTAAAGTTTATATTTCTCAATTATTCTATATTCAGGAAGCCATTGAGTCATTTAAAGAAGCCTTGAAGCAGAAATCAAACTTTATTGAAGCATATAAAAGTCTTGGTCAAGCTTACAGGTAAGCAAGTCCAGGCAATTGTACAGCAGCAGTTAAAAGGAAATGACCTGAAGCAGGTTATAAGGGGTGTGCTGCCAACATCTTAGATCATTTTTGGTGAAAGAGAAGTTTTTATAATGTAGGCTAACATTTGTTTAAAAAATATTACTTAATTTTTGCACAAGCCATTTTGTAATTTTATTTTTAAAAATAATAATTCTCATTACAAATTTAAAACTGCTGGGAGTACCTGTCAAAGCAATTCAGAATTAGTCAACCTAGAGGCATTCTGTAAGGAAGTCATAATGTCTGCTTCATGGGTTGGCTGGCAAAGACCACAGAAAGATTTAGGGTCCATTCACACTCGCCTGACAAGTCGCGGTGGGTCGCTCGCCATTGAATAGTACAGGACCCGTTCTAATAGGAGCGACACAAGTCGCTCCGACTTAGAAAAAGGGTCCTGTACTACTTTGGGGCGACCTGGAGGCAACTTGCATTGACTTCAATTATATGAAGTCCGTGCAAGTCGCGCTGAGGTCGCGGTGCACGCTGTACACCGCGACTTCACAGGTCGCCCCACAAAATCCTGTCGCGGCAGTGTGAATGGGCTGTTAAAGTGGAGTTCCACCCATTTTTGGAACTTTAGATCTTTGTAATCCCCTTTAAAATGGCTTTTACCAATGGAAACTTTTTTTTTTTTTTTTTTTGCTAGTAAATACCTTAATTTCGGCTTTATTCCTCCTCTCCTCACTTCCTGGTCCGATCGGCGATGACGTCATTCGGCGATCCGCAGTGTCTGCTGGGATGTATTCTATTCCAGAAATCTCAGTAGCTGTATCTGTACTGAGCCGTGCCTGCCCCGCCTCCGCCCCGCCTCCTCTCAATGAATTGCATTGTATGAATGTATTAAGGCTGTTCTCTGCCCAGCCTCCGCCCCGCCTCCTCTCAATACAACTCAATGAGAGGAGGCGGGGTGGAGGCGGGGCAGAGAACGGCCTTAATACATTCATACAATGCAACTGAATGAGAGGAGGCGGGGCGGAGGCGGGGCAGGCACGGCTCAGTACAGATACAGCTACTGAGATTTCTGGAATAGAATACATCCCAGCAGACAATGCGGATCGCCAAATGACGTCATCGCCGATCGGACCAGGAAGTGAGGAGAGGAGGAATAAAGCCGAAATTAAGGTATTTACTAGCAAAAAAAAAAAAAAAAAGTTTCCATTGGTAAAAGCCGTTTTAAAGGGGATTACAAAGATCTATGTATTCCAAGCTATTAAAAATGGGTGGAACTCCGCTTTAAAGAATAGGTTCACCTTTAAAAAAATAAATGCACATTTTTTTGCAGGTAAAAAATTTGCATCTATATATTTTTTTTCTCTTTCGTTCATTGACTAACACAGCTATTGATTCTTCTTAACCATTGGGTTATAGTGCCCCCTACAGAAGTAGGACACTAGGCAGGAAAAAGCTCGACTACGCCTATGGGCAGTCTCAGGGTGTATACACCGACTCTCGTATAGGCACTGGTTTTTTTTTTTGGCCTTATCAGGAGTAAGGACTTAGTTCCTTGCTTAGACCTCTGGTTCTGGCAATTTTTTGTATTTAATGGAATTTTTTTCCTCCTTTTTATTATTTTGTTCCTGTGTGATTTACAATCAATTGTCGGACTGGGCAACAAACTGGATAATCTAGATGCTTAGGGTCCCCCCAGTCTGACCAGTGAGTGCATGCAGACTGCAGCTCCACGCTAGGTTGGCGGCGACATAGCCCCACTGGACGGGGGTTGCCTGCGAGTTAAACGTCTCGCGAGGGCGCATACAAACTGGCTTCGGCCTGAGTCGCAGCCTTTCCTCCTGGCTGATAGCACCCACATTACAATAAAGTGGTGGTAGGTCCGGAGCAGTGCCCATCCTGTTCCTGGTATGGTAAGGTGCTGCCCCCCCCCTCTACTCCTGGAGGGTTTTGGGGTGAATGTGGACCCCTCCCTGGGACGATGGGAACCCTGGATTCCTCTCCTGGGTGAGGTTATGAGCTGGCTGTTGCCACATGTTCTAAAGGGGGGGGGGCTGGTTTGAGTTGCTGCTGACCGGATGTCCTCTGGGCTTCCTGTGGCAGTTGTTGGGCTGGGGGAGTGTATAGTTTAGCATTCGTGGGTAGCGCCACACGCGGTCGGCCCTGGCTGCAAATTTAGGCCCTGGCTTTGCGGCCTACTAGTCAAAATCTGTGAGGTGGCCACTGCCTCCTGTTCGGGCATCTGCCCTCCCCTCCGCTGCCCGTGGGTGGTCGGCTCCGCGGGTGCTCGTGTCCAAGCGGCTGGGCGCCCACTGAAATTTGGGCCGCGGCCTACTAGGCCAATGCGGCCGAATCGAATGCCTCCGTTTGGGGGGGTGGCCACAGTGTGTTTAGCTGAAGCCCCCACTCTTCCTTTGGGCATCTGCCGGGCTGGGATCCGTGCACTTGTGGCTGGGCCTCCACAAACATTTAGGCTGAGGCCTGCTAGTTCATGTAGTCAGCTTGGCGCCTCCCTTGGAAAAGGTGGCGCTGTGGGGGCGCTTCAATTCTTAATGACAGCCTTGCCTCCATCATTGTGTGGGGCAACCGCCCCTTTTTAACGCTGCGGGACCATCGGGGTACCCTGCCTGCAGGTCCCCGTCACGGCGGGCGGCCCCTTTTTAAGGGGGCTAATTCCTATTATGCCCTCTATGTAGGGCAGCCCCCTTTTTTATTTATTTTTTTGCAGGGTCAAGTAGGTGTTCCATTCGTGGGCTCTTGGTTGGCGTCCCCTTTGCGGGTTCGCATTTGGCGACCTCCCCTGATTGTTTTTTTTTTTTTTTACCGGTGAGCTTAGTATATAGCAACCCTACTGGGTCTGCGTCCATGCACTCTTGAGTGCTCAGATAGTGAGGATGTTTCCTCTGCTCCTCTAGCCGCACATGAAAAGGCACTGGTGGATGCACTGTTTGTGTTTACAATGGGAGGTTGCTGCTGCTACTGCATCGGAGGCGCCAGTCCCTTTTGGCACCCACAGGCCCTCCAAAGCAGCGAGGGTGTTTGCTTGTTTCCGGATTCATGGACCTCTATGGTATAGGACAAGTGGGTCCACAAAGTTTTTTGGTCAGGCTACGAGATCGAGTTCGGTCTTATCCTCCGGAAAGGTTCTTCCAACCTGCACTTGTTCCCAGGGGGGGGATTGTTCCGATTTGGGAATGTTTTCAGGGGGGGGGGGGGGGGTTTGCTGAAACCTCATTACATTTTCCCAGGAAGGAAGGCAAGGTATGCCCAGTTCTGGACCTCAAGGCACTAAACTGCTAGTGCGAGTACAGAAGTTTTGCGTGGAGTCCATTCACACAGTAGTGGCGTCCCTACATCAGGGGGATTTCTACTCGCTTCGATCGACATTCTAATATGTGTCGGTCACCAACGCTTCCTCCGTTTTGCCGTGGGCGAGGAGCATTATTGGTTTGTGACGTGGACCTTTGGTCTCGCCTGCACTCCTCCGGTCTTAACAAAAGTTTTGCCCCCGGTGCTAGCATTAATTGAGTCAGTGGGGGATCGCGGTACTGGGGTACCATCTTCTGCAAGCGTAGTCTCCGACTGCTCCTCATGGACAACTGGAGATTGCTCTGCGAACTCTGAGGGAGTTTGGTTGGATTCTGAACCTTCAGGAGTCTGCTTTGGTTCTGTCCATAAAAACTGAACTATTTGGGTCTGACTTTGGACTCGGCCTCAGCCACAGTGTTTCTTCCACTGGAAAAACTCCAGACATTGCAGGAGGCAGTTCTGCTTCTGTTCAGCACATGGTCATCCCTCTGGGCTTGAATGCGAGTGCTGGGCCTGATGGTGTCCACCCTTGATGCGGTCTGTTTGCACAGTTCCATACAAGATCTCTGCTAAAGAGATTCTGGTGAAATGGGACAAGGATCCACTGTTTCTAGAGGTGGCTTTGTTCTCTGGCCCTTCGATAGGGAAAATCCTTTCTCTTCCTGTACTGGAGGGTTGTCACAATGGATGCCAGCCTGTCCGGGTGGGGAGGCGTCCTCAGCGCAGAGTCCAGACTGCCGATTAATGTTCTGGAACTCAAAGCATTTGTCCTTGTCTGGCTCATTGGACAATTCTTCTTCAAGGATGTCTGGCACGAATGAATTTGGACAATGCCACTCTCATGGTCTGTGTCAATCACCAAGGGGGCACCAGTAGTGTCTTGGTGGCTCGGTAAGTAGCTGGCATTCTAAGGTGGGCAAACGATTCCTTCCAGCACTCTCAAATTTCTGCCATGACTCCTGTGCAGGATCAAAGCAGAAAGGATTCCATCCAGACTGACCTCGCCGGTCTTCGTACGCCGATCGGGGTACCGCTGGTCACCGATGCTCCTTGGGGGCTTCCTCTCAGGGAGAATCGGCTGTCCTAAGGACGGATCTTCCATCCTGCTTTACAGTTGCTGGCTTTACAGCTTGGCTGTTGAATGCTAGGTGCTCTAGGATGGTGGTTTGTCTGAGTCGGTGATTCCTACGCTGTTGAAAGCTAGAAAATCTACTTCTAGGAAGATCTACCATGGTACGTGGAAGACATGCATTGCGTGGTGTGAGTCTCTTGGGGTTCATCCTTGCTCCCTCTCGGTGGATCGGATCTTAACCTTCCTTTAAAGGGGGGTTGAACAGAAATTGGCTTTGAGTACCATTAAGGGCCAGGTATCAGTCCTTTTCCAACAACCTTTGGCCTCACACTCCCTGGTGCGTACTTTTCTTCAGTGTCTGACATTTGGTTCCTTCAGTGCTGACTCTGTTGCCGCCCTGGGATCTTAATGTGCTGCTTATAGCTCTACAGAAACCTTCCTTATAAAATATTCAGGAGGTTTCCCTGCTTGCACTGCCCCTGAAGGTGGCCTTTTTTGGTGGCTATCACCTCTGCGCCGCAGGGTGTCAAAATTGGCGGCGTTATCCTGTCGTTCACCTTATGTGGTGATTCACAAGGATTAGGTGGTGCTTCGCCATCTGTCCGTCATTCCTTCCTAAGGTGGTCTCTGACTGTCATTTGAATGAAGACATTGTGTTGCCTTCCCTGTGTCCCAGGTTAAACATCTGAAGGAAATTACCATGCATACCTTGGATGTGGTCTGGGCAATTAGGGCGTATCTGGCAGCTACGGAGTCTTTTAGGAAGTCAGACTCTCTCTTTTTGTGCTCATGGACAGACCTCACAAAAGGGTTCTCTGCTTCTTCTGCGACCATTACCAGATGGATCAGACATATGGTGGTTCAGGCCTATTGCATCAGGGGTCAGGTTCCTTTCCCTGTCAAGGAGCACTCTACTAGGGTGCTTAATGTCTCCTGGGCTTCATCCGTCATCAAGCGTCAGTGACGCGCGTTTGCAAAGTAACCACCTGGTCGTTGGTGCACACTTTTACAAAATTTTTATAAAATGGTTGTGTTGGCCTCTGCGGATGCTTCTTTTGGCCACAAGGTTTTGCTGGCTGCTGTTTAGAGGGCCTAGTCCTCTTTGATGGTGTATTGTTATTTTCAGGTGAGTTTTCTGCTTTTTTCCCACCCCTCAGTTTAACACTGCTTTGGGACATCCCAGTGGTTAAGAAGAACCACTGTGGGCGGCACAGTGGTGAAGTGGTTACCACTTTCACCTAGCAGCAAGAGGGTCGCTGGTTCGAATCCCACCCACGACACTACATTCCTGGAGTTTGCATGTTCTCCCTGTCCCTGCTCTGGTTTCCTCCGGGTACTCTGGTTTCCTCCCACACTCCAAAAGGGTAGGTTAATTGGATCCTGTATAAAAAAAAAAAAAAATTGGCCCTACTGTGTATGTATGTGAGTTAGGGACCTTAGATTGTAAGCTCCTTGAGGGTAAGGACTGATGTGATTGTAAGCTCCTTGAGGGTAAGGACTGATGTGAATGTATAATGTATATGTAAAGTGCTGCGTAAATTGACAGCGCTATATAAGTACCTGAAATAAAATAAAAATAAATAAGAACCAGGAGCTGTTTCTCCGTCAATGAACGAAAAAGAAAATTGGATTTTTGACGTACCGTAAAATCCATTTCTCTGATGTTCATTGATGGACACAGCACCCACCCCTCTGTGTAGTTGGCTTTCTTCTGACACTGCTTGTAACAAAACTGAGTGCCTATAGCTGAGAGTGGGAGTATACCCCCTGGGACTGCCCATAGACGTAGTCAAGCTTTTTCCTGTCTAGTGTCCTACTCCTGTAGGGAGCAGTATAACCCAATGGTTAAGAAGAATCAGGAGCTGTGTCTGTCAATGAACATTAGAGAAACCGATTTTACGGTAAGTCAAAAATTCAATTTTTTTGTCGGAGCCAGGAAAGCATTGCACCAGCAAACAGCAAATCACTGGTGACATGCTGTACTCTTGCGGACTGTCAGTGTAAACTGTTTACCCCTATGTCATATGGGCAGGAAGTTTCAACGAAACTACCAGTGCTCAACACCGCCCTGATAGATAATTGAGAATTACAAGCTGACAGCTGCAAAGGCTGTTGGTACATGTAGTTGATTAATTCACAAAACTCTTTGAATGAATGATGTTGCGTTGCTCTTTTCAAAAAGTGACAGCTGGTATGGACAACCTCTCCTCTTAGTGCTGTCACAGGGAGAGAGGGGAATCAGTGGGAACATGAGACATGTTCTACCCTAAAAACGGGTGGAGGTGGAATATGTAAAATGTAAACTCCTTTTAGTCAGGTTTCAGGCATTCCCTGCAGTTGGAGTTGAATTTGCTGTGTAAGACTCATACACTGCTAAAGGGAAAGCTAATGATGGTAATTGTCCTATCGCTACACTGAGATTATTAAGGTGGTAATAAGGAAGGCATACCTCACCATTCCTAGTCCATATGAAAAATGCAATAGACAGGCAAACCTATAATATACAGTGCCTTGCAAAAGTATTCACCTTGACTTTTTACCTATTTTGTTCATTACAATGCTTTGTTAATCTGAATTTTATGTGATGGATCAGAACACAATAGTCTAAGTTGGTGAAGTGAAATGAGAAAAATATATACATAGAACTATTTTTTAGAAATCGAAAACAGAAAATTGGCATGTGTATGTATTCACCCCCTTTGTTTTGAAGCCCATAAAAAGCTCTGGTGCAACCAATTACCTTCAGAAGTCAAATAATTAGTGAAATGATGTCCACCTGTGTGCAATCCAAGTGTTACGTGATCTGTCATTACATATGCACACCCTTTTTGGAAGGCCCCAGAGGCTGCAACATCTAAGAAAGAGGCAAGGCACCACTAACCAAACACTGCCATGAAGACCAAGGAACTCTCCAAACAAGTAAGAGACAATGTTGTTCAGAAGTACAAGTCAGGGTTAGGTTATAAAAAAAATCCAAATCTTTTATAAACCCCAGGAGCACCATCAAATCTATCATAACCAAATGGAAAGAACATGGCACAACAGCAAACCTGCCAAGAAACGGCCGCCCACCAAAACTCACGGGCCGGGCAAGGAGGGCATTATTCAGAGAGGCAGCACAGAGACCTAAGATAACCCTGGAGGAGCCACAGAGTTCCACAGACTGGAGTATCTGTACATACAGTTGTGCTCATAAGTTTACATACCATGACAGAATTTGATTTCTTGGCCATTTTTCAGAGACTATGAATGATAACACAAACACTTTTCTTTTACTCATGGTTGGTGTTTGGCTGAAGCCTTTTATTATCAATCAACTATATTTACTCTTTTTAAATCATAATTACAACAGAAACTACCCAAATGACCCTGATCAAAAGTTTACATACCCTGGTGATTTTGGCCTGATAACATGTACACAAGTTGCCACAAAGAGGTTTGAATGGCTATTAAAGGTAACCATCCTCACCTGTGATCAGTTTGCGTGTAATGTGTGTGTTTATAAAAGGTCAATGAGTTCCTGGACTCCTGACAGACCTTTGCATCTTTCATCCAGTGCTGCACTGACGTTTCTGGATTATGAGTCATGGGGAAAGCAAAAGAATTGTCAAAGGATCTGTGGGAAAAGGTAGTTGAACTGTATAAAACAGGAAAGGGATATAAAAAGATATCCAATGAATTGAGAATGCCAATCTGCAGTGTTCAAACTCTAATCAAGAATTGGAAAATGAGGGGTTCTGTTGAAACCAAACCACAGTCAGGTAGACCAGCTAAAATTTCAGCCACAACTGCAAGGAAAATTGTTCGGGATGCACAGAAAAACCCACAAATAACTTCAGGTGAAATACAGGACTCTCTGAAAACATGTGGTGTGGATGTTTCAAGATGCACAATAAGTAGGCACTTGAGGAACGATGGGCTGCATGGACCATTCGCCAGAAGAAAGCCATTACTACTTAAATGCCACAAAGTATCCCGCTTACAATACGCCAAACATCACAGCGACAAGCCTCAAACCTTCTGGCACAAAGTCATTTGGAGTGATGAGACCAAAATGTATCTTTTTGGCCACAACCATAAACGCTACATTTGGAGAGGAGTCAACAAGGCCTATGATGAAAAGTATACCATTCCTACTATGAAACATGGAGGTGGATGACTGATGTTTTGGGGATGTGTGCGCTACAAAGGCACAGGAAATCAGCCCAGAAGCTGCACATGGGACGTGCTTGGACATTCCAACATGACCATGATCTTAAAAGCAAGGCCAAGTCTACCTGTCATTGGCTACAGCAGAATAAAGTGACGGTTCTGGAGTGGCCATCTGTCTCCTGACCTCAATATCATTGAGCCACTCTGGGGAGATCTCAAACGTGCAGTTCATGAAAGACAGCCCAAAAATTTACAGGAACTGGAGGCTTTTTGCCAGGAAAAATGGGCAGCTTGACTATCTGAGAAGATGAAGAGCCTCATCCACAAATACCACAAAAGGCTTCAATCTGTCATTGATGTTAAAGGGGGCAATACGCGGTACTAAGAATTGGGGTATGTAAACTGTAGGACGACAATAAGCCGTACGCTCCATAGAGTTGGGCTTTATGGCAGAGTGGCCAGAAGAAAGCCATTACTTTCTGCAAAAAACAAAATGGCAAATTTTGAGTTTGCGAAAAGGCACTTGGGAGACTCCCAAAATGTATGGAGGAAGGTGTTCTGATCTGATGAGACTAAATGTAACTTTTCGTCCATCAAAGAAAACGCTATGTCTGTCGCCATACCAACAAATCACATCATCCAAAGAACACCATCCCCACAGTGAAACATGGTGGTGGCAGCATCATGCTGTGGGGATGTTTTTCAGCAGTCAGGACTGGGAAACTGGTCAGAGTTGAGGGAAAGATGGATGGTGCTAAATACAGGGATATTCTTGAGCAAAACCTGTACCACTCTGTGCGTGATTTGAGGCTAGGACGGAGGTTCACCTTCCAGCAGGACAATGACCTCAAACACACTGCTAAAGCAACACTGTACAGGTAACTATGAGGGATGATATTAATAATGGAGCTATGGACGAGGCAGAATCCCTGTGGGTAGAACTTAAAAGGGAAGGCACTATAGGAAAGGTAATATTGGGCGTATGCTATAGGCCCCCCAACCAGAGGGAGGAGGGGGAGGCGGACCTCCTTTTACAGATAGGATTGGCGGCAAGGATGGGAATGTCATTATAATGGGGGACTTTAATTATCCAGATATAGACTGGGCAGAAGGAACCGCGCATTCAGCCAAGGTCTCGGCAGTTCTTAAATGTTTTGCAGGACAATTTCATGGGTTAGATGGTGAACGCACCGACAAGAAACAATGCGATGCTTGTACTACTGATTACCAACAATACAGACCTGCTCACGCATATAAAAAAATACGGGGCAACTTGGGAAACAGTGACCATAGGTCAATAAGTTTCAGTATTAATTACAGTAATAGGAAACACAAGGGTAATATAAGGACACTAAAATTCAAAAGAGCGAATTTCCCAAAACTGCGCACTCTGCTAGAAAATATCAAATGGGATAGAACCCTGGGAACAAAGAACACGGAGGAAAAATGGGAGTGCTTCAAGAGCATAATTGACAAAGGGATTGGCCAGTGCATTTCAAAGGGAAATAAATTTAAAAGGGCAAAACTAAACTCCGACATAAAAATGCATATTAATACTAAAGAAAAGGCCTTCAAAAAATACAAGGCTGAGGGGTCATTGGCAGCATTCAAGCATTACAAAGAGTGTAATAAGAAATGTAAAGACTAAATCAAGGCGAGTAAAATAGAACACGAGAGACCTATAGCGGAAGAGAGCAAAAAGAACCCCAAGAAATTCTTTAAGTATATAAACAGTAAGAAAGCGAGGCCAGAACACATTGGCCCCATAAAAGACGAAGGAAATTTGGCCACAGAGGATAGAGAAAAGGCGGAAGTGTTAAATAATTTCTTCTCTTCAGTCTTCACAAAAGAATCGGGGGGGGGGGGCTACACTAACCCAGCTTGTAATGCTAAAATAAATAATACACCTCAGGAAGTACCGCCATGGCTAACAGAAGATAGACTTACAACTAAACTAGAGAAACTTAACATAAATAAATCACGGGGACCGGATGGCTTGCACCCGAGGGTTCTTAAAGAGCTCAGCCAGGTGATTGCCAGACCATTATTCTTGATCTTTAAGGATAGTCTACAGACGGGAATGGTGCCAGCTGATTGGAAAAAAGCCAACGTGGTACCAATATTTAAAAAAGGGCCGAGATATATCCCGGTTAACTATAGGCCGGTCAGCCTAACATCAGTAGTCTGCAAGATTTTGGAGGGGATGTTAAGGAACCACATACAAGACTTTTTAGTAATGAAAATGGTATTAGTAGTAATCGGCATGGATTCATGAAAAATCGTTCTTGCCAAACCAATCTATTAACCTTCTATGATGAAGTGAGCTGCCGCCTAGATAAAGGTAAGCCTGTGGATGTGGTGTATCTGGACTCTGCAAAGGCCTTTGTACAGTAAGCGTTTGTGGGGAACGGTGTAAAACTAAGGAAAAGAAGGTATGGACCATAGGGTCAGTACCTGGATAGAGAACTGGCTCCAGGGGAGAGTCCAGAGGGTGGTGATAAATGGGGAGTACTCGGATTGGGCGGGTGTGGAAAGTGGAGTCCCCCAAGGTTCTGTCCTGGGACCAATCCTGTTTAATTTATTCATAAATGATCTAGAGTAGGGAATATCTAGTACAATCTCAGTATTTGCGGATGATGCTAAACTAAGCATGCCAATATCTTCTATGCAGGATGTGGAAACCTTACAAGCGGACCTGAACAAAATAATCGGGTGGGCAACTACATGGCAGATGAGGTTTAATGTTGAAAAATGTAAAGTATTGCACTTGGGCGTCAGAAACACAAAAGCAAGCTACTCATTAGGGGGGAAACCTCTGGGTGAATCTAAGATGGAAAAGGACCTGGGGGTACTGGTGGACAACAGGCTTGGCAGTGGCATGCAATGCCAAGCTGCTGCAAGCAAAGCCAACAGAATACTGGCATGTATAAAAAAGGGGATTTACTCCAGAAATGGAGATTATTCTCCCACTCTACAAGACTGTGGTCCGGCCACATCTGGAGTATGCTGTCCAGTTCTGGGCACCGGTCCTCAGGAAGGATGTGCTGGAACTGGAGAGAGTCCAGAGAAGGGCAACAAAAATAATTAGGGGAATGGAGGGCATTGGCTATGTGGAAAGACTGCAAGCACTGAACTTCTTTTCCCTGGAGAAGAGACGATTACTGTACTGTACTGGCGACCCTAGCATAAGGAACAAACTTTTAGAGAAAGGGAATACAATAAGTCATGTGGCCACTCACTAAAACTAGAGGAAAAAGGGTTTACCTTAAAATACGTAAGGGGTTCTTCACTGTTAGAGCAGTAAGGATGTGGAATTCTCTTCCACAAGCAGTTGTATCAGCAGGGAGCATCGATAGTTTCAAAAAACTATTAGATGGGCACCTTAAAGACCACAACATACAGGGGTATTCAATGTACGGTTAACAGCAAACACACACATCATAGGTTGAACTGGATGGACTGATGTCTTTTTTCAACCTCACAAACTATGTGTAACTTGAGTGGTTTAAGGGGAAACCTGAATATGTGTTGGAATGGCCTAGTCAAAGCCCAGACCTCAATCCAATACAAAATCTGTGGTCAGACTTAAAGATTGCTGTTCACAAGGGCAAACCATCCAACTTGAAGGAGCTGGAGCAGTTTTGCAAGGAGGAATGGGCAAAAATCCCAGTGGTAAGATGTGGCAGGCAAGCTCATAGACTTATCCAAAGCGACTTGGAGCTGTGATTGCCGCAAAAGGTGGCTCTACAAAGTATTGACTTTAAGTTATGCACATTGACTTTTTCCGTTATTTTGTCCTATTTGTCATTTGCTTCACAATAAAAAGAAAAAAAAACATCTTCAAAGTTGTGGGCACGTTCTGTAAATTAAATGATGCAAATCCTCAAACAATTCATGTTAATTCCAGGTTGTGAGGCAACAAAAAACAGAAAATGCCAAGGGGGGGGGGGGGTGAATACCTTTGCAAAGCACTGTAATATACAGTGTCTTGAAAAAGTACTTCTACCCCTTGAAATTTCCCACATTTTGTCATGTTACAACCACAAACGTTAATATATTTTGTTGGGATTTTATGTGATAGACCAACACAAAGTGGCACATAATTATTAAGTGGAAGAAAAAGGATAAATGGTTTTCAAAATGTATTGCAAATATCTGAAAAGTGTGGTGTACATTTGTATTCAGCCCCCTTTTACTCTGATTCCCCTAACTAAAATCTAGTGGAACCAATTGCCTTCAGAAGTCGCCTAATTGGTAAATGGAGTCCACCTGTGTGTAATTTTAATCTTGGTATAAATACAGCTGTTCTGTGAAGCCCTCAGAGGTTTGTTAGAGTACCTTAGTGAACAAATAGCATCAAAGGAACACACCAGTCAGGTGTCCAGCATCAGTGCCTGGCCTCACAAACGCACTTCTGGAAGAATTTGTCAAGCATTACCATAGATGCACTCCTAAACCTTGTGGACAGCCTTCCCACAGTGGTTATAGCTGCAAAGGGTGGGCAAACTCAATATTGAACCTTACAGACTAAGACGCCATTAACTTTCATGTAAAGGCATGCGTCCCAATACTTATGGTAATATAGTGTATGTAGATTGGGCTACCAAAAGAACTTCTTGGTTGTAGGCACTCTGTTCTGAAGTAGATTTATTCATTATAAGTAGACACTTCCTTGATGATCCAGTATTAAATAATGGTGCTTTAAGACCATGTGCAACACATCTAAGTTCCATTAAAGAGTAACTCCACTTTTGTGGGGATAAAATGTGACCAATTAAAAAAATAACATACACAATTGCTACACAAGCGAAGAGGAAAAGATCTTTTACTCCTATAAATATGACATCCACTTAAAGCTCATACATTTGGGGATCCTAGTATCCATCTTAATGTTCCAGTATACTTCTTGTTTACTCAGAAGAGAAACTATTGCCTCCTCCTAATGAAGTAATTTACCCTCTATATATGTTCTACTCCTAATGGGATTCGTTCCCCCCCCGGTGAATATCTACAAAATTTCTCATTACATTTGTGTTTTGTTTGTTTGAATATTATAATGGTGATCTCTTAAGACGATCCCGTTAACATGACATGGTTCTTCCCACATACTGTTTGCAACAGTGTATGCAGAAGATGATGTACACAACATATTTAAGTTGAAAATTCACGAACTGTTTAATTTCAACAGAATAACCATTTGTGTATGACCTGACGTCATTCCGTATGTTGCACGCACGCGTTATGCCTTCTAACACCACCTCCCACGCCTGCGTGGCCCGTACGTGACGCCATTTCACAGCACGCGCTGCACTTAAGACCGCCTCACATAGCCTTGTGTTACAGCCAGCTGCAGTGCGGTTGGGTCATGCTGCCAGCCATCCACTCAGCCACCCACCACAACAGGGTGCCAACCCAGCGAGCGAGTAAGCAACCAGCTACCCAGATTAAACCAAGCCAGCCACCCGCCAACGTGACCAGTGTTCCAGCAAGCCAGCTAGCCGCCACAACAGGCCAGGGTGAGTGAGTGACACCAAGCCAGCCTGCCACACAACAGGATGACCCCAAGCCAGCCCCCCCCACTACAGTGTTCCAGCAAGCCAGCCACCCACCCACCACAGTGTTCCTGCAAGCCAGTTACCCACCACAGTGTTCCTGCAAGCCAGCCACCCACCACAGTGTTCTAGTAAGCCAGCCACCCATAACAGGGTGACACCAATCCAATCACCCACCACAGTGTTCCAGCAAGCCAGCCACCCATAACAGGGTGACACCAAGCAAGCCAACATGCACCACAGAGACTGTTCCTGAAAGCCAGCCACACATAACAGGGTGACACCAATCCAGCCACTGCAAGCCAGCCATCCATAACAGGGTGACACCAATCCAGCCACCCACCACAGTGTTCCAGCAAGCCAGCCACCCATAACATGGTGACACCAAGCAAGCCAACCAGGCACCACACTGTTCCTGAAAGCCAGCTACCCATAACAGGGTAACACCAACCCAGCCAGCCACCACGGTGTTCCTGCAAGCCAGCCACCCATAACAGGGTGACACCAAACCAGCCACCCACCACAGTGTTCCTGCAAGCCAGCCAGCCACAACAGGGTGACACTAAGCAAGCCAACCAGGCACCACATACTGTTCCTGAAAGCCAGCCACCCATAACAGGGTGACACTAAGCAAGCCAACCAGGCACCACAGGCTGTTCTTGAAAGCCAGCCTCCCACTACAGTGTTCCTGCAAGCCAGCCACCCATAACAGGGTGACCCCAATCCAGCCAGCCACCACAGTGTTCCTGCAAGCCAGCCACCCATAACCGGGTGAAACCAAGCAAGCCAGCCACCCAGAACAGGGTGACACCAAGCAAGCCAACCAGGCACCACAGACTGTTCCTGGAAGCCAGCCACCAATAAAAAGGTGACGCCAGTCACCAAGCCAGCCAGCCACCACAGTGTTCCTGCAAGCCAGCCTCCCATAACAGGGTGACGCCAAACCAGTCAGCCACCACAGTGTTCCTGCAAGCCAGCCACCCATAACAGGTTGGTCAGCATGGACTTCTTATCCATGGCCCTTTTTTTAGGACTACCTTCCAGTATTTTGTACAACAGTGAACTCTGATACCGACTTCCTACTACCAAATGCTTGACATTTTGCATTTAAAAAGAAAAAATTAAAACCTTCAAGCCAATATTCTAAACCAGTGTCTGTTGAGCTCACGACAGTGTTTGTTGAGCTTATACCCCCATCATTTACGCCTTAGACTCGAGATAATCACGTTCTTTGGGTTTTTCTCCTTAGCTATATTGCTGACTGAAGAGACCTTCTCATGTGTGTTGCTGCTATTAACGTTTTTAAATTTGAAGGCAGGAGACAATGTCCGCTGCAAGGAAAATGTGGCATTTTCAGCAGAAAAAGATGTTACCCAGAGCATTTGGTATTGATGCAATTTTTTGGAGTATCCCATGTAAAGCATTCTGTGCAGCATATTGTACAACATTATTTATTTTTTTAATAATTTCTCTCTATGCCACTAGATGGGGAGTTTGCTCTGTGTGTGGAATAGACTTTCAACAAAACCTTTGTGTCAATGTACATAACACTGTTATATTATTTGACTCTAAAGTAGAACTATTTATTTATTTTTTTTTTTTCAAAAGCTTTTTCTGTAGTGTTCTAGATTTCTCTATATACGTTATTTTTTCTCTTGGCTGCTATATTTGAGGGGGTTTAACATATTCAATCTAGGCACCAAGAATCATGTGTTGTCTGTGCCCATCTACTTTAAAAACTTATCATGAGAGAAACGCAGGAGGTTTTGTTGGTTTATTTTTTATTTTTTTGAAAATGCAGGTTTCCTGGCTGTTATACACGCTTTGACTTCAGTGTTATCGGATTTTTTTTTTTTGCATACAGTTTATTTAGCGCATATAGCTAATTTCAGTGTAAAGAGTGCTGAATATAGTTCTCTTTTTAATGCATTATGTTCTTCCTTTTTTAATTTTTATTTTTTTATTTTTTTTTTAGGGAACTTGGTAATTTTGAAGCCGCCATGGAGAACTTCCAAAAAGCCTTGATGCTGAATCAGAATCATGTACAGACACTTCAGCTAAGAGGCATAATGCTTTACCATCATGGCAGTCTACAAGAAGCTTTAACAAACTTTAAGGTGTGTTTTAACACTAAACCTGTATATAGGATATTTGTTCCTATAGATGACAATGAGTCTTTGGCCTATTTTGTAGGATGCATAGTACAGGGATGCTGGCCATTATTCTCTTTTGACTTCAATAGTCAGCATGTTAAATAAGCTTGCTACAGAATTTGACTGCAAAGTTTCAAAATGGCCAATATACATCATATGCATACAGCAATATAGGAGCAGTTTCCTGGTGTTTCTGTAGATCATCTTCAATCCCGTATACGTTAAATACTAAGCATATACTTGTGTTGTGAAAGTTCCAAAGACATGCAAGCTCACGTGCCCAACACTCCTAGCACCAAAATAGTTACTGAGTTTAACTATCAAAGGACTTTATAAAAAGTAGGGCGGAGGGTGAGGGGAACTACAGACCATAACCTGGGTTGCTTGTGTCAACCAATAAGAGGGCTTATAATAGAAATTGGGACAATATTTCTAACCTGACTAATTGATGGATTCTTTGCCCTGAAAACAGCAGGCCAGCAGACAAGATTTCAAATGGGCATATACAAGAAACCCTAAGATTTTAACACTTATTCGTTTGGAGGAGTGAAGAGAACACAATCATTCAGTGAACTTACTGGCTCCAGTGAGGCAGGTCACAATTAAGGCAACCCTCCACTGGGTACCCAGAGCATGCAAGCAGACAAGGACTATAGACTTTAGATTGTTGCCCAGTCAAGCTTGAAATGTTGTCTATGATTACTTGAAGATTGAAGTATTCATAAAACGCATAGCAATTGTTGCTTGATGTGGAAAAATTCAAACAGATCTAACTTTGTAATATGCATAGGTACTTTTCTCTCTGGAGAGTCTTCTGGGAGTACAAAAGCTTTGGACATTGGCTTGTTAAAGTACATTTGATGTTACAGGGATTGTGTTGATATAGTGCATGTTGTTTCTTAGTTTGTTCAGTTATTGTCATTGTCCCTTTCTGTAGCGATGTTTGCAGCTGGAACCCTATAATGAAGTCTGCCAATACATGAAAGGACTCAGCCATGTCTCTATGGGGCATTTCTATGAAGGAATTAAAGCTCAGACGAAAGTAATGTTAAATGATCCACTACCCGGTCAGAAGGCAAGCCAGGAGTATTTAAAGGTTAAATACTTAAGAGGTAAATGTGTGTTATGCATTGAGTGTCCTGCTTTATTACAAGCTAACACCACTTTTCCTAATCACTTATAAACTGTAAATATGTAAAGCTTAAAGCCCACATCCAGGAAACTTGAAAATTAGTTGCTCGTTTAGGTCTAATGGATTTGTTAAAGTAGATTTTCTTATCCAATCGTCTACACTGATAGACTGATCCTCGCTGCATCGTCTCTCCTATTACCTGATGTCATCAAGACCAGTACAGGGTCCATAGCCCTGCATTGGGCATAATGACACTTGACCACAGTCCACCACCAGAGCATGGGGCATTGCCATATGCCGGGAGAGAAGGATCAGGTAAATAAAACTGCTTTTACTCTCCCCCAAACTAAACAAGCAATAAACTCCTGCAGTGAGGGTGCAGCTCCAATACAAGAGATTATTTAAGGGTTTCACAGTGTTGGGCTTTAAAGTAGACCTGTGCTTTACTCATGCAGAACATGTTCACCTTTCTTTTACTTCATACAACTCCATTGCTGAGAGTGAAGAAAACCTATCGTTCTTTTTGGTATGGAGGCGCATATAACGCGATCAGTGTAATAGCACTGGATCAATCACCAAACACCAGTGCCTTCACGTGGGGAGAGTCCATAGCTGTTTATACACTTTGACATGAGTGGCTCTACCAGGGGCGGACTGGAAGGGGGTCTGCTGCCCAGTACAGAATTCACTCACCTGATGTTGACCCAGAGGCTATCTGGGCCAGGGATACGTAGGTGGGAAGGAGGGGATCAGGGGCCGGCGATGCATAGGTGGGAGGAGGGACCCAGCGCTGGGTTTCTTTCTATGGTGTCCTGTGAGTGGGGGCGTGTCGGCGTCGCATACTGACGTGATGTCGACTTGCACCGCCTCCACAGGCTGCAGGTAATGGACGGTCCTCACCGCACCCGAGACGAGTTCCTGCTTGTTGATGGGATTGGATGCCTTGCAAAGGAGTTCCCTTCTCCCCTCTTCAGATGCCCTGTTTCTTGTGAGTAGTTTTTGTGTCATATTTATATAGCCTCTATTTGAAATCCAGCTCCACTCAGTCATTTCTCCTCTGAGGAATAATGTGTACATTTGCATTATCGCACAACATTTTCATAAAATATATGAAAAATATATGATTCATATATTTTTATAAACATTAATGCAAATGTACACGTTATTCCTCAGAGGAGAGACCATTGAGTGGAGCTAGATTTCAAATGGAGGCTTTGTCGTTGAGCCATACACTTATATAAAAATACAAGATTAGGCGCAGCATGGCTTATAAGTGTAATAAGACCCATCTTTATAATGCACCATTTTATTCATTTTATTAAAACTACATCAGTTACCGTATATACTCGAGTATAAGCCGACCCGAGTATAAGCCGAGACCCCTACTTTTACCACAAAAAGATGGGAAAAATCATTGACTCGAGTATAAGCCTAGGGTGAGAATGCAGGGCGGCGGGCATGGTGCAGGAGAATGCAGGGTGACTGGCATGGTGCAGGAGAATGCAGGGTGACTGGCATGGTGCAGGAGAATGCAGGGTGACTGGCATGGTGCAGGAGAATGCAGGGTACTGGCATGGTGCAGGAGAATGCAGGGTGACTGGCATGGTGCAGGAGAATGCAGGGTGACTGGCATGGTGCAGGAGAATGCAGGGTGACTGGCATGGTGCAGGAGAATGCAGGGTGACTGGCATGGTGCAGGAGAATGCAGGGTACTGGCATGGTGCAGGAGAATGCAGGGTACTGGCATGGTGCAGGAGAATGCAGGGTACTGGCATGGTGCAGGAGAATGCAGGGTACTGGCATGGTGCAGGAGAATGCAGGGTACTGGCATGGTGCAGGAGAATGCAGGGTACTGGCATGGTACAGGAGAATGCAGGGTACTGGCATGGTGCAGGAGAATGCAGGGTACTGGCATGGTGCAGGAGAATGCAGGGTGACTGGCATGGTGCAGGAGAATGCAGGGTGACTGGCATGGTACAGGAGAATGCAGGGTGACTGGCATGGTGCAGGAGATTGCAGGGTACTGGCATGGTGCAGGAGATTGCAGGGTACTGGCATGGTACTAGAGGATCCGGGGTTGTGGGCATACTACAGGAGATGCAGTGCTGTGGGCATGGTACATGTGGACCATGCCCGCAGCACTGCATCCCTCGTAGTGTGCCCGCAGCCCATGGCAGGTAGTGAAGCTGTTTCACTTACCTGTTCCAGAGGCGCCTTCATTTTAAAAATGGCGCCGCCCAGCGCCGACACGTCATTGCGCACGCGCCGCCGCCGCTCGAATACTTTCGGCTATTCCCGGCCTCTCCCGAGCGGCGCCGGGAATAGCCGAAATAACACGAGCGGCGGCGGCGCGTGCGCGGTAACATGTATGCGACGGGCGGCGCCATTTTTAAACCTTAAACCCGTCGGAGAGGACATTTTTTTCCTTGACTCGAGTATAAGCCGAGGGGGACGTTTTCAGCACAAAAAAATGTGCTGAAAAACTCGGCTTATACTCGAGTATATACGGTAACTACTTCTGGACCAGAAGGTTTTCCCCTTTAATGACCAGGCCATATTTTGCGATTCGGCACTGCATTAATTTAACGGACAATTGCGCGGTCATGTGACGCTGTACCCAAATAAAATTGATGTCCTTTTTTTCCCCCACAAATAGAGGTTTATTTTGGTGGTATTTGATCACCTGTGCGATTTTTTTTTTTTTTTTTTTTTTTTTTTTTTTTTTTTGTGCTATAAACAAAAAAAGCGACAATTCTGAAAAAAAACTATATTTTTCACGTTCTGCTATATAACATTCTCAAAAAATAAAATTAAAAATCAAAACTTTAACATTTTAGGCCAATTTGTTTTCTGCTACATATTTTTGGTAAATAAAATTGCAATAAGCGTATTTTGATTGGTTTGCGCAAAAGTTATAGCTTCTACAATATAGGGGAAAGATTTGTCATTTTTATTGTTTTTGGTTTTTTTTACTAGTAATGGCAGCGATCTGCGATTTTTTTTTTTTTTTTTTTTTTTTTTTTTTTTATTTGGGACTGCGACATTGCGGCGGACAGATCGGACCCCTAACTGATATTTTTTACACTTTTGGGGTACCAGTGACATTACTACAGTAATCAGTGCTAAAAATATGCACTGTTACTGTAATAATGGCGCTGGCAGGGAAGGGGTGAACATTGTGGGTGATCAAGGGGTTCAATGTGAGCCTAGGGGAGTGATTCTAACTTTGTGGAGGGCGTGGCTTGTGAAATGATCATAGAGACCTGTGATCCTACATAAGGAACGAAGGTATACAATAATGGTATCAAATCTTTTGCAAGTATTCATAGGCTCTGGGATAGAGGCTTGTACCTTCAGGTGATAGAACAGTGGCATACTTGCATGTGTCCTATATTGTATACTCCAAGGTAGAGAATTTACAGATCAGTGCACAACTCCTCTTTATGATGTACTCTCCCTTTTATGAATAGGTCTCTCTTTGGTTCTGTCTTTGATGCTATTGCTTCCGAGGCCTCTAGTGCTTGAAATGTAGCCTGTCTAAACGCAGGGCATGTGCTAGGTTTGGGGTGGAGGAACTCCAGTTTTTATCTACTACTTGAGTAAAACCCTGTAAGGCTTTTCCTTCTCCTTTATGGTTTTGCTACAATTGAGCCCCAGTTGTTGCTTGTTGGGCTCTATGTTATATAGTATTCTTTTAAGTAGTATTCTTTTAAGTTTGTCCTTTCCCCACCCCTCAGTGGTTACTGCTTTTGGATGTCCCATCCGTCTATGATTTAAAGCAGCAGCTACGTCCGTCGGTGGACGAAAGCGAAAATGGGATTTTTTTACTTACCGTAAAATCTATTTCTCGGAGTCCACTGACGGATGTAGCTCCCACCCCTCTTTTCTCTGAAGAGTTGGGTTTTGGTTATTATTTACTGCTTGCAACTAAACTGAAGATGCAAGGTGAGGCTAGGGGTAATAACCCAGGGACCCTGCCCCCCTGGGCATGTCAATGCCTTGGGCTCTACCTGGTCACTCCTAGTGGGAGTGGCTTATTACTCATCCGTCTATGATTTAAAGCAGCAGCTACGCAAGACTCAGAGAAATGGATTTTACGGGAAAGTAAAAAATCCCATTTATCCTAAGGACTCCCCTAATGCAGTGGTCCTCAACCCTGGCCTACAGGGCCCACTAACAGGCCAGGTTTGCAAGATAACTGAAATACATCCCAGGTGATATAATTTGCTGCTCAGTGATTGCAGTACTCTAGTCTGCATCTCCCCAAGGTAATACTTAAAATCTGCCCTGTTAGTGGGCCCTGAGGACCGGAGTTGAGGACCACTGCCCTAATGGACATAAAGGTACCTCGGAATGCGGTTTTAAAGGCTTCCCATTCTCTAGCCGGAGTAACTGCGTTAGAGTTTAGTTTCCAGTATTGCGCCACTCCCTGTAAGCAAGTGTTGTAAACCGTTTGATCCTCCAGCAAATGTGAATTTAGATGCCATAAAGGTGGAATACGGAAGGAAAGGATATCCAATTCCAACAGTAATGGTGCATGGTTAGATATGCCACGGGGCAATATAGAGGCACTAGAAATGAGGGGGAGAATGATAGGAGTAGCGAATGCATAATCTCTATGGGACATCACGCGGAAGCTATCTGAATGGCAAGTAAACTGCCTAACTTCTGGATGCTTCCACACCTCTATGAATTGATACACCTGTATCCAATTTAAAAAGCCCTGAAAAGATTTTCCTTCACCCCGCAAACGGTCCCGGGAAGGATCCACCACTGTGTTAAAATCGCCAGTGTCCCTTAGGAAGATCTAGATTGAGGTAAGTTTTGTCAAAAGTTCAGTAGAGAAAGGGGGAGGCATATATAGAGTTACTAAATATAAAACGCTTTGTCCAATCTGAATGGATTTGAGGACAAAACGGCCTTCTGGGTCTGTTCTGACATGGATGATTTCAGCTGATATAGACTTGGCCAGAAGTATGGAGACTCCTCTGGAGTAGAAGGTATGTGAGGCATGGAAAGATCATGCTATCCAAGCCTTTCTGAGTGCCAGAGTTTTGGGGGGTACTTAATGTGTTTCCTGTAAACATATATTATATGCGGTTTGTATTTTTTGAGGAAGGAGGACACAAGGGACCATTTTCGTGGCGAGTTCAAACCCCGGACCTTCCACAAAAGAATCTTAAGACTATCAGCCATTACAGTATGAGAAAAAAGTTAATATGGTCATCCTTCACAGTCCTCCACATAATTAATAGTGCTGCTGCCTGCAGTTCCATGGGGGGCCAGACCAAATGATTTTGTGGGCCGCACGTTCCCCACCCCTGCTGTAAGGGGACCAGTTTATCTTCCACTCAAGCAGCAGATCTCAGTGTCTGAAGTTCTGGCTCATCTGCTTCACCTTATTTATGAAAAGTGACTTTCTACTTTTACAAGTGGGAGTTTGTTTTGTCTGTTCTGTTGGGATTCCTTACAGGCTTATCTCCCAATAATTTTGGATGCAGAGGCTTTTTCTTATAGCTCAGATCTTTAACCTTATGATCAGTAATCTTTATTCAGCTGTCCTTTCTGCTATTACACCACTTGTGCTTTTTTCTATGACTGTTTTCGCTGTACTCTAGGATCCCTGATTTCTACCCTGGGTATCTTGAGTGGTGCTCCTTTCAATGCTTGACTCTTTTTAATCCATTTTCATCTCTATGGGGACTTTGTTACTTGTTAGGTTGATTGGGTTCAGCTTCCACTACTCCCTTGCATTTTTGCAAGTCTAACTCTTCATTGTACTGAGTTAATTTTTACACCCTACCAACAGCGCCAACTTATATGTCAACCATAGTTCGCCTTTTTTTTTCCCCCAGACTCTTTACTGAAAATAGCACATACCGTTTTTATAGTGAATAATCACACGGTCCCTGAGAACTCCAAGAATAGCAGGTCCTTTCCCTTTTTACCTCCTCCAAATTGTAGTATTGTAGGAGAAACTCTTTCACGCAGTCTAATGCCCCGTACACACGTGCAGATTATCTGAAGACTTTTGTCTGTAGACTTACCAAAACCATATAATATGAGGTCAAGCCTAAACACTTTCAATTTGTATGCAATCCGGCAGGCCCTTGCACTACATAGAAAAGGTAAATCTGAAGACAAAAGTCTTCAGATAATCTGCACGTGTGTACGGGGCATAACTTCTTGTGTTGTCTTTCAGTACTTTCCAGGTTCCTCCTTTTGAAAATGTGGAATTTTAAGCAATAACGAATACCAGTCCCCCTTACCAATGAATCCCACTATTTGGTGGAATCTAGTTGGGGCAGAAACGATCACTTTCTCTGCTTTAGAGTTGATTTAATTCCTTATTCCTTGATTCTAGTTCATTGTAACAGTTTTCCCAAGTTCAAGGGATCTCACTGTCATTTTTGTTCTTTCCAAGACTTCATCTGCAGGCTGCAAGATCTTCACATACAGAAACATTTGAGCACTCTTCCTCTAACTGACTGGATGACTAACTCCCTGCTCTAAACTGTAACGTGTTCCTTCATAGTCTATATTATTTTCTTTCTAGACTTGAGCATTTTTTCCAGAGGACAGAATCTGATGTTCCTCCCATCTTTTATACATCTTGTACTTCCCTGTGAGCAGATAGGATATTCTATTACCTGGCTGCAGGGTTCCCTTCACTAAGGTAGTGTAAGTCTGGAGGTCTCCATGGGACCTACCTGCTGGAATCTACATCCCTACCTTCTGTTACGCTAATTGTTCCTAGTGCTAGTACATTCTTTCCTACTTTTAACTTTTATGGGAACAGTTTTGCCCCTTAATTGGCTCAGTTTCATGATTCTTGAAATCATGTATTTGATGACTGCTCATGCAGGCTATGCAGTTGTTTCCACATCCTTGGCACACCTTTTGAGTTAGGTCTCCTATGTATATCTCCTGAGCGATTACTTCTCTATCAGATACATCCTTCATTTTCTGGACCCCTCCTCTCCCTGAACTCAAGGGTCAACTAGTTAGTCTTTTTGTATAGACGTACCATATTTATCCAATCTTCTTTCTCTGACGTCTAGGGTTAGGGGGCTCCACTTATGCCTTCACCTGTTACCTGGTTGAACGTATTTGAACATACCTTGCCTCTTAATTTTTCCTTGCAGTCAAAGAACAGGTATCCTAGTCTTTGGCCTTTTCCCCAGTATACATTATTTTTGTTGACCACCTATGCTGTTATGCAATGGTTTTTCCCCTGTTCAGGTAGTTTTGTTGTTCCACCTCTTTTTCTTGTCATACACGAGTGGTTGTTCCCTACATTTTAAACTGCAAGTTCGTCATTCTTTTAGGTAGCAGTTTCCCCTTTAGTGGTTTTAACTTGTCCTTGTTAAACCAGCCTAAACCACCAGGTAAACCTTGGTGTCCTTTCTTTGTGGCAATTTTCACATTAGATTTAGTCCTTTATCCAGCCTTTGTTCAGAAATTTGCTCCTTCACCTCCTGTTGCGTTGCCAACCCCTCAGTTGGACTGCTTTTGAACATACCATGCCATTTGTCAAAGCTCCTAAAGATGGTAGTATTACTATTATACCGGATTTATATATCGCAAACAGTTTGCGCAGAGCTTTACAACATGAGGACAGACAATACAGTTACAATACAAGTCAATACAGGAGGAATCAGGGCCCTGCTCGTAAAAGCTTACATAGTTACATAGTTGGTCAGGTTAAAAAAAAGTCCATCTGGCTCAACCAATAAAAAACAAAAAAATAAAATAAAACCCAATCAAACAATCCCATATACACAATCCTATACCCACAGTTGAAAGGCGGAAAAACCCCAGCAAAGCATGATCCAATTTACTACAACAGGGGAAAAAATTCCTTCCTGATCCCCGAGAAGCAATCGGATATTCCCTGGATCATCTTTACTTTTAAATATTAGTACTCATTTATATTATGTACACCTAGGAAAGAATCCAGGCCTTTTTTAAAGCAGTCTAGTGAGCTGGCCAGAGCCACCTCTGGAGGGAGTCTATTCCACATTTTCACAGCTCTTACAGTGAAGAAACCTTTCCGTATTTGGAGACGAAAACTCTTTTCCTCTAGACGTAAAGCGTGCCCCCTTGTCCTCTGTGTTGATCTTAAAGTGAATAACTCAACACCAAGTTCATTATATGGTCCCCTTATGTATTTATACATGTTGATCATATCCCCCCTTAAACTCCTCTTCTCAAGAGAGAATAAATTCAGTTCCTCCAATCTTTCCTCATAGCTGAGCTCCTCCATGCCTCTTATCGGTTTGGTTGTCCTTCTCTGCATTTTCTCCAGTTCCCCGTTATCCTTTCTCTATTGTTCATTGACAGATACAGCTCCAAATAATTCTTGACCATTGGGTTATGCTGCCCCCTAGTAGAGTAGAACACCAGGCAGGAAAAAGCTTTACCACTTCTATGGGGCGGTCCCTGCAGGCATACACCCACACACTCTGCTATAGCCCTCAGTTTGTTTCTGCCTAGTTTAGGAGTAGGACCTAGTTCCCTGCTGGGACTTTGTTTTTTTTTTTGGGGAACCTTTTTGTAAGACTTTATTTTTTAGTTTGTTATGTTCCTGAGCGAACTATAAGCAACAGCCGGCTGGGTTTCGGACTGGATATTCCAGATCCTTAAGGTCTCCCAGCCCGGCCAGCGAGTGTGCGCAGGTTATAGTCCAGCACTAGGCCTCGCCACGACAGAGCCTGTTGGCCCCTCCCTTGGAAAGTCGGACCCTTGGGTATTCCCCGGTTCTCCTGGCCTCTCAGTGATACCAGGCCCCACCTTAGGCTTTCCCCCACCCCACAAGCAGATTGCTACCTCAGGGGGGGCGCATGAATTGTGGCTTCTGCGGGGGCTTATCTTGGTAGGGGCCCCTCCTGGCGACCTCCCCCCGCCCCAATGCCACTGTCTGATGACCCCCCTAGTCCTGGAGACTGCCTGGTGCGCCGTGGGGGCCCCCATTTTGCTGTCGTTTTATTTCTACAAACAACCAATTTTCCCATTGAGTTGCATGAGCCATGTTTTGGTAGTTCCCCCATAGGAATACATGGGACGGCCATTTTCCTAGAGTCCGCAATCGCTGGACAGCAGGGAGAAGCCAGGGTAATGCTAGCACATGACCCAGGTATTTCCTGTTCCTGTGTCAGATTGTTTTTTTCTCTCTGCACAGAATGTTCCTGCATCCCTTCAGATCATTTTGGTGGTAGGTTACTGGGGTCCTTGTAGTAATGCTCACTCAGCCTGCTGCAGGCTGTGCTAGGCTGGGACTTGTGATGCAGTGGTGCGGATCTCTTTTTTTTTTTTTTTTTTTTTTTGCAGTTCTTTAAAAGTGACACTGCCTTTTTTTTGTATTAAGTAAATATGGAGTCCCAGGACCATATTTCACCCACAGACCCCGTCAGTGTGGTTGCAGGACCCTCTGGGTCACAGCCCCTGTCTGCATTTACAGCAGTTTTGGAAAACCTGGTATTAAAAGTGGATTTAGTTTTAAAAAATGCCACTAGTAGAAATCGCTCTATGCCTTCCCCTGCTTATCTAGTTTCCTCGGATTCTGAGGTAGATATGGCCGCCTCCCTGGTTCTGCGTCTTCACATTCTGATGATGAGGAAGATGTATCCTCGTGAGCAGCTGCGCGGGAAAGCGTGCTGGTGGAGGCACTTAGTGTCAGTGCAGGAAACCTTAAAAAATGGCGGATGATTCCACAGCGTCAGGGGCGCAGGTGTCTTTTGGCACCCGCAAATCCCAGAAGTCAGGCAAGAACTTCTTGACAACATTGTCAATGAATAGTGTGGGCGCATCAAACAAATTTTAGTGGTGCCTAAGCGGTATCCGCTAGATGTATTGTACCACCAAAGGTGTATCATCCGGTTGCCAGACTAATCAAGTCTACGGCAGTTCCGGTTGATTAGTCCCCGGTATTTACAGACCCCATGGATAGACGGATTAAGTCTCTGTCCTGACATTTGTATGTGATCGCTGGCTCAATACTGAAACCAGTCTTCGATCACTCTGGTGTCACAGACCATAGCAGAATGGGCAGAGTTGCTGAAAGGTGACTTGGAAACGGAGCAGCTCCCGTCGGGACTAACTGAGCTAATGGATCAAATGATCCAAGCCCTTCTGTATATATGGGATGCATCGTTGGATGCGGCTCGACTGGTGGCCAGAGTGTCTGCAGTGGGGGTTGCGTTTAAACACATGGTGTGGCTAAAAACTGGTCTGCGGACCATTCTTCCAAAACTGCTTTTTCTGAACTTCCCTTTACAGGGGGACAAACTGTTTGGTTCCTCCTTGGATAAGTTGATCAAAGGCCTTACGGTTGGGAAGGGTACTCTTCTTCTTCCCCAATCCTCCAAGAGCAAGGCTCTGCATAATAGACAGGAGGCCTTCATTTACTGCTCATAGTAAAATGAGCGGCCCTTTCGTGCCTCTGGGGTGCAGGAGAAAGGAGCTAAGCCATTCAGGTCTTCTGGGGTTCCAAGAAGACATGGTCGGGTAAGCCGAGAACAGGCCAATCAAGATCTGCGGACAAATTCTCGTCTCCATGAAGGGATGCCCTCACCCATTTCTGGGGTGGGGGGGGATGTCTTTGCTTTTTTTCGGAACCATGGACTGCCCTGATTCAGGACAAATGGGTTCACTAACTGATCCGATCGGGTTACAAGATCAAAATCAGGTCCGACCGTCGGAACGTTTTCAAGGGTTTTATTCAAAGTGTGTCCAATCCTAGATCTAAAATCTCTGAACCGCTTTGTGTGGGTACAGAAGTTTCAAATTGAATCTATTCGCACAGTGGTGGTGTCCCTAAATCAGGGAGACCTGTTGGCCTCTATCAATATCAGACGTTTTCTTTGCTTCACTGTGGGAGAGGAGCACTTTTAATTTGTGGCGTTACCCTTTGGTCTCGCCTCTGCTCCCAGGGTCTTCACAAAAGTGTTGGCTCTGAAATTGGCACTTCTACGTCAGTGGGGGATTGCGGTCCTGGAATACCTGGACGATCTTATGTTAAGAGCAGATTCTCATTCAGCTCTGTTGGAGAATTTGACAACCACTGTTAGGACTCTGCAAGAGTTTGGTTGGACTATCAATTTTGCAAAATCATCCCTGGTACCATCCACAAGTCTGGTTTACCTGCGTCTGATTCTTTACTCCGCGTCGGCGAAGGTTTTTCTTCCCCTGGGCAAGCTGCAAAAGTTGCAGGGGGTGATTTATTTGTTGCTGTCCAACAAACTGTCCTCTCTGCGGAATTGCATGAGAGTCCTAGGCCTGATGGTGTCGACCTTCGAGGCGGTCTCATTTGCTCAGTTCCACACCGGACCCTTACAGAGGGAAATTCTGGTCAAATGGAACAAAAATCCAAAGTCCTTGGACTCTAAGATTGGTTGAGTCACAACACAAAGACTGCTCTTCTATGGTGGCTTTGCTCGTTGGCATTGCACCAGGGCAATTCTTTCCTTTCTTTGTATTGGACTGTGGTCACCATGGACACCAGCCTGTCCCCAGGGGGCTTGGACAGTGGAAGAGTCCAGACTACCGATTAGTGTTCTGGAACTCAGGGCAATAAAGCTTTGCAAATAGTCTACAAGATTGTCCAGTCCGGGTTCAATCGGACAATGCCACGGCCGTGGCTTATATCAAAGAGGCACCAAGAGTGTCCCAGCGGCCGAGATCTTGAAATGGGCAGAGAATTTTGTTCCAGCTCTCTGCAGTGCATATTCCAGGTGTGGAAAACTGGCAGGCGCACTACCTTAGCCGTCAGGTGTTAGATCAGGGGGAATGGTCTCTAGACTCGGAGGTGTTTCATCTCCTGTGTGCTTGGTGGGGGACACCTGATGTTGACCTGTTGGCCTCTCAGCTCAACAGGAAGGTTCAAAGGTTTGTAGCCAGGTCAGGGGATCCCTTAGCCAATGCCATAGATGCGCTGGTGGCTCCTTGGGGTCATTATCGCCTGATCTATTCATTTCCACCTCTCAAACTCCTGCTGAGACTTCTGCGCAGAATAGAGGCAGAGGGGATTACAGTCGTTCTTGCCAGGAAATCTACTTCCAGGAAGATCTATCATCGTACGTGGAAATCGTACATTTCTTGGTGTGAATCCACGAAGGTGCATCCTCACCTTTTTTTGATCTTGGCTTTCCTTCAAAGAGGTGTTGAACAGAAGTTGGCCTTAGCCACTATTCAAGGCCAAGTGTCACCCTTGGCTGTGTTTTTCCAACGTCCTTTAGCCTCGCATGCGTTGATTTGCACCTTTATCCAAGGAGTCCGTTATGTGGCCCCTCCGAAGCGATCCCCGTTACCTCCGTGGGATCTGAATTTGGTATTGTCCGTTCTCAAAAAGGAGGGTTTTTTTTTTTTTTTTTTTTTTTTTTTTTTTTTTTTTTAGAACATTAGGGAGATTCCTCTGCTTACCTTGTTTCAGAAGATTGCCTTTTTGGTGGCTATTACTTCTGCTCGCAGAGTATCAAAATTGGCCACGCTTTCCTGCTGTTCCCGTTTTTGGTGGTCCACAGAAATAAAGTGGTACTTCGACCTAGTCAGTCGTTTCTTCCCAAGGTGGTTTCTGATTTCCATCTAACTTAAGACATTGTGCTGCCTTCTTTATGTCCTAAGCCCAAGCATCCTAAGGAAATTGCTTTGCATTCTTTGGATGTGATTCGGGCGATTAGGGTTTACCTAGCAGCTACTGAATCTTTAAGAAAATCTGATTCTCTTTTTGTCCTTACGGAAGGACCTAGAAAGGGATCGGTTGTGTCTGCTGCGACCATTTCTAGGTAGATCAGGCAGACGGTGGTTCAGGCTTATTCGCTGAAGGGTTAGGTTCCACCTTTCCCTGTGAAGGCACATTCTACTAGGGCGCTGAGTGCTTCTTGGGCTTTTCGCCATCAGATGTCAGTGATACAAGTTTGCAGGGCGGCAACTTGGTTGTCTGTGCACACAATCACAAAATTAGTAGGTGTGTTGGCATCCTCCGATGCTTATTTTGGCCTCAAGGTTTTGCAGGCTGCTTTTTGACAGAGGCTTAGTCTCTTTGAGGGTGTTGTCCAGGTGAACTCCTGTTCCTGGTTGAGCTCTATATTCTTTGGTTTGCTGAAGTTTTTTAGCCTTGTTGGTAATTACATTTTTTTTTCTCTGCGTTTTCCCACCCCTCATGCAAATACTGCTTTGGGACATCCCAATGGTCAAGAATTATTTGGAGCTGCGTCTGTCAATGAACGGTAGATAAAACTGGATTTTTGTCTTACCATAAAATCCTTTTCTCTGAAGTTCATTAACAGACGCAGCACCCGCCCCTCTCTCTTAAGTGGGTTGGCGTTTTTCCTCCTAAACACTGCTTGCAAGGAAACTGAGGGTTATAGCAGAGTGTGTGAGTGTATGCCTGCAGGGACGGCCCCATAGGCGTGGTACAGCTTTTTCCTGCCTAGTGTTCTACTCCTGTAGGGGGCATATGGAGCTGTGTCCATCAATGAACTTCAGAGAAAAGGATTTTACGGTAAGACAAAAATTCAGTTTTTTGAGAACTGGTGCCCAAAACTGAAACGCATATTCCAGATGAGGTTTTACTAATGATTTGTACAGGGGCAAAATGTTATCACTCTCTCTGGAGTCCATGCCTCTGTTAATACAAGAAAGGACTTTGCTTGCTTTGGAAACCGCAGCTTGGCATTGCATGCTATTAAGCTTATGATCTACCAGGACACCCAGATCTCTCCACTATTAATTCCCCCAGTTCTACTCCCCCTAGTATGTATGATGCATGCATATTCTTAGCCCCCAAGTGCATAACTTTACATTTATCAACATTAAACCTCATTTGCCACCTAGTTGCCCAATGAAACAGTGCATTGAGGTCAGCTTGTAAGTTAAAGACATCCTGTAAAAGTTGATCCACTGCAAAGCTTGGTGTCATCTGCAAATACTGAAAACCTAGAAAACCTACAATCTAGAAGGGTGGGTTAAGTGAAACAAAAGGAAATAACTGTGGTGGATGAGCTGATGGGGAAAATAAAAAAATAGTGGTTAGGTATGGGTAGGATGGGCTTCTCTGAAGAGGAGGATTTTCAGGGATCGAGTAGAGTGGCAGATAATTGGACCGATTGGGGTAAGGCGTTCCATAGGATTGGAGAGGCTCTAGAACAGTGTTTCTCAACTCTGGCCCTCAGGGCACACTAACAGGCCAGGTTTGCAAGAAAACTAAAATACATCACAGGTGATATCAATTGCTGCTCAGTGATTGCAGTATTCTAGTCTGCATTTCCCCAAGGTAATACTTAAAATCTGGCCTGTTAGTGTGCCCTGAGGACCGGAGTTGAGAAACACTGCTCTAGAAAAGTCCTGGAGGCAAGCGTGGGAGGAGGTGACGAGGGAGCTAGAGAGCAGGGGGTCTTGAGAGGAACAAAGAACGATTGGGTTGGTTTTTTGAGACTAGGCTATTGATGTAGCTGGGGGCTAAGTTGTGGATGGCTTTGTAAGTTGCTGTTTAGTATTTTGAATTTAATTAGTTGGGTGAGCGGAAGCCAGTGAGTATAACCCAAATATTTACAAATTACTAAATTCCTGTGTCACTTTAATGTACTTCAAGAAAAAGGTGTTACAGTAAGCTCAACAAAGTTATTTTTCTTTACTTGTATTATATGCAGAAATGAAATTGGTGTACTGGAGGTGCTGTATGGAGCTAAATCTTTGAAGCTATTTTGGCTGTTAAATCTTTCATTTATTAGTCTACCCCACAGATCACTTTCACAAAGAGTTAGGGCTCTTTCACACGGGCGGTCCGATCAGATCCGCCTGTCAGTTTTTTAGGCGGATCTGATCGGATCCTCCATGCAGCTCTATGGGGCAGCGGGTGTCAGCGGAGGTCACCTCCGCTGCCATCCGCATCCGATCCTGTGCTGAAATCTGGACGGATGGAAACCCTATTTTTCCATCCGTTCAGTAATCGGAGCGGATCTGATGAGAGCGGACAAGCGGTCCGCTCTCCTCCGATCCCCCATAGAGAGCAGCGGGTGCTGAGACACCTCCCTCTCCGCACTGCAAGCGGAGACGGAGCTGTCATCCGCCCGGCTCTGCGGGGATCGCGGATCGATCCCCGCTGAGCAACACGGATCCGCCTGCGGAGGCGGACCGTGTGAAAGAAGCCTTAGGCTTTTTCACAAATAAAACATGTAAAAAAAGAGAGATTCACTGATAGAAAAGGGATGATTGTCGGTAATAATGTGAGTAATACTGGTGCATGGGATCAGGCAGTTGATGCTTCTAGTGGGTCTCCTTCTAGTGGTCTAGCTGAGCAGGCAGTGTTCCTTCCCGCTCAGCTTCCAACTAAGTGACCTACCTTTCTTCCTTACACAGTTGATAAAAGCAATATTGTGATTTTATTGCATAATATGCACGGGTTGTAAAATACAAGTAATAACATGTGCTCAGTGGCGCATGCTGTAGCTCATATAACATATTGGCAGAAATCTTGGCTCAGTGACTGACCTGAGGTCACTGTCAGTCACTGAGTCACTCCCTTATCATTTCCCTCTCATTGACCCCCTCTCCTTTCTTACTCCCCCTTGGCTCAACTGTTTCACATTCTCACCTATGTTTTCACCCATTTCTCTCCCATCTTGCATCCTGCTTGACACACGGTCATCACTTCCTCCCCTTCACTTCACGGTGATTTCTTCTCTCTAGCACAATTTTCTTCTACTGGGGATCTCCTTCTTTCTTCTACGCTAACTCTCCTTACCTTATGCACACCATGTCTGATATTCTCAATTGGGAGCAATTGCTACCTCCTTACTACTTGATACTTTTACATGACAGATGGAAGGTGTTTCTTTCTCTTTGTTTTCCACACTCATCACCCACCTACCATGGACCCTCAATTCTGGCTGCCATTTTGGGATCCTTCAGCTCCCGGGTCAGACACAACACGCCGCTGCCACACAGGAATTCCAATTATTCCATTCAAGTCTCATTGAGTTGTGAGTATCGCATACTCCATTTAGTTTCCATCTTTTAATGGAAACTTTTTATTCAAAAATCATATCTAAACAACAATGTTCTTTTATAGATACACATTGAATATACTGATCTCTGAAGAAGGGAGATTGCTCCCGAAACGCGTCAGATCATTATGTTATATTCAACTGTCATGTTATTCCATCATATTATGTTTGTTATGAGTGGTTACACCAAGATTTCTGCCAATATGTTATTTACAACTGCCTGTGTTGTTTATCCTTTCTAATATAGCCTCTGAGCTACAGCATGCGCCACTGAGCACATGTTATTACTTGTATTTTACAACCCGTGCATATTATGCAATAAAATCACAATATTGCTTTTATCAACTCTGTAATTCAATTATTTCCAGCCACCAAACACGTACCTCACACAAAGTCCCGTGGGCCAATTTCTCTTGTTTGTGCATATATTTTGGGATGGAGGAGTGTTTTGGTGGGAATCGGATCATTGCCCTTTTTTTGTACCTTTCTTCCTTTTTCCTCTTCATTCACTGCAACCTCTTGTTTGGAACATTTTAAGTTCCCTGGTTTAGGCCACCTCTGTCTTGAAGAGATTTTTTAAATAGCATGCAATTAGAAACCCTGTTTCTATGGGTGGTGTCAAGCGTTTTGAAGAAACCGTTAAACCCTTAGCTCAAAATATCAGAATAGTGATATTTTTTGTATTTTGTTTCAAAATCACTTAGGTTAGATCACCTTTACCAAATAACTACTTGTGCAGGCCGGGGGCGTTTGTAGAAAAAACAAACTGTGAAGCTCTGACTAAAGTTAAAAATTGCCCTTGCTACAGGTGTAGGTCATTTACATACCTCCTGAAGCCGGATTTGAAAACTCCCAGGACGTTGCTAAGTGAGGCCTAGTTGTTGGTCACCTCCACCATCAGAGTGAGCTTTTTCAAACCCCCCCCCCCCCCCAAATCATAGGCGTAGATCTGAGCTCTAACGACCAGGCCTGCAGGTTAAATCTGGGGAATAGAAAAAATTCCAGGAAAAGTGAAATTCCATTGTGTGAAGGAGCAGAGCTAGGAGTTTTTTTCTTTTTTTCTTTTTTTTTTTTTAAACTGGATGGAGTTATTTGGAGAAGCAAATAATGTCCGAATATTATATAGCATGTGTGTTCTCGAATCTTGCTATGCTTTCGGTATTTCTTGCAGATCTTTGCTGTAATCCAGTGTAAAACCTTGCCCCTGTGCCTGCAGCACACTTTTTTGTGGGAACACTGAATCCTAGGAGAAATGAGGGTCCAGGCTGCAATTTCAGTTCCACCAGTCAGTGAGGCACAGGCAGGAGGCTCCTAAGATCACAAAAGGCAGAGGCGGACAGCAGGGTAGCACAGGAGACAAGAAAGGAGAGCCCTTGTACTAGCTCCGCGCTGAGGTATTTATAAATGAGCCAGGGTGCGATCATGCAGCCAGAGAGCCCAGTGCAGGAGCACAGACACAAGGGGAGGAAGTTTAAAGCCTGCATATGATAATCTTACAATTAATCCACAGCATTGAGTCACCTGCATGGTGAGTCACTGGGCTCTTCTGGAAGTAAAAGGGCAACTTTGGCACTGGGTGGGGGGGGACCAGATGATGGAGCTTGTAACATATAGGTTTTATATTTTTATCAAGAAAACCTTAACCTGTGAATTATCTGTGCTGACTTTGCCTTCCTTTTCTTTTACAGAGTACTCTCGCTATTTGCATTCACATCTTGACACTCCAGTTACTGAATATAATATTGATGCTGACCTGCCTGGAAACTTTAAAGATCACTGGGCAAAAAATCTCCCCTTTTTAATAGAAGATTATGAGGAACAGCCAGGACTACAGCCTCACATAAAGTAAATACTTTATCAATTTTAAATATGAAAATGTGTTTTTTCCAAGAAAAAAAAAAAAGAATAAGGTTAGGTAACCATAGCAGCCCTTTCAGGATCCATTGAACTCAATTGAATCTAGCCCATTGAACCCACTGGACTCAAGTGTATACCTGTACTTTGTTTTGCCGAGTATCGCAGAAGGCATTTTTGTTGTAAAAATGTACTAAAAACTCCTTTGCGTAAAGAACCAAAATAACAAAAAACGTTGTTAGCAGCACAACTGACACACGCTGACTTTAAAGTAAGCCCTCTCTGAATACACTCAGAGATCCATGATTAATCCCTGGCGTAGCTAACATTGGGCTGATAGTTTCTGAAAAGGCAAATATTTTGTATGGGATCCACGTATATAATGTTTAGGTCAAGATTTCCTTGGATTGTGTAGTCATGACAAAAGTTTTTTAGAAAAAATAGTAGAAGATATGTTTAAATCATTTTTGATAGCCTTTAATGTTTTTACTTTTATATTATATAGGGATGTTTTGCCTCAAAACTTTGAAAGCTATAAACCAGAAATACAGGAACTTATATGTGTAGCAGATCGCCTAGGAGCTTTAATGCAGTATGAAACATCCGGATTTCTTCCAAATAAAAGAATTCATAGAGGTACCGTATGGTGACACTGACATGTATTATAAGAAACCTTGTATTTTGACGAGAGTCTTTATTTTTACAGTTTAAACCATACTTAAGCCTTACAACTTAATCATGCTAAACACTTCTATGTCCAGTAGTCCAATAGTCAGCCTACTGCCTCAAGTAGACGACTGCATTCCTACGGAGGTCATTGGCTGATGTGAGCTCTGTTGTGGGAAGTATGGGGTGTTGAGGGGCAGAGGCTTCTTCTAAAAAGTAAATGGTTCTTTTAAAGTGGTTGCAAAGGCAGATTTTTTACTTTCTGCATGTAGTTCCCCCTCCAGCCGGCCTAAATACATACCTAAGCCCAATCTCGATCCAACTATGTGCAAAAGAGCCAAGGCTCTCTTGCTGCTCATGGGCTCAGATACAGCAGCAGGAGCCACTGGCTCACGCTGCTGTCAATCACAGCCAGTGATGAGGGGCGGGTTTAGCTGAGCAGGGCTCAGGATCGAGCATGAATGAGTGCCCCCATAGCAAGTGGCCTCACGAACCGCCTGTTCTTGTACTCTTATTTGACCCCTGCCTGAACCAACCCCTGCCTGTTATTGACTACTTCTCCTCCCTGCCGCCTGAACCATCCCCTGCCTGTTTTTGACCACCTGTTCTGGCTGCTGTCTAGACTGACCTCTTAATCAATGATGCTGGTTTTTTAGTAAATTTATTATTTGGAAGCTCAATAAGTCACTAAACCTCTATCACTAATGCTTAAATGTTACCTTCTTTTCATTCTTTTAAATTATCTGCACCAGATAAAGAGATTGTTTGTTTGTTTGTTTGTTTGTTTGTTTGTTTGTTTGTTATAGTAGCAAATGTAACAGAATATTGATGAAGGGTTTGGTAAAGAAAGCTGTAAAAGAAAAAAACACTTAAAAAAAATAAAAAGGAGAGGTGAAAGATTTTAAGTCTGATCAAGCTGCTAAAAATAAGTGATGTGGTTATCTTTTCAGTAAAGTACCAAATGTACAGAGGTGTACATCAAAACATTAAAGTGACCCATGCCATTCCTTTTGCCATCCTATCTAACAGTACTAGTGCATAGAAGTTGTTGTTGTAAGCTCTATTGGCTCCATCTATTATTTCTCAGCTATCTAACAATCCATAAAGAGTAGTAGTAATATGCCTGTTTAAGCTCTTCACACTGGTCGAACGCACATATGCGGCCTCTTGCCGTGTGGGCCTTCACGCCGAGCGGCTGCATATATGTGGCCCTGTTTAAAACACTTACTGCGCTGAGAGCACGCTCCCAGCATGGTAGCTGGCAGTTACCGGAAGGCCCCCGAAGCATACTAGCCATCGGGAGCTTTCTGATCATGTGACAGCCAATCATGGCAGTCACATGACCTAAATATCCACCTCTACCTCCCAGCATTTAGAACCCTCAAAAGGGCCTGGAGGCGGCTGGCGGGAAGGGGCTCAAGTTGACTTTACTTTTAGAAGAATGATGTACAAGGCCTATGTACAGTGTATTAGTCTGTACAAATAAAATCACAACATCCTCCTTTCTCAGTATGGCTGCTCATTTGAGGGAAAAAGATTCTAGTTGTCCATTTTTAGCTGCAGTATCCAAGACATGCCTTGTATGGGATGCTTCAATTAAATTGTACTCAATTGTGTCATTTGTACAATATTTGTTTCTCGTTCCCAAGTTTGGTATCCTTTTGAAATCAGACCTAGAGATTTTTTCAACGCTCCACCAAGGGTTGATTCTAGTCTTTAAGCTTTCATCCCCCAGTCTGGAAGAGAGGGAGACTTTCAAAGAAGTTTCTGTCCTAATTCCTATTCTAGGGTTTATGACAGTGCCAACTAGGCACAGGCCTATAGGGGATCTCTTTAGCATTAAATATTAAGCCTCTGGCACTTGTGCAAAATCTCATATTGTCTATCAAGAGCATAAAAATTCTCCAAATACTGGAAGTAAAGGGCTATTTGGGAACCCCTCCAAAAGTCTCAAGATAATGTATTCAAGAAATGTGGGAGATCATCTTGGACAACACCACTTTAGCAGCTTACATAAACCATGGAAGGGAAACAAAGTTAATTGCTTCAAGAATGACAGTAGATTTATTTCTGGGAAAAGGAGCATACTCCTTGAAGTTGGAACACCTAAAGAGGAAGAAAGGAAATGTCTAGGCGGACTTCAAGAGCTAGAACTTTGATCCATATAGGGTGGAGTGGTGCTAAATGTAGAAGTTTTGTGTCTTGCTGGATCTTTTTCTAGGATCACAAATGTGCGGGCTTCTCACAGGGGTTAGAAGTCAATCAAAGATAAGACTTCAAGTACATGTTCTACTGTAATATGTAATAGATAAAATTGCTGCGCTAATAATAAAAGCTTAAAATCAATACAATAAGATCATATAAGAAAAGCAGCTGACACAAAAGATATGAAAACAATATCTCCAAGGCACAGTGAAAAAGGTGTCGCGCTAATCTTAATAATAGCAAAATCAATCTTGACAGTGTGTCAACTTTTTCATGCAAAATAGTGTCCAAATCAGTCCAATAAAAGTGCAAGAAGAGAAGGGTCCACCACCATATATAGTCACCAAACACTCTTACCAGCAGTAAAGACCCAAAAGGGTCACACAGCGCCCAAAGTAAGCATAAGTAGACAGATGGTGGATGAAGTCCAATCCCCTCTTTCTACCTCCTTCCATGTGGAACTTCCTCCTTTGGATCTGGCTGCTGACAGTGCTCTGCCTCCCCCATGCTTCTCACTTCATGAATTTATGCAAGTTGCAGGTTTTAATGAAGATCTTCTTTAATTGATTAGCAGGTACCGCGCACTCTATGATAAAAAAATTAGTGCTAATCACTAATGCAACTGCGCACAGGATAGTAGTTGTCATACATGTGTATGAAATAATGAATTCATAAAGTTATGAGTTAAAAAAAAAAAAAAAGTGTAAATAGATTGCGATAAATGAATGAGCAGCACTTAAAAAAAGCAAAACAGCTCAATATGTTAACAAAAAATGATAGACCGCGTTTATAATTAGTGAATACTCACACATTAAGTGATCAAAATAATCAAAATAATTAATGTGTAATTGTGATCCTCCTTTAAATACCAAAAAAAAAAAACATTAAAAAAAATTTAATTATTGTGAAAAGATAGTTGTAGTCCAGTCCATATGTGATAGAAGACCACTTCTCCTTTAAGCACATGGTCAGCCACCCGTGCTTGTGAAATAGATAGATATATCCTCCACCAGAGTCCTCATGCACACACTGCTTACCAGATAGATTTGACCCCCATTACAGGTAGTCAAATCAGGCACCAGATATACAGAGATCGATTCCCCTTAGGATTCCCCTCAACAGGTCCACACATCAAAGCCAACAATCCGAAGAATTCATTAAGTGGATGGAAGAGATAAAAAAAAACTAAAACGTATATAAACTTACAGTTAAAATTTCCTCAAACAGCTGGCTAGGCTGAAAAACTATTCTCAAGCAGGGGACGCCGTTCTGCGTTCCAAGTAACCGGAAGTCTCTACTGCGGACTCTATGTCCTCCGGCACCCGCCGATCGTTCGATGCACAGGCAGAACGGCAGTCTGCTTATGTAAACAAGGCAGATTGCCATTCTGTCAGTAGGGAAGGCATGGATCCTATGTTCCTCTAAAGCTGAGACATGGATCCATGCCTTCCCTTAGTAATAGCACCTCCCACAAAGTACACAAACACTGACCAAGAACACAGTTTACCCTTTGATCGTCCCTGATGTTAACCCCTTCCCAGCCAGTGTCGTCAGTACAGTGACAGTGCACATTTTTACCACTAATTACTGTAGTAGTGTCACTGATTCCCAAAAAAGTGTCAGTGTCCAATTTGTACACCGCAATATCACAGTCCCGCTAGAAGTCGCTGATTGGCACCATTACCAGTAAAAAATAATAAAAATTACAGTAGACCATAGAATTTTTGCGCAACCCAATATACGCTTATTGGGATTTTTATTACCAAATATATGTAGTAGAATACATATTGGCCTAAATTGATGAAGAAACTTGTTAGTTTTTATTTTATTTTTTTATTTTTTTTATTGGATAGGTTTTATAGTAGAAGTATAAAATATTGTGTTTTTTCAAAATTGCTGGTCTTTTTTTGTTTATAGCACAAATAAAATTAAAAAAACGCAGAGGGGATCAAATACTAACAAAAGAAAGCTCTATTTGTGGTAAAAAAAATTACATACATTTTGTTTGGGTACAGTGTTGCACAACCACGCAATTGTCAGTTAATCACTTCTGGACCGGAAGGATTTGCCCCCTTATTGACCAGGCCATTTTTTGCGATTGAGTACTGCGTTATTTTAATGGACAATTGCGCGGTCGTATGATGCTGTACCCAAATTAAATTGATGTCCTTTTTTTCCCACAAATAGAGCTTTCTTTTGGTGGTATTTGATTACCTCTGCAATTTTTTTATTTTTTGGGCAATAAACAAAAAAAGCTACAATTCTGAAAAAAAAAAAAACAATATTTCTCTTACGTCCTCCGACAGTAGCTAGGCAACAAGAATTGTTAATACAAAAGCTTTTAGCATAGACACACCCCTAGGGGCTGTCCCCTCAGTCAATACCTCCCTGCACCAGCATTCCCAACTCAGTTTCTTCTTGCCTAGCTTAGGAGTAGCTGGCTTTCCTGTGCTGGGGCTCAGTCTCAGCCTTCTACCCTTTTTTGATTTTATTTCAAGTATTTTTTCTTTTCTTTACTAGCTGTTATTTTGTCAGCTTTAGTTTTAGGGATCTTCGGATGAAGAATCGTCATGCGGAGCTGGGTCTCGGACTGGCCGCCCTGGATCCCAGGGCTGAGAGCCAGATGGATCCCCCAGCCTGCCATCGAGCGTTCAGCTTAGATTTGCCCTGGCACATTGAACGACCCATCCCTGTTCGCTGCAGGGATGCTGCCTGTGAGGTGGCTACCTCACTGGACGCCATACTGCGTTCTATGGCTGCAGTTCACCAGCGTCCGGGCTGCGGCACTCCCTGTCTGCCTTGATAGCGGTTTGCCACTGGAGACGGCTCCCCACGCCATCTGGTACGGTAAGCACCTTCTGTGTGGGTGTCAGTCTGTGGCTGTGTAGTACCCCCCATGTCTGTGTAACTGCGGGCTCCCTGTCAGATCCCTGTGTGGCTGCACTGCCTGTGGGCTGCGAGGGGGGTCATCCTGCTCTGCTGTAAATTATGCTCTGGGTGCAGTTTTGTGTGCAGACATGTGTGTGTGTGGCGGTCGCTGCGGCGATCCGCCATTTTCTTTGCCTGTATGCTGTGACCGGCCCTGTCCCTGTGCAGCGCCGTGTTTTGGCGCCATTCGCCGCCATTTTGGCGGGCGGTGCTCGTCCGAGCACATGTCGGCGCCATTTTCCTGTAGCCTTCTCCCCCAGCCGAGCGGCCATTTTGACGGAGCCTTCATAGGCTATATCAGTCAGCCAGCATTGCATCACTTCCTCTTTCTCTGGGAACAGCGATCGGTGGCAGCAGTCTGTTGTGCTCTCTCCAGGTTTTTACCTTCTTGTCCTGTCATTCCTTGCTCAGTGTTATCTATCCCTGCGGGGTCGGTGCATACAGTAGTGTGCGGTGGGCTGCGCTCGCCGTGGTATTAAAGGGCCAGTAACTTTTATTACTTTTCTGTGCTGGGGCATGGATTCTCAGGATAGCAAGTTTCCCCCCGCCCTGGTGGGGGACCAGGGGGCTACTGCACCCCCCGAGGGGGCCGATCTGACCGCTGTAGTGGCTTCCTTAGTGTCTCAGGTGCAGATGCTGATGGCTGAACGATCCGCAAAAAGGGCCAGGGTGTCCGTTTCCTCTGATTCAGAGGGCGATGTGGCTGCTGTGGCTGGCGTACCCTTCTCGGGGTCCCTCTCATCTTTGGACCTTCTGGGGTCCGAGGGGGAGGCAGAGGTGGAGGGGGTTGATGTTTCTCCCCCTGGCTCGCCTGAAGAGCTTGCACTCATGAATGAGCTGATTGCTTCCATAAAAGATACCTTGCACCTGGAGGATGAGCCTACTCCTCCTGCTAGGGTGTCCTCCTTTGGAACGCAGAGGACTCGCAAATCAGCGCAGGTTTTTCCCTGCCCTGCTGAATTTCACCATACGGTTAATGAACAATGGCGCAATTTAAAGAAGCCCTTTACTGTGCCAAATAAGTTTAAACTGCTTTATCCGTTTGCTCCCTCCACCAACGAGCGTTGGTGTGTGGCGCCTCAGGTGGATCACGCGGTGGCCATTTTGAACAAGGCTACTGCGGTGCCTTCTGAGGATTCCCCGGTTTTCCGGGACCCTACGGACAGGAGAATGGAGTCTCTTGCCCGTCATGCCTATATGGTTGCTGGTTCTATGCTGAAGCCTATTTTTGCTTCCATTATGGCGGCGCAGGCTGTTGCAGATTGGACTAAGATGCTCAGGCGCACCTTGGTGGCTGATTCAGCTTCGCCTGCCACGTTGGCTATGGTGGACCAGATCCAACAGGGTGTCATGTACCTGTGCGATGCGGACTTGAATTTAGCTCCCTTGGCTGCGCACCTGTCCAGCGTGGCGATCCTGAACCGTCGTCTGATCTGGCTGAAGAATTGGTCGGTCGACCAATCTTCTCGCAAGACGCTGGCGGATTTTCCCTACGCGGGATCTCGCCTTTTTGGCGAGGCTTTGGATACTCTGATAAAAGGGGTTACGGGGGGCAAGAGTACTCTCCTGCCCCAGTCCCACAAGCATATGTCTTTCCGTGGTAAACGGAATTCCTCGTCTAGGCCCTCTCAGGGGTCCTTTCGTGCCTTTAGATCACAATCCAAGGGCAAGCCCTTCAAAGGCCAAGGCTCCCAGAAGAAGCCGTGGGCAGGGAAGCAGAAGTCCGGCCAGTCTGGGTCAACTTCCTATACCACTTCTGCCTGAAGGGGCGCCCTCACCCGTTTCTGGGGTGGGGGGACGTCTGCGCGGTTTCCTACAACCTTTGGCTGACCCGCGTTCGGGACAGTTGGGTTCAGGAAATCGTTCGATCTGGTTACAAGATCGAATTTCTCTCTCGGCCGGCGGGCAGATTTTTTCCCTCGAATCTTCAGCTGTCTCCGGAGCGCTTGCAGGATCTGCACCTGGCGGTGCGGGGCCCAGGGGGTGGTGGTTCCGGTGCCTCATCGGGGACATATTTCGGGGGTTTTACTCCAATCTGTTCACTGTGCCCAGAAAGGAGGGCAAGGTGCGTCCGATTCTGGACTTGAAAGCTCTGAACCGCTTTGTGCGGGTTCGCAAGTTCCGCCTGGAATCTCTGCGCTCAGTGGTGGCTGCCCTGAGTCCGGGGGAATTCATGGCCTCCATCGATCTGAAGGATGCGTACCTGCACATCCCCATTTTCGAGGGTCACCAGAGGTACCTTCGATTCGCCATTGCGGAGGATCATTACCAATTTGTGGCGTTACCTTTCGGTCTCGCTTCGGCTCCGCGGGTTTTTACCAAGGTGCTGGCGCCGGTTCTGGCCCTGTTGCGAGCACAGGGCATCGCTGTCTTGGGGTATCTGGACGATATCCTGATACGGTCAAACGCCAGTCAGAGCCTGGTGACCGACCTGTCCACCACGATGCGGACCCTGCAGGAGTTCGGTTGGACTATAAACATTCCGAAGTCGACTCTGCGTCCTTCGGTTCGTCTTCCCTACTTGGGAATGATTCTGGACTCTGTCCAAGCGAAGGTTTTCCTGCCGGAAGACAAGCTTCGGACTCTTCAGGACGAGGTCAGGTCCCTCAGGGACAACCGGCTCTCGTCTCTCCGGACATGCATGAGATGTCTAGGGTTGATGGTCGCGGCCTTCGAGGCGATCCCCTTTGCCCAGTTTCACACGCGAGGTCTCCAAACGGAGATTCTTGCCGAGTGGGACGGGTGGCCGCAATCCCTGGATCTGCGGATCTCGTTGAGCCACTGCACCAGAAGGGATCTTCTGTGGTGGCTCCAGTCCCCGGCGGTGTCGGGGGGCGAGTCTTTTCGTCCGTTATTGTGGACGGTGATCACCACGGATGCCAGCCTGTCGGGCTGGGGTGGTGTTCTGGGCGTTTTGTCCGCCCAGGGAACTTGGTCGGAGGAGGAGTCCTCCCTTCCGATCAACATTCTGGAATTGAGGGCGATAAAGCTTTGCCTTCTACGATGGACGGACCAGCTTCGGGGCCGTCCAGTTCGGGTTCAGACGGACAATGCCACCGCGGTGGCCTACGTCAACCATCAAGGGGGCACCAGGAGTGCCCGAGCGGCTCGGGAAGTAGCCGACATTCTGTCTTGGGCCGAGACGCACGTCCCGGCGATAACGGCAGTTCACATTCCAGGGGTGGAGAACTGGCAGGCGGACTATCTGAGTCGCCAGACCCTGGACCAGGGAGAATGGTCCCTTCACCCGGATGTCTTCCAGATGTTGTGCGAGAAGTGGGGTTCCCCAGATGTGGACCTGTTCGTCTCGTCTCAACAACAAGATGGAAAGGTTCGTGGCAAGGACGCGCGATCCTCGGGCAGACGCCTCAGACGCGTTAGTGGCGCCCTGGCATCAGTATCGTCTGATGTATGCTTTTCCACCGATTCAGCTGCTGTCCAGGCTCCTTCGCAGGTTGGCCTCGGAACCGCACACTGTGATTCTGGTGGCACCGGACTGGCCTCGCCGGTCTTGGTACTCAGACCTCGTAAATCTGGTAGTCGACGCCCCGTGGCGCCTGCCGCTTCGAGAAGACCTTCTGTCTCAAGGACCGATCTTCCATCCTGCTTTACAGTCGCTGGCTTTAACGGCCTGGCTGTTGAAAGCCAGGTCCTGAAGGATAGGGGTCTCTCCCCTGAGGTCATTCCCACTTTGATCAAGGCTAGAAAAGCCTCTTCGGGTAAAATTTACTACCGTACTTGGAAAGCGTATTTTGCCTGGTGTGAGTCCAGGGGGTATTCCCCTCGCTCATACTCTGTGTCAAGAGTGTTGGCTTTCCTCCAAACTGGAGTGGACCAGCGTTTGGCGTTGGCCATGATTAAGGGTCAGATTTCTGCACTGGCCGTTCTCTTTCAACGCCCTGTGGCATCTAATTCATTGGTTAGCACCTTTGTAAAGGGGGTGCGACATTTGGCCCCTTCTAGGAGGGAACCTTTGCCCCCATGGGACTTGAACTTGGTTCTGTCCGTGTTACAACAGGCTCCTTTTGAAAAGATCAGGGAGATCTCGTTGTCTCTGTTGTCCAAGAAGGTTGCCTTTTTGGTGGCGATCACTTCGGCTCGCAGGGTGTCGGAGCTGGCGGCTTTGTCCTGCAGCTCTCCCTACCTGGTGATTCACAAGGATAAGGTGGTCCTGCGACCTAACCCATCCTTTCTTCCGAAAAGGATCTCGGATTTTCACCTTAATGAAGACATTGTCTTGCCTTCGCTCTGCGCGAAGCCTAAGCATCCGAAGGAGGTTGCCTTACATTCCTTGGATGTTGTCCGGGCGATCAGGGTTTACCTGTCGTCCACTAAATCCTTTCGCAAGTCGGATTCCCTCTTTGTCCTTCCTGAGGGACCTTGGAAGGGCATGGCGGCGTCGGCTGCGACTATCTCCAAATGGATCAGACAGATCATTGAGCAAGCCTATGCCTTGAAGGGGAAGGTTCCTTCTTTCCCTGTGAAGGCGCACTCTACCAGATCTTTGAGTACGTCTTGGGCTTACCGTCGTTAGGCTTCTGTGGCCCAGGTGTGTAAGGTGGCGACTTGGTCGTCCGTTCACACCTTCTCAAAATTCTATAAGGTGGATGTTCAGGCATCGGCTGATGCCTCCTTTGGCCGTAAAGTTCTCAGTGCGGCAGTTTCTTAGGGACCCTTGTTTTTTGTGGGCCCTTGGTTACTGGGGTGTTTTACCCCTGGGTTACTTGTTTTCCTGGGTTGTTGCTCCTGTTGAGCACGTTTTTCCTGTTGCCCAGTTGGTTCTCTTACTGTGGTAAGGTTCCTTTCTCTGATGTGGGTACTGCGTTGCCTTTTTCTACGGTTGCGTCTCCCACCCCTCATGTCTACACTGCTTTGGGACGTCCCATTGGTGAGGACTTGGAGGGGGCGGCGACTGTCGGAGGACGTAAGAGAAAACTGAATTTTTGTAAAATCTTACCGTAAAATTCCTTTCTCTGAGTCCTCCAACAGTCGCCGCCCCCCGCCCCTCTTTTGGGGGTTTTTATGTACTCTTACTGCTATGCTACCAAAACTGAGTTGGGAATGCTGGTGCAGGGAGGTATTGACTGAGGGGACAGCCCCTAGGGGTGTGTCTATGCTAAAAGCTTTTGTATTAACAATTCTTGTTGCCAAGCTACTCCTACGGAGCAAAGGTCAATACCTATTGGTGAGTACTTGGAGGGGGCGGCGACTGTCGGAGGACTCAGAGAAAGGAATTTTACGGTAAGATTTTACAAAAATTCCGTTTTTTCACATTCTGCTATATAACATTCAAAAAAAAAAAAAATCAAAATTTTTTAACTTTTTAGGCCAATTTGTTTTCTGCTACATATTTTTGGTAAAAATAAAAATCGCAAAAAGCGTATTTTGATTGGTTTGCGCAAAAGTTATCGCGTCTACGAACTACGGGAAAGACATGTCATTTTTATTTTTTTTTTAAACTAGTAATGGCGGCGATCTGCGATTTTTAGCAGGACTGCGACATTGCGGCGGACAGATTGGACCCCTGTCTGACATTTTTGACACTTTTGGGGGGACCAGTGACATTAGTACAGTAATCAGTGCTAAAAATATGCACGGTTGCTGTAATAATGACACTGGCAGGGAAGGAGTTAACACAGTGGGTGATCAAGGTGTTAAATGTAAGCCTAGGGGATTGTTTCTAACTATATGGGGCTTGGGCTTTTGAAATGATCACCGAGATCTGTAATCCTATATATAGAAGGATCACAGACGCTCTGTGATCATTCCAGAGAAGAACGGTCAGCTGTGTTTACAACAGCTGACCGTCCTTCTCTCTCAGCAGGGAACGATCGCGGGTGCCCCCGTGCATCTGAGTGACCACTGCCTGAGTGGGGGTGGGAGCGCGGCGCGTGCTCGCCCCCCAGCTGCAGGCGAGTGACGTAGAGCTATGTCCACGCAGGAGGGCCAGCCTGCCGCTGTAAATCTGCAGCGGGTGGTCCTTAAGTGGTTGAAATAATAGAGAGCCGTATCGCAAAAAATGGCCTGGTCATGAAGGGGGTTAAATCTTCTGGAGCCGAAGTGGTTAAAGAAAAGAATACAGCCCCTACAGTCAAACATGGTGGAGATTCACTGATGTTTTCGGGTTGCTTTGCTGCTTCAGACACTGGATGTCTTGACCGTGTGCGTGGCATTATGAAATCTGAAGACCAACAAAGAATTCTGGGTGCACTGGAGAGTACTGAACTAGCCAGCAATTAGTCCATATCTAAATCCCATAGAGCACCTGTGTAGAGATCTTAAAATGGCAGTAGGGAAAATGCAGGCATCCCAACCTGCAAAAACTAATTTCAGGGAGGTGACACCACGCCCCCCTCCCCCCCCCGTACTAATTTAACACAACTAGAGGATGATCAAATTTAAATGAAAATGGAATCAGTATGCAGAGGTTTACTTCTTCTGAGAGATATTAAAAATAAAACACAGAGCACAGCTTAGCCAGTGATCAGCCCTTGTAGAAATGTCCCCACCAGCCCAGTAATGAGCCCCAGTCTGCAATGACTGTCATATTACAGACATCTGTGTGGGCTGTACTACAAGTCCCAGCATGGCCTAGCACATTAGACCCTCGATTGCACTAATACTTGCCCCATTATCAGTCTGTAATTAGAGAAATAATCCCAGACCTCCATATACCTTGTGCTGTGCGATTCTCTGCCTCTCCCCTCTGTTCCTGCCCACTTCACTTTTCTCCTAGGCAGTCAGCGCCATTATACCAACAGCAAAGCACATTCACCCTTCCCTAGGAGATAGCCCTCAATCAACCATGCCATATTTCCGGATAATATTATATTATCCACATCACCAATGGCAGTCATTGTACGTTAGGATGTTTCAGGTAAAGATTAACACTAGCTCTAACATGACTATTGCCCTGCAAGGACTCCTTGGGAGGACGTTGCGTCTTGACGTCCGCGTGGAACGCATGTGTGAGTTTGTGTTTTCCACGCTACCAGGTAGTCGGCATGGGGAAGCTGAATGTGGTTTTGCTTCGTTATCTGTCCAGAGATGACTTCAGAGTGCTCACCACAGTATGTGTGTGTTTTCTAGAGAAGGGAGGATGGGCGGCAGGCTTGTGTCTACACTGGGGGGCCCTGTGTGTACTTGTGAGAGGTGAAGACATCCTAAGTCTCCTGCGGCAGCCGGGAGATTGCACGGCACTTGCGGGTGAGCCGCTGGCAAAAGGCGGGAGACTCCCGCAAATTGCGGTAGACTTGGGAAGTCTGAAAATGTAACCCTTCCAATCTGAGAGACCTGGTAGCAGTTGGTCAAAGAGGAATGGTCCAAAATTCCAGAAGAGACGTGTAAAGCTTATTGATGATTACAGGAAGCAATTGATTTCAGTTTTTTCCAATGGGTGTGCTACTAAATATTAAATTCATGGTGCAAATGATTTTTTGTCCAGTCCATTTTTGGAGTTTTGCATGGAATGTGTTTGGCTTTTTTGTTTCTCCACTGTTTTGTGTCATACCAATACAAAGCAAAGAAATAAACATAAGATTGCCTAAACATTTGTAATTGCAACAATTTTCTGAGCAAAGTGGTATATTATCTGACAGAAATGCAGGGGTGCCAATATTTTTGGCCATGACTATATATGTACCACAACTCATATTTTAAGTATGTGTTTTAACCTTTGTAACAATGAAATCTTTATTCATATTTTGATATCTTTTGTACACGTTTGACGCGTAAAAAAAGAAAAAAAAAGCCCTTGGAATACAAATTCTTCTTTTTTGTTTTAAAGTTGTCTCTTTTCAGTATTTTTTCTGTAAGTCACAAGGCTTTGGGGAATAGACAAGAATAACCTAGTGCAGGGCCAAGAAAGAAATAGACCATAAAGATTAAAGATTACTATATCTAGATGGATTATTTCAGCCATCTTTCTCATTTATTTGACCATCAATTAAGACTCCCCCTGAGTGCCTGAAGGTTCAATTAACCAGAGTGATAGCTGCTAGAACCAAGGCAATCTCAACAATGGTGGAGCAGATTTGTTAAAGTGATTGTAAAGTTTTTTGTGTTTTTTTTTATTTTTATTCCAAACATGGTATACTCACCTGCTCTGTGCTGTTGGTTTTGCACAGAGTGGATCCTCCTCTTCTCGGGTACCTCTTCTGTGCTCCTGGCCCCTCCAACCTGTCGAGTGCCCCTACAGCAAGCAGCTTACTATGGAGGCACCCAAGCCGAGTTCACAGCCCCACCGCCTCTCTCTCCTAATTGGCTGACTAACTTTGACAGCAGGGGGATCCAAACGGGCCATGCTGATTCAGCCAATGAGGGGTGGGGGGGGGGGGGGGGGAGTCCCGGGCAGCTGAGAAACTCCTGCAACATTGCTGGATAAAGATGGACTCAGGTAAATATTAGGGGGCTGCTGCGCACAGAAGATTTTTTAATCTTAATGCATAGAATGCATTAATCACTTGCTGACCACCTGCAATACTTATACTGCAGCAGGTCAGCTCTGTCCTGCAACCTGTACCTGTACGTCGTTTTGCGCGACTGGGAGAGCCAATCAGCGGCTCCGGTGGCCGCAATATCTGTCGGGCACCCACGATCGCTTCCCGTAGTGGCAGATCGGTGGCCTGCCGTTGTAAACACGGCAGGCCACTGTTCTGTCAGTAATGAACACAGGGATCCTGTGTTCCTCTTATTTAGGAACACAGGTCTCTGTGTTTATTCAACAAGCTCACCCCCACACAGTTAGAAAGCACCCCCCAGGGACACATTTAACCCTTTGATTGCCCCTGGTGTTAGCCCCTTCCCTGCCAGTGTCAGTACAGCAACAATGCATATTTTTAGCACTGATTGCTGTAGTAATGTCTCTGGTCTCCCCCCCCCAAAGTGTCGAAAATGTCAGGTGTAAGGTAATTACTAGTAAAAAATAAAAACTTTGGCCAACAAATGTTTTTTTGTGTCTCCCACCAATATAACATGTATTATGTTATCAGGTGTGCGGTTATAAGGCATAATGAAAAATCTAAATCGTTTTTGTACTATTATAATTTACTAGTAATTCTCTGCTTGGGTAGTTGCCATGAAAGCACAGGGTATACTGCTCACCCCATTTATATATTTTTATTCTTTGATGTATTATGTACTGGGGGACAATATCTTGGTTTAGAATTGAACTCTGTTTCCTCTACCTCTGGGTATGTGGTCTGTAATGTGCATGTGGAGAGAGAATTACCAATTTAAGAGTACTTTTTAAAATTACAATCTTAAGCTACGTGTTTGTGCTCAGTGCATATTTTGTAGAATGTGTCGTTGCTAGGAATTGATTCAATTTTCTTTATTCTGTTGCCTTGCAGCAATGGGTTTGGCTGCTCTTGAAGTTATGCAGGCAGTGCTGAGGACTTGGACAAATTCAAAAGTGCGAATTAATGGGAAAACCAGACTAATGCAGTGGAGAGACATGTTTGACATTGCAGTTAAATGGAGAAGGTAACTTTTAGCTGTAAAGTATTTGTTCTTACCTTTGAAATAAGCCAGTGCTAGGAAATCTTAGATTTATCATATTATTATATATTTTTTACTCTTAAAGTAGACTTATCATTTAGTTTTACATGAATTAGAACACAGGTCAGTAATACAAAAATCACAACATTTTTGGGTAAAAGACTACTGCTGATCCCCATTTCTTAGTCTAGGCAAATCTAAATGACATGATATGGTCTCAGTCTATTTCTGCTGAGTGTCTTTTTTTTTCATTATTATTTAGTAGAGCGATAAGACAAAGTCTGCCCCATATTTGTACATAGATAACAAAACTATAGATTTTTTTTAATGATTTAATTCGGGGGGTTTATCACTACACATTTTTTAAATTTGGCACTGAAATCTACCGTCATAGATCTGGCAGAACAGTTTTCTCCAGAGTTTTTTTCCTTTCTTTGCAGTTTCACCTCTCTGCCAGTGTGTTTTGAGTTGCCAAATTTTTTTCCATCCACGATTACCAAAAACTGGGGGAACATTACAGAAATAGCATCACAGCAAAGATTTGGAATCCAGTACAATAGATGTTCAATAAACACCTTCCACTCAAAAATATATTATTATATACGGATGTCATAATATGTTTGCTTTTTTGATAGGATTGCAGATCCTGATCAGCCTGTACTATGGTTAGATGAAATGCCAGCTCAAAGTCTCATCAGGGGCTTCAACAACCACATAAACCTTATCAGGTAATTGCTACAAAGAAAGGTACAGTGGGTCAAAAGGGGCATCACGTTATAATATGAGGGGTGGAAGGTCTCAATAACCGGATACAGGCACCGTCTCCAAATGAGACAAAATAGTTTCTGGTCAGTCAACACGGGAGAGAGGAAAATGGGGATTTTTTTATATGTGCCAATGACAAACGCATACATAGAATAAAATACCAAGTTTATTAAAATCCACAAAGGTTAAAAAAACATGTCCTACACAACAGATTTATCAATAATTTGCAAGTTATGCTGCAGAGACGCAGTGGATTAACACATTTCACTTTAAAGTTCCTTCCTCAGGATCCACTTGCTTGTAGTGTCTTAGGATGTGGTAACTAAATAACGAATTAAGTTTCCAGGGACTACTCGTATTGCAGTCCTAGAGACTGAGATCCTAGAGTACTCTTCAACAATTGCACATTAATACCAGAAAGGGACACTTGAAAATGCTGATAACCCCAAATTACATACACTGATATAAATGGCTTCACAAGTCACATTTCTTTAACAATACATGGTCACTATGCATTGTTACTACAGTGACCCTGCACACCAGCATTACTCGTCTCCCTGCTAACATGTCTAAAACATGGCAGATCGTTACCACATCCTAATACGCTACAAGAAAATGGATCTGGTAGGAGCAGCTTCAAAGCGAAACAGGTTTTTCTCTGTCGCTCATTGACAGACGCAGTCCTCTTGATATCAAATCGGGTTATACTGCCCTCTACAGGAGTTGGACACTAGGCAGAAGGAAAACGTTCTGGCCACACCTTAGGGGCAGTCCCAGAGGGTATATCCTCACTCCCTGCTACAGGATGTCAGTTTTTTCTGTCTAGTTAGGAGTAAGGACCTAAGTTCCTTGCTGGGATCTTTGGTCCTGGCAAGATTTTTTTATAAAAATTTTTTTTTAAGACAGCTTTTTTCTCCAGTTGTTCTTGTGAGATCTTAAAGCAAGTATGCTGAAACTGGGCGACGGGCTGGATGTTGAGATCCAGTGGTCACCCCAGTCAGCCTACGAGCGTGTGCAGGCCCTAGCTCCGCGCTGGGTCGGCCGCGACATAGTCCCACTGGACGGGGACTGACCCTGCGAGTTAAACGCCTCGCCTGGACGCCGTCGACCATTTGGAAACTGAGTCACGGCGTCCGTATTGGTCGACAGCCCCCCCCCACCTCGGTGGAGAGGGGTTCGGTCAGGAGTTGGCGCCCGCCTGTTCCGGTATGGTGAGTAAAATGTTCCCCCTCTCCCCCTGTCGGGTTTGTGGGTGGACGCGGGCCCCTCCCTGGGATGACCGGACCTTTATAATCCTGGATCCCCCCTCTATCCTATAACAGGTGTCACAGATCCCCCTCTTGAGGGTGATTGAGTGAATAGTAACCAGAAGGCTTGGTTTGGGAGCTGACAATCGGAAGGCACTGTATGAGGGGCACTGTAAGGGACCATGACTGAAGTCAGTGGCTGGCATTACTGTTAGGATGGCCATGTAAGAGGGTGATAGCATCTTACCTGATACATAAGGTGCAATACAGGCCGATTCCTGTGCCTGGACTACCGCCATCCTCCCACAGGCCGCCATCCTCCCACAGGCCGTACACCTCCCGCAGGCCGCACAGGCCGATGACTACCTTCCGCAGGCCGCTGCTATCTTTCCACAGGCCGCCATTTTCCCGCAGGTCGTGCGGGGCCGCCATCTTGGAGCCTTGTGTCTCCAGCATGGGGGCGGCCATTTTGGAGATGACCTAACACCTCGAGGAGTAGTATGGGAGGCGCCGGAAGGCGTGTAAAGGGGCGGAGCCGCCTCCTTTACCCGGAAAAACGAGCCAAAGACTTCCTGTCTGTAACAGCCAGTGCTGGGAACAGGTTGATAGAAACTTCTGTGCATCTGGTGGTGAGCCTTGGGGTCTCTCTCTCTCTCTGTGGGGTCCAGGCAGGTAACTCTGAGGGGCGCTGTTGTGCTGGGGGACTACAAGAAAAAAAAAAAAAGTTTTTTTCTTTGCAATTATTTTTTTGTTTGCTGGCAAGTGTCTTGAATATCATGGACCCTGCCACACATGTATCCCCACCTGATCCCCTCGAGGTGGCCGCAGGACCCTCCAGTACCCCACTTGTGATTGATGCATTATCAGCAGTTTTGGAGTCTTTGGTATCCCGGGTGGAGGTGGCCTGTCAGGGACGGAGGTCAAGGAAGCGACCCCCGCCTACCCCTATTTCATCTGACACTTCAGATACGGATTCTGAGCTGGTCACTGCAGCTGCAGGTCCCTCTTCTGGGGCTGCTGTCTCAGGTACGGTCTCCTCCGACAGTGAGGAGGACGTTTCTGCCTCCGCCGTAGCACAAGAAGAAGCGTTGGTGGACGCACTAGTCATGTCTGTCCGAGAAACCTTAAGTCTTGAGGTTACACCAGCAGAGGTAGCTGACACTGAAATTCCCTTTGGTACCACCAAGCCTACCAAAATGGCGAAGGTTTTTCCCTTGCCCAAATGTTTTGGTAATCTAATTAAAGAAGAATGGGATCGTCCAAAACGAACCCCTGCTATTTCCAAACGCATTGCTAGGCGCTATCCGTTTGAGGAATCCCTCCTTAAAAAATGGACGGTACCACCAGTGGTGGACCCACCAATTTCCAGACTAAATAAAGCCACTGTTTCCCGTTGGAGGACGCTCCGTCCTTTAGGGATCCGGTGGATCAAAGTGGAAGCGGAATCCCGCTCCATTTTTTCCCTGATAGGGTCAACATTTAGGCTTGGTTTAGTTTCACAAACATTGACAGAATGGACCAAATTGTTACGCCGGGACATAAAGGGGAGAAGCATCCCCCCGGCAGTATCAGATTTGCTGGAGCAGATTATCCAAGGGCTACAGTTCATCTGTGATGCCACTCCCTTGCTAGGGCGTGCATCTGCTTCAGCAGTGGTCCTCAGACGCGTGTTGTGGTTAAAGTGCTGGTCGGCGGATCAGGGTTCCAAAAAGACTTTGGCTAATCTTCCTTTTCAGGGGGATCGCCTGTTTGGGGCCACCTTGAATGAGATTAAAAAGGATCTCACTGGGGGTAAGAGCACTTTTTTACCACAGACTGCTAAAGGTAAAGGACCTCGTAACAGGCGAGGACCTTCCTTTTCCGCTCATAAGAAGTTTGTTCTTTCCGCTGGGGCGGACGATAAGGGGAAGTCCTCCAAAGCCCCTTCGGGGGGCTTCAGAGGGCGCTGGTCGGGTAAACAAAAACCCGATTTAGCCAAACCTGAAGATAAGACAGCCTGAAGGTGCGCCCCCACCCATCTCTGGGGTGGGGGCACGTCTTCACCGGTTTCCGGATCTATGGCTTTCCAGAATCCCGGACAAAGGGGTTCGCGAGGTCATACGGTCGGGATACAAGATTGAGTTTCGATCACTTCTACCGGTGCGATTCTTCCCTTCCAACATTCGACTATCCCCAGATCCCTTAAAAGCTTTGCGGGGAGCAGTAATGGACTTGATGCAACAGGGAGCGTCAGTTCCCGCTCCTTGAGCAGAACGTTTTCTTCACTTTTTCAAAAGATCATTCTTAGTTCCCACCAGGAGATTGAACTATCTGGTCCTGGGACTGATGGTGGCCTTCTTAGAGGCAGTACCGTATGCCCAGTCGCATACCCGAATTCCCCAAAAGGAGATTCTTTTCAGATGGAATCGGAATCCCGATTCTCTGGACAATCGGATCCGGTTGAGCGAGTGGACCAGGGAGTCTCTGGTCTGGTGGCTTCGTTCTCCGATGCTCAGCCAGGGGAAGTAATTTCTTCCGACAGAATCCAGGTTACCGATAAATGTATTGGAACTGAGAGCGATCAGACTTTGTCTGATTTACTGGACCGAGCAGCTCCAGGGCAACCCGGTTTGGATTCAGTCGGACAAGGCCATGGCCGTGGCTTATGTCAATCACCAAGGGGGCACCAAGGGTGCCCTGGCGGCCATAGAAGTGGCCAGCATTCTTCATTGAGGGACCGATCTTCCATCCTGCTTTACAATCACTGCCTTTAATGGCCTGGCTATTGAGACTCAGGTGCTGAAGTACAAGGGATTGTCAACTTCAGTTATTCCTACTTTAATTAAAGCAACGAAAGCGACTTCTAGAAAAGTCTATCATCGCACATGGAGGTCTTATATTGCGTGGTGTGAATCCTTTGGATTCCCTCCACGTGCCTATTCGGTGACCCGAATCTTGGCCTTTCTACAACAGGGGGTTGAGCAGAAGCTGGCCTTGAGTACTGTCAAGGGTCAGGTTTCAGCGTTGGCAATTTTCTTTCAGAAACCTTTTGGCTACCCATTCCTTGGTGCGGAATTTCATCCAGGGGGTGCGGCACTTGGCTCCGCCAGTGCGCGCGCCCTTACCGCCCTTGGATCTTAATTTGGTGTTGTCGGTTCTTCAGAAACCTCCCTTTGAAAATATTAGGGAGATTCCCTTGCTTACGTTATCCCAGAAGGTGGCCTTCTTGGTGGCCATTACTTCTGCACGCAGGGTGTCAGAACTGGCCGCATTATCCTGTCGTTCCCCATATCTGGTGCTTCATAGGGATAAGGTGGTTCTTCGTCCGAATCCATCCTTCCTTCCTAAGGTGGTTTCAGAGTTTCATCTGAATGAGGACATTGTATTGCCTTCCCTATGTCCTAAGCCCAGTCATCCTCAGGAGTTTGCGTTACATTCCTTGGATGTGGTTCGGGCAATCAGGGTATACCTGAAAACTACGGACTCGTTTCGTAAAACGGATTAACTTTTTGTGATCACGGATGGCCCCAAAAAGGGGTTGCTTGCATCTGCCGCGACTATCTCCAAATGGATGAGACAGACGGTGGTACAGGCTTATTCTATTAAGGGTCGGAATCCTCTGTTCCCTGTTAAGGCGTTCTCCACTCGGGCGCTTAGTGCTTCCTGGGCCTTCCGCCATCAGGCGTCAGTGGTCCAGGTTTGCAAGGCGGCTACCTGGTCGTCGGTTCATACCTTTACAAAATTTTATAAAGTTGATGTGATGGCATCGGCGGATGCCTCTTTTGGCCGCAAGGTTCTGCAGGCCGCAATTTGAGGAGACCGTTGGTCTACCTCGAGGGTTTTTTTCTGTTGGATTTTCAGTTGAGTCTCATCCTTTGGTTTGATGAGCCTTTAAGACTTCTAGTCGGCACCGGTTGGGCCTTCTGGATTTAAATTTTGATTTCTGTTATCCCACCCCTCATTTGTGGCACTGCTTTGGGACGTCCCGATTTGATATTAATCGAGGACTGCGTCTGTCAATGAGCGACAGAGAAAAATTGATTTTTGTAAAATCTTACCGTAAAATCCTTTTCTCTTAAGCTCATTGACAGACGCAGTACCCGCCCCTCTACTTTTGAGTTGGGTTGGGTTAAATTCTCTGACACTGCTTTGTGACATAACTGACATCCTGTAGCAGGGAGAGAGAGGATATACCCTCTGGGACTGCCCCTAAGGTGTGGCCAGAACGTTTTCCTTCTGCCTAGTGTCCTACTCCTGTAGAGGGCAGTATAACCCGATTTGATATTAATCAAGAGGACTGCGTCTGTCAATGAGCTTAAGAGAAAAGGATTTTACGGTAAGATTTTACAAAAATCCATTTATCCACTGCGTCTCTGCAGCATAACTTGTATATTATTGATAAATCTGTTGTGTAGTGTATATATATATATATATATATATATATATATATATATATATATATATATATATATATATATATATATATATATATATATATATATATATATATATATATATATATATATATTAAGCCTTTGTCTGTTTTAATGTCAAAAGTATTTATTTTATTCTATGTATGTGTGTCATTGGTGCATTAAAAAAAAAATCCCCATTTTCCGATCTCTTCATTGACCGGAAACTATTTTCTTAAAAGGAGCATTATATTGCATGAAGAGCTTCTGCATATGCATTTATTTTGTTATGATGTATACATCAATAAATTTCCCTACAAAAATGGCACAAACTACTGTAGTGTAGTCCAATCTTATTCCAATAAACATTGCATTAGTGCATAAACGTAAAGTTCTAACTGACGTAAATTGATGAGGAAAATAATATTCAGTTTTACAAAAAGCTCATGCGTAAAGCCTAGGATACACTAGTCATTTTTTTTTTCATATAACCCAGCAAGGCTGAAGGAAAAAAAAAAACTGACCATTCAATAGGAGCCGCTGTACTAACTATCCAACATAAGTACAGCGATCTCCCTTGCTGTTCTATTCTGTTCTGACAGGGGAATGGCCCCCCATCAGAACACTTCGGTCAGCGTTTTCAGCCATTGTCTAAAAGTGTTGACCGGGAGCTGGTCGGCAGACCTTTTTCAGTCGTGTTCCTTCGACAGCTTCTGTCAGAACGACTGCAGTATACTTGGGTGGAATTTCGGCCGATTCAATAGAAACTATTGAACCGGCTGATGCTGCTCAATGTTCGGCCCATGTGTACTAGGCTTTAGGGTTGAATAATAAAAAAGTCTGTGTATTAAAAACAAAGAAATCATCTTTACACACCGGTGAAAAAAATCACTATTATATTTGCTCATGAGTGAGATTTTAAGTGAGATAAAACAGATTTACCCGATATATCAGACTACTTAAAAAAAAACAACAAAAAAATGTATATTAGAGCTTTTTGCAACCTCATCGGGTAACTGCTAAAAGGAAAGACACAACGTGACAAATGAAGCATCATATTCCTTTAAGAGCTTGTTAACGTGCATTTGTTTAGTAGTGGTGTCTGCTGGGTGGAGTGCAGTCATACCGTAGGGCACCAGATACATTTGACAGCACTGGAAAGATTCCATCTCTAGTACATATGTTTAAAGGTGCATTCTAGTGAAAATTGGAGATTAAACTATGAAATGCATACAAAGGGTATAATTATGTTTCATCCAGTCATTGTACGAGGTGTGTCTAAATAGTTTGCTGAATGGTTTAAGAAAACAAAAAAAATAGAAGATGCAAACAAATTCCCTTTATTGGCCTTCAAAATCGTCATCCTACACAACACACACTTGGCAATGTTCATAAAGCTTCTGGAAACTGTCAGCAAAGGGCTCTTCAGGAATCGATCGCAGAACCTGTCGCACACATTCTTGGATTGCTGCAATGTCTGCCAAACGTGCGCCTTTTATGATGCTCTTCAGGCTTCAGACTCTTTTTGGGTCACAGGGGGTAGATGGTTAATGCCATTCCATCGATTGCCGCTTAGATTCAGGATCAAACTAGTAGCACCAGGTCTCATCCCCGTGGCGATGGTTCATAGAAAGGATGGATCCCTGTCACACATGGTAATGAAATCTCCAGAGGTTTCCATTCGTTTTTCTTTCTGTCTGCCTGTCAGCTTGTGCGGCACAAGCCGGGAACAGATCTTCCACTTACCCAAATCTTCGCAGATGATGGTGCGCACCGTGATAATGCCCAATTTCTCTTCCATCAATCGTAGAGTCAGACGCCGATCCTGTGCCAGCATTTGTCACACTGACTCAATCATGTCTGGGATTTTGCTTAACAGCGAACCCGACCGTGGCTTATCTTCAGTCGTTTCCTTCCTGTCGAGAGAGTTTGAACCAGTCATAAACACATTTTCTGCTTACTGCTTCCATCCAGGACACTTGCACCAACTTTGTATGTATGCATCGCCATTGCCGTTTTCCTCAATTTGTAGCAGAGCTTGATGTTCCCTCGTTGCTCCATTGCACTGTGGCCTTACCTCTCACACTGACTACGTTTTGACTGTCCGCAACGGGTTTACCCTGACAGTCACGTTTAATTATGGCCCATGTTGCTGCTGAGATATCAGACCATTTACCAAACTTTTTAGACACACCTCGTGCTGCACAGTCCACCACAGCTACAATTTGTATGGAAAGAATACTTTTTTACTATACTATTTTAAGTGTCCACAGCGTCATCCTGTGTTGACATCTTTTCCCTCCCACAGCTACAATTTGGCTACAATTAAAGTATAAAAAGATCTGTGATGCCCTTTAACCACTTAACGCAAATGTAGACCTACATTGGCTGACTTTAAGTGGTTGTACTGGGATGATGCCTCTAGCTAGAGGCATCATCCCGGTACCGTTGTTTAGAGCCAGCGGTCGGCTTTCCGGTGGTAATGACCGATGCGGCTCGGGAGCCGCTCGATCATTACCCTGGCGAGCAGGAGGGGACGTCCCCCCCCCTCCCGCTGCCTTCTGCGGCTCTGCCCGGGTCTCCCGTCCCAACGGGAGACCTGAGCAACCAGCCGCACGTCCGCCGCCTGGATGGAGTCCCGATCTAAGCCCGATGCGGCTTCGATCGGGTCTCCGAGGACATAACCCGGAGGCGGCGTCCATGACGTCACATCTGGGTTACTCGGCTGCTAAAGACGGCAGTTTCAAAAAGTGAATGTATTCAAAAATGCAGTTTTTGCAGTTTTGATTACATGGAATTGTAGTGGAGGGGTCTAGGGTCCTTTAGACCCCGATCCCTCCAGAAAGAGTACCTGTCACTGCATATCTGCATATTGCTGTCACAAGGGATGTTTACATTGCTTGTGACAGCAATAAAAGTAATCAGATTTTTTATTTTTTTTTAAAACCGGTGTTAAAATTAAAAAAATAAAAATAAATAGGAAAAAAATAATAATTTAAGTCGGCCGTGAGCTTGCGCACGAAAGAATTAGTCGCCGTGAGCTTGCGCATGAAAGAAAACGTATATGGAAGTCACGCCGTAAATGAAATCGCTGTTCAAACCACACATGTGAGGTATTGCCACGATCACCAGAGTGTGAGCAATAATTTAACAAAAAAGAGCTACACTCTAACTCTAAACTGGTAACCGTTAAAAATGTTTAAAGCGTCGCCTATGGAGATTTTTATTGACCGTAGTTTGTCGCCATTCCACGGGTGTGTGCAATTTTAAACCGTAACATGTTGGGTATCTATTTACTTGGCGTGACATTATCTTTCACAATTTACAAAAAAATGGGCTAACTTTACTGTTTAGTTTTTTTAAGTGCAGTGAAATGTGATTTTTCATAATTTTTCCCAAAAAAATGGTGTTTGAAAGACCGCTGCGCAAATACCGCGTGACAAAAAATATTGCAATGACCGCCATTTTATTCTCCAGATTCTTTGCTAAAAAAATATATATAATGTTTGGGGGTTCTAAGTAGTTTTCTAGCGAAAAATACTGATTTTAACTTGTAAACAAAATGTGTCAAAAATAGGCCCGGTGTTTCGTGAAAAAACCATACCCGTAAAAATGCCATACTCTCGTCACTTCCGGTGCACCTACGTCAGCACCTACGTCATTGAACAGCTGAGGAGCTTACTAGTGCGCATGCTCGGAGGGTATGGAATTTTCACGGTAGTGTGTGTAACGTTACACCGCCTCAGCTGTTGCGGCGGTTACATTAAAACAGCTCGGCTGCAACATGAGTCATCTCTGCTCCTACCCCTGTCACTTCCCTGATCTCGGCTACTAAATGTAAAAGCGGCGGCGGGTCTATGAAAATATAAATCACTGAGCCGAGATCTCCGTGATTTAGATTTCATAGACCCGCCGCCGCTTTTACATTTAGTAGCCGAGATCAGGGAAGTGACAGGGATAGGAGCGGAGATGACTCATATTGCAGCCGATCTATTTTAATATAACCTTTAATGTAACCGCCGCAACAGCTGATGCGGTTATAACGTTACACACACTACCATCAAAATTCCATACCCTCCGAGCATGCGCACTTGTAAGCTCCTCAGCTGTTCAATGACGTATCCGGAGCTGTGAGCATGCGCACTGCTACGCTGCTCAGCTGTTCCATTACGTTTCTGACAGGAAGTGACGTGGGTATGGTATTTTCACGAGGTATGGTTTTCTAGCGTTACACCGGTCTTAAAGTGGTTAAAAGGCCAGTTTGAAAAGCTCTATAGGTGTATAGGTGCACTGTGTGTAAAAATGTATCTATGAAGAGCCTTAAAATCTCATATGTGCTGGTTTTTCAGTATGTGCCTTATCAGAACGTTGGCTGCCTTTGGGGATGAAAGAAATCCACCAGGTTTAGGACAGGACATTTTATTGCAAACTATGATTATTTGCTTTTGCATACTTCCATTCTTTGGGTTTAATGTTTTTAATATAATTGTGTCAGTAACTATTATCTATATAAACAAAAGTCTTAAATATTTTTGTGTATGTATTTTGCAGAGGTCAGGTAATCAACATGCGGTACTTGGAATATTTTGATAAGATTTTAAGCTTTATAAAGGAAAGAATCCTTATATTTCACAGGTAAATGTGTATTATTGTTGGACGTAATTTAGAATTTTATCACACTCTCTTAATCTGTATGTTTTTTTTATGTGACCTGTTACAACCTTAAAGTGTTACTAAACCCACAACCGTAAAATCAGTGTGTATATGCAGTAAAGCATGCTTGCTATACTCACTGTGGAACCTAAGGGGTAATCCTCGGCCTTGTGTAAAAAGGCTGTTTGAGCCTGGCTTCTCTGATCCTCCCCTCTTTACACTGTCTACTGATAATTTCCTGATAACGGAGTCTATGGAGTCAGGCTGCACATGCTCAGTTTGGGGTGTGTTGCTAGAGAGGTTTTTTTTTTTTTTTTTCCAGGAGAGTGCATGTGATCAGCACAAGGTCAATCAGCACTGTCCAGACAGAGGCTCGGGTCTTGCAGTCTCGTAGGACAGTCAGAAAACTCCTCCTACAAGCCTTAACCAGTGCTTGGCTGGAGACTGATAGTCACAAGACTGCTCTAACTGCTGATAAGAAAAGGTATTTAGCAGTTTATATTTCCTAAAATAACTGCACTTTCATGTTCTGTTGAAAACCAGACCAGATGTAGTGACTGTAGGGTCCTGGGTTTAGCAACACTTTATTATCAAATAATCATTTAAAGTATTAGGCCTCTTTCACACGATCCGCCTCCGTAGGCGGATCCGTGTTGCTCAGCGGGGATCGATCCACGATCCCCGCTGAGCCGGCGGATGACAGCTCCGTCTCCGCTTGCAGAGCGGAGAGGGAGGTGTCTCAGCCCCCGCTGCCCTCTATGGGGGATCGGATGAGAGCGGATCGCCTGTCCGCTCTCATCCGATCCGATTACTGAACGGATGGAAAAATAGGGTTTCCATCTGTCCAGATTTCACGGACAGGATCGGATACGGATGGCAGCGGGTGTCAGCGGAGGTGTCTCCGCTGACACCCGCTGCCCCATAGAGCTGCATGGAGGATCAGATCCGCCTAAAAACTGACAGGCGGATTTGGTCGGATCGCCCGTGTGAAAGAGCCCATACTAAAATCAAAACCTTGTTTGTTTTTTTTTTTGTTTTTTTTTTTGTTTTGGATAGCATGGAGATGGATTAGAACTCATGTCACATTTTATTGCTGTTTGTGTCCTATTTGGGAGATTCATCCTGTCTTTGTTTTCTTTCGCCATTGTCATTGAAAGTAAAAGAAAATCTCAAATTTTGGGTTGGCCCCAGAAAAGTAATAGAGGGGAAATCTTCCAGTGGGGACACTATTTCTTTTCACCCTCCCTTACTCCAAAATGAAAGAAAAAAGTTTTGCCTTTAGTTGACTTTAGACTGTCCTACAGCAGCCTTTAAATAAGTCCCCAGTCAGTTGCTATATGATTTACAATCCACAAAAAGTAAAAGAAAACTTCTTTACCTTCCCTAATTGATCCCAGTCCTCCATTTGTGTCTCTTATGCTCCCCTCCTCAGGCAGTGCATCCTAAAGTGAGAGGGTTTTAACAGAAGCAGTGGGCAGGACTGGGTATGGTCAGGTGCTCTTGGACAAGCTACAGGCTTGTGAATCAGCACTGGCCATACTGATCAGCACTGGTCGCTTATAGTTAATGGAGTTGTTAAGTGAGAAGGTTTTTTTATCTTAATTCATTCTATGCATGAAGATAAAAAGCCTTCTGTGGTGTAACAGCCTCCCCAGCACCCCCTAATACTTATCTGTGCCCCATCTCTATGCAGCGATGTTCACGAGTCTCTCGTCTGCCACTGCGCCTCAGCACTAAAAGTCAAGTTGAATAAGAAATGATAAGGAAATTCACAATAAATTAAATACATTAAATTCTTTCATTAAAAATTAATTAAATTAAGCCGCTGCCAAAACCGCTGCCACTTTGAAGAAAACAAATATTAAAAACCTGTCCAGAAAGACAGGGAAACCTCTTACAAGTTTAGTAATAATCCAAACGATATTCGCCAACCGAACCAGAAACTGAGGAATAGTGCCGCATCAGACGGGTGATTCTGAGAAACTCCGATCTCTCATCTGCTGTAGGTGGAATCACAGGTCCGGGCAGAGATATTCGCTTCTCTGTCCCACTGCAGCAGATCATCGCAAAGTGAATATCTCGGCCGGACCTGTGACACGGAGCTCCGGGGATCCCCTCCTACGGCAGGTAAGAGGTTTCCCTGTCTTGCTGGATATGCGAGTATTTGATATTCATCTGGTAAATGAATTACCAAGAGGGAGCGGTATTACACATTCACATGGTGTGGTGGACAGCTAACCTCAGAATTGTCTCCTATATGAACTTTACATCATTAATTTATTTATTTATGGAGGTTTGTATTAAGTAATTTTTCATTTAATCACTCTTTCCATGGGTGCTTTTTCTGCTATGTGCCACTGTTTACCATTATTGATTATTTAAGGAGGTAGACATGGTTTTAATTCAGGACATTACCCTTTTGGTTTCGCCTCAGCTCCTTGGGTGTTCACAAAAGTGGTGGCCCCGGTGTTGGCATTGTAGCGGCAGCGGGGGATTGTGGTACTGGGTACCTGGACGCTCTTCTGTGAGCAGAGTCTCCCAACTGCTCTAAAGGACAACCTGGAAATTACTGTACGGACTCTGCAGGGGTTCGGTTGGAAATTGAACTTTCAAAAATCTGCCCTGGTTCTGTCCACCAAGTTGGGACTATCTTAGTCTGACTCTGGACTTTGCTTCAGCCAGGACAAAAAAAACTACAAAAGCTGCAGGATGTGATTTGGCTCCTGTTCAGCAGTCGCTTATTTTGTCAGGACTTGCATGCAGGTGCTGTGCCTGATGGTGTCTACCTTCGAGGAGGTTGTTTGCACAGTTCCACTCAAGACCTCTGCAAATAGAAATGCTTGCCAAGTGGGACTAGAATCCACAGTCTCTAGACAATCTGATCTTGTTGAGCCGGGATACAAGAGGGTCCCTGATATGGTGGCTTCGCTCTCTGGCACTTCAACAGGGCGAATCCTTCCTTCCCCTGTACTTGGATGTGGTCTGTCTGGGTGGGGAGGCGTTTTGGGCACGGATGTGCTCAAGGGGTCTGAATTCTGGAGGAGTCAAGACTACCGATCAATATACCGGAACTTCGGGCAATAAGATTTGTCTGGCTCATTGGACAAATCGCCTTTAGGTGTGCCTGGTAAGAATTCAATGGGACAATGCCACAGCCGTGGCGTATGTCAATTACCAAGGGGGCACAAGAAGTGTCCTGGCGGCTCAGGAGGTAGCCGGCATTCTAAGGTTCATCTGTTTCTCCGGTGGGGAACTTCTGCGGTGGACCTGTTGGCCTCTCGTCTCAACAGGAAGGTACATAGAATTGAGGCAAGGTTTCAGGAGTGCCGACACCACAGACACACACCTGGGGCTTTTTGGGGCCAGTGTTATCTGATATACGCCTTTCCCCCGCTAAAACTTCTGCCAAGTCTTCTGCGAAGGATCGAGGCAGAAGGAATCCAGTTATCCTAGTGGTTTCAAACTGGCCTCGCCGGTCTTGGTACGCCGATCTTGTACAGCTGGTCACCGATGCCCCTTGGAGACTTCCTCTCGAATATTTATTGGCTCAAGGGCCAATCTTACATCCTGCTTTACAATCGCTGGCTTTAATGGCTTGGCTGTTAAAAGCCAGGTGCTGGAGGATGGGGGGTTGCCTGAATCTGTGATTCCCATGCTGTTAAAGGCTAGAAAATCTACCTCTAGGAAGGTTTACCATTGCACCTGGAAGACGTACATTGCGTGGTATCTTGGGGGTCATCCCCGTTCCCTTTCGGTGGCTCGGATTTTGGCATACCTCCAACGAGGTGTTGAGCAGCGCCTGGCCTTGGGTACTGTCAAGAACCAGGTTTTCTGCCTTGGCGGCCTTCTTTTACGGTCCTTTGGCTACGCATTCTTTGGTTCGCACCTTTATTCAGGGGATTCGCTACTTGTCTCCCCCAGTTCGGTCTCCGTTGCACCCATGGGATCTCAATTTGGTGCTGTCGGTTCTCCAGTAACCGCCTTTCAAAAATATTCACTAGCTTCCTCTGCTTACATTGTCCCAGAAGGTAACCTTCTTGGTGGCTATTACTTCTGCACACAGGGTGTCGGAGTTGTCTTGTCGTTCACTTTACCTGGTGGCTCACAGAGATAAAGTGGTGTTTCGCCCTTGTCAGTGTTTCCTTCCTAAGGTTGTTTCTGGTTTCTAAATGAAGACATTGTGTTGCCTTCCCTGTATCCTAAGTCTAAACATCCCAGGGGAATTGCCTTGCACTCTCTGTGGGTCGTGCGCTCAGGGGGTACCTTGCGTCAACCGTGTCATTTAGGAAATCAGCCTTACTATTTGTCCTTACGTATGGACCTCACGAGGGGTTGGTCGCGTCTGCTGTGAACATTTCCAGATGGACAAGAGAGACCGTGGTGCAGGCCTATTCGATCAAGGGTCAGGTTCCTCCGTTCTCTGTTAAAGCGGTAGTATCCCGCTTTTTTTCACTTTTAACTACAGGTAAGCCTATAATGAGGCTTACCTGTAGGTACAATTAATATCTCCTAAACCGGCACCCTCCATTGTCTTAATTTTGGTAGTAGTCCTGGGTTGAAACCATATGTTCTTGGAAATTGCTATCCTTGAAAAAGTCCCTGAATTTCAAAAATATCATAAATCCCCTTTTTTTAGTCATGTGAGATCAAACTATTTCCATCTGTTTTTGTTTCAGTGTTATTCAACGTTTAAAGATTGTACTTATTAAAACCCAACAATATACTTTCAAAATAGGCCTACTTATCCATTGTAATACGCAAATCCAGCTAAAACTTTTTTCTTTCTTCCTAGTAGCGTAGGGGAAGGCCACAGATTCACATGTAGTAGTAAAACCTGACAGAGGTTCTAATCCTTCCCAACTCTATTCAAAAATAATAAGAGGAAAAAAAAAGTTTTGGCTAGACACTTTCAGGGCAAAAAGCAATCCTACCAAATATTGGTTTATTTTTTTTTTTTTTTACGCTGTTCTATTGGTTTAATTTTTTGTTTTTGTTTTTTTCTTTATACTCCTATATGCTAGGAAGATGTTTTATACACACACTTCTTTGTACATTCTTTATGCAAAGTAAAATAATTGAGATTTTCAATGATGCACAAAACTGCATGAAGAATTGGGGGCATGGCCTGGTGGGGGTCCAGGTTGAGACTGACATTCACTACCATACAGCAGGTCTTGACTTGATGTGTTGCTCCCAGCACTCCTAATCAGTCTCTACCATTTCTTGGAGCATAGACAAGCTCCCTTCCCAGCCAGCATTCACAGCAGTGGGCACAGGAATTCATTCCCATACAGCCTGAGCAGTTCGCAATGATAGAATTATTGTTACCTGCTCGCATTCATTTTATTGGCCCTACTTAAAGTGATTATTAATTCAAATCATTTTTTTTATCTTCATGCATTCTCTCCACTACTTGTTCCTCCCCACCTTCCACCCCCTTCAACAATTACCTAAGCTCTCTCTCAGTCCAGAGTCTGCAGCAGCACTGGTCTCTGTTCCACTTCTCACATGACAATTTGAGAACAGCAGAAGCTATTGGTTCCTGCTGCTGTCAATCAAATCCCGTGAGGAGGGGCAGGGGTGAGCTGTGCAGTCTCTGGAAGCACACAGGCTGGCTCGGGAGCACACACGCATTTGTGCCCCCATAACAAATGGCTTGCTCCAGAGGCCCACACAGGAGTGAAGGAGCACACAGCACTGTCAGGGAACCCCATAATAGGAGGTAAGAAGCCGCTCTAAACTTGCACAGCACAGGTAAGTATAAACCTCTTTTTTTTTATATTTTAGGGGGGGGAAAGCCTCTACAACCACTTTAATGCACACAAACACACAGAAATGCAGTATTCAGTGTTATAAATACACTTGTGAATTAGACACAAGAAAATTTTTTCGATTTCAACTTCAACTTCACTTCATGTAGTAAAATGTTTTAAAAATAGTGATATAATCTGCGCTGTGAAAAAAAAAAAAATATTTAAAGATGACAGAGAGGCTGCTAACCCAAAAGGTAGTATAGCTAACGCAAAACATAAATCTTAACAATAGTGTAGCGCCAATCAAGTCCAAATTGTAATACAATATAAGACATATAGTAACATATAATAACTTGTACAAATAAAGTGTCCAAAATCCAATAGTGAAATTGTGTGAAGTTCCACAAGTGTATAAGTGAGAAAGCTAAAAAGAAGCTTGTTCCAGTGAGGGCAATGTACATGGATAAGAGTCCAAAAAGATGTTCAAATGACCAGTCACCAACATTAAGTAGATTCAATGCTCACCAGAACAAAAGGTTACCATTAAAGCAGCATGCCAGCCTGTGTAAAAGCAGAATAAGCCAGTGCCCATGTGTCCGATCACCAACACCGTATGAAATCAAAACTCGCCAGAATCCTTGGCTACCATTACAGCAGCATGAACTCCTGAGTACATATAAAATCCAACAGGGATCAGTATGGCAACTCGCTCCCAGTAGTACCTTCTGGTGATCCAGGTATTGATAAATAAAGCTCACCAAGAGCCCAGAGGAATGTCTTCTAGTGCAGTGGTCCTAAACTCCGGTCTTTGGGGCCCACGGACAGGCCAGATTTTTAGTATTACCTTGGGGAGATGCAGACTAGAATACTGCAATCACTGAGCAGCAAATGAGATCACCTGTGATGTAATTTAGTTATCTTGCAAACCTGGCCGGTTAATGGGCCCCGAGGCCAGGAGTTGAGGACCACTGTTCTAGTGTAGTAAGTCTATTCTATATACAGGTACATTGATAGAAAAACAAGGCAATTAATGCAAAAAACATGTAAAGTCGCTGCCAACCGGGAATCCTATTAATTTTACTGCACTGAAATGTACAGGTGGCAAGGAGCCCTAAATGCTGGGAAATTTCCTCTCATCCAGTAGACTGGAGATGCCATTGGAAGGATTGGTGAAACGTCTTTAAAAGTTTCCAGTAAGACCATCTCTGCTGTAGTACCACTTAGATCGAGACACCAGGATCCCTGAAAACATTAAATCAAGTTTTGTAGAATCATTAGTGCCCTGTTGCTGCAGCAGGGTGCCGAGTTGGCAAGTAAACAGGTTTTTCTCTGTCGCTCATTGACAGACGCAGGACTGATATCTTGATATCCGTAGGGTTATACTGCCCCCTACAAGAGTAGGACACTAGGCAGGAAAAAAGTTCTGGCCACACCTATGGGCAGTCCCAGGGAGTATATCCTCTCTCTCCCTGCATAGGATGTCAGTTTTTTTCTGCCTAGTCAGGAGTAAGGACTTAAGTTCCTTGCTGGGATCTCTGGTCCTGGCAAGCTTTTTTAGATAAATCTTTTTTAGTTAGCTTTTTTCTCCAGTTGTTCCTGTGAGATCTTCAAGCAATTATGCCGGATCTGGGCGACGGGCTGGATGTTGAGATCTAGTGGTCACCCCAGCCGGCCTAAGAGCGCGTGCAGGCCCTAGCTCCGCGCTGGGTCGGCCGCGACATAGTCCCGCTGGACGGGGACTGGCCCGCGGGTTAAACGTCCCGCCGAGTCGCATACGACCGGTCGACGGCCGAGTCGCAGCGTCTCCTTTGGCCGACACCCACCTCCCCCCCCCGCTGGGCGGCGAGGGGTTTTGTCTGGAGTGGCGCCCGCTCTGTTCCGGTATGGTGAGTAAATGTTTCCCCCCTGCTCCTCATGGCTGACTCTGGGGTGGACCCGGGCCCCTCCCTGGGACGGTCGGGCCCACACTAATCTGGGTTCCCCTCTGTTCCCCTGTGCACCCTCCCCCTGTGGTGTCCCTCTCCCCCCTCCCTTCCCCCCTATGGGGGGGTGTTTGTGTGTGGGGTGGCTAGCTGTTCATGCAAGCCGCTAAGGGGGTGGGGGGGTCCCGAGTGCGGACGGCTGTTGTGCGGGGGGCTTCCTCCCTGGCTTCCCAGGGCCTACCTGCCGATCGATCGTCTGTTAGTAGATGTGGGGACCCCCCCTTCCCACCGCAGCGCGCGGGGCTGCCATTTGTTTGGAGTCCCTCATGTGGCTCATGGGGGCGGCCATCTTGGTACACCCAGCTCGTTTTGTTTGCAGAGCTGGGCAGCTGTGGGAGTTACTGAGGGCGTGTGAGGGGGCGGAGCCCCTCCCTAGACCTGGGAAAATCGCTCCACAGGACTTCCTTGTCATGTAGACAACGCTGAGAGCAGTCCTGTTGGACTATGGTGCATCGTGTGGTGAGCCTTTTGGGGGTCTCTCTCTCTGCGGGGGTCTCGAGGCACGCTGTCTCATTGACGGGCGCTGTAGCGCTGGGTGACATTTCTAAAAAAAAAAAAAAGTTTTTTTTATTTTTTTTCAATTTTGTCATACTTTGCTGACGGGTTCCCCTGGTGTTACCATGGACCCTGCTGCACATGTGTCACCACCTGATCCCCTCGAGGTGGCCGCAGGGCCCTCTGATTCTCCGCTCACCATTGATGCGCTTCGGCGGTCCTGGAGTAATTTGTGTCCCGGGTGGAGGTGGCCTGTCAGGGACGGGGGGCTAAAAAGCGACCCCCGCCTACCCCTGTCTTGTCTGATGCCTCAGATTCTGATCCTGAGCCAGTCGCTGCTGCTGCGGGTTCCTCCTCTGGGGCTGCTGTCTCGCGCCCCGTCTTCTCTGATAGTGAGGATGACCTCTCTGCCTCCGCCATAGCGCAAGACAAGGCACTATTGGACGCACTGATTGTGTCTGTCCGGGAGACCCTAAAACTGGAGGTTGCACCTGCGGATGCAGCTCATACGGAAGTTACCTTTGGCACTCGCAAGCCCTCCAGGGTGGCGAAGGTTTTTCCCTTTCCCAAATGCTTTGACGGTATCATTAAGGAGTGGGTCCGTCCAAAACGACCCCCAGGGATGCCCAAACGGATTGCTAGGTGCTACCCGTTTGAAGAGTCCCTCCTTAAAAAATGGACGGTGCCACCTTCGGTGGATCCGCTGGTTTCTACCATTGCTCTGGTTTCACAGACGTTGACGGAATGGGCCAAGCTGTTACGCCATGATCTGGAGGGGAGAAGTCTCCCCCCCCCGCCGTGGCGGAGTTGCTGGAGCAGATGGTGCAGGGGCTACAGTTTGTTTGTGACGCCGCACAGGACGCTGCTCCATTGCTGGGGCGTGTGTCGATCTCGACGGTGGTCCTCCGGCGCATGCTATGGTTGAAGTGCTGGTCGGAGGATCAGGCTTCCAAAAAAGCCTTGACTGATCTCCCTTTTCAGGGGGATCGCCTGTTTGGTGCTACCTTGGATGAGATTATCAAGGATCTCACTGGGGGGGCAAGAGCACCTTTCTACCACAGGCTAATAAGGGTAAGGAACCTCGTTGCAGACAGGGACCTTCCTTTTCAGCTCACAAGAAGTTTTTTCGCTCTTCCGGGGAGGGCGACAAGGCGAAGCCCTCCAAAGCCCCCCCCGGGGGGTTTCAAGAGACCCTGGTCTGGTAAGCAAAAATACGGTCCTTCCAGACCGGAGGATAAGACCGCTTCAGCCTGAAGGTGCGCCCCCACCCATATCAGGGGTGGGGGGGTGTCTTCGCCGGTTCCCGGACCCGTGGCTCTCCAGGATTCAAGACAAATGGGTTCACAAGGTCATGCGGTCGGGATACAAGATGGAGTTTCGACCGCTTCCACCTGTGCGGTTCTTCCCTTCCAATATGCGACTGTCCCCGAATCGCCTAACGGCTCTGTTGGGGGCAGTGCAGGACTTGATGCAACAAGGAGTGGAGTCCATTCACACAGTGGTGACCTCCCTGCATCAGGGGGATTTTCTGGCGTCCATAGACATCAAGGATGCCTATCTTCATGTTCCCATTTACGCAGGACACCAGCGGTTTCTGCGCTTTGCTGTGGGAGAGGACCATTATCAGTTTGTGGCATTACCCTTTGGTCTCGCTTCTGCTCCCCGGGTTTTCACAAAGGTTTTGGCCCCAGTTCTAGTGCTGTTGCGGCTGCGGGGCATATCGGTCCTGGGCTACCTGAACGACCTCCTCCTTGGTACGGAGTCTCCGCAGGCTCAGTTTCTTACGCGGACTCTCCAAAAGGAGATTCTTCTCAAATGGAACCGGAATCCTGATTCCCTGGACAATCTGATCCGGCTGAGCGAGCGGACCAGGGAGTCTCTGGCTGCTCAGGGGCTCTGGTCCCTTGAAGAATCCAGGTGGCCGATAAATGTGTTGGAACTGAGAGCAATCAGGTTTTGCCTGGTTCACTGGATCGAGCATCTTCGGGGCTACCCGGTTCGGATTCAGTCGGACAATGCCACGGCCGTGGCTTATGTCCATCACCAGGGGGGCACCAAGAGTGTTCTGGCGGCCGTAGAAGTGGCCGGCATTCTTCATTGGGCGGAACGGTTTGTTCCGGCTCTTTCCGCAGTTCACATTCCGGACATGGAAAATTGGCAGGCGGACTTTCTCAACCGTCAGACCTTGGATAAAGGGGAATGGTCTCTTCATCCAGAGGTGTTTCACCAGTTGTGCCTTCATTGGGGCACCCCGGACGTGGATCTGTTGGCATCTCGGGTCAACAGGAAGGTGCAGAGGTTTGCAGCCCGCTCCCGCGATCCTCAGGCGGACGCCGCAGACTCGCTGGTTGCTCCGTGGGGGCAGTATCAGCTGCTGTATGCCTTTCCTCCTCTCAAGTTGCTGCCGAAACTTCTTCGCAGGATAGAGGCGGAGGGAATTCCAGTCATCCTTGTGGCTCCGGACTGGCCTCGTCGGGCCTGGTACGCCGACTTGGTCAGGCTGGTCGCGGACGCTCCTTGGCATCTTCCTCTCAGGGAGGATCTGCTGTCTCAGGGACCGATCTTCCATCCTGCTTTACGATCGCTGGCTTTGACGGCTTGGCTGTTGAGAGCCAGGTGCTGAAAGACAGGGGTTTGTCTGTTTCAGTTATTCCTACTCTGATTAAAGCGAGGAATGCGACTTCCAGAAAGATCTATCATCGCACATGGAAGTCTTGTATCGCGTGGTGTGAGTCCCTCGGGGTTCCTCCACGTTCTTACTCGGTGGCTCGGATATTGGCCTTCCTGCAACGGGGGGTTGAGCAGAAGCTGGCCTTGAGCACTATCAAGGGTCAGGTTTCAGCATTGGCGATCTTCTTCCAGAGGCCCTGGCTACTCATTCTTTGGTGCGGAACTTCATCCAGGGGGTGCTGCACCTGGTTCCTCCGGTGCGCGTGCCTTTGCTGCCCTGGGATCTTAATTTGGTGTTGTCGGTTCTCCAGAAACCTCCCTTTGAAAATATTAGGGAGATTCCCTTGCTTACCTTATCCCAGAAGGTGGCCTTTTTGGTGGCTACCACCTCTGCACGCAGGGTGTCGGAACTGGCTGCGTTGTTCTGTCGTTCCTCCTATCTGGTGGTTCATAGGGATAAGGTGGTTCTTCGTCCGAATCCATCCTTCCTAAGGTGGTTTCCGACTTTCACTTGAATGAGGATATTGTGTTACCTTCCCTGTGTCCTAAGCCCAGTCATCCTCGGGAGTTTGCGTTACACTCCTTGGATGTGGTTCGGGCGATCAGGGTGCACTTGGCTACTACTGACTCTTTTCGTAAGGCTGATTCACTTTTTGTGATCACGGATGGCCCTAGAAAGGGGTTACTTGCGTCTGCCTCGACTATCTCCAGATGGATCAGACAGACAGTGGTGCAGGCTTATTCTATTAAGGGTCGGGTTCCTCCGTTCTCTCTTAAGGCGCACTCTACTCAGGCTCTTAGTGCTTCCTGGGCCTTCCGCCATCAGGCGTCGGTGCTTCAGGTTTGCAAGGCGGCTACCTGGTCGTCGGTTCATACCTTTACAGAAGGTTGATGGGCTGGCATCGGCGGATGCCTCTTTTGGCCGCAAGGTTTGAGGGGACCTTTGGTCTACCTCGGGGGTTTTGTTTTTTCAGGTGGGTCTCATCTGCTTGGTTCAATGAGTCCTCTGTTCTTCTGGTTGGCTCTGTTTTGGCCTTCTGGATTGGATTTTATTTCTATTATCCCACCCCTCATTTATGGCACTGCTTTGGGACGTCCCTACGGATATCAAGATATCAGTCCTGCGTCTGTCAATGAGCGACAGAGAAAACTGGATTTTTGACTTACCGTAAAATCCTTTTCTCTTAAGCTCATTGACAGACGCAGTACCCGCCCCTCTATTTTGAGTTGGGTTGGTATGAGTCTCTGACACTGCTTTGTTACATAACTGACATCCTATGCAGGGAGAGAGAGGATATACCCCCTGGGACTGCCCATAGGTGTGTGGCCAGAACTTTTTTCCTGCCTAGTGTCCTACTCCTGTAGGGGGCAGTATAACCCTACAGATATCAAGATATCAGTCCTGCGTCTGTCAATGAGCTTAAGAGAAAAGGATTTTACGGTAAGTCAAAAATCCAGTTATTCAGCAGAGAGGTTTACTCTATAGACTGGGAGGTCTAATAACTAAGTTTTGTGCCAAACGTGTTTAGTTTGCTTCTCAACTCCTCTCAACATAGGACCCAATTATTTTCACCAGCTGTCAGTTTGACAATAAATTCTATGTTTTAAAGCAGTGGTCACCAAACTGCAGCCCAAGCGCTGGATTCAGCCCTTTTGTTGCCTTTATCTGGCCCTTGGGGCACTATTCCATCCACTGAAACCAGTAATGGGCATCATTCATATTGCTGGTACCTACAAAGGTGCACTATGATTCCCATTGACACCAATGATTGGGCACTATGCCTCCCATTGACACCAATGATGGGGCACTATTCCTCCCACTGACACCAACAAAAAGGGAACAATTCCTCCCACTTACCCAAACGATGGGGCAGAATTTCTTCCATTGACACCAACGATAGGGCACTATTCCTCTAACTGACACCAGCAATGGGGCAATATTATTTCTACTGACACCAAGGATGGAGCACTAGTCCTCCCAATCACACCAAAGATAGGGCATTGTTTACTGCAACTGGACGCCAGGACATTTTCTACTCCCACTGCCCTTGTCCGGCCCCTCTAACGTCTGAAGGACAGCAAACTTGCCCTTTGTTTGGAATGTTTGGAGACTCTTGTTTTTAAGCAAGATCAGGCTGCTATATGACCAGCTTAAAAAAATGGTAACATCAAGCATTGTGGATAGTAATGACCAATTTTTTTTCCAGTTCTAGTGTCAGGGCAGGAACATGTGGGTTGTATGCAATGGGAGTGATCTGTTTACTTTGTCTTTGAACAGTGCCAATAATCCAAGAGGTATATTGGATGTCAAAGAGGCATTAGAGAAGGTTCAAAAGGTAGAAGATCTTTTACCAATAATGAAGGTAAGATTCTTTTAGTATATACAGCTCACATTCAACATTTTGCAATGAGTTTTGTGAAACTAGAAAAATTCAACCATAGGTTTACAAATGCAAGAATGAGGGAAATCCAACCATTGGTTTTACAAGTGCAGTAATATTGAGGGAAACCTACCTTCAATAATACCATATGCACATTTTTTTGGCTACACGTTTAACCACAATCTTCATAAAGTATGCTAGAAAATCCCAAAAGTTAATTTATTTTGCCAATATTGTATCTGTCTGGGGTGTTAATCAAAGAGGTCAAAGTGTTTTTTAACTGTATGGCACACTATTCATTTCTCTGCAACAGTGTTGTTGCAACCTAATGTATACATTTTTACTAGCTGATTTGGCAACATTTTAAGCTGCGTCAAGGGATAAAAATAAATATTTTAAAGGTCATTTTTCATGTCATTTGAGTGTCATCTTTAGTTTTCTGCCTAGTTAGTGTTTTTATTTTGCGTTGAATACTTTGGCCTAACACCACTGAGCAGATTGGCTTGCAAGAAATTGTGTTGCTGCCTAATTTCAGCTTAACCCAGCACCGCCTACGAGGATATACAAGAGAATAATGATTTTCTTAAACACATATACATAATTTTCATGTTCATCCCATAAATTGATAATACTTATATCTTACTTTTTGAAAGCAGTTAAACAGCAAAACAAGAGATGGGTTCACAGTGAACACAAAAGTTCCCAGCCTCAAAGATCAAGGGAAAGAATATGATGGATTCACAATAACTATAACAGGAGATAAGTAAGAGAAACATTTCTGTATCTGAACCTCCTTTTTTATTATCTTCTTAGAGGCATTCATTTTTTTCTTTCCAGTAAGCCATTTAGTATTTTACTTTTCTACAATAAAGACTGAAAAAGTAACAGAGGCCTGTATTTAAAGAGGCATAGTGCAATTAGCCATAGAAACTGATCTGAAACATTCCTTTTTCTGACTGTTCACTTCTGATTGGTCTCTGTGGGCTAATGTACATCAATGTTGTTAAGTTTATAATGTCCTAAACGTGTGCTGTAAAATGTGAGTGCTCTGCTTGTTTTAAGTAAGAGTATTATTGTCTTGTAGAAATGAATGCTATGAACTTTAAATATTAAAGTCTTCTGATATTTACATGCTATTTCCTTGAATTGTTTGGCAAACAAGTGTAGGTAGGTGTAGCTGGCTACAGAAGTACTCTACATTAGTAATGGTGAGAGAATTAATGATGTCAATACATCTTACCATTATAAAAAAAGATTTATAATGTTAACTTCCTAAATTTTTTCTAGTTTTGCATTGCGCTTTGGTATGTGAAAAAATGTTCTTGTTTAAACTCAGTGGATTCAACGTAGATGTCATGATCACCTAATAATCTCTTATCTGTTTTTGTTGCTTCACTCAAATATTATACTGAACATATGTACAATATTACTGCTACTTAATTTTTGTCCATCATAGGGCCAACTTGGTGCTTATATTATTGATGTAATGCTATGTTATGTGCTAGATACCAAAAGACCATTCGGCCCCTTTCACACTAGCGGACCGTTCAGATCCGTCTGTCAGTTGACATCCGTTTCGGTCCGTCAAATCTGGACGGATGGAAACCCTATGTACCATCCATCCAGCGGATCGGATGAGAACAGACAGGCGGTCCGTTCTCATCCAATTCCCACATAGAGAACAAAAGGGACCTGACAGCTCTGTCTCCGCACACAGCGCCTGCTCAGCGGGGGATCGGCAGATCCATCCCTTGCTAAGAAAAACGGAGTCCGCCGACGGACTCCCATGTGTGAAAGGGGCCTTACTCTCTACATGGTATTCTGAATTATCTTTCAGACCAAGGTATAAGGCCCCTTTCACACTAGCGGACCATTCAGATCTGCCTGTCAGTTTTTCAGGCAGATCTGAACGGATGCCCCATGCATCTCTATGGGGCATCGGGTGTCAGCAGGGACATGTCCGCTGACATCCGATCCATCAAATCTGGGCAGATGGAAACCCTATTTTCCATCCGTCCATCGGATTGGATGAGAACGGACAGGTGGTCCGTTCTCATCCGATTACCCCATAGAGAACAGCGGGGACCTGACAGCTCTGTCTCCGCACACAGCGCGGAGACAGAGCTGCCATCCTCCTGCTCAGCGGGGGATCGGCGGATTGATCCCCCGCTGAGAAAAACGTAGTCCGCCTGCGGACTCCCATGTGTGAAAGGGGCCTAAGGGGTGGGCAGGATGAATTCTGCCTTGCTGTAACGTGTAATTATGCAATGAATACATTATACTCGATTGACCTTCATTTTCAGATGCCCATAAAAATTATTACTTTTGAAAGATCTGATCATCAAACTGTCTTTATTTAACCACTTCATGTCCGGACACTTTCACCATCTTCCAGTCCAGGCCCATTTTCAGCTTTTAGAGCTGTCCCATTTACTCAGGTATGCAACCTTGTACCCTAATGACATTTTTATAATTTTTTTTAGACAAATAGCGCTTTGTTTTGGTGGTATTTAATCACCACTGTGTTTTTTTTTTTTTTTTTGCTATATAAACAAAAAATACCGAAAATTTTGAAAAAAAAAAAAAAAACACTTTTTCTTAGTTTTTGTTATAAAGTTGTAAAAAATACCAAATAATCTTTCTTCAAAAAATTAGACCAAAATGTATTCTGCTACATGTTTTTTGTGAACATAACCCCAAAGAGTGTATATTATTTAGTCATTTAGTCTGTGTGAAAGTTGAGTCTAAAAACTATGGTATGGCGGTGATCAGGACACTGGTATAGTATATGGAGGTGATCAGAACGCTGATATGGCATATCTTGATGATCAGGGCACTGATATGGCATATGGTGATGATAAGGGCACTGGTTTGGCGTATGCTGGTGATTGGGGCGCTGGTATGGCGTAAGCCGGTGATCGGGACTTTGGTATGGTGTATGCCGGTGATCAGGAGGCTGGCATGGCGTATGCCCATTGGGAAACTGGTATGGCATATGCCAGAGATCAGGATGCTGGTATGGTGAATGCCGATAATCAGGACGCTGGTATGGCGAATGCCGGTGGTATTGTGAGCACTAGTGACACTTGGACAGGTGACAGAAGCTGGCTGCACTCTGTATTATCCTGGGGCAGTGATCAGGGACACTGGGGCAGGCTGACACTGCAGTCTGTGAGTGTACATGCAGTCTGACAGGCTGCTGTACACTCATAGACGCAGCTGATCTGTCTTGAGAGCAGAGAGATCTGATATTTACATTCGGGTTCCATTGAGTACTATGTGATTGATGTGATTGGACACAGCATTCACATGGTATAAGGCCGTGTGGTAATTTGATGTGCTGTGTCCGGGAGGCACACCAATCACTAGACTCCCTGGAGGCACGCTCAGTGAGCTGCACAGGAGCCGCCGATGCGCACTGACATACTGATACTCTGACTGCATCGGGGCTGCTTTCTGTCTGCCATTTATAGGCTGTGGGCGGATGGGAAGCTGTTAAGTTGATTGTACATGTTACAATTTTGGTTTATATCTACGAATAACTATTTAAGATAAACGACTGGATAGAAAGTATATAGATTCTTTAGGTTGGCCCCCACATCATAAAATTGTTGTTAAATCTAAATGAGATGTCAAAGATTGTACATTTTGGAATGTAACATGTTTGAGCAGCTTTAGAAAAATCATAAATATGTTATCAGCATGTAGATGTGCAAGAATAGGAAAAAAATAGTGAAAGGCTGCGAAAAAATATTTTTAGATTCTTCTACTAAGATTGGTCAGCATGTATGCTCTGCACTTGCCAGTAGAAACAGTCTCCCATTCAGGCCTAAATTGGCGAGGTCAAAAATTATGTTCTCTAGGATATTGTGTATGACCATCTTAACACCAGTCCCTCCCACGAAGCAACATTACTGTAAATGCCGGTGTCTGTTTTGTGCTTGGCCACTATAATCTCGTGAACTACTGCAACACAAATGTCTGAATACTTGACAATAATGAACAAATAAATACAAAGAATAGTGTGCTATTCCTTTAAATACTGTATCAACCAGGGATACAAGAAAAAGAGTTGAATTACATGTAACCAAATATGAAAAAATAAAGTGCAAGTGCTAATACACTGTGTAATGTGCAATACCATATAACAAAGAATCAAAAATGCAATGCAAAAAAAGTCCACTATTATGTGGCAATCAATAAAGTGTTTAGTGCTCCTAATCCCCTGCCACTTCAAAGGTGCTCCAGTGCTTCCAAAACGTGCTCCTTAAGTATGAGAAAAATAGCTTCCTAACAGACCAGACGGCATGGATCTCAATTAGAGAGATCAAAAGCAGCCCACACTCAGTCTCCACAATGGAAGCTTCATAGGCATGTCTGTATAACACTTAGAGCTGCAAGATTAATCGTTAAAAAATTGCGATCTCCCTTGGAAGGAATGAAGGAATTTCCTAAGAGGCATGTTGAGCCCATTGAATATTTTTTTTGCCAAAGGTGTTTGAATAATGACAAAAAAATATTTTTTTACAAAGTTGTCATTAAAATTATATATTGCTCACGCATGCCATGGGTATATGTGGAATTACACCCCAAAATACATTCCGCTGCTTCTCCTGAGTACGGAGATACCACATGTGTGAGACTTTTTGGCAGTCTATCCGCGTACAGGACACCGAAAACCAATCGCCGCCTTCAGGCTTTATAAGGGTGTAAATTTTTGATCTCACTCCTCACAAACTATTTCAGTTTCGGAGGCCATGAAATGCCAAGACAGCACAACCCCCCCCCCCCCCCCCCCAAATGACTCCTTTTCATAAAGTAGACAGCCTAAGCTATTTTCTGAGATGCATGTTGAGTATTTTGCAGGCCTCGCTTTTTGTCACAAAGTTTTAAAACTTTCAAAACAAATGAGAGCTACAAAATACTCCCCATGCCTCTTAGCAAATACCTTGGGGTGTCTACTTTCTGAAAAGGGGTCATTTTGGGGGGGGGGGGGGGGATTGCGCTATCTTGGCATTTCATGGCCTCCGAAACTGTGATAGGTAGTGAGAAGTGAAAGCAACAATTTATGCCAATTTGTGTGAGGTTCCCAAAAAGTCTCACACAAGTGGTATCCCCATACTCAGGAGAAGCAGCAGAATGTATTTTGGGGTGTCATTTCACTTATAGCCGTGGCGTGTTTGAGAAATATATCATTTCAAGTGACCACTTTTGTTTAAAAAAAATAAAACATGTTGTCATTTTCCCGAAACTTATGGCAAAATATAAAATATTCCATGAAATCAACATGCCTCTCAACAAATAGCTTGGGGTGTCTACTTTACAAAAAGGGATCATTTAGGGGGTGTTTGAACTGTCCTAGCATTTTATGCCCAATATTCGAAGCTTATGCCCACATCACCCACTCTTCTAACCATTTGAAGACCAAGCCCCTTGTCTGACACTTTCTGTTTACATGAGAACATTTTTTTTTTTTTTACTAGAAAATTACTTTGAACCCCCCAAACAATATATATTTAAGCAGAGGCCCTACAGAACAAAATGGTGGTTGTTTCAATTTTTTTTGTCACGGTATTTACGCAGAGATTTTCAAAATGCAATTTTTTGGGGGCAAAATTTTTTTTTTTTTAATTGAATGCACAAGTACACTATATATTTCCCAATTGTTTGGTAAAATATAAAAGATGATCTTATGTAGAGTACATAGATACCAAACATGACATGCTTTAACCGGTTGCCGACTGCCGCACGACTATATACTGCGGCGGTCAGCCCCGGCCAGGCAGAGTGACGTATCGGTACGTCACTCGCCTGTCACTGACTTGCGAGCCAATTGCGGGCGGGCGCGCGCCCGCCGAGGCGCGCGCCCCCGCCGCGGCTCGTTCACAGACAAGTCAGTGCGTGTGACCGGCGGACTCGATGTCCGCCAGTCACACTGCGATCGCTCCTGTGAAGGGAGAAAGACAGAGCGGCATATGTAAACAAGCCGCCTGTCAGTTCTCCCTGTGTAAAAGTGAAGATCTGACCGTTCTACTATGTAGAACCGTGGATCTTTGCTTTTACACCAATAGCAATGTCCCTGCACAGTTAGAAACACGCCCCTAGGACACACTTAACCCCTCCCTGTCCAATAAAGTTAACCCCTTCCCTGCCAGTGTAATTTTTGCAGTAACAGTGCATATGTATAGCACTGATTACTGCAGTAATGTCACTGGTACCCCCAAAAGTGTCAAAAATGTCAGTCAAGGGTCCGATCTGTCCGCCGCAATGTCGCAGTACCGAAAAAAAATCGCAGATCGCCGCCATTACACGTTAAAAAAAAAACACCAAAAATGACAAAAATCTTTCCCTTTGTTTAGTAAACGCGATAACTTTTGCGCAAACCAATCAAAATATGCTTTTTGCGATTTTTTTTTTTTTTTACCAAACATATGTAGCATAAAACAAATTGGCCGAAAATGTTAAAAAACTTTGATTTTTACATTTTTTTTGGGGGGAATTTCATATAAAAAAATGTGAAAAATATTACAAAAGTTACGCTCTTTTTTTTGTTTATAGCGCATGATCAAAAAATCGCACAGGTGATCAAATACCACAAATGTTTGTGGGAAAAAAAGGACGTCAAATTCGTTTAGGTACAGCGTCGCACGACCGCGCAATTGTCCGTTAAAGTCACGCAGTAAAAAATCGCAAAAAAAACCCTGGTCTTTTAGCAGCCAAATCCTCCGGGGCTTAAGTGGTTAAAAAAAAGCGTACACCCATGCAGCGACAACAAACTACGAACATTTTTAAAAGCCTTCACAGGTTACCACTTTAGATTTACAGAGGAGGCCTACTGCAAGAATTACTGCCCTTGATCTGACGTTTGCGGCGATACCTCACATGCATGCTGCAATTGCTATTAACATATGACACCAAACCGATGCTTGCGTTCGCCTTGGCGCGCTAACACGGGGGGGACAGGGGTGCTTTAAATAATTTTTTTTATTTATTTTGCGCTTTTATTTTATTTTGACACCTTCTCTTTATTTTTTTTATTATTTTTTTTTTATTATTTTTTATTGTTATCACAGAGAATTTAAATATCCCCTGTGATAGCAATAAGTAGTGACAGGCACTCTTTTAAAAAAAAAAAAAAAAATCGGGGTCGATTAGACTCTCTAGATCTCTCCTCTGCCCTTAAAGCATCTGACCACACCAAGATTGTTGTGAAAAGATGCTTTCCCAATGGTGCCGTTTATATCTGGCAAAACCGATGTCATGAAATGCTCATAGCTTCAGGTATCTTAGGCCATAGAGATTGGAGCCATTCTGGTCTCCAATCAGCTCTATGGTCAGCTGACAGAACCACCGGCTGCAGTCTCGGGTTACCCGTTGGGGAAGGAGAGCCTGAGAAAACTGTGGAATGCGGCGGGAGGGGAGAGTCCCCTCCCACTGCTTGTAAAAGCTGTCTAGCAGCTAATTTTCCACTAGGATTGCTTTTACATGAAAGCCGGCTGCTGGCTGTAAAAAAACGATACCAAGATGATGCCTAAATCTGCAGGCATCTTCCTAGTATGACCACTCTAAGTCCAGCGATGTACCAGTACGTTGCTGGTCCTTGTTAAGCATATATTGTAAGCTGCTTTTTATTTATTTTTTTTTTTTTTTCATGCAGCCTGTGGGCTGAATGAAAAAAGAGAACCTAACAGATTCCTCCTGTCACATCGATCAATGTGGATGAAGAAATCTCTGCCAGAAAGTGTGTGGTATGCCCACCGTTAGACCTCCCAGCATCCACCCACTTCTAATGATGGGGATACATGCAATGTTTTTTTTTCCTTCAGCCCATTGGCTATTAATGTCATTACTTTTTTTGCCAGTGGTTTAGACATTGAGTATACCCCTAAGTGAAAATGTCCAAATTGGACCTAATTAGCCATTTTCGCTCTCCGGTGTCATGTGACTCGGTGTTACAAAGTCCCAGGTATAGCAGGTGTGTTAAATTTGGTGTTATCGCTCTCTCTCTCTCATACTGGTCACTGGAAGTTCAACATGGTACCTCATGGCAAAGAACTCTGAGACTCTGAAAAAAAAGAATTGTTGCTCTACATAAAGATGGCCTAGGCTATAAGATTGCCAAGACCCTGAAACCGAGCTGCAGCACGGTGGCCAAGACCATACAGCGGTTTAACAGAACAGGCCTCTCCTTGGTCGAACAAAGAAGTTGAGTGCACATGCTCATCGTCATATCCAGAGGTTGTCTTTGGGAAATAGACATATAAGTGCTGCCAGCATTGCTGCAGAGGTTGAAGGGGTGGGGTGTCAGCCTGTCAGTGCTCAGACCATACACTGCACACTGTATCAAATTGGTCTACATGGCTGTTGTCCCAGAAGGAAGCCTCTTTTAAAGATGTTGCACAACAAAGTCTGCAAACAGTTTGCTGAAGACAAGCACACGAACGACATGGATTACTGGAGCCATGTCCTGTGGTCTGATGAGACTAAGATAAACTTATTTGGTTTAGTTGGTGTCAAGTGTGTGTGGTGGCAGCCAGGTGAGGAGAACAAAGACAAGTGTGTCTTGCCTACAGCCAAGCATAGTGGTGGGAGTGTCATGGTCTGGGGCTGCATGAGTGCTGCCAGCACTGGGGAGCTACAGTTCATTGAGGGAACCATAAATGCCAACATGTACTGTGACATACTGAAGCAAAGCATGATCCCCTCCCTTCAGGGACTGGGCCTGAAGGGCAGTATTCCAACATAACCCCAAACACACCTCCAAGACGACCAGTGCCTTGCTAAAGAATCTGAGGGTAAAAGTAATGGACTGTCTAAGCATGTCTCCAGACCTAAACCCTATTGAGCATCTGTGGGGCATCCTCAAACGGAAGGTGGAGGAGCGCAAGGTCTCTAGCATCCACCAGCTCTGTGATGTCATCATGGAGGAGTGGAAGAGGACTCCAGTGGCAACCTGTGAAGCTCTGGTGAATTCCATGCCCAAGAGGGTTAAGGCAGTGCTGGAAAATATTTACACTGTTATACAAGCTGTACACTCACTACTTTACATTGTAGCAAAGTGTCATTTCTTCAGTGTTGTCGCATGAAAAGATAGAATAAAATAATTACAATGGGCTGTACTCATGTTTGTGAGATTGTGTGTGTGCGTGCGTGCATATGTGTGTGTGTGTGTGTGTGTATGTGTATGTGTGTGTATATATGTATGTGTATATATATATATATATATATATATATATATATATATATTAGTGCATCTCCTAAAATTTGAATATCGTCAAAAAGTAAATTTTTCTCTTGTTCATTGACGGACACAGCTCCATATCTTCTTTGAAAAAAAAAAAACAGGGGTAGGTCTAACTTGATAATTTTTGATATAGTGCCACAGTGATCACCATAAGTATGGTGGTCCTTCCCTTGGCTCTAGAACCATATGCATATAAAGTGTACTGGGAAAGGCCAGTGGACAGAAAAGAGAGCCTTTGAGGGATGTACATAATGAAACCGCAGGGCAGTTAGTTCAAAATAAATGTTATTTATTTTGGTTATAAATAAATGCAGGTAACAATTATGGTTCAGACAGGGAAGTGCAGAGGTATGTGGTGCTTTACATTGAGTAATAGCGGTGATGCGGTAACCTATGTGATACATTAAACACAATAATAAAGTTATTGATAGTGAATGTGACTCAGTGGGGGTGACAAGCAAATGTTATGCATGGTGAACATATAAACAATAATAATAATACAAACAATCCAATCCAATGGGGGGATGGCACTGTCAGGGTGATCCCCCGATTTTGCCAAGTGTGGAGTTTATGTTACAAATAGTATGTAGGGAGATCAAGGGGAAGGCGATGACAGTGTCAACCCTGCATGCATGAACTGTGTATGCCAGTACTGGCTACAGTGCACAGGTTCCTCCTATGTAGTAGTAGGTAAGCAAGGGAGGAATGGGAAACCGAGGATGGACAGTGCAAAGGAGGTATCCTGGCCAGGATTGTCACAAGGATATGAGCCAAAGGCTAGTTCAGGGAGGAGAGGGGGAGGGAGGCAAGTAGCAAAGCATAGGAAACAGTTGCTAGTAGATCAGGGGGAGCCGGATGGTCTGGTTTGGTTTCATCTGACCAGAGCACCTTCTTCCACATGTTTGGTGTGTCTCCCAGGTGGCTTGTGGCAAACTTTAAACGCCACTTTTTATGGATATCTTTAGGAAATGGCTTTCTTCTTGCCACTCTTCCATAAAGTTCAGATTTGTGCAATATACGACTGATTGTTGTCCTATGGACAGAGTCTCCCACCTCAGCTGTAGATCTCTGCAATTCATCCAGAGTGATCATGGGCCTCTTGGCTGCATCTCTGATCAGTCTTCTCCTCGTATGAGCTGAAAGTTTAGAGGGACGGCCAGGTCTTCGTAGATTTGCAGTGGTCTGATACTCCTTCCATTTCAATATTATCGCTTGCACAGTGCTCCATGGGATGTTTAAAGCTTGGGAAATCTTTTTGTATCCAAATCCAGCTTTAACCTTCTCCACAACAGTATCTCGGACCTGCCTGGTGTGTTCCTTGTTCTTCATGATGCTCTCTGCGCTTTAAACGGACCTCTGAGACTATCACAGTGCAGGTGCATTTATACGGAGACTTGATTAGACACAGGGGGATTCTATTTATCATCATTAGTCATTTAGGTCCACATTGGATCATTCAGAGATCCTCACTGAACTTCAGGAGAGAGTTTGCTGCACTAAAAAGTAAAGGGGCTGAATAATTTTGCACGCCCAATTATTCAGTTTTTTATTTGTTAAAGTTTGAAATATCCAATAAATTTCATTCCACTTCATGATTGTGTCCCACTTGTTGTTGATTCTTCACAAAAAATTACAGTTTTATATCTTTGAAGCCTGAAATGTGGCAAAAGGTCGCAAAGTTCAAGGGGGCCGAATACTTTTGCAAGGCACTGTATCTGGGATACCTCTCTGGATGCGGCCCCTTTAGCCTGCAGAGTGTATGTGACTGCTGTGATACTTCGACGCATGATTTGGCTGAAATACTGGTCTGCGGACCATACTTCCAAAATGGTGTTGACCTCCCTTTTGTAGGAGACCGCCTGTTTGGAGCTTCTATGAAAGAGATTATTTAAGGTCTTATGGGAGGTAAGAGTACTCTGCTTCCACAGGTTGCCAAGAGCAAAGAGCCTCGTCGTAAACGTTGCCCTTTCTTCTCTGCTCACAAACAGCCCTTTCGTCCCACGGGCTCGCAGGACAAGGGGGTCAAAATCCACCGGTAACTTTGTGGGAGGTTCCAAGAGACCCTGGGCTGGTAAGTCAAAAACTGGTTCCACTGGTCCCGCAGACAAGCCCCCCTCTGCCTGAATTGGAGCTCTCGCCCGTATCTGGGGTTGGGGGACGTCTTCGCTACTTTCCAGACCCGTGAACCTCTTTCATTCAAGCCAAATGGGTCCACGAGTTGATTTAGTCCAGAACAAGATCAAGTTTCGGTCCTTGCCTCCTGCAAGGTTCTTTCCTTCCAACTTGCACCTGTCCCCGGATCGTCTGCAGGGCTTTTACGGGGCGGTGCGTGATCTGCTATCACAGGGAGTAATTGTGCCGGTTGCAGAGTTGGAACGTTTTCAGGGATTTTATTCCAATCTGTTTACTGTTCCCAGGAAGGAAGGCAAGGTCCATCCAATCTTGGACCTCAAGGCCCTAAATCACTTTGTGCGAGTTCAGAAATTCCGGATGGAGTCCAATCAAAAGTACCAATAACTGGTTTAATAATCATGGTATCTTTGTGCTTGATTGGCCAGCAAACTTGCCTGACCTAAACCCCATACCGAATCTGTGGGGTATTGTCAAGAGGAAGATGAGACACCAGACCCAACAATGTAAATTAGCCAAAAGCCATTATCAAAGCAACCTGGCATCCAGAACGCCTCCGCAATGCCAAATGCTGATCGACTCCATGCCACGCTGCATTGATGCAATAATTCATGCAAAAGGAGCACCCCAACCAAGTATTGAGCACATACTATAATGTACATGGACGTACTTTTGAGTAAGCCAACATTTCTGTATTAAATCCTTTTTTTTTTTTATTGGTTTTATGTAATTACCTTATTTTTCTGAGATAAAGAATTTTGGGGTTTCACTAGACTAGACAAGAAATGTTTGAAATATATCACTATGTGTAATACATCTGTATAAAATATAAGTTTTCCTTTTTGAATTAAATTACGGATATTAAGTTTTTAAAGATATTCTAATTTTATGAAACGCGTGTGTGAATTTTTTTTTTTTTTTTTTAATGAATGTGTGTATATACCATATACTGTAGTAAAATATTCTATATTTTAAAGTGGCCATAAATTAATTGTATCCCCTCTGTTTTAAGAAGATATGAAGTACATTATTATTATTTAATTATAATAAAATAGAATAAAAATAAAATAACTTCATGCTCCGCATCACTGTGCCGTCACGTGTCCTCCTTCCGCTCTCTTTCCTGATTTATTGGAGTACAGTGCGTGGGGCTGAGATTCCCCTCTGACATATGGGAACTAGCAGAGGGAGGACACGTGACCACACAGCAGCGCTGTGCAAGAAGGTATTTAGCATAGCATTAGAATTTAAATAAAATGGACACACTCTCTACTTTATATCTTCCTAAAAACAGAGATGATACAAGTAATGTGTGTGTGTGTGTGTGTGTGTGTGTGTGTGTGTGTGTGGACATGTTTGTGTGCGTATGTATGCGTGTGTGTGTATGTGTATATATAAATATATTATTTACAGCCACTGGGAATAGAGAAAGGAGTGGGGAGGAGATCGGCTATCATGGATCAGCAGCCATGAATAACGTGGTCAGTACACAAAGGGGAACACAGGAACAGGCAGGATCAACCAGTTCTTAGAACGTGTACAGGGAAAAATTACACTGCAAAAGTAATGTACTATTTAGCATGCTTTAAGGGAACAAGAGATTTTTTATTTTTTTTGTTAGGGTTGCAACCACTTTAAAAGTTAAAAGGCACATACAGTATCTCACCAAAGTGAGTACACCACAATAACAACACACAGCCATTAATGTCTAAACCGCTGGCAACCAAAGTGAGTACACCCCTATGTCAAATTGTCCAGATTGGGCCCAAAGTGTCAATATTTTGTGTGCCCACCATTATTTTCCAGCACTGCCTTAACCCTTTTTGGACATGAAGTTCATCAGAGCTTCACAGGTTGCCACTGGAGTCCTCTTCCACTCCTCCATGACGAAATCACGAAGCTGGTGGGTGTTGGAGACCTTGCGTTCCTCCACCTCTGTTTGATGATGCCCCACAGATGCTCAATAGGGTTTAGGTCTGGAGACATGCTTGGCCAGTCCATCACCTTTATCCTCAGCTGTAAGGCAGTGGTCGTCTTGTGGTGTGTTTGGGGTTGTTATCATGTTGGAGTACTGCCCTGCTGCCTAGTCTCTGAAGGGAGGGGATCATGCTCTGCTTCAGTAAGTCACAGTAGGGCCTCATGCACACAGGGTGTTTTAACAGCTGCTTTTAGGAGCGTCAGGCGTGTTTTTTTTTTTTGTTTTTTTTTTTGTTTTTTTTTGCACACACCGGCTTTAAGGAGCTGTAAGTGGCATAGGTGTTTTTAAGCTGTAAAAAAAAACACAAGGCCAGTGTGTTCTGGAGCAGCAGCGTTAAGCTGTAGAAACGCCTAATGCTGCTAAAGGCTGCTTAAGACCGCATACAGCATTAGGCCACATCAGACGTTTTTTAGCTGTAGTAGTTGGATTTGAGGTTGGAAAATAGAAGAGGGCAGAGAAAGGCTGCTAAACGTGGCTAAAATGTGCATAACGCCAGTACAAAATGCTTCTAAAAGCACATTTTTACAGCTGCTTTTTTCCTGGCATCAGGACTTGCTTTGCAGCTCGTTTTTTCAAACGCCCTGTGTGCATGGGGCCTAAATGTTGCTATTCATGGTCCCCCAATGAACTGTAGTTCCCAAGTGTCCCGACAGCACTCATGCAGCCCTAAACCAGGACACACCCACCACCATGCTTGACTGTAGGCAAGACACATTTGTCTTTGTATTTCTCACCTGGTTGCCGCCACACACGCTTTACACCATCTGAACCAAATAGGTTTATCTTGGTCTCATCGGACCACAGGACATGGTTCAAGTAATCCATGTCCTTAGTCTGCTTGTCTTCAGCAAACTGTTTGCGGGCTTTCTTGTGCATGATCTTTAGAAGAGGCTTCCTTCTGGGACGACAGCCATGCAGACCAATTTGATGGAGTGTGCGGCGTATGGTCTGAGCACTGACAGGCTGACCCTCCACCCGTTCAACCTCTGCAGCAATGCTGGCAGCACTTATACGTCTATTTCCCAAAGACAACCTCTGGATATGACGCTGAGCACGTGCACTCAACTTCTTTGGTCGACCATGGCGAGGCCTGTTCTGAGTGAAATCTGTCCTGTTAAGACCGTTGTATGGTCTTGGCCACCATGCTGCAGCTCAGTTTTAGGGTCTTGGCAATCTTCTTACAGCCTAGGCCATCTTTATGTAGCGCAACAATTATTTTTTTTAGATCCTCAGAGTTCTTTGCCATGATGTGCCATGTTGAACTTCCAGTGAAAAGTATGAGAGAGTGCGAGTGATAACACCAAATTTACCCACCTGCTCCCTATTCACACCTGAGACCTTGTAACACTAACGAGTCACATTACACCGAGCAGGGAAAATGGCTAATTGGGCCCAATTTGGACATTTTTACTTAGGGGTGTACTCACTTTTGTTGCCAGCGGTTTAGACTTTAATGGCTGTGTGTTGAGTTATTTTGTGGGGACATCAAATTTACACTGTTATACAAGCTGTACACTCACTACTTTACATTGTAACAAAGTGTAATTTCTTCAGTGTTGTCACATAAAACGATATAATATATTTACAAAAATGTGAAGGGTGTACTCACTTTTGTGAGATACTTTACATGCGCAAGAACTGAAGTTATTAAACTTGTCAAAATGCACTCTTTTTTTAAATATGGTTATGTTTATATCGCAAGGTGACAGGAGTAAGGTGGAAAACAACTTCTCAAAACCATTTAAATGACAATCTTCTGAATCTTTATGAACACCATCTGCTGTAGTGGTGTAGGTTATTGCTAAATTGGAGCAAACTAAAGTTTTCTTGCATAGTTTTCCCTCTCTGGATTCCTTCACACAGTTGCTCAGCCTCATGAGGCCAGAATGGTTTGTCTTCCCCCCCAATGCTAAGCTTGCATGTAGGCAGCCTATAGAAAGAGACTAGGTATGCATCAGCTGTGTGGGCTCATCTGCACAGCTGTTTTTGACAGGTATACAGGAACAGGGGCACAGACCCAGGCAAAGAACCTGTGCATCCAGGGTCATGTATTGTATAGTGTTTTTTTTGCATTTATTTTCTATCATGCTGTTCCGATGAATATGAAATATTGTTTGTGAATAGTTTACATTTTAAGCTGGCAGATGGAGCTCTGGGCTTATATTCAAATCCTTACCTAGCATGTTTACAGAGCTTAACCGTACAAGCTCAAGTGTACATTCTCAGCTGGAGTAAATCAGAAGAGTGATTTATTTCCCTCCTCTAACTCTCCCATTCCTGCTTTGTACAGACAAGGCATATCTAGTTTCAATCGATAAGATTACGTAAACCGGTTCTGCTGTACTTTTTCTTTAGAAAACTTGTATAAATCAGTAATCTGTGATGCTTAAGAAATATATTTCACTATTCCACAGTGCCTGCAGCTACAGAGCTCAGTAAAGGCTTTTTAAAGAAGTTCCTTTACTACTTGTTGAGAATATGTAAATACACGAATGTTAAAAGCCTCACCGCGGGTAACGTCTAATGTAAAAATCCTGTTGACAAGAGTTCAATGGTTCAAGCTGAAATTAAAGTTAAAAAATTGGACACAAAGGCAAAACGTCTTTTCTCTTACGTCCTCTGACAGTCGCCGCCCACTCATACAGTCTTCACTTATGGGTATTGACCTCTTATCCACAGGAGTAAGCTAGGCAGAAGATTTTGTTAGAAACATTCACAAAAAGCTTTGCATAGACACACCTATAGGGGGCTGTCCCTCTGGTCCAATACCCCCCTGCTAGCAGCATTCCCAATTCAGTTTGTCTTTTACCTAGTCAGGAGTAGGCAGACTTCCCTTAGCTGGGGCTACAGTCTCAGCCTTTTTCTTCTGTTTTCTTAATTTTTTATTTCTACTAAGTGTGTTTTCTTTACACTGATAGCTTTTTCTTTGTTCATGCGCTTAGTTAGTCAGGCTTCGGAAGACTACAGCGTTTGCGGAGCTGGGAATCGGACTGGTTATCCTAGAGCCTTACGGAATCCAAGCCTGCCATTGAGCGTTTAGCAGGCTATGCGTACGCCCAGGCCTCGCAAACTACCTGTCCCTGTCCTCAGGGACAAAGCCCGCGGAGTGGCTACTTCGCTAGGATGTCTCAACTGCGGTACGCCGCGTGTTGCTAGCGTCCTGTTTGGCTGACGGCACCCCCACCTGGGGTGGGAGGCTTCCCGTCACACAGCGGCACTCACGCTTTCACTGGATCGGTGAGTACCATGCTACCCCTCTATCTATATCTATCGGGGGGTGTATGTGGGGCCTCTGTTATGGGGATGGCAGTCTGTTTGGAGTCTGTATGTATGGTTCCCGTGTGTCCCTCCTGGTCCCTGCGGGGGCCTTATTGCGGTCATGCCGCGGTGTGGGGGGTTTGCGGGGGTCCCTTGGTAGTGCTTGTGCAACGTTGGGGTACAGACGTGTGTGGGGGCCGCATCGGTGTAAAAAACCACGGGCCGCCATTTTGGGTGTGGGCAGGCTGTTCGGCTTCATGTGTGGGCAGCAGCCTTTTTTCCCTGTAGTGAATTGGCGCCCTTTCGGGCGCCATCTTTAGTGTGGCAATGTTTGTTCCCATGTGCTCGGCGGCCATTTTCCCAGAGCCTCCCCATAGACTTACATTGGCAACCATTTTGCTTTGTCACAGTACCATGTGGGGACACTTCTGGGGGGCTTTTCTGCTGTTTTTCTGGGAAAATATCCTTGCTGGCAGTTATATTAGTTTTCAGTGTTTAGTAGCACAGGCTGCCTAATTGCGATGCTTTGCAGTGGGAACTTCTGATTTAAAGGGCCAGCACCATAAAATTTCTAAGTGTGTTTTTATGGAGTCCCAGGACAGCTAATTCCCCCCAGCTCTGGGGGAGGGTTCAGGTACTCCTGAATCCTCTGCAATGGGCTCCCTTACTGCTGCACTTGCGACTTTAGCGTCTAAAGTGAATTTGTTGATGTCTGAGTGGGCTTCTAAGAAAAGGCCCAGGCTTTCTCAATCTTCTGATTCAGAGCTAGCTATGGTTGCCATGGACAGTGTACCCCCTGAGGGGTCTCAGTCGGAAGGGGAGGTGGAGGAGGGGGAGGATTCCCCCTCCGGGTCGGCCATGGAACGCGCTGCGATGTCTGCGCTCATTAGTTCTGTTAAAGATACGCTACATTTGGAGGATGAGCCCCACCCGCCGGGTAAGCGGTCTTCCTTTGGGACCCGCAGGACCCAGAAGTTGGTTCAGGTTTTTCCCTGTCCCACTGAGTTTCACAAAACAATGAACGAGAAATGGCGCAATTTAAAGCGCAATTTTGTGGTGTCTAAGCGGTTCCAGTACCGTTATCCTTTTGCTTCTCCGGAGTTGCGCAGGTCTGTGGCCCCGAAGGTGGACCACACGGTATCCAGGTTAAACAAGGCCACTCTGATGCCCACTGCCCACGGAGGATTCTCTGGTGTTTAGGGACCCGGCGCATAGACGGGTGGAATCTCTTACCCGCCACTCCTATATGGTGGCGGGTTCCTTGCTGAAACCCGTGTTCGCCTCAGTTATGGTCTCTCAGGCTGTGGTGGAGTTGACTAAGGTGCTCAGGCGCACCCTTGTGGCTGATTCCGCCCCTCCTGCTACTCTGGAGATGGTGGACTAAATTATTCAGGCTGTTTTATACCTGTATGACGCTGCCTTGGATGAGGCCCCTTTAGTCTCACGCTTATCTGCAGTCGCAGGGATAATACGTTGCATTGTGTGGTTGAAAAGCTGGTCGGCTGATCAGACTTCCAGGAAGACGGTATCTGACATCCCTTATGCAGGGAATCACCTTTTTGGGGACTCCCTGGACGAGTTGGTTAAGGGGGTCACTGGGGGTAAAAGCACGCTGCTGCCCCAGGTGTCCAAGGTTAAGTTTTTCCGCGGTAAGCGGGGCCCTTCCTTTTAAACCTAACCAGGGGTCCTTTCGTGCCTTTAAGTCACAAGACAAGGGCAAATCCTTCAAGTCCTCTGGTGGCCAGAAGAAGCCTTGGGCGGGCAAGTCAAAAGCCGCCCACTCTAACACGGTGACCCAGTCCGCCTCAACCCGATGGGGCGCCCTCACCCGTTTCAGGGGTGGGGGGACGTCTGCACTGTTTTCCCGAACCTTGGCTGGCCAAAATTCAGGACAGGTGGGTTCAGGAACTCATTCGGTCGGGGTACAAGATCGAATTTCGATCACGCCCAGCAGACAGATTCTTTCCCTCAAATCTTCATTTGACCCCAGATCGTTTCCAAGATCTCCAACGGGCGATTCAGGATCTCCTCGCCCAGGGGGTGATCGTCCCGGTGCCACATCGGGACAGATTTTGGGGTTTTTACTCGAATCTGTTCACGGTGCCCAGAAAGGAGGGCAAAGTGCGTCCAATTCTGGACTTAAAGTTTCTGAACCGCTTTGTGCGGGTTCAAAAGTTCCGCACGGAATCCATTCGATCGGTGGTGGCCTCCCTGAGCCCAGGAGATTTCCTGGCTTCCATCGACCTCAAGCATGAGTATTTACACATCCCCAGTTTTGAGGATCATCAAAGGTTCCTCCAATTCGCAATCGCGGAGGAGCACTATCATTGGATCCGGTCCTGGCTCTGTTGCGGGCGCAGGGGATTGCAATCCTGGGGTATGTGGACGATCTCCTATTAAGGTCGAATTCCAGTGCCACTCTGTTGCGCGATCTGTCAACCACGGTTCAGATGCTTCAGGAGTTCGAGTGGACCATCAATTTTCAGAAGTCGACATTGTCTCCTTCTGTTCGACTTCCTTATCTGGGGATGGTTCTGGACTCCGCCCAAGCAAAGGTCTTCCTGCCGGAGGATAAACAACGGACTCTACAGAACTAGGTCAGGTCCCTCAGGGACAAGAACTCCTCGTCGCTCAGGACCTGCATGCGGTCCCTGGGGTTGAGGCGATACCATTTGCGCAATTCCACACACGATTTTTGCAAGCGGAGATTCTGGCCAGGTGGGACAGGCATCCTCTTTCCTTGGAAAGAAGGATCTCTTTGAGCCCTCAAGTCAGAACGGATCTTCTGTGGTGGCTCCGGCCTCCGGCTCTGACGGACGGGAAATCCTTCCGGCCGTTGTTATGGACAGTGATCACCACCGATTCCAGCCTGTCGGGCTGGGGTGGTGTTCTGGGCAATTTGTCTGCCCAGGGCACTTGGTCGGAGGAGGAATCCTCTCTGCCGATAAATGTGTTGGAACGGAGAGCGATCAAACTGTTTGCTCCGTTGGTCGGATCGTCTTCAGGGTCACCCTGTGCGTGTGCAGACGGACAACACCACTGCGGTGGCGTACATCAATCACCAAGGGGGCACCAGGAGTGCCCGGGCAGCCAAGGAAGTGGCCGAGATTCTGTCTTGGGCCGAGATGCGGGTCTCGGTGCTTTCGAGTCGCCAGTCCCTGGACCAGGGGGAATGGTCCCAACACCCGTAGGTGTTTCAGATGCTGTGTGCGCAATGGGGATCCCCGGACATGGATCTGTTCGTGTCTCGTCTAAACAACAAGGTGGGAAGGTTCGCGGTAAGAGTAAGAACACGCGATCCTCTGGCAGCCGCCTCAGAAGCGCTGGTGGTGCCTTGGAATCAGTATCACCTGATTTATGCCTTCCCTCGATCCAGTTGTTGTCACGGTCCCTTCGCAGGTTGGTCTCGGAACCGAGGTTGGTGATCCTGGTGGCCGCCGGTCTTGGTACGCGGACATCATGCAAATGGGCTTCGAGCCTCCCTGGCGGCTCCCCTTACGAGACGATCTGCTGTCTCAGGGGCCGATCTAACATCCTGCTTTACAGACGCTGGCTTTGACGGCGTGGCTGTTGAAAGCCATTTCTTGAGAGAACGGGGTCTCTCGTCGGCGGTCATTCCTACCTTGCTTAAGGCTAGGAAGGCCTCGTCCGGTAAGATTTATTATCGTACCTGGAAGGCTTACTTCGCCTGGTGCGAATCGCAGGGTTCCCATCCTCGCTCCTTTTCGGTGGCGAGGGTGTAAGCCTTCCTGCAATCCGGTGTGGACCAACGTCTTGCGCTGACCACTATTAAGGGTCAGTTATCTGCGCTGGCCATTCTTTTCCAGCGCCCCTTGGCCTCAAATTCCTTGATCCGCACTTTTATTTAAGGGGTACGTCATCTGGCCCCCCTCGGAGGGCGCCCTTACCCCCTTGGGACTTGAATTTAGCTCTGTCCGTTTTGCAACGTCCTCCCTTTGAGAACACCTGGGAGATTCCTCTGCCGGCGCTATCACGAAAAGTCGCCTTTCTGGTGGCGATCACATCTGCTCGCAGAGTGTCGTAGTTGGCGGCCCTATCTTGCCGCTCCCCCTACCTGGTTGTTCATAGGGATAAGGTGGTCGTGCGACCTCATCAATCCTTCCTTCCGAAGGTGGTGTCTGAATTCCAGCTCAATGGGGACATTGTCTTACTTTCGCTGTGTGCGAATCCTAAGCATCTTAGGAGTTTGCCTTCCATTCTTTGGATGTTGTCAGGGCGATCAGGGTTTACCTTTCGTCTACCGAATCCTTCAGAAAGTCGGATTCTCTTTTTGTCCTTCCTGAGGAACCTCGGAAGGGTATGGCTGCGTCTGTGACAACCATTTCTAAATGGATCAGACAGACGATCGTACAGGCTTATTCGCTTAGGGAACGGGTTCCGCCCTTCCCTGTCACGGTGCACTCTACCAGAGCAGTGAGTGCGTCTTGGGCCTTCCGCCATCAGGCGTCGGTGTCCCAGGTGTGCAAAGCGGCGACCTGGTCGTCCGTGCACACCTTTACAAAATTTTACAAACTTGATGTTTTGGCATCGGCAGATGCCTCCTTTGGCCGCAAAGTTCGGCAGTGCCTTAAGGGAGACATGTCGTTTTTAGCCTGTCCCCTCCTGTTGGGGGTTTTTCCCCCTTGGTCATTTGCTTTCCTGGGTTTGTTCTGTTGAGCTTTCCTGTTACCCAGTGTGTAACCTTTCTGGTTCAGATAAGGTTCTTTTCTCAGATCTTGATGCTGCGTTGCCTTTGAGACGGTTGCGTTTCCCACCCCTCATGTCTACACTGCTTTGGGACGTCCCATAAGTGAAGACTGTATGAGTGGGCGGCGACTGTCAGAGGACGTAAGAGAAAATATAATTTTTTGTAAGAACTTACCGTAAAATTATTTTCTCGGAGTCCTCTGACAGTCGCTGCCCCCCGCCCCTCTTTTTGGGGTCCATGGACTATCTACTGCTTGCTACCAAACTGAATTGGGAATGCTGCTAGCAGGGGGGTATGGGACCAGAGGGACAGCCCCCTATAGGTGTTTCTATGCAAAGCTTTTTGTCAATGTTTCTAACAAAGTCTTCTGCCTTGTTTACTCCTGTGGATAAGTGGTCAATACCCATAAGTGAAGACTGTATGAGTGGGCTGCGACTGTCGGAGGACTCAGAGAAAAGAATTTTACGGTAAGTTCTTTAAAAAAATTCTATTTTTCTCTTTCGTTCACTGACGGACGCAGATCTTGATAGTCATAACCATTGGGTTATACTGCCCCCTACAGGAGTAGTACACTAGGCAGAAAAGAATTCTGCCTACATCCATAGGCAGTCCCAGGAGGTATACTCCCACTCTACTATAGCCACTCAGTTTATTTTTTCTGCCTAGTCAGGAGTAAGTACCTAGTTCCCTGCTGGGATCTCTGTTCCTTGCAATTTTTTTTCTTTTTAGATAGAACATTTTTCACCTGGATTATTCCTGTGAGATCAACAATCAACTTTTGGAATGAGCAACGGGCTGGATAATCTAGGTCCCTAGTCTGGCCACGCTCGGTCGGCCGCGACATAGCCCCACTGGACGGGGGCTGGCCTGCGAGTTAAATGCCTTGCAAGGTTGCATATGACCGGGTCTTGGCCTGAGTCGCAGCGTTCCTCCCGGCCAACAGCATCCCATTTCGATGGAGAGGGGGTTCTGTTTTGGAGAGATGCCCGCCTGGTTACTGGTATGGTGAGTAGCTGCCCCCCCCCCTCCCCCTAGAGGGTTTGGGGTGGACATGGGTCTCTCCTTGGGACGGTTGGACTCCTTTCTACAGGCCCCCCCCCCCTCACTTGTCAAGTCCCTCATCCTTCCCCCCCCCCCCCCCATGGGGCTGTTATGGGGCAGGGAGCTTACTGGCTAAAAAAGCGGCCATGACAGTGGAGCCCTGTGGGTGGTGATTTTGGTGGTGGAAGCCCCTCCTCATCCCCTGGTGCTCACTCCTGGATCATTTTACTTCCTGATCACCGCGCGTGTAGTGCAGGTGGCTGCGGTTTCTGTAGTTGGTGAGTCTAGTGGAGTCCTCTCCCTCTGCTGAGGATCGCTTAGTGCTTTGTGCCTGGCGACCGGGTGGTTCTGCCAGCGCGGTGGGGGTTGTCACCTAGCAGTGTTTTACACTTTTTGTGGCATCCCCCTTGTGACCTTGAGGAATCTTTGGAGCACGTTTCCCAATCTGATCCCCTCTGAGGCTGTGGGGTCCTCCGAGTCCCAACCATCCATCCATGCACTGATGGCAGTCCTGGAGTCCCTTCTGTCCCGGGTGGAGTTTGCTTGCGGGCGTTGGGCTAGCAAATAGCGCCCCCCCCTGCCTTCCCCTGTCTCCCCCTGTCTCATCAGATCCTGAATATGATTCGGACGCCGTGCACGTGGGTCACCCTGCTGGGTCTGCAACCATGCACCTGGAATCCTCTGATAGTGAGGATGATTCTTACAAGTCTGCGCCTGCACACGGAAAGGCGCTGGTGAATGCACTGATTGTATCTGTGCGTGTCAAGATGGAGGAAGTAGCTGAAGCTGCGACGGAGGCGCAGGTGCCTTTTGACCCTCACAAGCCATCCATAGCAGCAAAGGTTTTTCCTTTCCCTGTCTTTTTTGACAGAATTGTCGCTAAAGTGTGGGGACGACCAAAGCATCCCCGTGGGGTCCCTTAGCGCTTTACTAGGCGTTACCCCTATCAGGAGTACCTTCTTAAGAAGTGGACTTTGCCACTGGTGGTGGACCCTCTAGTTTTCAGATTAAACAAGGCAACCATGATTCTGGTTGAAGAGTCCCCCCTTTAAGGATCCTGCTGACCGAAAGTCAGGGTCTGTGACTTGCACTATGTACACTCTGGCTGGTTCGGCAATGAGGCCGGTATTCACCATTGCCCTAGTGTCACAAACTCTAACCGAGTGGACTCTGCAGACTCTGGACAATCAGATCTGGCTAAGTCAGGGCACAAAGTCTCTGATATGATGGTTTCGTTCTCCGGTCCATCGGCTGGCAAAATCCTTCCTCCCCTTGTATTGGGCAGTGGTCACCATGGATGCCAGCCTGTCCGGCTGGGGAGGCGTCCTCGGCAAGCATTCTGCTCAGGGGATCTGGACACTGGAAGAGTCCAGACTCCTGACCAATGTCTTGGAACTTCGAGAGATCAGACTGTCTGGCTCTTTAGAAGGATCGTCTTCAGAGTTGTCCAGTGCGCATTCAGTTGGATAATGCCAAGGCTGAGGCTTATGTCAATCACCATGGTGGCACAAGAAGTGTCCTGGCGGCTCTGGAGATAGCCGGCATTCTAAGCTGGGCAGAACGGTTCGTTCCAGCCCACCATACACATTCCCGGGGTGGACCAGGGGGAGTGGTCCCTTCATCTGGAGTTGTTTCATCAGCTGTCTCTCCAGTAGGGCACCCCCGAGGTGGATCTGTTGGCAATCTCAGCTCAACAGAAAGGTGCAAAAGTTTGTGGCTCGGTCAAGGAATCCTCTGCCGGACACCACAGATGTGCTGGTGGCCCCATGGGGTCAGTATCGTCTGATTTACGCCTTTCCTCCTCTCAAGCTTCTGCCCAGACTTCTACGCAGGATCGAGGCAGAAGGGATTCCGGTCATCTTAGTGGCTCCAGACTGGCCTCCCCAGGCTTGGTATGCCGATCTCGTGCAGCTGGTCGCCGACAATCCTTGACAGCTTCCTCTCAGGGAGGATCTGCTGTCCCAAGGACCAATCTTCCATCCTGCTTTGCAGTTGCTGGATTTGACGGCCTGGCTGTTGAACTCCAGGTGCTGAAGGATAGGGGTCTATCTAAGTCGGTGATTCCTACACTTTTGAAAGCTAGGAAATCTACTTCTAGGAAGATCTACCATCGTACATGGAAGATGTACTTAGCGTGGTGTGAGTCTCTTGGGGTTCTACCTCGCTCCTCGGTGGCTCGGATCTTGACCTTCCTTCAATGGGGGGTTGAACAGAAATTGGCCTTGAGCACCATCAAGGGCCAGATGTCTGCTTTGGCGGTTTTTTTTTAACTACCTTTGGCCACACACACCTTTCTTCAGGGTGTCCAAGATTTGGTTCTTTTAGTGTGGGCTCCATTGCCGCCTTGGTATCTTAATTTGGTGCTTTCAGCCCCACAGAAGCCTCCCTTTGAAAATATTCAAGAGAACTCCCTGCTTACGCTATCCCAGAAGGTGGCCTTTTTAGTGGCTATTACCTCTGCATTCACAGGGATAAGGTGGTTCTTCGCCCGTCTGTCCTTCCTTCCAAAGGTTGTCTCATTAATTTGAATAAAGACATTGTGTTGCCTTCCCTGTGTCCCAGGCCTAAGCATCCAAAGGAAATTGCCTTGAATGCCTTGGATGTGGTCTGGGCAATTAAGGTGTACCTGGCAGCTACGGAGTCTTTCAGGAAGTCAGACACTGTCTTTGTGCTTACAGATGGACCTCGAAAAGGGTTGTCCGCTTCCTCTGCAAGCATTTCCAGATGTATCAGACAGACGGTGGTTCAGGCCTATTCCATCAGGGCTCAGGTTCCTCCTTTCCCTGTCAAGGGGCATTCTACTAGCACGCTTGGTGACCCCTGGGCTTTCCGTCATCAGGCGTCAGCGGCGCAGGTTTGCAAGGCGGCCACCTGGTTGTCGGTGCACACTTTCACAAAGTTTTATACTGTGGATGTGTTGTCATCTGCAGATGCTTCTTTTGGCTGCAAGGTTTTGCAGGCTGCTGTTTAAGAGGACCTGATCCTCTTTGAGGGTGTGTTGTTTTTTACAGGTGGGCTCCAGTTTTTTGGTTGAGCTCCTGTTGCCTAATGTTTAGCCTTGGGATTTTTTTTTTGTTCCCACCCCTCATGTTTAACACTGCTTTGGGATGTCCCAATGGTTATGACTATCAGGAGCTGAGTCTGTCAATGAACGAAAGAGAAAATGGGATTTTTGACTTACCATAAAATCCATTTCTCTGATGTTCTTTGACGGACACAGAACCCACCCCTCTATGGAGTTATAAATCTCCTGGCACTGCTTGTAACAAAACTGAGTGGCAATAGCAGGGAGAAGGGAGTATACCCCCTGGGACTGCCCATAGATGTAGCCAGAATTCTTTTCTGCCTAGTGTCCTACTCCTGAAGGGGGCAGTATAACCCAATGGTTATGACTATCAGGAGCTTTGTCTGTCAATGAACATCAGAGAAATGGATTTTACGGTAAGTCAAAAATCCTTTTTTTTTTTTTTCCCTCTGGCTGGAGTAGGGGAGTATTGTAACCTCTGTCAAGATAAAACCTCTGTCAGTATTTCTTCGCCAGCTGTTCCCTATTGGGGAGATTTCCCTTCACTTTCCCATACTCACAACAGGAAGCAGGAAGAAATCCCTCCAATGTGAAAGAAATTCCTAGTAGTCACTAGAATTAGTGTCCCCATTGAAAGATTTCTCCTCCCTCTTATCTCAGGACTACTCCAAAATTGTTTTTTGTTTTTTCAGTTCTAATGGTCACCGGGACAAATGGAGTGATTCAGAGACACAGCAAAAAAAAAAAAACCTGACAAGTGTTTTTTAATCTCTCCAATTTATCTAAAACTACAAAAAAGGGGGTTTCCTTCAGTTTTGCTTTATAGTGGTTGTAAACTTCAGACCTGAAATCTGAACAAAGCACATATTTCTCTAGTGTTTACTTGCCTCTCTCCAAAGCACTGTGTCCTTTCTTTCTGCTGTCTAGTTCCTCTATTAACATAATTGCCCTATCTGACACGTTTTCCTGACGCCAAGAGCTAAAAAGGTGACAGGGGAGGTATATCCAGCACACTGCCTGTGATTGACAGCCTCAGCTCTGTTCCTGTGCGCTCTGTGAGGGGGGTTGTCCCTTTCCTCCAATCAGCTCTCAGAGCTCTTGCAGAGTGTGTAACTGCAGCTCCCTGCCCCCTGCTTTCATTTTATCTCTTGAGTTTCTCAAGGATGTACAGGTCAAATGGCTGCAATAAACAAATACAACTTATGTAGGAGGTTTTAGTTTCACCTCTGTTTATCACGTAAGGCCAGTCACTTCACTGGGAATAGGTAAGGGTTTACAACCACTTTAAGTAAATCAGTAAGAGTAGTGACTCATCCCTTATCATGCACTATGTGACTTAATTTGGTGTGGCTCAGGCAGTTAGCCTGTAAAAGTCGTACTAGTATAGAATAAAAAGGAAAGAATATGTCTAAAACATCAGTTTAAAAATATTTTAACAATGTAATGGCAAGTATGTGAGAAGCTTTATTTACAGCTAAAGGCATTTAGGTGTAGCCCAATGGTACCTATAGTATGGCTCTTCAGTATAAAGCAGTAATACAATCATAGTTTACTTATTTGAAAAAAAATATACAAAATCTGTTGACACTATGGTGTTGATTTACTAGCACCCGAGAGTGGAAAATCTGATGCAGCAGTGCATGGTAGCCAATCAGCTTCTAACTTCAGCTTGTTCAATTAAGCTTTGACACTAAAACATGGACGCTATGGGTTTTTTTATGCAGAGGTGCACCAGATTTTGGACTCTCCAGTTTTAGTAAATCAAGCCGTGTGACCCTTTGATTCAAGGGTTGTGGATTGTATTCCCACCAGGTATACTATCTGCATTCAGTGTAGTATATACTGTATGTGGTGGGTTTTTCCCAGGAATTTGTTTCATTCATGAATCCAAAAACATTAAAAACTTTATCTTGAGTGTATGTGTGCCATTATGACTGTGGGTTGGACATTAACTTATAAGCTTCTTGGGGAGCAGGGACTTTTATTTTTTTTTGTGCGCTTTGTACAGAACTGCATAATATTTTGGCGCTATAGAAATTAACATTTTAAGGCATTCAAATTTTATCAAAACAAATAGTTTGTTCTGACATCTTCCCTAAATCATTTCTGATAATGTATGTTTATAGTCCGTTTGATTTTGAATTGCAAAACTATTGTACATATGTTTTAAGCAGATTTAAATATCACTTTACAACATTTTTATTGTTCTGTCTGTTTCAGAATTGGTAACATATTGTTCTCAGTGGAGACTCAAACAACAGAGGAAAGGACACAATTGTACCATGCAGAGATAGAATCTCTTTATAAGGATCTCACTGCTAAGGGAAAAGTATTGGTGCTTTCTACAGAGCTGGGAGTAAGTGTTTAATTCATTTGTCTGCTCCTCAGGCCTATGTGGAAAAAAGTTTAACGCACATTATAAAAGCTAGTATTTTACCAAATTTTGAGTAGGGTACTACGCAGGAGGTTTGCAGAGTCAGAAAACAATTTTTACTGTTTAGCGTAAAGATGTTTTTTTTGGTCTGCTTTAAAATTATTCTTGACATTTTTAGTTAAAAAAGGCCATTGTAGGTTCCTTCCTGGAGAATTTTTCATTTTTTTTTTTTTTGCTCTCCTCTGCTAGCTACATCAGATATGGTATAGTTAGTAGTAGTTAGTTACATTCAATTGGACTTTTTCTGTTATGTTGAAAAAGTTTAGGAGCCTATCTGAGCTACTTTTTCAGCTCAAATGTGTATCAGGAACGTACCTCAGAATCGGTAGCCAAAACAGTCACATTACTCCAGTCACCATAGAATGTGTCAAGGCAAAAGTTAATTGCCCAAAAGCAGGATGGAAATTGTGAAACTTTTTAGAAACACCCTGTTCTAGTTACACAATCCAATCTTTGTGCCACAAAGTCTGCAACAGGCATTAGTCCTTCACTTTAATGTGGCTTAAGGTGAATTGTTTAAATTGCTGGAGTAGAGATATTAAAGTGGCAGTATATCATATTGACGCCCCCCCCCCCCCCCCCCAATATTTAGGCACCGTTCCATTTTTGTAGCTTCTTTCATGCCTCTTGTAAACCAGTTGTCTTTTCTGACCAAAATGTTCAACTTGCTGTTCAAAGAATGTTCGTTTTCCTTCAGGTGTAAGACAGTGTAATGCACCTACCTGTGTTTGGCCAGATGTTTGTTGAGTGGTTGTGTCTGATTCCCATTGTAAAGGTATTTTGTACTCTTTAGTACACTACAATGCATATATACAACATTGCTTGCTTGTGCTTGGTTGTTGGGTTTTCTGGATGTACATTGAGAAAATGTTAGAACCTCTGTTAAGTCCTCATTACTATCTGTCTTCCTGTCCTGGTGAGAACCGCTCCCCTTATTTCTTGCTATTAAAAGGGCATAAGGTTCGGCAAAATTTCTTCAGTAGGCACACAGTCAACATTAAAATCTTGAAAGAAGTTTTTTTCGTTCCCAACTGTATCCACAAAAAAAACATTTGGTTGGAGGTGCTTTTCATTATAGATGCCAAAGTTGAGCATGCTGACCTTTTTAGGTTAGTTGATTTGGTGTTTTCAATACAATTGCAAAGTAATTGGATAGCTCACAGGATAAATGATCGTACAGTATGTTCTAACCATTATAACCTGATTTTAAAATTTATAACCGCTTTTATTTGTGAATGTTAAAGGTTGCCTTTCTCTGGTGTTTTAGTGTCTTCATTTGTTATAGTTTTCCATATAAAGCAAACCTGGCAATTCCACTTAAGCATTAAACTAATGTCGGAAAAAAACTGCATATTGCTTTATTACACCCGTAATGTGTCATAATGGGTCTTCTACATCCCGGCCTTTGTATGTCTTCTTATTTATATTCACACATTCCATCTGGTCAGCATTAAAAAAACTAAACTTTAACAACCCAGGTAAAAAAACGTTTGTTTTTTTGCATGCATTTGGAAATGCATGTAAAGTAAAACAGCTGCATCAAGGTACTTTAGTGTAGTGTGGTTCCAATTTAGTTGGATTTACATTATTTATTTACAAATGTGAACAGGTTTTAAACCTGAGCTGTTGAAATAGTTCAATTTAGATTTTGTGTTGACTAACTGGAATGTGCTGGGGATTTTTTTTATAATTTGTATATTGTCCTGCCCTTGTTCACCTTTCCTATTTTTACAAAATTTATATTGATCAGAGTGGCTGCCATTTTTTATTTTTTTTCATGCATATTTTGGTCTTGCAATCCTAAAGTAATAAATAGTAATTTTTCCTATGTATGCACAAGGGTAGCATGTTTCCAATTCAAGTTCCGTGAAGGATTAACAGGGGTTCCTCTACAAGAAATTATGATAATTAAAATGACCCATTCGGGTGGGTTGATATCCCTCCCAATGGTACCTACATAGTTTCAGTGCTGATATCACTCACCAGAGCCAACAATGCAAAATAAAATTATCTCATCTATCAGTTAAAGGGACACTAAGCCCTAGTTTACACCAGTGCAGCTTTGAAATCACGCTACTTCGGCACAATTTTGAAGCCTCTGATCAGTGCAACTTCATTGACACAGATGTCAATTCAAGTTGCACATGAAATCGCACAATAAGTACAGAAACCTTTTTCAAAGTTGCTGTGACATGAGTAAACGTGTAAACCAGGGCTAAAAAATATATATTTTTTTCACCTAAAATTGATACACATCGATCAAATTTCCCTGTAATCTATTTTCTCTTTTGACAGACACAGCGCTCCATAAATCATAACTACTGGGTTATATTGCCTCCTCCTGGAGTAGGACTAGGCAGAACATAAAACACCTGGCTATGCCCATGGGTCGGCCTCAGCTTGGTATATAACCCTCCCCCCCCCCCCCCTCTGCTGTAGGTAATCCGTTTTATTCTGTCTAGTCAGAAGTAAGGGCCTAGGCTCTCATATATTCCTGTCCAGGGAATTTTTTTACCTAGTTCGGATTCTAATTCTAACCAGGGGGGTCCTTCCTCTGGACCAACTTCAGGAACCACAGGCTGTGATTCACTTGCTGCTGTCACACAGATAGCCCTCTCTCCCATTTTGCATACAGGTTCTAAGTCTGGTGGTATCCACCTTCAAGACGGTTCTGTTTGCACAGTTTAGTCTCTTGCCGGCATAGGATTTAAATTTATTACTTTCGGTTCTCCAAAAAACCTTCATTTGAGAATATTCGGGAGATTCCCTTGCCTACGTTATCCCAGAAGGTGACGGAATTAGTTGCATTATCCTGTTGCAGTCCCTTTTTAGTGGTCCATAGGGATAAAGTGGTTCTTCGTCCCTGTCCTTCATTCCTGCCCAAAGTTGTCTCTGACTTCCATTTGAAAGACGACTTGTGTTGCCTGCCGTGTGTCCCAAGCCGGCTCTTTCCAAGGAATTTGCTTTGCATTCCTTGCATGTGGTTCGTGTGTATCTGGCAGCTAATGAGTCCTTTTTGGAGGCCAGACTCGCTTTTTGTAGTTATGAACGGACCAAGAAAAGGGCTGGCCGCTTCTTTGGCTACCATCTCCGGATGTATCGGACAGACGGTGACTCAGGCCTGTACCATTAAAGGTCAGGTTCCACTTTTCCCTGTCACTGCACATTCTATTTGGGCGTTGAGTGCTTCTTGGGCCTTCCGTCATCAGGCATCAATATTGCAAGTTTTCAAGACGGCCACTTGGTCGTCAGTGCATACCTTCAAAAAATTCTATAAGGTAGATATTTTGGCATCTGCGGATGCTTCTTTTGGCTTCAATGTCCGCCGGTCACTCTGCGATCGGCGGGGGAGAGGGAGAAAGTCAGGCGGCTTGTGTAAACAAGCTGCCTGTCATTCTCCCCTGTGTATGAAGGATGATCATACGGTTCTACTATGTAGAACCGTTGATCACTCTTCATACATCTGAAGCCACAGCCAATCACAGTAGAAAGCACGCCCCTAGGGACACACATAGCCCCTCCCTTTCAAATAAAGTTAACCCCTTCACTACCAGTGTATTTTTACAGTAACAGTGCATATGTATAGCACTGATTACTGTAGAAATGTCACTGGTAACCCCAAAAGTGTCAAAAATGTCAGTCAAGGGTCTGATCTGTCCGCCGCAATGTTGCAGTACCGCAAAAGAAATCGCAGATCGCCGCCATTACGCGTTAAAAAAAAACAACAAAAATGACAAAAATATTTCCCTTTGTTAGTAAACGCGATAACTTTTGCGCAAACCAATCAAAATACGCTTTTTGCGATTTTTTTTTTTTTTTTTTTTTTTTTTTTTTTTTTTTTTTTTTTTTACCAAACATAGGTAGCATAAAACAAATTGGCTGAAAATGTTAAAAAAATTGATTTTTACATTTTTTTTGGGGGGAATTTCATATAAAAAAATGTAAAAAATATTGTTATTTTTGCTAAATTGACGCACTTTTTTGTTTATAGCGCATGATCAAAAAATCGCACAGGTGATCAAATACCACCAAAAGAAAGCTCTGTTTGTGGGAAAAAAAGGACGCCAAATTCGTTTAGATACAGCGTCGCACGACCGCGCAATTGTCCGTTAAAGTCACGCAGTGCCGAATCGCAAAATACCCCCTGGTCGTTTAGCAGCCAAATCCTCCGGGGCTTAAGTGGTTAAGAGGGGCTGTTCCCTCTTGAGGGGTGTTTTTCTTTAAACCTTTATTTTTCAGAAGGGGCTTCTGTGACCCGGTTAAGGCTCCTGTGTCCTGGTTAAGGGCTCTTATGTTTAGCCTTGGGTTATTTACCCCACCCCCTCATTTCCCTTTTGGCACTAGCTTTGGACGTCCCAGTAGTTATGATTTATGGGGCGCTGGGTCAGTCGCACGAAAGAGAAAATGGGATTTTTGAGAGTACTGCCCAAGGGCATAGCCAGGTATTTTTTTGTTCTGCCTAGTCTTACTCCTGGAGGGGCAATATAACCCAGTAGTTATGATTTATGGAGCGCTGTGTCCATTGATGAAGTCAGAGAAATGGCTTTTACGGTACGTACAAAATCCCATTTTTCATGAAATCATGTCTTACAACTCCCATAGCACATCTCGGAAGCAAGGAAGGGTGGCTATGTTCCTACATACAGTGTGACCATGGGGAACAAATGTACAGTGGGAAATAAACCATTTCTGTATTGTTCAACAGACGCAGCTCCATCATTTTTAGACCAATGGGTTATGCTCCTCCTATCAGGATTAGGCACTAGGCAGGAAAAAAGCTTAACCACGCCTATAGGGCTGTCCCTGCAGGCATAACTCCACACACTCTGCTATCGGCAATAACTTTGTTTCTGCCTAAATTTGGGAATAAGACCTAGCTTCCTGCTGGGACTTCGGTCTTAGCTTTTATTAGGGAAATTTAAGTGTGTTTGTATTTTTTATTTTCACAAGTTTGTTCCTGAAGGACCAAGATCCAGAGGAACTACAAGCAACAGCCAGCTGTGGTTTTGCACTGGATAATCTAGCTCCTTAAGGTCTCCCAGCCTGGCCCGCGAGCAGGTTATAGTCCAGAACTAGGCCTCGCCACGACAGTGCCCCGATGGAGGGGACGAGCCTGCGGGTGGATAAGTCTCACTGGGACGCCATCGACCTGGAACGCCCTAAGTCCCAGCATACCCCTTGGCTGGCAGCACCACCAGCCCGGGTGGGAGGTCGACTGTTCGGAGTGGCGCCTACCTGGTACCGTGGTATGGTGAGTAATACTGCCCCCCCCAATCCTCAGGCCATCTCGGGGTGGATGTGGGCCCCTCCTTGGGATGGTCAGACCCCCGGGTTCTCTTCCATTCTCCCAGCCCCTCTAACAGTCACGGTGGTCCTTTGGCCCCATGACCCCCCCCCTCCCGGGTTTAGGTAGGAGCTGACTTTGTCACTTGCTCCATTAAGGGGGGATGGAGGCGGTTGTTGCTGACTAGGCTGTCCGGATGGCACCAGGGGTCTTTGAGCAAGTTCCTGGCCCCCTGGGGATTAGTGATTGGGGCAGGGATGTCTTTTGGGCTCCCTGCAGCGGTTATAGGCTTTTTTTCATCCGCGGCTCTGCGCCTCACGTGGCTGGATTGGGCTGAAAATTGAGGCCGCAGCTTGCGGCCTACTCACAGCTGTCCGGGTACCATGTGAAGCTGTCCGAGTACCATGTCAGGCTGTCCGAGTACCATGTCAGGCTGTCCGAGTACCATGTCAGGCTGTCCGAGCTCCTAACTGAGCTGTCCGAACTGCTGATAGGGCTGACGGCAGTCCCGCGATCGGATTGGGCCCCAATTTTAGGCCGCGGCTTTGGGGCCTACTCGAGGCTGGCAGACTGAGCTGCTGACCAGGCGGTTTGAGATGCTGACCAGGGTGATAGAGCAGCAGATGGACTGCCTGGTGCCCCCCCTTGAACCCGGGGGGGGGGGGCCGTGGGGACATTGTAGTGTGGTGTACTCTGCCTGTGCATCTGCATGACGGCTGGCCTCCTCTTCCCCTTATAGGGGGCTATGTCCTTTATGGTCTTAAGCTGGTGTCTCCTTGTGGGACTGCGGTCGGAGACCTCCCCTGCTTGTTATGCTCCCAGGGTGAGCTTAGCATATAGCGACTCTAATGGGTCTACGTCCACGCACTTCGGGTGCTCTGCAGTGAGGATGATCCTTTTTTACTGCACATGCAAGGGCGCTGGTGGATGCACTGATTGTATCTGTGCAGAAAATTTTAACATGAGGGGCACCGGTTCCCTCGGGGCCCGCAGATCCCCTATAGGTGGCACGGGTACTCCCTTTTCCCGCCTACTATAACAAAATTGTCGCGCGACAGTGGCATTGTTCTAAATGCAATAATGGTAACCACACTTAGTGTGGCTAAAAAGCTTGTCTGCGGCTCAGACTTCTAAAAAGGCTCTACAGATCTCCCCTTTACGGGGGACCGCCTATTTGGGTCTTTGTTGGAATCCGCTAAGGGCGAGTCACCACGTAATAGACGGGGCCCTTATTTTTCAGCACACAGGCGGTCCCTTCGTGCCTTCGGCACGTAGGAGCAAGGGGTGATTGTGACGGTTCCCTCTTGGGAACGCTTTAAGGGTCTCTATTCAATTATGTTTACTGTGCCCAGAAAAGAAGGCAAAGTACGTCCAAATCTGTACCTCAAGGTGAACCAAGGTACAGAAGTTTTGAATGGAATCCATTCGAACGGTAGTGGCATCTCTACACCAAGGAGACTTTTTGGCTTCTATAGAAATCAAGGACACATATATACACATGCTAGACACCAGCATTTTCTTCACTTCGCTGTAGAGGAGGAGCATTATCAATTTGTAGTGTTACCCTTTGGTCTCGCCTCCGCCCCCAGGGTCTTTACCACGGTGCTGGCTCCGGTGTTGGCATTACTGTGCTGACGGGGAATTTCGGTACTGGGATACCTGGGCGATCCCCTACTGAGGGCGAACTCTCATTCAGCCCTGTTGGGCAACTTGACGATCACTGTACGGACTCTACAAGAGTTCGGTTGGAACATAAATTTAAAAAAAATCTGCTCTGATACCTTCATTAAAACTAGATTATCTGGGCCTGACTCTGGATTCCACTTTGGCGAGGGTCTTTCATCCTCTGGACAAGCTGCACAAGTGGCAGGGGGCGGTCCGTTTTCTGCTGGCAAGCAATCTGTCCTCTCTGCGTACTTGCATGCGGGTCTTGGGTCTTATGGTGTTGATTCCGTTTGCTCAGTTCCACATGGGACCCTTACAAAGGGAAATTCTTGTCAAATGGAACAAAGATCCAAAGTCCTAGGACGCTTTTGACACAACACAAAGACTGCTCTTCTATGGTGGCTTCACTCGTTAGCACTACGCCAGGGCAAGTCCTTCCTTCCGTTATATTGGACGGTGGTACCCAAGAAAGACAGCCTGTCAGGCTGGGTGGGGAGGAGTGCTGGGGAAGTTCTGCGCCCAGGGTTCCTGGACAGTAGAAGAATCCAAAACTTTTGATAAAATACTTTGGAGCTCAGAGCGACAAAGCGTTGCCTGAGCCACTGGACAAATTGTCTGATTGTCCGGTCTGGATTCAATCGGACAATTCCACGGCCGTGGCTTACATCAATCATCATGGGGGCACCAAGAGTGTCTTGGTGGTCGAGATTCTGGATTGGGTGGAAAAGTTTGTTCCAGCCCTCACTGCTGTGCACATCCCAGGTGTGGGGAACTGGCAGGCAGATTACCTGAGTCGTCAGAGGTGTTTTTCATCTCCTGTGTGTCCGGTGGGGGACACCCGACGCCGACCTGTTTGCTTCTCAACTTAACAAGAAGGTTCAGAGGTTCGTAGGCAAGTCCCAGGATCCTCTGGCCGACGCCACAGACGCACTGGTGGCTCCTTGGAGTCAGTATCGGCTGATTTATGCATTCCCTCCGCTAAAACTTCTGCCGAGGCTTTTTTGCAGGATAAAAGTGAAAGTGGTTTTCCAGTCATTCTGGTGGCCCCAGACTTGCTTTACTGGTCTTGGTACGCAGACCTGATAAGGTTGGTCGCCGATGCTCCCTGGAGACTTCCTCTCAGGGAAGATCTGCTGTCTCAAGGACCGATCTTACCTGCTTTACAGTCACTGGCTTTAACGGCGTGGCTATTAAAAGTCAGGTATTGAAGGATAGAGGTCTTTCTGATTCAGTGATCCCTACACTACTGAAGGCCACGAAGTCTGCTTCAGGAAGATCTATCATCGTACGTGAAAATCGTACATTTCATGGTGTGAATCATTGAAGGTGCACCCTCGCTTGTGCTTGGTGGCTAGGGTTTTGACTTTTCTTCAAAAAGGTGTTGAACAGCGGTAGGCTTTGGTTACTATCAAAGGCCAAATGTCGGCTCTGGCTGTGTTTTTTCCAACGCCCTTTAGCTACACATGCCCTGATTCACACTTTTTTTATTCAGGGGGTTTGCCATATAGCTCCCCCCAAGGCGATCACCGCTACCTCCGTGGGATCTGAATTTGGTATTATCTGTTCTTCAAAAACCTCCCTTTGAGAACATTAGGGAGTTTCCTCTGCTTGCCTTGTCTCAGAAGGTTGCCTTTTTGGTGGCTATTAATTCTGCCCGCAGAGTATCTGAATTGTCGGCATTGTCCTGCCGTTCACCTTATCTGGTGGTCCACAGAGATTAAGTGGTACTCCGTCCTAATCAGTCGTTTCTTCCTAAGGTGGTTTCTGATTTTCGTCTGAATGAAGACATTGTGCTGCCTTCACATCCAAAATAATTTTGCCTTACATTCTTTGGATGTGGTTCGGGCAATCGGGGTTTACCTGGAGGCCACTGAGTCTTTCAGAAAATCAGACACTCCCTTCGAAGGACCTCGTAAAGGATTGGCTGCGTCTGCTGCGACCATATCCAGATGGATCAGGCAGACGGTAGTTCAGGCTTATTCACTAAAGAGTGCTGAGTGCCTCTTAGGCTTTTCGCCATCAGGCATCAGTGCTGCAAGTTTGCAAGGTGGCAACTTGGTCGTCTGTGCATACATTAACAAAATTCTACAAAGTAGATGTGTTGGCATCTTTGGATGCTTCCTTTGGCTGCAAGGTTTTGCAGGCTGCTGTTTTTCAAAACAAAGAAAATAAGGTGTTTACAGATATGAAACCGCAACAAAATAGTCGTCACTAATGAGTCATTACAAAGGATAACTAGAAATAAAGGGACCGGTATAGACACTGGTATCCCAACCGGGGATATGATAACACATTTGCAAAGGAATTCGAAGCACCGACCCTCATCCCCGGAAGCCCCAATGGAGTCAAAACTGCCTCTCGGGGGGGGGGGGGGGGATTGGTTAGGGCCTGTATAGATTAGGTGTTAATAACGTGTTGGAATGTGCAGAGAAAGAGGAAAAAAAACAAGTTAACTGAAAAGGAAAAAAAACAAAAAAAAAGTACTATACAAGTTATTGTGATATGTTAGTAGGCCTAGAAGTGTAGACCTTAAAGATCTGGCTTGTGTTCCAGTCAGACCAAGGGCTCCACAGGTTTTCAGTGTATTCAAACCTACCTTGTGTTTGTGCAAAACGAGTTTCATAGTTACAATGAAGTTGGGTCGTGTTTATGATTTCCTTCAGTGTAGGTACAGACTCCATCTTCCACATTCTGGGGATAGATAATTTAGTGGCTAGGAGTACATGAGTGACGGTAGTTCTAAAGGTAGGGGGGTTGTCTTCCAGGCCAATATTTTAAGATCAGCAGGCTCGGTGAGGGGTGAATGGTAAGGCCTGTAATTTGCGATAGCATATGAAAGACCCCCGGCCAGAGTCTGGCGAGTATGCTACATGACCAAAATATGATATAAGCTACAAATTTGTCCGCACAATCTCCAACATTACGGAGAGTTGCTAGCATGGAATTTAGAGATGCGGTATGGTGTGAGGTACCAGCGCAACATTATTTTTTGTACTAATTCCCACAAACCTACACATTAGTTTACTGCAAAAGTTGTACATAGTGCTTTTTGCCATTGCTGTGGGGTGAAGGACGTATACAGGTCTCTCTCCCATGCCAGTACAGGCTTCTGTTTAAAAATAATCTTTTTTTTTTCTCTTTTAGCCCCCATTCACACTGGGGCGACGCTACTTCGCACCGCGACCTCCGAGGTCGCGGTGCGAGCAGCGCGCCGCTACCTCGGAGCGGCCGCCACGGACTTTGTAACATTGAAGTCTATAGCGGTCGCCTCCTGGTCGCCCCAAAGAAGCTCCGGACCCTTTTTCTGAGTCGGAGTGACTTGTGTCGCTCCTATCAGAACGGGTCCGCAGCTTCCCTATGGGAGGCGACCTGCGGCGACCTGTGAGGCGACCAGGTCGCCTCACAGGTCGCCCCAGTGTGAACGGGGGCTGAGGGTGTATGTTTTTTTTCTAGGTGAGCTCCAGTTGTTCCTGGTTGAGCTCCATGTTACCTGGTTGGCTAGGTTTAGCCTTTGGGAAATTGTCTAGAACTGTGTTGTGTTGGTTCCTCAAACCAAGAGAAATGGGATTGTGTAGGCAAAAACGTAGCTTAAAAAGATTATATTTATTATACAAAATAACATACAATGGGTGAAAATGGTGAAGACAACAGTGGCGGTAGATACCGCTTATTTTTCTTATACTTTAGTCTATTGGGTGATCCCGTTGTTTAAACTGTGTAGACATCCGGAGACCTTTCCGAATGTCTACACAGTTTAAACAACGGGATCACCTAATAGACTAAAGTATAAGAAAAATAAGCGGTATCTACCGCCACTGTTGTCTTCACCGTTTTCATCCATTGTATGTTATTTTGTATAATAAATATAATCTTTTTAAGCTACGTTTTTGCCTACACAATCCCATTTCTCTTGGTTTGAGGAACCAACACAACACAGTTCTAGTATCCAGGGATGACGGCAACCACCTATACTTTTAGTGTTTCCATAGACACCCTACAAGATTTGGGAAATTGTCGTCTTGCGTTGTTTTCCCACCCCTCATTATACTGCTTTGGGACATTCCATTGGTCTAAAGATGGAGCTGCGTCTAACAATGAACAATAGAGAAAACTGAATTTCTCTTACGTCTCCGACAGTCGCCGCCTCCTCTAAGTCATCACTATTGGGTATTGTCATCTGCTCCGCAGGAGTAGCTAGGCATATAGACTTAGTTAAAAACAAAAGGCATTTGCATGTATACACCCCTGGGGGCTGTCCCATCTGGTCAATACCCCCCTGCAGTGTCCACTCCCAACTCAGTTTTAATTTGCCTAGCATCAGGAGTAGTTAGGCTTTCCCTGTGCTGGGGCTTCGGTCTCAGCCTATCTTCTTTTTTATTTGATTTTCTTGGAAAATGTCAGTTTTTCTTTCTTTACTAGCTTTTTATTTGGTCAGCTTTAGTTTTTAGTCGACTCTTCGGACGAAGATGGAAATGCGGTGCTGGGATTCGGACTGGCCGCCCTGGTTCTCCAGGGCACTGAGGGTCAGATGGACCCCCAGCCCGCCATCGAGCGTTCAGCTATGGTTCGCCCTGGCATTGTGAACGACCCATCCCTGTTCGGTTCAGGGATGCAGCTGTGAGGTGGCTACCTCACTGGACGCGGCTGCGACTTAGCAGTGCAATGTCCCTGGCAAACGGCATTCCCTGTCAGATGAGGACAGCGGCTTTCCGTTGTGTGAGGCTCCCCACGCCATCGGGTGCAGGTAAGTGCTTCTGTGTGGGGTGGCAGTCCTGGTTGCTGTGTGTTCCCCATGTCTGTGCCTTGTGTGACCTCCTGCTGCGATCCCTGCGGGGATCGCTTGTACATGCGCTGCGGCGCTGTGTATGTGTTTTAGGGGTCCCCTTCCCTGGGTCACTTAGTGTTTGGGGGTGCAGACTGTGTATGGACCGCGGCGGGGTGACACCGCGCGGTCCGCCATTTTTTATACACTGAGCAGGCATGTGAGCTTCTCTATGGGCATAGATACATGCTGAATTGGCGCCAATCGCCGCCATTTTTGCGGTGACCGATCGCTCTGTTCGGCCGCATGTCGGCGGCCATTTTGGTGGAGTCTCCCATACGTTCCTATGGGGCAGCCATTTTCCCTGGGTCATGCAGCAGATGGATCAGCCTACTTTTACAGCACTTCCTCTTTCCTCCTAAGCAGGACAGCGGTGGCAACACTCTGCGGGGGCTCTGCAGGTTATTGCTCTCAATATATCTCTGTACTGTCGCTTCTGGCTCAGTTTTGTCTCCTTCCTGTTTGGGGGTCTTTCTCTATCTTTATAGCTGGAGCGGTGGGCTGCGCACTCGCAGCGCTTTTAAGGGGACAGCACCTAATTCTTGCACTGTCCGTTTTTTCTCACTTGAGCATGGATTCTCAGGATAGAAAATTTCCACCAGCCTTGGTGGGGGCCCCATATTCTCCTGTGGCCCCTCTGAGACCTGATTTAGCCGCTGTGGTGGCGACTTTGGGGTCCAATGGGAAAATGCTGATGGCTGAACGTGCTGCTCGTCAGGGACCCAGATTGTCCATCTCCTGTGATTCAGATGGTGATATGGCTGCTGCGTCTGCGAGCGTGCCCTTTTCAGGGTCCCGCTCATACTTGGACCCCTTGGGGTCTGAGGGGGAGACTGTGATGGAAGGGGTTGATGCCCCCTCCCTGGGGTCGCCTGCAGAACGGGCGACCATGGATGCATTGATTGTCTGTTAGGGACACCTTACATTTAGAAGAGGAGCCCTGTCCTCCGGGCATTGTGTCTCCGTTTGGGACGCACGGGACCCGCAAGTCTGCGCAGGTTTTTCCCTGCCCGGAATAATTCCATGACACTGTTAGTGCACAGTGGCGCACGTTAAAACGTCCATTCCTGGTACCTAGTCGGTTTGGGTTGCGTTATCCCTTTGATCCGGCTACGGAATCACGATGGTGTGTGCCGCCACAGGTGGATCACGCTGTGGCCGTGCTGAACGCGCCTACTTTAGTTCCTGCTGAGGATGCCCCGGTTTTCCGGGGTCCCACGGACCGGCGGTTGGAGTCCCTATCTCGCCATTCCTATACGGTGGCAGGTTCGTTGCTGAAACCCGTTTTCGTGTCCGTTCTGGTGGCTCAGGCGGCTGCTGATTGGACTAAGATGCTTAAGCGCAATCTTGTGTCTGCTGGTGTTGCACCTGCCCGGCTGGAATTGGTGGATCAAATCCACCGAGGAGTACTGTACTTGTGTGATGCAGCCTTGGCTGAGGCCCCCTTAGTGGCTCGCCTCTCTAGTGTCGCGGTGCTTCAACGGCGACTGTTATGGCTGAAGGGCTGGTCGGCCGACCAGGCCTCAAGGGAAACGATTGCTGACTTTCCCTATGCTGGCTCTCGCCTTTTTGGCGAGGCTTTGGACACCCTGTTTTCAGGTGTCACTGGGGGCATGAGCTCTATGCTGCCCCTGAACCCGACGTCCAAGTCCTTTCGAGGCAGGCGGGGTTCTGCGTCTGGTTCTACTAGGGGGTCCTTTCGGGCCCAGACCTTCCAGGCCCAGGGCACCTGGAAGAAGCCCTGGGCAGGTGAGCAGGAGTCCGGCAATGCCGGCTCGGCGGGTCAGTCCGCCTCTACCTGAAGGGGCGCCCTCACCCGTTTCAGGGGTGGGGGGACGTTTGCGCGATTTCCTCCGACCTTGACTGATCCGGCTATCGGACTGGTGGGTCCAGGAAATCGTTCGATCGGGTTTCCAGATCGTATTCCTTTCCCGGCCGGGGGAGAGATTCCTTCCCTCCTATCTTCCTCTGCTTCCGGGGTGTTTGCAGGACCTGCATCAAGCAGTGTTGGGCCTGCTTGCTCAGGGAGTGTTTGTCCCGGTTCCTCATCGGGACGGGTTTCGGGGGTTTTATTAGCATCTGTTCCCTGTGCCCAAGAAGGAGGGCAAAGCGCGTCCTATTCTGGACCTGAAAGCGCTGAACCGCTTCGTGCGTGTTCGGTAGTTTAGAATGGAGTCCCTTCGTTTGGTTGTGGCCTCCTTGGTCCCAGGCGAATTCCTGGCTTCGATGGATCTGCAGGATGCGTACCCGCGCATCCCTATTTTCGAGGATCATCAGTGGTACCTTCGGTTTGCTGTCACAGGGAATCACTACCTATTTGTGGCGTTACCCTTCGGTCTCGCTTCGGCACCCGGAATGTTTACCGAGGTGTTGGCTTCGGTCCTGGGCGTACTGCCGGCCCGGGGCATTGCGGTCCTGGGGTACCTGGACGATCTGATTCTGGGATTGCGTGCCAGTCAGGATCTTGTGTGCGGTCTGTTCTTCACGGTACAGACGCTCCAGGAGTTCGACTGGGCCATCAATGTTCAAAATTCGACATTGTCTCCGCCGCTTTGCCTTCCCTAGCGGAAAATGGTTCTGAACTCTGCTCAGGCACAGGTGTTCTTGCTGGAGGACAAGCTCCGGACTTTGCGGGACGAACTCGGGTCCCTCAGGGACAATCCGTCCTCGTCACTCAGGACCTGCATGCGGGGCCTGGGGTTGATGGTGTCGGCCTTCAAGGCGATTCCATTTGCCCAGTTCCACACACGGGCTCTCCAGTCGAGGATCCTGGCCAGGTGGGACAGACTTCCTCAGTCCTTGGATCTGGGTGTCTCCCTGAGTCGCCAGATCAGATTGGCTCTTCTATGGTGGTTCCAGTCCCCGTCGGTGGCGGAAGGCAAGTCCTTCCGTCCGTTGGTGTGGACAGTGGTTACCACGGACACCAGCCTGTCGGGCTGGGATGGAGTCCTGGGCAACCTGTCTGCCCAGGGCACTTGGTCGGAGGAGGAGTCCTCCCTCGCGATGAATGTGCTGGAGCTACGAGCGATAAAATTCTGTCTCTTCCAGTGGTCGGACCGTCTCCGGGGCCTTCCTGTTCGCGTACAGATGGACAATGCTACCGCGATGGCTTACATCAGCCACCAGGGGGGCACCAGGAGTGCTCGAGCGGCCCGGGAGGTGACCGACATTCTGTCTGGGGCCGAGGCTCATGTCCCGGCGATCTCGGCAATTCACTTTCCGGGTGTGCAGTTTTGGCAGGCCGACTGTGTGAGCCGCCAGACCCTGGACCAGGGGGAATGGTCCCTACACCCGGAGGTCTTTCGGATGCTGTGTGCGAGGTGGGGATCCCCAGACGTGGATCTGTTCGCATCCCGGCTAAATCGAAGGGTGGAAAGATCGTGGCAAGAACGCGCGATCCGTTGGTGGTCGCCTCGGTTGCGTTGGTGGCCCCTTGGCATCAGTATCGTCTGATGTACGCCTTTCCTCCGATTCAGTTACTATCCCGAGTTCCTTCGCAGATTGATCTCGGAACCGCACATGGTGATTCTGGTGGTGCTGGTCCTGGTACGCCGACGATGTTCACCTGGCAGTGGTGCCTCCGTGGTGTCTGTCCAGGCAGGAGGATCTCCTGTCTCAGGGTCCGATCTTCCATCTTGCTTACAGTCGCTGGCTTAACGGCCTGGCTGTTGAGACCCATGTCTTGGAGGACTAGGGTCTATCCTATGAGGTTATCCCTTCCCTAATCGAGGCTGGGAAATCCTCCTCTGGTAAGATCTATTACTGTACCTGGAAAGCTTTTTTCGCAGGGTTCGAGTCCAGGGGGTTCTCCCCTCGTTCTTACTCGGTGTCGAATCTTGGCTTTCCTCCAGTCTGGAGTGGATCAGCGCCTAGCGCTGGCCACGATAAAGGGACGGGTGTCTGCACTGGCTGTGCTTTTCCAACGCCCTGTGGCGTCTCATTCCTTGGTGCACACCTTCATTCAAGGTGTGCGACGTTTGGCTCCTCCCAGGCAGGAGCCTTTCCCTCCATGGGACTTGAACTTGGTTCTGTCCGCGTTCCACGGGCTCCCTTTGAAAATATCAGGGAGTTCTCTTTGCCTCTGCTGTCAAGAAGGTCGTCTTTTTGGTGGCGATCACTTTGGCTCGCAGGGGGTCGGAGCTGGCGGCGTTGTCTTGCCACTCCCCTTACGTGGTAATCCATAGGGATATGGTGGTGTTGAGAACACTTCCGTCTTTTCTTCCCAAGGTGGTCACTGAATTTCACCTTAATGGATAAATTGTTCTGCCTTCGCTTTGCACGGAGCCTAAGTGTCTGAAGGAGATTGCCTTGCATTCTTTGGATGTTGTCCGGGCGATCAGGGTTTACCTGTCGTCTACAGAATCCTTTCGTAAAACGGATTCCCTGTTTGTTCTTCCTGAGGGATCTCGGAAGGGCATGGCTGCGTCCGCAGCAACTATTGCCAAATGGATCAGACAGACCATTGAACAGGCTTATGCTTTGCAGGAATGGGTTCCACCCTACCCTGTTAAGGAGCACTCTACTAGATCTGTGAGTATGTCCTGGGCTTGTTGGCATAGGGCCTCGGTGGCCCAGGTGTGCAAGGCTGCGACTTGGTCATCGATGCACACTTTCTCAACATTCTACACAGTAGATGTTCTGGCATCAGCTGATGCTTCCTTTAGCCGCAAAGTTCTCAGTGCGGCAGTGCCATGAAGGACCCTTGTTTTTTTATGGGTCCCTGGCTGTTGGTGTTTGCTTTCCTGTTGAGCATTGTTTTTTTTCTGTGGCCCAGTGGGTTCTCTTACAGTGTATGTAAGGTTCCTTTCTCTGATATGGGTACAGAGTTGCCTCTTCTACGGTTGCGTATCCCACCCCTCATGTCTATACTGCTTTGGAACATCCCAATAGTGATGACTTAGAGGAGGCGGCGACTGTCGGAGGACGTAAGAGAAAACTGAATTTTTGTAAAATCTTACCTGTAAAATTCCTTCCTCTGAGTCCTCCGACAGTCGCCGCCCCCGCCCCTCTATGGGGTTCTTGTTACTTACTGCTATGCTACCAAACTGAGTTGGGAGTGGACACTGCAGGGGGGTATTGACCAGATGGGACAGCCCCCAGGGGTGTATACATGCAAATGCCTTTTGTTTTTAACTAAGTCTATATGCCTAGCTACTCCTGCGAAGCAGATGACAATACCCAATAGTGATGACTTAGAGGAGGCGGCGACTGTCGGAGGACTCAGAGAAAGGAATTTTACAGGTAAGATTTTACAAAAATTCAGTTTTTTGTAAGAACTTACCATAAAATCTTTTTCTCTGAAGTTCGACAGACGCACCACCTGCCCCTCTACTGCTGAATGGGGTTTTTTGTCTTCTAAACACTGCTTGCAATTAAACTGATTGCTAATAGCAGAGTGTGTGGGGTTATGCCTGCAGGGACAGACCCATAGGCGAGTTTAAGTTTTTTTCCTGCATAGTGCCTATTCTTGATAGGAGAAGCATAACCCATTGGTCTAAAGATGATGGAGCTGCGGTAAGTTCTTACAAAAATGCAGTTTTTCTCTTTCGTTCATTGACGGACACAGCTCCTGAACTTCATAACCATTGGGTTATACTGCCCCCTACAAGAGTGGGACACTAGGTAGAAAAATAATCTGGCTACGCCTATGGGCTGTCCCAGGGGGTTTTACTCCCTCTCACTGCTATAGGTACCCAGTTTTTTTTTTTTTTTGGGATAATTTAGATCCAGTGGTCTTCCCAGTCTGGCCAGCGAGCACGTTGGCCACGACGTAGCCCCACCAGAAGGGGGCTGGCTTGCGAGTTAAATGCCTCGCGAGGTCTCATACTACCTGGTCTCGGCCCGAGTCGCAGCATTCCTCCTGGCTGACAGCCCCCCATTTCGATGGCGAGGAGTTCTGTCTGGATCGGTGCCCGCCTGGTTCCTAGTATGGTGAGTAGCTGTCACCCCCCCCCCTCTCCCCCTGGAGGGTTTTGGGGTGGACATGGGTCCTTCCTTGGGACAGTTGGACCCCCGGGTTCCCCTCCTTACCGGCAGGCACCCCCTTTTCACCTGTCCTCCATAATACCCCTTCTCCTCCACTTATGCTGGGGCTGTATGGGTGGTCTGGTCCACCTCCTCGGGTGGGGGCAGTGCACTATGCTGGCTATGGGATTCGAGGGGGGTTGCCGCCGGTGACCGTACGGGGGGGGTATTACCATCCATCCATCGATGCACTGATGGCGCTCCTGGAGTCCTTTGTGTACCGGGTTAAGGTGGCTTTTGGGTGACGGGCTAGCAAAAAGTGCCTCCCCCTGCCTCATCTGTCTCACCAGATCCTGAATCTGATTTGGCCGCCGCGGATGTGGGTCACCCTGCTGGGTCTGCAACCACGCACCCTGAATCCTCAGATAGTGAGGATGATGACTCCACATATGCAGCCGCGCACAAAAAATGAGCTGGTGGAAGCACTGATTGTATCTGTGCGTGAGAACTTGAAGATGGAGGACAAAGCTGCTGCTGCAATGGAGGCATAGGTTCCCTTTGGCACTCACAAGCCATCCAGAGCAGCAAAGGGGCTTCCTTTCCCCGCCTATTTTGACAGAATTGCAACTAAAGAGTGGGGACGACCAAAGCGTCTCCTTGGGGTCCCTAAGCGATTTACTAGGCTTTACCCCTATGAGCAGTCCCTTTATCAAGAAGTGGACTGTTCCACTGGTGGTGGACCCTCCAGGTTTCCATATTGAACAAGGAAACCATGATTCCGGTTGAAGAGTCCCCTGCCTTTAAGGATTTGGCTGATAGGAAGGCCGCGGGCCGCAATATGTACACTCTGGCTGTTCGGCACTGAGGCTGGTATTCACCATTGAACTGGTGTTGCAAACTCTGACCGAGTGGGCTAAGATTTTATGCCGTGACCTGGAGGGAGAACAGCTGCCCCCTGCCTTTGCTGCGCTGGCAGACCAGCTGGTCCAGGTGAGAGCTTCAAGTGAGAGCTTCACTTCCCTGACAGCCATGTATCTCCGCTGTCAGGGAAGTGAAGCTCACATAGTTACAGCTAATAGCGGACGCTCCGCCCGCCCCCCCGCCCGGTGTCAGGTCAGTTCTGTTCTCATTCACACATAGTCGTGCTGAGCTGACAGGGAAGGATCACATAGATCTATAGCGGCCGCTCGCTCCGCCCCCCCCCCGCCCGGTGTCAGGTCAGTTCTTTTCTCATTCACACATAGTCGTGCTGAGCTGACCGGGAAGGATCACATAGATCTATAGCGGCCGCTCGCCCCGCCCCCCCGCCCGGTGTCAGGTCAGTTCTGTTCTCATTCACACATAGTCGTGCTGAGCTGACAGGGAAGGATCACATAGATCTATAGCGGCCGCTCGCCCCGCCCCCCGCCTGGTATGTCCATTCATAATGCACAGATCGTAGTAGGGACGTCATTGAGAGGCGGTGCCACCGGCCAGAGGCGGGACTTTTGAATGAAGGACACCCGAGGAGGGGGACGCTGAGGCGATGGGGGGGGGGGAGCTGGTATTTGTATTATGCAGCATGAGGGGTTAACGTATTGTCACTGCAGGTCACTCGTCTATTAGTGATCGACCAGTGGCAGTTAATTAACACTGGTTGCACTGATACTGGTTGCACTAATGCAGCACAAAGGGGTTAATTACCTGCCACTGGTCGATCACTAATAGATGAGTGACCAGCAGTGACAATACATTAACCCCTCATGCTTCATAATACAAATACCATTGGTAATTAAATTAACCTCTTGCCAACCCATCACAGTACATATACTGTAACAGGGTGGCAGCGACAGGTGTACGTCACTGCCTGTTTTTGGTGTATGCCCCTGTTCTATCCATTTTAAATTTTTTTGGGGGAAAAAGTCATTTTCGGTTTCTGTTTCGGTTTTCGGCCAAGGGCATCCTGCATTTTCGGTTTCGTCCCAAAATTTTCATTTCGGTGCATCCCTACCTGATATGGTGGCATTATTCTCCGGCACAGCTGGGCAAAGCCCTCCTCCCCTTGTATTGGACAGTGGTCACCACGAATGTCAGCATGTTTGGCTGGGGAGGAGTCCTCGGCAAGGGTTTATGTTCAGGGGATCTAGACACTGGAAGAGTCCAGACTACCGATCAATGTCTTGGAACTCCGAGCGATCAGACTGTACCTGGACCATTGGAGGGATTGTCTTCAGGGATGTCCAGTGTGTATTCAATCAGATAATCGGCGGGGGGGCGGGCGGAGCGTCCGCTATTAGCTGTAACTATGTGCACAGATTGGAGGCACTGATGGGCACTGTTGGGCCTACCCTGATAATCAGTGTAGATGTCCCCTGTGTGGATTTGCCGGTAATCGGCTCTCTTCTCCTCTCCTCCGCATGAGAAAAGCCGATAACCGGCAAATCCTGTTTACACTGTGATTGGACACAGCTGGTCACATGGTAAAGAGCTGCTGTAATTCGCTCTTCACCCCGATTTGTGATCAGTTGTGTCCCAAAGATACAGCGATCAGAGATCCCTGCCGATGCACACCACAGGGGGCGCACAGAAGCACGCTCACAGGAGGAGGTCAATAGACGCCTTCACGGCAATGTGAGCCCGGACTATAGCCGTCATTTGGCTATAGCGTGGGGGCGAGAGGTGGCTAAAGTGGTTGGCTTATGTCAATCACCAAGGGGAAACATAAAGTGTCCTGGCGGCTCTGGAGTGGTCCCTTCATCCGGAGGTGTTTTGCCAGTTGTGTCTCTGGTGGGGCATTCCCGAGATGGATCTGTTGGCATCTCGGCTTAACATAAAGGTTTAACTTGTGGCTCAGTCATGGGATCCTCTGGCGGATGCCACAGACGCACTGATGCCCCTGTGGGAGCAGTATCCTCTGATTTACACTTTTCCTCACCTTAAGCTTCTGCCAAGACTTTACGCAGGATTCCGGTCATCTTAGTGGCACCGGACTGGCCTCGCCGGGCTTGGTACGCCTATCTGGTGCGGCTGGTCTCTGACATTCCTTGGAAGCTTCCTCTCAGGGAGGATCTTTGAAATCGTCTTTGAAAGAAGACCTATTGGGCTGAAATCTGACCCTTAATTGTGCCTAAGGCCAGCTTCATTCCTACCCCTACTCGCAAAAAAGCTAGCATTCTCCTGATGATATATTTAGGGGGATGTCACTTCCTGGCCTCACACCAGGAAATATAAGACTTCCAGACTATAATGGTAGAGACTGCAGGACCAGATATACCCCGATCCCTCAAAATCCTGGCTTCAATAGCCAAACCATCAAATATAGTGAATGTAAAGCAGGGTGGAATATCGGACCCTGAGAAAGCAGGTCCAGACGTAGCGGGAGGACCCGTGGCCTTCCCACTGACAACCTTACAATTTGCGCGTACCAAGTCCTCCTGGGCCAGGCTGGAGCCACCAGGATTACTGGTTTTCCTCCTTCTACTGTGGGAAAGGCATAGATCAGGAAAAACGGATCACAGGGAGTTACCAAGGCATCCACTCCGACTGCTATCAGATCCCTGGTTCTGGACACAAACCTGTCCAACTTGTTGTTGAACCTAGATGCCAACAGATCTACGTCCGAAACCCCTCAGTGTTAAGAAATCAATGCAAAGATCTCAGGATGTAGAGACCATTCCCCTGGAAATATCTGCTGGCGATTCAGTCCGCCCACCAGTTTCCGGAATAAATACTGCCGACAGGCATGGTACAAATTTCTCCGCCCAGGATAGGATGTGACCCACCTCTTTCTGTGCTTACTGACTCTTGGAGCCCCCCTGATGTTTGATATAGGCCACAGCCATGGCATTGTCGGATTGAACCCTGATGGGACAACCCTGTAGTCTGATAGTCCAGAACCTTAAAGCCAGCAAACTTCTCGAATTTCCAGGATATTTATGGGCAAGCTCCTTTCTAACCAGGACCATTTCACTTAGACAGTGGCTTCCTCCAGAACTGCTCCCCAGCCGGAGAGACTGGTATCTGTGGTCACCACCTTCCAGACCACCGGTAGGATTTACCTCTCTCCAAATTCCTGGTTACCAACCACCAACTGAGACTCTGACGCACCCTTGGTGACAGACACATGCGACAATCTAGGGCCTGGATCTTTTTGCTCCAGGCTAACAGAATGTTGTTCTGTAATGGTCCGACATGGAATTGGGCATATGGAACTGCTTTGAATGAAGACACTATCTTCCCTAGCAACTTCATGCAAAGACGTACGGAAGGATATTTTTTCCCTCTTACGATCCAGGCAAGACAGCTTCGACCTTTCTTGGTGGCAAAAATACTTTTTCCTGTACTGTGTCCAAAATGAGACCTAGATATTCCAGACTCTGAACCTGCTGTAATGCTGACTTTGCCAAATTCAGAATCCAACCCAGACGTTCGAAGAACTAGACTGCCCGGAACACATTCTGGCTTGGAGTAGAAGCTGACTGATCTATGAGCAATATATTGTCCAGGTATCCTACAACTGCTATCCCCTGGGATCTTAGAATTGTATAAGACCTTAGAATTATACAATACCGGAGCTAGGGTTTTTTGTGAACACTCATGGAGCCGTGGCTAACCCGAAGGGCAAAGCCACGAACCGAAAATGACGGTCTTCCACCGCAAACCGCAGAAACCTTTGATGTGCCCGGAAAATTGACACATGTAGGTATGCATCTTTGATTTCTATGGATGCCAGAAATTCTCCTCCTTGCAGAGAAGCAATGACTGAGTGAATTGACTTCCTTCGAAACGTGCAAATGTTTAGAAACTGGTTCAGTGCTTTGAGTTCCAGAATAGTTCTCACATCTCCGTTTGGTTTGGGGACTACGGAAAGATTTGTAATCACTGCTTGTGATTTCAGATGGTCTAGACTCTAGGGCCTGAAAAAAGGATTTTCTCTTTAATGGATCTGCGGGTATGTTGGACCTTAACCACTGAACCACTTAGCCCCAGAAGATTTTACCCCCTCCCTGACCAGGCCCTATTTTGCGATTCAGCACTGTTACTTTAACGGAAGTACCCAAACTAAATTTACGTCCTTTTTTTCCCACAAATAGAGCTTTCTTTTGGTGGTATTTGATCACCTGTGCGATTTTTAATTAAAATTTTTGCGCTATAAACAAAAAGAACGAAAATTTTGAAAAAACAATATTTTTCACTTTCAGCTATATAACATTCCCCAAAAAAAAAAAAAAAAGGTTTAACATTTTAGGCCAATTTGTTTTCTGCTACATATTTTTGGTAAAAGAAAATCGCAATAAGCGTATTTTGATTGGTTTGCACAAAAGTTATCGCGTTTACTAACTACAGGAAAGATTTGTCATTTTTATTTTTTATTTTTTTTTACTAGTAATAGCAGCGATCTGCGATTTTGTTTGTGGGACTACGACATTGCGGCGGACAGATCGGACCCCTAACTGAAATAGTTGACACTTTTGGGGGGACAAGTGACATTACTACAGTAATCAGTGCTATAAATATGCACTTTTACTGTAATAATGACACTGGCAGGGAAGGGGTTAACACTGTGATCAAGGGGTTAAATGTATGCCTCATGCTTACTGACGTGTGGGGGGGGGGGGGGGAGTTCTGTGAGAGACACATAGCTGTGATCTCTCCTTATCTGTCACTGAGAAGATCCACCTGCTTTGTTTAAATAAGCAGGCGGGTCTTCTCACACTTTCCCAGACAATCGGGGAAGGGAAGCGGCTGGACCCAGGGGAGCCGCACTGCCGCAGTAATATCACTGTGAGTCGGCTAGTGGTTAAAAACTGAGGATGAGGAAACACCCAGAATTCTGGTTTGTACCCCTGCGAGACTGTGGAAACACAGCTGTCTTAAATCACTTATACCCAGGCATCCGAGAATGTTCGTAGCCCCCCCTCCCACCAGATTAAGTAGAGGCACCCCTTCACAAGGTAGATTTACAGCTAGGCTTGGAAGGCCTCTGGACCCAGGGTCTCTTCTGCCCTTGCCCTGGATGTTTGACTCTAGATCCAGACGGCTGAGGCCATCGAAACTGCCTAGGATTTGGAAGTACTAGGTACTTGAGCGCTAGACACCTTACAAAGAACGTGTACTCCTCCTACCGGTAGAAGCTCACTCTCCTCCCTCCCGAAATATTTTGGATATATTTATCCAGATAGTCACCAAATAGGTGTTCCCTATGAAAGGTAAAACCAGCTAGTGACTTCTTACAAGGTAATTCTGCAGAACAACTCTTTACCCACAGGATTCTGTGCATGTACCCACAGGATTCTGCGCATGTACTGACAGAAGAGTAAACCGTGACATCTGCTGTATGAAGTCCTTAGGAGCATCTACCGCAAAACACAAAGCATGCAACAAATCTGATAATTCTTCAGCAGACTCCCCTTGAGCAGGCATACCTGCTCCTTTGCTACCAGCTTAATACATTTTTTCAAAGACTGACAAACTCCTATAGTTGCCACTGCCTGTTGTACCACATAGCTGCCACTGCCTGTTGTACCGCATACTCAATAGCAGAAGAAGCTTCAAAAAGATTCCAATTTCTTATCCGTTGGATCTTTAATCAATGGATTTGAAATCAAACAAACAACATGTGCTTTAACTGCAGACTTTCAGATTTAATTTGAGGGTATTTACATCCAAATCAGGTGAACGGTGTAGGAATTACAACAGTTTGTATATGTGCCTCCCACTTTTTAAGGGACCAAAAGTAATGGGACAACAATCATAAATCAAACTTTCACTTTTTCTCAATCAATAGTTTTTATTAAGTTTCAAATACAAACGAAAAAAACAGAAAATCACATTAACAGAATGTGAAATAAGAAAAGAAAATAACTACAACAAGGTAGAACATTATCCAAAAGTAGATGGTACAGTGTTCAAGTATCAGTATAAACTTCGTACAAGTGCATAGGTATCATGCATTTAAATGTCAATACAGTCTATTTTGATGCAGGGAGAAGATGAGAGGTGTTGAACCACCCCGACCCAGAGCCCCTAGGGGAACAATGTCACTAAGTCACGGGTCGTCCCCACCTCCCATCATCCTCAAAATCAAAACAAATAGAACTAAGCTCAAAACAAGTAAAACTAAGCTAAGTAAAGGGTTACGTTCTAAACTTCTAGTATCAGGAGTCAAATAGGGCCATTCTGACCAAGCTTTTTGAAATTTGTGATGTGTTAAAGCATTGAAGGACAAGGCTTTTTCCAGTTTATAATTTTCATTAACCAAGGTGATTGCCTCAGAGAGATTTGGGGTTTCGGTGGTTTCCACTTTCGTAGTATCAATGTCCTAGCTGCCGAAAGGAGATGTACAATTACTTGTCTATATGTCAGTGGGTATAATTCAATGTTTAGATTTAGTAATGCTAATTCCGGTTTGGGAGGCGTTAAGATTCCAGTGAAGGATGCCATACATTGGAAAATTGCTTTCCAAAAGCTTGTGAGGGAGGGGCACTCCCAGAGGATGTGTTGTAGGGTACCAACTTTACCACAGTCTCTCCAGCATAGTGGTGAGAGGGAGGGATTTATTTTGGATAACCTATAGGGAGTGAAATACCACCTATTTACAATCTTTATCATTTCCCAATGATTTGTGCAATGAGATAATTTGTGGGTAGAATTGATCGCTATTTGCTATTGTTTTAGGGTGAAAGAGTGGTTAAGCGTTTTCTCCCATTTCAGCATGTGTTGCGATTTGGCTTTGAGGGAATCAGATGTAACGCAGGAGTAAAAGAGAGATATTCCTTTAGTTAGGGGTGGAACTGTGGAGATGAAATTCCATGTTTGGGAATTAGTTAGTAGTTCTGATAGTGGATGTTTGGCTAGAGTGAAAATTATCTTGGAAATGGTGACAGGTCATGTGGGAGGAAGAATTCTTGTGTAATTTCTTCCTTCTCTTTAAGCCTACAGTTACTGTATAGTTGTTTAATGAGTGATAGGCCTTAATCCTCCAATTTAGAGACATTAAGCTTTTTAAATTTAGATTCTACTATCTTGATAGGAATATCACATTCGTGGAAAAGGTTTACTGTAGGAGTTAGTTTGGAAATGGCTCTCCAAGCTTGGAGAGAAGCTTTGACTGTTATGGGAACGTCGGGCCAATTCCAGGGTATCCATAAGTCACACTGAAGCATGAGTGTTAGGTTTCCATTCGGCACGAAGTCTTTCTCAATTAATGCCCATAGTGGGGTTTCATTACTGATGCACCAATGCTTTATTTTGTCTAGCCTTGAGGACCACCAATAGGCTTGCAAGTTTGGTAGTCCAGCTCCTCCCATGGATTTATGTGCAGTGAGTATATTGATGGCTATGCGGGCTTTTTTTCCTGACCAAATACATTTCCTAATAATACTTGTAAGGGCATTCAATTGTGTTTTGGGTATAGAGACAGGCAGCGCTCTAAACACGTATAAGATTTGAGGAACAATGGTCATTTTTATTACCGCCATTCTCGCTCCCCATGTTAGGTCAATTTTTGAGAAGTTATTAAGGTCTTCACCGAATTTTTGTTTTAGGGGTTTTAAATTTGAATGGATAAGGTCGGTCAGAGGTTCGAGGTGTGATAATAATTCCTAAGTAAGGTATTTTCTCATCTGTCCATGAGAGAGGACAGATGTCTAGCAAACGTTTTTTTGTGTCAGGACTAACATTTAGATTCAGGACCAGTGACTTGGAATTATTTACTTTATAGTAGGAGATCTTACTGAAACATGTAAGGATAGTGTGGGCTGCAGGTAGGGATGTTTCTGGAGATGTCAACTTCAAGATAATGTCATCTGCGTACAAAGTAATCTTATGTTCTGTGTCGCCAATAGTGAAACCTCGTTTCTCTGTCGCTCATTGACAGACGTAGTCTTCTTGATTCACAAGAACTGGGTTATGTTGTCTCCGCAGGAGCAGGACTAGGCAGAAAGAAAAAACGTTCTGGCTCCACCTTAGGGGCAGTCCCTGAGGGTATATCCTCCCTCTCTCTGCTACAAGGCATCAGTTTTTTTTCTGTCTAGTCAGGAGTAAGGACCTAAGTTCCTTGCTGGGATCTTTTGGGTCCTGGCAAGATTTTTTCTTAGAAAAAATATTTTTTTTAGGCAGTTTTCTCCAGTGTTTTTTTCCTGTGAGATCTTCAAGCAAATATGCCGGACTGGGCGACACTAGTGGTCACCCCAGCCGGCCTACGAGCGCGCGCAGACCATTGCATTGCGCTTGGTCGGCCGCGACACATTCAAGTAAGTATGCGGGGCCGGGCGACGGGCTGGATGTTGAGATCCAGTGGTCACCCCGGTTTCTGCCTACGAGCGCGTGCAGACCAGAGCTCCGCGCTGGGTCGGCCGCGACGGAGTCCCATTGGAGGGACTGACCTTGCGAGTTAAAAGTCTCGCTTGGACGCCAGGAACCAGAGAGTCGAGGCGTCCGGAGTGGTCCACAACCCCCCACCCCGGTGGAGAGGGTATTGTGAAGAGAGGGTGCCTGTCGGTTTGGTATGGTGAGTAAACGTTCCCTTTTTTCCTCGTTATGAGGCATTATGAATTATGGGCCCCTCCATACATGGTCAGTATATATCTGACACTAAAAGTCCCCCTTGTAAATACAGTATGTGTTTGGTGGGAAGTGGACTTGGTTTGAGAGCTAACACCCTACCCAGCAGACTGTAGTATTACAGCAGACATAGGAGGTATAATCCTACCTTAATTGTAGTGTACCTCCTGCAGATCGATAAACCGCCACTTAGCAGAGATGCAGGTGGATGTGCTGGGAAAAACGATTTTGGCGGTCCGCCGCCATTTTGCCGTAGACTAGGTGCATGTATGTCCTCAGGTCACGCCGGCCGCCATGTTTTTGGAGTCTATTGTCTCCTGTATGGGGGCGGCCATGTTTGATGAGCCCAGCTACCTCGTGGAGAGCTGGGAACGCCGGAAGGCGTACACAGGGGGCGGAGCCACGTCCTTCTACCCGGGAAAACGAACACAGCTCTTTCCAGTCTGTAAAAGACAGACGCTGACTGCAGTTGGTTGGAAACTTCTCTGCATCGGGTGGTGAGCCTTGGGGGTCCCTCTCTCTCTCTTGGGGATCGAGAAGCAGGTACTCTGAGGGGCGCTATTGCGCTAGGGGGAGACACATAAAAAAAAAGGAGGTATTTTTTTGATTTAAAAAAAAAAAAAAAAGGAGTTTTTTGTTTTTTCTGGCAGAGGTGTCCTGAATTAACATGGACCCTGCCACTCATGTATCTCCACCGGATCCCCTCGAGGTGTCTGCAGGATCCTCCAGCACCCCGCTTACGATTGAATCATTGTCAGCTATTATGGAAACTTTTGTGTCCCGGGTGGAAGTGGCTTGTCAGGGACAGGGCGCAAGAAAGCGACCCCCGCCTAACCCTTTATTATCTGAAACTTCGGATTCAGACTCTGAGTCTATTTCTGCAGTTGCAGGTACTTCAGCTGGGATTGGTGTCTCGGGTACTGTCTCTTCAGACAGTGAGAAGGATGTTTCGGCATCAGCCATAGCCCGAGAGGAAGCGTTGGTAAACGCACTCATTATATCTGTTCAAGAAACCTTAAGATTACAGGGTATTCCGTCGGAAATAGCTGAAACTGAAATCCCTTTTGGGACTAAAAAACGCATGAAAGTGGCGAAGGTTTTTCCATTGCCCAAATGTTTTGGCAATCCAATCAAAGAAGAATGGAGTCTGCCAAAACGCACCTCTGCTATTTCTAAACGCATTAACAGGCGTTATCCGTTTGAGGAAACCCTCATTAAGAAATGGACAGAACCACCTGTGGTGGATTCACCAATTGCTAGATTGAATAAAGCCACGGTTATTCCTTTAGAAGACGCTCCGTCTTTTAAAGATCCAGTGGATCGCAAGATAGAAGCTATGTCTCGCACCATGTTTTCCTTGATTGGATCAGCTTTCAGACCAATAATTGCTATTGGTCTGGTTTCGCAGACTGTAACTGAATGGACCAAGTGGTTACGCCGGGACTTAGAAGAGGTCCCTCAGGCGGTATCAGATTTGTTGGAACAGATGATACAAGGGTTACAGTTTGTGTGTGATGCGGCGTTAGACGCCACTCCATTATTGGCGCGAGCATCAGTTTCAGCAGTGGTTCTCAGGCGTACACTGTGGCTAAAAGGTTGGTTAGCCGACCAAGGTTCCAAAAAAGCATTGGCTAATATCCCCTTTTCAGGAGAGCGTCTATTTGGAGCCAACTTAGATGAGATCATTAAGGATCTCACGGGTGGAAAGAGCACCTTTTTACCGCAAAATGTTAAGGGTAAAGGAACTCGTCAAAGACGAGGGCCTTCTTTCTCTGCTCACAAAAAGTTTTTTCGTCCCGCGGGTGAAAAAATTAAGTCCTCCAAAGCTCCTTCAGGAGGCTTCAGGGGACGTTGGTCGGGCAAGCAAAAGCCCGCCCCCTCCAGACCTGAAGATAAATCGTCCAAAGCCTGAAGGTGCGCCCCCACCCATAATTGGGGTGGGGGGACGTCTTCGCCGGTTCCCGGATCCATGGCTTTCCAGAATCCCGGACAAGTGGGTTTGCGAAGTCATAAGGTCAGGGTACAAGATCGAGTTTCGATCTCTCCCACCGGCGCGATTCTTCCCTTCCAATATCCGACTATCCCCGGATCGTTTAGAAGATCTGCGGAGAGCAGTCACGGATTTACTACAACAAGGAGTGGTAGTCCACGTTCCTTGGACAGAACGTTTTCAAGGGTTTTATTCAAACCTATTTACAATACCCAGGAAAGAGGGCAAAGTGCGTCCAATTCTGGACTTAAGGGCACTCAATTCCTTTCTCAACATAAGGAAATTCAAGATGGAATCCATTCGCACAGTAGCAGCCTTCCTGCATCCAGGGGATGTCCTAGCGTCCATAGACATCAAGGACGCCTATCTTCACATTCCCATTTTCGCAGGACATCAGCGGTTTCTACGCTTTTCCGTAGAAGAGAACCACTATCAGTTTGTGGCGTTACCTTTCGGTCTCGCCACGGCTCCTCGGGTCTTCACGAAGGTGTTGGCCCCAATGTTGGCACTACTGCGCCAAAGAGGCATATCGATTCTAGGTTACCTAGACGATCTCCTGCTTCATGCAGAGTCTCCTCAGACTCTGCTACAAAACATAGAAATGACTATAATTTCTTTACAGGAATTCGGGTGGCTGGTGAACCAGCAAAAGTCATTTCTGGTTCCCACCCAGAGGCTCGAATATCTGGGTCTAATTCTAGACACAGGTCAAGTTTTCCTTCCGGTAGGGAAACTCCGGAAGATTCAATCAGCAGTCCAGTTGTTACTATCCAACAGCTGGTCTTCTCTTCGAACTTGCATGAGGGTCCTGGGATTGATGGTGGCTTCCTTCGAAGCAGTCCCATTTGCCCAGTCCCATACCCGAATTCTTCAACAAGAGATTCTTCTCAGATGGAATCGGAATCCGGAATCCCTGGACAATCGGATCCGATTGAGCAAACAGACCAGAGAGTCTCTGGTCTGGTGGCTTCGGTCTCCGATGCTCAGCCAGGGAAAGTCATTTCTGCCAATATATTGGACGATAGTGACCACGGATGCCAGTCTATCCGGATGGGGAGGAATTCTCGGTCAGTTATCTGTCCAGGGACTTTGGTCCCCGGAAGAATCCAGGTTGCCGATAAATGTATTGGAACTGAGAGCGATCAAACTTTGTCTGATTCACTGGACCGAGCAGCTCCAGGGCAGCCCGGTTCGGATTCAGTCGGACAACGCCACGGCCGTGGCTTATGTCAATCACCAGGGGGGCACCAAGAGTGTCCGAGCGGCCAAAGAAGTGGCTTGCATTCTTCGCTGGGCGGAACGATTTGTTCCAGCTATCTCTGCGGTATTCATTCCGGGGGTGGAGAGTTGGCAGGCAGATTATCTCAGCCGTCAGACTCTGGATCAGGGGGAATGGTCCCTCCATCCAGAAGTTTTCCACCAGTTGTGCCTACGGTGGGGCACCCCGGATGTGGATCTGTTGGCATCATGATTCAACAGGAAAGTACAGAGATTCGTGGCTCGCTCCCGCGATCCTCTAGCAGAGACCGCAGATGCACTGATCGCCCCGTGGGGGCAATACCAGCTAATGTATGCCTTCCCTCCTCTCGGGTTACTGCCAAGACTTCTTCGCAGGATAGAGGAGGAAGGAATTCCAGTAATCCTGGTAGCTCCGGACTGGCCTCGCCGAGCTTGGTACGCCGACGTGGTCAGACTGGTGGCGGACGTCCCGTGGAGACTTCCTCTCAGGGAGGACCTACTGTCTCAGGGACCGATCTTCCATCCTGCTTTACGATCGCTGGCTTTAACGGCCTGGCTATTGAGACCCAGGTGCTGAAGGACAAGGGATTGTCAGCTTCAGTTATTCCTACTCTAGTTAAAGCAAGGAAAGCGACTTCCAGAAAGATTTATCATCGTACATGGAAGTCCTACATTGCATGGTGTGAACCTCTGGGGTTCCGTCCACGGTCTTATTCGGTTAGTCGAATATTAGCTTTTCTGCAACAAGGGGTTGAGCAGAAACTGGCCTTGAGCACTATCAAGGGTCAGGTCTCAGCATTAGCTATCTTCTTTCAGAAGCCTTTGGCTACTCATTCCTTGGTGCGGAATTTCATCCAGGGGGTGCGACATCTGGCTCCGCCAGTGCGCGCGCCGTTACCACCCTGGGATCTTAATTTAGTATTGTCGGTTCTTCAGAAACCTCCCTTTGAAGATATTAGGGAGATTCCTCTACCTACGTTGTCCCAGAAGGTGGCCTTCTTGGTGGCTATTACTTCTGCACGCAGGGTGTCAGAACTGGCTGCTTTATCTTGTCGTTCCCCATATCTGGTGGTTCATAGAGATAAGGTGGTTCTTCGTCCGAACCCATCCTTCCTACCAAAAGTGGTTTCAGAATTTCATCTGAATGAAGAAATTGTATTACCTTCCCTGTGTCCTAAGCCCAGTCATCCTTGGGAGTTTGCTTTACACTCCTTGGATGTGGTCCGGGCGATCAGGGTATACTTGAAAACGACAGACTCGTTTCGCAAGACGGATTCACTTTTTGTGATCCCGGATGGACCCAAAAAGGGGTTGCCTGCATCTGCCGCGACTATTTCCAAATGGATCAGACAGACGGTGGTACAGGCTTATTCTATTAAGGGTCGGGAGCCCCCGTTCCCTGTTAAGGCGCACTCCACTCGGGCACTTAGTGCGTCATGGGCCTTTCGCCATCAGGCGTCAGTGGTCCAGGTGTGCAAGGCGGCTACCTGGTCGTCGGTGCATACCTTTACAAAACATTATAAAGTTGATGTAATGGCATCGTCTGATGCCTCGTTTGGCCGCAAGGTTTTGCAGGCCGCCATTTGAGGAGACCAGTGGTCTGCCTCGAGGGTTTTTTTCCGTTGGTAATTTTCATTTGAGTCTCATTCTTTGTTTATAATGAGCCTTTAAAACTTCTAGTTTGGCACCGGTTGGGCCTTCTAGATTGGATTTTGATTTCGGTCAATCCCACCCCTCATTTGTGGCACTGCTTCTGGATGTCCCAGTTCTTGTGAATCAAGAAGACTACGTCTGTCAATGAGCGACAGAGAAAATCGGATTTTTGTAAGATCTTACCGTAAAATCCTTTTCTCTTAAGCTCATTGACAGACGTAGTACCCGCCCTCTATCATTGAGTTGGGTTGGGTTAAATTCTCTGTTGCTGCTTTGTGACAGAACTGATGCCTTGTAGCAGAGAGAGGGAGGATATACCCTCAGGGACTGCCCCTAAGGTGGAGCCAGAACGTTTTTTCTTTCTGCCTAGTCCTGCTCCTGCGGAGACAGCATAACCCAGTTCTTGTGAATCAAGAAGACTACGTCTGTCAATGAGCTTAAGAGAAAAGGATTTTACGGTAAGATCTTACAAAAATCCGATTATTTCAGGAGAATTTCTTATAGCTTCGGCTAAGGGTTCAATGGATAAATTGAAAATTGTTGGGGAAAGGGGACATCCCTGTCTTGTGCCATTTGAAATTTTAAAGGGTTTGGAAAGTGTTCCAGACGTGAAGACTTTGGCAGTAGGTTGGGAATAGAGTGCCATAATTGCTGAATAGATATTACCCTCCAGGCCAAATTTATGTAGGGCGGACGACATATACATCCAATTTATTCTGTCAAGCGCCTTCTCCGCGTCTAGTGTAAGCTGCAGAGAAGGCGTCCGACGTTTTCCTGCTACATCAAGGACATTAATAATTCTTCTAGTCGCGTCTGATGTTTGACGCCCGGAGATGAATCCTAACTAGTCTTTTCGGACTAGAAAGGGCAGCACCCTCTGTAGGCGTTTTGCCAATAATTTAGCAAATATTTTGAGGTCAGTATTTAACAGAGAAATCGGCCTAAAGTTTTTGGGTTTCGTGGGGTCTTTCCCTTGTTTAGGGATTGTGGTCACATATGCTCCTAACATTTCTTTTGGGAATGAAGATGTGTCAACCGCTTTTTGGAACACATCAAGTAGAAATGGCGTGAGGGTGAAATAGTTTGTAGTACTCACTTGGGAAGCCGTCTGGGCCTGGTGATTTGCCTTGAGGTAGGGATAATATCATTTTTCTTACTTCGTCAATAGTTATGGGTGCGTTAAGCGTTGGGAGTTGGCTTCAGAGAGACGGGGTAAATTAAGGTTCTCTAGAAATGCTGAAATATCAGTACTTACAGGTTTGTGGTTTGCGGGATCTGATTCCAAGTTATAAAGTGAGTAGTAATAGTCGGCAAATTTGTCAGCTATGTCCTGGGGGTGGGTTAATTTGTGATTTGTCTTAGATTGAATGAGGTGAGAGATCCTAGATTTAGTTTGTTGGGATTTAAGCCTATTTGCTAATGTTTTACTAATTTTATTGTTTTATTGGACTGTGCGTAACATGTTAATTTAAGTCTTCTGAATTGGATATCGCTCTTTTCTAATAGTATAGAACGAAGTTCTATTCTTAGGTTAGCTAATGTTTTTGTAGTTTTGGGGTCTGGGAGGATTTTGTTTTTTGATTCAAGATCATGAATTTGAGATAGGATTTGTGAAAGTTTTTGATTATATTTCTTCTTAAGTTTAGAGCTCTGCTGTATGCAGATTCCCCTCATGTAGGCCTTATGTGCCTCCCAGAGGCTCCAAGGGTCTAATACCGAATTTGCGTTTATTTGGAAAAATTCAGCAAGATGTTGGGAAACATGTTTTTTACCCATATCGGACTGTAGGTTTCTAATGTTGCAACGCCATACCGAATTAGCCCCCCTGGGGATTCCCTCATCCACAGTCACCTCCACCACAGCATGGTCAGACCATGTGATATCTTTGATGACCGAGGATGAGATCATCCCCAGAAGCTGCCAATCAGACACAAACATATCCAATCTTGAGTATGTATGATGTCTGGAGGAATAAAAAGTATAATCTCTCTCCGATGCGTGGAGACACCTCCAAACATCGTACAAGCTTTCCTTATATAACAAACCCTGTAAGGAGGTTCTTCTGTTGTTTGAAGAGGATGAAGTGTCCATCTCTGGACTTGATGTCAGATTGAAGTCCCCACAGATTATAAGATTGCCATACTTGACTTTGGAGATGACTTTTAGTGTTCTTTTGAGGAATCGCAGTTGATGCGTGTTAGGAGCATAGATTGATGCCAGGGTCATGGGTAATCCGTTGGAACGATCCTGTGATGATAATATAGCGGCCATCCGGGTCAGTCACTAAGTCCTTTTGTTGCCAGTTAATTGTGTGTTTGATTGCTAGGAGGATTCCTTTTTTCTTCGATGGTGATGTAGCTAAATAGATGTTGGGAAAGTCCTTGTTAGAGCATTTGGGATGATTGGACGTCTGGAAATGTGTTTATTGTACCAAAATGATGTCCGCATTTGAAGATTTAGCTTCTTTCCAAAGAGCGTATCTCTTGGCTGGATGATTCAATCCATTTGCATTTATCGAGATAATTTTAAATGGCATTTATATATGTAGAAGGGGCGTGTTGGTCGGGCTTCGGAGTGGAGTTAACAGTCAATGGAACTGAACTGTACCCATATTCTCGGTCTCGAGAGGGATGGTTTGGAGATGACGGAGATTCCTTGTTGCAAGAAGAAAAAATTAAAACAAAACTGAAGAAAAAGAAAAAATACAAAAATAGAACATTGTAAAAAAAGGACCATAAAAATGGTTTGAGATCGACAAAGGTGGTCGATATCCTGTGTGGATAAGGGACCATGAGGAAATTATTCACTCCATAGGCCTAGAACTGGTGTGATGCTGGCTTGTGGTGCTGGTAAATCCATCCTGCAGCTTATTTTTCTTTTTTTGAGATTTCTTTCTAGTAACTACGTTCCAATCTGCGTTGGTAGGTATAGGGGCGGGAGTTCTGCGTTGGGAGTCATCTGTTGGAGGAATAATGCCCCATCTCTGAAGCAATGATATTCCCTCCTCCAAGGTTGAAATTGAGGTAGTAGTACCATTGTGAGTGATTATGAGAGTTGCCGGATGTTTCCATTTATGTAGGATTTTGTGATTTCTCAGCGCCTTTGTGATCGTCGCCAAGTTTCTCCTTCTCTGAAGGGTGTGCCTAGACAAGTCAGGCAATATTTGGATCATTGAGAATTCTGCTGGTAACTCAGAGGATTGGCGGAATGAGGACATGATTTTCTCCTTGGAATGGAAAAAATGTACTCGCAGGAGCACATACCTTGGAACTTCTGGCGCTAAGAAGGCTGGTTTAGGCAGCCTGTGAATTCTGTCTATTATCCGGTCAGTTTCAGATAGTGTAGGAACAAGCGTGGAAAATAGCCAGTTAGCATATTGTTCCAGTTGCTGCGACTGCACTGATTCCGGAACTCCTCTCAGTTTCAGGTTGTTCCTTCTTGATCTATCTTCTAGATCTGCAACTTTGTCCTTAAGCCACAATATTTCTTTGGAATGTTGATCGTGGGCTTCAACCATTGTGTTAAAGGACAAAGTCTGTTTGCTAAGAGAGGTAAACCGTATTTACTCTATCTCCCAAGTCATGAACTTCTCGTCTGTATTGCTGCATCCATCCCATAATGTCTGCTTGAAGCGTGGACCTAAAGGAATGCAGCATTTCTTTCAACATAATATCAGTGATAAGGCGACCCTCTGTGGGTAAAGAAGAGAACTGATCCTGTTGGCGTGACATAGAACCTGAAACATAAGGCTGGGGCAGATCCATCCCTTGAATATACAAACATAAAAAAACTGGCGCAACAGGACTCAAAAAATGAACCTCAATAGCCTCCTAAGAATATTATTATGGGAAGGTGAACGGACCTGGATGTTGTGTGGCAAAGTCCAAAAAGTCCATAAGAAACACCGGTCTGTGCACTCCAGAAGGCTGCTGACTCTCAAGTGGAGAAGAAAACTTGCAAGGTACTGGAAAAGAAGAACAGCGCCACTCTAAGTGCAATAGACTCAGTACTTTATTAGACATCTACCATAATGGGTACTCACAGGATAGAACGAATAAAAACATGGTGAATGTGTTCAAAAGATCGATTGTTCCGGTGCCTGGGCGAGGAGGGGCTGAGGAAGGAGCGCATGCTCCGACAACGCGTCGCCTACGTTATCACGCCCACGTTCTACGCCCAACCCGGAGGCGTTGCAGGTGTCCTCGGGGTCCGGATATTGCTTACTCCCGCAGTCGGACGGACTCGTTTGGAGCACATCAGCCCCTCCTCGCCCAGGCACCGGAACAATCGATCTTTTGAACACATTCACCATGTTTTTATTCGTTCTATCCTGAGAGTACCCATTATGGTAGATGTCTAATAAAGTCTAATAAAGTACTGAGTCTATTGCACTTAGAGTGGCGCTTTTCTTCTTTTCCAATCCCTTGAATATACCCCTGCCCTTGTTTGGCTGGGGATATGATACAGGGTTTATTTTTAGCCGGGCTCCTCAAGGAGGGAGACTCAGGGGAGGATGAACCTGATGAGTATTCGCTGTCAGGATTACCCATTTGGCATAATGATTGTGATTTGCCTTTTTTGTTATTACCGCCTGTTGCTTGCATGTTGATTTGTAGGTCTCCACTGTTGCTGCAGTGTTCTTTGTGTTGTAACATAGCCGAATGGGAGTTGTGGATGTGATCAATTTGAATTAATTTTGGTGACTCTTTACTCTTGCGGGTCATTACCACTGATATATGTAGGATAGTTGTGGATCAGAGGCGTTTAATCAGTGCTGCAGGGATGGATGGATATGTCCATAGAGTAATTGGGTTAGGCAGTCATTTGTTTCCTAGATCATCACCATTCTGTCAGATAGAGATTAGACAGTTTAGGTAATTTGAGGCCAAGATGGTGGTTGTTCTGAGGTGATTGCTGGTAAAATGGACGCTGTGCCTCCAGTGAGAGAATGGTGAGAATAGCGCTATTTGGAAGTATATATTAGGCTTCGTATTTGTGCCTGGGCCGAGCGGGAGATTTGTGACAGGAAAGAGGGAGATTGGGTGCTTGAAAATGGTATCCAATAGACAATACGTCTTACCGGACCCGCCGTCGCACTTACTGCTGGACACTTCTGTGTTGTAGCCTTTTATGGTGATAATAGCGTGCCAGCCGACTGCCCAAGCCGTGCAGCAGCGCTCGGTGCTTTTTTCGGCCGGCCGCACGTCCGACCGCCGGCTTCCGGTATTTACTAGAGGCCGTGGCTTCGGCCTAGCAAGTAGGCCGCGATTTCGGTGGGCGGTTTTCTGGCACACAGCGACCTGAGAGTGGGCTCGATCGAACCAGGAGAGAGCAGGGAACTCGGATATCAGGATGGCTTGTGGATTTATTGTAGGATGCCGCCGATGGAGGCGGATTCGTAAGCCGAGATGGCGGAGCTCTCTAAAAGATGTCCGATGCGGCGCTCGTGCAGGACACGCCCCCTAAACATTCACTTTTTAATACTTGGTTGCAAATCCTTTGCATTCAATTACAGCCTGAAGTCTGGAACGCATAGACATCACCAGATGCTGGTTTCCATCCTGGTGATGCTCTGCCAGACCTCTACTGCAACTGTCTGCAGTTCCTGCTTGTTCTTGGGGCATTTTCCCTTCAGTTTTGTCTTCAGCAAGTGAAATGCATGCTCAATCGGATTCAGGTTAGGTGATTGACTTGGCCATTGCATAACATTCCACTTCTTTCCCTTAAAAAACTCTTTGGTTGGTTTTGCAGTATGCTTCTGGGTCATTGTCCATCTGCACTGTGAAGCGCCGTCCAATGAGTTCTGAAGCATTTGGCTGAATATGAGCAGATAATATTGCCCAAAACACTTCAGAATTCAGCCTGCTGCTTTTGTCAGCAGTCACATCATCAATAAATACAAGAGAACCAGTTCCATTGGCAGCCATACATGCCCACACCATGACACTACCACCACCATGCTTCACTGATGAGGTGGTATGCTTTGGATCATGAGCAGTTCCTTTCCTTCTCCATACTCTTCTCTTCCCATCACTCTGGTACAAGTTGATCTTGGTCTCATCTGTCCATAGGATGTTGTTCCAGAACTTTGAAGACTTTTTTAGATGTTTGGCAAACTCTAATCTGGCCTTCCTGTTTTTGAGGCTCACCAATGGTTTACATCTTGTGGTGAACCCTCTGTATTCACTCTGGTGAAGTCTTCTCTTGATTGTTGACTTTGACACACATACACCTACCTCCTGGAGAGTGTTCTTTATCTGGCCAACTGTTGTGAAGGGTGTTTTCTTCACCAGGGAAAGAATTCTTCGGTCATCCACCACAGTTGTTTCCGTGGTCTCCTGGGTCTTTTGGTGTTGCTTAGCTCACCGGTGCGTTCTTTTCTTTTTAAGGATGTTCCAAACAGTTGATTTGGCCACACGTAATGTTTTTGCTATCTCTCTGATGGGTTTATTTTGTTTTTTTTCAGCCTAATGATGGCTTGCTTCACCGATAGTGACAGCTCTTTGGATCTCATATTCAGAGTTGACAGCAACAGATTCCAAATGCAAATAGCACACTTGAAATGAACTCTGGACCTTTTATCTGCTCCTTGTAAATGGGATAATGAGGGAATAACACACACCTGGCCATGAAACAGCTGAGCAGCCAATTGTCCCATTACTTTTGGTCCATTAAAAAAGTGGGAGGCACATATACAATACATATACTGTTGTAATTCCTAAATCTTTCACCTGATTTGGATGTAAATACCCTCAAATTAAAGCTGAAAGTCTGCAGTCAAAGCACATGTTTGTTTCATTTCAAATCCATTATAGAGCCAAAAAGATTAGAATTGGGTCGATGTCCCAATATTTATTGACCTGACTGTACTATGCCTGACAACTGTAATGGCTCAAATTGGCCAGTCGCCTCTGGCCTCTCAGGGGAGGTTAACACAGAGGATGCTTGGCTAGGATCTTCCAATCCTGACGGCAGCACACTTGTGCCCATTCCTGCTGGGCCCCCCACTCCTTTTTCAGGAGAACATTGCTCCAGTAAAGAAACTTGAGGTACTACTTTAGTGCAATCAATCTTTGTGTTAAGCTGTAATCAGCTTATCGCAATTCACAGCAGTTACCCCCACAGTAACAGAACCTGTCAGTGCCTGCATCCATCGACCCACAGTGACTCACGTACCCAGCTGCAGCTGCTCTGTGTCCCATCCAGCTCCTTACAGAAGCCCGCGCTGCCGGGAACACTTCCTCAGATGCCGCACCATCTCCGCCCCTTACTGCGCCTCCGCTCGCCATGTGCACACTCGATGCATCACGGACACGCCCCTGGCTCCACGCTCCTGCACAGTCGTAAAATAGGGCCGTATCTGTGTGCGAACCCTTGCAGCCATCGAAGCAGGGAACGACCAATGAAGATGCCTGGAGAAAGCAGATGTGTGGGTGGGGTATAATAGTCCCACTGCCCGCCAGGCTTCAGTGGGGGTTGGCTGTGCAAGTGAGGAATCCACGTATGCATACCACAGCTGAATAAACATCACTGCCCTCTAGTGAAGACACAAACCATGGCAGCTGGCCATATATACAAAAAAACATATCAGCGCAAGTTTGTACTCCCCCCTGTAGGTGACAAATATTATCCTCTCACATTAAGCACTAGTGCATTATTGTATCTAATAACCCTTATTCAAAATTCATATCCCCAAAAAACAGCGCAAAACAAAAATACTAACGTACTACTTAAAGTGTCAGTGCAACAAAATATATGAACAAAGTGCATCAACCAAAAAACTAAAAAACAAAACCAAAACTGTTGTGAACTCAGTGCGGTCTAACCAAATGAAGAAAAAATAAATATATATAAAAAAATTAATTCATCAAAAAAAGTCATATTATACATATTCAAATCGAAAACCATATAAAAATAGAAAATATTTTTTTAAAACCGTATCCAGTATTCCTTAAAGTCCCAAGTGAGTATTTAAAAGTGCAAAAAAAGTGTCTATAATGTATAACCCAATGTAATCCTTCCAAAGTATCCCCAAATTGACTCGCCAGATGGGGTAGCTGGTCAGGTTGTAAATCAGCATAAAATTTCCAAAAATTAATCATTCCCATCTTCCCATTCAGGCACTCTCACCTCCGGCCATGTACTTATGTCTACACTCTACGCCGTGTGCTCAACTCTACACTTACCCTCCGGCCATGTACTGAAGCCGCGAGTGAGACAGACCTGCGCGGTGGTGCTGTCTTACTCGTGTCCTCAGTACACGGCCGGAGGCGAGGAGGAGGAATGCTTTTAAACCCCTAGTGTCGTGTAGACCCTTGTGAAATGTGAGTGTAGCATTTTATGTTTTAATAAGTGGAGTTTTTTACGGGATTACACTATATGGATTCTGCTTTGAGAGTGCCTATTAGAGTGCCTGTATTCCCATCCTAGTACATGGTGTAAAGTGTAGACTTCAGTACATGGCCAGAGGTAAGAGTGCCTGTATGGGAAGAATGATTACTTTTTGGAAAGAGGAACCAACCTGCTGGAAATTTTATGCTATAAGGCGTATTTACTGGTTTATAACCTGACCAGTTACCCGATCTGGGGAGTCAGTTTGGGAGATACGGTGGAAGGATTACATCAGGTGTATTGCACAAATTGCTTACAGAAATTATACTGCATTAGACACTTTTTTTGCACTTTTAAATACTCACTTCGGACTTTAAGGAATATTGGATACTGTTTTAACAAAATATTTTTTAATTTTACATGGTTTTCGATTTGCACATGTATAATATGAATTTATTGATTAATTTATTCGGAGATATATATAATTTTGTATTTATTTATTTTTTCATTTGGTTAGACCACACTGAGCTCGCAACAGTTTTTTTGATTGTGTTGATGCACTTTGTTCACATATTTTGTTGCACTAGCACTTTAAGTAATAAGTTAGTATTTTTGTTTTGCACGGTTTTTGGGGATATGAATTTCGAATAAGGGTTATTACATACATTGATGCACTAGCCCTTTAATTGAGAGGATAAAATCATTCACCTACCAGGAGAGTACAAACTTGCGCTGATATATTTTTTGTTTACTTTTGATGTGGGATCACCTGCAGTGAATTAGCAGCAGTTTGCTTAGACTCCTTCGTAGTGGTGTATGATCATTGATCATCTTGGCACCTGATCTTTGTTTGGTAAAAAATTCACGTGGCCATATATACCTGCCTCTAGATACCAGCCTCATTCTTTCCTCATTTGGGGGAAGACTCGCATTCGTTTTGTCAGACTCTAATTGCAGTTATGGCTCGGCTAATCAATGTTTTTATATATATATATATATATATATATATATATATACACATACATACATACATGCATACATACATACGGCCTTGCAAAAGTATTCGGCCCCCTTGAACTTTGAGACATTTTGCCACATTTCAGGCGTCAAACATAAAGATATAAAACTGTAATTTTTTGTGAAGAATCAACAACAAGTGGGACACAATCATGACGTGGAACGAAATTTATTGGATATTTCAAACTTTGTTAACAAATAAAAAGCTGAAAAATTGGGCGTGCAAAATTATTCAGCCACTTTACTTTCAGTGCAGCAAACTATATCCAGTTCAGTGAGGATCTCTGAATGATCCAATGTTGACCTAAATGACTAATGATGATAAATAGAATCCACCTGTGTGTAATCAAGTCTCTGTATAAATGCACCTGCACTGTGATAGTCTCAGAGGTCCGTTTAAAGTGCAGAGAGCATCATGAAGAACAAGGAACACACCAGGCAGGTCCGAGATACTGTTGTGGAGAAGTTTAAAGCCGGATTTGGATACAAAAAGATTTCCCAAGCTTTAAACATCCCAAGGAGCACTGTGCAAGCGATAATATTGAAATGGAAGGAGTATCAGACCACTGCAAATCTACGAAGACCTGGCCGTCCCTCTAAACTTTCAGCTCATACAAGGAGAAGACTGATCAGAGATGCAGCCAAGAGTCCCATGATCATTCTGGATGAACTGCAGAGATCTACAGCTGAGGTGGGAGACTCTGTCCATAGGACAACAATCAGTCGTATCCTGCACAAATCTGGCCTTTATGGAAGAGTGGCAAGAAAGCCGTTAAAGATATCCATAAAATGTTTTAAAGTTTGCCACAAGCTTCCTGGGAGACACATCAAACATGTGGAAGAAGGTGCTCTGGACAGATGAAACCAAAATCGAACATTTTGGCAACAATGCAAAACGTTATGTTTGGCGTAAAAGCAACACAGCTCATCACCCTGAACACACCATCCCCACTGTCAAACATGGTGGTGGCAGCATCATGGTTTGGGCCTGCTTTTCTTCAGCAGGGACAATGAAGATGGTTAAAATTGATGGGAAGATGGATGAAGCCAAATACAGGATCATTCTGGAAGAAAACCTCATGGAGTCTGCAAAAGACCGGAGACTGGGACGGAGATTTGTTTTCCAACAAGACAATGATCCAAAACAAAAAGCAAAATCTACAATGGAATGCTACACAAACATATCCAGGTGTTAGAATGGCCAAGTCAAAGTCCAGACCTGAATCCAATCGAGAATCTGTGGAAAGAACTGAAAACTGCTGTTCACAAACGCTCTCCATCCAACCTCACTGAGCTCGAGCTGTTTTGCAAGGAGGAATGGGCAAAAATTTCAGTCTCTCGATGTGCAAAACTGATAGAGACATACCCCAAGCGACTTACAGCTGTAATCGCAGCAAAAGGTGGCGCTACAAAGTATTAACTTAAGGGGGCTGAATAATTTTGCATGCCCAATTTTTCAGTTCTTTATTTGTTAAAAAAGTTTGAAATTCCAATAAATTTTGTTCCACTTCATGATTGTGTCCCACTTGTTGATTCTTCACAAAAAATTAGTTTTATATCTTTATGTTTGAAGCCTGAAATGTGGCAAAATGTCGCAAAGTTCAAGGGGGCCGAATACTTTCGCAAAGCACTGTGTGTGTGTGTGTGTGTGTGTGTGTGTGTGTGTGTGTGTGTATATATATGTATGTATGTATGTGTATATATATATATATATATATATATATATACAGTGGGTACGGAAAGTATTCAGACCCCCTTAAATTTTTCACTCTTTGTTATATTGCAGCCATTTGCTAAAATCATTTAAGTTCATTCTTCTTCCTCATGAATGTACACATAGCACCCCATACTGACAGAAAAAACACAGAATTGTTGACATTGTTGCAGATTTATTAAAAAAGAAAAACTGAAATATCACATGGTCCTAAGTATTCAGACCCTTTGCTGTGACACTCATATATTTAACTCAGGTGCTTTCCATTTATTCTGATCATCCTTGAGATGGTTCTACACCTTCATTTGAGTCCAGCTGTGTTTGATTATACTGATTGGACTTGATTAGGAAAGCCACACACCTGTCTATATAAGACCTTCCAGATCACAATGCATGTCAGAGCAAATGAGAATCATGAGGTCAAAGGAACTGCCTGAAGAGCTCAGAGACAGAATTGTGGCAAGGCACAGATCTGACCAAGGTTACAAAAAGATGTCTGCTGCACTTAAGTTTCCTAAGAGCACAGTGGCCTCCATAATCCTCAAATGGAAGACGTTTGGGACGACCAGAACCCTTCCTAGAGCTGGCCGTCCGGCCAAACTGAGCTATCGGGGGAGAAGAGCCTTGGTGAGAGAGGTAAAGAAGAACCCAAAGATCACTGTGGCTGAGCTCCAGAGATGCAGTCAGGAGATGGGAGAAAGTTGTTGAAAGTCAACCATCACTGCAGCCCTCCACCAGTCGGGGCTTTATGGCAGAGTGGCCCGACGGAAGCCTCTCCTCAGTGTAAGACACATGAAAGCCCGCATGGAGTTTGCTAAAAAAACACCTGAAGGACTCCAAGATGGTGAGAAATAAGATTCTCTGGTCTGATGAGACCAAAATAGAACTTTTTGGCCTTAATTCTAAGCGGTATGTGTGGAGAAAACCAGGCACTGCTCATCACCTGTCCAATACAGTCCCAACAGTGAAGCATGGTGGTGGCAGCATCATGCTGTGGGGGTGTTTTTCAGCTGCAGGGACAGGACGACTGGTTGCAATCGAGGGAAAGATTAATGCGGCCAAGTACAGGGATATCCTGGACAAAAACCTTCTCCAGAGTGCTCTGGACCTCAGACTGGGCCGAAGGTTTACCTTCCAACAAGACAATGACCCTAAGCACACAGCTAAAATAACGAAGGAATGGCTTCACAACAACTCCGTGACTGTTCTTGAATGGCCCAGCCAGAGCCCTGACTTAAACCCAATTGAGCATCTCTGGGGAGACCTAAAAATGGCTGTCCACCAATGTTTACCATCCAACCTGACAGAACTGGAGAGGATCTGCAAGGAGGAATAGCAGAGGATCCCCAAATCCAGGAGTGAAAGACTTGTTGCATCTTTCCCAAAAATACTCCTGGCTGTATTAGATCAAAAGGGGGCTTCTACTAAATACTGAGCAAAGGGTCTGAATACTTAGGACCATGTGATATTTCAATTTTTCTTTTTTAATAAATCTGCAACAATGTCAACAATTCTGTGTTTTTCTGTCAGTATGGGGTGCTATGTGTACATTCATGAGGAAGAAGAATGAACTTAAATGATTTTAGCAAATGGTTGCAATATAACAAAGAGTGAAAAATTTAAGGGGGTCTGAATACTTTCCGTACCCACTGTATATCTATGTATGTATATATATATATATATATATATATTATAGTGTGTATGTATGTATGTGTGTATATATATATATATATATATATATATATGTGTGTGTGTGTGTGTATATATTTTTTTGTTTTGCCTATATGTAAATTTTATTTTTTTCATAAATGGCTTTTGTCCATCTTTGTCAAAATATTGGGCCTCTGACTGAAAACATCTAGGACATGAGCTAGGATTTTCCCTATTACTTGGAGGTATTTACACATTTATTTATATATATATATATATATATATATATATATATATATATATATATATATATATATATATAATTATTATTATTATTATCATTATTATTATTATATATATTTTTTTTTTTTTTGTGATTTCTTTTTAAGGTATCCTTTTTCCCTCCTGCCATTTTATCCCTTGTTCTGTCCTCTAGGACATTTGGGATTTTTTTGGGGTAACGCTGTGTGCTATAGACACACATTCTGTTCTCTGTTAATGTACACATGCATTTAGATGCTTGATCTTTTAACTGTAAGTATTGTTATTTGGGGTTTGCACTCTGTTTACATAGTTAATTTCTTGTGCTTGTGTTGCTGCTGATATGTATCTGTAGATATTATTTTTTATATCTTTAAACTAAACTTTATATATTTTTTTGATATATATTCATATCCATATTCTTTTCTGGTTTATTTCCCTCGCAAGTTTTTCCATTTACCTTTTGGGTATCGTATAGTCCCAATTCCCCTTTATCCTTCAATCCCACAGGTGGATTCTTGAATTGTTCTTTAGGGATAGATACCCCCCATATATTTTCTAGTCTTGGAACCTAGCTGCATTTAAGGATTTAGAGAACATCTGTAAAGAGTGAACCAAAATCCCTCCTGAGATGTGTGCAAACCTGGTAACTAACTACAAGAAACGTCTTACCTCTGTGCCTGCCAACATAGGTTTTTCCACCAAGTACCTGTTTTGTTTTGGGATCAAATACTTATTTTACTCACTGAACTGCAACTCAATTTATAACATTTGTATCATGTATTTTTTCTGGATTTTTGGTTGATATTCTGTCTCTGTCATTTAAAATACACCTATGATAAAAAAAAATTATAGATCTTTCATTTCTTTGTAAGTGGGAGAACTTCCAAAATCTGCAGGGGATCAAATTATTCTCCCCACTGTACCTCTGAAAGGAAGTCAGAACTCAAACAAAGGAATTTGGAGATTGCTGTGAGCAATAGAAGGTATTTTTCTGAGTTAAGAATACATACTAAAAGCAGAGTTTAATGTCACTTTAAAAGAGCCATATGGGCTAAAAAAAAAAAAAAAAAAAAAAAAAGCCCACATACTAACCAAGATGAATGCAGCATCGGTCCCCCAACAACTCTAGGGCCAAGAACTGAATAATCAAAGATCGTTGATTACTCAGTTCTCGGTCTTAGGTGAGCAGAGAGCCGTGACTGTCAATCACCGGCTCTCTGGTCTGCCCCTCCAGCACCCTTTTCCCCACTGATCACCAATTTGGGAAGCACTGTGACAGGTGGCTAGCACTTCCACCTATCAACAATAGGGTCGTCATTTCGAATCCCAACCATGGCGCTACCTGCCCAGAGTATAAATGTTCTCCCTGTACCTGCGTGGCTTTGCTCCTATTTCCTCCCATACTCCAAAGACATGCTGGTAGGTTAATTGGCGCCTGTCTAAATTTTCCCTAGTATGTACAGTGTCTCACAAAAGTGAGTACACCCCTCACATTTTTGTAAATATTTTATATCTTTTCACATGACAACACTGAAGAAATTACACTTTGCTACAATGTAAAGTAGTGGGTGTACAGCTTGTATAACAGTGTAAATTTGCTGTCCCCTCAAAATAACCAAACACACTGCCATTAATGTCTAAACCGCTGGCAACAAAGTACACCCCTAAGTGAAAATGTCCAAATTGGGCCCAAAGTGTCTATTTTTTTGTGGCCACCATTATTTTCCAACACTGCCTTAACCCTTTTGGGCATGGAGTTCACCAGAGCTTCACAGGTTGCCACTGGAGTCCTCTTCCACTCCTCCATGACGAAATCACGGAAATGGTGGATGTTAGAGACCTTGCGCTCCTCCACCTTCCATTTGAGGATGTCCCACAGATGCTCAATAGGCTTTAGGTCTGGACAAATGCTTGGCCAGTCCATCGCCTTTACCCTCAACTTCTTTAGAAATGCAGTGGTCGTCTTGGAGGTGTTTTTGGTTTCGTTATCATGTTGGAATACTTTGAAGGGAGGGGATCATGCTCTGCTTCAGTATGTCACAGTACATGTTGGCATTCATGGTTCCCTCAATGGACTGTAGCTCCCCAGTGCTAGCAGCACTTGTGCAGCCCCAGACCCTGACACTCTTACCACGATGCCTGTCTGTAGGCAAGACACACTTGTCTTTGTACTCCTCACCTGATTACCCATGCTTAACACCATCTGAACAAAATACGTTTATCTTGGTCTCATCAAACCACAGGAAATGGTTCCAGTAATCCATGTCCTTAGTCTGCTTGTCTTCAGCAAACTGTCTGTGGGCTTTTTTGTGCATCATCTTTAGAAGAGGCTTCCTTCTGGGCCATCCAGACCAATTTGATGCAGTGTGCGGCATATGGTCTGAGCACTGATAGGCTGACCCCCCACCTCTTCAACCTCTGCAGCAATGCTGGCAGCACTCATTCGTTCTTTCCCAAAGACAACCTCTGAATATGACGCTGAGCATGTGCACTCAACTTCCTTGGTCAACCATGGCGAGGCCTGTTCTGAGTGTTAACACTGTCCTTTTAAACCGCTGTATGGTCTTGGCCACCGTGTTGCAACTCAGTTTCAGTGTCTTGGCAATCTCCTTTAGTCTAGGCCATCTTTATGTAGAGCAACAATACTTTTTTCAGATCCTCAGAGTTCTTTACCATGAGGTGCCATGTTGAACTTCCAGTGACCAGTATGAGAGAGTTAGAGTGATAACACCAAGTTTACTACACCTGCTCCCTATTCACACCTGAGACCTTGTAACACTAACGAGTCATATGATACCAGAGAGGGAAAATGGCTAATTGGGCCCAATTTGGACATTTTCACTTAGGGGTGTACTCACTTTTGTTGCCAGCGGTTTAGACAATAATGGCTGTGTGTTATTTTGGGGGGACAGCAAATTTACACTGTTATACAAGCTGTACACTCACTACTTTACATTGTAGCATTGTTCGTCAGTGTTGTCACATAAAAAGCTATAATAAAATATTTACAAAAATGTGAGGGGTGTACTCACTTTTGTGAGATACTGTATTTGTATAAATGTGAGTTAGGAACCTTACACTGTATACACTATATAATCAGGGCTTGACAAATTTGCTTTGAACCTAGGAGCCAGCTAAAAAAGTTAGGAGCCAGTTTTTTTTTTTTTTTTTTTTTAACTAACAGGGCTTTTGTTTGACGATGGAGATGGCAGATTGCACATGAAGGGGACTGGAGCCAAGCTTGCTGCTGGTGGGGCGGTTTTTACACTAGGTTGTTGAAGGGGATGCGTGTCTCTTTTGGGCTGTGGGGATTTGACACTTGGTTATTAGGGCTGAGGTTTTTGATGAGTGTGTTGTGTGGCATGATGCATGGCCTGGACTCTGCTCACCTCCCTGCTTGTCTATAGCGCATGCACTGAGACTGGTGGGAAGGAGGAGGGGTGGGCCACAGTGCGCACAGTTTGGCTGGTGGAGTGTGGGGGAGCCTTTCTGCACGGTGGTGGTGGGTCTGCTGGTTGAAATGACGGAGGGTGCACGGGGGTGCCAGTGTGTGAATGGAAATTTGGCTCTGCTGCAACGCTGTGACAAGGTCATTTGGTGCCCGATGTGAAAATGCCAAACTAGACCCCCAAATCTTAAGCATTTTTTGTACATCTTAAACTATACCTAAACTATACATAAAATCCAGACCATTTGGGTTTATGTTTCAGAGGCATGATAGGTTTAGCTGCACCCTCAAAAAATCCTACTTTCTGCAGTTTTAGCATCTTGCTCAGTCTGCCCAGGACTTCCCTGGGAACAAACCGGAGCTCTAGGTATTATATGACTTGAAGTCTTTTGCAGGAAAAGTGTCAACCCATAAACACTAGCTGGGCATTTTTGCATGGAACAGTAAACATAGCAACTTATTTCTTGTACCCTACTTCCAATACAATCCATTTCCAAGCCACGCTGCTCACTCTCTCTCTGGCCCGTGAATTTCAACTTAGAGGGGCAGGCCGGAACAGACTTTCACTTGTCAGGTGAAGATAGCTCTGCCTGACAAGTAGTACAGCTTTTGAGCTTCTTCTTGCACCCAGTGCAGGATTGCACAGAGGGCCCAGTCAGCACTCCGCGCTGCTATAGTTCCCTGGCCCGGTAACGACATCATCTTAGAAGGGCGGGCCAGTACTGAAGTTAACCTCTCCGGTGGAGATAACAAGGCCTGACAAGCGGTGCGGCTTTCAGGCTTCTTGTACTGGCTGCAGGATCTGCTGCACCGGCATAAAGGGTTAGGCATCAGGGCAGATGGCAGACTTTAGCAGCATATGTGACCGCAAAAGGAGTGCCGGCGGTGAGTAGGCAGGCACTAGGACCCGGTTTTTGGTCGCAATGGCGACCTGGCGCCTGGGGTTTGTCGAGCCCATATCCATCTATGTGTGTGTGTGTAACACTATGTAAAGTGACGGTGCTATATAAACACCTGTAATAAATAAAAAGTAATACATTTACGTTCGTGTCATAACCAAATTCCACTCCAAAGATTTTGAGACCAGCAGCCACATGTAGTGCATTGGTTTTTTTCAGGAGGGATTCAAGGCAATAGGTACATTTTTCAGTGCACTGCTTAGGCACAATTCCCATTTCTAGATGTTCCTTATAAGATAGCATATAATTATTTTGGGGTCCACACCATGGGGTCCACTTCTTCTTGTGATCTTAAATTACCTTTCAGCTTTATCTTCTGCTGCTCTCTCTTTAGTTGCCTATACATTACCAGTTTTATCAGTGTTCTCTCAGTGTAAAGTACAGAGCACTTCCTCCTCTATCCTATCATTTCTCCTCTACCAATTGACTGAACTACATAGGGAAACACACACCTGTTCTTTCTCAAGTGATAACATAATAAAGCCTATTACACTAAAAATACTGGAACTTGCAAAATGCAGACTTTCTATTCTCGGTATGCTAGCTGCTGGTTTTCAGCTGTACATTATAGTACTATACAGTGAAGACGCATTGCTTTAAAGATCCTCAACACATTTCAAACTCTTCTTCAATGGTAAAAAAAAATTCCATGTCCTCTGTTCCTTAAGGTATGCTTTCAGTTGTCATGCTCTTATTTTAGGATATCTGTCTTCAGCTGATTGCTTTTGCAGACATTACAGCTCTCTGCATTTTCAAGGTGACTGGAAAGTACACTTATAATAATAGTACAACCTTCACTCTAGCCTCAGTTATCTGGTTTCATTGTGTATTTTGATGGATGTAACATTCTAGATTTCCTAATTGCTTAGAAAAAAACCACAGCAGCCCTTCTGTGTTAATGCAAGCTCGGATATAGCTATAATAAAAGCAGATTTGCTGATATGTTTGTTTTTTATAATAAATTATATATCGTATGCACTGTTATACTGTAACACACAGTAAAGGAATGAGTCATTATCTTTGAAGCTTATAACCTTGTCTCTTGTATAGTCATCACTGATGCCTAGTATGTTTCTCATCTTTGGTTTCTAGGAGGCAGATGTTGTATGTGAACTCATTCTGTCATTGGTGTATTATTTCTACAATTTAGTCCCACTCTCCAGGGGATCCAGGTCAGTGTCATTGATCTTATTAAACTATTTGGAAAGCACACACTTTGTTCTTGCTTTTCAGTCAGTGAAACGATTCAGCAATTTAATAAAAAATGAATGGTTTTGCAGAAAAGAATCAAAATAAAAAGGAATACATTTATTGCTCACAGCAGCCAATCAAGTGTTCTCCTTACATAATATGTGTAAAGCTAAAAATCTACTTAACTGTGTAATAATTTTAAAAAAAAACGGAAAACTTGTGCTTAAAGTAGGGATGCACCGAATATTCGGCGGCCGAACATTATTCGGCCGAAAATAGAAAAAATAGCACTTTCGGTGTTCGGCCGAATAAGTCAAAAGGCCGAATAATTTTGTGCCGAACAATAGGGCTGAACGATAGTCGATATGATATCGACTATCGTTCTGTGGCCGTAGGCGATATTCATATCGCCGAGGTCACGATATTTACAGGGGGAAGGGACTCGGAGGAGGACAGGAGGACTCACAGACTTCCGTGAAGCCGGGACACTTCAGCAGTGAGCATACATTACATTACTCACTCGTGCACTGCAGCCCGCCCCACACATTCAGTGAGTCTTACTCTCCTCCCTAGTTTTTTCAATGGCACATTCAGGAAGCCAATCACGCTGTGATTAGCTGCACAGCGAACCAATCACGCGTGCCTGCACACCTGATTGGTTCCGCTGTGCCGCTACTCACGGCGTGATTGGCTTCCTGAATGTGCCATTGAAAAAACTAGGGAGGAGAGTAAGACTCACTGAATGTGTGGGGCGGGCTGCAGTGCACGAGTGAGTAATGTATGTATGCGGCTGTGCTCCTTTCCAGGCTCCTACTACCACCACTATGAGAGACTGTCTGTCACTGTATAATCTGATCACACTGACACTGACTGACTGTCACTGAGTAATTGATGTTACCACATTAACCCTGACCTGCCCAGTGCCCTGTATCTGCAATTAAAATTTACAAGGCTGCCTGCATGCTTCCTGATTTCCATTCCCAGCATCCTTCCCAATCCCTACAGTGTCACTAACATTAACCCTATGGTACAAGGCTGCAGTGTGCACTGAATCCCATTCCCTACAGTAACATTTAGGGAGAGAGAGAGAGAGAGACATGAGGACAAGAGAGAGAGAGTGAGAGGACAAGAGAGAGGACAAAAAATTGGCAAAATAAATGGAAAAAATGCCAAACACCGCGTTCGGTATTCGGCCTTCGGCCTTCGGCCAAACATTTCATTATTATTCGGCTTCGGCCAAGAATTTCATTTCGGTGCATCCCTAGCTTAAAGTGGAACTTCACTCTCCCAATCAATATTGATTATCTTTAATCCTTATGTTGCTAGCATTAGTAAACAGGAAAGTATATCATATTGACTTGTATTAATTTTTTTTTTACATTTCTTCAGTTCTTTTCTGGTTTCATGCCTAAGCAAATGATGTCTTACGTCCCAGGAATATTCACGAGGGGGGGAGGGTTTTTCACAGCTCAGCACACTCTCCTGCATGCATACTTGAACGAAGGGCAGGAAGTAAATACTACATGAATCAATTTGGCCTTATTCAAGATGTCCACGGCCAGAAATGCTAGGTGGGGGGGGGGGGGGGTGTTGTTTTTCAAAGTGATTTGGAATGATGAAGTACCAAAATGCTACAATATCTAGGGATCACCCTATCGTTCCCAATATCCGCTGCATATGACAGCAATTTCCCTGACCTGCTACATACCATAAACAAGGACTTGGAATATATCTCCTCGCACGAACTAACGTGGATAGGGAAGATGGCAGCCCTAAAAATGACTTTGCTTCCAAAAATAATCTACTTTTTTCGCACAATCCCTATAAAATTGACAGAATCCTTTTTTACTAAAGTAGATGTGGCATTCAGGAAATTCCTATGGAAGGGCAAAATGGCTAAACTATCCTTCCCCCCTCCTCCTTAGACAATGTCAAAAAGGGGGAGCAGGAGTCCCCAACATACGGAAATATCACAATGCAGCCCTGCTCGACCAATTGAAGGCTTGGTTTGACCAGGACACCGACAAATTATGGGTGCGCATAGAAAAAGCAATCGTTTTGCAAAAAGACTTACCTTCACTCCTAGTGGCAAAATTAACACAAAACCCATTATTCTACCCTACATTCCTGTTAATTGATGCCTCATTAACTGCCTGGGGGACTTTGCATAAACCAACTACTCAGAGCACGCTCCTAGTCTATAAAGATCTTCTGCTATGCTCATACAAATACCTCATACCCTCTCTGAGAGTGAGACACAAATCTCTCACTCCAGTCATTACATATACAGACCTAAAGCTATTACATCACAAACCCGAGTCCTATGCTGACATAAAATTACATCACTACCACACGAAAAATCCAAACCCCCGATATGCCTTACGAACTGATGTATGGGAATACCTAACATCTTCCTTCATGAAACCTAAAGGCCTCTTGTGGTTTTACTCGACACTACAAAATAGCTAACTATCGTCAAAAACCAAAAGCATATTGAATTGGGGAAAAAGACCTAAAAGCAGCTTACCCCCTACCCACATGGTATAAAGCAATTCAATCTAGCTACAGATATTCTCACTGTGCTAACTATTGGGAACCAGCTCTGAAACTTCTTCATAGGAGCTACTTAATGCCTGCAAGACTGGCAACTGTTTTTAAGGACTCTTCTAACCTTTGCTGGAGGGAATGTGGTACTAAGGGTACACTATTCCATTTAATGTGGGAATGCAAGTGTTTAAGGAGTTTCTGGAGATCGATGTTCTCCCTGATAGCAAAAATTACAGGAATTATTGCCCCTCCAGAACCCTCTTTTTAGCTTTGCTAAACCTCAGTATTGACCACATAGCTCCACTACACCGACAATTTTGAAAAAAAAAAAAAAAACACTATTTCTCTTACGTCCTCCGACAGTCGCCACCTCTTCATATTCGTCACTAATGGGGGTTATTGACCTTTGCTCCGTAGGAGTAGCTAGGCAACAGAATATATTAATATCAAAGCTTTTAGCATATCCCACCCCCAGGGGGTGGTCCCCTCAGTCAATACCTCTCTGATTCCTGCATTTCCAACTCAGTTTCTAATGCCTAGCTCAGGAGTAGGCTGGCTGTTCCTGTGCTGGGGCTCTTAGTCTCAGCTTCTTTTCTCTTTTTGATTTTATTTGGAGTTTTTTTCTCTTTCTTTTACTTAGCTGTTTATTTCAGCGTTAGTTAGCTTCTTCTGATGAAGATGATCGTGCGGTGCTGGGTCTCAGTCTGGCCACCCTGGTTCCCAGGGCTCAGGGCCAGGGGCTTCCCAGCCTGCCATCGAGCGTTCAGCTTAGGTTTTGCCCTGGCACATTGAACGACCAATCCCTGTTCGCTGCAGGGATGCTATCGGTGAGGTGGCTACCTCACTGGACGCCATTGCGGTTTCGCACCGCAGTTCCACTGCGTCATGCTTGCGACACTCCCTGTCCTCAGTGCTGCGGTTTGGTCGCTGGAGCAGGCTCCCCACGCCATCCGGACTGGTAAGTGTAACTGTCAGTTCCTGTGTGGACCTGCTGCCTGTGTGGCTGTGAAGGGGGGGGCTCTCCCGCTCTGCTGGGTGTCAGCAGGAGGCAGTCAGATTTTGGGCATGCTGTGCGGCGATCCGCCATTTTTTTGAGGCAAAATCATGGTGGCCGGGCCTGTGTGGTAAGCACGGCGTTTTTGGTGCCAAACGCCGCCATTTTTGGCGGCGATCGATCAGGCCACATGTCGGTGCCATTTTCCATTTGCCCATAACATCCTCAGCCGAGCGGCCATGTTTGTGTAGCCTTGCATAGGCTTCATAGGGGCGGTCAGTCTTGCATCACTTCCTTTTGCTCTGGGACAGCGATCGGTGGCAGCAGCCTGTGTGATCTCTCCAGGTTTTTATCTTCCCTTTATTCGTGTATTCCTTGCCCAGTTTCTTGTCCCTGTAGGGGTCGGGGTATTCAGTGGGTGCGGTGGGCTACGCTCGCCGCGATCTTAAAGGGGCAGTACTCCTTTTTTCCTAATATTGCTGGGGCATGGATTCTCAGGAATGCAAGTTTCCTCCCACCTTGGTGGGGGGCCAAGGGGCTGCTGCTTCCCCCGAGGGGGCTGATCTGGCCACTATTGTGGCAAACTTGGCTGCTCAAGTGCAGATGCTGGTGGCTGATCGATCCACAAAACGGCCCAGAGTGTCTATTTCCTCTGATTCAGAGGGCGATGGGGCTGCTATGGCTGGAGTGCCCTTCTCAGGGTCTCACTCATCTCTAGACCTTGTGGGGTCTGAAGGGGAGGCTGAGGTGGAAGGGGTTGATAATTCTCCCCCTGGCTCGTCTGAAGAGCTTGCACTCATGGATGAGTTGGTTGCTTCTATCAAGCAAACGCTGCCTTTACAGGATGAACCATGTCCTCCAGTTTTGATGTCCTCTTATGGGACGCAAAGAAAGCGCAAAACATTGCAGGTTTTTCCTTGCTCTACGGAATTTCAGCGCGCTGTTGATGAGCAATGGCGCAATTTAAAGAAACCTTTCGCTGTGCCGAGTAGGTTCAAGCTGCGTTATACGTTTACTCCCGCCACTGATGAGCGTTGGTGTGTGCCGCCTCAAGTAGATCACGTGGTGGCGATTTTGAATAAATCCACTGCGATTCCTGCTGAGGATACCCCGGTGTTCCGGGACCCTACGGACAGGAGATTGGAATCTCTGGCCCGTCATTCTTATATGGTTGCTGGTTCTATGCTGAAGCCTATTTTTGCTTCCATTATGGCAGCCCAAGCCATTGCGGATTGGACGCAGGTGCTCAGGCGCACCCTGGTGGCTGACTCTGCCCCGCCGACAACTTTGGCTATGGTGGATCAAATTCATCAGGGTGTCATGTATTTGTGTGATGCGGACTTAGATATGGTCCCTTTGGCTGCGCGTCTTTCTAGTGTGGCGGTCTTGAACCGTCGCCTGATATGGCTGAAATGTTGGTCTGTTGACCAGTCTTCCCGCAAGACTTTGGCTAATTTGCCCTACGCGGGATCTCGCCTTTTTGGCGAATCTTTGGATACTCTGATAAAGGGAATTTCTGGGGGTAAGAGCACTCTCTTGCCCCAAACTCACAAGACTAAGTTTGTTCGTGGTAAGAAGAATACCTCGTTTAGGCACTCTCAGGGGTCCTTTCGTGCCTTTCGGTCGCACTATAAGGGCAAGCCCTTCAAGGGACAAGGCTCCCAGAAGAAGCAGTGGACGGGTAAGCTGAAGTCCGGCCAGTCCGGGTCCGCTACCCATAACAATGCGGCCTGAAGGGACGCCCTCACCCGGTTCTGGGGTGGGGGGACGTTTGCTCGGTTTTCTTCAACCCTGGCTGGACCGCATTCGGGACAGATGGGTTCAGGAAATCGTTCGATCTGGATACAAGATCGAGTTTCTCTCTCAGGCGGCGGGCAGATTTTTCCCCTCAAACCTTCAGCTGACTCCGGAGCGCTTGCAGGATCTGCACCTGGCGGTGCGGGACCTGCGGGCCCAGGGAGTGGTGGTTCCGGTGCCTCATCGGGACAGATTTCGGGGGTTCTACTCCAATCTGTTCACTGTGCCCAGAAAGGAGGGCAAGGTACGTCCGATTCTGGACTTAAAAGCTCTGAACCGCTTTGTGCGGGTTCGCAAGTTCCGCATGGAATCCCTGCGATCAGTGGTGGCTGCCCTGGTTCCGGGGGAATTCATGGCCTCCATCGACTTGAAGGATGCATACCTTCACATCCCCATTTTCGAGGGTCACCAGAGGTACCTTCGATTTGCCATTGCGGAGGATCATTATCAATTAGTGGCGTTGCCCTTTGGTCTCGCTTCGGCTCCGCGGGTTTTCACCAAGGTGCTTGCGCCGGTTCTGGCCTTATTGAGGGCCCAGGGCATTTCTGTCCTGGGGTATCTGGACGATATCCTGATTTGGTCCGCGACCAGTCAGGGCCTGGTGAACGACCTGTCCATCACAATGCAGGAATTCGGTTGGACGATAAATTTTCCGAAGTCAACGTTGTGTCCGTCGGTTCGTCTTCCCTACCTGGGGATGATTCTGGACTCTATTCGAGCGAAGGTCTTCCTGCCGGAAGACAAGCTTCGGACACTTCAGTGCGAAGTCAGGTCCCTCCGGACGTGTATGAGGTGTCTGGGATTGATGGTTTCGGCCTTCGAGGCAATTCCCTTCGCCCAGTTTCACACACGGGAGCTTCAGGCGGAGGTCCTGGCCAAGTGGGACGGGCGTCCGCAATCTCTGGATCTGCGGCTGTCGTTGAGCCATCTCACCCGCAGGGGTCTTTTGTGGTGGCTCCAGTCCCCGGCGGTGTCGGGGGGCAAGTCCTTTCGTCCTTTGTCGTGGACGGTGATCACCACGGATGCCAGCCTGTCGGGCTGGGGTGGTGTTCTGGGCGTTCTGTCCGCCCAGGGTACTTGGTCGAAGGAGGAATCCTCCCTTCCGATCAACATTCTGGAATTGCGAGCGATAAATCTCTGTGTACTGCGTTGGACGGACAGGCTTCAGGGCCGTCCAGTTCGAATACAGACGGACAATGCCACAGCGGTGGCCTACATCAACCACCAAGGGGGCACCGGGAGTGCCCGAGCGGCTCGGGAAGTAGCCGACATTCTGTCTTGGGCCGAGACGCACGTCCCGGCGATATCTGCAGTTCACATTCCGGGGGTGGAGAACTGGCAGGCGGATTATCTGAGCCACCAGACCCTGGACCAGGGAGAATGGTCCCTTCACCCGGATGTCTTCCAGATGTTGTGCGCGAAGTGGGGGTCCCCAGATGTGGACCTGTTCGCGTCTCGTCTAAACAACAAGGTGGAAAGGTTCGTGGCAAGGACGCGCGATCCTCGGGCAGACTCCTCAGACGCGTTAGTGGCGCCCTGGCATCAGTATCGTCTGATGTATGCCTTTCCACCGATTCAGCTGCTGTTCAGGCTCCTTCGCAGGTTGGCCTCGGAACCGCGCACGGTGATTCTGGTGGCACCGGACTGGCCTCGCCGGTCTTGGTACGCAGACCTCGTGAATCTGGCGGTCGACGCTCCGTGGCGTCTGCCACTTCGAGAAGATCTCCTGTCTCAAGGACCGATATTCCATCCTGCTTTACAGTCGCTGGCTTTAACGGCCTGGCTGTTGAAAGCCAGGTGTAACGTTAAAAAACCATACCCCGTGGAGAAACCATACCCTCGTCACTTCCGGTCTGAAACAGCTGAGCAGCGCAGTAGTGCGCATGCTCAGAGCCCCGGATATGTGATTGAAGAAGAAAGAATTTGAGAAGTGCGCATGCTCCGTGGGCATGAAATTATCATGGCACTGTTTCTAATGTTATACTTGCGGCGGGTACATGAAAACACTTCGGGTGCAACATAAATCATCTCCTCTCCTATCGCTGTAACTTCCCTCATCTCCGGTAATAAATATAAAAGCGGCGGCGGGTGTATGAGATGTAAATGTGACGGCGATCGCGGCTCCGTGATCCGCTTTTATATTTATTACCGGAGATGAGGGATGTTACAGCGATAGGAGAGGACATGATTTATGTTGCACCCGAAGTGTTTCAATGTACCCGCCGCAAGTTTAACTACCGTGAGAAATCCATACCCTCCGTAGCGGAACCGGAAGTGACGAGGGTATGGTTTTCTCACGGGTATGGTTTTTTCACGGAACACCAGGTCCTGAAGGATAGGGGTCTTTCCCCTGAGGTCATTCCCACTTTGATCAAGGCTAGGAAGGCCTCTTCAGGGAAGATTTACTACCGTACTTGGAAGGCTTACTTTGCCTGGTGTGAGTCCAGGGGGTATTCCCCTCGCTCGTACTCGGTGTCGAGAGTGTTGGCTTTCCTTCAAACGGGCGTGGACCAGCGTTTGGCGTTGGCCACGATTAAGGGTCAGATTTCTGCGCTGGCCGTTCTTTCAACGCCCTGTGGCGTCTAACTCTTTGGTTAGCACCTTTGTTCAAGGGGTGCGACATTTGGTCCCTCCTAGGAGGGAGCCTTTGCCTCCATGGGATTTGAACCTTGTTCTGTCCGTGTTGCAACATGCTCCTTTTGAAAAGATTAGGGAGATCTCGTTGTCTTTGTTGTCCAAGAAGGTTGCCTTCTTGGTGGCGATCACTTCGGCTCGCAAAGTGTCGGAGCTGGCGGCCTTGTCCTGCATATCTCCGTATTTGGTGATTCACTTGGATAAGGTGGTCTTGCGACCTAACCAGTCTTTTCTTCCGAAGAGGATCTCGGAATTTCACCTCAACGAGGATATTGTTCTGCCTTCGCTTTGCGCGAAGCCTAAGCATCCAAAGGAGGTGGCGTTGCATTCCTTGGATGTTGTTAGGGCGATCAGGGTTTACCTGTCATCGACTAAATCCTTTCGCAAGTCGGATTCTCTCTTTGTCCTTCCTGAGGGACCTCGGAAGGGCATGGCGGCGTCGGCTGCGACCATCGCCAAATGGATCAGACAGACGATTGTGCAAGCCTATGCTTTGAAGGGGAAGGTTCCTCCTTTTCCTGTGAAGGCGCACTCTACCAGGTCTCTGAGTAAGTCTTGGGCCTATCGTCATCAGGCTTCTGTGGCCCAGGTGTGTAAGGTGGCGACTTGGTCGTCCGTTCACACCTTCTTGAAATTTTACAAAGTGGATGTTCAGGCATCGGCAGATGCTTCCTTTGGCCGTAAAGTTCTTAGTGCGGCGGTGCCTTAGGGTCCCTTGTTTGGGCCCTTGGCTGTTGGGGTGTTTTTACCCCTAGGTTACTTGTTCTTTCCTGGGTTGTTGCTCCTGTTGAGCACGTTTTTCCTGTTGCCCAGTTGGTTCTCTTACTTTGGTAAGGTTCCGTTCTCTGATGTGGGTACTGCGTTGCTTTAGGCGCGGCTGCTTTTTTCCCACACCTCATGTCTACACTGCTATGGGACGTCCCCATTAGTGACGAATATGAAGAGGCGGCGACTGTCGGAGGACGTAAGAGAAAACTTAATTTTTGTAAAATCTTACCTGTAAAATTCCTTTCTCTGAGTCCTCCGACAGTCGCCGCCCCCGCCCCTCTTTTTGGGGTTTGTTTATGTACTCTACTGCTATGCTACTGAAACTGAGTTGGAAATGCAGGAAGCAGGGAGGTATTGACTGAGGGGACCACCCCCTGGGGGGGGGGGATATGCTAAAAGCTTTGATATTAATATATTCTGTTGCCTAGCTACTCCTACGGAGCAAAGGTCAATAACCCCCATTAGTGACGAATATGAAGAGGCGGCGACTGTCGGAGGACTCAGAGAAAGGAATTTTACAGGTAAGATTTTACAAAAATTCAGTTTTTTCACATTCTGCTATGACATTCAAAATACAAATTTTTTAACATTTTAGGCCAATTAGTTTTCTGCTACATATTTTTTGGTAAAAAAAAAAATCGCGATAAGCATATTTTGATTGGTTTGCGCAAAAGTTATCACGTTTACGAACTATGGGAAAGATTTATATCATTTTTATTGTTTTTATTTTCTTTACTAGTAATGGCGGCAATTGGTGATTTTTTGCGGGACTGCGACAATGCGGCAGACAGATCGGACCCCTGACTGATATTTTTGACACTTTTGGGGGGACCAGGGGACCAGTGACATTACTACAGTAATCAGTGTTAAAAATATGCACTGTTACTGTAATAATAATGACACTGGCAGGGAAGGGGTTAACATGGGTGATCAAGGGGTTAAATGTGAGCCTAGGGGAGTGATTCTAACTGGGGGGGGGGCAGGGCTTCTGAAATGACCATAGAAATATGTGATTCTATATAGAAGGATCACATGGGCTCTATGATCATTGCAGGGAGAAAAACGGTCAGCTGTGTTTACAACAGCTGACCGTTCTCCTCTCTCAGCGGGGAACGATTGCAGGTGTCAGGCGGCAATCGGAGCCGCCTGACACATGCATCTGCTTCCCTGCTGACAAGCGGGGATGGGATTGCGCTGGCGGCGCGCGCTTGCCCCCTAGCCTCCTGAGAATGAGTGACGTATACATACGTCGCTTTGTCCAGGAGCGGCTGCCTGCCACAGTATATCTGCGGTGGGCGGTCGTAAAGTGGTTAATGAGAAAAATGGATCTTCAGTATTTTATATAATGAAGACGTATAACAAATATGGGAAAATACGGTGGAAAGTTTGATCCTATTCTTTCTTCTCCCCCTTTCCTATTTCTCTCTTCTTCATTCTGTACCAATTTGGTTCTATTTCTAACCTATGTAGATTAAAAGCTCTTTAGATGCATCAACCTGTTCAAAGTTTGCACTAGCCTTGTTGCACTATATACGGAAAAGCTAGAACCATTGTTCCTCTCTTTTCTCTACTTCTCCTACTGAGTACTTGATGTTCCAACTCTACTTTAAAATGTAGGCTATATACAGTGGGTACGGAAAGTATTCAGACCCCCTTAAATTTTTCACTCTTTGTTATATTGCAGCCATTTGCTAAAGTCATTTAAGTTCATTCTTCTTCCTCATGAATGTACACACAGCACCCCATACTGACAGAAAAACACAGAATTGTTGACATTGTTGCAGATTTATTAAAAAAGAAAAACTGAAATATCACATGGTCCTAAGTATTCAGACCCTTTGCTGTAAAACTCATATATTTAACTCAGGTGCTTTCCATTTCTTCTGATCATCCTTGAGATGATTCTACACCTTCATTTGAGTCCAGCTGTGTTTGATTATACTGATTGGACTTGATTAGGAAAGCCACACACCTGTCTATATAAGACCTTCCAGATCACAATGCATGTCAGAGCAAATGAGAATCATGAGGTCAAAGGAACTGCCTGAAGAGCTCAGAGACAGAATTGTGGCAAGGCACAGATCTGGCCAAGGTTACAAAAAGATTTCTGATGCACTTAAGGTTCCTAAGAGCACAGTGGCCTCCATAATCCTCAAATGGAAGACATTTGGGACGACCAGAACCCTTCCTAGAGCTGGCTGTCTGGCCAAACTGAGTTATCGGGGGAGAAGAGCCTTGGTGAGAGAGGTAAAGAAGAACCCAAAGATCACTGTGGCTGAGCTCCAGAGATGCAGTCAGGAGATGGGAGAAAGTTGTAAGTCAATCATCACTGCAGCCCTCCACCAGTCGGGCTTTATGGCAGAGTGGCCGGACGGAAGCCTCTCCTCAGTGTAAGACACATGAAAGCCCGCATGTAGTTTGCTAAAAAAACACCTGAAGGACTCCAAGATGGTGAGAAATAAGATTCTCTGGTCTGATGAGACCAAAATAGAACTTTTTGGCCTTAATTCTAAGCGGTATGTGTGGAGAAAACCAGGCACTGCTCATCACCTGTCCAATACAGTCCCAACAGTGAAGCATGGTGGTGGCAGCATCATGCTGTGGGGGTGTTTTTCAGCTGCAGGGACAGGACGACTGGTTGCAATCGAGGGAAAGATGAATGCGGCCAAGTACAGGGATATCCTGGACAAAAACCTTCTCCAGAGTGCTCTGGACCTCAGACTGGGCCGAAGGTTTACCTTCTAACAAGACAATGACCCTAAGCACACAGATAAACTAACGAAGGAGTGGCTTCACAACAACTCCGTGACTGTTCTTGAATGGCCCAGCCAGAGCCCTGACTTAAACCCAATTGAGCATCTCTGGAGAGACCTAAAAATGGCTGTCCACCAATGTTTACCATCCAACCTGACAGAACTGGAGAGGATCTGCAAGGAGGAATGGCAGAGGATCCCCAAATCCAGGTGTGAAAGACTTGTTGCATCTTTCCCAAAAAGACTCCTGGCTGTATTAGATCAAAAGGGGGCTTCTACTAAATACTGAGCAAAGGGTCTAAATACTTAGGACCATGTGATATTTCAGTTTTTCTTTTTTAATAAATCTGCAACAATGTCAACAATTCTGTGTTTTTCTGTCAGTATGGGGTGCTGTGTGTACATTCATGAGGAAGAAGAATGAACTTAAATGATTTTAGCAAATGGCTGCAATATAACAAAGAGTGAAAAATTTAAGGGGGTCTGAATACTTTCCGTACCCACTGTATATGTATGGTAGTCCATAGAAATTTTCAAATGTTATTAATGTGACAGTACTGCCAGTTTATCTCTGTACTCTGTAGTCTGTCAATGTTAACCTTTAATTAAGAACAATTGAAAGGAATGATGGGAAGTTTGTTTTGAATATTAAAATTAATTAAATAGTATTTTTGGTGCTCAGGTGCAGTGAATATCTGCTTTAAGACCTAGGACCTAGTTGCACTCCTTAGTTATTTCATTGAAAAATAGAAAAATATTAGTACAAAATTGGATACAACCTTTTTATGTTTGTTGCACTGAAGATGGGACCAACAAAGATTTCAATCATTTTTAATGAGCTAGAATACTATGATTCATTTGATTTTGATTCCAAACATTGTCATCTATTTGTAATTTTGTATAAATGCGTGTCTTTTCACTAAGGCTGGCCATAGATGGGTAGAACATTGTTCCAAAATCGTTCGAAACGCTCAATTGTTTGATTTTCTAGATGTTAACTAGCTCATCTCAATTCTCAGAATGCAAAGATTTATGATAAAAGAAAACGAACAAGAATGTCAGAATTTTGTGGCTGTAACTATTTTCTAAATGTAAGTGTAAGAAATGTTCAGTACATGCGCATTCTAAAATTAACCCCAGAAACACAACAAAGATCTATCCCATGCCGAACTTCCGTGCAAACATGGAGACTTCATAAAAAGGAATGCATTAACTAGTTGTGAACTAATTTCAAATATGCTTTATTTAAAAATAATAGCCTAGACCAGAAAGGGCAGATGTGTTGTGCACTGGAACACAGTGTAATCCCACATGCGCTTTGTTAGCAGGGGAAATAAATACAGTTGGCGTGTAGGATTGTTCACAAAGGTCAAAAATTCTGACATTCTGACATTATTTAAATCATTTTTGATCATAAAATTAATCGACAAAAAATGTACCATTTAGGTTGTAAACGAATTAACATGCCGGCAACATTTTTGTATCAATGATGGCATTATCACGCGCACGTTCGACAGATCTTTATCAAATGGGGACTATTTTTCTAAATATTTTCTACCCATCTTTTGCCATTCTAAGGGTGGTATGGGATCTGCTGAGGCATGTTCTTATTGAGAGATTACTAGAACACACAGACCCACACAGTGGAAAAATTTCTGCGTGCAATAATGACTTAGGCCCCTTTCACATGGGGTGGGCTCCGCCAGGAGTCCTCTTGCTCAGCAGCTGTCCGCTGATTCCCACTGAGCAGGCGGATGGCTGGTTTGTGTTCACTTCGGTTATGCAGAGCGGACACAGACACAGCCTGCTCTCCTCAACATCTGTCCTATTTTTAGTGGATCAGGTTCGATGTCTGTTTACACCCACTACTCCATAGAGGAGAATGGAGGGTCCCATCTAGTCCACCTGAAATACTGACAGGCCTACCCGATCGGCCTGCTCCGTGTGAAAGTGGCCTTAGTTGTTAACCCAAGCAAATTCAAGTTTCACAAGGAATACTTCAAAGATAGGCAATACTAACAAACTTTGGCCCTTTACACTCAATAGCTTTCCATGTATATGTTCATGAGTTATTAGCCTGTTATCTCTGCGGTTAATTTTATGCTTCTAAATAGCAAGCAGAAATAGGCAAACATAGACGCCTGGGAGTGTGCATTATGAATTGTGTTCTTTGTGGTTGATCAAAAAGAAGTTAACAGCCCCCAAATCCAAGACCTAAAGATAATGGCTAATAAAATAGATGTGAGTCACACTAATTTGTTTTGGGAGAAACCAGACCCGAATAAATGACATAGAGAGGGCCAAGGGAGTAGATACATCCCAAGCAAAGAATAGGTCTTTTAAGTGGTTACTCCCAAAGTCACATAAACATACAGATTTTTTATAAAAACTATAAATTTATCATACACATATTCTGTGTCAAACATGAGTAAACAGACATTTAAAATGTAGGGGGGAGCAAAGTCGCCCTATAATCTAAGACATACAGAACCACCAAACATATACAAAGTATAGGAAAGCACAATATGCCAACATGTTTCGCGGTATATCTTCTCAGCTTCTTCAGGGCTGTTTTGTGTGTTGTCCGTATAGTTTTCACAGATGCCAAAATGGTGGAAGCAAAAGGAGACGTGATTGTCAGAAGTGGTCCAGCAAGGGGGAGACAGAAAGTATGTATATACCCATCAAATACTACAAGCTCCCAGCTGTCCCAGATACAGCAGAAATATGTCAAGGCTCACTAAAATATATTGCGCGCTATGCCATAACGCCCTTATTCTGTAACAGATAGCTAGCTACCAAACATCCTTGTAAATTGCCATACACAAATGTACCATGAGCTTGCAATCTAGATGTCCGGGTCTCCCAAGACCCCACCATGTCAATAGACCTATAGACTCTATTGGCATGGTGGGGTCTCGGGGGGAACCGGACATCTAAACTGCAAGCTTATGGTACACTTGTGTCTGGCAATTTACACGGATGTTTGGTTGGTAGCTAGCTATCTGTTTTGCAGAATAAGGGCCTTATGGCATAGCGCGCAATATATTTTGGTGAGCCTTGATGTATTTTCAGCTGTATCTGGGACAGCTGGTAGCTTGTAGTATTTGATGGGTATGTACATATTTTCGGTCTCCCCCCTTGCTGCGCCACTTCTGACAATCAAGTCTTTTTTGTCTTTCACCATTTTGGTATCTGTGACCTTTACCCTCAGCTTCTTTAGCAAGGCAGTGGTCGTCTTGGAGGTGTTTGAGGTCGTTATCATGTTGCAATACTGCCCTGTGGCCCAGTCTCCAAGGTTAGGAGATCATGCTATGCTTCAGTATGTCACAGTAAATGTTGGCATTCATGGTTACCTCAATGAACTGTAGCTCCCTAGTGCCCGCAGCACTCATGCAGCCCCAGACAATGACACCACTATGCTTGACTGTAGGCAATACACACTTGTCTTTGTACTAATCACCTGGTTGCTTCAACACACGCTTGACACCATCTGAACCAAATTAATTTATCTTGGTCTCATGGGACCATAGGACATGATTCCAGTAATCCATGTCCTTAGTCTGCTTGTCTTCAGCAAAATGTTTGCAGGTTTTCTTGTGCATCATCTTTAGAAGAGGCTTCCTTCTTGGACGACAGCCATACAGACCAGTTTGATGTAGTGTGCGGCATATGGTCTGAGCACTGACAGGCTGACCCCCACCCCTTCAACCCCTGCAGCAATGCCGGCAGCACTCATACATCTATTTCCCAAAGACAACCTCTGGATATGACACTGAGCACGTGCACCCAACATCTTTGGTTCACCATAGCGAGGTTTGTTCTGAGTGGAACCTGTCCTGTTAAACCGCAGTATGGTCTTGGCCAATGTGTTGCAGCTCCGTTTCAGGGTCTTGGCAATCTTCTTATATTCTAGGCCATTATGTAGAGCAATAATTCTTTTTTTCAGATCCTCAGAGAGTTCTTTGCCATGAGTTGCCATGTTGACCGTCCAGTGACCAGTATGAGAGAGTGAGCCATAACACCAAATTTACCACACCTGCTCCCCTTTCACACCTGAGACCTTGTAACACTAACGAGTCACATGACACCGGGGAGGGAAATTGGGTAATTGGGCCCAATTTGGACATTTTGACTTAGGGGTGTACTCACTTTTGTTGCCAGCGGTTTAGACATTAATGGCTGTGTGTTGTTATTTTGAGGGGACAGCAAATGTAGCAAAGTGTAATTTCTTCAGTGTTGTCACATGAAAAGGTATAATAAAATATTTACAAAAATGTGAGGGGTGTACTCACTTTTGTGAGATACTGTATGTTTGGTGGTTCTGTATGTCTTGGCTTATAGGGTGACTTTGCTCTCACCAATATTTTAAATGTCTGTCTACTCATGTATGATACAGAATATGTGTATAATTACATAGTTACATAGTAGTTGAGGTTGAATAAAGACAATAGTCCATCCAGTTCAACCTAGGTAGGTGTGTGTGGTCGTAATCATTTCTCATACCCCTTAATGTTCCTATCCTTGAGATGTACGTCCAAGAGTCTTTTGAAAGTAGCCATACTTCCCACAGAAACTACCTCTTGTGGTAGAGAATTCCAGAATCTTGTAGCCCTAACAGTAAAGGACCCCCTGCTTTGCCTGAGGTTAAAATGCTTCTCCTCTAATCTCATTGTATGTCCTCGCGTCCTCATGCAATCCTTGCGACTTAATAGCTTTTTTTCTATGCTGAGATCACCATTGAGGTATTTGTAAATTGCTATCCTGTCCCCTCTCAGGCGTCTCTTCTCCAGGGAGAATAAATTAAGTGATTGTAGACACTCTTCATAATCAAGTTCCTCCAATCCCCTAATTAGTTTAGTTGCCCTTCTCTGGACTCTCTCCAGCTCCAACACATCCCTCCTGAGGACTGGCGACCATAACTGGACAGAATACTCCAGATGCGGTTGGACCAGAGTTTTATAAAGTGTAAGGATTATAGTTTTATCTCTGGAATACATCCCCCTCTTTATGCATGCTAATATTCTGCTGGCTTTGTCAGCTGCCGCTTGAATTTGCATGCTATTGCCTAGTCTACTATCATCTACCAAGACTCCCAGATCCTTCTCCATTTTTGATTCCCCCAAAGGTCCCCCCCCCCCTAAAGTGTATTGTGCTTTTATGTTTCTAGTCCCCAAGTGCAAAACCTTACACTTCTCCACATTAAACCTCATTTGCCATGTAGTTGCCCACTCTTTTATTTTGTTAAGGTCATTCTGTAAGATATCTGCCTCATGCTGTGCTGTGCAGTTATTGCCCTGCCCAATTTTGTGTCATCTGCAAAAACTGATATAGAACTACTGATCCCATCCTCAATGCTGTTTATGAATAAATTGAACAAGGTTGGTCCCAGGAAAAACAGCTCAAGCCTTGGGGGACCCCACTTACCACCCCAGACCAGTCAGAGTATGCGCTATTCATTACCACCCTTTGGACGCGCCTTTTTAACTACCTCCCACCCGGGCCATAGTACATATACGGCCGGGCGGGAGTCTCGTCCTTCTGAATGGACGTTCCAGAACGTCCTTCAGAAGGAGAGAGATCGCGCCGCCGCGGGTACGCGCAGCGGCGCGATCTCGATGTGCCTGTGTCCCTCGGACACAGAGCAACATCATTCGGCAGGAGGGCCCTGTGATTGGCCCTCCTGATCACATGACGGCTGTGTCCAATCACAGCCGTCATGTAATGTAAATAGAGCCGTTGTAACGGCTTCGATCTCTTCTCCTCCTGACAGATCCTGTCAGTGAGGAGAAGAGGATCGGTGCTGCTGCGGGGGTGATCAGTGAGTATTTCTAATTACTCACTGATCACAGGGGGGGTCTGTGCTGGTAATCAGAACATTGATTACCAGTGCAGCCCTGGGGGGGGGGGGGTGCCACTAAGCCGCCAGGGATGCCCACCCATGACCACCAGGGGTGCCCACTATGGCCACCAGGGATGGCAAACAGGGCTCAGAGAGCCCCCCATTGCCCTCCCTATCAGTGTTGCCCACCATTGCCATCTATCAGTGCTGCCCACCAGTGCCGTTATTGCCATCTATCAGTGCTGCCCACCAGTGCCGTTATTGCCATCTATCAGTGCCGCCCACCATTGCCCATTATTGCCCACCAGTGCTGCCTATCAGTGCCCCCCATCAGTGCCACCCATCAGTGCCGATCATTGCCGCCCAACAGCGCCACCTATCAGTGCCCATCAGTGCTGCCTATCAGTGCCCATCAGCGCTGCCTATCAGTGCCCACCAATGCTGCATATCAGTGCTATCTATCAGTGCCACATATCAGTGCCCATCAGTGCTGCATATCAGTGCTACCTATCAGTGCCCATCAGTGCTGCATATCAGTGCCACCCCATCAGTGTGTCCTCATCAGTGCCTGTCAGTGCGGCATCATCAGTACTCATCAGTGCAGGAAAAAACATATCCATTTACAAAATTTTATAACCTAAACAAAAAAACTTTTTTTTTTTTTTCAAACTTTTCAGTCTTTTTTTATTTGTGCACCAAAAAAGAAAAAACCGGACGGTGATCAAATACCACCAAAAGAAAGCTCTATTTGTGGGGAAAAAATGACACAAATTTGGTTTAGGTACAGCGTTGCATGACCGCGCAATTGTCATTCAAATTGCAACAGCGCTAAAAGCTGAAAATTGGTCTGGGAAGGAAGGGGGTTTAAGTGCCCTGTATTGAGGTGGTTAAATAATACATTTATATTTTTTTTTATTTAAACAACCTGTGTTTATGTGACTTTGGGAGTTAATACTTAAAATACCTATTCTTTGCTTGAAATGTATCTACCCCCTTAGCACTCTCTTTATGTAAAGAAAATGTCCTCTTGTTGAAAAGTCATGAGTTTTAGCTGTTTCTCGCGTACCCTATTTGAGTACTTCTCTGCAGTTCTGCCTGGAAAATACAATAAGTAGCTGAACACATCTGGATGAAAGATATTGAATTATTTTGTCTAAAGTTATTTACTATGCATTCTTAGAATGTGCTGGCTCCAGGGCAATGGCGTCAGCAAGTGACTTCTGTTAAACATTAAAATGATTAGTGTTCTGGAGGAAATGTATTCAGTACTAAATACACTGTTCATAGAAGTATAAGTAACTGTTTTAAGTGGTAGAAGATTTTAAACTCTATTCAGCCACTGTTTTGATCCATGCACCTTGACAGACAGCCTAGCCAAATCAGTAATTGACTTTACTCCAATGCAATTTGGTCATCACTGTGCCTCTAAATATTAACCGAGACAGATGGGGAATTGGCATTTTTTTACGGGGCAGCAATGGCTTACGCTATATTTTTCCAGTTACAGGTTTCCTTTAATGTACAGCTGCATAGAAACAGGAAATTTTCCTGCAGCAATATGTTCATAAAGAATAATGTTGTCTTGATTTAAAATATGTGAATACCTGGGTATGTGCCAACTTTAACTACTTGCCGACCGCAATATGTATATATACATTGCGGCTTACATGTGGATTACTGGGGTTATGGCTGAAGCTATCAGCTATTTTTCAATTTTTTTCAATGATTGTCTTTCCCGTGAAAGAGACCAAGAGGCCAGTTAGCCGCTGGATCACTTTCAGAAGCAGTGGGAGGGGTTGTCCCCTCTCCAGCCGCTCTCGAGTGTTTCTTGGGCTTAACACTTTTACCGGCAAGCCCGGTAAAAAATTTGATGTTTTGCATGGCTGGTCATAGAGGTTAAAGTGGAGTTCCGGCCACAAAATCGACTATGTCCACTTGCTTCTAGTCACCTGAAAAAGAAATGGATAGTTACGATTTTTTTTTTTTACTTAGTGCATTGCGAAAGTATTCGGCCCCCTTGAACTTTTCGACCTTTTGCCACATTTCAGGCTTCAAACATAAAGATATAAAACTGTAATTTTTTTTGAAGAATCAACAAGTGGGACACAATCATGAAGTGGAATGAAATTTATTGGATATTTCAAACTTTGTTAACCAATAAAAAACTGAAAAATTGGGCGTGCAAAATTATTCAGCCCCCTTAAGTTAATACTTTGTAGCGCCACCTTTTGCTGCGATTACAGCTGTAAGTCGCTTGGGGTATGTCTCTATCAGTTTTGCACATCGAGAGACTAAAATGTTTGCCCATTCCTCCTTGCAAAACAGCTCGAGCTCAGTGAGGTTGGATGGAGAGCGTTTGTGAACAGCAGTTTTCAGTTCTTTCCACAGATTCTCGATTGGATTCAGGTCTGGACTTTGACTTGGCCATTCTAACACCTGGATATGTTTATTTGTGAACCATTCCATTGTAGATTTTGCTTTATGTTTTGGATCATTGTCTTGTTGGAAGACAAATCTCCGTCCCAGTCTCAGGTCTTTTGCAGACTCCATCAGGTTTTCTTCCAGAATGGTCCTGTATTTGGCTCCATCCATCTTCCCATCAATTTTAACCATCTTCCCTGTCCCTGCTGAAGAAAAGCAGGCCCAAACCATGATGCTGCCACCACCATGTTTGACAGTGGGGATGGTGTGTTCAGGGTAATGAGCTGTGTGTTGCTTTTACGCCAAACATTACGTTTTGCATTGTTGCCAAAATGTTGATTTTGGTTTCATCTGACCAGAGCACCTTCTTCCACATGTTTGTTGTGTCTCCCAGGTGGCTTGTGGCAAACTTTAAACGACACTTTTTATGGATATCTTTAAGAAATTGCTTTCTTCTTACCACTCTTCCATAAAGGCCAGATTTGTGCAGTATACGGCTGATTGTTGTCCTATGGACAGAGTCTCCCACCTCAGCTGTAGATCCCTGCAGTTCATCCAGAGTGATCATGGGCCTCTTGGCTGCATCTCTGATCAGTCTTCTCCTTGTATGAGCTGAAAGTTTAGAGGGACGGCCAGGTCTTCGTAGATTTGCAGTGGTCTGATACTCCTTCCATTTCAATATTATCGCTTGCACAGTGCTCCTTGGGATGTTTAAAGCTTGGGAAATCTTTTTGTATCCAAATCCGGCTTTAAACTTCTCCACAACAGTATCTCAGACCTGCCTGGTGTGTTCCTTGTTCTTCATGATGCTCTCTGCGCTTTAAACGGACCTCTGAGACTATTGCAGTGCAGGTGCATTTATACGGAGACTTGATTACACACAGGTGGATTCTATTTATCATCATTAGTCATTTAGGTCAACATTGGGTCATTCAGAGATCCTCACTGAACATCTGGAGAGAGTTTGCTGCACTGAACTTCTGGAGAGAGTTTGCTGCACTGAAAGTAAAGGGGCTGAATAATTTTGCACCCCCAATTTTTCAGTTTTTTATTTAACAAAGTTTGAAATATCAAATAAATTTCGTTCCACTTCATGATTGTGTCCCACTTGTTGTTGGTTCTTCAAAAAAAATTACAGTTTTATATATTTGTTTAAAGCCTGAAATGTGGCAAAAGGTTGAAAAGTTCAAGGGGGTCAGATACTTTCGCAATGCACTGTACCTTGTTATTGCAGAAAAATATACTCGCCTTTCTTCCACTTCCTCCCTCTGCGGCCGCGGCCCGCGTCGTCCCTTCCTCTTTTCATTGATTCCTGGGAGCTGAACGTCATCGCTCCTAGGAATCAATGCGCCTGCACCGGCCCCGCTCGTCACTTCCGGTGCGGCGCCTCATTCCCTGCTAGACAGCTTCTGGGCACTATGCGATCCGATTCTGCTGCGGATAAAAAAAAGCCTCATGTGCGTGTTTATTGCGGATGCGGTCCGAATTCAGCCAAACAAAGTGTATGGCTGAAATTCGCACCGCACATGAAATCGCATGTCATTTAGGAGCAGTGTGCTTTGAATTACATGCGATTAACCTTACACTATCCAAAATGAAAAAAAAGTATTTCTACCCATTTTAAGTGGTAACTGCTTGTTTTATCTAGGGAACTTTCCAGAATGTGGGATCTTTCCTTACAAAGCAGGACAGGAATGCAACATTTTACAAACTAAATAGTGAGATCTTCACTCTTTCCCTAATACTTTTTATTGTTGCATCACCATGGCAGCCTGCCAGCCTTCTAATGTAAACGCACAGCAGTTGTTCCTAAGCTGCTAGAACTGAAACCCTAATTTAAAATCCTTGGCAATCTGGGAGAATGAATCACTTCACCGCACAATCAGCTAGAGATGTCGGGATGGGTAGTTTTAAAGCTCTGTTACTGTTTGTTAGGAACATGAAAATATTTTGCCGTCTATAGTCTGGCAACAGGTGCACTTTTGGATTAATATCTCTGTAAATCTTACTGTTCTCCAGTCTAACCTACAGAGCCAAGATCTGGTGCATGCTAGAATGAAAAAATTGTTTTAGCTACCAAGTCAAAGAAATTGAAATAGGAAAAAACTGAATAATATGAAATCACTGCAAAACCATACATAGAATGTGTTGAGTAGCACCATAATAAGAGTTACACATGCTTTCTTAATAGTGCTGCTTTTTATGTCTTTTTAAACCAATTCTGAACGCTTAACTCTGATATGAGAATTGGTAGATGCTTCTCTTTAATTTATTATGTTTGTCTTTTTGTGGTTTGTTCTTAGCGTGGTCGCGTATTCTGTAATTATGGGTGCTCTGATGGCCAGTGGCAAAGAAGTCACTGGAAAAATTCCAAAAGGAAAGGTATGGCGTTATTTCTCCTCTCTGCAGAAGCACATTTTCATTTTTTGTATTATTACAATATTTAGTTATGAAAAATGCATAAACAATTTTGTTTTTTAACCCCCCCTTCTCTTCCTCCTTGCACATACCAGTCTTTCCTTAAAAGGGTAGTATTTAGAATGTTTGTTTTCTCGTATGTTTTGTTTTGTATGTATGCATTTGTATGTTTTCTTATGCCTAACATTCAAAAGTATTGTTTTTTCATTTCCTGTCAGATACATTTTAGAATTTGAATACTTCATATCTCGAATTTCCAATCAGCAGTACGAGGTCTAGGGTCTTTTTTCACCAATTTATTCAAATAAACTTAGTTTCTTTGCTGCAAAATTTAACAAGCATGTATGCAGAGCTGAAATGCTAAACCTCAGATTACATACACCCTGCATTAAAAATATATTTGTGCAATTACATTTTTATGTAACTGGTAAAATAACCACCTCCTATAGTGAAACATGCTTCCAGCTACAAAGACCTCAGTCCCTCCAACGTTCACACATCATATTTTTAAATGACAATTGTATTGCAAACAATAACTTTATAGAATAGCTAAAACACAAATCGTTTTTTTAATCTAGTAAATTACCTCTTTCCCACTGCTTTGACAGCTATTATCTTAGGTCCAAACCATTGTAAACATTGTGTTGTTAACCTTCATCCGGACAGTATGTGCATTGTACCTGCAGACATAAATTGAGAACAAGACTGCTCTGCACTGTGGCCTGTTACAGGCATACCCCACTTTTAAGTACACAATGGAACCAGAGCATGTATGTAAAACGAAAATGTACCAAAAGTGAAGCAATACCTTTTTCACTTCTCAATGCGTGTAAATACACTAGCTCTATAGGAAATCTTGGTTAGTTTGACATGGCACTGCTCCCAAACCATAAGTGAAAAGGACACCAAACTTGGGGAGCATATTAACCACTTAATGTCTAGCCACGTAGACCTGCGTCGGCTGACTTTGTTTGTTTATATCCTGGAGTGATGCCTCTAGCTAGAGGCATTACCCCAGTACCATTTTTTAGAGCCGGCGGTCGGCTTTCCGGCAGTAACGACCGATGCAGCTCGGGAGCCGCTCGATCGTTACCCCAGCGAGCGGGAGAGGACGTCCCCCCCCCCTCCCGAGGCCTTCCGCGGCTATGCCCGGGTCTCCTGTCCCACCGGGAGACCCGAGCACCCAGCCGGCACGTCCGCCGGCTGGATGGAGTCCTGATCAAAGCCGGAAGCGGCTTTGATCGCGTCTCCGATGACGTAACCCGGAGGCGGCGTCCATGACGTCACGTCCGAGTTACTCTGCTGCTAAAGGCGGCAGATTCAAAAAGTGACTGTATTCAAAAATGACGTTTTCTGCGTTTGGAATACATGGAAGTGTAGTGGAGGGGTCTAGGGTCTTTTAGACCCTCGATCCCTCCATAAAGAGTACCTGTCACTGCATATTGCTGTCACAAGGGATGTTTACATTGCTTGTGACAGCAAAAAAAGTGATCAGATTTTTTTTTTAATAAAAACCTTTGTTAACATTAAAAAAAATAATAAAATAGGAAAAAAAATGAAATTTAGTCTCCCCCGTCGCCGTTAGCTCACGCACGAAAGAAAACATATATGGAAGTCGCACCGCAAATGAAATCGCTGTTCAAACCACGCATGTGAGGTATCGCCCCGATCGCCAGAGCGTGAGCAATAATTTAAAAAAAGGAGCTACACTCTAACTCTAAGCTGGTAACCGTTAAAAAATTTTAAAGCGTCGCCTATGGAGATTTTTATTGACCGTAGTTTGTCGCCATTCCGCGGGTGTGCGCAATGTTAAACCGTAACATGTTGGGTATCTGTTTACTCGGAGTGACATCATCTTTAACAATATACAAAAATAGGCTAACTTTACTGTTTAGTTTTTTTTAAATGCAGTGAAATGTGATTTTTCATAATTTTTCCCAAAAATGGCATTTGGAAGACCGCTGTGCAAATACCGCGTGATAAAAAATATTGCAATGACCGCCATTTTATTCTCTTTGCTAAAAAAATATATATAATATTTGGGGGGGGTTAAGTAGTTTTCTAGCAAAAAATACTGATTTAAACTTGTAAACAAAAAGTGTCAAAAATAGGCTCAGTGGTAAAGTGGTTAAGGGGACCCAGGACCATGACATGGTAGATTACCTAGGCAAGCTGGCCAGACACAAAATAGGATATGTTGTATTCCTGGGTCCCCTCTCGGTGCTCCTGGTAATCCCTGTCACTTATGGTTTGGGAGCAGTGCCGTGTCAAGCTGACCAAGGTTTCCCATAGATGCCAATGTTAGGGAGCAGTGCCATGTCAAGCTGACCAAGATTTCCCATAGATGCCAATGTTAAAAACCAGGAGTAGTGCCATGCCAAGCTGACCAAGCTGTGTCTGAACTCACAAGTGTACAGAAAGTGAGTGTACATAAAACGGGGTATACCTGTATATTGCTTTTTGCGCTGCTCAAATTAGAGGTGAAAGTGTATCCCTGTGTCCCAGAACATGGGGTGCAGGCTTATCCTGATACAATCCAGGGGCTAGTAAGTGTAAATAGGAAAGGATCGTCACTACTAGATAGCCCATGTGCACACCCAGATGCATTGTGCCCAGCCCATCGGGACTTGGTCAAAGGGCCCCTAAGTGCAGGTAAATGCACTCCTGTGACCCAGAAGAGAAGTATGGCCCAAAAAAGCTTTGGCCATACTTATCTGTTAAGTGACATTTTTAAATATTTGTAGATAGTAATTTCTGCAGCCTCGTATTTTAACTAGCCCACATTTTAAATTCCTGTTTGTTTTACCTGCTTATATAGCACTGACACTTTCCCCCTAGCACTGTACAAAGAGCACCTCACCTTTCACATTAACCCCTGCCCCTAGAAGCATTTACAGTTTAATACCCCTTATTTGTCAAACACACACATACATTTTGGGTGCAAACCAGTTCACCAGCCAGAATGTTTTTTGACCAGAGCACGCATGCTAAGACTAGAACAGACTGACATTGACAAATGTTCCTTTTTACTGTTTTATTTGTTTTTAATTGTTTGAGAGCTCTTTCATGGATGTTTATAGAGTAATTGCTTAGTTCCACGTACAAGCACTTGGGGAAGTATCCTAATGTTTTATTTATCCCTTCAGATGAATCTATTGTAAAACAAATGCCTTTCTTCTCACGTATTTTGTTTTCTCCTAAGCTGGTTGATTTTGAAGCAATGACAGCACTGGGACCTGAAGCATTTAGCAAAACTGCAAAAAGCTGGGTGAACCTTACAAGGTAACTGAAAAGACTTGCACCACCTTCTTCCATTGCTCTGTGATCCAGTTCTTATACTCACGTGCCATTGTAGGCACTTTGACTGTGGACATGGGTCAGTATATGCACCCTGACTGGCCTGCGGCTACGCAGCCCCATATGCAACAGACTGTGGTGCGCTGTGTGTTCTGATTTCTTTCTATTTGAAGCAGCATTAACATTTGCAGCAGTTTGAGTTAACGTAGGTCGTCTGTTGGATCAGACTACACAGTCCAGCCTTTGCGCCGCATGTGCATCATTCATCCTTGGCCTCCCATGACCCTTTCACCGGTTCGCAGGTTTTCCTATCTGTGTATAAAATCTCAGACATGGTTTCCTTGTATTGGGGTTGTTCTGTTTACTGTTGGAGAGTGCAGAAATCCCCCTGAAAGATCCTTACAAACTAACATGCTTGCCTTTTCTCCTTTTTCCCCAGCTGTTTTTCTCTTATGTCAACACTGGGACTAATCACTAAACTATAGCATGAAGACCGTCCCACAAATTTTTTAGGAAGTAGGCAACACTGCAGGAGATGGGAACTAAAGCAAGCAAAATCACATGCGCTTTCATGTTGCACAAAAATGCACTGCAGTGCCAATATTATTTAATGGCAATCCAATGCACCTTGCTAGATTGCGGTGTAAGAAATCGCACACCAAAACATATTGTAACAAAAGTACCATGTGAAAGGGTAATTTTTACTCGCGCCTAGGTATTTTGTTTATTTAATATAAGGAAGCAGCAAGTAATCAAAAGCACTAACTGGTATAGTTCGTGATCTCAAAATTGTGAAGGGTGTAAATACTGCGCTAACCTGGTAAGTTACTTAAAGAAATAAAGTGCACGTGCAACGTTTACCAATGCTTACATGTTACCTTATGCTGATATAATAAATAAATAATTATATAAATAGATGGATAATATAAATTATGCTGTGATGAAAACCGTGTGTAGTATATCACTAAAGTGCACGTGCAAACGTGTAAACAATAATAATACTGCTGATGCTTTAATATATTATCTTAAAAATATGTTGCAAGAATAAAATACACAAAAACAGTTCAAATATATAAATAGTCCGTGAAGTGAACACAACTTAATAAGGTGCAAAGAAACGTGCTCAAAAGTCTCTGGTGCAAGGATGGGGTCGTGCGTGACGGTGATCCTTTGGGTTCTATCACTCTGTGCCCAGGGTTAAGGTAGCACACTTACCAGAAGGTGTGGATTCCAATGGCGTACGCCAAAAGGAATCTAAAGCGCTTAAACTGCTGCTCCCATGTATGGATAGGTGGGTGGACGATCTCCCTATGGATAGGGATGGACACTCAGCATGGAAGAAAAGAGGTAGAAGCTCCTCATAGTGTAAAAAGGTTTTCCTTTTATTGAACTCCAAAAAATGCACAATCTTCACATACAACGTCCATAAAAAATATCCATAAAACCCCCGATCGGTACTGCAGCTAAACTTTAAGGTGATAAAACCACTCCAAATAAACCGTGGGTGACACAACAAAAACAAACTTGACCCAAAATAAGTGGGGTCAATATAATAGAAGACCGCTGTTGAGCTCCTATGTTGCCTCGCGGCTGGATAGGACGCTGGCTCTCTCCACTGTTTTCGCCGAACCCGGAAGTAAGAGTCTCGGCGTGCGGTCCAGCTACTGGCTCAAAGCGAGGCAACGTGCGTGCCAACTTGACACGTTTCGTCAGAGTGTGAAGTCTTTGGAAGTGGCACGTACGTTGCGTTTCAGCTTGGTTATATGCAGGAATGGTGACTCATTTCCGCTCCTTTTCCACCCGCTCATAATCCCCTTACTTAACATATAAACCGGAAGCGATCTACATATGAGAAACTAAAAAACAACCCCACCAATAAATACAGAAGCAAATGTAAATTATTATTGAAAAAGGCACATAAAAGAGGCATTTTGACCAAAAAGGAATATAGATACCTCATCCCGGACCACCCCAGACTTCCCGTTATCTACCAAGTCCCCAAAATACATAAGAGTACTATAGCACCACCAGGTAGACCCATCATTATTGGAATAGATTCCATTTCTCTATCGCTCATTGACAGACGTAGTCTTCTTGATTCTCAAGAGCTGGGTTATGTTGTCTCCGCAGGAGTAGGACTAGGCAGAAAGACAAAACGTTCTGGCTCCACCTTAGGGGCAGTCCCTGAGGGTATATCCTCCCTCTCTCTGCTACAGGGAATCAGTTTTTTTCTGTCTAGTCAGGAGTAAGGACCCAAGTTCCTTGCTGGGATCTTTTGGTCCTGGCAAGACTTTTTTTCTTTAAGAAAAAGAAATTTTTTAGGTAGTTTTCTCCAGTGTTTTTTCCTGTGAGATCTTCAAGCAAAAATGCCGGACTGGGCGACACTTGTGGTCACCCCAGCCGGCCTACGAGCGCGCGCAGACCATGGCATTGCGCTTGGTCGGCCGCGACATATTCAAGTAAGTATGCGGGGCCGGGCGACGGGCTGGATGTTGAGATCCAGTGGTCACCCCGGTTTCTGCCTACGAGCGCGTGCAGACCAGAGCTCCGCGATGGGTCGGCCGCGACGGAGTCCCAGTGAAGGGACTGACTTTGCGAGTTAAAAGTCTCGCTTGGACGCCAGGTACCAGAGAGTCGAGGCGTCCACAAACCCCCACCCCGGTGGAGAGGGTATTGTGAAGAGAGGGTGCCTGTCGGTTCGGTATGGTGAGTAAACGTTCCCTTTTTTCCTCGTTATGAGGCAGTATGTATTATGGGCCCCTCCATATATGGTCAGTATATATCTGATACTTACAAGTCCCCCTTGTAATACAACATGTGTTTTGTGGGAAGTGGACTTGGTTCAAGAGCTAACACTCTACCCAGCAGACTGTAACATTACAGCAGACAGAGGAGGTATAATCCTACCTTATGTGTAGTGTATCTCTGTAGATCCATATATCACCTCTTAGCAGAGTGCAGGTGGATGTGCTGGGAAGACGATTTCGGCGGTCCGCCGCCATTTTGCCGTAGACCGAATGCATGTATGTCCTCAGGTCACGCCGGCCGCCATGTTTTTGGAGTCTTATGTCTCTTCTATGGGGGCGGCCATGTTTTGTGAGCCCAGCTACCTCGTGGAGGGCTGGGAACGCCGGAAGGCGTACACAGGGGGCGGAGCCACGCCTTCTACCCGGGAAAAAGCAAACAGCTCCTTCCAGTCTGTGTAAAACAGACGCTGACTGCAGTTGGTTGGAAACTGCACTGCATCGGTTGGTGAGCCTTGGGGGTCCCTCTCTCTCTCTCTGGGATCGAGAAGCAGGTACTCTGAGGGGCGCTATTGCGCTAGGGGGAGACACACAAAAAAAAAAAAAAAAAAAGAAAAAGTTTTTTTGTTTACTGGCAAAGGTGTCCTGTATTAACATGGACCCTGCCGCTCATGTATCTCCTCCGGATCCCCTCGAGGGGTCTGCGGGATCCTCCAGCACCCCATTGACTATTGAATCATTGTCAGCTATTATGGAAACTTTTGTGTCCCGGGTGGAAGTGGCTTGTCAGGGACAGGGCGCAAGAAAGCGACCCCCGCCTAACCCCTTATTATCTGAAACCTCGGATTCAGACTCTGAGCCTATTTCTGCAGTTGCAGGTACTTCATCTGGGATTGGTGTCTCGGGTCCTGTCTCTTCAGACAGTGAGGAGGATGTTTCGGCATCCGCCATAGCCCGAGAGGAAGCGTTGGTAAACGCACTCATTGTATCTGTTCAAGAGACCTTAAGGTTACAGGGTATTCCATCAGAAATAGCTGAAACTGAAATCCCTTTTGGGACTAAAAAACGCATCAAAGTGGCGAAGGTTTTTCCATTGCCCAAATGTTTTGGCAATCCAATCGAAGAAGAATGGCGTCTGCCAAAACGCACTTTTACTATTTCTAAACGCATTGACAGGCGTTATCCGTTTGAGGAAACCCTTATTAAGAAATGGACAGAACCACCTGTGGTGGATTCACCAATTGCTAGATTGAATAAAGCCACGGTTATTCCTTTAGAAGACGCTCCGTCTTTTAAAGATCCAGTGGATCGCAAGATAGAAGCTATGTCTCGCACCATGTTTTCCTTGATTGGATCAGCTTTCAGACCTATAATAGCTATTGGTCTGGTTTCGCAGGCTGTAACTGAATGGACCAAGTGGTTACGCCGGGACTTAGAAGAAGTCCCTCAGGCGGTATCAGATTTGTTGGAACAAATGATACAGGGGTTACAGTTTGTGTGTGATGCGGCGTTAGACGCCACTCCATTAATGGCGCGAGCATCAGTCTCAGCAGTGGTTCTCAGGCGTACACTGTGGCTAAAAGGTTGGTTAGCCGACCAAGGTTCCAAAAAAGCATTGGCTAATATCCCCTTTTCAGGAGAGCGTCTATTTGGAGCCAACTTAGATGAGATCATTAAGGATCTCACCGGTGGAAAGAGCACCTTTTTACCGCAAAATTTTAAAGGTAGAGGAACTCGTCAAAGACGAGGGCCTTCTTTTTCTGCTCACAAGAGGTTTTTTCGTCCAGCGGGTGAAAAAACTAAGTCCTCCAAAGCTCCTGCAGGAGGCGTCAGGGGTCGTTGGTCGGGCAAGCAAAAGCCCCGCCCCCTCCAGACCTGAAGATAAACCATCCAAAGCCTGAAGGTGCGCTCCCACCCATAACTGGGGGGGGGGACGTCTTCGCCGGTTCCCGGATCCATGGCTTTCCAGAATCCCGGACAAATGGGTTTGCGAAGTCATAAGGTCAGGGTACAAGATCGAGTTTCGATCTCTCCCACCGGCGCGATTCTTCCCTTCCAATATCCGACTATCCTCAGATCGTTTAGAAGATCTGCGGAGAGCAGTCACAGATTTACTACAACAAGGAGTGGTAGTCCACGTTCCTTGGACAGAACGGTTTCAAGGGTTTTATTCAAACCTGTTTACAATACCCAGGAAAGAGGGCAAAGTGCGTCCAATTCTGGACTTAAGAGCACTCAATTCTTTCGTCAACATAAGAAGATTCAGAATGGAGTCCATTCGCACGGTAGCAGCCTTCCTGCATCCAGGGGATGTCCTAGCGTCCATAGACATCAAGGACGCCTATCTTCACATTCCCATTTTCGCAGGACATCAGCGTTTTCTACGCTTTTCCGTAGAGGAGAACCACTATCAGTTTGTGGCGTTACCTTTCGGTCTCGCCACGGCTCCGCGGGTCTTCACAAAGGTGTTGGCCCCAATGTTGGCACTTCTGCGCCAAAGAGGTATATCGATTCTAGGTTACCTAGACGATCTTCTGCTTCATGCAGAGTCTCCTCAGACCTTGCTACAAAACATAGAAATTACTATGATTTCTTTACAGGAATTCGGGTGGCTGGTGAACCAGCAAAAGTCATTTCTGGTTCCCACCCAGAGGCTCGAATATCTGGGTCTAATTCTAGACACAGTCAGGACGAGAGTTTTTCTTCCGGTAGGGAAACTCCGAAAGATTCAATCAGCAGTCCAGTTGTTACTGTCCAACAGCTGGTCTTCCCTTCGGACTTGCATGAGGGTTCTGGGGTTGATGGTGGCTTCCTTCGAAGCAGTCCCATTTGCCCAGTCCCATACCCGAATTCTTCAGCAAGAGATTCTTCTCAGATGGAATCGGAATCCGGAATCCCTGGACAATCAGATACGATTGAGCAAACAGACCAGAGAGTCTCTGGTTTGGTGGCTTCGGTCTCCGATGCTCAGCCAGGGAAAGTCATTTCTGCCAATATATTGGACGATAGTGACCACGGATGCCAGTCTATCCGGATGGGGAGGAATTCTTGGTCAGTTATCTGTCCAGGGACTTTGGTCCCCGGAAGAATCCAGGTTACCGATAAATGTATTGGAACTGAGAGCGATCAGACTTTGTCTGATTCACTGGACCGAGCAGCTCCAGGGCAGCCCGGTTCGGATCCAGTCGGACAATGCCACGGCCGTGGCTTATGTCAATCACCAGGGGGGCACCAAGAGTGTCCGAGCGGCCAAAGAAGTGGCTTGCATTCTTCGCTGGGCGGAACGATTTGTTCCAGCAATCTCTGCGGTGTTCATTCCGGGGGTGGAGAATTGGCAGGCAGATTATCTCAGCCGTCAGACCCTGGATCAGGGGGAATGGTCCCTCCATCCAGACGTTTTCCACCATTTGTGCCTACGGTGGGGCACCCCGGATGTGGATCTGTTGGCATCACGATTCAACAGGAAAGTTCAGAGATTCGTGGCTCGCTCCCACGATCCTCTAGCAGAAACCGCAGACGCACTGATCGCCCCGTGGGGGCAATACCAGCTAATATATGCCTTCCCTCCTCTCGCGTTACTGCCAAGACTTCTTCGCAGGATAGAGGAGGAAGGAATCCCAGTAATCCTGGTAGCTCCGGACTGGCCTCGTCGAGCTTGGTACGCCGACATGGTCAGACTGGTGGCGGACGTCCCGTGGAGACTTCCTCTCAGGGAGGATCTACTGTCTCAGGGACCGATCCTCCATCCTGCTTTACGATCGCTGGCTTTAACGGCCTGGCTATTGAGACCCAGGTGCTGAAGGACAAAGGTTTGTCAGCTTCAGTAATTCCTACTCTAGTTGAAGCAAGAAAAGCGACTTCCAGAAAGATTTATCATCGCACATGGAAGTCCTATATTGCATGGTGTGAACCTTTGGGGTTCCGTCCTCGGTCTTATTCGATTAGTCGAATATTGGCTTTTCTGCAACAAGGGGTTGAGCAGAAACTGGCCTTGAGTACTATCAAGGGTCAGGTCTCAGCATTAGCCATCTTCTTTCAGAAGCCTTTGGCTACTCATTCCTTGGTGCGGAACTTCATCCAGGGGGTGCGACATCTGGCTCCGCCAGTGCACGCGCCGTTACCCCCCTGGGATCTTAATTTAGTGTTGTCGGTTCTTCAGAAACCTCCCTTTGAAGATATTAGGGAGATTCCTCTACCCACGTTGTCCCAGAAGGTGGCCTTCTTGGTGGCTATTACTTCTGCACGCAGGGTGTCAGAACTGGCCGCATTATCTTGTCGTTCACCATATCTGGTGGTTCATAGAGATAAGGTGGTTCTTCGTCCGAATCCATCCTTCCTACCAAAAGTGGTTTCAGAATTTCATCTGAATGAAGAAATTGTATTACCTTCCCTGTGTCCTAAGCCCAGTCATCCTCGGGAGTTTGCTTTACACTCCTTGGATGTGGTCCGGGCGATCAGGGTATACTTGAAAACGACAGACTCGTTTCGCAAGACGGATTCACTTTTTGTGATCCCAGATGGACCCAAAAAGGGGTTGCCTGCATCTGCCGCGACCATTTCCAGATGGATCAGACAGACGGTAGTGCAGGCTTATTCTATTAAGGGTCGGGAGCCCCCGTTCCCTGTTAAGGCGCACTCCACTCGGGCACTTAGTGCGTCATGGGCCTTTCGCCATCAGGCGTCAGTGGTCCAGGTGTGCAAGGCGGCTACCTGGTCGTCGGTGCATACCTTTTCTAAACATTATAAAGTTGATGTAATGGCATCGTCTGATGCCTCGTTTGGCCGCAAGGTTTTGCAGGCCGCAATTTGAGGAGACCAGTGGTCTACCTCGAGGGTTTTTTTCCGTTGGAAAATTTTTCTTTAGTCTCATTTTTTGTTTATAATGAGCCTTTAAAACTTCTAGTTTGGCACCGGTTGGGCCTTCTAGATTGGATTTGATTTTGTCAATCCCACCCCTCATTTGTGGCACTGCTTCTGGATGTCCCAGCTCTTGAGAATCAAGAAGACTACGTCTGTCAATGAGCGATAGAGAAAAATGGATTTTTGTAAGATCTTACCGTAAAATCCTTTTCTCTTAAGCTCATTGACAGACGTAGTACCCGCCCCTCTATCATTGAGTTGGGTTGGGTTAAATTCTCTGTACTGCTTTAAAACAGAACTGATTCCCTGTAGCAAAGAGAGGGAGGATATACCCTCAGGGACTGCCCCTAAGGTGGAGCCAGAACGTTTTGTCTTTCTGCCTAGTCCTACTCCTGCGGAGACAACATAACCCAGCTCTTGAGAATCAAGAAGACTACGTCTGTCAATGAGCTTAAGAGAAAAGGATTTTACGGTAAGATCTTACAAAAATCCATTTTTTTTCTAGAATAGGGGAATACCTAGACTTCCACCTACAGCCCCTAGCACAGACCTACCCGGCCTACTTGAGGGACAGTAAACAACTAATTAATATCTTAAATGAAATACAAGGCACCTCTAATTTAATTATGGCTACAATAGACGTTGAGTCGTTTTATACCAATATTGATCAAACAGATGCCCTACGAGCTGTCATGTGGGCTCTAAAAGAAAAAACGGACCTAAAACACGACCAACAAATTCTACTAGGTGAAATGCTGGACCTCGCCATGGGTAGCAATTACGCCCCCAGTGTAGCCAACATATTCCTCAGTAAATGGGAGGAGGAGGAAATTTTTCAAAAAAACATCAATGATCTTGTAATCTACAAAAGGTACATTGATGATATTTTTTTATTTGGTCAGGAACGGAGGAAGCTTTAAAAGTTTTTATGCATGACATGAATATTAACAACTATAAAATAAATTTTACGGGTATATATGATAAAAACTAAGTTAATTTTTTAGATCTGACTATCAATTTTAAACAGGGAAAATTTTATACCAAGAGTTTTTTTAAAGGTACAGACCGAAATGGGTATATACCCACCCACAGTTGCCACCACCCGAGATGGATCAATGCCATTCCCAAGGGACAACTGCTGAGAATACGGAGGAACTGCAGAGACGTTAATGACTATGTGCAACAAGCTAACACAATAATAACAAGATTTATAGATAAGGGGTACAATGAAAAAGCTTTAGTCACATTGAGAGATGACATTGGAAAGATGGATAGAACAACATTACTAATAGATAAGGACAAGAGTATTCAACCTAGCACCAGTCACTTTAATCTAGCATTCATCACACAATACCATAGAAATCATAAACAACTAGAGAAAGTAATCAAACGTCATTGGCACATATTGATGAGAGATAATACTCTCAAAACAATATTACCCCCGAAACCAGCGTTCATATACCGTAGAGTACCTAATTTGAGAGATAAACTGGTCCATAACATTCCAGACCCTCCCAAGAAGTTGGGGCCAACCTTCCTAGATTTTAAAGGTTTTTATGCTTGCAGAAAATGTAAAGCATGTAATACAGTCAAAGCAAAGAATAGGAAACAAACTTCCTTTAAATCCTACACTACATCCAAAGAGTACCAAATAAAAAAACTCATCACATGTGCTACCACTCATGTAACTTATATAGTCACCTGTCCATGCGGCCTCCAATATGTGGGCCGCACAACCAGAAAATTGAGCATTAGAATAGGGGAACACTTAAATAACATTAGAAAGGGCTTCAAAAAACATAGTCTCTCCATGCATTTTAGAACCCATCACAATAGAGACCCCACACTAGCAAAATTTTGTGGCATAGATACAGTTGAATCACACTGGAGAGGGGGAGACAGAAAAATAGCCATATCAAAGAATGAAACTTTTTGGATATGTGAACTAGATACTTTACAGCCGAGGGGAATGAACAAAGATTTGGACATTAACTGTTTTTTATCTAATTATTGATTTTAAAATATTGATTTTAATATATTGATTTGTAGTATTTATAAGTATTTATTATGATATATTTATGGGATGTAGCAGATATTGTCAAAAGATGGCGATTGGGGGGGGTGAACACCCCTCTAAATGACCATGCACTTTATGCAATTTTTGTTTTTTTGTCTACATACTTTATTCTTATATATCTTCCTTCACATTGGGGTATATATGAAATACCTAGGGGATGAATGTAAACGGAAGCTAAACATTGGTTCATAGATCTGGATAGTATTAATATTGTCACAGATCTGGACAGTGTATAATATTGTAACATCGCACATAAAATAACTAGTTTTTTTACTAGTTTTTTTTTACAATATTGGAATATCGGAAAAATAGCCTTTTTTGCATATTTTTTGAACCTTTTGCACCTTATCATTGCAATACTGCATAGTATGCAACTTACACAATAGTACATATATAAGAAGAAGGTATATGCTCACAACAGTGATCCCAGTTTACACTGATGATAGGAGAGGAGGATGGGACTATAGCGGACTCAAATGTCAAAAGTTTATAGGTAAGCAGGGAAAACAAGTTGGAAATATTAAAATATAACAATATTTATTAAGCGAAATATAAAAGTCGACACATAGAAAATGAAAAAAGTGATACAATTCAACATATTTCACATATGACTTGGTAGTAGTCGATCGAACGGGCGAAAGCCTTATGTTCAATGCATTTCGCCTTAAGCTTCGTCAGGAACTCTGGCATAATACATTCACCCTTTTGTAGAGTCAGGACTACATTAGGACCTTCAAAATGTATTCATAGAGAAGAAGAGAGATATACATAAATAAACAAAAATCAATATCATGATAGTTTAGAAAATCTACAATTTTAATTTAACCTTAGTATTAGTATATACAAGGTCATGAGAAAGAAAACATACAGCTTACCACACTTCAAAATGTTGTGCCTAGTACAAAAGAAGAGGATTGGACCACAGATTGCGTCTCCCAATAACTTGCCTCATGGTTCCAAACCGAACAATCCCTGGCAGGACCCGCTGTGGGTCCTCCCTGGAGTTGGCTTACGGGTATGGATTGGGCCAGTCTTGAAATGGGTGCCACCACAACGGACACTAGGTGGAGCCCAGAGTTCTGTGAACAAAAATAGTAGTGTGCGTTGTGTAGCAAATCTGATGTCAGACAGAGCTGGTAAACATAAATAGACATCAAAGGTAGTGCCATAGCTGATAAACGCCCCTATGGGGTTCAAAACAAGGATAGCGAAACATATACGCTAGAGAGCTACCAGGTATAGGGTCAGCTTGGGGCTAAACAAGAAGAATGAGGACGCTAGACCATAATGGCCATCCATATTCGAAATAACGAATTTATGGAGGCAGCAAATGAAGGCATTAACTCGAACCGGTTGCCCAAAAAGGAACCAGGCGTATATGACTAATGTATAGTCTAAACGGCCGATGTACCGTCTGACCGATATGCGGGGCCCGAAGTTTAGCAGTCCATAAATAAAAGCTCAAGTATCTAAGAGGGTAAGTGAACAAATCTCGTCAAAAAAAGGCCCCATGTGGTGCGGGCTTGGGTATCTTACCTTTCCACCAGTAAAGCCGCGTGTCGGGAGAGCCGCCATGACTCATCCTCCCGCGCCCGCGGCTTAAGACTGGTCCCACCGGAAGCGACGTATGTCCGCAATCGTCACTTCCGGCGCGGGCGCCATATTGTCGGATGTCCGCCGCTAGAGGTCAAATGATCTCTGTGGATTACATCTGCATCGGCTGTATCGGCCGGAGGGGGCAAGCAAGGATACTGTCCCCTGCTTGGCGCCCGAATCCATACCAAACAAGGAACCAATGGACAAGTGGGGCGCAATCCGAATCCATTACAGTGATAACAATAATATAAACAATAATATAGACTACAAAAATATATTGAGTACATTTTAAACCAAGAAAAAGAAGAAAGCTGAAGACAGCTCTGATTAGGATATAGAAAATATAAAACGCTCGGAACCTATCAAGGACATATACATCCTACTGATAGTTCCTATATACACATCGAACAGGCAACTCTAAATATAAAGAAAGGAAGAAACAATAAAATCAGAAATGGTGAAGTGACTGAAAATAGGAAAGAGGGAGGAATAGTAGGGAGTGATAAAGTAGGGAAAAAATAGGGGAAATGAAGAGAGAATGAATCCATCCCCCTGTTATAGGATACACAATGGGCTAGAGAGCATATGTGCCATTAAGCGCATCCTGTATTGTGAACGTTCATAACAGTTGTCCCCCTAATAACCAAGGAAAAACCCATATGAAAAAAGCATGATATGCCCATACCTGGCTTCCTCCAACATGTAAGAAAGTTCAGTAGGGAACATTGGTCCCCATTAGGAGGTTCAATGTAACCTGTATAACCAATAAGGTGATAAAGAACATACAACAAGAGAAAAAAAAAAAAAATAAACCATAATCCTTGAATAAAACGAATAGGCCTCAATAAATGAGGCTTGATAGAGGTAAAACAAAAAAAAAAAAAAAGATTTTTAGAATTTTACTGCTGGAGGATTGCAGTTTGTTAAATTCTGGGTCATGAAATAAGTGTCTGCCTACATTCTGACTGAGAACTAACCAGTGATGAGGCCAGTTGTTGGAACGGCCTGGGGGGACAAGAATAGAACGTTCAGAGATCTAAAGGAAGGGCTTGTACGAGATAGCTGTATTGAGTCCTGGCCACTGAGTGGCCTGTAGGTTGAAGATCCACATAGCCTCTTTGCGGAGGACTTTGTTATCGAAGTCACCCCCCCCCCCCCCGTGGATTGGCGGGGATGACTTTGAGAACAGCGAACCTGACATAATCGGGGTCAAAATCATGATACACGCCGACGTGCTTACAGATGGGCGTGTAGATGAGACCCACCTCAAGGTAGTAAAGGTGATCCTGTATGCGCTTGGCTAGTTTGCGTTTGGTCTTTCCTACGTAGAAAGCCCCACATCTACAGAGGGCGATATAAACCACCCCCTGTGTTTGGCAATCTGCGTAGAATCGACATTTGTGAATACCTCCCCTGGGAAGTGGGAAGGAAGGACCCTCCAAGACCCACGGCAAAAATCACAAGTCCCGCATTTGAACGTGCCTTTAGGGAGATGCTCCCCTTCAGGTTGCTCAGTGTAATGGCTGTGCACCAGGGAATCACGAATAGACCTGTACAGACGAAAAGTTAACGGAGGGTATGTAGAGACGTATTTAGAGATGGTATGGTCTTCCCTAAGGAAGTGCCAATTTTTGGCAAGGAGATTGCGGACCAAATGATGGTCTGTATTGAATTTTGTCACAATTCTAGTGACCGCTTCCTTCTTGTCTTTTCTTTTGCCAAAGATTAATTTGTCCCTCTCCAGTCCACAAGCTTTGCCATAGGCCCGTTTCAGGACCCTGTTGCTGTACCCCCGGGCCAAAAGTTGTTGACGAAGGGAATCAGCCTCCCTTTTGAAGTCTGTTTCCTTAGTACAGATCCTACGTATTCTCAAGTACTGGGAATATGGGATACTTTGTACCAATGAACGTGGATGACTGCTATCAAAATGAAGTATAGTGTTACCTGCGGTATCCTTACGATGCAGCGTGGTATAAATCGATCCGTCAGGGTCCAACAAGACCTCGGTATCCAGGAAGGCTAATTTGCTCCTATGCCATTGCATCGTAAATTTTAGGTTGAAGGGATTGTCCCCTATAAGTGACATGAAAGATTGTAATTCCTCCAGCGAGCCCGTCCACACCATGAGTACATCGTCGATGTATCTTCTCCAAAGGAGTATATGGTTCAGGAGGGGGTCGCTGGACTCCCCCGCGAACAGGGTACGCTCCCATCCCCCCAGGTACAGGTTGGCATACGACGGGGCACAAGAAGTCCCCATCGCTACCCCCTGTACCTGGAGGAATGTATTGCCGTTGAATGTAAAGATGTTGGAATTGAGAATATGTTTCAAGAGTTTCAAAAGAAAGTCAACTTTAGGCCAGAATGGGCGTCCCTGTTCCCGGAGGAAAGCAGCGACCACCTCCAGCCCCTTGCTGTGGGGGATGCTGGAGTAAAGTGCCTCGATGTCAATGGCTACTAGGATAGAATGGCAAGGAACAGTTAGTCCTTCCAAAGTTTTTAAAAGTTCAATGGTATCTTTTAAGTAGGAAGGTAGTCTCACCACATGTGGTCTCAGTTGATCGTCCAGATATTTGCTGGCTGTTTCCGATATTATTTCGGATTCGGATTGCGCCCCACTTGTCCATTGGCTCCTTGTTTGGTATGGATTCGGGCGCCAAGCAGGGGACAGTATCCTTGCTTGCCCCCTCCGGCCGATACAGCCGGTGCGGATGTAATCCACAGAGATCATTTGACCTCTAGCGGCGGACATCCGACAATATGGCGCCCACGCCGGAAGTGACGATTGCGGACATACGTCGCTTCCGGTGGGACCAGTCTTAAGCCGCGGGCGCGGGAGGATGAGTCATGGCGGCTCTCCCGACACGCGGCTTTACTGGTGGAAAGGTAAGATACCCAAGCCCGCACCACATGGGGCCTTTTTTTGACGAGATTTGTTCACTTACCCTCTTAGATACTTGAGCTTTTATTTATGGACTGCTAAACTTCGGGCCCCGCATATCGGTCAGACGGTACATCGGCCGTTTAGACTATACATTAGTCATATACGCCTGGTTCCTTTTTGGGCAACCGGTTCGAGTTAATGCCTTCATTTGCTGCCTCCATAAATTCGTTATTTCGAATATGGATGGCCATTATGGTCTAGCGTCCTCATTCTTCTTGTTTAGCCCCAAGCTGACCCTATACCTGGTAGCTCTCTAGCGTATATGTTTCGCTATCCTTGTTTTGAACCCCATAGGGGCGTTTATCAGCTATGGCACTACCTTTGATGTCTATTTATGTTTACCAGCTCTGTCTGACATCAGATTTGCTACACAACGCACACTACTATTTTTGTTCACAGAACTCTGGGCTCCACCTAGTGTCCGTTGTGGTGGCACCCATTTCAAGACTGGCCCAATCCATACCCGTAAGCCAACTCCAGGGAGGACCCGCAGCGGGTCCTGCCAGGGATTGTTCGGTTTGGAACCATGAGGCAAGTTATCGGGAGACGCAATCTGTGGTCCAATCCTCTTCTTTTGTACTAGGCACAACATTTTGAAGTGTGGTAAGCTGTATGTTTTCTTTCTCATGACCTTGTATATACTAATACTAAGGTTTAAATGAAAATTGTAGATTTTCTAAACTATCATGATATTGATTTTTGTTTATTTATGTATATCTCTCTTCTTCTCTATGAATACATTTTGAAGGTCCTAATGTAGTCCTGACTCTACAAAAGGGTGAATGTATTATGCCAGAGTTCCTGACAAAGCTTAAGGCGAAATGCATTGAACATAAGGCTTTCGCCCGTTCGATCGACTACTACCAAGTCATATGTGAAATATGTTGAATTGTATCACTTTTTTCATTTTCTATGTGTCGACTTTTATATTTCTCTTAATAAATTTTGTTATATTTTAATATTTCCAACTTGTTTTCCCTGCTTACCTATAAACTTTTGACATTTGAGTCCGCTATAGTCCCATCCTCCTCTCCTATCATCAGTGTAAACTGGGATCACTGTTGTGAGCATATACCTTCTTCAAATCTCTAAACGGGATGAGGACCATTTGTCCAGACATAGGATATTTCCCATTTTTTCCAATAGTACATATATAAATTTGCACTGGGGATCTAAACTAGCTGGACAGTGGCCAGCATACAAATTAACTTATCTTCATTAACTTTTTTTCTAGTCGAGTTCTCACCTTATCAATAACAATCTCCACCTGCTATATAACACATGTTTAAAACACAATTTCATAAAGAGAATAGTAGTAAAGTATAGACTATGAACTTAGTGAATCGCTTCCGGTTTATATGTTAAGAAAGGGGATTATGAGTGGGTGGAAAAGGAGCGGAAATGAGTCACCATTCCTGCATATAACCAAGCTGAAACGCAACGTACGTGCCACTTCCGAAGATGTCACACTCTGACGAAACGCGTCAAGTTGGCACGCACGTTGCCTCGCTTTGAGCCAGTAGCTGGACCGCACGCCGAGACTCTTACTTCCGGGTTCGGCGAAAACAGCGGAGATAGCCAGCGTCCTATCCAGCCGCGAGGCAACATAGGAGCTCAACAGCGGTCTTCTATTAGATTGACCCCACTTATTTTGGGTCAAGTTCGTTTTTGTTGTGTCACCCACGGTTTATTTGGAGTGGTTTTATCACCTTGGAGTGTTTTTAAAGTTTAGCTGCAGTACCGATCGGGGGTTTTATGGATATTTTTTATGGACGTTGTATGTGAAGATTGTTTGTGCATTTTTTGGAGTTCAATAAAAGGAAAACCTTTTTACACTATGAGGAGCTTCTACCTTTTTTCTTCCATGCTGAGTGTCCATAAGGAGATCGTCCACCCACCTATCCATACATGGGAGCAGCAGCTTAAGCGCTTTAGATTCCTTTTGGCGTACGCCATTGGAATCCACACCTTCTGGTAAGTGTGCTACCTTACCCCTGGGCACAGAGTGATAGAACCCAAAGGATCACCGTCACGCACGACCCCATCCTTGCACCAGAGACTTTTGAGCACGTTTCTTTGCACCTTATTAAGTTGTGTTCACTTCACGGACTATTTATATATTTGAACTGTTTTTGTGTATTTTATTCTTGCAACATATTTTTAGCATAATATATTAAAGCATCAGCAGTATTATTATTGTTTGCACGTGCACTTTAGTGATATACTACACACGGTTTTCATCACAGCATAATTTATATTATTATCCATCTATTTATATAATTATTTATTTATTATATCAGCATAAGGTAACATGTAAGCATTGGTACACGTTGCACGTGCACTTTATTTCTTTAAGTAACTTACCAGGTTAGCGCAGTATTTACACCCTTCACAAAAGTATCATGTGTTTTGGTGGCATGAAAAAAATAAAAAGGTGTGGGACTGTCGCACTTAGGACAATAATGGGCTGCCCTAAAAGTGCTGCACGAAAACATAGACTCACTGTTGCACCAGCACAGGTTTAAAAGGAGCCTTAGTTTAGGGTTAGGATGCAGGGGGCTAGAAGATGTCTAAACCAAAATCAACAATGGAACATATTGTAGCTTCAAAAAATGTATTTTGTAAAGCACTATGCAAACTGTGGCTGTAGTTTTTTATCTAGTAAGGGCTCATTCACACGTGAGGTTGAGAGCCCTAACTCCTGACATTTTAGCCATAGTTTAACACCTCTTGACCGCTGTCCTGTTCGTATTCTGCTGGATAGAAGCTTGTAGCCCGCTTCATGAAATATATTAAAATAAAGTGCTGCAATCCCAATACGAAAAACTGTGTTCGGATTAGGACTCGATGAAATCATCCTTAGTCATTAAAGTGATTGTAAAGTCTGAGCTTGTATGAAAGGAGAATTAACTGGAAAGAATGTGTAAAAAAATTAATAAATAAAATAACCGGAGAAAAGGATGAATATCTTGTGGACTGTGTCCCCACTGAGATGTAACCCCACTTCCATTGTTACATTGTCCGTCGTCTGACACAACAGTAAAGTAGGGTAATCCCTCCTAGGGTTAAGGGAAATCCCACTTTTAGACAAGAAGCACCTGTCAAAGTAAATGTTACATTTCCCTAATATTCTGTCCCGGTAGCTATGGAGTAAGTGAAAACTGATATCCCCATCGTGGATACAGAGTGCAGTTTGCAAAACCCTGATACATGCTGGTGATACAGTCAGGATGGCGGTGACATTCTGTTCTGGTCATGTCCTTTATTGTCCGCGTTTTTGGCAGAACATCAGAAATCTCAAAAATTCTAAAATTATCTTATACTGACAGACCATGCCCTTTTCTTTTTTTTTTTAACTACACCAGCCGAAAGAAGGTTTACAAGAAATCTGTCATCCTGCATTTAATTATTGCAGTCTCCAGCTGCATTTTATTTGTGGAAGCAGGCACCTCTCCCTTAAGTAGCATTGTGGTTTGCTAAAATATACAAGATTAAGTGCATGGAAGACCTCCTATCCACCAGTGGAGGTACATGTGAAAATTTTTGACCAATGTGGTTCTACTTACTGGATTGGGTTTTTCAGTACTCAAGAGTATTCAAAACTTCATGTCAATTCAGGATAACCCTTCATAGAGGTGCTATGTTGCAGAGTGATGGCCTAGGCTGAAGGAGAGGCCCTGTCTTAACTTATCTGTGCATTCTCTTAATTCCTTTTTGTTGCCCCCATCTGGACCCACTCATTTTAGTCCTCCCTCCTTTTTTTTTTTTTTTTTTTTGGATTCTTATTTATACTTTCTCTTACACCACTTCTTTTAAAATGTATATAATTCAAATTGAATTATATAAAAATATTTTAAAAAAGTGAGGAAACTTTTTGAAGAACCCATGTATATTTTTTTATATTATAAGTTCTACAGCCATCTTTACCACAGTGTGACAACTCTTATACTAAACTGCAAGACCAGCCAGCTTTCCAGACAGGCTGGTCACACTCTGACATGACCAATTACTACTCTTCCCGCCCTCACGGGTGTGCAGAAACATTTAAGACCCCTTGTATATATTATATATAATTCTATAAAAAAAAAATGGAAACCCACACCCTGGTGAGTAATTAGTAGTAATTAGCTACTCTTCTGTGCTTCAAGTTATATGTACAATGTTGTGTTGTATGATCTGGAATGGCTCTAACATTACAGTAACACTGTATCCATCAATAATCAAAGTCAATGTATACTCATGTGTATGTGAAGAAGTGCTGTGTATGATTCATTGTTCCTATTTGTACTTGAATGCTGATATCATGCCTTCAGATCGGTTTTATCATTTCACCAGTGTATGATGTCTTGTTAGAAATAAAGAATGTATTTTAAAAAACTGAAAAAGATTTTAAGCCTTTCCTCCTCTACTCAAAACTAAAAAAATATTTTGGCTGAAGTCCTAATTTCCTTGCAGATGGTATACAACTAGAGTCACAGAAGGGCGGTCTTCAATCTTCTCACGCAAGATGTAAAACAATATATGCATGACAGGATCAGCGTATTTCTCATAGAATTTTTCACTTTAGCATTTTTATACTGTTTATTTCTTCAGTAATTAAATGCCAAAATATCTATTACCCTAAAAGAGAGTGTTTCTTACACTTATGTTTGTTTCCTTAGCCTGAATCCATCATTCAAAACACTCCCATCTGTGTCTGAATCATTTCCTACACTGAGAGCAATGATTGAAGTTCTGAATACCGACTCATCCCTCAGTTGCATCAAGAAGTCATGACAGCTTATTTTATTTATACATTTACCAGGCAGGGACATTATGCTGATTAATTTATTTTATTTTTTTATTAATGTACCATTATGAACAATTTGGGTACTTTGCCACTTTTGATACCTTTCTTTTTATAAAGCTACGAAGTTAAACTTGAACTGGTATTTTTGCCACAGAATATAAAATGTAGCAGCCTGAACAAACCAAAATGTCTGACTATAATGTGAAGTCAACAAAAAACTACTGACACTTAAGAAAATTGGATGTTGGAAATTTTATTTCTTTTCATGTTCTTATTTTACCTAATTTTAAAGCTGAACTCCAGGAAAACATTTAAATACACAGTTTACATATATACTGTATGTGCTGTTTTACTTGCCTAGAGAATGTGAGATTCTGTTCATCCAGTCATCTTTCAGAAAACCAAAACCACAGAAAGCAGAGCCAGGTTGGTGACCATTAATTTCTTTTCTGCATTTAAGCATTACAGCTTGGTCACAGACCGACCCCATCCTGCAAAAAGGATGGTAAATAGGCGTCATATTTACAAGGTTTTAACACTTTTTGTCAAGCAATTTCTATGATTGGAATAATAGCACTGCCAAGTTAAACACAATGTATTCATGGATACATACAGTGGATATAAAAAGTCTACACACCCCTGGTAAGATGTCAGGTTTCTGTGATGTAAACTAAAAATGAGACAAAACGAAATCATTTCAGAACCTTTTCCACCTTTAATGTGACCTATAAACTGTTCAACTCGAACAACAAACTAAAATCATTTAGGTGAAGGTAGGTAAAAATAGATTACTAAAATAATATGGTTGCATAAGTGTGCACACCCTTAAACTAATACTTTGTTGAAGCACCTTTTGATTTTATTACAGCACTTAGTCTTTTTGGGTACATCAGCATGGCACATCTTGACTTGGCAATATTTGCCTACACTTCTTTGCAAAAATACTCCAAATCTGTCAGATTGCGAGGGCATCTCCTGTGCATAGCCCTCTTCAGATAACCCCACAGATTTTTAATCGGATTCAGGTCTGGGCTCTGGCTGGGCCATTCCAAAACTTTAATCTTCGGGTGAAGCCATTTCTTTGTTGATTTAGATGTATGCTTTGGGTCGTTGTCATGCTGAAAGATGAAGTTCCTCTTCATGTTTAGCTTTCTAGCAGAAGCCTAAAGGTTTTGTGCCAATATTGAATGGTATTTGGAACTATTCATAATTCCCTCTACCTTGACTATGGCCCCTGTTCTAGCTGAAGAAAAACAACCCCAAAGCATGATGCTGCCACCACCATGGTTCACTGTGGGTATGTTGTTCTTTTGGTGATGTGCAGTGTCATTTGTGTGCCAAACATATCTTTTGGAATTATGGCAAAAAAGTTCAACCTTGGTTTCATAAGACCATAACACATTTTCCCACATGCTTTTGGATGACTTTAGATGCGTTTTTGCAAAATTTAGCTGGGCTTGGATGTTTTTCTTGGTAAAAGAAAGGCTTTCATTTTGCCACTCTACCCCATAGCCCAGACATATGAAGAATACGGGAGATTGTTGTCACATGTACCACACAGCCAGTACTTGCCAGATTTTCATGCAGCTCCTTTTGTTGCTGTAGGCCTCTTGGCAGCCTCCCTGACCAGTTGTCTTCTTGACTTTTCAATAATTTTGGAAGGACGCCCAGTTCTTGGTAATGTCACTGTTGTGCCATATATTCTCCACTTGATGATGACTGTCTTCACTGTGTTCCATGGTATATTTGCCTTGAAAATTCTTTTGTACCCTTCTCCTGACTGATACCTTTTAACAGGGAGATTCCTCTGATGCTTTGGAAGCTCTCTGTGGACCATGGCTTTTGCTGTAGGATGCAGATAAAAAAAGTCAGGAAAGACCTACTAGAACAGCTGAACTTTATTTGGGTTAGTTTTACTTCTCCCTGTAAAATATTTGTTTGTTTTTTTTAATTGAATTGAGTTGTACAGTTTATAGGTCACATTTAAAGGTGGAAAATGTTCTGAAATAATTTATCTTTGTCTCATTTTTTTACATCACAGAAACCTGACATTTTAACAGGGTTGTGTAGACTTTTTATATGCACTGTAACTGGCATAAAAAAGTATTTTATTTCTACCAGGGGCTCAGCTTTAAAGCGATTGTTTGTTGCTTTTTTTTTTAATCTATAATAGATTTGCTTTGGATAACAATTTTCTTTATGCAATCAAAAATGGGTGCAAATTTTCTGTCTAATTTTTTCCTGCTAATTAAGATTTGATATGTTTGGTTGTGAAGGCATTCTTTTTTGTCCTGTTTAAATTAAAACCTAAATAAAAATTGCTAATGTGAAATAAATTTAACTGAGACATAATTGGATGAATTTTTTTAACTTTGTCACACAACAAAGGTGGTGCAAAACAGAAGCAGCGATACAATTTGACATTCATTTTGTAATATTTCAGCTTGATTTATAATCCTTTTGGTGTTTTGAAAGTAACACTTAACCACTTTAAAACATACCACTGACCCCCTTTTGTAGGCATATGTGTTTTAAGTAAAAACACCCATCCAATAAAAAGTTTGTTGTAATTGCTTACAATACAGTTGCAGTCAGCTGCTCAGAGTTGCAAATGTAGAGGTCACAAAAATAACCTCCAAAAAATCTGAAAGTTTGTACGAAAGGAGAGACAGATTCACGTGAGATGAGAACCCAAAAAATTCTGCACAGCAAGATATCGAAAACAGGGGCTGTAAGTGAAATTATCAGTTGGATTTATAATATTGCAGTTTGATTATTAAATTATCTCTACTGCTGTTTAACCCTCTTGTGCTTTAGGTCATTAAAGCTTAGATGCCCAGGCCACATTTAGTAGTGTCATGTCCACTTCAACTGGTTTATCCATCAAAATCATTTGTAGACATTTTTATAGTTCATTTGGAACACCTGTGTTAATAAATTTGCTCCTTTTTTTTTTTTTTTTAATTATAGGCTGAAAAGTGGACACACACATACGGTCATAATATACATAAATATATGTATACAGAATAGTATCAGTGCTCAATCAAAACTGCCTTTGTGCTTCACATGAATATAGCAATAATAATATATAATTGTTTACCTTGTTAACAATTATAGTATTGAACAAAAATATATCAGGCAATTACAGTATTAAACAGAGGACCCTGCCTCTATGAGCTGGCGCATTTTCTAAATAAAGCCTTTAACTTGCATGTAATTACTATGCCATAGTTGACCTAGTGATCACAATATCCTTACTGGGGAGTGAAGCTCTTAGTGACAGCTGAATTTCAAAGCTAACAGTTGACATTTATTAACATCAGCACTGGACATCATGCTGGAGAATGTTGATATACAGCTTGCAGTACAGAAAGAGTTAAAATTTGAACCTTATTAATATAAAACCAGTCTCTGACCACTTCTTAATTGCGTTTTTGAGTTTAATACCCATCAGTTTTTTTCCTTTCAGGTTTACGTGCAAAAGGGAGCAAATACAAATAAACCCTAATGCAAAGTGATTGCTAAATGGCAGACAACCTAATTTACACTAGATATGCACCTTATTCTGTTGGTACATTGCTTGAATCCCCTCCTTTGCCCTAGTTAACAAAGGCTTCAGCTTGGATAAGATCTTTTTGAACAGCTAGATTTTTACAAGCTTTCAGCAAGCTTTTTGTAATTTATGCTTGTGGTTGGGGGGATCATAAAAAATGCAGTTCAGCTCTGTTTTTACTGACCCCCCCCCCCCCCCTCCATAAGCTGCAGATGGGGGTGTACACATGCTGTGGCTGCGATGCAAAAATGATTCCACCATCACACATCCAACTGAACAGGGCCGTGCTGCCACTATGTACAATGCAAGCTAATGCAGTGCAGTGATGCAGGTTATAAGCGGCTGAAACAGGTGATGAAGAGGTGACATAATGCTATTACAGAAAATTTCTCACGCTTAGGAGTATTATGTATACTACTGTGATGAGGTAAATGCCAATGAACAAAATTAATCAAATGAGCAGCTGCTGCTGACAAATACGGTGATAGTGCCTTAAAAGTGCTAAAATGTGGGTGTCAGCGCTGCTGCATATAATGTGTATAACTAATAAATAAAACAAATAAATATATATATAAATATAACAATAATTCATCCACTAATCTCTTCTGTGGTCTAAATTGCTCAGTGCAAACTGTGCCAAATGTTGGAAATATCAATATGTCCTTGTAATTGATGTCTTTCCAATATCAAAACCAATACATATAGTTTGTAGATGCAAATGGTGCAGATAAAGTGCTTCAGTGCTCCACTCCAAATTAAATTGTGCTTGTGCTCCCCTTTGGATGTTAACTCACCAGAACACTGTATATAGATTGCCTGTGTATCTATGTGATCTAGCCTTATCCTCTTCAAAGCAGGTTTATATCCACATGCTGTATCCCAAACGTTATGCTGTGCCTGATGTACCCACTGTTGTAGTTCTTATCATGCTGGCCAGATTCCTCCTCAATGACATATAGACATAAAGCCCGCCATGGTGAAGTATGCCAAAAACGTTATTAAATAAAAAGTATCCACTTACATTTAAAATTACTGTATTACAGCTTGTTGCGGCGCGGTGGTTTCTGTTTCCTGCAGCGTGCGCTCCACCGGCCGGATGTTGTAAATCACCTTTCAAACACCCTATGAAAAGCGATCCACCATTGTTTGCTTATCAGATGGCTAACAGTAGTGTAAATGAGCCCTAGCGTGCCATTCAGCTCAAGTTTGGGAATGCTAAGCGCTGATCCTAATGTGAGTGCAGACTGTCACTTTAAAAACACTGCTAGAAGCCTTCAGCAATACTTGAAGCATGTTGCAAGCCTGCTGAAGCTAGCGCTCTCATTAAGATCTGTGTTCACATGTCCATACATGAGTTGAAGGTCTCAAGAAAGCTGCTCGAAGCGTGCCACATGCTTTGCAAAAGTTTGCAGAAAGCTTCATATAATCTAGTTGTTCACGCTGCTCTTGTTTAAGCTGAAGTCCCTCTGGACTCAGGCCTAGCAGTACAAATAGGAAACTTAGTTTGCATTAGACAGATGACTTATTTTGTTGGTAATCTGCTTGATAAATTCTTCTCAATGTTTTTCTGCACTATGTTTTAACTGGCCATTACTATATTACCAGTCCCAGTTACGACTAGAGACTTGAGTCCAAATATTAGGATCTGCTGTAGGAGGCCATTCAGAGCAAAGGCACTGAATATGAGCTCATTTGGATATACGTTTAATGTTCAGATATATTTAATGTGAGATTGACTCTTTGCATAAAAGAAAAAAAAAAAATCTGTGGTCTATATCAGCCTTTCAACCAGGGAGCCTTAACGTTTCTTCAGGGGTGCCTTGGCAAAATGTCTAAAAATTGCTCAAAAATTGTATACAAGGTGGCGTGTGGATGAAGGCTGCCTGTTTAGTTACACTAAGTCACAGGTTTTCATTGTGCACCATTACAACCTTCTAGCTAGTGATGGACGAACATCGGCATGGCGGTTCGCGAACGTCAGCCGCAAATTTTCTCAAATGTCCACGAACCGCAAGTTCGTGGCGGGCCCCATTGACTTTAATGGGAGGCGAACTTTAAAAACATTTAGGTCATATATGCAGCCACAAAAGACTTACTAGTTGTGCACAAATAGTCCCACCACATGGACAATGTCATAACTGAAGTATTGCAATTGGAAAAGTTGCCCTAAAAAATTTTTTTTTTTTCATAAATCAGCCAGAACTGACAGCAGCCGGTAAATACATGTCAAATACATATAGGGTCCATTCACACATCTGTAAAATGGGTCCGCATCCATTCCACAATTTGGCGGAACCTTTACAGACCCATTGATTTTCAATTCCAGTCTGAAAAATTAGGCATTCACATGATAAAGTGTCATCCAGTACAGGCCCCAAAAATTAGCCCACATGCGTTTACCTGACAGCTAAGAACGTTGTATTCTGTGGCTGAAGGTACATTAGGCATTCACAGCATACAGAAGTAAGTGTCAGCCATAAAAGGCCCCAAAAATTAGCCCATATGGGTTTACCTGACAGCTAACAACGTAGTATTTGGTGGCTGGAGCTACATTAGGCATTCACAGTATACAGAAGTAAGTGTTGGCCAGTATAGGCCCCAAAAATTAGCCCACATGGGTTTACCTGACAGCTAAAAACGTAGTATTTGGTGGCTGGAGGTACATTAGGCATTCACAGGGTACAGAAGTAAGTGTCGGCCAGTATAGGCCCCAAAAATGAGCCCACATGGGTTTACCTGACAGCAAAGAACGTTGTATTTTGTGGCTGGAGGTACGCTAAGCATTCACAGGATAAAGAAGTAAGTGTCGGCCAGTATAGGCCCCAAAAATTAGCCCACATGGGTTTACCTGACAGCTAAGAACGTAGTATTTGGTGGCTGGAGGTACATTAGGCATTCACAGGATAAAGAAGTAAGTTTAGGCCCCAAAAATTAGCCCACATGGGTTTACCTGAAAGCTAAGAATGTAGTATTCTGTGGCTGAAGGTTCATTAGGCATTGACCGAAAAAATAGTCGGCCATGAAAGGCCCCAAAAATTAGGCATTCAATGGACATGAAATGCCTTTTATACCGCTGTATTTAGCGAAGACAAGAACCAGGAATTGTTGGGGGTGGATGGCGTTCTGGCAGATATTTGTGGCCTGTCATGAGGAATTTCAATGAAACATGGTCTACTGGTCACGTGTTGAATTCCTCAGAGATCCATGCCTCATTCATTTTTATAAGTGTGAGGTAGTCTACACTGTCATGAGCTAGACGACTGCGCTTATCGGTCATGATCACCCCTGCTGTGCTGAACGTCCTTTCAGACAGGACACTGGACCGGGGGGGCAAGCCAACAGTTCCATTGCAAATTGTGCAAGTTCTGGCCAAAGGTCAAGCCTGCCCACCCAGTAGTCCAGGGGTTCATCACTTCTCAGAGCATCCACATCCGACGTTAACCCGATGTAGTCGGAAATCTGTCGGTCTAGGCGTTCCCTGATGCTGGATCCGGAGTACAGCTGTCGATGGTTCAGCTGAAAGAAGGATCTCATATCTGAAGTGACCAAGACATCTTCAAACTGCCCTCTTCTTGCAGGCGCTGTTGGATTGCTACCCGCAACTGTCTCTCTGTGACTGGAAATTCCTATGCCAGCGCACGCAAATGCAGAATGCAGCATTTCTCGCAACAAGGCCTGGAAGTGCTGCATTCTGATCGCCCTCTGTGATGCTGGTCCCGCATGAGCAGCCACTAGCGAGGTGAAAAAAACCCAAGCTCCCCAGAACCTGTCCTGCCGCAGAGTTCATACAGGTAGTCGTTAGCTGCACGTTTTCTGCTGGAGCAGCCTATCAAGCATATGCAACGTAGAGTTCCATCGTGTCGGGCAGTCACAAATAAGACGCCTGATGGGCAGGTTGTGTCGCCGCTGAATGTCAGCAAGGCGAGCCATGGCTGTGTAAGATCTTCTGAAATGGGCAGAGATTTTCCTGGCCTGCCGCAAGACGTTCTGGACCCCAGGGTATTTGGCAACGAATCGCTGCACAACCAAGTTCAGGACGTGTGCCATGCATGGCACGTGTGTTATTTTGCTCTGTTTCAGTGCGCTCAGCAGATTGGCACCGTTGTCGCACACCACTTTACCAACTGTCAAATTGAGCGGTGTCAGCCACTGATCTGCCTGTGAACGCAAAGCTGAAAGGAGTGCAGGACCAGTGTGGCTCTTGGCTTCCAGGCACAACAGACGCAGCGCAGCATGGCAACGTCTCACCTGGCATGTGGTATAGGTTCTGGGTATCTTGGGCGGTGCAGCGGAAGAGACGGTAGCAGCGGAAAAAGAGGAGTCAGCTGAGGAGGAGAAGAAGAGGCAGGCCTGCATGCAATCCGTGGCGGTACAACCAAATCTACATGGGTGCCACGGGTTACATGCTTGACGGCTGTCAGAAGGTTCACCCAGTGGGCAGTAAAAGTGATAGATATACCTTCCCTGCCCGTGTTTGCTAGACCATGTGTCTGTGGTGAGATGTATCTTGGCACCGACACCGTGTGCCAGAGATATACAGTGGTGATCGAAAGTTTGGGCACCCCAGGTAAAAATTTGTATTAATGTGCATAAAGAAGCCAAGGAAAGATGGAAAAATCTCCAAAAGGCATCAAATTTCAGATTAGACATTCTTATAATATGTCAACAAAAGTTAGATTTTATTTCCTCATTTACACTTTCAAAATAACAGAAAACAAAAAAATGGTGTCTGCAAAAGTTTAGGCACCCTGCAGAGTTAATATCTTGTACTGCCCCCTTTGGCAAGTATCACAGCTTGTAAACGCTTTTTGTAGCCAGCCAAGAGTCTAAATTCTTGTTTGAGGTATCTTTGCCCATTCTTCCTTACAAAAGTCTTCCAGTTCTTTGAGATTTCTAGGCTGCCTGTCACGCGCTGCTCTTTTAAGGTCTATCCATAGATTTTCAATTATGTTGAGGTCAGGAGATTGTGAAGGCCGTGGCAAAACCTTCAGTTTACGCCTCTTGATGTAATCCCCCGTGGATTTCGAGGTGTGTTTAGGATCATTATCCATTTGTAGAAGCCATCCTCTTTAACTTCAGCTTTTTCACAGATGGCATCAAGTTACCATCCAAAATTTGCTTCCCTGTGCCACTGGCTGCAATACAACCCCAAAGCATGATTAATCCACCCCCATGCTTAACAGTTGGACAGAGGTTCTTTTCATTAAATTCTGTGCCCCTTCTCCAAACGTACCTTTGCTCATTACGGCCAAAAAGTTCAATTTTAACCTCATCGGTCCACAGAACTTGTTTCCAAAATGCATCAGGCTTGTCTATATGTTCATTTGCAAAGTTCAAACTCTGATTTTTGTGGTGAGGACGTAGAAGAGGTTTTCTTCTGATGACTCTTCCATGAAGACCATATTTGTACAAGTATCTCTTTATAGTGGAATAGTGTACCACAACTCCAGTGTCTGCTAGATCTTTCTGGAGGGATTGTGCAGTCAAACGTGGGTTTTGAATTGTTTTTCTCACAATCCTGCAAGCTGTTCTGTCTGATATTTTTCTTGGTCTTCCAGATCTTGCTTTAACTTCCACTGTTCCTGATGACTGCCATTTCTTAATTTACATTCTGAACAGAGGATATTGACATCTGAAAACGCAAACTTATATAATGGGAAAACTGCTCCTAAAACTAGTGGCGGTACATACTTAATTGCAATTAACATCAATACATAACACCAGGGAAGAGGTGGTGTGTTCAAGTCGGTCAAAAATCAAGGAAATTGTCCAATAGGAAAACAAACATTAACCCATAATAAACATAACAATTATTTAAATCCTATTCCTATTCATATGTTCATACCACTAGGTGCTCTTGTATTGACCTTGTATATCCATCACACCTCACACTGTAGTAAAGTGCGGTGTATATCACCTCCTCTAACTGGTCTTCCAGCCTGTTCTAAACCAAAACAGGAAAAAGAACTAAGGTTACCTCCATGGATTTCTCTGAAATGTTTAGACACTCTAGAAATATTTTTGGCATTGATGTTTCATGCATCATTGAAATGTTAAGATATTCTTACTCTTAAATTCCGAATGGTGCATCCAACATACTGTAATTGACAAACACTGCATTCTATGATATAAATTACCATTTTAGAATTGCAGTTTGTATAATGCCTAAGTGAATAAGACTCTCCTGTAAAAAAAGGAGATAACGTTTTTACTTTTTTTATGTCTTACACATTGTTTACATGTGAGAAAACCACATGGATATGATCCCACAGTCTTCCACCAAGAATGGGACGTTCGAGGATTGTGGGAACAAAAAGGTGAAGGTGATAACATAGCTCCTAAAGTGGGAGCTCTCCTACTGGAAAAATGACAACCTTGCTGTAAAATGTTGTACAGTGCATTATCTGTATACAAAATGGGAAGGCAATGTTTGACAATTTTCACTATCTGGTCATATTGTGCTGAATATGTTACAAAATGTATACCTTTTCTGATTCTGCAAGAACGTTTTCTATCTTTAAAGACTGGGTTAATTAACATATTACGTTCTTTCTCATTGGCCAATCGATTACCTCTGTTTATCAACTCTCCACTATAATTACGGTCTTTTAAACGATCTGATATAATCCTGCATTCTTGTAGGTAATCTTTGCCCTGGGAACAATTTCTTTTAGCCCTGGTGAACTCTCCTATGGGTAATGCCCGCATAGTGTGTGGAGGATGGCAACTATTGGCTACAACAACGAGTTCCCAGCACTTTCTTTTCTGAACGTTTTGGTATTTACTTCTTGTTACCTGTCAAAACAATGTCCAAATAAGCAATTTGGACTGGATAAAAATTATTTGTGAATTCTAAATTCAGATGGTTAAAATTTAAGTAGCTCATAAACAATTCAATCATATCGATTGGGCCCCTCCACACGAGGATCAGATCATCTATAAAGCGTGAGTATCATTCAATCTGGTCTCTGTTTGGATTGCTGTAAGAGAAAATACATTTTCTTCCCACCACCCCATGTATAAATTGGCCAAAGATGGAGAAAACTTGGAGCCCATCGATGCCTCCCGACATTGCAAATTATATTGGGAGTCAAACATGAAGAAATTATTTTGTAATAAAAATTCTATAACCATCAAAATGAATTCACACAATTCTGAGCTATAATTACTGTACCGTGTAAGATGATGTTGAACCGCTATAAGTGCTAAATTATGAAAAACGATCGTAACCCAACAATGGGCAGAGGACCAATTGATTTTGTGTATATGACTCAAAAGATGCCCAGTGTCTCTCAAATAACCCGGCAAAGGTTTGACTAAGGGCTGTAAATATTCGTTCACACAAAGTCTCTCCAAAAAGGAACCAATACCTGCAACAATTGGGTGTCCCTGGACTGGTGATAAATCCTTATGGATTTTCGGAAGATGGTGGAATATGGACATTCTAGGCTTTTCAATGAATATGAAATCAGCAATCTTTTGATCTATTGCGTCCATATCTTTACCATTGTCCAAAAGTTGTAACAATTTCTTCTGAGCGTTGCCTGTAGGATCAGAGTTAAGTACTCTGTATGTACTTGCATTTTCAACATCCAGCACCACAACGACCCCTTCCTTATCAGCCTGCCTTATTATAATATCTTCTCTCTTTTTTTAAACACTGTAATGCCTCATGCTCTGCTTTAGTTAAATTAAAAGGGGCAGGGTGCAGTTTTGTTGATTCTTTTAATTCATTCAATTCTCTTTCAATAATACTCTGAAGTATATCCACAGCTTCATTCCTGGCCTAGATAGGATAAAAGTATATCTCCCATGGAGATAGCATTCTTCTCAATACCATAGAAAAAAGTAAACGGGGCACAGATTCATGGGAATGGAATTTGTCATGTCCATATGAAATTATAGCACATAGGAAAAAGAGAGCAAGAATTGCCTCAGGTACCCCTCATGGACTCAAGTGACAAATACCTTGATATAAAATCATGTACATTTTATTGAAATATTCAATTAACCTTCCTAGCGGTATTCCCGAGCGTGACTCGGGGTTAAATTTTAGAGCCAAAAGCGGTAACCCCAAGCCACACATTTGGGGTACCACTAGGAAGATCGCTGGATCCCGGTAGAGGTTTTACTTACCTTGTCACCGGGATCCAGCGATGTATCTCGGCGGTGAGCAGCGGCGGAGCTTCCTCCCGATCGTCTGTGAGCCCCGGCTTCCGTCTCCTGCGACGTGACGTCCGCAGGGGGGTGGAACCGGCGGCAAATTCAAAAAAGTATATGCACAAACATAATGATACACTGTAATCCTATTGGATTACATTGCCAAAATAAAATAAATTGACCTTTGATTGCCCCCCAGTGCTTTCCCCATTGCACTTCCTGCATTTTTCCTGTACCTTGTGTCTGGACACTGCAGAGCGACCATGGCATCAAACAAGCGCGCCGCAACCTCAAAAGCGGTATATGACCTGCTGGGCGAGAGCGACAGCGATACTGAATCTCTTGCAGAGTGGAGTGACAGCGATTCATGGGGAAGTTCGTTATCCAAAGCAGAAAGTGATTTCAGTGATGATGCTGTGACTTTGCCGAGCGATGTGCGGACTTGGTGCGGGATCGACTGCGGTACGGAGCACGTAGCCCCCCCAAGGTTCCCGTTTACCGGAGAACCTGGTATCAAAGTGGATGTTGAGGAGGACAACCCCTTGGCATACCTGCAACTTTTTTTGACTGATGAGGTTATTGAAAAAATTGTTGTGGAAACCAATCGTTACCAGGAGCATCAAGCCGCAGAGCATCGGCGGTTTTCAAGGAGCAGGATGTGGGAACCCGTGACCAGAGCGGACATCTGGAAATTTCTATGTCTAACTATTCTGCAGGGAGTGGTGGGGAAACCCCTGCAGAAGTGGTATTGGACCACCAACAAATTATTGACCACTCCTTTTTTTGGCCCAGTTATGTCGGAGTACATATTTTCGCTCATTATGAAGTATTTGCACTTTACCAATAATGACGAATTTGATGAGACTTCTCATCCAGCTCCGAACCTCAAAAAGATCTGGGACATTTACCAACTAATTTTGAAAAATTTCCAGGAGTCCTATGTCCCAGAAAGAGACATTTGTATAGACGAAAGTCTAATGGCCTATAAAGGGAGACTCAGCTGGATACAATATATTGCGTCCAAGCGAGCACGCTTTGGAATAAAATCATTTATGCTGTGTGAATCCAGCTCTGGATATATTTGGAATTCGGTCCTATACACTGGGAGAGGAACCAAGTTCAACGAAAGGTTCAGCAGCTATGGGATGGCAACCACTTCAGTTCTGACGCTGATTGAGCCTCTGCTGAATCAGGGGTACTGTGTCACGACAGACAATTTCTATACATCCCCAGAACTGTTTGAGTTCCTCCTATAACACAAGACAGATGTGTATGGGACCGTCAGAGCTAACCGGCGTGACATGCCCCCCAGCTTTGCCAACAAAAAGCTGAAGCCTGGAGAATTAGTTGCCTGGCAGAAAGGAAAAATGTTGGCACTGAGATGGCGTGACAAAAAAGATGTCTGCCTGATGAGTACCATCCACAACACCGCTACTGTCATGGTACATACAAAAGGGGGAAAAGATGTTCTGAAACCGCAACTGGTCCTGGATTATAACACCATGGGAGGTGTGGACAGAGCTGACCAGGCCATGACTTTCTATCCGGCAATGTGGAAACAACAGAAAAAATATTATAAAAAAATATTCAGGCACCTCCTGGAACAATGTTTGTGGAATGCATTCATTCTCCTAAAAAAGAAGAGTGACAGGCCTGTGGTTCATGCAGACTTTGTGTGGAAAATTGCTGAGCTCATATTTCTCAGGCACCAAACACCAACAGTAAGTAGATCCGGACGCCATGCTGCTGGTGTTGTGAACCCCGAACGCCTGACCAGTCGTTATTTTATGGACCACATTCCACTGACGGAGAAGAAGTCTGCACCCACAAGGATGTGTGTGGTTTGCTGTTCCAAGCGTGACAACACCGGACGGAAAATCGGAAAAGAAACGCGGTACTACTGTCCAGACTGTGACATTGGACTTTGCGCTGTACCCTGTTTCAAAATTTTCCACACCCGGAACGTTTATTGAAGCAATATGACCACTAATATTGCATCCTTTTTGGAGGAAAAAAAGAAAATATTGCATCCTTGTTTGACAAAAAAAAAATGTCAGTGTTTTTGATTACGTTATTTACTATATTTTATTGAATAAAAAGTGTTATTTTTTTGGAAAAAAAGTGTTATTATTATATTATTTTATAGTTATTTATTATATTATAATTTAGGATTTTGTGTTTCAAACTTTATTATACCTGGGATGTTATAAATAAGAACGCACAGTAAAAAGAAATCATATATAAATAGTTGGTTTGGGCTGCTCATTCTTAAGAATTACATGCAAAATAATGGTACCGCTTTCAGCACCTAAAATCCGAAAGAATCATACCGCCAGGGAGGTTAAAAGATACAGTTATGTGTCCCTATTGCAAGAGACTCTAAACATATATATATATATATATATACAACACACATTAAATATTAAAATGGACTGTTGTACATTGTATGTTATGATGCTAGGAATAGGATGACACCTGACATGTTTCGGACTTAACATGGTTATGTTCTTCTTCAAAGGCTGCATCCAAATTCACCCATACATCTAAACAAGACAACACATAATATAAGTACAACATTTCAAGATACAATCAATGCATGCTGTTTGGTAATGTATGCATATATAATGCAGTACTCACGTTTCCGTAAGGGATTAGTGTGTAATAACACAATCCAATATCGGCTCATAAACGGAGTGGGCACTGCTAGTACATAATGGCAACAGGTCTCAATGCTAAGGGGATTTGTGGCATGTGTGCGGTGTGATATGCAGGCCAGCTGGTCTGTATGAGTCCCTAGGCCCTATTGCCGCTAAAATATTGAAAAAAAAGGTTTACATGAGTAAATATATTAATACTGTTTATCTCATTGATGTATGTAAATATTGTCAGCAACCTACAGTGCATTGCGAAAGTATTCGCCCCCCTTGAACTTTTCGACCTTTTGCCACATTTCAGGCTTCAAACAAAGATATAAAACTGTAATTTTCTGTGAAGAATCAACAAGTGGGACACAATCATGAAGTGGAACGAAATTTATTGGATATTTCAAACTTTTTTAACAAATAAAAAACTGAAAAATTGGGCGTGCAAAATTATTCAGCCCTCTTAAGTTAATACTTTGTAGCGCCACCTTTTGCTGCGATTACAGCTGTAAGTCGCTTGGGGTATATCTCTATCAGTTTTGCACATCGAGAGTCTGAAATTTTTGCCCATTCCTCCTTGCAAAACAGCTCGAGCTCAGTGAGGTTGGATGGAGAGCGCTTGTGAACAGCAGTTTTCAGTTCTTTCCACAGATTCTCGATTGGATTCAGGTCTGGACTTTGACTTGGCCATTCTAACACCTGGATATGTTTATTTGTGAACTATTCCATTGTAGATTTTGCTTTATGTTTTGGATCATTGTCTTGTTGGAAGGCAAATCTCCGTCCCAGTCTCAGGTCTTTTGCAGACTCCATCAGGTTTTCTTCCAGAATGGTCCTGTATTTGGCTCCATCCATCTTCCCATCAATTTTAACCATCTTCCCTGTCCCTGCTGAAGAAAAGCAGGTCCAAACCATGATGCTGCCACCACCATGTTTGACGGTGGGGATGGTGTGTTCAGGTTGATGAGCTGTGTTGCTCTTACACCAAACATAACTTTTTGCATTGTTGCCAAAAAGTTAGATTTTGGTTTCATCTAACCAGAGCACCTTCTTCCACGTGTTTGGTGTGTCTCCCAGGTGGCTTGTGGCAAACTTTAATCAACACTTTTTGTGGATATCTTTAAGAAATGGCTTTCTTCTTGCGACTCTTCCATAAAGGCCAGATATGTGCAGTATACGACTGATTGTTGTCCTATGGACAGAGTCTCCCACCTCAGTTGTAGATCTCTGCAGTTCATCCAGAGTGACCATGGGCCTCTTGGCTGCATCTCTGATCAGTCTTCTCCTTGTATGAGCTGAAAGTTTAGAGGGACGGCCAGGTCTTCGTAGATTTGCAGTGGTCTGACACTCCTTCCATTTCAATATTATCGCTTACACAGTGCTCCTTGGGATGTTTAAAGCTTGGGAAATATTTTTGTATCCAAATCCGGCTTTAAACTTCCCCACAACAGTATCTCGGACCTACCTGGTGTGTTCCTTGTTCTTCATGATGCTCTCTGCGCTTTAAACAGACCTCTGAGACTATCACAGTGCAGGTGCATTTATACAGAGACTTGATTACACACAGGTGGATTCTATTTATCATCATTAGTCATTTAGGTCAACATTGGATCATTCAGAGATCCTCACTGAACTTCTGGAGAGAGTTTGCTGCACTGAAAGTAAAGGGGCTGAATAATTTTGCACGCCCAATTTTTCAGTTTTTTATTTGTTAACAAAGTTTGAAATATCCAATAAATTTCGTTCCACATCATGATTGTGTCCCACTTGTTGTTGATTCTTCACAAAAAATTAGTTTTATATCTTTATGTTTGAAGCCTGAAATGTGGCAAAAGGTCGAAAAGTTCAAGGGGGCCGAACACTTTTGCAAGGCACTGTATGTAGAGTGAATATATGCCTGGAGCCTATTAGGGACTGCCAAGGTATAGACAGCCCACAAGGAAACAGGCAAGTTGCTGTTGGGGTAACCTATGGTTATCAGTATGATGACCACAGTGCCCCTAAAGACAAAAAATAAGATCAAGGTGTCATCTTAAACCTTAATCTGTGTATTTAAAATGAGGTGTCAAGCTGCACATACCTTCAAAGAACCTATTCAGAAACAGGTTGCTCAGCATTCAGCCAGCTTACCTGATGCTTGTGAGATGGATTATGTATACTCATCTATATCAGGAAGCAATTGTGGATAATACAGTACAGCTGGTGCTCGTATTCGATTAGAAAGCGGTTTATTGTATAGGAATTAGCATTTGAGAACTGATCCCCTGATGAATAGGCGCACGGCGCCGCCCAGACCCGGAGGGCGTGGTGGCGACCCGCGTCAGATCATCGCCGGCACATGATTGCTTCATGCGCATTAGGAGCAACTGCTCCAAGGATGGAAGTGCGCAGCTGCAGATGGGTTCACAAGGAAGTGACTCTGTGACACAAAGATGCAAAGGCCCTGCTGCCGCAATGAACAGGGCCTTTGTGCGCCGGGGACCACGCAGAATCAGCCTGTAATACACACCACACCATCAGCAGCATAGCCCAGTGCTATTGTGACATGTCACATATATGTAAAATTACACTTGAGACTCTGATGCAAAGACAGATATTTTCAGCTAAAATTTGTCAGCATTGAGTATATGTTGATAAGTGTACACATATCGTTGTACATATTAGTTCCCTTCTCAATACCATATAACCCTTTCCCAGACTCCGATTGAAGTAATTTTAAATTTGATAAACCAATTAAATGATTAAACAAAAAATGATAAACGATTTTCTGGTTGGGGTGTGTGTGGTGCATCTCTTTCCTCCTCTCTCCTGAAAAAAGTGTTTTTCTCTTACGTCCTCCGACAGTCGCCGCCTCCTCTAAGTCATCACTGTTGGGTATTGACTTCCGCTCCGCAGGAGTAGCTAGGCATATAGACTTAGTCAAAAACAAATGGCATTTGCATATACACACCCATGGGGGCTGTCCCATTTGGTCAATACCCCCCTGCAGTGATCACTCCCAACTCAGTTTTAATCTGCCTAGCGTCAGCAGTAGTTAGGCTTCCCTGTGCTGGGGCTACAGTCTCAGCCTATCTAATCTTTTATTTGATTTTCTTTGAAAATGTCAGTTTTTTTCTTACTTTATTAGCTGTTTATTTTGTCAGCTTTAGTTTTAGTCGACTCTTCGGAAGAAGATGGATTCATGCGGCTCTGGGATTCGGACTGACCGCCCTGGTTCTCCAGGGCAGAGGGTCGGATGGACCCCCAGCCCGCCATCGAGCGTTCAGCTATGGTTCGCCCTGGCATTAGGAACGACCCATCCCTGCTCGTGGCTACCTCACTGGACGCATCTGCGATGCTGCAGTGCAATGTCCCTGGCTAACGGCATTCCCTGTCAGATGAGGACAGCGGCTTTCCATTTTCTAAAAGGCTCCCCACGCCATCTGGTGCAGGTAAGTACTTCTGTGTGGGGCCTCTGTGTGGGGTGGCAGTCTGTGTTGCTGTATGTGTCCCCATGTCTGTGCCTGTGTGACTCCCTGATGCGATCCCTGTGGGGATCGCTTGTACATGCGCTGTGGCGCTGTGTGTTTTTGGGGGTCCCCTTCCCTGTTTCACTTTGGTGCTTGGGGGTGCAGACTGTGTTTGTGGCGACAGCTGCGGGGGAAAACCGCGCGGTCCGCCATTTTAACTATGGGCAAGCATGTTGGCTTCTCTATGGGCTATACTACATGCTGTTTTGGCGCCATCCGCCGCCATTTTGCGGTAGCCGAACAATCGTTTTCGACCGCATGTTCGGCAGCCATTTTGGCGGCGCCTTCCATGCACTCCTATGGGGCAGCCATTTTCCCTGGGTCAGGCAGCCTATAAGTTCAGCCTACTTCAGCAGCACTTCCTCTTCCTCTGGAACAGACATCGGTGGCAACACTCTGCGGAGCTCTGCAGGTTATCGCTCTCAATATTTTTCTGTATTGTCGCTTCTAGCTCAGTTTTTTTTCTCCTGTTTGGGGGTCTTTTGTCACTGTAGCTGTAGCGGTGGGCTGCGCACTTCCACAGCGCTCTTAAAGGGGCAGTACAAATTTCTTGCACTGTTCTTTTTTTCTCACATTGGGCAATGGATTCTCAGGATAGCAAATTCCCCCCAGCTCTAGTGGGGGTCCCCAGTTCTTCTGTGGCACCTCTTAGACCTGATTTGGCCGCTGTAGTGGCAACTTTGTTGTCAAATATGGAAATGCTGATGGCTTAACGTGCTGCGAGAAAGAGGCCCAGATTATCCATCTCCTCTGATTCAGATGGTGATATGGCAGCTGCTGCTGCTGCGAGCATGCCCTTTTCAGGATCCCGCTCATCCTTGGACCCGCTGGGGTCTGAGGGGGAGGCAGAGGTGGAGGGAGTTGATACCTCCTCCCCGGGGTCGCCTGAAGAGCGTGCGACCATGGATGAATTAATTGTTTCTGTTAAGGAAACACTGTATTTGGAGGATGAGCCCAGTCCTCCGGGCATTGTGTCCTCATTTGGGACGCACAGGACCCGCAAGTCGGTGCAGGTTTTTCCCTGTCCCGCTGAGTTTCATTACACGGTTAAAGAAATGTGGCGCACTTTAAAACGTCCATTCGTGGTGCCTAGTCGTTTCAAAATGCTTTATCCCTTTGCACCGGCTACGGAATCGCGATGGTGTGTGCACCCACACGTGGATCACACTGTGGCCGTGTTAAACAAGGCTACCTTGGTTCCTACGGAGGATTCCCTGGTTTTCCGGGATCCCACGGACCGGCGGTTGGAGTCTCTGGCCCGCCATTCCTATACGGTGGCGGGCTCGTTGCTCAAACCCATTTTCGCGTCCGTGTTGGTGGCTCAGGCGGTTGCTGATTGGACTAAGGTGCTTCGGTGCAACCTCGTGTCTGATGATGTTCCGCCTGCCCGGCTGGAGATGGTGGAATCCACCAAGGAACCATGTATCTGTGTGATGCGGCCTTAAATGAGGCCCCCTTAGTAGCACGCCTGTCTAGTGTCTCGGGACTTTACCGGCGACTGATATGGCTGAAGAGCTGGTCGGCTGACCAGTACTCATGAAAAACAGTTGCTGATTTTCCCTATGCTGGTTCTCGCCTTTTTGGCGAGGCGTTGGATACCCTGGTGAAAGGTGTCACGGGGGGGCAAGAGCACCATGCTGCCCCAGAACCCGAAGAACAAGTCCTTTCGGGGCAAGCGGGGTTCTGCGCCGAGATCCAATCAGGGGTCCTTTCGTGCCTTTCGGAACCAATCCAAGGGCAAGCCCTTCAAGACCCAGGGCGGCCAGAAGAAGCCCTGGGCGGGTAAGCAGAAGTCCGGCAATGCCGGCTCGGCGGGCCAATCCGCCTCTGCCTGAAGGGGCGCCCTCACCCGTTTCAGGGGTGAGGGGACGTTTGCGCGGTTTCCTCCAACCTTGGCTGCTCCGGATCTCGGACAGGTGGGTTCAGGAAATCATTCGATCGGGGTACAAGATCGAATTCCTTTCCTGGCCGGCGGACAGATTCTTTCCCTCAAATCTTCATTTGCCTCCGGGGCGTCTGCAGGACCTGCACCGAGCGGTTTCGGGGTTTTATTCCAATCTGTTCACTGTGCCCAGAAAGGAGGGCAAAGTGCGTCCTATTCTGGACCTAAAAGTGCTGAACCGCTTTGTGCGCATTCGGAAATTCCGTATGGAGTCTCTCCGCTCGGTGGTGGCCTCTCTGAGCACAGGGGAATTCCTGGCTTCGATAGATCTCAAGGATGCGTACCTGCACATCCCCATTTTCGAGGGTCATCAGCGGTACCTTCGGTTTGCTATCGCAGAGGACCACTACCAGTTTGTGGTGTTACCTTTCGGTCTCGCTTCGGCACCAAGGGTTTTTACCAAAGTGTTGGCGCCGGTTCTGGGCCTGCTGAGGGCTGAGGGCATTGCGGTCTTGGGGTACCTGGACGATCTACTTCTGAGATCGCGTGTCAGCCAGGACCTAGTGCGCGATCTGTCCACCACGTTACAGACGCTCCAGTTCGGATGGACCATCAACGTTCAGAAATCGACGTTGTCTCCATCAGTTCGCCTTCCCTATCTGGGAATGATTCTGGACTCTGCTCAGGCAAAGGTGTTCTTGCCGGAGGAGAAGCTCTGGATCTTGCAGGACGAGCTCAGGTCCCTTAGGGACAACCCGTCCTCGTCACTCAGGGCCTGTATGCGGGGCCTGGGGTTAATGGTGTCGGCCTTCGAGGCGATATCCTTTGCTCAGTTTCACATGCGGGCTCTCCAGGCGGAGATCCTGGCCAGGTGGGATAAGACTGCCTCAGTCTCTGGACCTGAGTGTCTCATTGAGTCGTCAGACCAGATTGGCTCTTCTGTGGTGGCTCCAGTCCCCGTCGGTGGCGGAGGGCAAGTCCTTCCGTCCGTTGGTGTGGAAGGTGATTACCATGGATGCCAGCCTGTCGGGCTGGGGTGGGGTCCTGGGCAACCTGTCTGCCCAGGGCACTTGGTCGGAGGAGGAATCCTCCCGATAAATGTGCTGGAATAGCGAGCGATAAAACTCTGTCTCTTCCAGTAGTCAAACCGTCTTCGGGGTCATCCTGTCCGGGTACAAACGGACAATGCTACCGCGGTGGCTTACATCAACCACCAAGGGGACACCAGGAGTGCTTGGGCGGCCCGGGAGGTGACCGACATTCTGTCTTGGGCCGAGACTCATGTCCCGGCGATCTCAGCAGTTCACATTCCGGGTGTGGAGAATTGGCAGGCCGACTATCTGAGCCGCCAGACCCTGGACCAGGGGGAATGGTCCCTACACCCGGAGGTCTTATAAATGCTGTGTGCGAAGTGGGGATCCCCAGATGTGGATCTGTTCGCATCTCGGCTAAACCGAAGGATGGAAAGGTTCGTGGCAAGAACGCGCGATCCGCTGGCGGAGGCCTCGGATGCGTTAGTGGCCCCTTGGCATCAGTATCGTCTGATGTATGCCTTTCCTCCGATTCAGTTGCTGTCCAGGTTCCCCGCAGGTTGACCTCGGAACCGCACCTGGTGATTCTGGTGTCGGCCGGTCCTGGTACGCCGACGTTGTTCACCTGGCAGTGGCGCCTCCGTGGCGACTGCCAATGCGGGAAGATCTACTGTCTCAGGGACCGATCTTCCATCCTGCTTTACAGTCGCTGGCTTTAACGGCCTGGCTGTTGAGACCCAGGTCCTGAGGGACAAGGTCTCTCACCTGAGGTTATCCCTACTCTAATCAAGGCTAGGAAAACCTCCTCTGGTAAAATCTATTACAGTACATGGAAAGCGTATTTCGCCTGGTGTGAGTACAGGGGGTTCTCCCCTCGCTCTTACTCAGTGTCGAGAGTGTTGGCTTTCCTCCAGTCTGGAGTGGACCAGCGCCTGGCGCTGGCCACGATAAAGGGCCAGGTGTCTGCACTGGCTATCCTTTTCTAACGCCCTGTGGCATCTCATTCCTTGATTCGCACCTTCATTCAAGGTGTGCGACATTTGGCTCCTCCCAGTAAGGAGCCTTTACCTTCATGGGACTTGAACTTGGTTCTGTCCGTGTTACAGCGTGCTCCCTTTGAAAACATCAGGGAGATATCGTTGCCTCTGCTGTCAAAAAAGGTTGCTTTTTTAGTGGCGATCACTTCGGCTCGCAGAGTGTCGGAGCTGGCGGCGTTGTCTTTCCGCTCCCCTTACTTGATAATTCACAAGGATAAGGTGGTTTTGCGACCACCCCTGTCCTTTCTTCCCAAGGTGATCACGGGAGTTCCACCTTAATGAGGACATTGTCCTGCCTTCGCTTTGTACGAAGCCTAAGCATCCGAAGGAGATTGCTTTGCATTCTTTGGATGTTGTCAGGGCGATCAGGGTTTACCTGTCGTCTACGGAATCCTTTCGGAAGACGGATTCCCTATTTGTCCTTCCTGAGGGATCTCAGAAGGGCATGGCTGCGTCTGCAGCAACTATTGCCAAATGGATCAGACAGACCATTGAGCAGGCTTATGCTTTGAAGGAACGGGTTCCACCCTTCCCTGTTAAGGCGCACTCTACCAGATCGTTGAGTACGTCCTGGGCCCATTGGCATCGGGCCTCGGTGGCCCAGGTGTGTAAGGCTGCGACTTGGTCGTCGGTGCACACCTTTTCCAAATTCTACAAAGTAGATGTTCTGGCATCAGCTGATGCTTCCTTTGGCCGCAAGGTTCTCAGTGCGGCAGTGCCATGAAGGACCCTTGAATTTTTTCTGGGTTCTTGGCTGTTGGTATTTGCTTTCCTGGGCTGTTGCTCCTGTTGAGCATTGTTTTTTCTGTTGCCCAGTAGGTTCTCTTATGGTGCATGTAAGATTCCTTTGTCTGATGTGGGTACTGCGTTGCCTTTTCTACGGTTGCGTCTCCCACCCCTCATGTCTATACTGCTTTGGGACATCTCAACAGTGATGACTTAGAGGAGGCGGCGACTGTCGGAGGACGTAAGAGAAAACGTAATTTTTGTAAAATCTTACCTGTAAAATTCCTTTCTCTGAGTCCTCCGACAGTCGCCGCCTGCCCCTCTTTTGGGGTTCTTATTACCTACTGCTATGCTACCAAACTGAGTTGGGAGTGATCACTGCAGGGGGGTATTGACCAGATGGGACAGCCCCCATGGGTGTGTATATGCAAATGCCATTTGTTTTTGACTAAGTCTATATGCCTAGCTACTCCTGCGGAGCGGAAGTCAATACCCAACAGTGATGACATAGAGGAGGCGGCGACTGTCGGAGGACTCAGAGAAAGGAATTTTACAGGTAAGATTTTACAAAAATTCAGTTTTTCAACATAAGGTTACGAACAAATTGATTAACATCCAGGATTGTAGACAAAACATCAAAATGATATGTGGGGGCAAAAGATAAACCATTTGATAATACAGAAAGTTCACCATCAGACAAAGTCACAGATGACAAGTTAAAGCAGAGTTCCATCCTAAAAAACTTTTTACCTAAAAATACCCCAGGGACAGTCAAGGCTAGCGCATTTAAGCAACGTGGGCAGCTGAAGCCGGAGCGTCCTCTTCGGTGACGTCGGAGTCCCAGAATGCCCTGCTTGTTACTTCCGGTGCAGGCGCGTCATCACTGCACAGCTTCTGGGCATGCCCAGAAGCTGTTCAGCAGGAAATGACGCGCCTGCACCGGAAATGACGAGCAGGGCCGGTGCAGGTGCATTGACTCCTGGGATCGATGATGCAAGAAGTCAATGCAAGAAGGAAGTGACGGCACAGGCTGCAGCTGCAGAGGGAGGAAGAGGAAGGAAGGTAAGTATATTTTCATTAAAAACAAGGTAAGTAAAACCAAAAAAATTTTTAATTATCCAATTCTTTTTCAGGTTTGTGTAAGCTAGCGGACGGTGAAAAGTTTTTTTTTTTAGGGTGGAACTCCGCTTTAATTACATTGACTGTACCTGCTGTTTTCCTTATTTGCCCTGTCTTCTGGGATACTTCCTGGAACTTTTGTTTTTATATTTTTCCTTCCATGTCTTGTTTTTTTTTTCTTCCTTTTTGATGCTGTTTTCTGCCCTTTGTGTTTTTTGAAGATTTAACAGAATCCTGTTTTGAAAAGACCGATCCAACTTAATTATGAGATGTGTTAAGTGATCGTGATTCACCTGTGTCTGAACATTCTGATTGAGTATCCAACTTGTCTGGTGAGCTGAAATTAACCCTTTTTCAGTTGCTGAACCCGATCTTTTCTTTAAAATAGATCTCGGTCTTCTGTGATCATGATGCACATAAACTGTACCCTCCTCATAGTCCTTGAGATCTCTCAAAAATTTAGACCTTTTTGTATACATAAATTCCATTTTCAAATTCTTTATGTTGGTTTGGAGGTCTTGATTCAGGAGATCATATGAGGCTAGAGAGCTGAACTGGTTAATGGAATTTTTTTAAAGAAGCACTGTCCTAAATCACTTCCAGTAATACTTGCTCTTCATAAACCATTATTAGAAGCATAAGTCTTTTAGAACAGTCCGATAATGTCATTCCACTCCATCTAAACCATTGATGGTATCTTTTTAATCCTTAATCCTCTTGGTATCATATTCTCATCAATGTATTTCTGCAAACCTATGTGATCCCAACAGAGTAAATTAAATGTTTGAGTTACATAAACCTATTCTTCTGTGAATTATTACAAGTGAACTTTGCTTATTTTCCCCAACATGATAATAAGACATCATTGACTTCTTGGAGTAACATCCATTATTAGTATATGTGGGTTGTATGGAGGAGGAAATCTCATGTGGCTGAAAAAGTCTTTGTCTGTTTTAATTTAGTTTAATGCGTTTTAGTGGTCTTTGAGTCTACATTGCTGCCATGGTAAAATAAAGAGTTTCTATTTTGTGATTAAAGAAAAAAACATTTCTTCCAATAATTTTAATTTTCTATGAATTTTGTGATGCAAATACCTTAAAGTGCTTTTAAAGCTTGTCTTTTTTTTTTTTAATAAAACCAAAACTTGTCATACTTACCAGGGACTTGCGGTGAGGTCGGTGGCTAGTGAGGTACTGGCTAGTATCAAAGCCAGATATACACAGGTTACATAGTCCCAAATTACGTATTTGATTCTCATTATGTAGGCGATTGCAGTTCTAATAGTTATACTCATTTACAAAAATATTTAAAACCGCTGTCACATGCCCCCTTCTATGACACTGCAGTGAGAGGAGAGCCTCCACTGCAGCATTTTTTTTGGACAGACAGTGGAACTGGGACCTGCCCCTGGCTCCCATGATTTGATTGACAGCAGCAGGAGCCAATTACTCCCTCTTCTATCAATCTGTCCAATGAGGGAAGAGACAGTGGTAGGAGCAGCTGCGCTCATACAGATGGCTGGATCGGATGGGCTCAGGTAAGAAAAGGGGGGGGGGTCTGGAGGGCAGCTGCGGCACAGAAGGTTTTTCACCCTAATGCATAGAATGCATTAGGGTGAAAAACCTTAAGGCTTTAGAACCACTTAAAGTATTTCTTTCTTGGTTATTCTTTTTGCAATAATTTAATTTAGTCAGCGTTAGGTTGCTATCACATTTCTTCTTGTTCAATGTAATGCAGTATGATGAATCATATACCTCCTTTGTGTTTAAAAAAAACACCACACAGTTGACCACATTCTACTGGACACATAAAAAAATATAAATTTGGTTTCCTGGTTATTGGCTTATCCTGTAAGTGCACTGCATATACTCTGACTGTATGCTGGTCGTAAGACATACGTTTCCTGTTACCTGGTTACAGTACATTTTCACAAACCCTCTGAAAGAAAATCTGTGCTGTGAAGAAAAAAAAGAAAACAGAAACAGTGGCATTTAGAAAGACAGTGAACTGACTTCAGGATAACAGGCACACAAATTGTTCTTTTGCAAAGCACTTCAAGACCCTAAAAAGCTGGGTCACTCTATCAACTGAAACACCAACCATAGCTGTAATGTTTGTGCTGTTGTCAGGTCCTTCTCACTCCCCTTATTTATATATTGCCCTTAAATTGTGATAGACAACCTTGCTGACCAATGAAGAGTTAAAGCAAAGAATACCTTGATGCTCTCTATCTAATGGCAACTTTTTTCAATTTTTGGATAGAGTGGTGAAGGGTTAGAATTCCTATTTTCTTGTCCCTGTCTCACTTTTTCTATGTTTCCTGGTTACTATTATCATTGGAACTGAAAGAGAGGGAAAATCCGAAATGTTGAGCTGTCATCAGAACAAGAATAGAGGTGAAATCTTCAAATTGGGGCACTTGTCATAGTGAGACTAAATAAATGCTCCTGTGCTTGAGAGTTGCTGGCAGCTAGGTCTGTAGAAGAGCGACTCCCCTTGTTTAGCTGCTGTTTCGGGTGTGCTGCCACTCCAAACAGGTCAGGGAAACCCAGATAGACTTTAAAAACGATATAAATACAAGCTCCATTTGGAGAGTTTCATCCCACAACTGTCTCTAATCAGTAGAGTATGCTGCATGGACTATTGGTGGACTGTTTCATATATATATATATATACACACACATATACTGTATATATTTTTATCACGCTTGAACAAGTCATCTCATTTGTGAGTATGATGTACAAAAATGTATATTTTTAATAAATTGTTGCCAAGGTAATGCGCTAGGCTGGTGCGCCCTCTGTATTTTTATCGTTTTTACTTGTCATAGTGATGTCGAAGAGGGAATTTACATCTCTTGGGAGAGAGTACCTCTTCCCGTGTTCCCTACAGGAAAGGAATAAAGGGAACTCTACTGAATGGGAAAAAAAGACAACAGAGCTACTCAACCTTAAAGCAGAGCTCCAGTCCCCATAATTAATTTTTTTTAAAAGCTCCCCCGCGATTGTTTGTACTAGTTCATTTATATTTGAATACTCTCCTAACTGTCTTCATGCTTGTTACCTTGAAATCTGTAATAACTTATATGATCTTGGAAGCAGGCAGGGGCCATCGAGGATGTGGGCATCTGAAGCTCGCTTGTGTGTAGTTCCGGGAAAAGGTGCAGATGGCACCTCCTGATCTCACGCCTGCACATTATTGACCATGTGGGGCATAGTCCACAGGTCGCTATGGCAATTATTCTAAAATGGCGCAAATTGCATCACGTCCGGTCAGAAAATCTTGCCACGTTACCCACATTACATGCCCAAAGACTCCTGGGATTGATGACAAAGATATCCTAGGAGTCAATGCGCCAGGGCTGGTGATGTAATCGCATAGGCGGCTGCAAACGGAAGTCGCGGGGAAGACAACTAAAAAAAAAGGTATTTTCTGCAGAAATTACAACATTTCCGCTTCCAAATTTTAATTTACTACTGATGCACATTACAATGTTCCAAATAAAAAATTCAGCCAAGCGCTCACTCCGAAGGGGAAGACTGGCGTGCTGCTCTCCTCAGGCAGGGAACTCCAACATGGGTACATAAGAAAAAGAGAGAAAGGAGGCGCAAACACCTAGTGCATTACCCGTGGTCACTGTTTGTATAATTTCAATAAAATGCCAAATGCATACTCACAGACATGAAGATAATAAAAGCGTGTTACAAGAATCCACGATACATGAACAGGAACATGTCCTTGAAGTCAGGACCGCTAACACGTTTCGGGAGTCAAGCCCCCTTCCTCAGAACTGGTCTTACCAGTAGCAGATCAAAAATATATATAGTGGCTTCAATTCCATTGGTTAAGCCCCCCTCCCCCTCCACTCAGAAGGAGTGGACGGGACCATCCAGTGCCTCAAATAATGGCCCTCTCCGCCTTAGATGAACATTAACCCTTTACGCATGCATTAGATCTTATAATGCAGACCAGAAAAGAAAAACCCAAAAATATGCCAAAAAAATGGCAAACTGTTATATGTGGTGAAATTATTATTATCATGACAATATGTATATGCTCTAGGTGGAATGGGCACTTATTGGTGGGCAGATTCATGAGTTAAGTGTATTTTATTGGGTTAAGTGTATTTGGAACATACCCCGCTCAGATCTCCTTGATGTTCTGCCGTCCTCTCTGCTCAAGCGACCCCGGTTTAGCATGACTGTGGCCCCTCATGTGAGAGCATTTACTACTGCTCTCTGGACAGCACTTTTCCTGTGATGTATGTTACTTCCGGGTCCCGGGACGCACGCCATCCACTCTGCGCTTCGGGACCCGTATCACATCACTTCCAGGATTACAATGTGGTTAACTCTTAAAAATGAGTGGAACCCTGCTTTAAATGAAAAAAATAAAATAAAAATAGTTTTGACTTTAGATAAACTTTAAATCGGATCTTCACAAACGAAAGACGCTATTTAATTATTTTTTAATATTCAAAGCAAACTCCCCCATCTATCCACTTGAATGTGGTCATCTTAAAGCGGAGTTCCGGCCTATTTTGCAACTTTAGTGATTCCTGGAGTGCTCGCTATGCTGATCAACAATTGGGCATTTTCAATTTTTTGCAGGGTCCCTTACCTTATTTTCATTTCATTTTTGATTGTACTTTCTCCTTCTCCCCCCTCTGTGGCCGCGGCCACCGACATCACTTCCGCCTTTGCATTGCATTCTGGGAGCTGTTTGTCATCACTCCCAGGAGGCTAGAATCAGGAAGAACTCCCAGAACACTCCCTGGAAGAAAAACGCAGCAGATTACACTGTGGCTTTAGATGCCCACATTCAAGATGGCCGCACTCAGACAGCATTTTTAAAAGTAAGATTTTGACTAAAATCCAATACTATACACCTTGTAAGTATGAGAATAGCGGTTCTGTAAAGGGCGATGGATTAGTATTATAGGGGTATTTTTAGTTAAAAAAGGTATTTGAGGCCGGAACTCTGCTTTAAGTAAGTGCAAATGTTTCATGTAGCATTTACTTCCTGCCCTTAACTCAAGTATGCATGCTGGAGAGTGTGCTTAGCTGAGAAAAGCCCTCTTCCTCTCCTGAAGACTCCTGGGATGTATGACATCATTTGCCTAGGCATTGAAACCAGGAAGTAACTAAAGAAATGTAAAAAAAAAAAGTGTAAAACAAGTCACTTTGATATACTTTCCTATCTATTTACTAATGCTAGAAGCATGAGGATTAAAAAGGATCACTATAGATTGGGAGAGTGAAGTTCCACTTTAAGTCACTGACCAGGAACAAATATGCAGCAAGTGAAGTCAGAGGCTTTGATTTGCACAATTGTTCTGGGTTCAAGACTCAAAGTACGGAAGTCATTACATCAGTATGAAAGTCAGGGAACTGCAATTATAGGAGAGGGCAGCATCTGTATTTCACTAAGTACAGGTATTCTTTAAATCAGCAGTCCCCAAACTGCAGCCCTTTTAACCAGCCCTTTGGCGCACTACTCCTCCATGACACCAGTGCTTGGGCTTTATTCTTCTCGCTGACATCAAGGATGGGACTCTTATCCTCCCACTGACACCAACAAAGGGCCACTATTTCTCCCACTGACACAAATAATGGGGCACTATTTCTCCCACTGACACCAATGATGGGGCACCATCCCTCCAACTAAAACCAAGGACATGGCATTTTTTCTTATTCAAATGTCTACTGGGGCTATGTAATTTTTACGCTCACTGTCCGACAAAGAGGCAATTTTTATTCCTAATTCCATTTGAGGCTGGGGCATATTCTACTCCCAGTGTCAATAGACTGGCCCCCCATAAAGTCTGGCCTTTGTTTAGAAAGTTTTATTATCCTTGCTTTAAACCATAGCTGTGTACCCCTGCCCAGTAATGAGCATTTCTGGTTCAATATGTAGACTATGGATATAAGAATTTTTGATTTATGGTCTTATCTTTCTCCAAGGGCGTAAAGCTGGCAGCATATTTTTCTATAAAATAATGCAGTATTTTTTTTTGTTTTATTTATAATGTTTATTCTAACTGTGAGTGCCGGTTCACACTGGGGCGACCTGTGAGGCGACCTGGTCGCCTCACAGGTCGCCGCAGGTCGCCTCCCATAGGGAAGCTGCGGACCCGTTCTAATAGGAGCGACACAAGTCGCTCCGACCTAGAAAAAGGGTCCGGAGCTTCTTTGGGGCGACCAGGAGGCGTCCGCCATAGACTTCAATGTTATGAAGTCCGTGGCGGCCGCTCCGAGGTCGCGGCGTGCTGCTCGCACCGCGATCTCGGAGGTCGCCCCTGCAAGTAGCGTCGCGGTAATGTGAACCGGCGCTGAAGAGCCTAAAATTGTTGTAATAAGCCAAAATATATCCCTTGGAAAGTGCAAAGAAATTCAGACAACATTTCATAGACAGTGTGATGGCTAACAACATTTCTTATTTTATTTTACTGTGAATATTTTCAGAGTATCCAAATACAACACTTCATAGACAGTGTGATGGCTAACAATGTTTCTTATTTTACTTTACTGTGAATATTTTCAGAGTATCTAAATATAAACTTGTTGTGAGGAAAAACATCTGGAGTTTGTATTCCTAAACTAGGCTTTTTATTCCTTCATTTAATGCCAAGTACCCAAGTCAACATTTTTGTATACATATAATTATTTTTTTTTCCTCTATTGCCGAACCCAAAAAAAAAAGGTAAAACTGGGGCTGATGATTTTGAGCAAATCTTTATTAGCTCTCTTCTTGTTCTCCTTACCATACAAATTGTGGCGTGTAGATATTTAGTATTACAACCTTGCCACATTCCTTACATATACTGAACTTATTTAAAGCTTCTCCTGATTTTTAGCTATTATTTATTAACCAAACTCTGTAGGAAGATAGTTACTGGAAAAGGAATAAGCTAGAGAACTAAACAGGCATATTGTCAGGACAGTAGAAACATACACTATATTACCTAAGAATATTGTGACACCTGCCTTTACACACACATGAACTTCAATGGCATCCCAGTCTTTGTCCGTAGGGTTCAATATTGAGTTGGCCCACCCTTTGCAGCTATAACAGCTTCAACTCTTCTGGGAAAGCTGTCCACAAGGTTTAGGAGTGTGTCTATGGGAATGTTTGACCATTCTTCCAGAAGAGCATTTGTGAAGTCAGGCACTGATGTTGGAGAGAAGGCCTGGCTCGCAGTCTCCGCTCTAATTCATCCCAAAGGTGCTCTATCGGGTTGAGGTCAGGACTCTGTGCAGGCCAGTCAAGTTCCTCCACCCCGAACTCGCTCATCCATGTCTGTATAGATGTGTCTTTCATTTGCTGGATTAGGTTTTCCTTGGCCAACTACTGGATCTATGGCCCTCAACATTGCCTGTTTCTTTGTGCTTCTTCAAAGAGCCTAAACGTAAGCTCTAACGAGCAGGGCCCTCTGATTCCTCCTGTATTGAATTGCACTGTAACTGTATTGTCTTCCCCCACACTGTAAAGCGCTGCGCAAACTGGTGGCGCTATATAAATCCTGTATAATAATAAACAACGCATCTTGAAACCCCATCTTGAAATCTTACTGATGCAGGATAACTACCTTGTATCTTGTTGTTGTACTCAGTCTTACCATGGAGTATGACCTGTGACATGAAACTGTCCTCACCTTAGTAGCAGAGTTTGACTGTTTCTTATTGATTTTTAAAGTGATTGTAAATGATCACCTTGTAAAACAACCAATTTATGCAGAGTTTGACTGTTTCTTATTGATTTTTAAAGTGATTGTAAACGATCACCTTATAAAACAACCAATTTAGTTTAAAATAGAAATGAAAGGCAAACATTTTTCTATACATATAACATTACATTATAAATACCTTTTTTCAGATGTGATCACATTCCCTCTGTTCTCAGCTGCATAAGAGCTGGGGGGAGGCAGCAGCACACTGAGCTTCCCAGTGAATGGCTGTGCAAGTCTGATCATTGGAGAAGAGCACACTGAGTTTCCAGCATAGCTAGAGGTCTGACCACAGTGTGCTCTCCTGCTTAGTGGAGTCAGTTTTTATTAGGAAAGCAGAGGGACTGCCAGGAACACCAGAGATTTCACATACAGGAAGCAATACAAGAAGAACAGAATACTTTCTCAAACAAGTACATGGTACGGCAGTCACATATACTGTAGATGATACAGTCTGTTGCTTGCATTAAATGATTAGTTCACCTTTACCAAAAACTTGCCTATGTAGGTAGGGGTGCCTATAGATAAAAACAAACTGTGCAGGTTTGACCAAAGTTAATTAATGCTCTTGCTCTAAGTGTAGGCTATTTACGTACCTCCCAAAGCTTGGTTGAAAAACTTCCAGAAGGGGCATCCTTCCATGCAGCCTCATTGCTAGGACGTTGCTAAGGGCTCTTTCACACGGTCCGCCTCCGTAGGCGGATCCGTGCTGCTCAGCGGGGATCGATCCGCAATCCCCGCTGAGCCGGCGGATGACAACTCCGTCTCCGCTTGCAGTGCGGAGAGGGAGGTGTCACAGCCCCCGCTGCTCTCTATGGGGGATCGGATGAGAGCGGACCGCCTGTCCGCTCTCATCCGATCCAATCCGATACCTGAACGGATGGAAAAATAGGGTTTCCATCCGTCCAGATTTCACGGACAGGATCGGATACGGATGGCAGCTGGTGTCAGTGGAGGTGTCTCCGCTGACATCCGCTGCCCCATAGAGCTGCATGGAGGATCTGATCAGATCCGCCTAAAAACTGACAGGCGGATCTGATCGGACCACCCGTGTGAAAGAGCCCTAAGACGTCCTCTCAGCCCTTACTGTTTACCCTCACTATCACAGGTACAAGCTGTCTGTACACAAGGCGTGTGCCGCACGTCCAGTCTCTCTGCCCTGCCTGTGGGACTGCCCCCCCCCCCCCTCATCCTCAATCCCAGTATACCATAATTGTTGGCTGTGATTAATTATAGCTGGCAGTACAATACACTCAGAGGAGAAGTGAGCAGCTCCAGCTGTCAAAAAAGAAGTCTGATAGTGTTTATAAACAACACATTGTTACATTTGTATCTTTCTGTTCATTCATCTGCAGATCAGAGGGATGTATTTGGTTATAAAGATTTCAGTTAAAGCAACCTGAGAGATAAAAATAAAAAAATGTTTTTAAATAAAATGTTCCTCTGTTTATCCCCTTATTAACCCTTAGTGTACTCAGCCCTAGCTAACTCCTTAGTCTCCTTCTCTCTTCAATTATTATTTTCCTGCATATTTTTTGTTTGTTTCTACTTTAATAACTTTTAAACATTTTGTTTGTTAATATTTTTTACACATTTAACATATATTTACACATATATTATTTGAAAAAGGAAAATTAGGAAAAAAAAAAAACTTTAATTTATTTGTGAATGCTTTGTACCATAATACTTCTAGTATAATTTTAAATAGGACAAATTACAGAATAAAATGTGCACTTTTTATGTGCAGTAACACTATTTATTTTTAACATGTTCTGGACCAAAAGGATTTGCCCCCTTAAAGCGGAGTTCCACCCTAAAAACAACCTGGATAATTAATATTTTTTTTTTTTTTGTTTCACTTACCTTTTTTTTGATGAAAATTAACTTACCTTCCTTCCTCTCCCTCCTTATGCGGCCACAGCCCACGACGTCACTTCCTCCTTTGCATTGCGTCTTGGGAGATGAGCGTCATCAATCCCAGGATGCAATGGGAATGGCCGGCCGCTACTCTCATTGCCGATCGCAATCTACAGCACATGCGCGAGATTGCGATCGTCATTCTGGTAGCCAGAAACCAGGAAAAAGGTCACAGCGGGGAACACAGCGGCTTCAGAAGCCCACACCGGAGATGCTCTGCAATCAATTTTAAAGGTAAGATTTTATCTTTATTCAATTACTGTCCTGTACTGTAATGTGGGGTTAGTGTTGGTGTAATTGGAGTTAGTTTAGGGTTAGGGGGTATTTTTAGCTAAAAAATGTTTTTGTAGCCGGAGCTCCGCTTTAACCACTTAAGCCCCGGAGGATTTGGCTGCTAAACCACCAGGGGGTATTTTGCGATTCGGCACTGCGTGAATTTAACAGACAATTGCGCGGTCGTGCGACGCTGTACCTAAACGAATTTGACGTCCTTTTTTTCCCACAAACAGAGCTTTCTTTTGGTGGTATTTGATCACCTGTGCGATTTTTTGATCACGCACTATAAACAAAAAAAGAGCGTCAATTTTGTAAAAATAACAATATTTTTCACATTTTTTAATATGAAATTCCCCAAAAAAAAATTTAAAAATCAAAATTTTTTAACATTTTCGGCCAATTTGTTTTATGCTACCTATGTTTGGTAAAAAAAATCGCTAAAAGCGTATTTTTATTGGTTTGCGCAAAAGTTATCGCGTTTACAAACAAAGGGAAAGATTTTTGTCATTTTTGTTGTTTTTTTTTAACGCGTAATGGCGGCAATCTGCGATTTTTTTTTTGCGGTACTGCAACATTGCGGCGGACAGATCGGACCCTTGACTGACATTTTTGACACTTTTGGGGTTACCAGTGACATTTCTACAGTAATCAGTGCTATACATATGCACTGTTACTGTAAAAATACACTGGTAGTGAAGGGGTTAACTTTATCTGAGAGGGAGGGGCTGTGTGTGTCCCTAGGGGCGTGATTCTTACTGTGATTGGCTGTGGCTTGAGCTGTAGGGACACTGATCAACGGTTCTACATTGTAGAACCGTGTGATCAGTGTTTTTACACCGAGGAGAATGACAGGTGGCTTGTTTACACAAGCCACCTGACTTTCTCCCTCTCCCCCGACGATCGCCGAGTGACCGGCAGACATCGGGTCCGCCGGTCCCACGCGCGGGGGGGTCCGTGACTGCGCGGGAGCGGGAGAGCGCTCCCCAGAGCCTCACAGGCTAGCGACGTAGACCTACATCACTCTGCCTGTGAGGGGCTGACTGCCGCAGTAAATATACTGTGAGCAGTCGGCAAGCGGTTAATGACCAGGCCATTTTTTGCGATTTAGCACTGCGTTACTTTAACGGAAAATTGCACAGTCATGTTACACTGTACCGAAATAAAATTGATGTCCTTTTTTTCCACAAATAGAGCTTTCTTTTGGTGGTATTTGATCCCCTGTGCGATTTTTATTTTTTGCGCTATAAACAAAAAGAAGCGACAATTTAAAAAAAAAAAAAAATATATATATATATATATATATATATTTATATATTTTTTTTCACATTCTGCTATATAACGTTCCCCCCCAAAAAATTGAAAAATCTAAATGTTTCATTCTTTTAGGCCAATATGTATTCTGCTACATATTTTTGGTAAAAAAAATTTTTGATTGGGTTGCGCAAAAGTTATCGTGTCTACAAACTAGGGGAAAGATTTATGTCATTTTTATTTGTTTATTTATTATTTACTTATTTATTTACTATTTATTTTTTACTAATAATGGCGGGGATCTGCGATTTTTGGCGAGACTGCGACATTGTGGCTGACAGATTGGACCCCTAACTAACATTTTTGATACTTTTGGGGGGACCAGTGACATTACTACAGTAATCAGTGCTAAAAATATGCACTTTTACTATAATAATGACACTGGCAGGGAAGGGGTTAACCTAGGGGTGATCAAATGGTTAATTGTGAGCCTAGGGTAGTGTTTTCTAACTGTGGGGGAGAGACTTGGGAAATGATCATAGAGACCTGTGATCCTATATAGAAGGATCACAGGTGCTCTGTGATCATTTCAGAGAGAAAAACAGTCAGCTGTGTTTACAACAGCTGACCGTCCTTTTCTCTCAGCGGGGAGTGATCGCAGGTGCCCGGCGGTAATCCCGGCCGCCGGACCCGTGAATCGGCATCCCCGCTGCCTAGTGGGGGCGGGAGCGCGCCGCCGGTGGTTGAGCTTTTTTCCCCCAGCGCCACTCCCGTGAACCGATGTACCCTTACGTCGATTCGCGCAGCTGAGCCAGTCTGCCGCAGTAAAACTGCGGCGGGAGGTCGGCAAGTGGTTAAACTAACTCTGCTCAAAAAAGAAAAAGTGTGTTTTGTTTAGTTTTTTGTGTTTTATTGTGTAAAGATTGTGGGGAAAAAAATTAAATTATTGTTGCTAGACAATATCATGAAAGCCTTGTTTGTCCAAAAACAAGATATGTATTTGATAGGGTACACACTATAAGAAAATTGGACGAAAAATTCTGTACTAGGCATGATTATTTAATTTTTGTATAGTTTGTACACAACTTTCGACATCCAATTCAGCCTTTCCAAATAAAAATTAACGAAGGGACAGATTGTAAAATTTTTCTTCTAAGTGAACAGAGCTAACAATTTTTGTTTAATCTCTACTGTTTGCCTATGGCTTTTGTATGAGAAAAATCAGATACGAAAGACTGCGCATAATCAAACAGTAAACAATATAAAATAAAAAAAATCCTATGAATTTTTTTTTTAACATTAGTTCCATCCTCAGGTTTTGACCTACTGTGAAACAAGGAAGAAAACTAGATGATCACGCTCCCAAATTTTTTATTAGTAATACCCACCTTTATCTTATTATCTTTAGTAATGACAAAGTTAGGCTATCTGGTGCGGACCGTTCTCTGCTCGGCGGGGTTTCCGATTCCCGCTGAGCAGGCGGATGACAGCTCCGTCTCCGCACCGCTGCTCTCTATGAGGGAATCGGATGAGAATGGACCGCCTGTCCGTTCTCATCCGATCCCATCCGATCCGATCCCCTGGATGGATGGAAAATAGGGTTTCCATCCGTCCGGATTTCACAAACAGGATCAGATGCGGGTTTCAGCGGACATGTCTCCGCTGACATCCGCTGCCCTATAGGGATGCATGGAGGATCCGATCAGGTCCGTCTAAAAAACTGACAGGCGGATCGGATTGTTTGCGTGAAAATAAACAGGTCCATAGCAGAAAGGTAAAAATTGCTCTGGTCCAAAGGTGTGAGAGGTGAAGTGGGTAAAGTGGTTCTAAAGCCCTAAAGAGATTGTAAAGTCTTGTTTTTTTTTTTATAAATAACAAACATGCTATACTTACTTGCTCTGTGCAGTTGGTTTGGCAGAGTGGCCCGAATTCTCTTCTCCGGTTCCTCTTATGTGCTCCTGTTAATGTAACATAAATGTCAGATATGGAATAGCTTTGCGTTAGCGAAATATGAAGTGAGTGATCTGTAGAAATACGTAGTGAATTGTAGATGTAATGTAATTTTGGGTTAATTAACCGGTTGCCGACTGCGCACAGTATATTTACTGCGGCAGTCAGCCCCGGCCAGGCAGAGTGACGTAGGTCTAGGTCGCTCGCCTGTCACTGGGATTTGAGCCAATTGCGGGCGAGCGCGCGCCCGCTGAGGCTTGTTCAGGGAGGAGTGCGGGCGTGTGACCGGCGGACCCGATGTCCGCCGGTCACACTACGATCGTCGGTACAGCGGGAGGAAGGCAGAGCGGCTTATGTAAACAAGCCGCCTGTCATTCTCCCCTGTGTAAAAATGGAGATCAGACGGTTCTACTATGTAGAACCGTTGATCTCTGTTTTTACACTAGTAGCCATGTCCCACTACAGTTAGAATCACGCCCCTAGGACACACTTAACCCCTCCCTGTCCAATACAGTTAACCCCTTCCCTGCCAGTGTAATTTTTACAGTAACAGTGCATATGTATAGCACTGATTACTGCAGTAATGTTACTGGTACCCCCAAAAGTGTCAAAAATGTCAGTCAAGGGTCCGATCTGTCTGCCACAATGTCGCAGTACCGCAAAAAAAATCGCAGATCGCCGCCATTACTCGTTAAAAAAAAACACCAAAAATGACAAAAATCTTTCCCTTTGTTAGTAAACGCGATAACTTTTGCGCAAACCAATCAAAATACGCTTTTTGGGATTTTTTTTTTACCAAACATATGTAGCATAAAACAATTTGGCCGAAAATGTTAAAAAATTTTGATTTTTACATTTTTTTGGGGGGGAATTTCATATAAAAAAAAGTGAAAAATATTGTTATTTTTGCAAAAATTACGCTCTTTTTTTTGTTTATAGCGCATGATCAAAAAATCGCACAGGTGATCAAATACCACCAAAAGAAAGCTCTGTTTGTGGGAAAAAAAGGACGTGAAATTCGTTTAGGTACAGCGTCGCACGACCGCGCAATTGTCCCTTAAAGTCACGCAGTAAAAAAATCGCAAAAAAACCCCTGGTCAGGAAGGGGGTAAAATCTTCCGGGGCTTAAGTGGTTAATGTATTATCACACACATGTCCTGTTAGTAGCATTTGAAAGGACACAGCTGGTCTCTCTGGGATAGAGTTGACACCTCATTGCCAATTAAGGTCCCCCATGCAATTGAACAAAAATTATCACCTTCCGGGAAGCTTCAAAGGAGACTATATGCTAGTCATATTGGCTGCAGAAATCCGCAGGAGGGTGACAATAGGTTCCGAACCGTCTGTGAGCGGTTGCTGCTTTTATCAGATCAAAGGAATGTATTTTATCTCTCATAAAAGTTAAAATATTAGTGGCAGAGAGATGAAAAGAATTCCTTCTTGTGGCTCACATGTGGGGCGACACGTACATGTAAATCTGTGTCTGTGGCATGTGTGGGGTCCTGGAGAATTGCACAAAACCGTGGTATGACGCCTGATTGCGGCAGGCAAGCAGTGTTTGGTACTGTCGGAATCAGACTGATGCGCTGGTGTCAGAACTCCTATCCCTGGCCCAGTGGTCAGCGCCATTCTGGACCAATTCAACTATGGACACAGAACATCCTGTGGGCTGAGATGGGGGCAACCCCTTGTGGCTGATTCGTTAAGGGCTAAAGTCCAGCCCACATCAATATTCCAATAAATTGGGAATCTGAGATTTGCACGGGGTTCTCCCTTGAAGCCAGTTCTGAACTGAGGAGTTCCTGCACAATTTCCGGTATGCTTCTGCCAAAGAGATAAGCTTAGGTAAAGTTTATTTCTGCTTTATTCCCTTTTATTTTCATAGCAAATTGCCAATTGTGTGTCTTTTTCTATTTTTTGTAACTGCTTTCGTTTGTATATATTTTTTATGCACTGCCCACTTTCGGGATATTAAATTATAAAATTAATAAATGACTTCTGTGTACTAAGCTAGGACTCATACCTCTAGAAAGATCTTTTGCATTTCAGCGCCTAAATCGTTTGATCTACGCTACATGCCAATCTGTATGCAATTGCACTGTGTGTTGGCAGATTACATGCAGATTGTACACCAGACGGAGATCTGCGTGTGTGTGGTGTCCCAGCAGACCAGTCTGTGGACAAACTGTTGGGTGGTGGCAGGCTATCGTTTGTGGTGTGTGGGTGTGGGGACAGTGGGAAGAGTGATTAACACAGGGGTTCTAGCTTGTAGGATAGCTGGAGGAATCCTAGTAGTGTGTGGTAATTGCTAGACTGCTCCCCAGCCCTTAGAGTGCACCAGATTGTATGTAAGATTTGTATCTGCCTGTGTGTGGTCAGCCAGCTGGATTGGAGTGGAGTCTCCCTCTAGTGGTGACCGAAGGCAGTGCAGGCTGTGAAAGTGTCACAGCCAATATTACTTAGTAGGAATTTTTTTTATTTCCGGTATCCCCTTATACTCCCCAGTCACGATTCATCGCGTCTCGGTTAGCTAGTCGCCGTGGGCGTGGTCGAATCGTGACAAGTGCCCCCACAGCAAGCAGCTTACTATGGGGGCACCCGAGCCGAGTCACAGCTCCCTGTGTCCATTCAGACACAGAGCCACGACCTGGCTCCACCCCCTCTCTCTCCCGATTGGTTGAATGACTTTGATTAACAGCAGTAGAAGCCAATTGCACCGCGCTGCTGTCTCAGCCAATGAGGGGAGTCCAGGGCAGCTGAGACACTCATGCAACATAGCTGGATAGAGATTGGCTCAGGTAAGTATTAGGGGGCTGAGGGGGACTGCTGCACACAGAAGGTTTTTTTTTTATCCTAATGCATAGAATGCATTAGGATAAAAAACCTTCTGGCTTTACAATCCCTTTAAGGATTTTTACCTAAATGCATTCTCTGCATTAAGGTTAAAAAAAATTTGTAATGAAGATCCCTCTTGATCCTCATTAATGAGGAGCCCATTCTCGATCTAGCACTGTGCACAGGGATCCACTGGCTAAGCCCCCCCCCCCCCCCTGTCTGTGTCAATGGGCACAGCCAGTGGTGCTCCGGAGCAAGCCCACACGAGTACTCCCCTTAGCAAGCAGCTTACTAGGAGGGTACTCGGAAGAGGGGAGTATCCAGGAGCACCAGGGGAACCCCAGAAGCACGTTATGCTTCCCTCTGCTGACCAGCTTTACGGAGATGCTGATTTTATTTTCCAGCAGAACTTGGCACCTGCCCACACTTCCAAAAGCACAGTATTTCATAGAGGAATTATACATACATCTCTGTCACAGCCTCTACTATATACTTCATAGAGGAATTATACATACATCTCTGTCACAGCCTCTACTATATACTTCATAGAGGAATTATACATACATCTCTGTCACAGCCTCTACTATATACTTCATAGAGGAATTATACATACATCTCTGTCACAGCCTCTACTACAGTGCCTTGCGAAACTATTCGGCCCCCTTGAACTTTGCGACCTTTTGCCACATTTCAGGCTTCAAATATAAAGATATAAAACTGTAATTTTTTGTGAAGAATCAACAAGTGGGACACAATCATGAAGTGGAACAAAATTTATTGGATATTTCAAACTTTTTTAACAAATAAAAAACTGAAAAATTGGGCGTGCAAAATTATTCAGCCCCCTTAAGTTAATACTTTGTAGCGCCACCTTTTGCTGCGATTACAGCTGTAAGTCGCTTGGGGTATGTCTCTATCAGTTTTGCGCATCGAGAGACTGAAATTTTTGCCCATTCCTCCTTGCAAAACAGCTCAAGCTCAGTGAGGTTGGATGGAGAGCATTTGTGAACAGCGGTTTTCAGTTCTTTCCACAGATTCTCGATTGGATTCAGGTCTGGACTTTGACTTGGCCATTCTAACACCTGGATATGTTTATTTGTGAACCATTCCATTGTAGATTTTGCTTTATGTTTTTGGATCATTGTCTTGTTGAAAGACAAATCTCCGTCCCAGTCTCAGGTCTTTTGCAGACTCCATCAGGTTTTCTTCCAGAATGGTCCTGTATTTGGCTCCATCCACCTTCCCATCAATTTTAACCATCTTCCCTGTCCCTGCTGAAGAAAAGCAGGCCCAAACCATGATGCTGCCACCACCATGTTTGACAGTGGGGATGGTGTGTTCAGGGTGATGAGCTGTGTTGCGTTTACGCCAAACATAACGTTTTGCATTGTTGCCAAAAAGTTTGATTTTGGTTTCATCTGACCAGAGCACCTTCTTCCACATGTTTGGTGTGTCTCCCAGGTGGCTTGTGGCAAACTTTAAACGACACTTTTTATGGATATCTTTAAGAAATGGCTTTCTTCTTGCCACTCTTCCATAAAGGCCAAATTTGTGCAGTATATGACTGATTGTTGTCCTATGGACAGAGTCTCCCACCTCAGCTGTAGATCTCTGCAGTTCATCCAGAGTGATCATGGGCCTCTTGGCTGCATCTCTGATCAGTCTTCTCCTTGTATGAGCTGAAAGTTTAGAGGGACGGCCAGGTCTTCGTAGATTTGCAGTGGTCTGATACTCCTTCCATTTCCATATTATCACTTGCACAGTGCTCCTTGGGATGTTTAAAGCTTGGGAAATCTTTTTGTATCCAAATTCGGCTTTAAACTTCTCCACAACAGTATCTCGGATCTGCCTGGTGTGTTCCTTGTTCTTCATGATGCTCTCTGCTCTTTAAACGGATCTCTGAGACTATCACAGTGCAGGTGCATTTATACTGAGACTTGATTACACACAGGTGGATTCTATTTATCATCATTAGTCATTTAGGTCAACATTGGATCATTCAGAGATCCTCACTGAACTTCTGGAGAGAGTTTGCTGCACTGAAAGTAAAGGGGCTGAATAATTTTGCACGCCCAATTTTTCAGTTTTTAATTTGTTAACAAAGTTTGAAATATCCAATAAATTTCGTCCCACTTGTTGATTCTTCACAAAAAAATTACAGTTTTATATCTTTATGTTTAAAGCCTGCAATGTGGCAAAAGGTCGCAAAGCTCAAGGGGGCCGAATACTTTCGCAAGGCACTGTATATACTTCATAGAGGAATTATACATACATCTCTGTCACAGCCTCTATTATATACTTCATAGAGGAATTATATATACATCTCTGTCACAGCCTCTACTATATACTTCATAGAGGAATTATATATACATCTCTGTCACAGCCTCTACTATATACTTCATAGAGGAATTATATATACATCTCTGTCACAGCCTCTACTATATACTTCATAGAGGAATTATATATACATCTCTGTCACAGCTTCTACTATATACTTCATAGAGGAATTATATATACATCTCTGTCACAGCCTCTACTATATACTTCATAGAGGAATTATACCTACATCTCTGTCACAGCCTCTACTATATACTTCATAGAGGAATTATATATACATCTCTGTCACAGCCTCTACTATATACTTCATAGAGGAATTATACCTACATCTCTGTCACAGCCTCTACTATATACTTCATAGAGGAATTATACATACATCTCTGTCACAGCCTCTACTATATACTTCATAGAGGAATTATATATACATCTCTGTCACAGCCTCTACTATATACTTCATAGAGGAATTATACATACATCTCTGTCACAGCCTCTACTATATACTTCATAGAGGAATTATATATACATCTCTGTCACAGCCTCTACTATATACTTCATAGAGGAATTATATATACATCTCTGTCACAGCCTCTATTATATACTTCATAGAGGAATTATATATACATCTCTGTCACAGCCTCTACTATATACTTCATAGAGGAATTATATATACATCTCTGTCACAGCCTCTACTATATACTTCATAGAGGAATTATATATACATCTCTGTCACAGCCTCTACTATATACTTTATAGAGGAATTATACATACATCTCTGTCACAGCCTCTACTATATACTTCATAGAGGAATTATACATACATCTCTGTCACAGCCTCTACTATATACTTCATAGAGGAATTATATATACATCTCTGTCACAGCCTCTACTATATACTTCATAGAGGAATTATATATACATCTCTGTCACAGCCTCTACTATATACTTCATAGAGGAATTATATACACATCTCTTTCACAGTCTCTACATTATACGTCATATAGGAATTATATATACATCTCTGTCACAGCTTCAACCATACACTTCATATAGGAACTATATATATTGTACCAGGATGAAACGCTGTCACTGTAAAAATGGTTGGTTAAAGGAGACAGGGTGTGCACATTGGCTCAGTGCAGGACTATAGCGTGTAGATGTGGAGTGGAGAAATCTGCTTTTGCAGCTTTCTCCAGGTTTTGGTATACCTGGATGGGGCTCTATGGTTGGGAGATTCCATAGTGTCTTGGGGGAGACAGAATCTCCAACCCTGTGTCCGGGTTTTGTGAAGGACCAGCAGGGTGTGTTTAGGTGCACACAACCCTTATAATGGAGGTAAAGGAATTCCTCAGGGCTCCCAGTTGGAGATTGCCTCCACCCAACAGACAGGAGGTCTGTGCATGGGAGTCAGGAGGACTCCAATCCTCTCCAGGAGTCAGAGGCTGCAGGTGACAGCCAGAGTGTGTGTATCTGTAAGAGGCAGTAAACGGCCTGAGGACTAAGGCCAGAGCAGAGCTGTGGACGCTAGAGCAAAGCACTCTTCACAGCATTATCTATGGTTAGGGTGACCAGCATAAAGAGCCAGGTAGGTTAGCATTTTCTGTTTATTTACTGGGAGAAGAACCCTTGCATGGGAAATCTATATGTTATAGACTTTTTATTTGCTTTTTAATAAAAATGGGCTACCAGACCCTTAAAATATAGTTCCTGACTACTGTGAACTACTTAAAAATGCATCTACCACTAGAGCTAATGGTCCTCTATGTGGTTGTTGCACAGGGGTCAAGACGGTGGAATCTGGGTTCTTGCTCCACAGGGAGTTCATGTCAGGAACTGTTGGCTGTGTGTGGAAGTGCAGCCAGGCAAAAAGCATTGTGTGCGGCATATGGTGTACCTGAGAAAGAGGAGTAAAAACCATTGTTTCTGCTGTGAACTGTTGTAACTTGCTGTGTTCATGACTGTAAAGGATGGGGTGGGCAAAGCAGAAAATAAGGATGCAATCCTTGCTAAGGCACAGGAAAGGCTACTTTGGCTAGAGGGTATTTCACCACATGCCCCAGCCATGCCAGAAATGTAATACGAGTGTGAAGAGGTTGTCCCTGGCAACAGGAATCCAGGTAGACAACTGCATTTGGAAAGGGTTATGGTTGTCTGTGGCAGCAATGTCAAGTCTAGCAGAGATGTCTGGGATCCAAGCAATCTGTCTGCTGATGATTGCTATCAGTGGTGTCCTCGAGTGGTATCCTGTGGCAACAAGAGAGAGACCGTCATTAAGGAGATGCCAAGAAGTTAAAGTTCAGCGTCCAGTACCGTGTTTGGAGTGTGGTCAAGTGGGGCATGGAATCTTTACTTGCACAAGGCTATGGAACACTGCCGAAGCTCTGGGAAGGCTGCAGTGTCACCCTGTGGCTGCAAAGGGGCAGTAGCTTGTGAGCATGCAGCTGAGACCGCGCACTCAAATGAAGCCAAAGTTACCTGCTACAGGATATGGTAAGACTGTTGCAGTTTGTGGGACTGATACCAGTGAAGTAACAGTTCGTCTTGCTGGGAGATCTGCAGAAAGTGTGAAAATGGACTTGCTGCAGTGTGCTACCCCAAGTAGTGGGGATACACAGGTTGAAACTCAACCTGCAGCAAGGTTAAGGACTCAAAGACTTGAGGACTCTGTATGTGCCTGGTGTAATCCAGCAGAGTAATGGAAATGTTTACCTAGGGGTGACCAAAACCATCTGTGTGACAGGTGCTGCAGAGATGCCCAGGGAAACCTCTGAGCCCACAGTGGTGAGGCACAGGGTTTTGCAAGACAACTGTAAGGGTGGTGTGCTGAGTGGCACATAGGTGGCAGTAGGTAATGCCAAAAAACTGCCTGCTGAAGATTATAACACTGTTGCTATGTCTATGAATGCTGAGGATTAGGGTATTCTTATTGATAAATGTACCTATGTTGGCAGAGGCGTAACTAGAACCTTCAGGGCCCCGATGCAAGAAACCATGAAGGGCCCCCCAGACCCCTGGCCGGGGCGCTTCCCTTCAAGCCCGGGGCTCTTCCCACTAATCCTGGGGCTCTTTAATCTCATTGCATGGCCTTTTATTATGGTCCCGCATCAGGATCCTTTCACAAGTTCTGCAGTGGGCCCCCTTCCTGCAATCTTGGGGCCTCCCCACAGTGGTGAAATGCCAGGGCCCGGTCGCAAGTGTGACCTTTGAGATCCTAGAAGTTCACCCACTGGTTTGCTACCGGGCCCCCTGGAGCATGGGGCCCGGTAGTGATTGCAACCCCTGTAGTTACGCCCCTGTATGTTGGTGATGTGTTCACTAGTAATGACAGGCTTGTTCATGGAAATCTCCGGGGGTCTCCCTTTGTTGGAGCCAGACATTGCACAGGACCAGGGGAGGGCTGGCAGCCTTAGGTCTGGGGGGCAAGTCCAGTCAAGTGGCCCATTGAACCATCGAATCAGCTTACCATCCATGCCCACCTGGTTTTGGACTTGCAGCTGTATACAGTGTCTGGCCCCTACATTAATCCAGCCCTGAGTAAGGGCTTTTTATCAGTTTTTACCACTTTTCAGAGTGGCCCGGGGGGCAATTGCCACCCTGCCCCCCTTGCCAGTCCTCCCCTGCACAGGAACGCACTGAGATTGCTCTAGTGGAACAGAATAGATCTTCACCATGCTGTGCGTGTGTGTGTATGGAAGCAGTCCACTCACCCTATGTGTAACCCAGTTGGTAGGGGGTTAAAGCGGAGTTCCGGGCACAGAAGTCATTTTTCAACAAACATACCCCCGGGACAGTCAGGGCTAGTACATTCCACAATGGCTAGCCTCTGATCTGTCCCAGTTCGCACTTACCTTTTAGAAGAAATACTCACTTATAAAATTTCTTCCACAGCGTTTCCATCTCTCTTGTGGGCAGCTGAAGCCGGCGCGGTCCTCTTCGGCGTCTTCTTCTCCCAGAATGCGCCTGCACCGGCCCCTCTCGTCACTTCCGGTGCGGCGCCGCATTCCTCCACAGCTTCTGGGCATGCCCAGAAGCTGTTTAGCAGGGGAATGCGGCGTCGCCCGGAAGTGACGAGCGGGGCCGGTGCCGTCGCATTGATTCCTGGGAGCGATGACGTTCAGCTCCCAGGAATCAGTGCAAGCCCGGAAAAGACGACTGAGCCTCGGCACAGAGGGAGGAAGCGAAGACTAGGTGAGTATCTTCGATCTTCAATTACAAGGTGAGTAAATAAAAAAAAAAAAAAAACCTAACTATCCAATTCCTTTTCAGGTGAAGGTGTAGAAGCGGACGGGCACAAAAAAAAATATCGTTTTGTGCCCGGAACTCTGCTTTAAGTCAGCTGGGCAAAGCTGAAAGTACACAGCTGAGTGTGTTAGCACCCCCAGAGCAAGCTGGTCAAAATGGTGTAGTGCAGCCATCCTAGATTGATAATGCATTATCTCAGAGAAATAGCATGTTGTCAAAATGTGATGTACAGACAAAGATACTGTTTGTGCTACAGAATGCCAGATGCCTCGTAGAGCAGGTGATGTGGTGCTGTAGAAGCACCCATGACGGAAGCGCAATGGATTGGTACAGTTGGGCCAAACAATTAATAGCCATGCTACACAAGACTATGGTATGTGAAAAGGGCGTGGACACAACAACTGCTATGCCAGAAGGAGGGATTGCAGAGTGGCCAGTGGTTGAGGGCGCATTGGTGCCTGCAAAGGTTATTTCCCCTTCAGTCAGAAGAACAAATTAGGGGGGCAGACAGGGTATCCACAGCCCAACCGCTGAATGTCAGATGTCAAGGTGACCATGTAACTGATGTTGACTTTCAGAGGCTTATTGTTGTTGAGGAGAGTGTAAGACCTGCATCTGACAGTGTTCCAGGGAGCACCAGGCTGTGATGATGGGTAACTCCTGTTAGGTGGAAGCCCCTTTTCTTTTTTTTAAATGTCTCTAGCTACAGTGAATTAGTCCCTCCATTTCCATGGTAAGGGAAAGGTCCCTAAAAAGGTGTTGACTATCAATACAGAGTGCACTTAAATGACAAGTGTGTTATTGGAACTGCTTGAACTGATAAAAGCACATGTATACCTAGGTGTCTCCATTCCAGTCAGATATGTTGGTATTGCAGAATACCAATTGGTGGAGCCAAGTAGTTCAAGCTGTGCTGGCTAACATTAATCACCAGTTGAACTGGTTGGTACAGTGCTTTTTTAAAAGTGTGTCAAGTGATCTCAGTTCCCTATGGGGGTTCTTCCAGATACTATTTGGTATGGAAGGTGCTCCTGGAGAGCTGATAAAGACATCTGAGGTCTCCCTGCCTGATGCTATGACAGATAATGCTTCTTCTAGTGTGGTCCAAGGGATTTGTAAATGACGTGGATACTGCCCCACCCGCTAGACCTCAAAAGAAGGAAGGGTCTGATCTAGACCTGACAAAAGCGGAGATTTTGTCTGTCACCTGCAAAGAGGTACAAGTTGAGGTACCCGGAGACACTCTAAAATACAATACTGATGGTATCAGAAATTGTGATCTTGGAAAGTGTGATCAATTAATAATTGGCACTGCTAACAATGGTACTGGTGACTATGACATTAAAAGGCATAAACCAGTGTGGAATATGGCAATAACTAACACTGTGTTACCAAGTTTATTGGGGGACAGACAAGTTAAAAATGTCAGAGGTCCCTTTGCATAACAGCCAGACAGAAAGCATTTCTGCTGTTATGGTCCGGGGTTGTCCTCGTTAGTTGTTGGTATCTGTGAAGGGCTCATTCATTAAGGGCCATATACACTATAAGATTTTCTGAAGACTTTTTCCTTTAGACTTACCAAAACCATATAATATGAGGTCAAACCTAAACACTTTCAATTTGTATGCAATCTGGCAGGCCCTTGCACTACATAGAAAAGGTAAATCTGAAGGAAATCTAACCACAAAAGTTGGATAGTGTGTATCCAGCTTTACACCACTGAACCAACCTCATGAGATAGAAGAGCTGAGCATGGACCAGCAAACAGCAGAAATCCTGACTATAGCTCAGATAGAATTGGATAAAACTAGTGTAAATGAGGGAAAAAGCGATTCTTCATTAATCAAAGTCAGATCAGTACACCTCCAGGACAGGGAGTTTGGGAGAAGTGTTAGGAAAGACAGAGAGTCTCAGAAAAGAAATATAAGCTTGCACCCCGAAGATAGAGGAAGAAAACTATACAGAGGTGTAGGACCCTGTTGTGATTCGGGCTAGGGCATGCCTGGAAACGCTATGGTAGAGGCTGTGTGAGTGTGACAGAGTTGTGTATATATAATTCCTATATGAAGTATATGGTAGACGCTATGGTAGAGGCTGTGTGTGTGTGTGACAGAGCTGTATATATAATTCCTATATGAAGTATATGGTAGACGCTATGGTAGAGGCTATGTGTGTGTGTGACAGAGCTGTATATATAATTCCTATATGAAGTATATGGTAGAGGCTGTGTGTGTGTGTGACAGAGCTGTATATAGAATTCCTATATGAAGTATATGGTAGACGCTATGGTAGAGGCTGTGTGTGTGTGACAGAGCTGTATATATAAATCCTCTATGAAGTATATGGTAGACGCTATGGTAGAGGCTATGTGTGTGTGTGACAGAGCTGTATATATAATTCCTATATGAAGTATATGGTAGAGGCTGTGTGTGTGTGACAGAGCTGTATATATAATTCCTATATGAAGTATATGGTAGACGCTATGGTAGAGGCTGTGTGAGTGTGACAGAGCTGTATAGATAGAAGTCTGTGAGAGGGAAGGAGGATCAGGAAGTCCAGAAAAGGAGAGCCTGGAAGGAGGAGGAGGGAGGATGGCAGAGAGGAAGTGACTTGTCTGTAGAAGGACGGAGGAGGAGGAGGTATGTGGAAGGCTGGATTGCCTGAGTCCTCCTCAGTGCCAGTGTAGCTGGAGGCTGCCAGGGACACCATCACTAAAATCAGGGAAAACACAAAGGAGCCGCTCCAGGCAGACAAATGGCTTCTATGGCGGCTGCAATAGCCGCAGCTCGGACTGCTGTGTCGGGTAACCGGCCCCTGGATGAGAAGGAGAGGAATCGCTTTGCTTATTTCTCTTCCCTCAACTCCATGGCCAAGAAGATCATGCAGGATAAGGAGCGGATCCGCCAGCGCTATGGCACTCAGTGGGAGAAGATGCCGCCCAAAGAGCAGGATGAAGCCATAGACAAGAGTATGGTGGACCCGGAGCTACAGAGGAGATATGCCCTGCATAGGGGAGCCGCTGACACCCAGCCTGTCCCCTGCTACCCCGTCCTCAAAACCCAGACTGGCCAGAAGGTGGTGCACTTCGGGGAAGAGGTGGGTACACTGCCAGGGACACACTGCATGGGGGTGATGGTGGCAGGGACACACTACATGGTGGCAGGGACACACTGCATGGGGGGAATGGTGGCAGGGACACACTGCATGGGAGTGATGGTGGCAGGGACACACTGCATGGGGGGGATGGCAGGGGATGATAAGGAAACCCTGCACAGGGAATCACCGGGACATACTGTGTGGGAGAATGGCAGAGACCTGCAGCATAAGGGGGGATGATGGGGACACACTGCATGGAATGACAGGGACACGCTGCATAAGGGGGGATGATGGGGACACACTGCATGGAATGACAGGGACACGCTGCATAAGGGGGGATGATGGGGACACACTGCATGGAATGACAGGGACACGCTGCATAAGGGGGGATGATGGGGACACGCTGCTTGGAATGACAGGGACACACTGCATAAGGGGGGGATGATGGGGACACACTGCATGGAATGACAGGGACACGCTGCATAAAGGGGGGGGGAATGATAGGGACACACTGCATGGAATGACAGGGACACGCTGCATAAAGGGGGGGAGGGGAATGATAGGGACACACTGCATGGGGGATGATGGGGACACACTGAATGGAATGACAGGGACACACTGCATAAGGGGGGGATGATGGGGACACACTGCATGGAATGACAGGGACACACTGCATAAGGGGGGATGATGGGGACACACTGCATGGAATGACAGGGACACACTGCATAAGGAGGGATGATGAGGACACACTGCATGGAATGACAGGGACACGCTGCATAAAGGGGGGGGAATGATAGGGACACACTGCATGGGGGATGATGGGGACACACTGAATGGAATGACAGGGACACACTGCATAAGGGGGGGGGGGGATGGGGACACACTGCCTGGAATGACGGGCATTCTGCATACGGGGGAGGCGGATAGAGACACACTGCATGGAATGACAGGGACACGCTAAGGGGGGAATTTACGAGGACACACTGCATGGGGGGGTCAACAGGGACACGCTGCATAAGGGGTGATTGAAAGGGACATGCTGCATAAAGGGGGTGACGGGGACACGCTACATAAAGGGGGGGATGACATGGACCCGCTGCAAAAAGGGGGGGGATGATGGGGACATGCTACATAAATGGGGGGGGGGGGGATGATGGGGACACACTGCATGAAGGGGGGGGGTGTTGGGGACACGCTGCATGAAGGGGGGGAGGTGGGGACACGCTGCCTGGGAAGGTGACAGGGACACGCTGCCTGGGAGGGACACACTTATTTTATTTTTTTCATAAGATATGCAACATGACAAACTTGTACGACATGACAGTCAGTTCTTAATGATTACCATTAACAGTGATACGAAAGGTGAATGCAAACGCTGGTTTAAAGATGGCATTGAAGCTACAGGCCACTATCCTTCCAATCTACACTGCCTAAAGGCTGTGGCATCCGCGGTGCGTATATGTTGTATCGTGGAGAAATTCCCATAAGGGAACACATCTGTCATGTACATACCGAGAAGATGGCACATAACTACCATGAGGTGGGGAAGCAAAGGCAAGGTGTAAACAGGACTATAAGCTAACCATTTTATTTAGTGACAGGGACTTTGATTGGTGTTCAGAGGGCTTTAACAAAGTGTGTCAAAGGTATGCGCTGATCTTTGACACACTTTTTTAAAGCCCTCTGAACACCAATTAAAGCCCCTTTCACTAAATAAAATGGTTAGCTTACAGTCCTGTTTACACCTTGCATTTGCTTTTGCTTCACTTCTAAAATTCTACCCCATATTGCTTTATGCCCCTTTCACACTGGTGCGACTTGTCCTGCGACTTGGGACTGCAAGGTTGCATGACAAGTCATATACCCCATGATTTCCAATGAGTACCGTTTATATCTGTGTGACTTCAAGTCTCAACGACTTCAAAGTAGTCCTTGCACCACTTTGGTCAGACTTTGATGCGTTTTGAAAAAAACCCAGAACTAGAGGGTTTTAGGAGTTTTTCCAGCTGTAAAAACACTAAAAACCGATGAAAAACGTGGCTACTCAGTTTATCAGGGTTTTTGAGCCAAAAGCTTTTATGTGAGTATAGTTTTGCTAAATACCACAGCCAAAAAATACACTGAAAAACGCTACTGCAAAAAACTCATTCTACGGCGAACGTCGCTGCTTTTTTTTATAACGTCCGGTGTGCGCGAGGCATAACGGTTCTATTCTACCCCTACTAATTGTAGGTAAATTCAGAAGAGGGAGAGGGCCAGGTGGCGTAGTGAATGCATTTTGCTGTATATGTGCCATATTAGTAGTTGCTGATTGTAATAGCCATAGCAAGGTAGTGTGTGTGTGTGTGTGTGTGTGTGTGTGTGTGTGTGTGTGTGTGTTTTTTTTTTTTTTCCCAGTAAGATTTGCGTGGTGTCTTTTATCGTGTATATAACCTCTATGGTGTAAAAAGGATGAGTGCTAAATAATCCTTCTTTGTCTCTTGGCAGTCATATGGTATTGAATTCCAGGCTTCTTTTTCTTCTTGCTGCAGCGTGCACTGTGCAAAACAATCCAGAAATGTATGTTTAGGTTCTCGCTCACACCAGCCCCATTTGGACAGCGTTGTCTGACACATAGACAAAACATATTGCCTTCTGTCTCTCTTATTTTGTTTACACTAACATGCTGCTATAACCTATCGCAGTACTCTGCTGCACAGAGTACAATTAGTTCCAGTTCACATTTTTGCGAAGCCGGAATGCTGCGAATATGCAGCGTGATCCCGCATCGCATCCGCACCCCTGGCAGTTCACACTGCCATATGCGATACGCAGGGGGTGTCAATTAAAAGTTAACGACACCCCCAGTTGAGATGGCATATCGCAGTGCGATCTGCAAGTTCGTACAGAATCGGATCGCACTGGTGTGAGCCACCATGGGTTCCGATTCTGCTGCGGATTAAAAAAAGGGTCATGTGCGTGTTTAGCGCGATTGCGGTACGAATTCAGCCATACAAAGTATATAGCTGAAATTTGCACCGCACATGAGATTGCATGTAATTTAGGAGCAGTGCGCTCCGAATTATATGCGATCTCCGTGATCGCACTAATGTGAACCAGGGCTAAGTGTAACAAAAATTTAGGAAAACCAAACGCTGCAGCGCTTTGTACAATATGCCGCCATATGCACCTGGAACTCATAGCATCACATTCATTATTTTTTAATAGTAAGCATACTGTATTATCCCAGAATGAAAGAACAAGGAGGAATCCCAGCTTTGGGTGGAACACTCTCTGGGTTCTGGTAGTTCCAGGCTTTCGTGATGTGACAGAATTTGGGAGGGGCTGTGGAATATTATGTGTTTGACAGTTGTCATTCCAGTCCTATCATAGTGCAAACCTCCAAGTACATTTGTTCCAGTTTTATTGTTCATTTTTGTATTCCCAACATTTGTTTTCATGTAACATGCATTCGCTGACAGATAAAATTGAACTGTAGAAGTAACTTTATCAAAAAGTGCTAAATAAATAGTGGTGATGTGTGGAGTATTCAATTATTATAAATACTAAATTCCAATAATTTATAAAGTGCAGGAATCTCATCCAATTAAAAAAAAAATAGGCGCTAAATAGATGGTGTTGATAAACACAGTATTTAATAAATAAATATAAATACTGAATTCCAATAATTCTTAAAGTGCAAAGAATTTCATCAAGTTAAAAAAACTACATTTAGTCCATAAAGTGCAGCAGTATTTGATCATGCAAAAATTCCACCACAAACAAGTGACATAAGGTGCTGAATAAGTCTTCATATATGGAAAAAGTTCCTTCACCCGACCATGTGAGGGTAACTCACCAGAGATCATAGGGCCTCCAGGACCCAGCTTGTTTAATTATAGTGGAAGGCTCCTTAGGTGTGTAGTAGGTGGATGGTCTCCATAGATCCACTATGGATAGGTAGTAAGCTAATCCCCCTCGATCAGGATGTAATTGCCATTTCCCCAACAGATTGAAAATATATGATAGTGCAATACCATTTTAAAAAGTTTTATTCAACACAATTCCAAAGGATAACAAGGCCCCTTTCACACGATCCGCCTTGCGATGAGTTCCGTTCTCTGCTCAGCGGGGATCGATCCGCCGATCCCCGCTGAGCCGGCGTATGACAGCTCCATCTCCACACTGTGTGCGGAGAGGGAGGTGTCAGAGCCCCGCTGCTCTCTATGGAGAATCGGATGAGAGCGGACTGCCTGTCCGCTCTCATCCGATCCGATCCCCAAGACGGATGGAAAATAGGGTTTCCATCCGTCCGGATTTCACAGACAGGATCGGATGCGGGTGTCAGCGGACATGTCATCGCTGACATCCGCTGCTCCATAGGGCTGAATGGGGCATCCGATCAGATCCGCCTAAAAAAACTGACAGGCGGATCTGATCGGAACGCCCGTGTGAAAGAGCCCTAAGGGCTCTTTCACACGGACGTTCCCGTATGTCCGTAATATCACCCCATCCGTTTGCGAGTGATATACGGACATAATGCTTGTCAATGGGATTGCGGATGTCAGCCGATGACTATCCGCTGACATCTGATTTGTGTCCTTTCAGTTCTGTTCCGTTTTTTTTTTTTTTGGAACAGAACCCTATTTTTCCTCCATTAAAAAAACGGAACTGATGCAAAATCAGATGTAAGCGGTGTCATCCGCAATCCCCATAGACTAACATTATGTCCGTATATCATCCGCAAACGGATGGGATGATATGCAGACATACGGAGCGGATGACACAAGTGTCATCCGTGTCCGTGGAAAAAAAAAAAAAAGTGCCGCAGCGGAGATAAAAAAAACTGAGCGGCCGTGTGAAAGAGCCCTTACTCAACATTTTATTGTGCCTCATTCGGCACATCCAAACTAGCAGAGAGCAGAGCTATGTGTGTGAACACCGCATTGTGGTTGTTTTCGTTGATCATTTTCTCGCGCTGCGTGCGGAGACACAGCTGTCAGGTCCCCATGCATCTCTATGGGGGAATCGGATGGGAACGGACCGTCAGTCCGTTCTCATCCGATCCGCTGGACGGATGGAAAATAGGGTTTCCATCCATCCAGATTTGACGGATCGGATGTCAGCGGACATGTCTCTGCTGACATCCGATGCCCTATAGGAATGCATGGGGGACCGTTCAGATCCGCCAAAAAAACTGACAGGCGGATCTGAACGGTCTGCCTGTGTGAAAGGGGCCTAACTCTGCTCTCTGCTAGTTTGGATGTGCGGAATGGGGTACAATATAATAGCGATGTGATAGCCCCCTACTGCATGTCACTGGGGCAAGATATGAAGGGAGCTTTTACGTATAATATATTTTAGCTGTTAAAGTACAATAATAATACCAGTTCGGCTGCCAGTGAACTTCTCTTGCAGAGCTACACCACTGAAATCTTTGTAGGTGTAGCCGATGCCTATGCCTTCCCACCATGTGGATATGATTCCGCTAGTATGTCCCTGCAGCTCCAAAGGAACATACTAAAGCGATATTAAACCCAAAAGCAAAAATTGAATGCATTTTTTTCTTTGGCTTTTTTCCCCTCGGTTTCTACCTGGTGGTCTGACCAGTAACACCCACTGTATTAGTAAGACACAACTCTGGAGGAATGAGAAGAGCCATAGCTGACAGCAGCATTGTCAGTCTGGGGGGGGGTAAATGTATTAGCAGATTTGATTACACTATAAATTGAAGCCAAACTCCAGGTCACATTTTAGAATTGGTTACAGCAAACCGTTTTTTTTTTTTTTTTTTCCCTTTTGGGATAAAGGTTTTACATAAAAGCTGATTATTGTAAGCATCCCTGCCGGTGTTAAATGGCTTGCCCAATCCTTGTAACGGATACATCTGAAAGAGAGCATGTTCTTTTGAAAAACCATCTTGCTGTCCAGATCACCAGATAAAATTAAAGGAAAGCGCCTTAAAAAGAAAACCAGCCATCACATTTTTAGAATTGATGAGCTGCAATATACTAAATGTTTGCTTTTGGGTTTATGACCACTTAAGAATAAAACAGCCGGCAGCTCAATAACTGAAACCTGTGAATCAGCGTGACCGAGAATTTTCAGAAGTAATGAAGTGCAGCCTGTTTATTTCCCGATGTGAGAACTCAGCTGCTGCTCTCTTGGTTTATGATGATCCCTTTTTTTGCCCTCTGTTCTCTAATCTCTAATTTAATACAATGTAATAACCGCATTGTGTGGCCTTGCTGCTGATAATACCTTTTTGTTTCCTTTCTTTCCAAGTCTTTTGTCCAACAACTTTAGAATTGTAAAATGAAGGTCATTTGAGTGTAGCTGTGATAAGAGAGGTATTCCATTGTACTAAAAGACTTTCTTATGATGGGCGAGTAACTGAAAGACGCAGGCTTCTCTCATGGAGATGCTTTTCTCAAGATGAGGATCCATAGCAGGGGTGCCCAACCTTTTTGAAGAGCGAGGGCCACTTTAGTGACTTTGTAACCAGTCGTGGGCCACAATGAGCGGAGCAGGCGGATGACAGGTCTGTGTCCACTCAGCATATGCAGAGCAGACCCGGACACAGCCCGCTCTACTCTATGGGTCCTCCAATCCTATCCGCCCAGACAAAATGGGACAGAGCCCCTTCTGCTGTTTTTTTTCTTTAAAAGGATCGGTTTGGAGATAGGCGAGTGTAAAAAGGACACCAGTCCGTTTACATCTGCCACTCTATAGAGGTGAATGGAGTGTCTGATTGGGTCTGCCTAAAAAAAAAAAAAAACAGTCGGACCTGATCAGACCGATCGTGTGCAAGGGGCTTAAGGCTGCTTTCACACGGAAGCACTGCAGTTTACGCTCACCGTGGGTGCAGCACAGTGCACCTGTGGCTTTCTTGTAGGTTACTAGCACTTTGCCATATAATTCTATGGTATCCTGCAGGTGTGGTGCACTTTCTGAAAGCGCACCAAACCCCCAGGTATTAACAGACGTCCATGCCTCAGGTAACCTGCAGATGCACTACACTACAACTGCGGATCAGTTTGAAAGCAGTCCAGTGTAGCTAGTATACCAGTCTAGAGAACAGATATGCCCATTGTTTGTTTTATTTTAATTAAAACTGACCGTAATCTTCACTTCCTCAGTATTCCTGCAGGTATCGCTGGCTGCTGCTGTTCCCCCCCAGGTGGGTATGGCTGGTTCCTGCTGCTTGCTGTCCCCACCCCTCCCAGGGCGGGTACGGCTGGGGGCTGCTGATGGCCATTTTGCCAGGGCGGGTACGGCTGGGGGCTGCTGCTGGCTGTTTTGCCAGGGCGGGTACGGCTGGGGGCTGCTGCTTGCTGTTTTGCCAGTGCGGGTACTGCTGGGGGCTGCTGGTGGCTGTTTTGCCAGGGGCGGGTACGGCTGGGGGCTGCTGGTGGCTGTTTTGCCAGGGGCGGGTATGGCTGGGGGCTGCTGGTGGCCGTTTTGCCAGGGCGGGTTCGTCTGGGGGCTGCTGGGGGGTTCCTGACCCACCATCACAAAGCATCAGTGTTACAGGAGTTGGAGCTAGAGGAAGCATGCGGCTGCAGTAGGTAGCAGACCCAAGTCTTCCTGTATAGCACCGGCTCTTGTCACAGGTGGAGTGATACCAAATGCAGTCTGCCTGTGACAGGAGCCGGAGCAATACAAGAAGCTTCGGCTCTGCTCTCTACTGCAGCTGCATGCTTCCTCTAGAGCTGGCTCCTGTCACACTGATGCTTGGGGATAGCGGGTCGGGAACCCGTGATCTGGGCTTACTGACCCGTCATCCTAGAGCAGGAGGTGGCGGGCCACAACAGAGGGCACGGTGGGCAAGCGGTTGGGCTCTCCTGATCTATAACTTATATGTATGTCTTTTCTATCTAGCTGTATTTGCGAGTTGGATGATTGTGCATTCTCTATAAGAGAACAGGACAGAGCATAATTTGTGATAGTCTATCCATTTTTTAAGATACTTTATAGTAAATTGGGTAATATGGGACCTTTTAAACCCTTACACATACCCAGTGAAGGGCCTATCCTCAGGTGATGCACAGAGATGAAACCAATCCTCTTACATAATTTGTATTTGATGTAGAGAAAAGAAGACTGCAGATAGACAAAGTGTTACATTTTTAGAACGCTTGTCTGAAGGTTTAGTTTAGAAAAAAGGAGGCAGAGAGCTGATGATCTACTCCTGGAAAGCTCTAAGAGCTGATTGGAGGGAAGGGACACAGCCCCCCCCCCCCCTGCACACAGAAACAGAGCTGAGGCTATCAATCTGCTGCAGGTCCCTCCCCCCTGTCACCTTTTTTCTCTTGGTGTCAGGAAAAAATGTCAGAATGGATTCATGCTGATGGCAGCGGAGCAAAGCGCCAGACAGAAATAACACTTAGCTCTCCTAATTGAGACAAGTACACACTATAGAGATGTATGCTTTGTTCATTTTTCATGTCTGAGGTTTACAATCATTTTAAGCTGTTGACGATTGTACATCATGCTTGAAAAATGTTAGTGAGTCATACTAAAGTGTGCGCCCATAGAGTTTTGCAAACCGTTTTTGGGGTGTTATTAGGTTAACAGTGACACTTGCAACGGTTCGCATTAACAGAGTGCGACGCACAGGAATCGCTGAGAGTACCGCACCGCATCAGTGTGAACCTAAAAAAATAGTTTTTGCAATTAAGCAGGTTCATCTTTTGTTGGAAAGATCTTCTCTTCCTAACAGATATTGTTGACTTTGTTTACTGTCTCCTTACTTCCCATTGGGAATTTAAGATATGCGGACACCACAATGGGAATTGCACGTAAAAAAATTTGCAAGATTAAATCTGGATTTATTTCACATATTTTTTTTTCGTTTTCTGGCTTGCCACATAGCTGTAGCTGGAGTGTTAATAGATGAGATAAAACCTTTCCACTAAGTCCAAATGGTTGTTTGGTATCTGCTCTGCCATCAGTCTGCCTTGTATCGAGTGTTGAAATGTATTTGAGACGTGTTCAGGAAACCATTGAATGACATTTTAGACGCCTGTCAGCTTCTAGCTACATTAAGACCTGTTCATGTTTTCCATAGAAGTCAATACTTTTTTTTTTTTTTTTTCACCAGGGTATCTATAAATTTAACATCAAGGATAGTGTCATGTTTAACATGTCATAACATTATTTATTTTAATTTATTTCATATAACTGTTCCATTCATCCAAAAATTCTCTATTTGCAGCATTTACAGATTTGCAGACCTATATAATTTTAGCTGTCAGTTTTTAAAAACCTGGGAGAAATTTCGATCTTCCATATTTCTTTCCAGTTGTGTGTCTGGCCTGTAGGGTATTATTTTCTTCCCACAAGAGCTCAAAAGAATTGAGATCTGCCAGTTGTGCCTGCAAGATCATTAAAGACTGGACTCTGGATCCCTGTATTCTCATTTTAAAATAGGTTTTAAATTGACTAGAAGTATGCTTGGTATTGAACTTGAACTTTTCACCAATTTAGCACTGACCACAGGGGATGGCATGGCCTTGTCAATAGCATGATAACCTCTTAGGTAGAGGTGCACGATTAATCGTTTGAGAATGGCGATCTCGATTCACCCCCCCCCATGCGATCTCAAACCCGAATTTCAGCTAATCTGAGCGGTGCTAGGGGAAGCCGTCGGCCGTGGCGGAGCCAGCCTGGAACGCAAATGGCGCCGCCGACACAAGAACTGAGGTCAGCAGTGAGAGACAACGTGATGCCACCGCATCCACTGATGGGCGGTACCGCAAATCTTCAGAGGCCCCAGGGACACTGCACTCCATCCCTCTCTTCATTCATCATGCCATGCCACATGCGAGCTATCTGTCCATCACGTGATGGGGTAATCTATGACAGAGGAGGGGGGTAATCCTTAAAAAAAAAAAAAAAATTGTATATACACTTTTTTTTTTTCTTTTCATTACATTTGTTTGAAGCAAAGATGTTATGGCTTATTTTATTGCCATCTTGTTTGATAACCTAATGTTCAGAGGTTGTAAATCTTTAAAATAAAAAAGATTTTGAGAATCGGGATTCTCATTTTTGCCAGAATCGTACAGCTCTACTCTCAGGTTTATTAGCCCCCATTCACACTAAGGCGACCTGTGAGGCGACCTGGTCGCCTCACAGGTCGCCGTAGGTCGCCTCCCATAGGGAAGCTGCGGACCCGTTCTAATAGGAGCGACACAAGTCGCTCCGACTTAGAAAAAGGGTCCGGAGCTTCTTTGGGGCGACCAGGAGGCGACCGCCATAGACTTCAATGTTATGAAGTCCGTGGCGGCCGCTCCGAGGTAGCGGCGCGGTGCGAAGTAGCGTCGCCTGCATGTGAACGGGGGCTAATTCATTGCATCCTCTGGAAATCTCACACCTTGCCAGTAGCTCCTTTACCATTTTCTCTGCTATGCCTAACAGAAGACTTCACACACTCCTCCACCATTCTTTCATTTGCTGTTTGTCTCACAAGTATTACCCTTCTTGATCTGAACACCTAGGATATGTCCATAATACTCCAGTCATTAATGATCCAATATGAACCTTATTATATATTTTTGTGTCTGTTTCAGACGTGGCTTTTTCTTTGACACTCTACCTCTATGGCCAGACTTCTCTTTATTAGCAGTTGTGTTTTTGGGTTTTCCACTTCTTTTCATATCCTGGTTAGGATCTAGTTTCTTTTCTTTCAGGGCTTTTTGTCCACATGTGATGGAAAAAGGAAGGGGTGTGTAATTTTTTTACACTGAACAAAAAAAAAAAAAAAAAAAGTTACATCTAAGCACTTAAACCCCCCCCCCCCCCCCCCAAAAAAAAGCCCTCCCACATATACACACGTACTACAAATGTAAATGTAGATTTAAGGGGCACCTATTGCACTAAACATGTTACATACCACTTTGCACGCCAGAGTGAAAGCCATAATTCTAGGCCCTTTATAATGGTTAACTCTAAACTGATGACCTGTAGGGGCTTTTAAAGCTTTCCCTATAGAAAATATAGGATGCCAACATTTTATTGCCATTTCACAGGTGCATGCAATTTTATAGTTTGACATGTTGGGAATCTCTTAACCTGGACCAACCGCCTTCTATCTTTTACCAAAAAGTGGGTAAAATTTTGCCTTTTATGTGCCCTAAAATAACCTTTTGAAATTTTGCATTTCATAAATCGTTGCGCTAATAGTGTGTGACCTAAAAACAATTGTAACTATCACTATTTAATTCTCTAGGGTGCCTGCTTTCAGAAAATCCCTTGAGGTTTTACGTAATCTTCAGACCTGAAATCCTTTTTTTTTTTTTTTTAAATGTATGCAAACATATCTCTGGCAGTGGAAGGGTTAAACAAGCGTGTGTGCTTCAGGATGTATTTGACTTAAATCAAGTCAATTTTAAATCCATAGTAAAAAAGCTTGATTTAAATACTCTATTTAAATCATAATTGTTAAAGAGCAACTGTCATCTCTGTCCCGTAGTGGCTTCTCCTCTGGCACAATGTTGACTCACTGACAGTCCCATTCACTTTAATGGGACGGCTGGGGATGCGGCAGTGACACAACAAGATGAAGGACATGGCGGCAGCTTTTTAAATGTAACCTCTTTAACGTCCTTGTAAAACATCCTGTAACGTCCTTACATCTCTTTAAATGGAAGGACTCATTTTGCTAGGAGTTAGAATCTTTAATGTTTGCAAACAAAATGAAGGTTTCCTGTTTAGAAAAATAAACTGTCAAGTTAGAAAAACGGCGATATCCAAACCAATTTAAGGTTTATAGGTTAATCACACATAGTTGGAGAACTACTTAGTCTTTTATTTAAATAAAATAACATTATATTACATATTCTTATTTGCTTAAACATTCATGTTTAGTAACTAAAGTGCATAAGCAATATCTCTGGAAAAAAACAAAACAAAAGAACTTAAGCTGAATATATCAGTTGGGTCCGCATAAAAAAAAAACTTCAAACACGGTCGTTTCATCACATCATGTCTTCTCTTGATGTTTTATTCGGGCCACAAGGCACTTCATTAAAATTTTCCCAAACTGGGTCTTTTACGGCCTGCTGCCATTTTGCTCCTCAAGGGAGCAATAAAGCACTTCAAAATAAATGCAGAAAGATCACAAGGTTTATAAGCCGATTAGAAGTTTTCACTTTCATTTTTGTTTTCTGCTTGCCCTTCCTCCTCACACTTAGAGACTGGCACAGATGCATTTCTCTTCAAGCAATCATGCAGTTTGTAGTGTACATATATTTGGGATAAAGGGATATTCCTGAACTTTGTTTTATCTCATGGTTACTGTGAAATTGTGTGAATACATCAATGCAGGGCATGTTATCTCAGCTTTGATTCATTGAGTTTACTAAAAATGTAAATATTGCAGGAGAAACAGTCTCAAGCTACATAACTAAGCTCCATTTCATGCTGAATTAACTCAATTATTCATTTATCCTAAATGGTAAGCTATCTTTAGATAGATTTTTTACTCCAAAAGCATTTTATTAAAATACATTTTGTTTAAAAAAAAAAAATCAGATTTAAATTAAAATCCCATAATTTATTTTTATTTATTTTTTTCCACCCTGGTGTGCTTTGGGTTTGGTTTGTGGTAATAGTAGTGTGGATATTTCAAGTGGAGGGAGAGTACCAGCAAGCACAATAGTCCTCCTTTGTTTTTAGTGTGTGCATTTAGCTAGGAAAAATTGAAATGAGTATACTCGCTTAACGTCCTCTAAATTGGATGTATTCTAGTTCCATTTATGATTTTTGTAATTTGGTTGAGTATCTCCCCACTGTCAGAACTAGAGATGGGTGCAGGCATGTTCAAGGTTCTGGTCCCAACCCACCTGCTCGATCCCGCCAGGAAGCCATGCACACCACTAATCACTGGCAGTAAGACATTTCCAGGTCCGCAGCTGCACAGACTGGGAAATGTCTCCATGCCTGTGAGTAGCGGTGTGCAGTGTTGGCTTTCCTGGCCCATCTCTAGTCAGAACACCATAGTTCAGCGAGGAGGGATCACTCCCCCCCCCCCCACCTCCCCCACCTCCACCTTTTTTAAATGTGTAGATTATTATTATTATTCTTTTTTTTTTTCTTTTGTTTAACCCTCTGATTGAAAAAAATGACTAATGTATGGGCTGCCTTAAGGGTCATACATACAATGAGAATATCAGATGAATGATTGCCCATATATATTTTTTTGTTTTTTTGTTTTTTTATTTTTTCTTTTGCTAGTCTCATATTGAAAATGAAGAGGTTACTCCAATTTATGAAAATTCTCGTACGACCGAATACAACTTTGGAAGCAATGTTTAGTATTTTTGGATAAATACTATACTGATTAAATGAAAATTGTACAAAACTAGTATCATACAAGAAATGTTTGCATTTGTCCCTTCCGGTGAAAGCTGTGTACTAACAATCAGACTATTGTACGATCGCTTAGAAGGTGCTATTTTTCATATGATTTTCCCATGTGTACTAGGCTTTACTCCTCCTATATAATACTGTGGAACGAGTCAGTGACTTCAGATGCACATTGGACACGCTCAGCCTTGCAGAAAATATGAAAGAAACTTTTTCATTTTAATATCTCGAGAGCTACAGCCAATTATATAATAAGTCGTTTTGGGACACATAGTGCTTGAAAGAAGTCACACCATATTTTTGTATACACTTCGCTCAAAAAAATAAAAGGAACACTCTTAGAGTATAGCATCAAGTCAATTAAACTACTGGGATATTGATCTGGTCAGTTAAGGCCCGTACACACGATAAGAAAATCTGTAGGGAAAATTCGTCCAACCGATCTGCAGATTTTCGGATTGTTAGTATGGTGCTTTCGACAGCCAACTCAGACTTTTCGGCTGACAAAATCCTGATGTGCAGGCTATATAATTTTTGTCGTCTGTAATACAACGTCCGATTTTCGTCTCATTAGTACAGATTTTGACGGAAAAAAATCTTAAGAGCAAGACTAGGCATGCTCAGAGACGAAAGAACACATACAAAGCAATCCAACACATGACATCACTTCTGAAGTAGAATTCTGTCCTACGGGAAAATTCGTATGAAAATAACCTCTTCACTTTCCACATCAGACTAGCATGCCACAAAAAACGGACGACAGATCGTTCGATAATCTGATTGTGTGCACAGGGCTTTAAGTAGCAGAGGGGGTTGTTAATCAGTTTCAGCTGCTTTGATGGTAATGAAATTAACAGGTACACTAGATGGGCAACTGAGACTACCTCTAAAATGGGAATGGTTTTACCAGTGGAGGCCACTGACATTTTTTTTCCCTACTCATCTTTTCTGACTGTTTTTCATGAGTTATGCATTTGGGTAGGGTCAGTATCACTACTGGTAGCATGAGGCGATACCTGGACCCTATAGAGGGTGCACAGGCAGTCCAACTCCTCCAGGATTGCACATCAATATAAATAATTGCCAGAAGCTTTGCTGTGTCTCCTAGCACAGGTTCAAGAGCATGGAGGAGATTCCAGGAGACAGTTACTCTAGGAGAGCTAGACAGGTCTGTGAAAGGTCCTAAACCCATCAGCGGTACCAGTATCTGCTCCTTTGGGCAAGGTGGAACAGAATGAGCACTGCCAGTCTGCCAGAGCCCCTTCAAAATGACCTCCAGCAGGCCACCGGTGTGAATGTCTCTGACCAAACAATCAGAGACAGACTTCATGAGGGTGGTCTGAGGGCCTGACATCTTCTAGTGGGCCCTGGGCTCACTGCCCGGCATCGTGGAGCTTGATTGGCATTTGCCATTGAACACCAGAATAGGCAGGTCCATCATTGGTGCCTCTGTACCCTTTCACAGTTGAGAGCAGGTTCACCCTGAGCACATGGGACAGACCTGAAAGGATCTGGAAAAGCTACTGAGAACGTTATACTGCCTGTAACATCGTTCAGCATGACCAGTTTGGTGGTGGGTCAGTAATGGTCTTGGGGGGGGGGGGGGGGGGTGGAATATTCATAGAGGGACGCACAGACCTCATATATATAATCTCACACACACACTACAAAATGGCACTCTGACTGTCATTGGGTATTGGCATGAAATCTTTGGACCTATTGTCCGACCCTACGCTGGTGCAGTGAATCCTGGATTCCTCCAGGTGCATGACCATGCCCGGCCTCATGTGGCCAGAGTATGCAGTCAGTTCCTGGAGGCTGAAGGAATTTTTTTTATACCATTAAATGGCCCCCATCCTCCCCTGACCTAAATCCAATAGAACACCTCTGGGACATTGTTTTAGCCCATCCAAAGCCGCCAGGTTCCACCTCAGTCTGTTCAGGAGCTCAGTGATGCCCTGGTCCAGATCTGGGAGGAAATGCCCCAGGAAACCATCCAATCGTCTCATTAGGAGCATTCCCTGACACTGTCAGGCATGCATGCAAGCACGTGGGAGCCATACAAACTACTGAGCACCGTTTTTGAGTTGCTGCAATTTCATTGCAGCAAAATGGACTTGCCTGCTCCATCCTTCTTCCTTTTTTTTTCCCTTTTGACTTGTCTTTAAATTCAGCCCTCTGTAGGTTGATTTTAATTTCCATCAAACGATGTGGCATCCTTTTGATTGTAACACATTACCCAGTCCATATCAGTATAGATATCCAGCATAATTTTTTTCCCCATTGAGATCCAATGTGTTTGCAAAGGGTTTATTTTAAATTTTTACTGCATAAGTTTTTTTTTTTTTTTATAAGAACCTCTTTTTAGCAAGCAGATGGAACTATTGGCTGCTGTTTAACTACTTTGTGGAAAAAAGCCTGTTGCTTGCAAATCTCAAGCGAAAAATTAAACCCAAAGTTGAATGAGTGGAAAGAGTGATTAATCCCCTCTTCCTGCTCCAACACCAGTGCCGTTGGTGCACCTCCTATTAAAGTGGACCTAAACTCCAAAAATGTATGTTTTGCATTGTTTTATAGAATAATTATAATTTTTATGATTGTTATTAAATATTCCCTAATATATTTAGTTAATTGTGCCTAAGCAATAACCTGAAAATTGACTTATCTGGAATTCCTCCTGAAAATTACCAGTGTGCTTTCTGGCATGCATATCTGTAATGTGAGCTCTATGCCACTCCTGCCTGTGACTGCTAGGCTCATAAGATCAAGAGTAAAATTTGGTGATGTCACTACTGCCCCCTTGCAGTAGTATCTGATACGAGGAAGCAAAGTCTTGCCTATATCTAGATGGCCTCTTGTTGTAGGTGAAAAATGCAGGGAAAAAATCCCTGAACCTTACCCAAAATCGCAGCCTCAGGGAAACCACACAATGCTATGAGGTCCCCAGCACGGGAAATGGCGCTGCCAAGAATTCGTGGCAGCCCCACACCTCTGCTAACCACAGCACGTTTTTGCTACAGATGCTTGGAAAGTGTGCGAGTTACACATAGTCTCGCATAAAGTGTGAGCCTAGCGACTGAGTACCTTAGCGACTGGTGGGTACCTCAGCGACTGGTGAGTATCTTAGCGACCGGTGAGTAACCTACGGGTTAGTAACAGGAAAGATGGAGATAGTGTAGTTAAAGAATAGCAGGTCGTTCTAGTAATTATCCCCGTAGAGTAGAGGGCAATAATGTCCGTCAGGATTGGGGATGCCACTCAGTGCACTTCTTGCTGCATGTATGCATTCCTTGATGAACCAATCAAGGGCCAATACTGCTGTGCAAGATGTAAGTGACTTGTTTCCCTGGAAGCCCAGATCCTGGATCTAGAGAAAAAGGTAGCAACCCTGCGTAGCATCAACAACCTGGAAAGGAGCTTGGACGTTACCCAGCAGGTGCTACAGGGGCCAGCATAGCGGAAGGAGGAGAAGAGGAGACGCAGGCACCAGAGGTAGGCAGTTGGGTGACCATTAGGAGGGGAAGAGCGCTAGGGAGGCCAATCCTGAGTTGGTACACCCTAACAAATATGCCAAGTTGCATGATGATGGGGATATCCGCTCGGGGGTGGCAGTACTGGAGCAGGTGCCCGCCCCCATGGGAGCGGCGGCTCCAGGAAGGAGGAGGGCCAAGACTCAAGAAAGGTTAGACAGGTTGTGGCCAAAACAATGGAGGGGCTTTTAAACTAGGAGTTGGGGGGGGGGGGGGCTCAGAGGTAGCATCAGTTAGGAGGGAGCAAAGGACAGAAGTTATTGTTGGGGTCAACAGCGACAGTAGGTCTGTAACGTCTACAATAGGGGGGGCCGTGCGGACAAACCGTATACCAAACACAAACAGAAAAAAATTAAGCACTATTCACTATCCACAAAACTAAGGGTTATATGCAAATGCCAGAAGCCTAACTAATAAAATGGATGAGTTGGAAATGATAGTACATGAGGAGGACATAGACCTGGTGGGAATAACAGAAACTTGGTTTGATCCCCTCACACAACGGGTATTCTGTGTATAGGAAGGACAGGGAAGGAAAAAGAGGGGGAGGGGTATATCTCTATGTCAAGAATAATGTAAGGGTGGTAGAGAGGAGTGATATTATGGAAGAGATGAGTACGGAGTTAGAATCCGTGTGGGTAGAACTCTATAGTGAAGAAGTAAAGGGGAACGTTTTTGTGGGGGTTTGTTATAGGCCGCCCAACCAAAGGGAGGAGGTAGAGCTGGAATTTATATCACTGTTGGGTAACGCGGCAAAGCTGGGATCAGTCATCATATTAGGGGACTTCAATTATCCCGACATTGACTGGGAAGAGGGGACTGCACACTCGCCAAAGGCCCGTCTCTTCATGGAAACCTTACAGGACAACTACATGTCTCGGTGGATTCTCCTACTAGAAATAATGCAGTGTTAGATCTATTAATTACTAATGACCCAGATCTAATCTCAGATGTAGGAGTCCAGGACAACTTGGGTTCTACCGATCACAGAATGATCACATTTAGCGTAAATCACAATATAGCAAGGCAAGAGTGCATCATAAGAACCCTAAACTTCAGAAGGGCAAACTTTCCCAAACTGTGCTCAGTGATAGAGAAAATAAACTGGGACCAAACCCTAGGAACACTGACAATGGCGAAAAAATGGGAATGCTTTAGGGACATATTAAACAAAAGCATCTTACAGTGCATTCCTATGGGAAATACATTTACAAGAGCCAAAGCCAAGCCGGGGTGGCTAAACCGTAATGTAACAAAACTTATTAGGGAGAAAAAATGGCCTTCAAGAAATATAAAGCGGAGTGCACATTATCGGCTTTCCAGCATTACAAGGCATTAAATAAGAAATGTAAATACGGAATCAGAATGTTTAAAATCAACTTCGAGAGACAAATAGCAGAGGATAGTAAAAAGAACCCTAAGAAATTCTTTAAATATATTAACAGCAAAAAAACGCAGTCAGAGCATGTTGCCCACCTAATTAACGATGAGGGGAGGATGGTTATAGAGGACACAGAGAAGGCAACCGTGCTAAATGCTTTCCTCTCCTCTGGCTTTACACAAGAAAAGGAGGGGTACACTGACCATGACTGTTTGGTTAGCAGTACTTCACTGGACTTGCCGCTATGGCTAACAGAGGGTGAAATCAGGGAAAGGCTGGATAATAACACCAGTAAATCACCAGGCCCGGATAGCGTACATCCGAGAATACTCAAAGAACTTAGTAAGGTTATATCTAGACCACTGTTCCTGATCTTTGCTGATAGTATTTTGACAGGAACTGTACCTGGTGATTGGAGGAAAGCTAACGTGATAACGATATTAAAAAAAGGGTAGATGCATATCACGTGAAATTATAGGCCGGTCAGCCTGACGTCCATTGTATGGAAACTTCCGGAAGGGATGATAAGGGACCATATCCAAGAGTTTGCTAAAGAGAACAACATCATCCGCAGTAATCAGCACGGGTTTACAAAAGGGCGTTCTTGTCAAACCAATCTGTTAACATTCTACAAGGAGGTGAGCTGTAAGCTAGATCAGTGTTTCTCAACTCCGGTTCTCAGAGCACACTAACAGGCCAGGTTTGCAAAAAAACTGAAATACATCACAGGTGATATCATGCTGCTCAATGATTGAAGTATTCTAGTCTGCATCTCCCCAAGGTAATACTTAAAATCTGCCCTGTTAGTGTGCCCTGAGGACCTGGAGTTGAGAAACACTGAGCTAGATAGTGGGAGACCTGTGGATGTGGCGTACCTAGATTTTGCTAAGGCGTTTTATACAGTTCCCCACAAACGCTTAATATATAAAATAAGGTCTGCAGGCATCGACCACAAGGTCTGCTCTTGGATACGGAATTGGTTAAAGGGGCATGTCCAAAGGGTGGTAATAAATAACGCATACTCAGACTGGTCTGAGGTAGAAAGTGGGGTCCCCAAAGGCTCAGTCCTGGGACCAATCTGGTTTAATTTATTCATAAATAGCCTTGAGGACAGGATTAGTAGCTCAACTTCAGTTTTTGCAGATGACACAAAATTAAGCAGGGCGATACCTTCACATCGTGAGGCAGGAATCTTACAGAATGACCTGAGCAAAATCGCAGAGTGGGCAACTACATGGCAAATGAGGTTTAATGTGGAGAAGTGTAAGGTATTGCACTTTGGGACTAAAAACATAAAAGCACAATACACTTTAGGGGGTGAAACTCTGGGGGAATCAAAAATGGAGAATGATCTGGGGGTCTTGGTAGAAGATAGACTTAACAATAGCATGCAATGTCAAGCTGCAGCTGCCAAAGCCGGCAGGATATTAGCATGCATAAGGAAGGGGATGTATTCCAGAGATAAAACTCTAATCCTGCCACTCTCCGCATCTGGAGAATTCTGTCCAGTTCTTGTCACCAGTCCTCAGAAGGGATGTGTTGGAGCTGGAAAGAGTCCAGAGAAAAGCAACTAAACGGATTAGGGGATTAGAGGACCTTAATTATGAACAGCGCTTACAAGCTCTTGATTTATTTACCCTGGAGAGGAGACCCTAAGAGGGGACATGATAGCGATTCATAAATACCTCAACGGTGATCTCAACATAGAGAAAAAACTATTCAGTCACAAGCAATGCATGAGGACACGGGGCCATACAATGCGATTAGAGGAGAAGCGTTTTAACCTCAGGCTACGCAATGGGTTCTTTACAGTAAGGGCTACAAGATTGTGGAATTCTCTACCACAAATGGTAGTAACTGCGGGAAGTATGGTTACTTTTAAAAGACTCTTGGATGTACATCTCAAGGATCATAACATTCAGGAGCATGGGAAATGATTACGGCCACACACACCTACACAGGTTGATCTGGATGGACTATTGTCTTTATTCAACCTCAACTACTACTATATGTAACTGTTTTCTGCAGAAATTACCATCCAGCTTTGGCCAACTGGTGTTTTTATGCATCACCTCTTGTTGTTTGAATTTGTAGGGTTGTTTCTTGTTCAGTAGACTTCTAACAGGTAAAGCAGGTGCCTGCACAGGGAATATTTTGGATAATTCAACAAGCCCATTGAATAAAGCATAATACATATTCCAAAGATGTAACCGTATGCATACTGACATTCCAGTACTCTGTTTTTCAGGATATAACCTGGCAAGATGAACACTCTGCACCATTTTCTTGGGAAACTCGAGTAAGTTCTGTTTTATATTGCTTGATTGTCAAGCTTTTTATTTTTTTTATCACTGATTTCTGGCATTTTCAGTGCTGATGCTTTAGAATAAGGTAAGTATACTGCTGCAGAGGTTATTAAACGATTGGGCTAGGAGTTAAGATATGTTAAAACCTAACTTTAGCCATTGTTTTGGGGTTTATTTCATTTTTGCTAGTGGAAAAAAATGTAATATTTCTGGCAGTTTTTCCATTTCTGCTGTATCTGTTTAAATCTGAGTTCCGGCCTCAAATACCTTTTTTTAACTAAAAATACCCCTATAATACAAATCCATCACCCTTTACAGAACTGCTATTCTCATACTTACAAGGTGTACAGTATTGGATTTTAATCAAAATCTTACTTTTAAAAACGCTGTCTGAGCGTGGCCATCTTGGATGTGGGCATCTGAAGCCACAGTGTAATCTGCTGTGTCCTTCTTCCTGGTTCCAGGGAGTGTTCTGGGAGTTCTTCCTGATTCCAGCCTCCTGGGATTGATGACAAACAGCTCCCAGGATGCAATGCAAAGGCGGAAGTGATGTCGGTGGCCGTGGCCACGGGGGGGGGGGGGGAGGAGGAGGAAGTACAATCAAAAATGCCCTGAAAGTAAGGTAAGGGACCCCTGAAAAAAATGCCCAATTGTTGATCAGCATAGCGAGCACTGCTAAAGTTGCAAAATAGGCCGGAACTCCACTTCAAGAAAAGAAAATTGGCCTATTTTTTACCTGGCAGGTTGGAGTCCAAGTTCACCTTTTTAAGAAAACGGAAAAATAATTGCATTTGTTTCCTACAGGAGCCTACAAAGCATCATACAAACAATCAGTGGCAATGTCTGGGTCCTGCAGATGCCTACTTTAGCTTTCTTGCTTGTACCACAGTACAGACTTTCTGCTAGTAAGCTGGCGGAAGTGACAATGAACTATGAGGGCTCTCATCTGCAACCTTTGCTGGACTTGTAGTTTTATCATTCACAGTTTTCTGTGAATTAATGATGTGGCAGTGTAGGTGGAGCCCCGCCACTCGCGATCTCCCCCCGCTGACAGAAAAGGACAAACAGCTGATGTTAACACAGCCATCCATCATTCTCCCTGAGATGATCACAGAGACCATGTGATCCTGCTATATAGGATCGCATGTCTCTTTGGTCGTCTCACAAGCCCAACCCCCCCCCCCCCACAGTTAGAATCACTCCCCTAGGCTTACATTTAACCCCTTGATCACCCATAGTATTAACCCCTTCCCTGCCAATGGCATTATTACAGTAACCGTGCATATTTTTAGCATTGATTACTGTAGTAATGTCACTGATACCCCCAAAGGTGTCAGAAATGTCAGTTAGGTGTCCGATCTGTCCGCCACAATGTCGCAGTCCCGCAAAAAATCACAGATCGCCGCCATTACTAGTAAAAAAAAAAAAAAACAATAAAAATGATATAAATCTTTCCCGTAGTTAGTAAACGCAATAACTTTTGCGCAAACCAATCAAAATACGCTTATTGCGATTTTTGGGAATGTTATATAGCAGAATGTGAAAAATATTATTTATTTTTTTCAAAAAATTGTCGCTCTTTTTTTGTTTTATAGCGCAAAAAATAAAAATCGCACAGGTGATCAAATACCACCAAAAGAAAGCTCTATTTGTGGGAAATGAAGTCAATTTTGATTGAGTACAGTGTCGCACGACCGCGCAATTGTCCGTTAAATTCACGCAGTGCCGAATTGCAAAATAGGGCCTGGTCATTAAGCAGAAAAATCTTCCGGTCTTAAAGTGGTTAAAGTGGAACTTTAGTCAGAAAATTAATTCCTGCTAAATCACTTCAGACTGGCCCCTTTTTGCTGGTATAACTATGTTAACCATTAGAAATAAGTGCCTATACTGTTTAAAATCCAGTAATAGACTGTCTCACCCTGCTCTGCACATGCTCCGTAGCTCTTCATTTTTAGGCACTGCTGAATTTTGTAGAGACCAATCCTACTGACAGCCTTAAAGCAGAATTAAATCCTCCTATCCTTTACAGCCAAGGAAGCTGCTTCTGTTTGATCTGCAACTGCCATGATGCTGCATATGTGATCAGTTATGACACCAGACATGTTAATGGTTTGACAATTTGGTTGAGGACACAAACAAATGTGACAATCCAGGCATTCCAGGAATGTAACTGCTTCTTTTAACCACTTGAAGACCTGTCCTTTTGCTTACAAGTGTGTGTGTGTGTGTGTGTGTGTGTGTCACGTGTGTGTGAAGATAGATGGATATAAAAATATACTTTTTTTTTTTTTCAGCAGAAACCCTGGAGAATAAAATAAAAAAAATGTATATTTAATTTTATTCTCCAGGGTTTCTGCTAAAAAAAAAAAAAAAAAATGTATATTTCAACAGAAACCCTGGAGAATAAAATGGCGTTGCAATATTTTACATCGCACTATATTTGTGCAGTGGTCCTTTTTTTGGAAAAATACACTTCACTGATTAAAACAAAACACTAAAGTTTATTCCAATTTTTTTTTTTGTATAATATGAAAGCTGTTACACCGAAGGCGATGTTTAAAAATTTCTAATGGTTATCTGTTTAGAGTTAGAGGAGGTCTTTCACTAGAATTATTGCTCTAACGATCGCGGCGATACCACACACGTGTGGTTTGAATACCGTTAACATTTGCAGGCACGACTTATGTATGTGTTTGCTTATGCGTGTGAGCACAGAGGGATGGGGTGCTTTCAATATTATTTCTTTTTACATTAAACATTTTGATCACTTTTTTGCTGTCATAAGGAATGTAAACATCCCTTGTGACAGTAATAGACAGTGACAGGTACTCTTTCTGGAGGGATCTGGGGTCTAGAAGTCCCCAAACTCCTCCTATGCACTTGACAGTATTCACAGCGCCAAGGTGTTTTTGAATGCTTTCGATTTTTAAAAACTGGCGTCATTGACTTCCGAGTAAACCGGAAGTGTTATCGTGATGACGCATCCGGGTTACTACATCCAAGACCCAATCAAAGCCATTTCCGGCTTTGTTCGGGTCTCTGGCCAACCGATGCTTGGAATAACAGCCGAGCGGCTGTTTAGCCGCATTGGTTCTCACAAAGCCAGCCGATCGCTCTAAAAAAAACTGTACCGTGGTGAAGTCTGCAGCTGCAGGCAACACTCCGGTATGACCAGTTGAAGCCAGTGATGTACAGGTACGTGATTTGGCAGCAAGTGGTAAACCGTTAAATCAACTGGTTTAGTTCTGCTTTATGGTTTACTGCTGTTCAGGGGCTCTGGGATTTAGCAAAATGGCCGCCTCAAGGAGGAATAAACAGGAGCAATGCTGGAGACAATTTACATCACACACTAATTAATGTTGAATGTATGTTTCTTGCTAAACAATTTTTTATCAAGTTGTTATGGGTAAAATTCAGCTGTGTGTGTGTATATGTATGTATATATTTGTTATTATTTTTTTTTTTTTTTTTTTTTTTTTTTAGTTCAGACTGTTTTAGGAATCTGACTTTCATTCTTTGTTGCTAATCAACATGCTACACCCTAAATACGCATGTAAGGTGTCGCTAAAGTTGGAGTTTGCCTTTTACGTGTTTTTAGGGGATGCGCATTACGGTTAAGGAAAAAGGGTAAGTGTTGGTCTGCTCGACAAGTAAAAATAGCTCAGGTTAAAGATACTGGGGAGATTGTTATTTTTACTTTTTTGGCACAAAAATGAGCTACAGAGCCGAGCTTCTAGTGCCAAGGAGTAGCATAGAATATTTTTTTTTTTTTTTTTAAATTCCTGAAGACAGATATTTTCCAACAGCCTTCTAAATGTTAAAAGCTTGTTTAATGGCTTTTAAAACCATGTCTGAATTGTTCATAACCTATCCATGGTAAAGCTATCTTTCCTGAATTCTTGGATAATTTCTCAACTCAAGCAAATTCATTGGCAACATCTTGAAAAAGAAATTGATGTTTGAATGCAGAAAGCACTCTGCAAGCTTTGAATGTCACTCAGCTTAACCATAGAACAAATGTCGTGGTTAGACGTGACCCAGTCAACATTGTTTGGATGATTTGAGGATGCCTTTAATTTCTGTATGCAGATGTCATATCAAACCTGTAATGTAGTTGCTTCTATTCACCCTTTTATTAGTGCAGTAATGGGAGGTAAGCTACAGCAGTTGTAGGATCTACTTTATTCAAGCAAGCTGCCGGCTGCTTAGTAAAAATGATCCAGGTAGCAGCAAAGGCAGAAGCTTTCCTTGACTTAATGAAGTGAAAATAAATTTTAAAATCATTTAAAAATAAAGTTTTTTTTTTTTCACAACTTTACACTTTATTTTTAAAACGCCTCCAAACACACCTGCATATGTTTAAAAGGTGTTTGTGCTGCACATTAGGTATTGCTGCACACATCACCATAAGAGGAAAAGTTATAGACCCAATATGAACTGTAAAGGGTTTTAAATGGATAATTTTGGTTATTATAGTCTTTTTTTGCTGTTTCACAAGCATGCACAATTTTGAAGTTTGGCATCTATTTATTCAAAGGACTCTCCTCTTTTAAAAATTAGTTAAGCCAGTGAGAAGGGGTAAATGGCTTACATACAGTATAGTCAAGTTTATATATGGCTGTTTTATACTTGAGAGCCATTTTCTTCAAAAGATCTTTTCAGTTCTTGTTCAATAAGTGCATGTTAGTTCCAGTCATGTGTATGTCTCTATGCACACTACAAATCCCACAGTCCTTCTCAGGAGCAAGTATCAGAGGGTGGCTAAATTCCCACATACAGAACCATAGAGAATGAATGTAGCCACAGGAAGTCAGATCACAGATGGGGGGGAATTCGTAGACTTGGCGCAAGCTGAGCGCAATAGAATGGCTGTGTTTGAATTAGGAATACATGATTGAATATACTTTTTTTTTTTTTTTTTTTTTTTCTGTATTCAGAGTTTAGTGCCACTTTCATGGCCACAGTAGCTATACTTGATCAAGGTTTCCATAAGCTTTACAGTGTTATCAAACCCTTAACCACTTTAAAAGTGGTATACTTAGATGATGGCTGCAGCTACAGGCTTCATCCTGTGTTGTTTTCTCCAGCTGATGCAGTTTTAAGTAATCACAATCCTAGTGGCTAATTGGCCACCAGATTGCTTTTACAGCCCCCTTCCCGAAGAGGAGCTCTGGGGACCCCCAGACCTCAGATCTCTCCATAAAGAGGACCTGCCACTGCCTATTGCTGTCACAAGGTTTACAATCCTTGTGATAGCAATAAAAGTGATTAAAAAAAAATAGAGACTGTGTAAATAAAGTGTGTGTGTGTGTTTTTTCGTTTTAAAAGCACCCCTGTCCCACAGGCGAACAAACCTGTCGGTACGTAAACTACGATCACACCACCAATGTGAGGTATTGCCACGAACCTCCGAGTGAGATCAATAATTCTAGCACCAGACTTTCTGTGTAACTTTAAATTGGTAACCTGTAAAGTCTTTCAACATGTCGCCTATGGATAGTTTTAAGTACCGTAGTTTGTCACCATTCCACAAGCGTGCACAATTTTAAAGCATGACCTGTTCGATATCTATTTACATGGCATAACATAATTTTATATTTTACGAAACAATTGGGTATGACTTTATTTTAATGCAAAAAAAAGTGTATTTTTTACCAAACAATTGCGTTTGAAAAACGGATGCACAAATACAGTGTGACTAACGAAGAAAATTGCAAAACCCACCATTTTATTCTTTAGGGCCTCTGCTTAAAAAAAAAAAAAAAAAAACTAACAAAAAGACTTAAGAGCTGCAGACTTTGGCACTACCATGTTTGCCTTTCTTTTTAAGCCTGTACTTGCATTCAATGCCATGTCTCAAAATGTTCTTTTGTGGTACCTTTTTTTGAGTGGCTCCATTCCCTTACAGAGTCCCGCAGAGCCACCTTTTACATGCGGGCTCCAGACTGGCACTATTACACTACGTGCGCCCACAGAAAAAGACAGCCCTGGTAGCAAGCCACTTTCCTCAACACAAGTGATGGACAGTGCTCTGTCCCTAGCACTCTCTGCGTGTGGGAGTACTTAGAATATTTTAAATAAAACATGGGAGTATTTAATACTAGTTTAATTTCCCTCTGTATATGTACTGTTTGATGTTAGTCCCTCTAAGCTGCTAAGTGATAAGCGAGATTCCCATGCCAGCACCCACTGAAACATGCTTGATTACTGCGTTCTGAAAAATATCCTTTTTAGAGTGCGGTAGAGCAGGGGCTGGCTGGTGTTCAGGAGATCATGCTACCTCTGCTTTTTTTTTTTTTTAACATCATAATCCTAAATAAGCATTTGGATGCGGCACGCTAATGGGCGTGTTTGACAGCCCATGCCACCTGTCAAACTCTTCAAGCCCAGGTAAAATTGCCTGTGTACAGCACCATTCAGGTGCATCAGTAGAATTTAGATGGGCGGTTGAGGGGCAGTAAAACCGTGGCTCGGTCACCTGTTTAAAACTTTGCAGGCTCCTTCATACAGGCAGCCAGAGTGCAGTAAAAGCAGAGACTTTTAGTTAAAGTGGTAGAAGTTTGCGGTTTAAAAAAAAAAAAAAAACACATACTCCACTCCTATGCTGCAGCTGTCCCGCATGACCATTGATCGCATTTCTCTCTCTTAGAGGAGAGCAGTGACTGTCAGTAACCACTCTCTGCTCTGCCCCTCCTGCATTTATTTGAGCACTGGGCTGTAGAAGGGTGGTTGTAACTGGCTCCGGCTCTCAGCCGTGCAGTTAGAGTTGGAGCCAGCTGGGTGTATCCTGACCATATGATGATCCGGATCCCTCCAGAGCCTGGAGCAGCTTGTTATAAGCTGACTGAGTCACAGGAGTGCAAAAGTAAGTGCACTCATGTGACCCACAAGAGAAGCATGGCCAAAAAAACTTTGGCCATACTTCGCTTTAAAACCTGCTTTAAAAAAAAAAGTGTTTTTTTTTTTTTTTTGTTATAATATGCATTGCATATTTGCACCATTTGGCAGACCTATCTGCTACAGGTGCTCTTCTTCTTTGCGATTGTGAGGTTTCCTGCTGGTCCTAGGTGCTTCCATCTTCGCCTGGTCTTCCTTCCAGGTACTGTCTTTTCAGCCCTTTGACTGGTCAGGCCATAATGATGTGACTCCAATGCATGCGCACAGGAGTCGCATCCTTACAGCACAGAGCAGGTGCCTTTTTAAATGTATGCTAAGCTGTGTACGTGACCACTGACTGGCAGAGGGAACCATTTATGACAGAGACGATAGGGTCTCCTCTGTCATTAAAAACCTTACCTGTCAGAAATTTTTTGAAAATGGAGTTTAATACCCCAAGAAAAAGTAAATGCTCTGTAACATTCTCCACACTCATTATTGCCAGACATCTAGATCAGCCTTTTTCAACTAGGGGCCTTCTGGGTTCCTTGCCAAAAAATTGTCATCAAGCCTGACTTTTCCCCTGCGTTGGTAATTAACTTTTTTCTATCCTCTTAGTATTGCCCACTGCCGTGATCCATTCCTTTTTACTATAGAAGGATTTTCAGACTTCCAGTGAATTATTATAAGCTTACGTGCCAAAAACATGGTTCTCACAATTGCCCCTAGTTTAATTCTCTCAATCAAATTCATCTCTCAATCAAATTCATCTAATATGCTAAGTAAGCAAGGCTTGGGATCCATTAGTAAGGAAACTTGGTAGACTCTGTTCAGAGTGTCCACCACCCCTTTCCAATACATATGCAACTTGGGGCACTTCCATAGTAGGTGTATTAGATCTCCATGGTCTCCCTTATACCTTGTGCATATTTGAGTTGGTAAAAAGCACATAATATGCGATCTCTCTCTATGGAGTGAGGTATACCCTCATGACAATGTATAGCTGGGGCAAGGGAACAGGACTCTAAAGCCCCGTACACACGTAACGATCGTCGGCCGACAGATCGGCCGTCTTTTGTCCCCGGGCTGTCGGTGTCTGTTGAAAAGTGCAAAAGACTGCACAAGAATTTTGTCTGCCGACTACAGCCGACTGCAGAAGTGATGTCATGTAATGGTTAACTTTCCCTGTGTTTTTTCTTTTCTGAGCATGCCCAGTCTTGCAAATCTGCGGTCTGTCGGCCGAATTCTGTACTGACTGGCGAACAATCGGCCGCTCTGGTGTCGGCATACAAAAATTTTAATGCTCGCATGACAGATTCTTTTCGGCCGAATGTGCGCTGTCGGCTGTCGGAAGCATCATACTAACAAGCCTACAATCGGCAGATCGGTCGTCGGCCGAAGCTTTTCGGCCGACGATCGGTACGTGTGTACGGGCCTTTACCCCCTTCTATGTGTAAAGCCAATATCGTTCTGCTCTTGAAACCTGGTAAGGATTTAGTGGACCCAAGCACTTGTAGGCCTATATCATTGCTACAGAGTAATATCTAACTATTAGCTAAGCCTAGGTATTGGTGCTCAGAGTTAATGGAGTAATCACTTCCATTTCGACATAGAAGGGGGTAAGAGTTCCTGTCCCCTTGACGCATTAAAGACCTTCAGTAGTTTCGGTAGTAGAACCTCTGCATACTGTTTGTATATTTCCACGGGAGACTTCTCTTCCCTTGGTACTTTATAGTTAGGAAATGTGGCAACCGCTGCTTGCAATTCCTTGCTTTTGAGGTAAGTGTAGGAAAGGATATCCCTTTTAAATACCCCTCCAGTTCAGAGGGAGAGTACCTAGAGGTAGTTAGATAGAAGTGCCCATAAAATAATGCCAACTCCTTTACAAGTTAAAAATCAATATTTTTTTGCTTAAAAATTACTTAGAACCCCCAAACATTCTATCTATCTTAGCAGAAACTCTAGAGAATAAAATGGAGATCGTTTCAATACTAGGTCACACTGTATTTGCTCAGCGGTCTTACAAACACAATTTGTTTGGGAAAAATACTTTTTTTTTTTTTTTTTTAATTTAAAAAAATAAGAAAACTGTAAAGTTAGCCCAAATGTGGCTTGTATGGAAGGATTTAAAAAAAGAAGCCACTTCTCAAGAAAGGCCACATGCAGTCATGAGAGAGCTTTGCCAAAATGCACCTTGAAGATTCTGAGACCACATGAAAAAGGGTGTTCTGGTCAGATGAGACTAAAATTGAAATAATTTACCTCAACTCCAAATGGCATGTCTGGCAGAAATCCAATCCAGTTCAACATCCAAATAACACCATTCCTACAGTAAAGCATGGAGGTGGTGATATCCTATTATGGGGGCGTTTCTCTGCACCAGGGACTGGAGCACTTGTCAGGATAGAAGGAAAAATGGATGGGGCAGAATACTGTTAAATTCTTAAGGAAAATCTGCTGCTGCTCTGCCAGAAAGTTGTCAGTGGGAATAAGGTTTACCTTCCAACATGACCCAAAGCACACAGTAAAAATGACCACACCTTGGTTGTAGGAGAAAAAGGTGAATGTCCTCGCATGACCTAGTCAGAGCCCAGACTTAAATCCCATTGAAAATCAAAGACTGCAGTCCACAAACCGTCACCATCAAATTTTAACTGAACTTGAGCAGTTCTGCAGACAAGAGTGGACAAATGTTGCAAAGTTAGTAGAGACATAACCCAACAGACTAAAGGCTGTACTTTAAGCAAAAGGTAGTTTAACAAAATACTGACACAAGAGGGTAATCCTTTTTTTTTTTTTTTTTTTTTTTTTTTTTGAATTTCACATTTTTTTTTTTTTTCCCTGACATGGTGTTATCTTGAACACTTGGCTGTTCTAAGTTGCACTGATTAACCACTTGCCGACTGCCAGAAGTACATATACTGCGGCAGGTCGGCTCTGTCCCCCGAAACTATGTAACTGTATGTCGCTCCGCGGGACCGCGAGTGGGGGTGTGTGTGCGCCCATTTGCCACGAGGGAAGCTGAACTGCGGGTCTGGCAGGTGCACCTGCGATCTCTCCCCCCGTGGAAACAGAACGGAGGTCTGCCTTTTGTAAACACAGTAGACCGCTGTTCTTTCAGTAATGAACACAGGGCACAGCATCCTCTTATTTAGAAACACAGGTCTCTGTGTTCATTCAGCAAGCCCCTCCCTCTACACAGTTAGAAAGCACCACCTAGGGACACATTTAACCCTTTGATTGCCCCTGGTGTTAACCCCTTCCCTTTCCAGTTTCATTAGTACAGTAACAGTGCATATTTGTAGCACTGATTACTGTAGTAATATCACTGGTCCTCCCAAAAGTGTCAAATGTCAGTTAGGTGTCTGATCTGTCCGCCACAATGTCTCAGTCCCGCTAAAAATCTCTCATGGCCGCCATTACTAGTAAAAAAAATAACTAAAAATGACAAATCTTTCCCCTAGTTTATAGACGCCATAACTTTTGCGCAAACCAATCATTATACTCTTATTGGGATTTTTTTTTTTTTTTAACCAAAAATCTCTAGCAGAATACAAATTTGCCTAAAATGATGAAAGAATTAAAAATTGTAAAATTATTATTATTTTTTTTATTGGGAATTTTTTTATAGCAGAAAGTAAAAAATATATATATTTTCTTTCTTTTTTTTTCAAAATTGTTATTTGTTTATAGCACAGAGGTGATCAAATACCACCAAAAGAAAGCTCTATTTGTGGGAAAAAAAGGACATCAATTTTATTTGGGTGCAGCGTTGCATGATCGCGCAATTGTCAGTTAAAACAACACAGCACTGTATCGCAAACAATGGCCTGGTCATTAGGGGGTAAAACCTTCTGGATCTGAAGTGGTTAAATACAGCTGGATAACCCAAAAACTGGGTCTGCCTCCATTTCAGGCTGCAAAGCAATAAAATGGGATTAAAGAGGGGTGATTCTTTTCTTTACCCACTGTAGATTGAGAAATACTGATCTAGATTTCCATAGTGTAAATTTCTGTATGACTGATTCCTTTTTCCACCTGCAATGCATTGGTTAAATAAAACCGTAACACTGTACTTAAAACAATCTTCTAATTGTCATCCTGCCCTCTGGTTCATGTCTTTATTACAGGTACAGAATTGGATCCCTTTCCCTCAGCTACTTAAAATTCTCCAGACTGCCAAACTAAACGGCTTTCTCTGGTCACAGGAGGCCTTGCATGCTTGTGAAATAGCATGCATTCCTACCAACTGAATAACATGTAAAAATAGACTCTGAAATTCTGCCTTCTGAATTTTCAGAAAATTGATGTTCTTTTCATGGCAGCCTCTAATTCAGTAAAATGTCTCTCTTGCTTAATCAGGAGGCAAAAATAGACAAAGCAGTGTTATTTTTGTTCAATCTTCCGTTCCTTGTGTTGTTAAAGAGGTTGTACACCAAGAAAAAAAATTTTTTCTCTTCTTTACATCCTGAAAGAGAAACCCATAATGAGCTAGTATGCATCGCATACTAGCTCATTATGAAATACTTACCTTAGAACGAGCCCCCGCCGTGCCGTCCGCTTACCTGTATGACGGGCGACATGTATAGTCGCCCGTCTTCCGGGATCGCGGCATCCGGCCATCTGATTGGCCGGAGCCGCGGTGACGTCACTCCCGCGCACGCGCGCGGGAGCCGACGGTCACGGCACGGGGCTCTGAAGGAACGGCACGATCTGCCGTTCCTTCAGAGCGCATGCGCCAGTGACGTCACTGGCTGCATTAAAGGTAAATATCTCCTAAACGGTACATGTTTAGGAGATATTTACAGTACCTATAGGTAAGACTTAATATAGGCTTACCTATAGGTACAACTTCCTGAGGAGGGTTTACTTCCTCTTTAACTGATTTCACAGTAAAGGGGTAAGAAATCATACATACCTCCCAACCCCATATCCATTTTTTTTTTTTTTTTAATAAAGTGGGTAAGGATCAGATGATGAGATTGACCCCCCCCCCACACCCCTGTTCTGGTGACACCAGAACAAAAAAGGGGATTTAGGGGTCACTGGGACAGGAAGCCAACAGACAGCAAGACAAACCCAAGTTCTAACCTATCCCTCACTCTACTAGGTAACTATGTTTCCTGGGCCAACATGACATCATACGTGTGGTATTATGCTGCTATGGATTGGCGACAGAAAAGGAAAAATATGGCAAGTATTTGATATAATGTTCTGTTTTCCTGGTGCCAACATGGAAGCATAGTACCACATGTATGATGCCATGGCTTGGCGCCAGGAAAGGAAAATTACAGTAGGTATTTAATACAATTTTACGACTGTTGTTGCTACTTCTTACTTCTCAAACCCTGACACTTAAAGCGGAGTGCCACCCTCAAAAAACAGAATTTTTGTAAAATCTTACCGTAAAATTCCTTTCTCTGAGTCCTCCGACAGTCGCCGCCCCCCTCCCAAGTCTTCACCAATGGGTATTGACCTTTGCTCCGCAGGAGTAGCTAGGCAACAAGAATTGTTAATACAAAAGCTTTTAGCATAGACACACCCCTAGGGGCTGTCCCCTCAGTCAATACCTCCCTGCACCAGCATTCCCAACTCAGTTTGGTAGCATAGCAGTAAGAGTACACAAAAAAACCCAAAAGAGGGGCGGGGGCGGCGACTGTCGGAGGACTCAGAGAAAGGAATTTTACGGTAAGATTTTACAAAAATTCAGTTTTCTCTTACGTCCTCCGACAGTCGCCGCCCCCTCCCAAGTCTTCACCAATGGGACGTCCCAAAGCAGTGTAGACATGAGGGGTGGGAGACGCAACAGTAGAAAAGGCAACGCAGTACCCACATCAGAGAAAGAACCTTACCACAGTAAGAGAACCAACTGGGCAACAGGAAAACGTGCTCAACAGGGGCAACAACCCAGGAAAACAAGTAACCCAGGGTTAAAACACCCCAATAACCAAGGGCCCACAAAAACAAGGGTCCCTAAGAAACTGCCGCACTGAGAACTTTACGGCCAAAGGAGGCATCGGCCGATGCCTGAACATCCACCTTATAGAATTTTGAGAAGGTGTGAAAGGACGACCAAGTCGCCGCCTTACACACCTGGGCCACAGAAGCCTGATGACGGTAAGCCCAAGACGTATTTAAAGATCTGGTAGAGTGCGCCTTCACAGGGAAAGGAGGAACCTTCCCCTTCAAGGCATAGGCTTGCTCAATGGTCTGTCTGATCCATTTTGCGATGGTCGCAGCCGACGCCGCCATGCCCTTCCGAGGTCCCTCAGGAAAGACAAAGAGGGAATCCGACTTGCGAAAAGATGTAGTGGACGACAGGTAAACCCTGATCGCCCGGACAACATCCAAGGAATGTAAGGCAACCTCCTTCGGATGCTTAGGCTTTGCGCAGAGCGAAGGCAAGACAATGTCTTCATTAAGGTGAAACTCCGAGATCCTTTTTGGAAGAAAGGAAGGGTTAGGTCGCAAGACCACCTTATCCTTGTGAATCACCAGGTAGGGAGAGCTGCAGGACAAAGCCGCCAGCTCCGACACCCTGCGAGCCGAAGTGATCGCCACCAAAAAGGCAACCTTCTTGGACAACAGAGACAACGAGATCTCCCTGATCTTTTCAAAGGGAGCCTGTTGTAACACGGACAGAACCAAGTTCAAGTCCCATGGAGGCAAAGGTTCTCTCCTAGGAGGGGCCAAATGTCGCACCCCCTGAACAAAGGTGCTAACCAATGAATTAGACGCCACAGGGCGTTGAAAAAGGACGGCCAGCGCAGAAATCTGACCCTTAATCGTGGCCAACGCCAAACGCTGGTCCACTCCAGTTTGGAGGAAAGCCAACACTCGACCCCGAGTATGAGCGAGGGGAAAACCCCCTGGACTCACACCAGGCAAAGTATGCTTTCCAAGTACGGTAGTAAATTTTCCCCGAAGAGGCTTTTCTAGCCTTGATCAAAGTGGGAATGACCTCAGGGGAGAGACCCCTATCCTTCAGGACCTGGCTTTCAACAGCCAGGCCGTTAAAGCCAGCGACTGTAAAGCAGGATGGAATATCGGCCATTGAGACATAAGGTCTTCCCGAAGCGGCAGGCGCCACGGAGTGTCGACTGCCAGATTTACGAGGTCTGCGTACCAAGACCGGCGAGGCCAGTCCGGTGCCACCAGAATCACCGCATGCTGTTCCGAGGCCAATCTGCGAAGCAGCCTGGACAGTAGTTGAATCGGGGGAAAGGCATACATCAGACAATACTGATGCCAGGGCGCCACTAACGCGTCCGAGGCGTCCGCCCGAGGATCGCGCGTTCTTGCCACGAACCTTTCCACCTTGTTGTTTAGACGAGACGCGAACAGGTCCACATCTGGAGAACCCCACTTCGCGCACAACATCTGGAAGACATCCGGGTGAAGGGACCATTCCCCCTGGTCCAGGGTCTGGCGACTCAGATAGTCCGCCTGCCAGTTCTCCACCCCCGGTATGTGAACTGCCGTTATCGCCGAGACGTGCGTCTCAGCCCAAGACAGAACGTCGGCCACTTCCCGAGCCGCGCAGTGGCATTGTCCGTCTGAACCCAAACTGGACGGCCCCGAAGCCGGTCCGTCCATCGCAGAAGGCAAAGCTTTATCGCCCTCAATTCCAGAATGTTGATCGGAAGGGAGGACTCCTCCTCCGACCAAGTTCCCTGGGCGGACAAAACAGCCCGACAGGCTGGCATCCGTGGTGATCACCGTCCACAACAATGGACGAAAAGACTTGCCCCCCGACACCGCCGGGGACTGGAGCCACCACAGAAGATCCCTTCTGGTGCTGTGGCTCAACGAGATCCGCAGATCCAGGGATTGCGGCCTCCCGTCCCACTCGGCAAGAATCTCCGCTTGGAGACCCCGCGTGTGAAACTGGGCAAAGGGGATCGCCTAGAAAGCCGAGACCATTAAACCTAGACATCTCATGCATGTCCGGAGAGACGAGTGCCGGTTGTCCCTGAGGGACCTGACCTCGTCCTGAAGTGTCCGAAGCTTGTCTTCCGGCAGGAAGACCTTCGCTTGGACAGAGTCCAGAATCAATCCCAGGTAGGGAAGACGAACCGAAGGACACAGAGTCGACTTCGGAATGTTTATAGTCCAACCGAACTCCTGCAGTGTCCGCATCGTGGTGGACAGGTAGGTCACCAGGCTCTGACTGGCGTTTGACCTTATCAGGATATCGTCCAGATACCCCAAAACAGCAATGCCCTGTGCTCGCAACAGGGTCAGAACCGGCGCCAGCACCTTGGTAAAGACCCGCGGAGCCGAAGCGAGACCGAAAGGTAACGCCACGAATTGGTAGTGATCCTCCGCAATGGCGAATCGAAGGTACCTCTGGTGACCCTCGAAAATGGGGATGTGTAGGTACGCATCCTTCAGATCGATGGAGGCCATGAATTCCCCCGGACTCAGGGCAGCCACCACTGAGCGCAGGGATTCCATGCGGAACTTGCGAACCCACACAAAGCGGTTCAGAGCTTTCAAGTCCAGAATCGGACGCACCTTGCCCTCCTTTCTGGGCACAGTGAACAGATTGGAGTAAAACCCCCGAAATCTGTCCCGATGAGGCACCGGAACAACCACCCCTTGGGCCCGCAGGTCCCGCACCGCCAGGTGCAGATCCTGCAAGCGCTCCGGAGACAGCTGAAGATTTGAGGGAAAAAATCTGCCGGCCGAGAGAGAAATTCGATCTTGTAACCAGATTGAACGATGTCCTGAACCCATCTGTCCCGAATGCGGGTCAGCCAAGGTTGTAGGAAACCGCGCAGACGTCCCCCCCACCCCAGAAACGGGTGAGGGCGCCCCTTCAGGCGGAAGTGGTATGGGAAGTCGAACCGGACTGGCCGGACTTCTGCTTCCCTGCCCACGGCTTATTCTGGGAGCCTTGGCCTTTGAAGGGCTTGCCCTTGGATTGCGACCTAAAGGCACGAAAGGACCCCTGAGAGGGTCTAAACGAGGAATCCCGTTTACCACGGAAGGACTTATGCTTGTGAGACTGGGGTAGGAGAGTACTCTTGCCCCCCGTAACCCCTTTTATCAGAGTATCCAAAGCCTCGCCAAAAAAGGCGAGATCCCGCGTAGGGAAAATCCGCCAGCGTCTTGCGAGAAGATTGGTCGACCGACCAATTTTTCAGCCATTATCAGACGACGGTTCAGTATCGCCACGCTGGACAGGCGCGCAGCCAAGGGAGCTAAATTCAAGTCTGCATCACACAAGTACATGACACCCTGATGGATCTGGTCCACCATAGCCAGCGTGGTAGGCGGAGCCGAATCAGCCACCAAGGTGCGCCTGAGCATCTTTGTCCAATCTGCAACAGCCTGTGCCGCCATAATGGAAGCAAAAATAGGCTTCAGCATAGAACCAGCAACCATATAGGCATGACGGGCAAGAGACTCCATTCTCCTGTCCGTAGGGTCCCGGAAAACCGGGGTATCCTCAGAAGGCACCGCAGTAGCCTTGTTCAAAATGGCCACCGCGTGATCCACCTGAGGCGCCACACACCAACGCTCGTCGGTGGAGGGCGCAAACGGATAAAGCAGTTTAAACTTATTTGGCACAGTAAAGGGCTTCTTTAAATTGTGCCACTGTTCATTAACCGTATGGTGAAATTCAGCAGGGCAGGGAAAAACCTGCGCTGATTTTCGAGTTCTCTGCGTTCCAAAAGAGGACACCCTAGCAGGAGGAGTAGGCTCATCCTCTAGGTGCAAGGTATCTTTAATGGAAGCAATCAGCTCATTCATGAGTGCAAGCTCTTTAGGCGAGCCAGGGGGAGAAACATCAACCCCCTCCACCTTTTTCCTCCCCCCTCGGACCCCATAAGGTCTAAAGATGAGCGGGACCCGATAAGGGTACGCCAGCCACAGCAGCCACATCGCCCTCTGAATCAGAGGAAATGGATAACCTGGCCCTTTTTTGCGGATCGTTCAGCCATCAGCATCTGCACCTGAGAAACCAATGACGCCACTACCGTGGCCAGATCAGCCCCCTCGGGGGGTGCAGCAGCCCCCAGGTCCCCCACCAGGGCGGGGGGAAACTTGCTATCCTGAGAATCCATGCCCCAGCAATGAAAAGGAAAAAAGGTACTGGCCCTTTAACACCACGGCGAGCGCAGCCCACCGTACACTACTGTATGCACCGACCCCGCAGGGATAGATAACACTGAGCAAGGAATGACAGGACAAAGAAGGTAAAAACCTGGAGAGAGCAAAACAGGCTGCTGCCACCGATCGCTGTTCCCAGAGAAAGAGGAAGTGATGCAATAGCTGGCTGACTGATATAGCCTATGAGGCTCCGCAAACATGGCCACCCGGCTGAGGGATGAGGCTACAGGAAAATGGCGCCGACATGTGCTCGAATGAGCGCGGCTCGCCAAAATGGCGCCAAAACACGGCGCTGTACAGGGACAGGGCCGGTCACAGCATACAAGCAAAAAAATGGCGGATCGCCGCAGCGGCCGCCGCACAACACATGTCTGTACCCAAATCTGCACCCAGAGCATAACTCACAGCAGAGCAGGATGGCCCCCCCTCGCAGCCCACAGGCAGTGCAGCCATACAGGGATCTGACAGGGAGCCCGCATTTACACAGACATGGGGGGTACTACACAGCCACAGACTGACACCCACACAGAAGGTCCCCACACAGAAGGTGCTTACCGTACCAGATGGCGTGGGGAGCCGTCTCCAGCTACAAACCGCTATCAAGGCAGACAGATGTGCCGCAGCCAGGACGCTTGTGGACCGCAGCCATAGACCGCAGCATGGCGTCCAGTGAGGTAGCCACCTCACAGGCAGCATCCCTGCAGCGAACAGGGATGGGTCGTTCAATGTGCCAGGGCAAACCTAAGCTGAACGCTTGATGGCAGGCTGGGGATCCATCTGGCACTCAGCCCTGAGATCCAGGGCGGCCAGTCCGAGACCCAGCTCCGCATGAACATCTTCATCCGAAGAACCCTAACTAAGGCTGACAAAATAACAGCTAGCAAAGAAAAGAAATACTTGAATTAAAATCAAAAAGGGTAGAAGGCTGAGACTAAAGCCCCAGCACAGGAAAGTAGGGATGCACCGAAATGAAATTCTTGGCCGAAGCCGAATAATAATGAAATGCTTGGCCGAAGGCTGAATACCGAACGCGGTGTTTCGCATTTTTTCCATTTATTTTGCCAATTTTTAGGGGGCACGCTGATGGGCACATTTTATGTTAGGGGGCACGCTGATGGGCAAAACAAAACATTTAAATCAGCGTTGCTCTTAACATAAAATATGCCCATTAGCGTGCCCCTTAACATAAAATATGCTCATCAGAGTGCCCCTTAACATAAAATATGCTCATCAGCATGTCCCTTAGCATAAAATAAGGGGCACGCTGATGGCCACATTTTATGTCAAGGGAGCACTCTGTTGGGCACATTTTTTTTCTTTTTTTTTTTTAAGGGGCACTTTATAGGGCACTCTAATGTAATGAGCATGGCAAGTGGCAACAACATATGGCAGTCTGCACACTAATGCTTGTGCAGCTACCGTATTCTCCCCCAAATGTGCTCAGCTCCACATCACATACCTGAACTGCAGCCAGAGCCAAAAGCCGCGAACAGGGGGGCGGGGCGTGGACCTAGTGTGAAGAAGCCGCAGTCAGGAGCAGGGGGCGGGACGCGCGCGTGACGTCACAGGACACCGGCGACGTGTGAGAAGGGAGCCGCAATGAGGAAGGTGAGCGGTCAGGGCGGAAGCTGACATTGTTCGGCTCAAAATTATTCGGCCTTTTGACTTATTCGGCCGAACGCCGAAAGTGCTATTTTCTCTACTATTCGGCCGCCGAATATTCGGTGCATCCCTACAGGAAAGCCTGCTACTCCTAAGCTAGGCAAGATCAAACTGAGTTGGGAATGCTGGTGCAGGGAGGTATTGACTGAGGGGACAGCCCCTAGGGGTGTGTCTATTCTAAAAGCTTTTGTATTAACAATTCTTGTTGCCTAGCTACTCCTGCGGAGCTAAGGTCAATACCCATTGGTGAAGACTTGGGAGGGGGCGGCGACTGTCGGAGGACGTAAGAGAAATAACTTTTCCCCATCCGTTTGCTCTAAATCACCTGAAAAAGAATTGGATAATTTAAAAAAAAAATTTTTTGATTAACTTGCCTTGTTTTTAAAGAAAATATACTTGACTTCCTTCCTCTTCCTCCCTCTGCCGTTGTCACTTCCTGCTTGCATTGACTCCTGGGAGATGAGCGTCATTGATCCCAGGAGTCAATGCGCCTGCACCGGCCCTGCTCGTCACTTCCGGTGCAGGCGCATCATTCCCTGCTAAACAGCTTCTGGGCATGCCGCGCCTGCACCAGAAGTGACGTGCAGGGCATTCTGGGACACCGACGTCACCGAAGAAGACGCTCCGGCTTCAGCTGCCCACACCTGAGATGCAGCACTGGACAAGACATTTTCAAGGTAAGTATTTCTTCTAAAAGGTAAGTGAAACAGGGGACAGTTCAGAGGCTATCGTTGCTTAAATGCACTAGCCCTGACTGTCCCGGGGGTATTTTTATCTAGAAAAAAATTTTCAGGCTGGAAATTCGCTTTAAGCAGGAAGTGATGTTCAATTTTTCTTTGTGACAACACAGCCGGCAGAGAGTAAAAAAAAAAAATATATATATTGTCACTCATTCCCCTCCACCCCTTCACTGTAGAGAACGAAAAAGGAAACCTTAAGTGTTTTCCATGGCAGTGATGGTCATTCAAAGTGTCTGCTGGTGTGCAGCTTTAGGTACTTTGCACATTATATGTTCTATTGATAACATACCCATGCCCTATTGATAACAGACACACGGTACTAGTGCAGAGTGCTATTGATAACATGCAAACCTTTATATGTCTAATGCAGCAAATAAGTAGAAGCTGGTCATTTTATTAGCGCTCCGCAGTCCCAATGCACATTTGTGTGCTATTTCACTGCTTTATAAATGAACCCCTAAGTATATGTAAGATTTGCCAGGGAGCACAAATGGTCTTCAAGCCTTCAGTAAGGGAACTACAGATTTCTTATCAATGTCCCGATTCTATCAATTTTCTATTAAAAGTTGATCAGAAGAAAGGGTCACTATTGTGCCTTTGTAGCGGTAGCAGCTTTTTGAGAGAGGGGAATGAGAATCCTGGTCAGTGAATAAGGGTAATCCACATATATTCCTATATTACAACTGAAATGCATATCAAAATCGCCTTTTCACAGGAAATACTAATGACCAGGTTGTAACTGTATACTTTATGTACAGAAGGATTTTTTTTATTTTTGCACAGTACATATGCAGGCTTCACTTCCTGATTTACAGTTGCTGCACAGTGATATAAGCTTGATTGTTTTGTTACAAGACCAGTTTATAACTTCTTACATACTTTTTAGACTTCTCTTGTTTAGAGTGCTGTATGTCTGATAAAACATTCCAGATAATCTGTACAAAACAAAAAGAAAAACCTTGGGTGGTGGTCTTTCATATATGGTTGTCAGAATTTCATTCCTGTTTATGAATGTCAACTCTATAACATTATCTCCAAATAACGGCAGAAGTCCCTATCATGCAATGCTAATCAATCCATGCTTTAGATACCGGACTCTTCTTGAACAGAATTTATGTGCATATTCTGGAACTTTTTTAGTTTCTGTTGTGTGGCCTTTTATGAGGCCTTTTATGAAAACCCTTTTCATTATAGTATGGTACAACAGGCAACCACCATTCCACAATAATGCACAACAAAGGGCTTGAATAAGCTCAGGATCAGTCAGCCAGATTACCTAACAATGTTACCCAGCACCAAATGGTTTTGTGAGCCTGTTCATTGTGAATGGAAGTACAACTCTACTAATTGTTTTGTTGTTATTGTCAATTACCTGTGAAAAGATTGAACTGTTTTATCCTTCCAGTGTAATAAACTGTGTGATTGGGTCTCTGCACTGAGATACAATTCATATTTAGGGCATCCACTACACTAGCAATGTCAAATTTTGTAAGATATCTATTAAAGCCTGTGTCCATCAGAGAGGGTGGAGGCACTGTAACTTCCCTATAAGAGATAATCTAGCTTAAGTGGTCATAATGAAAGCATACCCACTCATTCAAAAATGTTTAAAGCTAAATGATTGTACATTTTTTAAACTTTCCTCCAATCGCAAGTTTATATTACCTTCTCAACCGGTTGCTGACCGCAAGCCGCAGTTATACAGGCGGTTGCGCGCCTGCAGCTAGGAGGCACCTCCGGCAGTGCACTCCCGCCCCCGCTCATCAGCGGGGACTCTGATGCATGGTGCAGCCGGCTCTGATTGCTGCCTGACATCCGCGATCGTTCCCCGCTGAGAGAGAAGAACGGTCAGCTGTTGTAAACACAGCTGACCGTTCTTCTTTCTGGAATGATCACCGAGCTCCTGTGATCCTTCTATATAGAAACACAGGTCTCTATGATCATTTCACAAGCCATGCCCCCCACCTTTAGAAACACGCCCCTAGGTACACATTTAACCCCTTGATCTCCCACAGTGTTAACCCCTTCTCTGCCAGTATCATTATTACAGTAACAGTGCATAGTGGTAGCACTGATTACTGTAGTAATGTCACTGGCCCCCCCCAAAAGTGTCAAAAATTTCAGTCAGGGGTCTGATCTGTGCACCACAATCTCGCAGTCCCGCAAAAAATCGCAGATCGCTGCCATTACTAGTATAAAAAAAAAAACAATAAAAATGACAAATCTTTCCCGTAGTTAGTAGACGCAATAACTTTTGCGCAAACCATCAAAATACGCTTTATTGCGAATTGTTTTTTTTTTTACCAAAAATCTGTAGCAGAAAACAAATTGGCCTAAAATGTTAATTTTTTTTTTTTTTTTATTTTATTTTTCGTAATGTTATATAGCAGAATGTGGGAAATAGTTTTTTTTCTTTTTTTTTCAGAATTGTCGCTTTTTGTTAAAAGCGCAAAAAAAAAAAAAAAATTGCAGGGGTGATCAAATACCACCAAAAGAAAACTCTATTTGTGGGGAAAAAAAGGACATTCATTTTTTCTAGGTACAGCGTCGCACGGCCACGCAATTGTCCATTAAACTAACTCAGTGCCGAATTGCAAAATATGGCCTGGTCATTAAGGGGGGCAAATCCTTCTGGTCCAGAAGTGGTTAATGTACACCAGTATTAAATCTTCCAAATGATTCCCATTATGAAGAGATCAGTGCTGTTTCGTCCCTGGTTCATGCATGTATCATTAATTCTTAAAATTGTAGCCATTACGGAGGTATGCAGAGTTCCTTGTTTTCATCACCACTATCTCCAGGAAGTAGATGTGCTTTTGAATGGATGACATACAAGACCACATCCAAAATAGCACTTGTTTTAGTTGTGGCAGGGATAAACTGCCTACATCTACAAAGTAATCTATTTACAAAGTGCCTGTTTAATTGAGTGAATGAGGTTAGGATTTTTTTTTTTCTTGCAGTGTTGTTCAGGATCTTAAAAGTATATCAAACTGAATTTAAAAGGCAAGCTGCATTTACCCATAAGCTAAAGCCTATATACAGGTCAAACTGCAGCACTGCTCAGTTTTTGGTAGTAGAGCGTAGAAATGCCTCTCTGCTCCAACCCCACAATAAAATTGTCTAGGGCCTGATGAGCAGGGCTTGGCATTGTCACCTGAGGGAGGCCTTCTTATGTTTGCACAGATAACACCTTTGAGAAAGTCAGTCCTTATTTGCTTATCTAGTGACAGTGCTGCAGTAGATTTTTCTTCTATGTGGAAGTGTATGACTTCATTATCTCTTTGGGTGCATCGTCAATATGGCATATGGAAAATGACCTACCATGGTATCGGTACATACATGCAAGATTGTTTGAAAGTATCTTAACAAAGATGACGCTCAAAGACTTCTAGGGGGAGCAGTGCATTAACACAGGAACAGAAAATTAGATGTTACTTTCATTCTAGAACTGTCTTCACCACTGAGTGTAGCTAGTCTTCCAGGTTGAATGACAGTCCACATTCTTCAACCAAGAGCCAAGTCTGTCATTAAGGTAGTGCCATCTTCTTTCTAGCCTCACAGTACTCCTGGACTGAGCAGTGTTTTACACATTATTATGCCAGCACCATTCATTTCAACAAGGACTACTCACCAGCAAGGAGTTAAGCCCCGTACACACGTACCGATGGTCGGCATACAAATGTTCCTCTTTTCTCCCCGGGATGTCGGTGTCTGCTGAAAAGTGCAAAGACAGCACAAGGACAGCACAAGAATTTTGTCCGCCGACTGCAGAAGTGATGTCATGTAATGGTTAACTTTCCCTGTGTTTTCTATTTTCTGAGCATGCCCAGTCTTGCAAATCTGCGGTCTGTCGGCCGAATTGTGTACTGACAGGCGAACAATCGTCCGTTCTGGTGTCGGCATACAAATATTTTCATGTTTGCACGAAAGACTTTTGTCCGCGGATTGTGCGCAGACATCTGTCGGAGGCACCATACTAACACGCGTACAATCGGCAGATCCTTCGTCCACCGACGTTTGTATGCCGACGATCGGTACGTGTGTACGGGCCTTAACACGTGAAATAATCAGACAGGCTTGAAAACTGCAGGAAAAAAAAATGTATAGTTTTTTTTCCGGAAATGGCAAAAATCGAATACAGCAACTTCAGGCATCCCTGCGGATTTTAATTTAATGATTTGCACCATGCAGTGAAAATAAAGATATGGGTGTTCAGGTCCTAAATTGATCTTGATACTGTGCATCCGGAAAGTCTTCACAGTGCTTCACTTTTTCAACATTGTTAAAGCTTTATTCCAAAATGAAATAAATTCATTGTTTTCCTCAAAATTCTACAAACAATACCCCATAACGTGAAGGAAGTTTGTTTGAAATCTTTGTAAATTTATTAAAAATAAAAACGTAAAAAAAAATCACTTGTACATAAGTATTCACAGCCTTTGCCATGACACTCAAAATTAGCTCAGGTGCATCCTGTTTCCACTGATCATCCTTGAGATATTTCTACAACTTGACTGGAGTCCACCTGTGGTAAATTCAGTTGATTGGACATGATTTGGAAAGGCGCACACCTGTCTTTAGAAGGTCCCACAGTTAACAGTGCATGTCAGACCACAAACCAAGCCATGAAGTCCAAGGAATTGTCTGTAGACCTCTGAGACAGGATTGTATCGAGGCACAGATTTGCGGAAGGGTACAGAAAGTTTTGCACCATTGAAGGTCCCCATGAGCACAGTGGCCTCCATCTTCCGTAAATGGAAGAAGTTTGGAACCACCAGGACTCTTCCTAGAGTGGGCAGTGAGCTCAGGGCACCCTCATGAAGTCTGTTTCTGATTGGTCAGAGACATTCACAGCAGTGGCTTGCTGGAGGTCATTTTGTAGGGCTTTGGCAGTGCTCATCTTGTTCCTCCTTGTACAAAGGAGCAGATACTGGTCCTTCTGCTGGGTTAAGGACCTTCTATGGTGGCCCTGTCCAGCTCTCCTAGAGTAACTGGCTCTCTCCTGGAATCTCCTCAATGCTCTTCAGACTGTTCTGGGAGATACAGCAAACCTTTTGGCAATGGCTCGTGTTGATGTGCCATCCTGGAGGAGTTGGACTGCCTGTGCAACCTCTATAGAGTCCATCTATCACCTTATGCCACCAGTAGTGACGCTGACCCTAGTCAAATGCAAAACTAGTAAAAACAGTCAGAAAAAATGAGTAGGGGAAAAATATTGATGGCCTCCACCTGTAAAATCATTCATGTTTTTGAGGTTGTCTCATTGTTACCCATCTAGTGCACCTGTTAGTTTAACACCAAAGCAGCTGTAACTAATAAACAACCCCCTCTGCTACTTAATTGACCAGATCAATACCCCAGGAGTTTAATTGACTTGATGCTATACTCTGATTAAAAGTGTTCCTTTCATTTTTTGGAGCAGTGTATCATCAAAAAGTGAATTTATTTCAGTAATTAAAAAAATGAAACTCCTATGTTATATAGATTCATTACACAGAGTGATCTATTTCAAGCATTTCTTTCTTTTAATTTTGAGGATTATGGCTTACATCTAGTGAAAACCCAAAATTGAGTATCTCAGAAAATTAGAATATTGTGACAAGATTCAATATTGTAGACTAGTGGTGTCACACTCTAATCATGTAACTCAAACTACCTGTAAAGGTTTCCTGAGCTTTTAAATGGTATCTCAGTCTGGTTCAGTAGGTTACACAATCGTGGGGTAGACTGCTGACTTGACAGTTGTCTAGAAGACAGTCATTGACACCCTAAACAAGGAGGGTAAGCCACAAAAGGTCATTGCTAAAGACGCTGGCTGTTCATAGAGTGCTGTATCCAAGCATATTAATGAAAAGTTGAGTGGAAGGAAAAAGTATGGTAGAAAAAGGTGCACAAGCAACAGGGATAACCGCAGCCTTGAGAAGATTGTGAAGGAAAGGCTATTCAGGAATTTGGTGGAGATTCACAAAGAGTGGACTACGGCTGGTGTCAGTGCTTCAAGAGCTATTATACGCAGACATATCCAGGACAGGGGCTACAACTGTTGTATTCCTTGTGTCAAGCCACTCCTGAACCAGAGATTTCAGAAGTGTCTTATATGGGCTAAGAAAGATAGAAAAAAAAAAAAGGATTGGACTGTTGCTCAGTGGTCCAAAGTTCTCTTTTCGGATTAAAGTAAATTTTACATTTCTTTTGAAAATCAAGGTCCCAGAGTCTGGGAAGAATGGAGAGGCACAGAATCCAATTTGCATGAGGTCCAGTGTGAAGTTTCCACAGCCAGTGATGATTTGGAGAGCTATGTCATTTGCTGGTGTTGGTCCAAAGTCAGCGCAGCCCTTTACCAGGAAATTCTAGAGCACTTCATGCTTCCCTCTGCTGATCAGCTTTATTGAGATAATTTATTTTTCTTTTTTTGTGGGCAGGACTTGGCACCTGCCCACATTGCCAAAAGTACCAATGCCTGGTTTAATGATCATAGTATCACTGTGCTTGATTGGCCAGCAAACTCTTCTTACCTAAACCCCATAGAGAATCTGTGGGGTATTGTCTAGAGCAGGGGTCTTTAAACCAGGGATTCCCAAACTACGGCCCTCCAGTTGTTCAGGAACTACAATTCCCATCATGCCTAGTCATGTATGTGCATGTCAGAGTTTTACAATGCCTCATGGGATGTGTAGTTTTGCAACAGCTCCAGGGCCGTAGTTTGGGAATCCCTGCTAAATTATGGACCGCCAGTTGTTCAGGAACTACATATGCCGTCATGTCTTTGAATGTCAGAGTTTAACAATGCCTCATGTGATGTGTAGTTCTGCAACAGCTGGAGGGCCTAATGCCCCATACACACGTGCAGATTATCTGCAGACTTTTGTCTGCAGACTTACCAAAACCATATAATATGAGGTCAAACCTAAACACTTTCAATTTGTATGCAATCCGGCAGGCCCTTGCACTACATAGAAAAGGTAAGTCTTCAGACAAAAGTCTGCAGATAATCTGCACGTGTGTACGGGGCATTAGTTTGAGGATCCCTGGTCTAGAGGAAGATAAGAGACACCGGACCCACCAATGCAGAGGAGTTGAAAGCCACTATAAAAGCAACCTGGGCTTCCATAACACCTTAGCAGTGCCACAGATGGATCGCCTCCATGCCACGCCGCATTGATACAGTAATTCATGCACAAGGAGCCCAGACCAAGTATTGAGTTTATATTATACTGTACATGGCCATACTTTTCAAGCTAACATTTCTGTATTACATTTTTTTTTTTATATTGGTCTTATGTAATATTCAAATTTTCTGAGATACTGAACTTTGGGTTTTCACTAGCTGTAAGCCATAATCCTCAAAATTAAAAGCAAGACATGCTTGAAACATCACACTGTGTGTAGTGAATCTATTGGAGTTTCACTTATTTAATTGAATTACTAAAATAAGTTAATTTTGATATTCAAATTTTTTTGAGATGCACCTGTATTCCTTTTGTCTGGCATGTCTAATGTATGATACATATTTTAAGTGTTTGACTTTCTATAAATTATAAAGACTTGAACGAAAAATATATATATAAAAAAAAAAAAAACAATAACACATATGGGCCTAAAAGATTATAAGGGCCCAAACTGACTTTCATGAATTTACAGGAAGTTATTAGACTTTTATAGTAAAACAATCCAAATGAAATTATCCCCACATTGCCTGTCCAGATGCACAACAAGCTGCAGCAATTTCAGAACCAACAGTGCCTTGCAAAAGTATTCACCCCCTTGACTTTTTACCTATTTTGTTATATTACAGCCTTAAGTTCAATGTTTTGTTAATCTGAATTGGTCGTTGAGAAGTAGAAGTCAGGGTTAGGTTATATAAAAAAAAAAAAAATACCAAATTTTTGATGATCCCCAGGAGCACCATCAAATCTATCATAACCAAATGGAAAGAACATGGCACAGCAGCAAACCTGCCAAGAGACGGCCGCCCACCAAAACTCACGGACCGGGCAAGGAGGGCATTAATCAGAGAGGCAGCACGTAGACCTAAGGTAACCCTGGAGGAGCTGCAGAGTTCCACAGCAGAGACTGGAGTATCTGTACATAGGACGACAATAAGCCGTATGCTCCATAGAGTTGGGCTTTATGGCAGAGTGGCCAGAAGAAAGCCATTACTTTTAGCAAAAAAAAACAAAATGGCATGTTTTGAGTTTGCAAAAAGGCATGTGGGAGGCTTCCAAAATGTTTGCAGGAAGGTGCTCTGGTCTGATGAGACTAAAATTGAACTTTTTGGCCATCAAAGAAAACGCTATGTCTGTCGCAAACCTAACCCATCTCATCACCCAAAGAACACCATTCAACAGCCGGGATTGGGAAACTGGTCAGAGTTGAGGGAAAGATGGATGGTGCTAAATACGGGGATATTCTTGAACAAAACCTGTACCACTCTGTGTGCGTGATTTGAGGCTAGGACGGAGGTTCACCTTCCAACAGGACAATGACCCCAAACACACTGCTAAAGCAACACTTGAGTGGTTTAAGGGGGAACATGTAAATGTGTTGGAATGGCCTAATCAAAGCTCAGACCTCAATCCAATAGAAAATATGTGTTCAAACTTAAAGATTGCTGTTCACAAGTGCAAACTATCCAACTTGAAGGAGCTGGAGCAGTTTTGCAAGGAGGAATGGGTAGCAATCCCAGTGGTAAGATGTGGCAAGCTCATAGAGACTTATCCAAAGCGACATGGAGCTGTGATTGCCGCAAAATGAGGCTCTACAAAGTATTTACTTTAGGCAGGGGACTAGTTATGCACATTGACTTTTTCTGTTATTTTGTCCTATTTGTTGTTTGCTTCACAAAAAAAAAAAAAAAAAAACACATCTTCAAAGTTGTGGGCACGTTCTGTAAATTAAATGATGCAAATCCTCAAACAATCCATGTTAATTCCAGGTTGTGAGGCAACAAAACATGGAAAATGCCAAGGGGGGTGAATACTTTTGCAAGGCACTGTATTAGCCAGTGAAAAGCAATTTCAGGACATAATAGCCAGTTCTTGACACTATAATAAATTAAAAAGGTTCAGAGTTAGGGTCCTTTCACACGGGCGATCCGATCTGCCTGTCAGTTTTTCAGGGGGACCTGATCGGATCCTCCATGCATCCCTATGGGGCAGTGGATGTCATTGGAGACATGTCCGCTGATACCCGCTGCTCTCCGATCTAATCCGATCCTGTCCGTGAAATCCAGACAGATGGAAACCCTATTTTCAGCAGTCCGTACTCATCCGATCTCCCCATAGAGGACAGCAGGGATCTGACAGCTCCATCTGCGCACACAGAACAAAGATGGAGCTGTTATCCGCCTGCTCGGCGGACCTTAAATCAGACATATGAAAATCATGCGGGAAAATAGAAGAAATATTTAAGGTGTTTTTTTTGGCGCACAGGACATTAAAGTCAGTCCAAATCTTGGACTCTGTAAGTTTATTGTATATTATTTAGGCTGACCGCAAGGCAGATGCGAAAGACACAAATTAACACAGTTCTAGAATTAAATGAATTTTTTGACTGCAAGCAGTGTATGTTCCTCAGTTTGATCTATCAGTCTCCCACTTTTCCCTGTGCAGCAGGGCTGGAGTGTGAGAGAAAGAAGCAGTGCAAGGAAGCAATCAGTTCATGTAGTGACAAAAAGCATGCAGATAGGTGGAGAAAACAGAGTAACATAATCACACCATTGGACTGCTTCTTAAACCATCAAAGGCTGGAGTTGGTCCAGGACAACCTGAGTGCAGTCTGATGCCCAGCTTTATTCAACCCACTTCCTCTGAGGCCAGTGGCAGTAAAAAAAGTAAAAATGTTCAGCTTTACCCACTTGCTGCAAAATCGCATACTTGTACATCATTTTACTCAAGTGGTAGTTTTTTAGAACCAATGGTCAACTTTCTTGTAATAACAGATGCGGCTAAGCAGCTGCTGGGCTGTTATTATAAGCAGTGGAAGGGGACCTTCCGTCTGCTTCTGTGGCTTGCCTGGGCTCTACCGTCCCACCGGGAGACCCAAACCACCAGCCGACATGTCCGCCGGCTGGGTGGAGACTCCAAATAAAGCCAGAATATATATATATTTGGGAGATTCTTTTAAGTAACTTTATAGAATAAAATACAGAATTTTACTTGTAAGCAACAAATCTCAGAAATAGGCCTGGTCTTGAAGTGGCTAAAGCAGAGTTCCACCTAAAAGTGGAAGCTGCTCTTTAAGGACTCCTGACCCCCTTTGGCATGTCATTTTTTGGAGGGGGGGGCGGCTCGAGCAGAAGTTCTCCTCGACCTCTCTCTGCAATCTTTTGGGACAGGTCCCAGAAGATTGCCCGGCCCTTCAGGACATGCAGCGCGGCTGTCACAGCGGGGTACCACACTAGTGATGCTAGCGCCGAAGAAGAGAACCAAGGCTTCAGGTGGCCGCATCGGTGAATCTTGGGACAGGTGAGTGTCTTTATTAAAAGTCAGCAGATACACTTTTTGCAGCTGCTGACTTTGAATAAACACAAACGGCTGGAACTCCACTCCAAAGGGTAACTCCACTTTTGTGGATAAAAAAAAAAACAATATAGCGTATAAAATTGTGACACAAATCATATTGTAATTGAATGTTATTAAAAATTGCCTTTACTTTTTCAATCTGCAGCTGCTGTCTTTTTCTGAAATCCAATGCAATATGGCTACCTGGAGCTGTTTTGTACACAGAATGTGTACTGACCACACCCCAGAAACATCTTTTCCTGCTTGTGTGATTGGCTCACCAATTTTCCCAGAAGTCTGCCCTAAGATACAAGTCAGGTTTCTGGCATCCCCTGCAACAAAAATGTTATTTTTGGTGAGATACTCTCAATAGGAACACGTCTAAAGGGATCCAGGCCCAGCAGCTTTCCTCATTAGAGCCCTGCAGCTGCACAGATAATTATGAAACCACTCCCATTTGACCCACTCAGCACAGAGAAACAAACAGGGATTTCTTCAGAATAACAAAAGGAAGGAATCTGCAACAAAGTTTGTTAAAATCCTTGTAATGTACATAGATCACCTAGAGGGGAATTTTTTTTTTTCTCAACAAAAGTGGAGTTACGCTTTAAGGTCTGTGAAGTATAAAAAGACTGATTTATCATCTGTATTTTTTAGCTACCAGTCAGATCATGTCCATGTTCAAATTCGCATGGACATTTTTTACCTAATTTAAATAATGAGATGAGATCTTATGTAGAATTGGAATTAGGTAAACCTATACTAGAAATTCAGTGTACAATAGGATTAGATTAAATGCTTGTATAGTTTATGAACATAATGTGTACAGAGTACAGGTTCCCATTAAGTATGTCTGTGTAGCACAAGCTCGGAATTTCTAAATTTAGAATCATTTAGCTCCTCGCCTTTACAGATGTCGGTATGCAGAGGTTTATACATTGGCATTCCAATCTGGCGTCTTTCGCATGGTAGGAAAATTCTTATGTATTAAGTAGACGATACAGATTTAATTTCCAGTGAACAATTACGCTGCCTGTTTCTAAATCCAGGATATTTGCTTGTCCATGGTGGACTACTGTACAAAATATTTAAAGACCTGTTGCCTGCATACTTTACATGAGTCACTGACCTAAAATGACAATATGTAAATAAGCAGATAATACATTTCCTGGGCCTTGCCCCAGTTGGCTAGCTCCTAAAATAGTGTTTCCCTGTGGCTGCACAAAGCAACTTTTTTTTTTTTTTTTTTTTATACCTCTGTAAGTATTGAAAAATATAAACTTGCCTGGTACTGAAAGACGTATGCTTTTTGTGTTCTTTAAATCTACATTCCCACCAGTATCTAGACAATTGAATCCTTTAGCTATGGGAGCTGTGGCAAGAAGTAAATAAACTGTTACCATTTGTTTTGTGCTGCAGATCAAGAACTGAAGGTAGAGCAGCACCCCTGCAACCAAGACCTGAAGGTAGAGCAGCACCCCTGCAACTAAAATCATGGCTAAAGGAGTTTTCCAGATTTTCACAACTTTTGTACCTAGAAAGAAAAAGGAAGCAGCTAACTCGGGCGTTTTAAAAAAAAAAAAAAGGGCCAGTTTACTGTTCTTTAGAGGGGCCCAGCTGTGGCCATTGGATGTAGACATTGGTGGCTAGTGAGTTAAAAAATACCTTAAGCCTGCCATAGACCAGTCAGCTGGAACCAACTGAGATTTGAACCATGTATGGGCAGGCTGAATATACCCAAGTTGATCGATCAACTTGGGTAAAACCAACATGTCTGAGCTTACAAGCAATTATTTCCGGGGGTTCTTATAGCCACTAGCAATACTCACTGCGTTTTCCCAGTGGGGACAACTTCCCCCGCCCTCCTGCTGGGAGAACACACTGGCTCGATGGGATGTATTCCACAGTCAACACCATGGTCTCAGGAAAGAAATCCATCTTTGGCCGGCCTTAGGGTCAGTGGGAGTAAAAAAATTATCTGACACATGAGGTCAGTGGGAGGAGGAATAAAGATACATTGTGAATGTCATTAGAAGAAATAGTGTCCTATTGCTGGTATCGGTGGGGGAAATTATGCACCATCATTGTATCTGTAGAAGGAATAGTGCGCTATCTTTGGTGTCAGTGGGAGGAATAATGCCTCATTCTTGGTGTCAGTGAAATAAATGGTGCCTCATTGCTGATGTCAGTGGGAAGGAAGAAGTTGTGTCCCATCAGTGGTGTAAGTGGGAAGAATTATTATACCCATCGTGGTGGCAATGGAAGGAATTATGCCGCATTGTTGGCATCAAAAGGCGAATAATGGCCCCAAAGGCTCGATAGAGGCAAGCAAAGGGCCACATCTGGCCCACAAGCCACAGTTTAAAAGACACATGTATATTGAAAAATAAAGATTTAATGCAATGTCTCATATATTACTAATATTTGCACCATATAAAGCCATGTTGCTACTTTTATTTTTCAATTTACATGTGTCTTTTAAACTGTGGCTTGTGGGCCAGAGTGGCCCTTTGCTTGCTTATTTGCACCATATAAAGCCATGTTGCTACTACTTGTTTTAGTTATGGGGGGATTCCGCAATCAGTAAATTTAGGTGCACAGAGCCTTTTCTACCTCAGTAGAATTTGTTTACTCTTCAGTGTCTTAAGGCCCGTACACACGATAAGAAAATCTGTAGTGAAAATTCGTCCGACGACCGATCTGCCGATTTTCGGATTGTTAGTATGGTGCTTTCGACAGCCAATTCAGACTTTTCGGCTGACAAAATCCTGATGTGCAGGCTATAAAATTTTTGTTGTCCGTAATACAATGTCCGATTTTCGTCTCATTCGTACAGATTTCGAAAGAAAAAAATCTTAAGGGCAAGACTAGGCATGCTCAGAGAGAAAGAAATCCAACACATGACATCACTTCTGTCGTACGGGAAAATTCGTATGAAAATAACCCCTTTACTTTCCACATCAGACTAGCATGCCACAAAAAACGGATGACAGATCGTTCGATAATCTGATCGTGTGTACGGGGCTTTAACCTCTTTCGGGGACACTCTTTACTGTACAGTACCCATGTTTCATAACAGCCGTTACTCAGTAAGCAGTGTCCACATTGAAGCACACTCTGGTATTGTTTCAGATAATTGGGGCCCTGTGCAAAATTAAGCTAGGCCTTATGTGCACAATGATAATTTGGTAAGGTTTATAAATTGCACATGCAAAACAAAGTAGCAGATCCAAAATGATTTGTATCCTGCTTTGAGAGCAAATTAGACAATGCAAATTTATATCAATATCATTACAAGATACATTCACAAGCAGCAGTGATTTTTGCACATCATCTTGTTGTGTCCAAATCTTGAACTTTTGTACAGGTGCACCATGGTGCTTTCTGTGCAGCTGTGATGTCAAATAGCCCCAAATTAAGGCCTCGTGCACACTGGACGTTTTTTTCAGCTGCTGTTTTCTTGCATCAGACGTTTTACTACAGCCAGTAAACTCCCCAGCATGTTTTTCTATGTGTCCAGGCACACAAAGGCTGTTATCAGCAGTTTTTGGCAGGGGTGTTTTCTGGCTGGAAAAACCCCCTAGAACTAGTGGGTTTTTAAGAGGCGTTTTTCAGCTGTAAAAATGCTCTAACTCTGATAAAAGCTTGAAAAACATGGCTATTCAGCGTTAATCAACGTTTTTGAGCCATAAGCTTTTGTGGGAATAAAAAAAAAAAAAAAGCTAAAAAATGCTACTGCAAAAAAGCTGAAAGACGCCTTCTACAGCTGTAGCTTTCTACTGACGTTTTAATAACGTCCAGTGTGCATGAGGCCTTAGAGAAATTCCCATTTTTATTGTAATAACTTTTCACTATTTTGATCTAGACAGCGAGTATGGAATCTTGCATATTTGGCCCAGATTTTGGAGATCAGACCATGTTCATTTAGGTAACATATGTTTTGTAAAATTATTCAATAAAAGTTCCAAAATCAGTTACGTGACCAGGATTATAGTCAGATAATATTGCCAGTTATTATTTTGGTATGGATAAAACTTTGGTTTACAGTTTATAAATCATTTGTTCTTTAAAATTGTCTTATCATGATTTTTTTTTTTTTAACAGAGTCAAATGGAGTTCACTGTCGCTTCTTTATCTGGTCAAGAATTGGCAACTGGTCTCGCTCAGACTGAAACAAAGCAAACCCCTAAACCTGCAAATCAAAGCAATCAGAGTAAAACTCCTCTTAGCAATCCCCAAGTTAAGAATACTCAGGTTACTAGAACACCCAACTATGATGGATCAACTCCAATTAGGAAAGAAGAGGAGTCAGCCTTTTGGAAAATAAGCATGGAGCGATCTAGAATTGAAGGTTCACAGTCAGAATTTCAGTCTTTAACACCGAGCCAGATAAAGTCCTTAGAAAAAGGTGAAAAGCCACTACCTGTTTATTATAGGCAAGATTCTTTCCAGAAGGAAAAGGAAGTATCCAAACCTGAGAAACCAACACTGTTGACTGAAAAGCCAGCTGTGATTACCAAACAGCCGAAGACTACCATTCCAAGTGTTGTCTCTTTGGAGAATCCTAGGCCAAGCCAGTCTTCTGTCAGCACACTAGATGATGTCTTTCTGCCAGAGCCAGTTGAACCTGTGAAGAAGACCAGCAAGGAACCTGAAAATGATGAGGCAGGACCTCAACTGTTTTCACAGGTTGGTGTTTAATTTATGTCATACCTTCTGTAACCTAATCTTACTTACACTCTGTGTCGCTAGAAAGTTTTGCAACAGCACCTTTAATATAAAATTGATTGACAAACTGAAAGCTGAAACCTTTGTACGACTTGTACATAAATGTTCCCTATAAGCATAAAAAACAGCGCAGTTGCACAATGGCAACCACTTAAAGGGTATGTATATTTACTCCTCCCTAACCTTGACTAGTCCACCCTCCCCTGCCCCTACCAAAATGTTTATCTCCTACTGCTTGAATCTTCTTCTAGCTGTATACGTGTGCAAAGTAGCTTCCCATGGAAGCTTGAAGGGGTTCTCCTGCACACACTTGGAAAGCGGGAACACGATCCATGTACATACTGTCACTCTTCGTTTCTGTCTGTTCTTTGTCTATCCAGACAATGTTACATTTCTTTGACTGGTAAACCCAACACTCCTACTACCTCAGAACAGTTGGACTCCCTGGATTCGATTGCTTGCTTGCCCTGACCTTGGATTTGTTGTCCATTATGTACTTGCTATCCATTTAGCTTAGACGCCTGTCTCTAGTCAACCACGGCAATGACCTTGGCTACTTACAATGGCAACTTCATAGTCCTTAGCTCCTCTTTTCTGGGACTAGCCGCCTGTTAAAGTTCAGTAATCTGTCACTATCAATAATCCAGAGTTTAGCTCTTTGACCTTTTTTAATGTGTTCACTAGGTTTTACTTTTGGTACCCATGTGTGCAAGCCCTTGAAAATAATGATGACAACTTAAAGTTAAGACCACAACAAAGTAAAACCCTGTATAAACAGCTCTATCTGCTGTCATTTGCCAACATCCTATTTCTTATACATCATCCAAAGGTTACCGACAATATTTTCTACCTGGGCACCTTTTTTTTTTTTTTTCCTTTCTAAAGTTTGGGAACTAGTGCTGTATGCATGTAGGGATATTTTGCTTGTATGCGTGTAAAGGGATAGATCACCTTTTATTTTTCAAGTATAAGCCTTTTCTTAATGTCATGTTATTTACTGAACACATTTTGTCATCAGTGTACGTATTACATTTGACTAAGGGCACTTTGTTACAGGAAAATGCATCCGTGTGGCAGATACATAATTTACTACTGCATAATCAGTTTATTTTCACAAAGCATCAATTTCCTGATCATGACGCAGTCTTCATTTCATAGCTAACTACATTTAGGGTCCCTGAAATCTAATTTTCTTCGTGTTTGTACAATTGCCACAGATAATTGGCAGCCATGCCATTTGGAATGATATGACATTTGATAATTAACAAATTTAACTTTAACCATAATTTTCAGCCACAGATCCCTATTTGAATACATAAAATTCACAAACCAGTAAAGCACACAAGCAGTCAATCAAATTGTGCCAAAAAGTATACTAGGGCCAATTCCACATGACAAAGGTCCTGCAGCTTAGCTTGCCAAGTAGATCCGGGGAGATCTGAAAAGCTGAAAGAAGAAGATAGCAGCACAGGATCCTCATTAGTATTATGAATTGAATGTATTCAACAATAAAAATAGTATACTCACATGTTACATCTTGACATCCAGCATAGATAGAAAACGTACTACACTCTGCCTCATGGAATCCCCTATGCCTCTCACTAGCATGTAGGGGGTTCCACGATGCAGAGTGCAGGATGCTGGGCATTGGCAGCTTCTCTGACAGCTATTTGAATACATAATGACTGTATGATCTAAATATTCACAAGCCAGGATGTAGATGTACATACGTATAGTCTAGCCATTCATTGGTTCTCTGGCTAGTCACTTCCTTCCCCCAGTTTTTATGTGCCTAATACATTAATGCAAAAGAACTAACTGGAAGGTTCACAGAGAACTCTTTATTCTTTGCTTTTGAACATTAGTCTGAAGGACACTATGTTCAGCAAGTATTTAAAGGCCCTGAGGATGCCTCCTTTTGAGTCCTTAAAAGACAAATGTTAGATTTTATAAAACACTCCCCAGCCCACCTCACTACTTCCTCCAGGCTAACTTTACAACTCTATATGATCATTCGCATTCACTTCCATTAAGGCTCACCTTTTTGTTCTGATCATTCTCCTTCAAATCAATCAATTTTCACTCTTTACCTTTTTCATCTTGGAGTGTTTAAGTCACAGGTCCTTCTCTTTCTATGGTGGTGGGTGAAACTAGATTGTTGAGTGACCAGTGACATATAATGAAGTAGCCCTGCTCTCTGCAGCATCCTCCTGTCACTCTATGGGCTTTCTGATAAAATGCCCAGAGGGAGTGGGCCCTTGGCACCAAAGACTTACAGAAGTGGTTTAAATTACACTGGGTAGATACAATAGCATGATCTCCTCCCCCCCCCCCCCTTTCTGATTGGCTGTAATTATCTTTTTTTTCTGTTGACTTAAATCTTTCTATTATAGAATAGCACAGAACAATTCCAGCCAATTGGAAAAGAAGGAATGATGATATTGTACTGCAGATTTCTAAATGTAAAATTGTTGCTTTCAAATCTACTATCGAGGGCAGTGGTGGTCAACTCACTTCATTTAGAGGGTTTCAAGTGCGGCCCCTAAAGTTACTTCATATGATATTCTGTGAATTTATTGTGCCAGAAAGCTGTCAGACTGCAGACATGCTATAGGACAGTGGTCTCCAAACTGCGGCCCTTCGGGCACTAGTTCATCCACAGATACCAATATTGGGGCATAATGTCCTTCCCACTAAAACCAGTGAAGGGGCACATTTCCTCCCAATGACACCAATGATGGGGCATGAATCCTCCCCAATAAAACCAAAAATAGGGCACTATCTCTGCCACTAACATCAAAGAAGGGACATTGTATTTTCTCTCATGTCCTCTGACAGTCGCCACCCACTCATACAGTCTTCACTTATGGGTATTGACCTCTTATCCACAGGAGTAAGCTAGGCATTTTTCCTGCTGACATTTATGACCTTTTCTACTCCCAATGGCCAAAGTCCGGTCCCTGTAAAGTCTGAAGAACAGTAAACTGGCACCTTGTTAAGAAACCCCTGTTATAGAAGATGGCCAAAGACTGAAGACCAGATATAGCTATCAAAGACTTTGGACATAATTCAGGAGAACAATTATGTGGGACTGTTGGAGATCACAGCTTTTTTAGTCTTTCTACAACTCAGTGCTTCCATATTTGTGTTTCAAATAGCCCCCTTAAAAATTACTTGTAACACATGGTATTGCTCTCAGCAAGATCCATTATAAAAAAAAGTGATAGTTTAAAATAAAGGGCCTCTGAGGGTGTCAAAATGTCACATGTGGCCGCAGGTTGGACACTAAGGTTCCATGGATTGCTAGAGACCTGTGAGGAGAGAACGTGTGCATTAAACAGCTTACAACAGCCTCAATGCTCAGCTGTGGTAAATTGTGTTTTCTGAAGTAAATTGCAGGTGGTTTACTTTACAAACTGGTTTTCTATAATGTTTATGTTGCCAACTATAATTATTTGAAATGTATAGCTAAAACAAATGATAGCTGCCTTTTCATACCTTAAAAAAAATAAAAAATAATGGTTTATACATGTGACCGTAGTCTTTTTACTTTTCCATTACAGATTAACACTAGCAGTGTGCTCTTGAAGACGGGATTTGATTTCCTTGACAACTGGTAACACCAGAGACTGCTGTCAGACCGATCGGAGTCATGTGCAAATTGTTTTCTTGTAACCTGCAAATTCTTGCCTTCCTAGACAGCTTTTTGTAAAACTGTATGCATTATTTTATATCATTTTGTGAAGTATTTGTTAGTTAAAATTTTATGTATTGTTTTTCAAAGTCAAGCTCTTTTTAAAAGGTGCCTAAACTATTGACCTTCTTAAATTTAACTTTATGGACAGTAATTGAGAAAATCATTTTGTGGCATTTTACTATTGCCCTTAAAGGGAAGCTAAAACCAAAATTGCCTATTACTACTCATTTAAATTAGCTGGTAATATTGTTGGACGTATGGGAGCCTTAATTCAGCTTGAAGTTATGGGCTAATTCATTGCAAAACTAAAAATGCAGGGTTTTAAAGCACCCTATGTAAAATAGTATTTATATATGAGAATTTACTGAATAGAAGGGGGGTATGACAACAAGAATTGATAAGAATGCCACTTCTGCTTGAAAACCCAGGTACCCACTAAGGGATTATGAGGTAATACTTGAGCATCCTATTTTCTGTTTAACCCCTTCCCTCCCAGCATCTCTTTAACAAGGTTTTTTTTGCCCAGGGAGCAGAAAGGACCAGCCAATTTTGTGACAAATGTAATTGGCTGTCACAGTGGTCACATGGGCAAGGGCCAGTCCCACAAGTCTTTCAGCACAGAAAACTACCATCCATGTATGTGGAGTGTGGGCATTAAAGCCTTCACACTTTGTCACCATACATATGCATTACATGGGCAGCAAGAGGTTAAAGGTTTGGCATTGGTATCCGAAACATGAGGTCTGTCTGATACTAACTATCAATGCAACAGCAATGGGGAACAAGGATCATTGGTTATATTGAATCTACTGAATAATACCTGTGACAATTTGAAAGATCAGATTTGTATCCTAGTTAATTGACCCCATTTTTTTTTTAGCATTGTTTAGAGCATGGGTGCTCAACCTGTGCCCCCAGCTGTTGCTGAACTACAAATCCCATCATGCCTCTGCCTTTTGGAGTCATTGCTTGGTAATGTCAGCCTTGGAGGGCCACATGTGGAGCACCCATGGTTTAGAGCCATTGTTTTGCTAGTACAAATGGGGTAATATATAGTGGAGCTGCCTCTTGGTTCCCTACCTCCGAAGACAATCCAAATCTGAATTCAGGAAACAATATTGCACTGTGATGTTAAGCTCTACACCAGTGGTGTTAATGGCTCATTTATAAACTAGACTATAGGTTGATTTTAAACTGTTAGAGATGTGGCACCATATACTTGGTGTCAAACGGAAGTATACAATTTTTCTCAAGTAAACAGGGTTTAAGAACATCTAATTAGCACATGTATGTATATAGTTCTGCTTCCCCACCATTACAGTGATAACACTGGTATATCTATTTTTGATACCTAGATTTCATACTACTTTTTCTGTCTTGAACAACACTAGCCATTCAAAACTGTTAAATTATATAATATGACACATTTCTACCAACATATCAGCCACTTATGACACCATGATCTTTCTACTTACATTACATTGCTGTTTTTTCTTTTTTACAAAATAAAAGGTTTTAGAGATATAATAAAAATTTACCACAGAAAGACAAAAATTAGGTTTGGCACTTTACAAAAATTTTAGTAGGTTAGATTATAACCATTTAAGCTCAAACGTCATTTTCACATTCATTATGGGACAATTAGAAAATGTCAAAGTTATTGCCACCCTATGTTAGAAGTTAGGTATATATTGGGGAGACTTTACGAAAACTGGAGCAGACAGAATCCAGAGCAGCTGTGCATAGTAACAAATCAGATTCTCAATTCAGCTTGTTCAGTTAAGCTTTGAAATAAGCTGATTGGCTGCCGTGAACAGTCTTCTGTCTGTTCCAGTCTTGGTAAATTTTCCTCATTGTGATGTGTTATAAAATCTATTTTGAAGGCAAAAGGTAATACAAAGGAAATAGGCTTTTCTTTCCAGTTTTAACAAGTGATCATTTAAATTTGAATATAAAAAAAAATAAAAACTACACTTAGCATTAACACATCAAAATTATTTTTTTTTTATATATCTATAGAGTATATATATATATATATTTTCTTTTTTTTTTTTTTAATGCTTCTGGCACGAAAACTGAACAAACAAAATACAACATTTTCATATGTGCATTATAACATTTGATAAAAAATGGTGAACTTCCATTTAATTTACATATACTGATTAGACACTTGCACACCTTTTAGTCATTATTATTTATACTTTACATTACATTAAAATATTAATGGAGGAATCTATATTCTGTGTCAATCAGTGAGCTTTAAAGTTTGAGACAGGATCTGAAATTGTCTCCTGAAAATTTGCCCTAACAAACTGCCTGACCTTCCACCCTGAATCCTTAGAAGCAGGGAGATGTTTTTTATTATACATCAGGTGACTTTTCACTACTTGATTTAAGTTAAAGCAGAGTTCCGGCCTCAAACATTTTTTTTAGATAAAAATACCCTTGGGACAGTCAGGGCTAGTACATTGCAGCAATGATAGCCTCTGAACTGTCCCAGGTTTCACTTACCTTTTAGAAGAAATACTTACCTTGAAAATTTCTTGTCCAGCGTTGCCATTTCAGGTGTGAGCAGCTGAAGCCAGGGCGTCCTCTTCGGTCCCAGAATGCGCTGCACCAGCCCCGCTCCTCACTTCCGGTGCAGGCACATCATCCCTGCACAGCTTTGGGGCATACCCAGAAGCTGTTTAGCAGGGAATGACGCGCCTGCATCGGAAGTGACGAGCGGGGCCTGTGCAGGCGCATTGACTCCTGGGAGCGATGACGTTCAGCTTCCAGGAGTCAATGTAAGCAGGAAGAGGCGGCGCTGGCCGCGGCCGCAGATGGAGGAAGTGGAAGGAAGGTAAGTATATTTTCTTCAAAAACAAGGTAAGTAAATTAAAAAAAAAAAAAATAAATAAAAATCGGGATTATCCAATTCTTTTTTAGGTGATTTTCAGAAAGCGGATGGGCCAAAGTTGTTTTTGAGGCCGGAACTCCGCTTTAAAGTTGTTAAGTCAGGAAGGTTTTTTTTAATCTCAATGCATTCTATGCATTAAGATAAAAAGCCTTCTGTGTATAGAAGTCCCCCCTGCACCCCCTAATACTTACCTGAGCCCCATGTCTATCTAACGATGTCCACAAGTCCCTCGGCCATCCTGGGACTCTCTCTCCTGATTGACTGAGATACACCCACTGCACCATTGGCTCCTGCGGCTGTCAGACAGTGAGCCAGTCAGGAGAAAGGGAGGGCGGGGCAGAACGGCAGCTCCGTGTCTGCATAGACACAGGGAGCTGCAACTTGGCTTGGGTGCCCCCATAGCTAGCTGCTTACTGTAGGGGCACTCAATGGGAGGGAGGGGCCAGGAGCAGGAACAAGGGACCCGAGAAGGGGAGGATTCGGGCTGCTTTGTGCAAAACCAACTACACGAAGAGGTAAGTTAGAACATGTTTTTTATTTAAAAAAAAAAAAAACACAAGACTTTACAATCACTTTAAAGAATAGGATAAAAATTCTTGCATAAGCCCAGTTGTGACTGCCCTGGTTAAGGTTTATGTTAACCCTAAGGGCCGGCTCTGTGCAATTCAGTGCGGTGCGATTTTCAGCCTAGTCATTTGATGAGCTGCAATTGCTCTGGATAGTGCATGCACTACTTTTTAAAAGCACACTACATCAGATTGCATGGTACTGCGGTACTATGTAATCTGGTGCAGGCAAACACACTGCGTTTGCAATCTGTATTTTCTGTAAAAATATATTGACACTTGCAGCAGCGTTTTGAGCAAGATACAGGAAATGAGCACAGAACGCACCTTTCTTGCACCACGTTCTGGTGTGCACCAACTCCTAATCTGTTTTTTAGTATGTTTGGCATCATGCCCCACTGTTTACAGTTTTCTTAAGCAAATTGTTTTTTGTGAACTAGCTGCACAGTTTTTTACTTGGAGCTCCTGCCAGTAACAGCACTTTCTGTTGCAGACTGGCAACACTAAGCCACTGCCCCTCAATCAGTAGCAGCGTTGACAGCCTGTTGTGTGAGCTCCTTCAGTTAGTCATTGGACTGCCTATAAAATTGGTAGCCCAACTGCCAACTGGAGCAGGGCACATGGCAGATTGACAATGCTGCTGCTAATTGCAAGATGGTGGCTTAGCGTTTTCTGCCTACAACAGGAAGTGCTGTTACTTGGCAGGTAAGAAACCAGGGTTCATAGAAACATACATTTAATACTGTGCATATGGGACTGTGGAGTGGATTTACTAAAACTGGAGAGTGCAAAATCTGGTGCAGCTCTGCATAGAACCCAATCAGCTTCCAGGTTTTTCTGTCAAAGCTAAAGTTAGAACCCACATAATAATACTACCAGTGCCTACACCACGAATAATTGCAACAAACTGTCTTATTTTGACTGCTAATGCAGATACTGCTGGCCAGGAATTCTAATCCAGCAATCAGCTTTCCTTAATTGGCTTACTTTGAGTCCACCCACGGTTCCCATTTTTAACTGAAGCCCTGATGAAGGGGGGGTTCATTTGATCCCCGAAAAACACATTGGCTGTCCTTTACCACAGTATCAATAAGTGAATTTGGACTCTTTTGGTCTGGCGCTCCATTTATATATGCATGTCTTTTTCTGGCAACGTAATGGAGGGTAGCCTGTTCTGTTGTGAGCAGCCTAACCTGAGCCAGTGGGCTCTTCAAATGTTTTTTGCCCTCTCACTACCTTTTTTAAACTCATAACAAAGTCCCAGTGCCTCCTGGATGCCCTTATTGTTCATTGCAGCCTATCAAGAAAATGTCTCATTTCTTCCTGTCATTTCACGAGGACAGGCATTCAAGGGAAATTGCTCTAGAATCGACACTTTGTCAGCAAGGGGAAAAGTAGAAATCATTTTAGCTTTTTATAGCTGTGCAAGTGCATGCTGGGGAGATTTCACCTACCTTCTTGTTTCAACGGTAGGTGTAAACAAAAACCAGAAGTTAGGGGTATTTTCCAAGCGTGGACTCAGACAGTAGCAAAAATCTAACCTTTTCCTACTCTCACTAAAGTATCTAAACCCATTAACGTTTTTTGGCTGGTACTCAGAGGAATATTGAAACCTACTCAAACATGGCATGTTGTATATGGACTGTTAACCAGCGCTACCTAAATATAGAGACCACATCTCTATTCAGCCTGCTCAGGTATTCTCTCACAATAGCATTTGTGTGTCAGTTGTGTGTAGTACAAGTTTTGAGGCATTTTATGTATTTCTCATTTCTTCTAATGCTCTAGTCCATTACAGTCTTTGTATATGTATACTACGTTATACATACATAGAACATTTGATTGTATTTTATGTTTATAATGGATATCCCCCTGTGTGGTTTTTGATGGCTTGGTTTACTGTAGCTTGGTGAAGAATTTATCATAATTCTGGACTTTCAATTTTTTTAAATTTTATTCTAAAACTTATGGTAAGATTTGGTTGGAACAATCTGAGTTCAGATTCCCAGATGATTAACAGATTTTTCCTTATACGTGCACAATCAGTTTGTATGATCTGTACATTCTGAGCCCAACCAAGCTTTCAGAATAAACAGAGCAAATAAGATTAAACAAAAAAAAAAAGACATACACTGACCACTATGTATTCTGACAATTGTCAGCTAGAGTTTTCTTAAAACCTACCTATACTTAATGCAAGTTAAAACTTGGTTGACTGGTTTACAGGGAAGAATTTATAAAATAATTTAAGTTCTCTGTACAGAGGCAGATTTGTATTGTACACATGCCATATGAATAAATGAGGCTGGATGGAAGAGTCCAAGGTAAAGCACAGTATAATGAGCATTTTCTGTTTAAGAGAGTCTATGCATTGTGAATAACTTTCTCTTTAAAATCTTTGTCTAGCGTAGGACTATTTTCTGGCTCCCTTCTTGTTGTCACTAAGGACCTGTTCACACCAGAATTGCACAGGAATGCGGTCTGCGTTCCTGTGCAATTCAGGGGTGTGCAATTTTTCTGCTGAATAATTTGAATAGAATGAAACTACCTTGGACTGCACCAATAGTGGTGCATGCATTACTTTTAAAAGGTGCTGCATATGGATTGCATAGTATTGTGGAACCATGTGACCCAGGCTGGAAAATGCACTGTGTGTCGGATGTCGTTAGGAATATGTTGACACCTACAGAAGATTTTATATCCAGTGTGTTTTGAACGTGGTGCAGGAAATGCACACACAACACGGGTTTCTGTTCTGGTGTGCATGAGCCCTAAATGTTTTTGGGGAAAAAAGAAGCAGCGCCTTGTACATTTCATCCTTTCTTCAGCCCCAGGTAATAAATATTACCTTCATCAGGATGTATCTGGTGGTATGGGTGACTGAATATTTTGGCTGTCACCTTTTATCGTTATGTCATATACTTCAATGTGCTTTTAAAGTGTAAGAACTCTTTATATGTTGTACATGGAATAAGGTCCATAATTCCTGGTGTAATATTATGAGGGTGTTTGTTCAGTAGTAGTGCTTCCCAGTGAGTTTAGTCCACTCCAGAAATGCTCTTTATGGGATTGCTGGCCCATTGTATTACCAAAACAGAAAAACTTCACAAAGAAAATGTTTCCCACACAGGGGTTTCCACCATCAACACCAACATAAATGACATTTAGCCTCTGTAGCAGTGCTGTTGTTCGGGCCTTTTGCCATGGTCCTCCACAGCATCTCACTGCTCCCATACAACCTCAGCTCTTTGCTGCTCTGTCATTAACTGCTCTTGCACTGTGCAGACATACATGCTCTGGCTGCCCCATGCAGACTCTGACTCTTAAGGAAGGATTGGAGTCCTCCTGTCCCCCTATGCAGGGACTTACTGTCTGTCGGGTGGCGCCCCGAACTGTTGTGAGGTCCTAGATTTTAGAGGCTGCACACTCAGCCTGATCATTTCTGATAAGACCGGAGACTACTTCCCTCCCAAAGCACTTTGAAGTCTCTGAGCTCCAAACCCTGATTTTTAAATTTACAAAACTTGGAGAAAGATGAAAAAACACCTTTCTCCACTCAGAACTGACATTCCGGAGCCCCTCAAACTGTATTCTTAAGGATCCTATGTTTTCTCCTACATTTTTACAGTGGCAGGACCTCATACTGTCACACTGGATATAAGGCATTACCTTTTTATATATAGTGGAGAATTGTTGGAGAGTAAGGTTATGAATAAAATATTCAGTACTAAAATAGATGAAAAGTTAAAGTATTTTTTTTTTTAATGTGCAGCTTAGCTTTTGCATGCTTTTAGGAATTATCCCATCCAATTACACAGGTGTGAATTTGATTTTTTTTTTTTTTATGTAAGATTTTAGGCTCAACATTTTTTTTTTTTAACCATACAGCTTCGGTTTTCAGGTATTTACAAGACTGGGGGGTGGGGAACCTTCTATGCTGGAGAAGTCATGCATTTGTTTTACTTATATAATTATGCTGAGGTTACAAAGCACATTTATGGTTTTTGCATGCATTCCTTAGCGGGTTTATACATTCCCTGTCTGTGCTATATTTATAGTAAATGCAGTTCAGGCAGAATGGGCAGAGTGCATGTATATAAACCCTAACTTTGACAGACCTGGGCTGTATGGGTGTAAAATTATATATATATTTTTAAACCCACAAATATTTTTATTTTATACAAGCTGTTTTTTGATATGTAAAATGCATTTTATATCCTTAAACAGGTTTCTATATATTGATTTTTTGTTTATTTGTTCATCAACACTTAGTGGCCATAAAATATATAGAGCTGTTTATTAAAAATATTTTATATTTTCTGAGCAGTGCTATAATATGCATTTATTTAAGAGAAATAAAATGCTATTTTACTCTTTATACATACATTGTGTATTTGCCTTAAATTGTTGCTGAACCTTCAGTTTGCATTGGTTGAATAACATGATGTTTTATATCCATTTTAACTAATACAGTGGGGTTTTTTTTTTTTTTTTTTTTTTAAATGCAGTGCAAAGAGCATTATTGTGCTGTAACTTGGAATAACTAATCGCCTATCAGCCTTCGTTATTACAACTCCTCTAACCTGCTTAAAGCCTATACGTGATTGTTACTGTATGCAACACCTTACTGCTTTTTCACTATGCTGGTAAAAAGCCCCTGTAACAATGTATACATATAACCATTGTATAATGAAAGTATTGTATTTGAACTTGTATTTAATTGTAAATAGAACAGTATGATGGCTGTCGTGGGAAGGGTCACACACCATTCAAGATATTTTATTTAGTTTGTCGGGTCCTTATAACAGAAACCCACTTTCGTAGTATACTCCATGTATTTCACAGTGAAGCATATACATGGGGGGGGGGGGGGGGGGGGTTGCTTAATAAAACATGTGCAGGTTAAATACAGGGTGATTTTTTTTTTTTTTTTAGCTATCCATGTTCTAGGGAGCTTGTGTGTTTTTAAGTACATACATTTCCACTTTAGCTAGGTAAACCGTTTAACAAATGCTTGATTTTAAAGTAATCATTAGCATAAGAAACCAGCTGGATTAAGCAGTAGACCCTGTTTTTTGGGCAATTACTAATAATTAATGCATGTTCATTTGATACAAATGTGAACATGTAAGAAATAATCTTTTATACGGTAAGTGTTTGCATCACCTACCTATCCTACCCAGATATCAAGCAATTGTGCTGCAAGTTTGAAAATGACTTCACAAGTTTGTTGCACAATTGCAGCAAGTCCACATTGCAGGACTCTAGATCAACTTTCTTTGCAAACATTCTGCAAGTCTGCTGCAAGGTATGGTTCAGTTATGTTGTGCAATAGTCCTCCCACCACAGTGTCTGAATTTTCATGCTGTAGACTCACAACTGCAACTTTGCTCTTGCTAGGGACTTGCCACTGAAATTTGCTACAAGTTGGAAAAATGTCAACTAGAATTTGAGCTTTAGGTCCTCTGCAAGTGTACAACTTGCCAGTAAATATGTGCAGCATGTTAACAGCCTTAAGGCCCGTACACACAATGAGAAAATCGAAAGTAAAATTTCATCCGACTACTGATCTGCCGATTTTTGTATCGTTAGTATGGTGCTTTCAACAGCCGATTACGAGTTTTCTGACGACGAAAACTGTGCTCACATGATAAAAATTTGATAGCCTTCACATTCAATTTCTGATTTTCATTTAATTAGTACAGTTTTCTTACGGAAAAAAAAAAAATCATAAGAGCAAGACTACGCATGCTTGGAAATGAAAAAATACATACGAAACAATTCAACACATGACATCACTTCTGAAGTTGAATTCTGTCGTACGAGAATGTTCGTATGAAAGTACCCTCTTCACTTTCGATACGAGACTAGCATGCAACAAAAAAACAGATGAAAATTCGTCCGATAATCTGATAGTGTGTACGAGGCTTTACAATTCAACACTGCCACAAATTTTCCTCCCCAGAAGAGGTGGTTCAGGGCTGCTCTGTGCAAAACCACTGTACAGAGCAAGGTTTGTTCTTTTATGTAAAAAAAAAAAAATGAAAGGTTTAAAAGCCCTCACCCTTTGCCAGTGTGCTTTGAGTCGCTTCAGAGCAATGCTTAGCTTGATATTGAGAAATCTGTGGATGTATTACTAGTCTCCTATAGTTCAACTGCCTTCGTCTGTAAGCTATGGGCTTGCACTGTTCCTGCTAAGTGCCCTTTCTGCAAAAGTTCTATAGCAAAGCAGAGACTGGGCAAAATAGTTGATAGTCTAAAGTGATATGGAATACTCTTAAAAAGCAAAAAGTTTAAACCTTAAGGTCAATATTGTTTTTAGTGAGAGTAGTTTTCACTAGTGGCTTAGGTATAGTTTTATCATTTTTATTCCTATGAAACAGAGAGATGGGTGGGATTTTAGACAGGCAGATTGTGTCAGAAATTTAGAGGGCTTTGTCTAACACCCAATATATTGCTTGACTGGCCTATAGTGGTTTGTATAACCTTTGTACACATTCAGTACATGTTCCATTAACTGACTTGTCAATGTTTATGGTCATCTGCACCTTTTGCTTTACCAAAGTAAAGTGTTGCAGGCTTTTGGAAGTGGAAGAATAAGTATTAAAAGATTAACATTCTCTCCTCTGCTGCCTTTGTATTTCTGGTACTATGTGTGGGGGCAGACGCAGAGCTGCCTGGGTGCTCTTGCCCCATGTGATTTTTTTCAATTCCAAGGTTTTATTGTCATATTTTATATTGTAAACAATAACATTTAATAAAGTGGATGGACGTAAACACTTTTGTGTTTCAGATTTGTGGTTCAACTCCTATACATGCATATCATTTTCATCATTTAGATCAGAATCACACTTGCAGTACCCTACCATGCACACGTTAATGCGTTATTGTTGTAATAATTCTACTATGCACACGTTAAAGCGTTATTGTTGCAATAATTCTAACAGCCAGTACGCATGAGAAGATCTTCTCAGAATCTGCTTTTAGGAGCGTCAGGGTTTTTTTTTTTTTTTTAGCTTAAAAAACACCCCTTTATGTTATTCTATGGCCTCATGCCCACACAGGCTTTTCGGAGCTGTAAGTGGCATAGGCATTTTTAAGCTGTAAAAAAACCCAGGGCCAGCACGTTCTGGATCAGCAGCGTTCAGCTGTAAAAACACCTGAAGCTACTAAAGGCTGTTTAACACTGCATACAGCGGCGTTAGGCCACGTCTGATGTTTTTAAGCTGTGGTAATTGGATTTGAGGGCAGAGAAAGGCTGCTAAATGTGGCTAAAATGTGCATTAACACCAATACAAAACGCTTCTAAAAGCCCATTTTTACAGCTGTTTTTCCTGGCGTCAGAACTGGCTTTGCAGCTTATTTTTTTCAAGCGCCCTGTGTACATGAGGTCTTACACTGTTGTCTGTTTCCTTGTTTTGAGATTTCTCCTCACTCAGGAATCTTTCCACTTGTCCATATAACAGATGGTAACAGATATAGCAATAAACACACACACACACACAAAAAGTCCCTGGGATTTCCGAGGTACTGGATAGAATATCAACCATATACAGAATAGTTCATATTCCCATCTCACACCTTCCTGGATATAGGCACATCAGTTGTGGGTGCTGCAGCGATCACCAGCTGGACACTGTATCCATCACAGATTCATACATATTCGCCAGTGCAACAAGGATCTTGCACAGCAGTCCAAAGAAACGTATTATTGCAAAAGGATCACTTTAGGATAGGTGCAATGTTTCGGAGTCACGGAGGACCCCTTTGTCAGACCTGTGATAAAGTGTTAACAGTGAGCAAAAAATATGTGATCAAACCACCAATCAAAATAATGGAAAAATTGTGACACCCCCCTCCTCTGACGTCATGCTCCCGCCTATGGCCATTTAATAAAATAATCATTTACACTGTGAATAATGTAATGATCACATATAAGTAGACCTGTGCATTCATGAGGGACCCTCAGTGGGTGTACTAATGTTTATTACACATGTGCCGATCGGGTACATCATCTGGAGGGGGTCGTGGCTTGGCACGGCAGGTGAGGATGGCTGATTGCTAGGAGAAGCACCTGCTCCTGCACCTGCCTCAGCGCTTGTTCGATTGGAACCCAGCTGGCTATCTCCATGTGTGTGGCCTGAGGACTGCTGATGGGCTGCTAGTGCTATGGTCTGGTACGGTGGAGTGCAGGGAAGTGTAGTGAAGCACAGCATAGCACGGTACAGCGGGAGAGTGGAACAGCGAGGCTAGCTGTTTGCAGAGTTGCCACTGAATAGTTGTGTGCTGTCCACAAGGCTGCAGGGCTGTCTGAGATTTACAACCACGGCCGGGGGGGACCCCGCAGTGTCATGGGAAGGCTTACCCAGCAAGCATGCCAGAATCCCAGCACACGATCTCGGCGGACAACTTCGGTCCCCGGGGCCGTCTGCCCTGATATCTTCAAAGCCCTGCCGAGAACTCAGTTGAAAGACTGCGAGGCTAGGATGGCAGAGCAGCTTACAGAGCAGGAGCTGGATGAAGGACGCAGCAAGGAGCCGCAGGGGCGTTGAGTATGCAGCCCAGGATAGAGGTACGAGCTGTTGAGGTTGCTGTTGAGGCTGTGCAAAATACACAAAGCCTACATAATCTTCATGCTGCACCAGCCATGCAAATTGCACAGGTTAGTGCAGGTATAGGTGCTCAGGTGCAGATGGGACAGGATGTCCTGGTTGCTCATACCCAGACAGCTCAAGTTGGACAGACTGCACATAATGCTCATATTGCTCTGATAAATACACAAAATGTACAAGTTGGGCAGACCACACAGACAGCCCTGAATGCTCAAGCCTTACAAGCTTCTCAGACTAGACTGTACCCCCAGGCTCAAATTGAACAGACTGTACAAGTTATACAAGATGCACAAACCATAAAGATGGCTATGAATGCGCAAGTTTCAGAAACCTCTCAAACCAGATTGTTTGCCCAGGATCAAACCGAACAGAGTCATGTTATACAGGCTGGTTGCGGTGGAGCAGTAAGAGGTGATGAGAGGTCAGGCAATGAGCTGCCAGATCGTTTATTAACTCTCTCGGATATGTCAAAGATAGCGGAGGAGCTTTTTCTGTTACAATATCTACGGCTATATCTGAAAAACGGATATATCAGCTTTGTCAGATAAAATTATGAGAGTGGAAAGAGAATAATAGACGGGATGAGGTTATCTCTCGGCTGGAGAAAGTCACTAGTGCACATTCTACACATCTGATTGAGTTAAGCAGATATACAGAGGATCTGGATGATAGGGGCCGGAGGTGTAATATCAGAGTAAGGGGAGTGCCAGAGGCGGTGTACCGGGAGCAGATAGTGCCTACACTACAAATTATTTTCAACAGGTTGTTGAACTGACAAATAGACTCCACGATTGAATTTGAAAGAGCCCATAGAGCACTGAGGGCTTGCCCTCTAGATCAGTCCTCTCCGAGGGATATAATCTGCTGTGTAATGGACATCAGACTTAAGGAGGACATAATGACAAAAGCAAGAACGAATGACCCAATAATGTTTAATGGTCAAAGGATTAGCCTTTTTCAGGACTTATCCCCAACCACCTTAAATAACCGCCGTGCCTTGCGGCCTTTTTGTTGGATTTATTAAAGGAGCGGAAATTGATATACAAATGGAAATTTCCATTTGCCTTGCAAGTGACTTTTCAGGGCAGACATAACCTCTTATGTACCCCAGATGATTTACAAATATTCTGCAGTAATTTACGTATTTCATTGGTAGAACTGCCAGATTGGTATAGGGAATTCCGAGTTCAAACATCAGGGGGTGGTATTCAAGTTACACCAAGGGTATCAGATATACCAAGTACATCAGATGTATTAGATACACGAAATTCAACTGAATTTCCGCAAACTAGACAATTTGGGCAAGATACGCAGCGTACTGCTAGTAAAATCCCATCAAGGGAAGGAAAGGATGGGAAAACCCAAAGAACTTCCAACAAGGGGCTTATTGCACATTAGTGTAATTGGAAATCTACCTTCAAAACAATTCTGCTTTAAATATATCCCTAAACGGTGGGAAGTAAAGGGTGGTTGGCATCGGCCCCTCACCCCCTCCTTTCAATATTAGTAATAGTATCCCTCTCGGCCATAGGATATATTGAAGAATGAAGCTGAATGAAAAATAAAGAGGAAAAAAGGAAAGGAAAGGAAAAATGAATTCCACTGAATCAAGTCGGCTTCTGGAAATATATGGATTTATGGTTACTGGTTAATGGGAGTTGGGGGGAGCTATATGTGAAGGGAGGGGGATGGAGGGTGAGGGTAATTTTTTTTTTGGGGGGGGGGTTTGTGATCGGAGGATCTGTTGCGTGGCCAAGCTGTTGATGTATCATAAGGGTCCATTTATGGTGGATAATTAAAAAAAAATTTTTTTCTTTTTGTGGCCATAGTCCGCTGAGTAGTGGGGGGGGGGTGTTGTTTTGTCGGAGGGTCTGTTGTATGGCCAAGCTGTTGATGAATCATAAAGGTACATTCATGGTGGATAATTAAATTTTTTTTTGGCCATAGTCCGCTGAGTAGTAGAGGGGGGTTTGCGTTTTTTGTTTTTTTTTGTTTTGTCGGAGGGTCTGTTGTATGGCCAAGCTGTTGATTCATGGTGGATAATTCGATTTTTTTTGGCCATAGTCCGCTGAGTAGTAGAGGGGGGTTGTGCATTTTTTTTTTTTTTTGGGGTTGTATTGCCTTTGGGGTCCTGAGAAAGGGCACACTTTAGTATAGGATATGAGGTGAGGTGGGTGTATAAAGAGAAATGTATAGTCATGACATGCGTAGGTTGGGTTCTTGTACTATATGCGATAGATTTGCATTTTTGGCTGAGGCGGGTAGGGAGCTGAGGGGCTTTTCCAATCCTGTACTTGCCATAGCCTCCCATTGCCCCTACCAGGGGGTACTGTGGGTTTTTCTTTATGTATTTGGAGCTGGGGGGTTCATATTTTTTCCCCCCTGTGACTTTTTTCCGTTAGGGGTTTTTTGGGGCTCCATTTAATGACCACAGTCCCAACTTTTTCTTGCCTCTGTCTTTGGGCGTGGTACCCAGAGTCGGGGTTATCAGTTATTCTTGTGTCCTCTGAGCGAGGAGGACATTATAAAACCTTTTTATTTGTTTTTTTCTCTTTCCCCTAGGCCTTGTGTAATCGCTACACGATATAATGGTATATTCGCAGTTGAGCAAATGTCCGACAGTAATCTCCCATAATGTAAGGGGATTGAATATCCCTCAAAAACGGACACAATTAATGTGCTCCCTGGGGAGGATTAAACCAATGTTTGTCTTCCTTCAGGAAAGCATTTTAAATCATCAAAGGTACCTAAAATGACAGATAAAATCTTCCATGCAGCTTTCCAGATACAGCAGATTCAAGTAAATTGCCCATTTAGGTGGGTGACATCCCAATTAAAATATTTGGGAATTGTATTGACCTCGAATATGGCGGGCATCTACACGCAAAATTTTCTCCCACTATTAAAAAAATTGAAGGCGGATCTCCAAAATTGGAGGGCGAAGCCTCTTTCATGGTTTGGCAGAGCGGCAGCAGTAAAGATGACGGTGTTTCCAAAGGTGCTGTATCTCCTGTGGAGTTTACCTATCAGTCTACCTAGGTGCTTTTTCTTATCTTTGAATTCTATTATAGGGAGATTTATATGGGCGGATAAAAAAACCGAGAATTAGCCTTCAGACATTATCTAGATCAAAAGAGGCGGAAGGTAAAAATTTACCAAATTTTTTGCATTATTACTATGCCACGCATTTAGTAAGGGTCATTGATTGGAATTGCCACTTTAAATGTAAAGATTGGGTGAACATGGAAAATTTGCAAATTACATTTCCACTTAGATTTCTACCATGGATCCCATATAAATCGTATCCGACTCATGTTAGAACACACCCAACCATTGGACCCACTTTAGCGATATTCCATAAGGTGACTAAGTATTATAATTTGGCCTCCCTTCCAGGCCCGTTAATGCCATTGGAGTATAGGATGGAGTGGGCAGAAAATAAGAAGGTGGCTGTGCCCAGTGGCAGGGAACCGACAATGCCCTTGACGGTATATCATTGCATGGAGGCAGGAAGACTTAGGCCATACACCCAGCTGCAATCCGAGGTATTTGGTAGCCAGTTTACATATTGGCAATATCTTCGACTGCATAGTTATGTTGACAGCTCAACTAATCGGTCAAATTTTTCGAGACAACTGACACAATTCGAGACTATTAGTTTTAAGGGAAACCCGGTAGAGAAATCTGTTTTTTTTTTTGGCTTATTTAATATGATTTAGAATTATTATGTGAAATTATTGGAGTATTGTGAGTTTTTTTTTCTTTTTTGTATTGACTAATAATAAATAAACTTCAAATGTGAAAAAATAATACAGATTATGCCAAAAATTATGTTTTATTGTTTTCAGATTTGTGATATGCCTTTGCTCTCTCTCCCCTGTCATCCTCATCCCACCTGGCAACTAACACCCCACCCCCTGCCATCCTCATCTTCATCACACATGGTAATCCACTGATACCTCACTAACTCCCCACTCCCTGCCATCTTCCTCCTCATCACACCTGGCAACCTTGCTAAAACCCCAACCACTGTCATCCTCATGTTCATCACATCTGGCATCCCACTGCAACCTTGCTAGCACCCCACCCAGTCATCTTATCTTCATCCCACCTGACAACCCACTGATATCTTGCTAACACCCCACCCAGTCATCCTCATCACACCTGGCAACCCACTGATACCTTCCTTATACTCTACCCCCCTGTCATCCTGATCTCCCCTATAACCCACAGCTAGCTTCTAAACACCTGCATTGAGAAAGCAGCTTATTCTAATGTTGAGAGGACAAGGGTCTCTTCCCCACAAATGTGTGGTGGTGGGTAACGTGGTCTGTGGACGGGGGCATATTGACATTTGGAACACTGTTAACAATAAAGATGCCACCCCAAGTGAATGATTAAGTGTTACTAAACCCATAACAATAAAATCAATCTGTATATGCAGTAAAGCATGCTTGTTATACCCCTTAGTGTGGATCCTAAGGGGTTAATCCTCTGCATTGTGTAAGAAGGCTGTTCAATCCTGTCTTCCCTGATCATCTCCTTCCTCCACAGACTCCAAAAAATAACCTAATATTAACAGTCTATGGAGTCAGGCTGCACAGTTTGGTGTGTATTGTTAGAGAGTTTTTTTTTTTTTTTTTTCTTGGTAGGGTACAGGTGATCAGCACAGGGCCAATCAGCACTGTCCAAACATGTTTAGACAGAGAATTAAGGGGATTGAAACCTGATATATCGTAGGAGAAGTTCTCATTTCTCCCACGATTTTCCTATCAGCACTCACTGATACAAGTCACAAAATTGCTCTAATTACTATATACAGCTGATGAAAAAAAGTATTTATCAGTTTATATTTACTAAAATAATTGCATTTCTGTATTATGTGTACTGTGGGGGACCAGATCTAGTGAATGCAGGATCTGGATTTAGTAACACTTTTTAATTATAAATATATATATGTGCAGTCACAAATAAAGAGGTGTATACTAATTGATATAGCCAACAATATTCTGTGCTTATGTGACATAAAAGTGAAAATCAGCCCCATTAGTCCATCCAAAAATATTCTTATGTGGGGCATTATCAGTAAATCTCTTTACCAAGTAAAGCTGGGATACACACTATCCAACTTTTGTGGTTAGATTTCCTTCAGATTTACCTTTTCTATGTAGTGCAAGGGCCTGCCAGATTGCATACAAATTGAAAGTGTTTAGGTTTGACCTCATATTATATGGTTTTGGTAAGTCTAAAGGAAAAAGTCTTCAGAAAATCTTATAGTGTATATGACCCTTAACCACACAGCCTCTTACCGGATGACAAGACCCCAAATTATAAGTGGTCTATACGGATATCATGGGGGGGGGTTTCCGAAATCCTGCTACCTTTCAGCTATGCTCATTTAATTTCCGTGGATTGAATGAACCGGCCAAAAGGTCACAGATACCTTACAAATTTCACAAATCCAAGGTCGATGTTCTTTTTTTTTTTTTATAGGAGACCCACTTCCGATCAGAGCATATTCCTTCACTGCAGAACAAATACTATACAACCTGGCTCCATAGTACTTATGCCCACTTGAAATCCAGGGGAGTGGCAATCGCCTTCCATAAATCAGTGAACTACACTCTCTTAGACTATTTTGGACCCTGAAGGTCGATATTTGTTTTTAAAAATTACACTTAGTGGCAAAACATGCACATTAGCTAATATGTACATTCCCAATCAGGACCAAACAACTCACACCCTTCAATATCTCCATAAGTTATTGTAATATGCCGAAGGAGTTATTCTTCTCGGTAGAGACTTTCATGGTATGTCCTTAATCCCGCCTTAGACACTTCATCGGGCAAAAGCTCTATCTCATATACTCAAATCAATAGATTGAAGAGGTTTCTTGTTCAACATAACTTAGTAGATGTTTGGCGAATACTTCACCCCACAGACAGGGATTACTCTTTTTACTGTACTGCTCACAATTCCTATTCTCTTATTAATTCTTTTTTTTTTTTGGGTTAGTCATTATGCCTTAACATTCCACCCTCAAAGTAGTATTGGCAATATATTGTGGTCCGACCACGCGCCAGTGGATTTGTCCCTTTCCCTACCTGATCTTCCCAACCAGGACTGGATGTGGAGATTAAACGACTCAGAGAGTAGTGGTTAATGATTCTTACTCTGAATGGTCTAAGGTTATCAGTGGTGTACCCCAAGGTTCAGTGTTGGGACCCTTACTTTTTAATATCTGCAGATGACACCAAGCTTTGCAGTGGAATAACTTCCTTACAGGATGTCTCCAACTTACAAGCCGACCTCAATGCACTGTTTCTTTGGGCAACTATGTGGCAAATGAGGTTAAATGTTGATAAATGTTAAGTTATGCACTTGGGGGCTAAGAATATGCATGCATCATACATACCAGGGGGAGTAGAACTGGGGGAATCCATAGCGGAGACTGATCTGGGTGTTCTGGTAGATCCCAAGCTTAATAATTGCTTGCTTTGGAAACTGCACCTTGGCATTGCACGCTAAGTCCTTTCTTGTATTAACAGAGGCATGGACTCCGAGGAACAGAGATATAATTTTGCCCCTGTACAAATCATCATTAAGACCTCATCTGGAATTTGGAGTTCAGTTTTGGGCACCAGTTCTCAAAAAGGATATCGGGGAACTGGAGAAAGTGCAGAGAAGGGCAACCAAACTGATAAGAGGCATGGAGGAGCTCAGCTATGAGGACAGCTTAGAGGAACTGAATTTATTCTCTCTTAACCACTTGCCGACCGCCCACAGTATATTTACTGCGGCAGTCAGCCCCGTACAGTAGTACTACGTCGCTCGCCTGAGAGCGTCTAGGGGGCGAGCGCGCACCCCCGCTCGTTCCCTGACATCTCCGCGCGTGTGACCGGCGGACCCGATGTCACTCGCAATCTCCCGGTGCAGAGGGAGAAAGGCTGGCTGCTGATGTAAACAAAGCCGCCTGTCATTCTCCCTGATCTAACTGCAGCGATCATACGATCCTGCTATGTAGGATCGTAGGTCTCTGTGGTTACATCACTAGCCACGCCCCTTTACAGTTAGAAGCACGCCCCTAGGGACACACTTAACCCCTTGATTACTAATAAAGTTAACCCCTTCCCTGCCAGTGTCATTTTTACAGTAACAGTGCATATGTATAGCACTGATTACTGTAGTAATGTCACTGGTACCCCCAAAAGTCAAAAATGTCAGTCAAGGGTCTGATCTGTTCACCGCAATGTCGCAGTCCTGCAAAAAAAAAAAAAAAAAAAAAAATCGCAGATTGCCGCCATTACTCGTTAAAAAAAAAAAACAATAAAAATGACAAAAATCTTTCCCTTAGTTAGTAAACGCAATAACTTTTGCGCAAACCAATCAAAATACGCTTATTATGATTTTTTTTTTTACCAAACATTTGTAGCAGAAAACAAATTGGCCTAAAATGTTAAAAAATTTGGATTTTTACATTTTTTTGGGGGGGAATTTCATATAAAAAAAATGTGAAAAATATTGTTATTTTTTCAAAATTGACGCTTTTTTTTTTTCGTTTATAGCGCAAAAAGTAAAAGGTGATCAAATACCACCAAAAGAAAGCTCTGTTTGTGGGGAAAAAAGGACATCAATTTCATTTGGGTACAGCGTCGCCCGACCGCGCAATTGTCCATTAAAGTCAAGCAGTGCCGAATCGCAAAATAGGGCCTGGCCTTTGGGCAGCCAAATCCTCCGGGGCTTAAGTGGTTAAGAAAAGGAGATTAGGAGGTATATGATCAACATGTATAAATACATAAGGGGTCCATATAGTGAACTTGGTGCTGAGTTATTCACTTTAAAAGGTCAACACAGGGGACAAGGGGGCACGCTTTACGTCTAGAGGAAAAGAGATTTTGTCTCTAAATATGGAAATGTTTCTTCACCGTAAGAGCTGTGAAAATAAGGAATAGACGCCCTCCAGAGGTGGTTCTGGCTAGCTCACTAGATTGCTTTAAAAAAAGGCCTGGATTCTTTCCTAGTTGTACATAATATGAATGGCTACTAATATTTATAGGTAAAGTTGATCCAGGGAATATCCGATTGTCTCTCGGGGGATCAGAAATTGAATTTTTCCCCCCCTGTTGTAGCAAATTGGATCATGCTTTGCTGGGGTTTTTTTTGTCTTCCTCTGGATCAACTGCGGGTATAGGATTGTGTATATGGGATTGTATGGTTGGGTTTTCTTTACGGTTTTTTGTTTTTTATTGGTTGAGTCAGATTGACTTGTGTCTTTTTTTTAACCTGACTAATTATGTAACTCTTTGCTGCAAGACAAATTGTGTTCTACAGAAATACAGACCACTACCTCCAACTTCATCTCTGACCATTGTAATTACGATACTTCTGCACAAACTCAGTGGGAGGCCTTAAAATGTGTGTTACGAGGGGGATTTATTAAGTGTGGCTCTAGACTCAAACAAACTCATCTTGCTCAAGTTAACGAGCTTTCACTTCGCATTGCTGACTTGGACCGATCCCATAAAAGTAACCAATCCCCGACCACACAACTGCCATTATCTGACGCTAGACTTAAATTACTACACCTTTTTGAACAGAAAACCCTTTCAGTCAGAGACAAACTACACAAACTCTTTTATGTTGAGGCTATCAATCAGGTAGGATGTTGGCCAGAGCCATTCATGCCAAAAATAGCCTGGTCTCTTTCCCTAAGCAAATGTCCTGACGGCCAAATGGTTCATCATCCCAAGGACATTAATGAGCTCTTTCATTCATTTTATGCCTTCTACTATTACACCCGAAAAAAAATTCAGTCTAACAGACGAGTATATTACCTCTACAGCACTCCCGGCCCTTCCTCCATCAGTAGTGCACGACCATTTCTAAAGGATGAGCTAGCTAGCTGCTGTCTCCTCTCTTAAGACTAATAAAAGCCCAGGTGTGGATGGATATTCTGCTCGCTTTTATAAATCCATTCAGGACTCTCTCCTACCACTACTTAAAAAAACATTTAATGCTATCTCCTCAGATTCCCCTTTCCTAAAGCAAGTCCTTGAAGCTCATATCGTGGTCCTACCTAAGCCTGGTAAAGATCCTACTCTTTGCAGTAGCTATCGCCCTATATTGTAAACAATATTGACATTCGCTTATACTCTAAAAATACTTGCCAACCATCTTACACCGCTTATATCTAGCCTAATCCATCTTGACCAGGTGGGGTTTACTTCCGAGAGAGAGGCCAGGGATAATATTCTTAAAACAATTACCCTGATGGAATACGCCCAAAAATGTCAAATCCCGGCTTGCTTGATATCGGTCGATGCTGAAAAAGCTTTTGACCGGGTTCATTGGCAATTCCTTGAGGGATACACTACAGCAGGTGGTACTTGGCTCCAACATGTTGTGTAGGATTCAAGCACTCTATGAAAACCCTACAGCAAGGATGGCTTGCTCTCAGACCCAATTTGGATACGTAACGGAACCCGGCAGGGATGCTCCCTTTCACCCTTCTATATTCTCACAATAGCCATACGACAAAAACCCCAATATCCAGGGTCTTTTATTTGGCCAATGTCAATATAAGCTATCTCTTTATGTGGATTACCTCCTTTTATATGTATCTAACCCTCCATATTGCTTTACCAGCTATTATCAAAGCGTTCACTGAGTTTGGCTTGGTAAGCAATTTCAAAGTAAACTATGACAAAACTGAGGCCCTTAACGTATCCTTATCCAAGACTATTTTATCCCAACTCTAATCTAATCCTAATCATGTTTAAATGGCAGAAAAAAGCTATTAAATACCTTGGTATTCAAATTCCTACTTCCCTATCTACCTTGGCAGACCTTAATTATACACCCATGTCTCATACAATTCATGCATGTCTCAAATCATATGATGAACCAAACATCTCCCAGTTTGGCCACATGAATGTTGTCAAAATAAACGTGTTGCCCAAATTACTTAATACCTTTCAGCCGATTCCTGTTCCTCCCCCCATGGGATTTTTTTACCATCGGGCTATTCGTGACTTTATATGGCAACATAGGAGGCCTCGAATTAGCTCTAATATCTTAGCGCTACCTAAACTTAGAGGAGGTGTTGCTCTTCCTCACCTCTTGCTATACTTTCCTGCGGCATCACTGCTTCGAGTAATTGATTGGTACCATGGTAAATCTACTAAATTATGGACTTTATTAGAAAATGACCTGATATCCACAGACCTTACATCTCTTCTATGGAGAGACCCAGCACACAGACCCTCTACTGACCTATTGTCCTCGTGACCTCTGCTACACTACAGATTTGGGACACATACCTAACAAAAATATATTATTCTCAAGACCTAGCCCATTGACCCCGCTATTTGGGAATGGCATCCTTCTCTCTGACTCTTACTAGCTCCAAATTCCTCTCATGGCGAAAATCTGACACTCCTCTTCTGAACCATGCACTTAGAAACTGAAAAATAATCCCTCTCTCCCTAATACTCTCAACTTGTCATAATCCTTCGGGGGCATGGCTTGAACATACTCAATTGACACACTTTCTAGACGGAAAGCTGAGCATTGACGATTTGACTAGACCGCAGGCCGCTTTTGAGTCGTTGCTCTACCAGCCTAACAGACCGGAACATACACTATACCAAATATACCAGATTCTGTTACAGGCCTCCTATCCAGCTTCACCACCATTCCTTTCCAAATGGAAAGAGGAACTAAATGTATCTATGATGATATGGAATGGAGCAAAACACTGGCGCTTTCTTTTAAGTTATCTATATCATCTCATGCCCAAGAAAGGAATTACCGAATTGTGTCTAGAGGGTATTGTTGTCCTACTATTCTACATAAAATTGATCCTGCCATACCAGATACATGCTGGAAATGTTTACAGGCTACCGGCACCATGACACATACAGTATCTCACAAAAGTGAGTACACACATTTTTGTAAATATTTTTATTATAACTTTTCATTTGACAACACTGAAGAAATTACACTTTGCTACAATGTAAAGTAGTGAGTGTACAGCTTGTGTAACAGTGCTGTCCCCTCAAAATAACTCAACACACAGCCATTAATTTCTAAACCGCTGGCAACAAAAGTGAGTACACCCCTAAGTGAAAATGTCCAAATTGAGCCCAATTAGCCATTTGCCTCCCCTGGTGTGTCATGTGACATGTTAGTGTTACAAGGTCTCAGGTGTGAATGAGGAGCAGGTGTGGTAAATTTGTTACGGCGATTTGCCTGGGAGCGGCTGCCTGCCGCAGTACATCTGCTGCGGGCGGTCGTTAACTGGTTAAGGTATTGGATGTGGAGAAATATACAATACTACTTTATATTTCTCAAAGGTATAATATATTTCTCAAAGGTATAATTATCCAACACTAGTATTTCCTTCATGCACATGATATTCAGAATCACGATGGAGACCCACAAGGATAAAGGAGGGGGAAACATCTGTCTTCCAGAATAAAGGTATGAGAAGTTGTCAAGCTGCAGAAAGGAAAAAACTTAAGCACTAAGCACCGTTTCTGAGAGGCATAGAAAGGAGCACCATCTCTCAGGGTGGGCCTCAAAGACTCATCATAAATCTTGTTGTAAATTGCAGACTTGTGACGAAAAGGGCCAAATCCTGCGACATTCCCACCAGATATGTATACAAGTACCCTCCGCAGAGCCACATCTCCAGCAGGTGGTGGGAGTGGACAGGAACATCCTATGTACTGAGACAGGGACCCTGTACCACCGGGACAGGAGCTTAAAAGTGCTTTTTCCTTTACAGAACAGGAAAATTGTGGATTTGTGTGTAAAATGGAATGAAGTCTTCAGGGGATAGGTCTTGTTCTACCATTGTGGATGCTTTAGTGAGGGGGCTAGGGAACTATTCAAATATGTGTGCCAGCAAAGCAGCTTCATGGTAGAGCTCAAAATCAGGTAGTACAACCCCTCTCTGGAGTTTAGGGAACTTAAGCAGTTTATGTTGAATCTTTGAAAATCCCTGATTCTAAATTAAACATATTGATGATAGAGAAGGTGGCATCATGAACAAATGTTTAGGTACTAATATGGGTACAGTCTGAAATAGGTATAGTCATTTTGGAAGATTATCAATTTTTAAAGGTGTTTATAAGGCCAAACCATGGTAAGGAGGAAAGGCCCCAGGAGTCCAGCTCTTTCCGTATATGAGATAGCAATGGGGCATAATTTACGACATATAAATTGGTGAGGTCAAAAGGTATTGTGATGCCTAAATAGGAAATGTCTTTGGTTTGCCATTGGGATATCGTATTTTCTAGCAAGGAGATGTAAAGGGCCTCTGTTTTGGACATATTCAGTTTAAAATGAAACTCCAGCCAAAAATGATTTTTTGCCTATTAATAGTATGTTAAATATCTTTATTTTTGATATTAATGTCCTGGCTAGCTGCTTGTGTAGCTTAGAAAGTCTTATCTAAACTAGTCAATCAGCCTCTTTCTCTTCTTCACCGACAACGCTATCCCCTTTATCTGAATTTGCTAAGCGGTCTCACATCCTGAAAAGGTTGTCAGCCTTTCTTAGACAGGCATGCCTAGACCTGCCCATCCCCACCCCCATCCCTCCTATCTTTCACCATGATCTCCTCCTGTCTTCATAGCCTCGTTTAGGTTAGCATCTTCTTCTAAGAGAGAGCGAGGGGGGGGGGGTGTCATGTGACCGGCGCAATATATAAAAGAAAGGTAAAAGCAACATTTTTGAAAATTCAGAAGGATACAGATTGATGTCTATTGCTCATTACATGTGAGTAATGAGTTTTAGGCTCCATTTCCAATAGTGCGACTTCGGACACAAAGTCCCATAACAAGTCACAGCCCATTGATTTCAATGGCACCTGTTCCTATATATGCCACTTTAAAAATCACCGACTCTGAAAAGGTGCCTGCACTACTTTGATGCAACTTTGACCCAGAGAGTGTAAAGTTGGATCAAAGCTGCACTCAAAGTCGCAGTCCATTTTACACAACCCAAGAGTCGCACTAGTGGACATGTAGGCACTAGGCTAAGACTGTGGAGTGCGACTGAGTGCAGCTTCGATCCAACTTTACACTCTACTGAGCAAAGTCACATCAAAAGTTGCATCAAAGTATTGAAGGGAACCCTTTCAAGGTCGCTGATTTTCAAAGTCGCATAGATGGGAACGGGTGCCATTGAAATCAACGGGCTGGGACTTGCCATGCGGCTTTGTGTGTCCAAAGTCGCATGACAAGTCACACTAGTGGAAACGGAGCTTAAGTCTATGTCTCCACTATTGCGATTTAGAGTGCGACTTTGCTCCAACTTTACACTCTCTGGATCAACGTTGCATCAAAAGTTGCATCAAAGTAGTGCAGGTACCTTTTCTTTACCATTTTTTTATTCAAGATTTAAAAAAAACAAAGAAAGCATCAAAATAGGACACTGTGAAGGAGAACCCCATCACTCTGGACTCATTTCGTACATTTGGTTTGGATTACTCAAATGGGATAGTAAATATTTGTCAGGAATATATCTCAAGAAATATATGAAGACTATCCCTGGCCTGTTTGATTCTTTATATGTTCATTGAAAGAGCTATTCACCTTGGCCTCTGTTCCATGTTCTTTGGTATCGGAGACGGCGGTCTATTCCTGGTACTCTTCCTATTGTTTGTATATTAAGGTGTGCTGTGTGTTCTGTTCAAACCTGTCTGTCTCCTTGTTAATTGCTAATGGACTTCTGTCCAGATGGCTAGATAATTGGTTCAGGTTGATTCTCTTTCACAATCTCATCTACATGATAATGTAATCGGGGGCCATGACCTGGTTAGGAGGGGGGGATGTGTCCCTGTGCTGTAAATATAGTGTGTGAGACTGGTCAATAGAGTCTTTTAACCCAGCATAAGCCTTGGCTCATGTATGGGGGGGTGTGATGCTATGCCGCTGTTATTTCACCTAGATGGATTATTTGCCGTTCTGCTGAAAAAGGGATACCTGTGACGGTGAGAGGGGGTCAGACCTTCACAGACACCATCCATTTTCTGCCTATATAGAAACATGTACATTGGTGCATGATCCAACATAGTCAGTGAAAACAGTACAGAAAAAGGAATGAGGAGCTCTGCAATATACTAGTAGTGTAAGACGCGTCCCTAAGACATACGGATGGGGGCAGGACTGCACATTTGCATAATCGAGAAGGCTGTATGGAAAATGAGCAAATGCAGAAAAGATTCCTCTTCGTCAACATTAAAATTAAACAATGGTTTAGAAATAAAGGACCCTGGATCCCAAGTAATCATGACGTTAGGTAAACAGTTATCAAGGCCCTGCTTGGAGATGAGATATACCATTTCTGTAAAAGGACTTTTCTGCTAGGGCTTTTAAACTAGCAGGAACAGTGCAACCTTCTCCAAAACAAAAACAGGATGCTGCTCCTGCTTAAGGGTACAAACCCCCCCCCCCCCAAAAAAATAGGGGGCAGGGGAGGAGCAGTTAAAGGGGCAGAAGAGAGGAAGAGGAAGCCATCTTTGTCCCGGGGGTTCACTATGGATATGTTGAATTGTGTTAATGGTTTACAGTTCTAGAAATCACGTAGGTGGTTGTGCTGATGGGAAATAGTCTAGCCAGGGCTGCCAGGTGCGTAACAATGTATCAAACCAAAAAATAGTGCCAAGCACCTATCTCCTGTGCTCTGAGAGGTGATCTTTTAACTGAATCCAGCCACACTCATGCGGCTACCAGAGACCTTCAACTTGGCTTCTCCTGGATGATTCGGCCTTGCAGCCCCTTTCAAGACCAGGGTAGTCTAGGACAACTAAAATAAAAAAACAAACACAAGGGCGCACCGTCCTAGTGCATTATCCTTCACAAAGGTTTTATTAAATAAAAAAGATCTAAAAATACTCACAAACGAGTTCTTGGTGCATGCATATCAAAATATTATATTGACGTCAGCATTAGAACCAGAAAATGCACCGTCCTCTAGAGCTTGAAAAGGCTTACACGTTTTGAGGCTTAGCCTCTTTCTCAGAGTCTCGTGTAACAATGTATCATGTGTATCCATTAATATTGCCGTCAGTTTCTCATTTACCAAGGTGCTGTACACCCCCTTTTTTACCTTGTCGAAGCTGAGAGTTGGCATCTTCCACGCTTTTGCGATTGTCTGCTTTGTGGCTAAAAAAAAAATAAACTATTGGTTTGTGTATGAGCGCCTCCCAAGGATTTTTTTGTAGGTTTATATGTAGCACCCAATTGACCATGCTATAGACCCTTATACAAAATGTGTTTAACCTTAGGGCATGTCCACCATATATGCTTCATGTCACCAAGGTCTGAACATTCCCTGAAGCATGTAGAAGAGTAGGAAAGGAGGTGATCGCAATTCTGGCTGGGATTAAATACCACAGAGAAAAAACTTTAAAGGAATTTTCCAGAGCTATGATGTTGCGGGAGGATTTAAATAGCGCCTCCCAGATTTTTTTCTCCGGAGTTTGTGTGGCTCCAAGGTCCCTTTCCCAATTAGAACGATAGGATGAGACGCACAAATTAGTATTATTTAGTATGGAACTATATAGTAAGGAGATAAGGCCTTGGGTAGTGGGTAACGTTCGGCATCTGGTTTCAAATGCCGTATTGGTCGTAGACCAATCATGGTTTTTTGTCAAGGATTCAAGCAGGTGATGGATTTGGAGATAATAAAATTTCTCAGAGTCCGGAATGTCATATGTATCTCTGAGGTATTGGAAGGTGACTATACCTTTGGAGGATAAAAAAAAAGAGACCAAACTGCTACACCACCATAAATAACTCCGAGGACTCTCCAGACAGGGAGAAAATAAGGGACAATTAAAGATCTCTAAAAGAGGGAGGTGCCATAATATCATTTAAGCTGAATATTCTATAGAGTTCCATACTGCAGGGATGTGGGTAAGACAGGATTTATAGGTTTAGGATGGAGTTTTGGCAGGAGCCATGGTATAGAGGAGAGCGGGACCGGGTCTGTATCTACTACATTAATAAAGGTCCAAAGGGGTGCGCCTTTTCCTGCAAACAGTTGGGAAAGAGGAGCTATCTGGGCTGCTTTATAGTAAAAAAAACCTCTCTTAACCTCGGTTTGGACAACCCCCAGCCAAATTAAAAGCGAAGGCTTTGCAAGGACCGCAGGACATGTGGGGGGACCAGAACAGGCAGAACCCTGAATGGATATAATAGCTTAGGCAAAAGGGTCATATTTATTGCATATAACTGGCCCAGCCAAGAAACGTGTTTTGTTCCAGGACTTCAACAGACAAGTCAGTTCTTTAATAAGGGGAGGATAGTCAGCACTATATAGAGCTGAATATGTTTGTGTAATCTTGATCCTAAGGTAGGGGATGGACTCAGAGCTTGTGGTGTATACCAGCCAATTCAATGCCTTTGGTGTCGGGGCTCAGGTAGATGTGTGTGGCCAGAGCTTCCAGGGCAATAATGAAGAGAAGAAGTGGAGAGAGGAGACATCCTTGGCGAGTGCCCTGGGCTATACGGAAAGGAGGGCGAATAACGTCCCATGCATTTCACAGTAGCAGAGGGATCACGACAAAGAACAGCTAACCATTGTGGGAAAGGGCTCCTACACCTCTGTGGGCCAATGCCGCCTTTAGATAGGTCCAGGATAGGGTGTCAAATGCTTTCCGAATATCTAGGGAAATCAGCATTAGTTGGTTAGCTTGGCGATGTGCCATGTGGGTGAGGAGGAGCGTCCGACGAACATTGTCCGCAGCTTGCCTAAGGGGCACAAAGCCTACCTGATGTTTATGCATCCAATGGTGACGTGATTTAGTCATTAGTTAGTTAGTACCTTGGCTAAGATTTTTATATCGACATTGAGGAGTGAGATTGGGCAGAAGTTGGCCCAGGTTTGAATGGCTTTGTCTGGCTTGGGGAACATTATAATAGAGGCCTGTAATATGGTTTTGGGTAAAGTTTTACCTTGCTTAATGCTATTGAAGAGAGAAGTTAGATACGGAACCGTTACATCCGATAATTATTTATAGAAAAGGGCCATAAATCCGTCCGGGCCTGGGCGCTTGTGGGGTTTATGATCTTTAATAACCGGTCGCACTTCTGTTTTCGTAATGTCAGTGCCTAGAGGATCCAGTTGAGTGGGCTTTAAAGATGGCAAGGCCGCTTCATTAAGAAAGGATGTGAGGTTTAGGGGAGATGTGTCGTTCCGCCCTCTCAGTCAGACATAGATCAAGATCTCTCCTAAGCATATCCACATCAAAGCTCTGTAGCTTACTGGGATTATGTTTCAGTAGGTTTGTGGTAGCATCTAGTTCAGATTCAAATCTAGATATCTGTGCCGTTCTCTTTTTCTTCCGGTGGGAGGCGTATTGGATTATATGGCCCTGGATCACTGCCTTGTAGACTTCCCATAAGGGGACTGAACTGAGCCAACATTAAGTTGAAAATATTCCATTGAGCGGAGTCGCAGGTCTTCTATCAGAGAAGATTGGGACAGTAAGAAATCATTCAGACACCATGTGGATTAGGGAGATTTGAGCACTGCAAGTAACAAGGATTGGATCATGGTCAGACCAAGGCAAAGTAAAAATAAAGGTGGACAACACTTGAGGGACAAGCTGCCTAGGGACAAACACATGGTCAATTCAAGAGAAACTGGCGTGCAGGTGGGAGTAGTGTGTGTAGTCCCTGGCAATGGGGTGGAGTTCTCTCCAAATATCCACCAGGCCTGAACTATCTAAATGGTCTCTGTAAGATCTAGAGGAAATCTCAGTGCCCTTCTGATGGGGTTTAGAGTGATCTAGTTTTTGGTTCAAAACCAGGATTGAGTCTCTGTATAGAAGGAGAGTCCCTTTTGTATGAGTACGCAGTAGCTCAAAGAGGTGAGAGAAGAAGGGTACTTATCGCTCATTTGGGGCATATTAAGGACAAAGAGTTACCTCCAGATCGAGTAGAGTACCCGACAGGAGCAGGTACCAGCCTTGAGGATAAGCAATCGTTTTATGACAGGTGAAAGTTATTTTATTATGGAAAGCAATAAGGATTCCACGTGTTTTGGAAGGGGCAGTAGCATTGTAAACCTGTTGGTATTGACCATCAAAATAGCGAGGGGTAGAAGAGGAGGCAAAGTGTGTTTCCTGTAGGCAGGTTATATCCACTTTTGAAGATACCTGAACCTGAAAACATTTGTGTGTTTCTGAGGCGAATTTAGGCCTTGGACATTTATGGCGCTTTTCCACTGCATGGAACCGTACCGGTTCGGCACGCTTTTGTGCTTTTCCACTGCGGTACCGCATGGTATAGGGTCGGTACGGTACGGTATAGGTTTGCTTTTCCACTGCATGGAACCGAACGGTACGGTACGGCTCTGAAAAAACAGTACCTACTCGATTGTGGTTCCAACAGGTACCAAACTGGTACCATATCCCACAATCCTTTGCATGCAGTCACTACTAGCCACTGATTGGTCAGAGAATCACACCCACCCCGTTGTTATCCCACCCACTTAACTTTAGTACTACTTTAGTGGAAAAGCAAACCTATACCGTACCGAACCGTTCCGACACTATACCATGCGGTACCGCAGTGGAAAAGCAAACCGGGCCAAGCAGGGCTGAGTAGAGCCGAGCCGGTACTAGCCGGTACTTGCAGTGGAAAAGTGCCATTAGGGACACCCAATTAAGTACCATGGGTCCAATGGGTAAACCTATATGTAGCAAGGTTGTGATAATGAGTGGTCTCTGGGGCAGAGAGGGAGAAAAATAGTAAAGAAAAAAATGGAAAGATTAATAGGACTAAGAGAAGGGGACAACACAAAAAGGATGAAAAAAAATGCAAATAAAGCACTGGTGTGAAACCCACTTGATTTCATGTTTGCATAACGCTGGGTAGCCTTAGTGCCAGACATTGGTAACTAGAAACACCGCCTACTGCTGTGGTGTATTCTAGTCCAATGAAAAGAGGGGGAGACATGGATCACCCCGGGCAGGAAGTCTCCTACAAAAACATTGAGTAACTGTCATTAATAACCATTAGGAACGTGAGTAACATTACTGATAAAAAAAAAAATAAGCGAGAGGCTTTAATATGTAGAGACCCATTTTTAACTTTAGCATGTGGCTGGCTAACTTGCTAAAGACAAAAAAAAAAGAAAAAAAAGGGGGGGGTGGGTGAAGAGGAGCATGGTAGGAAAAGGGGGAGATATAGGGGAGGAAGGAAAGAAGGGGCAGGAAGGAGGGAAGAAGAGGGTGGGGGGGGGGGAGGGTTGTAAAAGAAGAAGGGGGGGGGTTGTAAAAGGAGGGGAAAGAGCAGTCAGATGAGGTTAGGATGCATAGTTATTGTAGGAAAAAAGAGAAAACAGCTATGTCACTGTGCATGGCGATGACAAACACAGATATTGTTGAGCAGAATTAGCACAGTTCTAAAGAGCACAGAGCTCTAACAGTGTATTATGAATTATATATTGAAGACTCTGGCTGCCAGAAACCTATAGAACCAGCCTCTAGCATACTCCGCGTGTTCAGTTGGGGATTCGGAGGTAGCCTGTTGGACCAATCAAGCCAGGAGGAGTAGTGGTCAGGCTGGGAGCAAGAGCCTTTCAGAAAAAGTGCAGTTATACTATTTTGGTCAATTAACAGAAAAATAACATTTTAGACCAGAGAAATAAAGCATGTTTCCCTTTTTACATTTTTCCCTTTGGAGAGAAAAAAAAAACCATATGCTACCTAAAAGTTCAACATGGTCTCTACTAAAAACTTTGAAGAGGGATCCCAAGTTCCAGGCAGCAGATTGACAGATTAATAAAAAATGGTTTCTGCAAGTGGTATGGTGTGGTGGGTGATCCCAGCAGGCACATAAATTGACCAATCTAGTACTCACAGTCCACAGATTGTTGGAACTGGAAACCAGAGCCAACATGGAGGGGATCTGCTCCAAACGCAGGGGGCAGGTAGTAAAGAACCCAGTTAGAACCGTCCACGACGTGAGTGCCAGGAGCTTGTCCACAGGAAAAAGAATGTATTAGCTGGTAAGATGGCGTTGCTCAGCCTTCCGCAGGGGAACAAAACGCCTGAGAATGGAGAAGTTGTAGGGCTTGAGACCTCTGGGAGCTAGTACTTTTGGTGCGATGAGCTGTTTGAGAGCTTGGATCAGCAGGAACGTCCATGCCAATGATTTAAAGATGGTGTCGGGGCTCTGGGAAGGAAGTAGCTTCATAGTAATCTTCACAGTAGTCAAACTGTAATTTAAAGGGGAACCTCCACCTGTACTTAATATTATCGGATTGCAGGATTTGCAGGAGGGGTTTCAGTGCTCTGCGTTTAATGATGGTGGACTGTGCCATATCTTAGTAGATCTGGTATGGGGGTCCCTGGAATTACAGAGAGTGGGAATCTCTTGAGGCTTGCATCACTGCTTCCTTCATACGATAGAAGGGAAATTTCAGAATGATGTCCCTGAGGGACCATCCAGAAGTTTGCGCGCTAGGGCTCTGTGTATGCGGTCCATCTCTAGCTGTTCTGGAAGAATAGCAGGGACAACCTCCTGTAACAGAGCAAGAACTGACCCCCGAAGATTTATAATAGACCCTGGGAGCCCCTGGATCCTAATATTGCTGCTTCTAGCCAGATTTTCTGCATCCTCTAGCTGGGAGCGGAGCATGGGTATTTCATTCTACAGGTCTTCCAGGTCTGTTTCATGAGCGTCCAGGACAGTGGTGACAGCATCCAGTCTGTGTTCAGAAAGTGCAGCACACTGGCTCAGATCCTTAACCTCCCTGGTGGTCTGATTATGTCAGAATTTTTTGTGCTAAAAGTGGTACATTGTTTTGCGTGGAAATATGTTGTTTTATATTTTAGGCCTGTAATTCTTAGGAATAGCTCACTTAAATCTGCCCAAACAAGAGTCTACAGTAGTAGACATCCCGGGTCTGATAAAGTTTGAAACACGAAATCATAAATTATAATATAATACTACATTTCATCAAATTCTTCATTGTTTTCGAAGTGGAGATGTTTCATTATGAGGGAGAATCTGTACTCTGACATTACCATGCCAAAGAATGGAGTGGCAAGTAATGTATTGGTTGTCCAATTCCACTTCTGCAGGGGTTTCCCCACCACTCCCTGAAGAATTATTAGGCCCAGAAATTTCCAAATGTCATCTTTGGTTAGTGGTTCCCACTTTCTGCATCTTGCAAACTTCCGATGAATAGCCAATTGTTGCTCTTTGTACCGGTTGGTCTCGGAAACTATTTTTTCAATAACCTCATCGGTCAGAAATAATTGTAGGTATGCAAAGGGGTTGTCATGGTCAATGTCAACTTTCATACTAGGTGCTCCAGTAAATTGGAATCTTTGAGGCGCTGCTTGATCCATACCGCAGTCAATAGAGCACCAAGTCCGCACAACGCTGAGCTCAGTCGCAGAATCGTCGCTGTTGTCACTTTTAGTACCCGATGACGAATTTTCCCACAAATCGCTATCGCTCAGTTCTTCAAATATTTCTGATTCACTGTCGCTGTTTTCCAGTTCGACCAAAAGCGTTTTTGAGCTAAAAACGCTTTTTGCACGCCATGGACGTTATCAATTTTCCAGGCACAAAGTACTGCAAAAAGTACCACAAAAAGTACAGGCAGGGCACTGGAAAAGCCTCTAGGTGAAATGGCATGATACAAAGTTGTAATCCTAACAGATTACACTGTATCATGTCATTTTTTTTTAATCTCCCGCCGGTTCCACCCCCCTGCGATGTGGCGCTCGCAAGGAAGGAACTGGAAGAAGGCATTGGCCGAACACACAGCGAGAGGACAGTGGGAGGACGGCTGGAGGAAGGCTTGGGAGGACGGCGGGGGATCGCAGGGGAAGGGGAGTATCATTCTGGGGTAATACCGAGTGTGGCTCGGGGTTACCGCTTTTGGCACTGAATGTTAAACCCAATCCATACTCGGGAATACCGCTATCAAGGTTCCTGAAATCCGCCGACAGTCTCTTTGCCACAGTAGTAAGTTCCTATCTCACAACTCCCCTGATCTTGTCTAGCCATGAAGTGTCAGCTTCCTCAGAAGGGACAGAGCTGAGGGAAACTAATGGAAGTGGTCACAAGAGCCCCGACAGGGAGAGCCACGTGGTTTCATCCTTAAGCGGGCTCTGCACCATTTTGGCTGCTGTGCGCCGCTGGGGCTTCAGATCCGACGCCTGCCAGGACTTGTTCCAAACAGGGGGACCCATGGCTCTAGATGTCGATGTACAAGGTGCGCGGTCGCTTGAGCTTAGTATCGCAGATGCCCACTTACATACAGTATCTCACAAAAGTGAGTACACCTCTCACATTCTTGTAAATATTTCATAATATCTTTTCATGTGACAACACTTAAGAAAAGATACTTTGCTACAATGTAAAGTAGTGAGTGTACAGCTTGTATAACAATGTAAATTTGCAGTTCCTTCAAAATAACTCACCTCACAGCCATTAATGTCTAAACCGCTGGCGACAAAAGTGAGTACACCCCTAAGTCAAAATGTCCAAATTGGGCCCAAAGTGTTAATATTTTGTGTGGCCGCCATTCATTTTCCAGCACTGCCTTAACCCTCTTGGGGACGGAGTTCGCCAGAGATTTACTGGTTGCCACTGGAGTCCTCTTCCACTCCTCCATGACGGCATCACAAAGCTGGTGGCTGTTAGAGACCTTGCGCTCCTCCACCTTCCGTTTGAGGATGCCCCACAGATGCTCAATAGGGTATAGGTCTGGAGACATGCTTGGCCAGTCTATCACCTTTACCCTCAGCTTCTTTAGAAAGATAGTGGTCATCTTGGAGTTGTGTTTGGGATCGTTATGTTGGAATACTGCCCTGCGGCCCAGTTTCCAAAGGGAGGGGATCATGTGCTGCTTCAGTATGTTACAGTACATGTTGGCAGCACTAATGCAGCCCCAGACCATGATACTCCCACCACCATGCTTGACTGTAGGCAAGACACACTTGTCATTGTACTCCTCACCTGGTTGCCGCCACACACGCTTGACACCATCTGAATCAAATAAGTTTATCTTGAGTCTCATCAGAACACAGGACATGGTTCCAGTAATCCATGTCCTTAGTCTGTCTTCAGCAAACTGTTTGCAGGATTTCTTGTGCATCATCTTTAGAAGAGGCTTCCCTCTGGGACAACAGCCATGCAGACCAATATGATGCAGTGTGCGGGGTATGGTCTGAGCACTGACAGGTTGACCCCCCCCCCCCTTCAACTTCTGCAGCAATGCTGGCAGCACTCATACGTCTATTTCCCAAAGACAACCTCTGGATAGGATGCCGATATGTCCCATTAGCGGAAACTGAGCTTTAGTCTAAGTTTCAACTATTGCAATTTAGAGTGCGGCTTTGATCTAACTTTACACTCTCTGGATCAAAGTCGCATCAAAAGTTGCATCAAAGTAGTAAAAGGTACCTATTCAAAGTCGCTGATTTTCAAAGTTGCATAGATGGGAACGAGTGCCATTTAAATCAAAGAGCTGTGACTTGTCATGCGACTGTGTGTCCAAAGTTGCATGACAAGTCGCAGTAGTGGAAACGTAGACTTAGTGCGGTTGCCTGTACTGTGATCATTGTAGACTGTGACCATAGACCCCAGAGCACTTCCAGCTACACTGACAGTTCCCCGCCCTGCGTCCAGCTTTCTTTTACTATGGCAGTCTTCATTTAAAGCCCAGCACAGCTAAAGTGCCTTGAAAAATTATTCACCCCCATTGACTTTTTACCGATTTTGTTTTATTACAGCCTTAAATTTAATGTTTTGTTAATCTGAATTTTATGTAATGGATCAGAACACAATAGTCTAAGTTGGTGAAGACAAATATGTACAAAAAACTTTTTTTTAGAAATAGAAAACAAAACATTGGCATGTGCATATGTATTCACCCCCTTTGTTATGAAGCCCATAAAAAGTTCTGGTGCAACCAATTACCTTCAGAAGTCACATAATTTGTGAAATGATATCCACCTGTGTGCAATCTAAGTGTCACATGATCTGCCATTACATATACACACCTTTTTTGAAAGTCCCCAGAGGCTGCAACATCTAAGCAAGAGGCACCACTAACCAAACACTGCCATGTAGACCAAGGAACTCTCCAAACAAGTAAGGGACAATGTCATTGAGAAGTACAAGTCAGGGTTAGGTTATAAAAAAAATATCCAAATCTTTGATGATCCCCAGGAGCACCATCAAATCTATCATAACCAAATGAAAAGAACATGGCACAGAAGCAACCCTGCCAAGAAATGACCGCCCACCAAAACTCATAGACCGGGCAAGGAGGGCATTAATCAGAGAGGCAGAACAGAGACCTAAGGTAACCCTGGAGGAGCTGCAGAGTTCCACAGCAGAGACTGGAATATCTGTATATAGGATGACAATAAGCCATACGCTCCATAGAGTTAGGCTTTATGGCAGAGTGGCAAGAAGAAAGCAATTACATTCAGCAAAAAAACAAAATGGCATGTTTTGAGTTTGCGAAAAGGCATGTGGGAGACTCCCAAAATGTATGGAAGAAGGTGCTCTGGTCTGAGGAGACTAAAATTTAACTTTTCGGCAATCAAAGAAAAAACTATATCTGACGCAAACCCAACACATCACATCACCCAAAGCACACCATCCCCACAGTGAAACATGGTGGTGGCAGAATCATGCTGTGGGGATGTTTTTCAGCTGCTGGGACTAGGAAACTGGTCAGAGTTGAGGGAAAGATAGGTGGTGCTAAATACAGGGATATTCTTGAGCAAAACCTGTACCACTCTGTGCGTGATTTGAGGCTAGGATGGAGGCTCACCTTCATGCAGGACAATGACCCCAAACACACTGCTAAAGCAACACTTGAGTGGTTTAAGGGGAAACATGTAAATGTGTTGGAATGGCCTAGTCAAAGCCCAGACCCCAATCCAATAGAAAATCTGTGGTCAGACTTAAGATTGCTGTTCACAAGCGCAAACCACCCAACTTGAAGGAGCTGGAGCAGTTTTGCAAGGAGGAATGGGCAAAAACCCCAGTGGTAAGATGTGGCAAGCTCACAGAGACTTATCCAAAGCGACTTAGAGCTGTGATTGCCACAAAAGGTGGCTCTACAAGGTATTGACTCTAGGGGGGTGAATAGTTATGCACATTGACTTTTTCTGTTATTTTGTCCTATTTGTTGTTTGCTTTACAATAAAAAAACAAGAAAAAAAATCTTCAAAGTTGTGGGCATGCTATGTAAATTAAACGATGCAAATCCTCAAACAATCCATGGTAGTTCCAGGTTGTGAGGCAACAAAACACGAAAAATGCCAAGTGGGTGAATACTTTTGTAAGGCACTGTATACTGTATATGTGTATAAACTGTGTCCTATGTGGATCAGTCTTTTTTTTTTATTTCTTGATTTTCTCATTAAATTGTCTGTTTATTAAAAGTCAGCAGCTACAGTTTTGTAGCTGCTGATTTACATTTTTTGAAATTTGGTTGAAGTTCTTCTTCAATTAGGTCCTATTAAAATGTCATGAAGTGTGGTGGACACTGTGTCAACAAGGAGTGGAGCACTCTCACCAAGATCATCAGAACTGTAGAAGGTGCTGTTATGCACTGAAGTACAACACCCAGGTTTGCCACAACAGTAACACCTGACCTGCATGCAAAACTAAGTACTGAACTGTGAAGCAGAAACAGACAAGCTGGAGGTCAGGCCAGGCAAAAGCAAAATCCAAAGAAAGTCTGAGTCATAATGAAAGAGAAATCCAAATACATGAAGTAGTCGGGCAGAAAGCAACACACACTTCTGATCTGGTACTAAGTAAATTCTTACCTCAATTTAAAGTGTATCTAAAATGCAAAAACAAATGTATTTTAATGTATTTTTATAGAGATCCTAGTTACTCACTAACTGCAAACAGTGTACAAATGCATCCAGATTGGTAAAAAATAACTAGGTTCACATCTTGTTACTGTATAAAAAATGCATTCAAGTTTTTTCAAAATTATGGGGAAATTTTCTTGTTTGGCGTGTAAGCGAATATATAGTTAAGTTCAATCCAATTCATAACAGGTAGGTCCTTTGTTCATATTTCAAGACAATTGATATGCATGCATAAAATGGTCTTTACACTGTAAATCCAAGAAACAGATCATTCTGCTTAGGGATGGACAAACATCGGCCAGGGCGGTTCGGGAACGCCAGCCGCAAATTTTCTCAAAAGTCCGTGAACCGCGAGTTTGCGGCGGGCCCCATTGACTTTAATGGGAGGCAAAATTTAAAAATCTTTAGGTCATATTTGCAGCCACAAAAGACGTACTTGCTGTGCACAAATAGTCCGAGCACATGGACAATGTCATTGCAATTGAAGTATTGCAATTGAAAAAGTTGCCCTAAATTTATTTTTATTTTTTTTACAGCAAAAAATATTTTTTTTTCATAAATCAGCCAGAACTGACAGCAATACATTGTCTAATACATATAGGGTCCATTCACACATCTGTAAAATGGGTCTGCATCCATTCCACAATTTGGCGGAACCTTTACAGCCCCATTGTTTTTCATTTCCAGTCTGAAAAATTAGGCATTCACAGGATAAAGAAGTGTCAGCCATTCCAGGCCCCAAAATTTAGCCCACTTGCGTTTACCTGACAGCTAAGAACGTAGTATTCTGTGGCTGAAGGTACATTAGGCATTCACATGATACATTCACATGATACAGAAGTGAGTGTCGCCATAAAAGGGCCCAAAAATTAGCCCACATGGGTTTAACTGACAGCAAAGAACTTTGTTTTTGATGGCTAGAAGTACAGTAGGCGTTCACATTATACATAAGTAAGTGTCGTCCTGTATAGACTCCAAAAATTAGCTCACATGGTTTGAACTGACAGCAAAGAACTTCGTTTTTGATGGCTACAGGTACAGTAGGCGTTCACAGGATACATAAGTGTCGGCCTGTATAGGCTCAAAAAATTAGCTCACATGGTTTGAACTGACCGCAAAGAACGTAGTATATGATGGCTAGAGGTACAGTAGGCATTCACAGTGTACAGAACAGTAAGTGGCGACCTGTATAGGCTGCAAAAATTAGCCCACATGGGTTTAACTGACAGCAAAGAACTTTGTTTTTGATGGCTAGAAGTACAGTAGGCGTTCACAGGATACATAAGTAAGTGTCGGCCTGTATAGACTCCAAAAATTAGCTCACATGGTTTGAACTGACAGCAAAGAACTTCGTTTTTGATGGCTACAGGTACAGTAGGCGTTCACAGGATACACAAGTAAGTGTCGGCCTGTATAGGTTCCAAAAATTAGCTCACATGGGTTGAACTGACAGCAAAGAACGTAGTATATGATGGCTAGAGGTACAGTAGGCATTCACAGTGTACAGAACAGTGGCTAGAAGTACAGTAGGCGTTCACAGGATACATAAGTAAGTGGCGACCTGTATAGACTCCAAAAATTAGCTCACATGGTTTGAACTGGCAGCAAAGAACTTTGTTTTTGATGGCTAGAGGTACAGTAGGCATTCACAGTATACAGAAGCAAGTGGCGGCCTGTATAGGCTGCAAAAATTAGCTCACATGGGTTGAACTGACAGCAAAGAACTATGTTTTTGATGGCTACAGGTACCGTAGGCGTTCACAGGATACATAAGTAAGTGTCGGCCTGTATAGGCTCCAAAAATTAGCTCACATGGTTTGAACTGACAGCAAAGAACTTCGTTTTTGATGGCTACAGGTACAGTAGGCATTCACAGTATACAGAAGTAAGTGGCGACCTGTAAAGGCTGCAAAAATTAGCCCACATGGGTTGAACTGACAGCAAAGAACTTCGTTTTTGATGGCTAGAGGTACAGTAGGCGTTCACAGTATACATAAGTAAGTGTCGGCCTGTATAGGCTCCAAAAATTAGCTCACATGGTTTGAACTGACAGCAAAGAACTTCGTTTTTGATGGCTAGAGGTACAGTAGGCGTTCACAGTATACAGAAGTAAGTGGCGACCTGTATAGGCTGCAAAAATTAGCCCACATGGGTTGAACTGACAGCAAAGAACTTCGTTTTTGATGGCTAGAGGTACAGTAGGCGTTCACAGTATACAGAAGTAAGTGGCGACCTGTATAGGCTGCAAAAATGAGCTCACATGGGTTGAACTGACAGCAAAGAACGTAGTTTATGATGGCTAGAGGTACAGTAGGCGTTCACAGTATACAGAAGTAAGTGGCGGCCTGCTGGAAACACTATCCTCCACGCAAGGAGTTTCCACCCAGAACCCTTAAAGAGGTCAATACCATACAGCCAGTTTCTTAGATTGAAAAGGAACTGTACGAGCCCAACAGAATTTCAGAGAGAAGCCGATGCCTTGACCAGCAGGCTCAGAGAAAGAGGGTACTCCAAAACTTGCCTTAATTAGGCCTTTAACAAAGTACGAAAACAAGACAGACAGGAAATTATTTTCAAAAAAGATAATAAGACCCAAAAAGACCAACCTATCACAAGGATCATTATGAGAATTTCCAATGAACATCGCAAAATCAGAAACATTCTAAAGAAAAACTGGTCCATCCTCAAAGAAGATCCCACCATTAAAGATTTAGTCCCAGACAATCCCATGATTACTCACAAAAAAAAACAACTCAATACATCAAACCTTAGTCCACAGCGAGATAAAATCAAGAAAAGATCCCTGTAAAACTAAAGGCACTTTCCCTTGCGGTTCCTGTGCAAAATGCAGTGATACAGAAATCAACCTCTAAAATACTACCGAATGGTGACACCTTTACCCCCAAACATTATGCCAACTGCAAAACCAAAGGGGTAGTGTACCTAATGGAGTGTGAGTGTGGAGCCTTCTACATAGGGAAGACACGCCAGGAATTTGAACTAAGAGTTAATAAACATTTGCAGAGCATGACCATAGGAAACTTCTACCTCCCGCTTGGACGACATGTAGCCTATTTTCACATATATAGAATGCCCAAAGTTACTTTCTCAGCCTTAGACAGGATACACATTCCAGCAAGAGGGGGAGACTGGAACAAGTCCCTCCTACAAATTGAAATGCGCTGGATCAAAAGACTCAACGCAACGAGACCACCGGGATTAAACGAAAGTGAAAGCTATCGTCCATTTTTAGAGGGTTTCTCCTCTGGCAAAACCGATTAAACCTACTCTCCAAGCTCATCCTCTATGCAGCAGAGATTGGCTCCACAATCTTGGCAGCAACAGAGCAAACCATGTTGTATCTGGACTGTTTTTAGTTGCAAAATAACATTCCCAAAAACCAATAATTCAATTACTTCACCCCTTCACTAAATATTTAGTGAACGATCCCTGAAATCGGGTATCGTGAGGCTGTTAACTACATTCTCACCCTGCTAACACTAACCATTTCTGAGACTCTGGACCCCCACCCTTGCATTTCTGAGGGTCATACTCCACATGGCCCAATTCGCCCCCCCATATAATAGGTGCCCCCCCCTCTCCGCTTTATTCACATTGCTGTATCATACGTTTATATTTATTTCTATATTTATATACAATTTACTGTGTACTCAGAATGACGTTATTGTCGTTTTTCCTCAAATGTTGTTCTTTATTATTATTCTCATTTTTCTCCAATATGTCTGTTTTTGTAAGGATCCCCATGTCTGATCTCCTAAGCACGCCCGGCACAGGTGGCCCCGGTCTATACATTACCGGGGGTCTCATGAGAATCGGAGGATTGCATCCCCCGATATGATCCCTCAGCAGGGGATATATCTCTCTCCATCTGTGTCGGGTCTGCTATGTGATACTCCGATGCGCACACTGTGCATGCGTGAGGGGTATAAATAGCTGGTGAATTGAAACAGGGCGCCACTTCCCTCCTGCAGAGGGAACGTGACGGATGCCCGGGACCCGCTGCCTCTGGATATCCAGCCCCTGACCATTTTACCACCAACAGTGAGTTTGCCTGCACAAGTCCACAATGCTATATTTTATGCATTGTTGGTCTTTTTTCCTTTCTAAGCAATTGGATTTTTGTACACTGGGCTTACTTCCAATCTCACCATTACAAGGGCAAACAGGAAAACTGACCGGGATTACCCCCTACTGGTGCATATAAGAAACTACACTTACTGTAAGTACTAGATACTAGACTCATACACTGTTGATTAAAAGCAAACTTTATTCAATGAAATCAGGTGTTTTTTGATACAATATTAACTCACACCACTCCACCACTCAGGACAAACTAGAAACCACCGGGATTCATCCCCTATTGGTGTGACCAAGACCACTTACTTCTGTAAGTAACTGAGGTTGACCTACATTCCTTTTCAATATATACATTCAAGATCCAAATAAATACCTTAAACATTACTATGTCATACACTACAGAGGCAGAATCCTTCTCAATTCCTGTGTGATTAACTTAAGAGATCAGACGCAAGGTTCCAGGAGCAGACACACGTTAACAAGTATGTATTTCATTATGCAACCAATGGAAAACGTCCACAGGTTGCATAACATAATTTGATTGTTTACCTACTATATTTTTCAGATATGGTGGACAAACTTTCCTTGACAAAGGCAGTGTATTGTATATGCCGAAACGCGTAGGAAATTCAAGATATTCTCACCCGGCAGATACAATGCTGTATCCACAAGCACGGACTGACAGAGAGATATATTCTTCATTTGTCACCACATCACCTTGTCACTTCTTTCTTATCTAAATTCACTATCACTTATGGGTCTATAACCCATACACATAATTAAGTGTTGTTTACAACGACTTTATGCTTTATTTTCAATAAATTGTCCAAAAATTCTTACATTATTGTTTTACTGAGCCCATAAAGTCCCACCCCCCTTGGCCTAAGGCACCAACCTTGTTCAAGTGGCGGCCTGTATAGGCGGCAAAAATTAGCTCACATGGGTTGAACTGACAGCAAAGAACATAGTATATGATGGCTAGAGGTACAGTAGGCATTCACAGTACACAGAACAGTAAGTGTCGGCCTGTATAGGCCCCAAAAATTAGCCATTCATTGGACATTAAATGCCTTTTATGCTGCTGTATTTAGTGAAGACAAGGACCAGGAATTGTGGGTTGATGGCAGTCTGGCAGATATTTGTGGCCTTTGATGAGGAATTGAATGAAACATGGTCTACTGGTGGTCACGTGTTGAATTCCTCAGAGATCCATGCCTCATTCATTTTTATAAATGTGAGGTAGTCTACACTGTCATGAGCTAGGCGAGTGCGTTTATCGGTCACGATCCCCCCTGCTGCGCTGAACGTCCTTTCGGACAGGACACTGGACGGGGGGCAAGCCAACAGTTCCATTGCAAATTGTGCAAGCTCTGGCCAGAGGTCAAGCTTGCCCACCCAGTAGTCCAGGGGTTCATCACTCCTCAGAGCGTCCACATCGGCCGTTAACCGGATGTAGTCGGACACCTGCCGGACACCTTTTTTTACGCTCCAACATTTGAGCCACAGTAGCCTGCCTTTTTCCAGAACAACGTGACGATGGCATCATGGAAGGTGGAGTGTTAGACAACTGTGAGGAGACAGGAGAAGGAGAAGAGGCTGGACGGTGAGAGCATGGAGTGTGGCTTTGTAGATTCTACTGTGTGTAGTGTTGCTGCAGAAACGCACAGTCTCACCACCACACCTGTCACAATGCTGCACAGTGCACAATAATACTACTAATCCACTATAATATGCTTTCTACAAAGTATATTATACCGTGGATTACCCCCCCCCCCCCCCCCCCTTTTTAGTGCACTGCACAGCAATACCAAAAAATTTGCAGCCCTTTAAATGACTTTTGTGGACATTAACAGAGCGATTTGTGTCACTGCTGACGATCTCTAACTGCCCCTACAGCAACTACTGGATACCTCTCCCTATACTAAAGAGACTGTAATAGACCCTATAACGACCTTGGAGCACTTTAAATGACTACTGTGGATATTAACAGAGCGATTTGTGTCACTGCAGATGACGATCTCTAACTGCCATTTCAGCACAGACTGAATAACCTGTCCCTATACTGAAGAGAGACTGGAACTATACCGATATACCAGCCCTGAAAAGGACTTTTGTGGACATTAACATAGCGATTTGTGTGACTGCAGCCGATCTCTAACTGCCCCTAAAGCACCGACTTGATACCTGTCCCTAACCTGAAAAGAGACTGTAGAAGGCCTATACCGAAATACCAGCCCTGAAAAGGACTTTTGTGGCTCTTCACAGCGCTATATGTGTCTAGCAAACTCTCCCTGAGGAGCACAGCAGACCTCTCCCTACACTGGCAAAAAGCGGAATGGGAAATGGCCGCCAGGTCAGGTCTATTTATAGGGTAGGGGGGACTGTCCATGTGCTGGAATGTTTCAATTGGCTGTCCCATTCCACCTGACGGCTGTGTCATGGGTCAAAGTTCTCCCCAATGTAAACTAATATGGCCACTGCGAACTACGCCATGTGTTCGCAAATTTGGCGGGTAGCGAACAAGCAAAATTTGCCGCGAACCGACCGCCGGGCGAACCACAAGGCCATCTCTAATTCTGCTACAAGCTATTGAAATTAACCACTTCCATACAGAGTAGTTACACCCCCTTCCTGCCCAGACCAATTTTCAGCTTTCGGCGCTCTCACAATTTGAATGATAATTACTCAGTCATACAACGCTGTACCCAATCAAATTTTTTATCATTTTTTTCACACAAATAGAGCTTTCTTTTGGTAGTATTTAATCACCACTGGGTTTTTTTTTTTTTTTTTTGCGATACAAGTGAAAAAAGAGCGACCATTTTGAAAAAAACACATTTTGTTTTAGTTTCTATTATAAAATTTTGCAAATAAGTAATTTTTTTTTTCATAAATTGGGGACAAAATTTATACTTCTATATATCTTTGGTAAGAATAACCCAAATTAGTGGTTATTATTTAGTCTGTGTGAAAGCCATTGAGTCTACAAGCTATGGTGCCAATCATTGAAAATTGATCACACCTGATGTACCGACGGTCTATCTAATTTCTTGAGGCCCTGAAATGTCAGGACAGTGCATATACCCCCCAAATTACCCCTTTTTGGAAAGTAGACATTCCAGGGTATTTAGTAAGAGGCATGGTGAGTTTTTTTAAATTGTAATTTTTTCCCACAATTCTTGGGAATATGAAGAAATAATTTTTTTTTTTTTTTTTTTTTTTTTACACAAAATTGTCATAATTACAAGTTATTTCTCACACACAGTATACGCATACTTTCAATTACACCCCTAAATACATTCTGCTTCTCCTCCTGAGTATGGTGATATCACATGTGTGAGACTTTTACACAGCCTGGCCACATACAGAGGCCCAACATGCAGGGAGCATCGTCAGGTGTTCTAATAGCATAAATTACACATATAATTTCCTAACGACCTATCACACTTTTGAAGGCTCTGGAACACCAGGACAATGCAATTACCCACAAAATGATCCCATTTTGGAAAGCATTAAATTCTGTACCCCTTCTTCTCCAAACGTACCTTTGCTCATTCCGGCCAAAAAATTCAATTTTAACCTCATCGGTCCACAGAACTTGTTTCCAAAATGCATCAGTCTTGTCTATATGCTTATTTGCAAAGTTCAAACGCTTATTTTTCTGGTGAGAACATAGAAGAGGTTTTCTTCTGATGACTCTTCCATGAAGACCATATTTGTACAAGTATCTTTTTATAGTGGAATAGTGTACCACAACTCCAGTGTCTGCCAGATCTTTCTGGACGGATTGTGCAGTCAAACGTGGGTTTTCTTGGTCTTCCAGATATTGCTTTAACTTCCAATGTTCCTGATGACTGCCATTTCTTTATTACATTCTGAACAGAGGATATTGACATCTGAAAACGCTTTGCTATCTTCTTATAGCCTTCTCCAGCTTTGTGAGCGTCAACTATTTTCAGTTTCAGTTTTCTAGACAACTGCTTAGAAGATCCCATGGTGCTGATTGTTGGGGCAAGGTCAGATGAGTCTGGGCATATAAAACCTTTGAGATTGACATCACCTGGTCTTCCCAGACGATGATTGAGAATAATCCATGACACAGGCAGGTCTCAGCCTTGCAAAGGGGTCAGTACATGCTATAAATTCTGCAGGGTGTAATGAAAGTGTAAATGATGGAAACAAAATCTAACTTTTGTTGACATATTATTAGAATATATAATCTGTAATTTGATGCCTTTTGGAGATTTTTCCATCTTTCCTTGGCTTCTTTATGCACATTGATATAAATTTTTACCTGGGGTGCCCAAACTTTCGATCCCCACTGTATAATTTCATTACAACCTATCACACTTTTGAAGGCCCTGGAACCCCAGGACAATGGAAACCCCCACAAAATGACCCAATTTTGGAAAGCAAACACCCCAACACATAATCTAGGAGGCATGGGCAGCAGATAGGTACTCAGGTACACTGATCGGCTTCAGAAAGGTACTCGGGTACTCCGATGAGCTTCAGAGAGGTACTTGGGTATTCTGATGGGCTAGAGACAGGTACTCGGGTAATCTGGGCTGGAGACAGATACTCGAGTACTCTGATGACAGGTACTTGGGTACTCTAATGACAGGTACTCAAAGTACCCTGATGACAGGTACTCAAATTACCCGAGTACCTGTCATCAGAGTACCCGAATACCTGTCATCAGAGTACCCGAGTACCTGAGTACCTGTCATCAGAGTACCCGAGTACCTAGCTCCAGCCCATTAGAGTACCCGAGTACCTGTCATCAGAGTACCTAATGGGCTGGTGACAGGTACTCGGGTACTCTGATGGGCTGGCAACAGGTACTTTGATGGGCTAGTGACAGGTTCTCTTTATTGGGGTGGGGCAATCAGTGTGTTTTGGGGTGCACTTTCATTGGCTGCTTACCTTGATCGGGGTGGGCTCAGTCCGAAGGATGAGCCTCATCCCTGATTGCCACGCTGCGCGTCCCCAGGGGCGCGCAGTAGCGGTGAGAGCGGGCCGACGTCATATGACGTCAGCCCGGATCGAGGAGCACTTCCTGCCGCCATCATTTTTCAATGACGCGGAATGGAAGTGGTTAAAAAAAAATGGTATTTTTGTACTTACCATAAAATCCATTTCTTAGAGTTCATCGACGGACACAGCGCTCCATAAATCATAACTACTGGGTTATATTGCCTCCTCCAGGAGTAGGACAAGGCAGAACATAAAACAACTGGCTATGCCCATGGACTGTATTAAGCTTGGTATGTAACCCCTCTCTCTGCTCTAGGTAATCAATTTAGTAGCAAGCCATATTAGAAGTATCAGAACTCCATTCAGGGGTGGGTGCTGTGTCCGAACTCGGAGAAATGGATTTTACGGTAAGTACAAAAATCCCATTTTCGATTTTGTTCATCGACGGGCACAGCGCTCCATAAATCAAAACCACTGGGACGTCCAAAAGCAGTGCCAAAAGGAAAATGAGGGGTGGGGGAAATAACCCAAGGCTAAACATAAGAGCCCTTAACCAGACACAGGAGCCCCCTCTGAAAAATAAACGTTTAACCACTTTAGCCCGGAGGATTTGGCTGCTCAATGACCAGGCCCTATTTTGTGTTTTGGCACTGCGTGACTTTAACGGACAATTGCGCGGTTGTGCGACACTGTACCCAAACGAAATTGACATACTTTTTTTCCCACAAATAGAGCTTTCTTTTGGTGGTATTTGATCACCTGTGCGAATTTTATTTTTTGCGCTATAAACAAAAAAAAGAGCAACAATTTTGAAAAAATAATATTTTTCACATTCTTTTATATGAAAATTCTCAAAAAAAATGTAAAAATCCAATTTTTTTTAACAATGTAGGCCAATTTGTTTTCTGCTTCATATTTTTGGTAAAAAAAAAATTGCAATAAGCATATTTTGATTGGTGTGCACAAAAGTTATTGCGTTTACTAACTACGGGAAAGATTTATGTCATTTTTTTTTTTTTTTTTTTTACTAGTAATGGCGGCGATCTGCGATTTTTTGCGGGACTGTGACATTGCGGCGGACAGATCGGACCCCTAACTGACATTTTTTGACACTTTTGGGGGTACCAGTGACATTACTACAGTAATCAGTGCTAAAAATATGCACTGTTACTGTAAAAATGACACTGGCCAGGAAGGGGTTAACAGTATGGGTGATCAAGGGGTTAAATGTGTCCCTAGGGGCATGATTCTAATAGTGGGGGGGGGGGGGGGGTGTGGCTTGTGAAGTCATCACAGACATGCAATCCTATATATAGCAGGATCACATAGCCTCTGTGATCACTTCAGGGAGAATGACAGACGGCTGTGTTTACATCTTACGTCTCTGTCAGCGGGGGGAGATCGTGAGTGGCCGGCAGCCATCGGAGCTGCCTGTCACACGCACTGGCTCCCTGGCTGACGAGCGGGGATGGGAGCCCCCTAGAGTCTCCTGAGCGAGCGAGGTAGTACTACGTCTGTTTGCCCAGGAGCGGCTGCCTGCCGCAGTAAATCTGCGGTGGGCGGTCATCAAGTGGTTAAAGAAAAACACCCCTCAAGAGGGAACAGCCCCTCTTAAACAGCAGCCTGCAAAACTTTGCGGCCAAAAAAAGCATCTTCAGATGCCAAAGTATCTACCTTACAGAATTTTGTGAAGGTATGCACCAACGGCCAAGTGGCCGCCTTGCAAACTTGCGATATTGATGCCTGACGATGGAAGGCCCAAGAAGCACTCCGCTCCTGAGTAGAATGCGCCATGACAGGGAAAGGTGGAACCTGACCTTTAATAGGATAGGCCTGGGTTACTGTCTGTCTGATCCATCTGGAGATGGTAGCCGAAGAAGCAGCCAGCCCTTTTCTTGGTCTGTCTGTAGCCACAAGAGTCTGACAGTAGATATATCTTGCTGGAAGACTACATTCTCGCCTTCACCATAGTAGGGATCACTTATCCAGACAGACCTCTATCCTTCAATACCTGGTTTTCAATAGCTAAGTCATTAAAACCAGCAACTGTAAAGCAGGATGGTAGATCAGCCCTTCCAGGAAGCCCCCAAGGGACGTTTATGGCCACCAGACTGATTGGAAGATCCTCGCCCTTGATTCATCACAGAAATTGCAGAAGAAGCCTGAGCCGAGGATAATACTGGCCTTATCCTGGCCCTTGGACGCCTTTGGGGTCTGTCAGAGGAACCTGTGATCTTGCCACAAACCTCGGTCTTTTGGCACCACTTAAGGAACCCCTAAGGCTCAGGGTACCTATCAACAGAGAGAGATAACAGGGACTCCCAAGAACTCACCCTACGGATCGGAAGAGCGCTGAGACTTTGAACTCAGCATCACCATGGACACTATCCCTGTTCATATGTCCGGGGCACAGGAAGAGGAAACTGAGGAGGAAGAGGAGCTTCGGCATCCCCATAAGTCTTTGGTTTTTACCAGTGTCTCCGGGACTAAGGGAAAATGGCCCCGTGACTTTGGGCTACACAAACATGGCCGCCAACCAGAGACCAGACAGACTAAGGGAAAATGGCCACCATCAGCTACAACCACTGAAGCATGCTGCCAGGGTCTTCCCTGTGCACTCTGCCCAGTCTCTGCACTGGGACCCCCCTGGACTATATCCACACTGAAAAGAGTAGGGCATGCACCTAGGGGTCTCCTACACTGGGACCCCTCCAGACTACCAGGGCAGGACACACACTATCCCAGGACCCTTACAGAGTGGGGATAGCGGGGGGGGGGTAATCCCAGGGGTCTCCGCTGCATTCTCTGCCCTGGGACCCCCACCAGACTCCAGGAGCTACAGTTCATTGAGGGAACCATGAATGCCAACATGTACTGTGACATACTGAAGCAGAGCGTGATCCCCTCCCTTCTGAGACTGGGCCATAGGGCAGTATTTCAACATGATAACGACTCCAAACACACCTCCAAGATGACCACTGCCTTGCTAAAGAAGCTGAGAGTAAAGGTGATGGACTGGCCAAGCATGTCTCCAGATCTAAACCCTATTGAGCATCTGTGGGGCATCCTCAAACAGAAGGTGGAGGAGCGCGAGGTCTCTAACAGCCACCAGCTTCGTGATGTCATGGAGGAGTACTCCAGTGGGAACCTGTGAAGCTTTGGTGAACTCCATGCCCAAGAGGGTTAAGGCAGTACTGGAAAATAATGGTTGCCACACAAAATATTGACACTTTGGGCCCAATTTGGACATCTTTACTTAGGGGTGTACTCACTTTTGTTGCCAGTGGTTTAGACATTAATGGCTTTGTGTTGAGTTATTTTGAGGGGACAGCAAATTTACACTGTTATACAAGCTGTACACTCACTACTTTACATTGTAGCAAAGTGTAATTTCTTCAGTGTTTTCACATGAAAAGATATACTAAAATATTTACAAAAATGTGAGGGGTGTACTCACTTTTATGAGATACTGTATGTATTGCATACAGATTTACTGAAAGACTTTTAGATCACCAAATGTTAGGCCGCATGCACATTAAACATTTGCTCAGCCCCTTTGAATGCCTTTTCTCTTGGTAGGAAAAAAGCTGCTTTAATAGAGGGATAAAAGCCTGATATCGCACACCCGTTTAAGTGTATTTATGCATATGCATGTTAAAGCATTATATTGGCCAGAATATTAAATCCTGAACATGTCAGTAATGATTTATTTTTTTCTGCCTGTAAATGCTCCTCTTCTAATATGCCTGTAAACAAATGTGTGAATGGACACATAGGCTAACAGACGTGCGTTTACAGGCAGAAAAAAAAAAAAAAAAAGCCAAGTAAAAGCTGAGGTTTTTTCTAAGCCCTGTTTGCATGAGACCTTATTTTAATGACAGCCTGACCACATTTCTGCCTCATCCTCAGTTGGTGATTGCGCTTGGTTGGCTATGACCATTAGATTGTCTTAACAATGAGCTACAATTAGTGAGGCCATCCAAAGGACTGCCACCTCACAAGTTGCAACCTCGCAGTCAAGGGTTCTGCTAAAGAGCAGGTACACTTAGAGTCTTGAGAGCTCATAACCATCCTGTCAGTGCCTCTGAAAAGTCTCTGCCATACTCTTTTCTATGGCCAGTTCTAACCAAGCTACAGTCACACGCTGGAGGTCTACATGTGCAGTGCTGGTACTCCAGCCAGTGGAAAGCATGTGTTCCATGAAATGCCAGTGTTGTGTAGTAGAAATATTGTATTTAAATAGAAGTCAACGGTTACAATTTTAGCTGGTGGCTTCCATTTTGCAGTGATCCCATAGCCCACAGAGTGCATTGCAAGCAATAGGCCCATGCAGAAGTTACATGGAAATAATCAACCCCAAATCATCACAGACTGTGGAAAATTCTGAATTTCATTTGAAAATCAAGGTCCCAGAGTCTAGCTGAAGATTGGAGAGGCACAGAATTCAAGTTTGCATGAGGTCCAGTGTGAAGTTTCCACAATCAGTAATGATTTGGAGAGCCATGTCATCTAGTGGTGTTGGTCCACTGTGTTTTATCAAGTCCAAAGTCAGCCCAGCCCTCTACCAGGAAATTCTAGAGCATTACAGGTTTCCCTCTGCTGACCAGCCTTTTGGAGATGCTGATTTCATTTTCCAGCAGGACTTGGCACCTGCCCACTGCCAAGAGTACCAATACCTGGTTTAATGATCATGGTATCACTGTGCTTGATAGGTCAGCAAACTCGCCTGACCTAAACCCCATAGAGAATCTGTGGGGTATTCTCCTGAGGAAGATAAAAGAGTCCAGACCCAACAATGCAGATGAGCTGAAAGCCACTATTAAAGAAACCTGGGCTTCCATTAACACCTCAGCAGTGCCACAGGCTGATCGCCTCCATGCCACACCACAGTAATGCAGCAATTCATGCAAAAGGACCCCCGACCAAGTATTAAGTGCATACTATACTGTACATGGACATACTTTTTCAGTAAGCCAACGATTCTGTATTAAAAATCTTTTTTTTTTTTATTGGTTATTATTTTTATTATGTAATATTCTAGTTTTCTGAGACACTGAATTTTGGGTTTTCACTAGCTGTAAGCCATAATCATTAAAATTAAATGAAAGAAATACTTGAAATATGTCACTCTGTGTGTAACGCATCTAAATAAAACATATGAGTTTTACTTTTTAAGTTGAATTACTGAAATAAATTAACTTTTTGATGATATTCTAATTTTATGAGATGCACCTGTACATAAAACAGCCTAGCTGGAAAGTGTGCTGGGACATCATCTTTTTGTACTGTGCACTTCCCTTCCACGTGCACCTTACTTCAAAAGCTAGCTATAAATTGGGGTGGTTGCTATTCTTATATACTGTTGCTTGCTCTAGATTTGGCATTGGGACACAATGGACGCCTTGAGCTGCAATGCATTGTGCAAGGCTTTGAATGTCTCCCTGCTCCTTTAAGGAGGAATGGGCATACTTCCCCTAATTTATCCATTACTATATATGCTGCAACTTGGAGTGCTAAAATTTAAGAGTAAGGACCGCACTTTACAGAGCAGCCTTAGTGAGGCAGTGCAGCTTCCACATATATTTGAAATGTGTGCAGCTAAAATCAGTGTGTTTTAGTTACACTTAAAAACATTAAAATAAGAATCAATCAAAACCAATCAATTACACTTCCCTTTAAAAGCCCAACTCAACTTTTATAAAAAAAAACGAAAAAAAATAAAAGGGACATGCATGTTAAAAAGGCAGCTCCGGCTGCAATACTCACTTACACTTTGGTGCTGTCCAACAACCCTCCATATTCACCGATCCTCAATCCACTGCAATTTCTCTTCCATGTTGATTGGAGCAAACCATCCCCCAATCCCACTTTCTGTGAGCCCAGGCTATCATGGATAATGTACCCTATCAGGTATCACTCAACGTGGAAGCGGAGTGGTGGTCAAGACTGGGAACAGTGAGCCTTTGGGGGGGGCGTGCATAACCGGAAAGGAGTATTGTACCCAGATATATTTTTTTAAGTACTACTAAATATTGACATTTCTGTGAAATGTGAAGTTGAGCTTTAAGTGTTTCACATGAAATGGCCCTGAGGCTACATTCACACCCGAGCGTAGCGTTTTCGCGCGTTTTTTACAGCGATTTTACCGCGATTTTTACCGCGATTTTACCGTGATTTACAGGCGTTTTTGTGCAGGCGTTTTTAGATCGAATAGAAACCAATGGAAAACGCCTGTAATCTGCCCAAAAAGAAGCTCATGTACTTTTTTGAGCGTTGGGCGTTTTCCTTACAGCGTCAAAAAGCTCAGATGTGAACAGGGGCCATTGAAATGAATAGGATTTGTCTTGTTGGGCGTTTTGAGAGCTGATCCTAGAGCAGAAAAACGCCCCAAAAACGCCTACATGTGAACGGAGCCTGAAACGAATTTGTGTGAATAATATCCAGTATAAATCAATGCATGCTGTGTAAAACAAATTATCAATCAGCAATCTTAAAGAAAATCTCATCTCCACTATCTACCATCTCATTTTGATCACCATAGATCAGAGTTGTCTGGCAAGAAGTATTGACACTGTGGCTCTCTTGCAACCCCTAATTTGTGAATTGTAACAATCAGTGTGTTTGTCTTCCTGTGTCCAGATAGGGGGCTCATTATAGCATTGTGGACCAGGAGACCAGTTAAACTTTTTGCAACATTCCACATTTTTATTTCCTTTGTCTTTTCATCTATTTGTAACACTACTTAAAGTGTTTGTTACCCTGAAAAAAAATAGATCCTGTTCCCTTAAAGCACATTATACAGCACAGTGCTTGTGCTGTGTGATTTGGCCCCCTTCTGTCACCTGCAATACCTGGCTGGTCCTGCCTGGTTTTGCCCCCCCCCCCCCCCGTAAACTGACCAGAGTTTATCATGGCTGCTAAGCCCATTCACCATGGTCAGTTTACGTGCCTCCATCATCGGCTGCTATCTTCAGCTCTCCTCTATCTCCCTCTATCCTCCTTCCCTCCCTGCTTGCAAGCTCTCACTAGCGCCGCTCTGCTCCCCTCCCCGCTGCTACAAAACAATGTTTTATATTTATACCATCCCCATTGTTAGATAAGAACATATGTCCTAGTGTCTGCGCTTTATATAAAAAAAAAGGTGACTTTTACCTGATTTCCCGGCGATCACGTGACTTCCTGGCTCTCTCCTTCCCTCCTCCCTGGCCGCTGGAGCTGTCAGACAGGGAGAGAAGAGAGCTGGGAGTCACGTGAGTGCTGGGAGGCGCTGTGAAATCAGGTAGAAGTCTGCTTTTTTTTTTTATAAAGCACAGACACTAGGACACATGTTCTTATCTAACAATGGGGATGGTATAAAGACCACATAGCTGCTTAACCACTTTAATGAAGGGAAAAATGTGTAGTCCTTACCTATACAGGGAAAAGCCACCTCTTTTCCTGTGCTGCCTACAAAGGACTTCAGTGCCTGCAGTTAATATGGTCTAGTCAAAAAATTTAAGTAGAACCAAAGGCAATTTTTGTTGAATAGTATAAGGGAAGGTTTTTAACTAATATTGGGCTCAGGAATGTTTGAATCATACCCGCCAGGAAGCCGTCACTGCTCACAGCCAATCATAGACAGCGTGTATATGTGTAGCTGCGGCAGGGAAATTCCTCACTGCCTATGATTGGCGTGTGCAGTGACGGCTTCCTGGCGGATACGATCCGAGCATGCCTGAGTCCATCTCTAGTCGTATCCCCTGTCAGTTTCTTATTTGCCATCAGTGTCTCATTGGGGAGATTTCCCTTAATTTCCTTTCCCAAAGTCAAAACAGGAAGTGAGAAAATCCCTCCAAAGAGTTCTCACAGAACTAGTATCTCCATTGGAAGATTTCCATTACCCCTCTATTCCTGTTCTTGTGACATCCCAAATTTGGGATTTTTTTTTTTTTTTTTTTTAGGAGAACAGTAAACAGGACAAATAGAATAAATCTCCCTAACATGAGCACTGCCAGTAATAAAAACCTGACAGGTGTTCTAATCCCTCTTCAGTTCATCCTAAACAAAAAAAAAAAAGAAGTTATGCCTGTAGTTATACTTTATTGACAATACAGATGTCGGTTTTGCCTTTTGGTTTAATTTTTGTAATTATTTTAAACCGCTATAACAATTGTGTCCGAATAGGATTTCCTGTGGCCTGTCTCAGCCTTTTGCTCTCTCCCTCTTTGGTATTTGCAAGGAAAGAGTGCCATGCCTTCCAGCCCATCTGTGTCATTGCAATGGAATGTCATATCTTGGAACAAGGTTCAGTTCATTGAAAAGGAGTGCAGAAAGATGAGATGGACAGCAACATTTAGGATATGCCTGCCAACTTGCACAGCTTACAATAAGCAGGCTGCACACATTGCTCTGCATTTCCTCCTAATGATAGTAGCGTCACTGTGCTCGTAGGGATGTTAATCTAAAAAGAGCCTCTTTGTAAACCATTTCTTCTTTTTGGCATAAGACCCACTTGTATCATTCCCTCCCCTAGGCACCAATTCCAAACTTGTTGAGCAACCCCCAAAAGCATCAATCCCTTGATGCTTTCTTCATTTTGTACATCACAGACGACATTCTGTATTTACCCCTCTCCCTACATTTCTTAAGCATCCCTAGTCTTTTCCACTATGGCATGAGAGAAAACAAAAAGAGGATGATAGTTTTGATCAGATTCTTGTAAAAGTTTGGATTATTATATACATTATTAGTCATGGGTCTGATGGGCAGCATGGCGGTTTAGTGATTGGACAACTTGAATTCGCTTTTGCGAAAGAAGACCACGGGGTTGATTTACTAAAAGGCAAATACTGTCCACTTTACTTTGCAAGTGCAGTTGTACTCTGTAGGGAAAGTAGCTCATGAGCTTCCTAAAATGAGCGGAAGCACTGCAGATTTCCATCATCCAATCATGTGCAAGCAAAAATCGATTGCTTTTACTTCCTTTGCAAAGTGAAGCTTCACCTCATTTACTAAGCTCTGGGGAAAATTTCCTCGCAGAGTGCAAGGGACAAAAAAGTTTTAATAACAAAAGTTATAATAAAAAAATATGGACTTTTTAGTGTTGTTATTAAAAACATCCCTATGAATTCCTGGGAGATTGTTATTGGTTGCTTTGCAAAGGGAAAAAAGGAATTAAAAGGCTCTACATCCAAAGTGAGTGTGTAAAGGCTTCTTAGAACAGAAGGTATTTACATGTCTTATTCCATGGCATATCCCAAAAATAAGAGGATTATTGTTTATTTTAGGACAGTGGGTGGAGACATGCAAATCCTTTTGTGCCTCAAAATATCCATCTGCACATTTAAAACTGCTGGTATAATATGTGGCTACAGCCTGTTTATAGAGCACTGTGTGGTTCGGAATAAATTGCTCTATAATTTTCTGCTGTGGGGTTGATTTACTTAAACTGGAGAGTGCAAAACCTGGTTCATCTATGCACAGAAACCGTTTAGCTTCCAGGTTTTTTTTGTCAAAGCTTAAAGTGATATTAAAGGCTATATATATATATATATATATGTGTGTAAAACAAGTCGCGCTAAATGATTAATTAAACTGAAGTGAAATCAGAAAAAAACAAACATAAATTGGTGTGATAAAAATGTCCAATGAAAATTGTGTGAATTGTTCAAAAAAGATTTCACCCACAGGTAAAGAACAGATACATTTAGATATCCCAACTTGAATAAATCAACAACCAATAAGTGTTCTGCTTACCAGAAACTAATGAATATTGCGCCCATAAACTGATCACACAGGACGAGTATGGTAAGCCTGTAGATAGTTCAAATACCAGGAAACACTTCAATAAGGACCACTTGATTAGTCGTAGTGATACCCTCAGACCAACTCAGGTGAAGACACAGTCGCCATATGTCACCATTAGCATGAAATGAAAAAATTGTACGCCATAGCAGAAAATCAACAAACAATGGGAAAAATAAAAAAGACAAAGAGTGCACTCACAAGGAATGCAGAGTATTGCGCCTTCACAAATAGGTAAGTGTGGGGAAATATTGAAATTACCACTCTGCTAGTATCACAACCTGTTTATATACTTCTTACCAGAAAACAAATAAGTGTGCACTGTGTATCACTATCCAACATGAAAGGAAAAAATGTGCAGCCTCCACACAGTAAGGGGTACAGAAGGGAGAGACTCACCCCTATAGTGGTCCGCCACCAGTATGTATAATTCTGACCAGATACCAGTGAGGACTCAGCGTGTAGCACAAAGCGGAATATGATGATGGATGTTGTTTCCAAAGGGAGCCTGAAGACCTCAAAATATACCACAGCAGAAGCCAATTCAAATAAACTCAGCGTGCATCATGATCATAAAATGAGAGATGGAGACGCCATAACATAAAACGAGATAAACATTTATTGTAAAAAAAAAAACAAAATAAATAAACTCACATAAGTATGCAGAGTATTGCGCCTTGGATAAATAAGAGTTAAGCCGCCGGCCGGTCGGCTTAACGCCCGTACTTCCTGGACGCAGGGGGTGACGTCAGCACGCCGTGACCCGACTCGTTTCGTCAGAGCTGACGCTATCAAAGGTCATATATATATATAGGAATCGCTGTAGCGCCTTGCGTGTGGTTGGTGTAGGCCAATCCTGAATGCAAGATATCTTACTCATGTCCATCTCGATTCCTGTTTTGGATATGATGTAGCCTAGAAAGAGTACCTCTTCTTTATGAAACAAGCATTTTTTCAGTTTCACATAAAGGTTGTGTGCAAGCAATCTCGATAATACTAGTCTTACATGTCTTATGTGTTCAGACAGGGATCGTGAATATATAAGTATATCGTCCAGATATACCACAACACAGACATCTAGTAAGTCTCTGAAAATATCGTTTATAAATCGTTGAAAAACTGCAGGGGCGTTGAACAGCCCGAATGGCATTACAAGATATTCGAACAATCCGTATCTGGTTCTGAATGCAGTCTTCCACTCGTGTCCATCACGGATTCGAATGAGATTGTATGCTCCTTTCAGGTCCAATTTTGAAAAATAGGTAGCTCCACGCACCTGCTCAATGAGCTCAGGGATAAGCGGTAGAGGATAGCGATCTTTTATTGTAATAGCATTCAATTGCCTATAGTCGATGATAGGCCTGAGACTTGAGTCCTTATTGCGGACAAAAAGAGTCCTGCTGCTGTGGAAGAAGTGGAAGGTCTAATAAAACCTTTTTCCAAATTCTCATCCAAATAGTCTTTGAGATGGGAAAGTTCATCCTGTGAAAGAGGATAAACATGACCGAACGGCAATTTGCTATTTGGGAGTAGATCAATGCTACAATCATAGTCTCGATGGGGAGGTAGTGCTTGAGCATTTTTCTCAAGAAAAACCTCAGAGAGATCCTGATAACATAGTGGTGCAATCTCATCTGTCACCACAGACAGGATCTTCCCGAAAGACGGGAGGTTACACGTACCCTCGCAATAGCAAGAGAGGAAGGCCAGGGTCCGTTCCTTCCAATCTATGGTTGGTTGATGTGTGTGCAACCAGGGAAGTCCCAACACAATGGGAAAGTGGGGTGAAGGTATTAGATCGAAGGTAGTGGTCTCCATATGAGACCCGTTAGTAGTGACTAGGAGTGCCTGTGTCTGATCAGTGATCGGACCAGAGGATAAAGGAACACCGTTAATAAGACTTACTGAGACAGGTTTAAGTTTAGAAATAATAGGTACTTTATTTAAAGCAGCAAAACGTATGTCAATATAATTTCCACAAGATCCTGTGTCAATCATGGCCTTAGTAGTAATCCTGTTCTGGTCCCACTGTAATGTTAAGCAAACAGAAAGGTAAGGGTTAGTGATTGAAGTTGTCAATCCCCCTAGGAGGACATGTGAACACTCACCCTTCTTTTTGTAGACTAGGGGACAGACGTTTATCTTGTGATCCGGGGATGCACAGTACAAGCAGAGATTACCAGATCGTCTTTTGGCTCTTTCCATAGTTGATAGAGGTGGGCGTATGGTTCCTACCTCCATAGGAACGGGGTCAACGGCCGAAATCCGAGAAGAACTGGATAATGGCATTCCCATTTTCTCAGCCTTTCTTTCTCGTAGTCTTCTATCTATGGTGATACTGAGTTGTATCAATGCATCCAGGGTTTTTGGCAGATCCGCTCGGGCGAGCTCGTCTTTAACGGCCTCTGATAGGCCAAGCCTAAATTGGGTTTTCAGAGATGCATCATTCCATTCTGAATCAAGGGTCCATCTCTTGAATTCTGCGACAAAGTCTTCTACAGGTCTCCTACCTTGTTTCAAGGATCTTAATTGAAGATCGGCAGTACTCTGCCTATTGGGATCATCATATAGGCTAGTGAGTTCTGCTAGGAACAAGGCATAGGAGTTGAGAAGCTGGTCGTTTTTCTCAAAAAGAGAGTCTGCCCAGGCCCGAGGATCGCCTGTTAGGTAAGAAATAATAGTACAAACCTTAATGTGATCAGTAAGGTAGGTACGGGGTTTTAGCAAGAAAAGTAACTCACATGCATTTTTAAATTCGCGAAATTCTTTGCGATCGCCTGTAAATACCAAAGGAGGTTTTATTTTGGGTTCAGGGGACTGAGCAGAGGTAAGTTGTGCCAGTCTAATTACCTGCTGTGACAGAGCCTGATTGTCTTCTTTTAATTCAGCAAGTGCGTGTATTAACGCAGTTACTTGCTGTTTTAATTGTGTCATCTGAGTGGTTATTTCTGCTGAATCCATTTGGGGTTCGTTCAATCTGTAACGCTCCTGCGTTTTACGTATGATGTGGATTTTCAGCTGCAGAAATATTCCACTTCAGTAGTCATGTAGAGAAACGCTGAGACACCATTCCCAACTCTCAATGACTCATCATGTGTGGATGATCTCAATTCAGCAAGTAAATACACACACTCAATAAGATGTTTCCTAGAGTGACTTCTGTATATAGTAACACAGTGATGATAGGCTGAAGAGACAGGTTGGGTAGAGATGGTAGATGACAGACACTTGAAAGGAAATGTTCTTGAAAGTAAGATAGTAGCAGATGGGATGTAGATAGGTTTAGCAATCATGTATGGTAGTAGATGACAGAGTAGCGGGTGGACATACAAGAGAGATCAACCCAGTGCAAGAACAGGTGGTAGTAGGCTCAAGAGCTAGCAATCTTAGATAATGCAGATGTAGTAATAGTCCTTAGTATGCAGAGCTAGATAGTGTAAGCTTTAGTATAAAGGTTATAGAGGTTTCCCCTGTGGGGTACTTATCACTAATAGCAATGTAGCAGAGGAGAGGTTCGGCAAGAGCGGATGATCCGGTAGCGGGATACAGGGATCAGCGCAGCGTGGTTCCGACAGCGAGGTATGCTTGCAAGCATGTGAGCTTCAAGACATGTTAGCATCAAGGCACAAAGCAGTTTGAATGAACACATGTGAGTGAGAGCCGGCGATCTAAATAGCCATCCAGTCCGGCGCTCAGTGATGACAGCATCAGTCTTAAAGGTGTATGCGCACCTTACCAAAAGAGAATGGTGGGGCGCATACACTTATGAAAGAGTAATTAGGGTACCCAAAGGTACCAGAACATTACAGCATAGTGCAGTGACCAAGGTGCCGAAAAAACTCACAGCGAGCTGCCCCTCACCAGTGAGAAATTAAGGCACCCCTGGGCTGCCACCCCATTTTTTTAAGCCCGTAGTGTGTAACACACTCAAAAGACTTACACCCGGTGCATAAAAAAGTGCACACACGCAAACGTGAGACACACAAAAAGTGCACAAGGCGTACACATGGCCCTCCTCCGAAGAGGAAGGGCCCTGACCCTGATCCCCCGGGGCGCGAAGCTCCTGACAGGGACTGAGGTACTCACTTTGGTCCACCCAGCCGAAGCCGGGCAGACCCCATTCTCCAGGGGGACTGCCGAAACAGCCCACCCCGAGTACTAGGTGGGGCTCCCCCGAAGGGAGACCCCATGGGAGAGGGCGAACTAAGCCAAAAGGCCATATCCATCCCCTCCCAAGACTTACAGGGCAGGCCCGAGGACCTACGCCATCCAAGTCGTGCAAGTGATAAACAACCAAAAAGGGACACACTTCCCCTTTCCCCCCCAAAAACAGAGTGGGGAAAGGGGAAGTGGAGAAGTGCTGGGTTGTGCCTAAGTGCAAGACCTCGGCAGGCCCCCCGGCCAGGAATAAAAAATTCCTCTGGTGTTGGCCAAAAGGCCCACCCCAAGAGGCAGGTGCAGAAAAAGTGTGATGGTGCAGTGACCAAGGTGCCACAAAAACTCAGGTGAGCTGCCCCTCACCAGTGAAATTGAGGCACCCCTGGGCTGCCACCCCAGGGGCACTTACACTACGGGCTTTTTCAATCTCAGCCCCCGGCCAGACCGAGTGTAGCCTATCCCCACCAGCAGACATCAGAACCTGGACAGCTTAGAGAGAGCTTGCCTACCACTGGGGACAGGCCTTTTGCAAGGCCAGATCAAAACCCAGGAGAGAAAGCCCTCCCCTCGCCATCCTGTTCCTCAGCCCATTACATCCAGGAACAGTTCCACCGGCCCCCTGAACCGGCTTTCCTGCCCCCTTCAAACTGGTTAGGACAGTTCAACCCATTCGAATCAGAAGGCGGCGGGCCCCACATGCTTTCCCAGATGACCTACTCCCCATACCTCAATACTCAGAGCGCTCCGGGTTTCGGTCATACTGGTACTAGCTAAGGCCCGGAATATAATTACCATAGCTAAACAACCCCCACTTGAACAATAACCCAGATATTTTCCCAAAACACACACAATGGCATAGATAATAAGGTACAGCTGACTCATGGCTAATCCCATTATAGAGGATCCTCTAAGAGTTAATCAAATTAGCCACCAGACAAACAATAGGTGAATGGGAATCCACACCTAGACAATGCTTTGCTTATTCAGAAATTCACTCCAGGTCAGACTGCCTGGCCCCAATGTCACAAGGTACTTCGCACATTAGCCCAAATATAAACACATCCCCCAATAGTTTGCTAGCAGATAATAGGTGTGTTAATTAGCACAATTAACAATGTGTGGAAGACAGGTGGTTGAGCTGATGATATTAACATCTGTTATAAGTCTGACTGTGTGGACTCGGAGCAGTCCTTATTGGTAATGGGCAACTAAACCCTAAACAGGGACCCCCAGGGCCTAGAGTCCCAGAGTCTGTGTGTCTTGGGGAGACATGGACTTGAATCCAAAGTAACATTACTCCAAGGGTCCCCCCAGCATACACCTCACAAAGAGTACTGTTCCCTTAAAAGCCAGGGCCCATAGTCAGCAGGTAAAAGGCTAGCCTGCACGCCCCTCCAAAAGCCTCTGTCCTGGGTGAGTCTATCACATAGATTGGTTACCATGCATAGCTTCACCAGATTTTGTCCTCTTCAGTTTTAGTAAATAAACCCCCTGTATCTATACTATACGCCAACAATTCTGGATCTGCTTTTACCTATTTGGGACATTAAAGGGGTTGTAAAGTCAGAAGGTTTTTTATCTTAATGCATTCTATGCATTAAGATAAAAAACATTCTGTGTGCAGCAACCCCCCTCAGCCCCCTTGATGCTTACCTGAGCCCCCTCTTGATACAGCGATGTCCACGACTGTCTCAGCTGTCAGGGACTACCCTCCTCATTGGCTAAGACCCAGCTCCCGCTGCTGTCAAAGTCAGCTAGCCAATCAGGAGAGAGAGAGGGGGGCAGACCTAAACCACAGCTCAGTATCTGAATGGATACATGGAGCTGTGATTTGGCTCAGGTGCCTCAAAGGCAAGCTGCTTGCTGTGGGGGCACTCAAAGGAATGATTTTCATGACTTTGCAGAAATGTTTTTTTTTTTTTTTGCTATATTGATGAGATGAAACCTGGTAATACCTTCAGTTCCAGAAAGATTTACTGTGTTTGGGAGAAGATACAAAAGTATTTCTACTCCTCATAGCGGTCTTGGTGTAAGGGCATAACTTTCTTTAACCACTTTAAGACCGAAAGATTTCGCTGCTTAATGACCAGGCCCTATTTTGCGACTCGGCACTGCGTGAGATCTAACTGACAATTGCGCGGTCGTGTGAGGCTGTACCCAAACGAAATTGACATCCTTTTTTTCCCACAAATAGAGCTTTCTTTTGGTGGTATTTGATCACCTCTGTGGTTTTTATTTTTTGCGCTATAAACAAAAAACTGACAATTTTGAAAAAAAAAAAACTTTTCACATTTTGCTATATAACATTCCCCCCCAAAAAATGTAAAAATCAAAATAATTTAACATTTTAGGCCAATTTGTTTTCTACTACATATTTTTGGTAAAAAATAAAAAAAAAATCGCAATAAGCGTATTTTGATCGGTTTGCGCAAAAGTTATTGCGTTTACTAACTACGGGAAAGATTTATGTCATTTTTATTGTTTTTTTTTTTTACTAGCAATCGCGGCAATCTTTGATTTTTAGCGGGACTGCGACATTGCGGCGGACAGATCGGACCCCTAACTGACATTTTATACACTTTTGGGGGGACCCATGACATTACTACAGTAATCAGTGCTAAAAATATGCACTGTTACTGTAATAATGACACTGGCAGGGAAGGGGTTAACCCTGTGGGTGATCAAGGGGTTAAATGTAAGCCGAGATGACCATAGAGACATGCGATCCTATATAGCAGGATCACATGGTCTCTGTGATCATCTCAGGGAGAAAGACAGATGGCTGTGTTTACATCAGCCGTCCGTCCTTCTCTGTCAGCGGGGAGAGATCGCGAGTGGCCGGCGCCCATCGGAGCCACCTGACACTTGCGCCAACTTCTCCGCTGACGAGCAGGGGCAGGAGCGTGCGCATGCTCGCCCCCTAGCTCCTCCCAGGCGAGCGCCGTACATGTTCGGGACTTTGCCTGGGAGAGCCAGCCTGCCACAGTACATCTGTGGCGGCTGGACGTAAAGTGGTTAAAAGGAAACCTATTGAAAAAAAATTGCATTGACTGCCTTTGCTAATTTTCTGAAAATGCTTGTTTCCAGGCTGTAGTACTGACTCAGAATAACTATGCAGCTAAGCAATTCTGTTTTTCCTCTCACTTCGCTTACTTTATAACTGTTCTGGGTCAGTAACTCAGAAAGCACTAAATCCAGTGATTAGCATTCCTTGCAGGTAACTAGAATCTTCAGAAATAGGTCAGTAACCAATTTTCAAGATTGCTCTGAAGGTTAACAGAGGAGCTTAAATGCCGCTCTTGTTACAATGGGATTGACAGCATATTAAAATGACTAATTAAATAACATTATAAAATACTTTAAATATGAGTAAGCAGATAGTTATTTTTTTTATTTTCAGCATTTCTGATTTTGTTTGTAGGATAGGGTCCATTAAGTGTTTGCTATAATCTTTTGATCCTAGTAAAATTCCAGAACATTAGGTCAGTTGTACATCTATTGCTTGTAAGGGAGCAACTGGAAATAAAATTATATTTGTTCAGAAAATATAGAGAAAAGATGAGCACCTGTTCTTAAAGACACAACCTATAGAAAAAGCCCAGACTGTCTGTAATGGGGACACGTTGCCAAGACAGGATAAATATAACTGGAGCAAAATATTTTAAACATGAGAACAGGCTCCAAACCTACTATTCTAAAATAAATCTACAAGAAGTGCAGTTTTTGGGTTCCGTACATGCTGTCATGGAAAACCAACACCGCCAACTCCTTTTCAGGCATTGTAAAAGAAAATTCCGGTCAAAAAATTTATTTAAAATGGAATGCAATTTTAAAAGCTAGTTACTGTACCCTTTAGTTAATGTAACACAACAATATTAAACAAAATGAACACAAATGAAAAAAAAAATTCCATATGAGTTGTAAAGAAACAATTCTAAAAATAAGCACAGAAAAGCAGTAGCTAAAGAGAGAAGGGAAGAGAAGAGTCAAATAGAGCAGATTAAGGTTAGCAATTGGTTACCAAAGGGGTTAAATGGATAAAAAATGTTTATTAATATGGGGCAGTACAGTGGCCAAAACCGGCTACACATGGACTGAAAATCAGCCAGTTCAGCAGGGATCGGCCAAAATTCAATCAATGTATGAACTAGATGGTCGATCAACTTGTGTACAACGAGCCTCTTGGGTTTTTCCTGAACAATCAGTGCTGCCAGCTATAGCAGGCACTGAGTTGATGGGGGTATTGCAGCAATAAGCAGCATAGCAAGTTTATAACAAAGTGGGCACCTTATAGAAACTCGCCTTCCCCTCAAAATATTGCTGGGACTTGTAGTTTCACAGCAGAAGATTAAATGAAAACATTTTGGTTTGCTTTGCTGTGATATTTTATTATGTTGCATCTCTCTGCTGGAATCAGACAAATTCTCTGAAAAAATGTGCAAGCTGTAAAAAAAATTACTAACTGAAGGCACTGTGGAATAAATTAAAGTGTATTGTGCCATTGCAGCAAATCATAGTAAAGTGGTCCTTAAATGAAACTGACTTACTTTGCATCACTGCTGCCCTTTAGGAGAGCTGGACACTTGAAATCTTGCAGGAATCCACTTCAGCCAAGTTCTGGAGTGCATTCGTCCAAGATTTTTAGTACCAAGCTATCTTAAAAAAAATATATATTTTCATTTTCTTACCACATTTTTCAAAAACCTGTGGTAATAAAATGAAATCTTCAAAGACTTACCATGCCCCTTAAAAAATACCTTGGGGTGTTTACGCTCCAAAATGTGGTCATTTTTATGGCGGGGTTTTTACTATCCTGGCACTCCAGGGGTTCCAAATATGTTGAAGGCTGGAAAGAGTTCCTTTGATTTTAGGCCCCTATATGTGGCTGGGCTGCAAAAAAAGTTTCATATGGCACATTTTTAGGTCGCATTCGGATACTCGGGAGGGATTGCAGAGAGTGCTTTGCAGTGTTATATGTCCATGCTTTGTGTGAGAAATATCTTAAAAAAAACTATAGATTTGTAAACTCTTTTTTCATTTTCCAAAAGCTTGTCGCCAAAAAAACGCAGTCTTCAAAAGACTTACCATTAGAGTTGAGCGGACACCTGGATGTCCGTGTTTGGCGGGTTCGGCCGAACTTGAAAAAAAAAGTCTGGGTCCGTGTCCCGGACTTTTTCCGAACTTTACCCGGACACCGAACCCCATTGAAGTCAATGGGGACCCAAACTTTCAGGCACTAAAATGGCTCTAAAACACCAATGGAAAGGGCTAGAGTGCTGCAAATGGCAGCAAAACGCAGTTAAGAGCATGGCAAGTGATCTGCAAACAAATGTGGATAGGGAAATAACTTAAAACAACAAAAAAAAAACAGAAAAATAAAAAACAATTTTCTTCATCTGTGAAGGCCGAGGCCCATATGGAGTAGGAGGGAGGTTGAGGTGGTGGTGGATGTGGCGGTGTAGGTGGAAGCGGCGGTGGAGGGGGACGAGGTAGCCAACACTGCTTTTTTTCCAGTCATTTTAAATTAGGGTACACCCCAAAAGAGTGAGAAAGATCAAAAATATAACAATGGCTGGGTAAGGTCGGTATCCATCTCTATTCTGCACAAGGTACGGAAAAGTCCTGTGGGATCCATGCCTGGTTCATTTTAATGAACGTGAGCTTGTCCACATTGTCTCTGGACAGGCGGCTGCGCTTGTCTGTGATAACGCCCCCAGCCGTGCTGAATACACGTTCAGATAATACACTGGCTGCAGGGCACACGCCAGCACCTCCAAGGCGTAAAGGGCAAGCTCAGGCCATGTGCCCAATTTGGAGACCCAGAAGTTGAAGGGGGCAGACCCGTCATTCACTACATGTAGGCATGTGCACACTGCTCCACCATGTTGGTGAAATGCTGCCTCCTGCTAAGACGTTCCATATGAGCTGCTGGTGCTGCTGTTTGTTGTGGCGTGCTGACAAAGCTTTTCCACATTTCGGCCTTCTGAGGTGCTGGCGGTGCCCTGGTTGCGTTGGCGACCTCTTCCTCCTCCTCCTCTGCCTTGGCCTTGTGCTTCCACTGTGGCCCCGCTGTCAGGAGGGAATGCCAGCAGCTCCGCGTCTACCAGCGTGCGCTTGTACTCGCGCATCTTGCGATCGCGCTCCAGTGAGTGAATTAAGGACGGTACGTTGTACTTGTAACGGGGATCCAGCAGCGTGGCCACCCAGTAATCAGCACAAGTTAGAATGTGGGCAACTCGGCGGTCGTTGTGGAGACACTGCAGCATGTAATCGCTCATGTGTGCCAGGCTGCCCAGAGGCAACAAAAGGCTGTCCTCTGTGGGAGGTGTATCGTCTGTGTCCTCTGTATCCCCCCAGCCACGCACCAGTGATGGCCATGAGCTGGCCTGGGTGCCACCCTGCTGTGAAAATGGTTCCATCTCCTCCTCCATATCCTCCAGAACTGTGCCCCTGCTGGACAATTGTGTACCTGGCGTTTGTGTGTGCAGGAACCCACCCTCGGAGCCACTTGCAAATGACTGCCCTGAAAGCCTTGGAAATGTTACCTCTTCATCCTCCTCCTCCTCATCCTGTGCCACATCCTCTTCCATCATCGCCCGAATCGTTTTTTGAAGTAGGCATAGAAGTGGGAAAGTTAAGCTGACCACAGCGTCATCGGCACTGGCCATGTTGGTGGAGTACTCAAAACAGCGCAACAAGGCACACAGGTCTCGCATGGAGGCCCAGTTATTGGTGGTGAAGTGGTGCTGTTCCGCAGAGCGACTCACGCGTGCGTGCTGCAGCTGAAACTCCACTATGGCCTGCTGCTGCTCGCACAGTCTTTCCAGCATGTGCAAGGTGGAGTTCCACCTTGTGGGCACGTCACATATGAGGCGGTGATTGGGAAGGCCGAAGTTACGCTGCAGCGCTGACAGGCGAGCAACAGCAGGGTGAGAACGCCGAAAGTGCGCACAGACGGCCCGCACTTTCTGCAGCAGCTCTGACATATCGGGGTAATTTTTAAGGAACCTCTGCACCACCAAATTCAGCACATGCGCCAGGCAAGGGATGTGCGTCAAACCGGCTAGGCCCAGAGCTGCTATGAGATTTCGCCCGTTATCGCACACCACCAGGCCGGGCTTGAGGCTCGCTGGCAGCAACCACTCATCGGTCTGCTGTTTCATGCACCTCCACAACTCCTGCGCGGTGTGTGGGTTTTTCCCTCAAACAGGCAAGTTTTAAAACTGCCTGCTGTCGTTTACCCCTGGCTGTGCTGAAGTTGGTGGTGAAGGTGTTACGCTGACCGGATGAGGAGGCAGTAGAGGATGAGGAAGCGGAGTAGGAGGAGTTAGGAACAGGAGGCAAACTGAAGCGCCCTGCAATCCTTGGTGGTGGAAAGACATGCGCCGAATTGCTATCCGCCTCAGGCCCAGCCGCCACTGCATTTACCCAGTGTGCCGTTAGGGAGATATAACGCCCCTGACCATGCTTACTGGTCCATGTATCGGTAGTTAGGTGGACCTTGCCCCAGATGGCGTTGCGCAGTGCACACCTGATTTTTTCCCCCAGGAGGGGGGGGATGGCTTGCCTGGAAAAGTAGTGGCGGCTGGGCACGACGTACTGTGGGACAGCCACCGACATAAGGCTTTTAAAACTGTGTGTCTCCACCAGACAGAATGCCAAGAATTTTGAAATGCTGGCATTCAGGGCCAGGAATCGCGGGTGGGTAGGGGGGTACTGCCTCTTCCTCTCAAGTGTTTGGGAGATGGAAAGCTGAACGCTTCCACGGGACATTGTGGAGATGGTTGGTGACCCAGGTGGTGGTGTTGCTGACAGATTGTCTGTTTGCGGGGTGGCAGGTGCCGGTATCACTACAGAGGTGGATGAAGAGGTCAAGACTGCAGCAGAAGAGGAAGCAGGAGGAGCCAGAGACCTTTCTTGGTTTTGAAGGTGTCTACTCCACTGCAGCTTGTGCTTTGCACTAAGATGCCTGATCATGCAGGTTGTGCTCAGGTTCAGAAGGTTTATGCCTCGCTTCAGGCTCTGATTGCACAGGGTGCAAACCACTCGTATCCTGTCATCAGCACATTTTCTGAAGAACTTCCACACTAGAGAACTCCTTTGAGCTGGCTTTGGTGCGCTCGGTCCCTTGCTGCGTTGGGCAGTAGCAAGCGTAGTGTCTAGGGCACGGCTGCTCCGATTCTGCACCCTGCTCCCTCTTCTGCTGTGCTGGTGGCTCTGTGCGACCACCGCCTCTTCCTCCAAACTACTCAGGTCACCTGCATGACCTTCATTCCATGTGGGGTCGAGGACCTCATCGTCCTCCACATCATCTTCCACCCAGTCTTCACCCCTGCCCTCCTTGTCGGTCTCCACAATTCTGAGTGCCGCAGCAGTTGGCACCTGCGTTTCGTCATCATCGGAGACATGCTGCGATGGTCCTTCCATGTACTCATCTTGAGAAATAAGTGGTTGGGCATCGCTGCACTCAATCTCTTCCACTTCTGGGGCAGGGCTAGGTGGATGGCCCTGGGAAACCCTGCTGACAGAGTCATCAAGAAGAAGAAGAGACTGCTGCATGACTTGGGGCTCAGACTGCTTGCCTGATTTGCAAGGGGGTGAGGTGAAAGACGGTTGGACATCGGCTGCAGGTGCCAACTCTGACCTTTCTGCAGTAGACTGGGTGGGAGACAATGTGAAGGAACTGGAGGCACTGTCAGCAGCAAACCAATCTACTATCGCCTCTACTTGTTCTGGCCTCAACACTTGTAGAGGCGCATGATGCCCTACCAAATACTGCTGCAGGTTCTGTCGCCTACTCACACTTGAGGAAGGTGTTTCACTTGTGCGTGTAGCTGGCACAGATCGACCACATCCTCTCCTTGCAACAGGAGCTCTACCAGCAGCACCACGACCCAGGCCACGGCCCCTATTTGACGGTCTCCTCATATTTCTGTAATTTATGATCTTGCCCTAGAAAGGTGTTTATTGAATAGCAGAACAAAACAACAACAGTATCGCACGGGTGTATCTCACAGTCAAATATGCAAACTATGCCGCAATTTAATTTTTTTACCCCAAAAGGGTGTTTATTAAATAGCGGAATAGAAAAACAGTATAAAAATACAACGGGTGTATCTCACAGTCAAATATGCAAAGTATTCCGCAATTTATTTTTTTTCACCCCAAAAGGGTGTATATTGAAAAGCGGAATAGAAAAAAGGATATAAAACGGTGTATCTCACACGTACAAACACAGACTAGGCCCCGATTACGATTTTTTGTACCCTAAAGGGAGGATGAGGAAGAGGAGTAGGAGGAGTTCGGAACAGGAGGCAAACTGAAGCGCCCTGCAATCCTTGGCGGTGGAAGGAGATGCGCCAAACAAATTTAAAAGGTGTATCTCACACATACCGATACAGACTATGCCGTAATTTAATTTTTTTCACCCCAAAAGGGTGTATATTGAATAGCGGAATAGAAAATTTTTTATAAAACGGTGTATCTCACACGTACAAACACAGACTGGGCCTCGATTACAATTTTTTGTACCCTAAAGGGAGGATGAGGATGAGGAAGAGGAGTAGGAGTTCGGAACAGGCAGGAGGTAAACTGAAGCACCCTGCAATCCTCGGCGGTGGAAGATGCGCCCCAAAAATTTGGAAGGTGTATTTCACACGTACCGATACAGACTATGCCGCAATTTAATTATTTTTACCCCAAAGGGTGTAGACTGAATAGCGGAATAGAAAATATGATATCAAAAGGTGTATCTCCCACGTACAGACCCAGACTAGGCCCAGATTACTATTTTTTGTACCCTAAAGGCAGGATGAGGAGTAGGAGGAGTTCAGAACAGGAGGCAAACTGAAGCACCCTGCAATCCCCGGCGGTGGAAGATGCGCCCCAAAAATTTGGAAGGTGTATCTCCCACGTACCGATACAGACTATGCCGCAATTTAATTCTTTTTACCCCAAAGGGTGTAGATTGAATAGCGGAATAGAAAATATGATATCAAAAGGTGCATCTCACACATACAGACCCAGACTAGGCCCCGATTACTATTTTTTGTACCCTAAAGGCAGGATGAGGAGTAGGAGGAGTTCGGAACAGGAGGCAAACTGAAACACCCTGCAATCCCCGGCGGTGGAAGATGCGCCCCAAAAATTTGGAAGGTGTATCTCACACGTACCGATACAGACTATGCTGCAATTTAATTGTTTTCACCCCAAAGGGTGTAGATTGAATAGCGGAATAGAAAATATGATATCAAAAGGTGTATCTCACACGTACAAACCCAGACTAGGCCCCGATTACAATATTTTGTACCCTAAAGGCAGGATGAGGATGAGGAGTAGGAGGAGTTCGGAACAGGCAGGAGGCAAACTGAAGCACCCTGCAATCCTCGGCGGTGTAAGATGCGCCCAAAAAATTGGAAAGGTGTATCTCTGTCATGGTCTTACCTTCTTGCTGTTCTCCTTCGTTTGACATGTGCTGGCGGCCATCTTGGTTTCTGGGTTTCTTGTAGCCTCCCACTCTGCGGCTCCTCCTTCCCACTGGGAGGAGCTGGATGCCTAGCTCATATATATAGGAGGTCTGTGGCTTCAGTTCCTTGCTTGGTCCTCCTGTGTTCACATGCTTCTAAGACTGCTGCTGCTTCTGGTTCCTGATCCTGGCTTCGTCTGATTACCCTGCTGGTTCCTGATCCTGGCTTCGTCTGACTACCCTGCTGGTTCCTGATCCTGGCTTCGTCTGACTACCCTCCTGGCTCCTGACCTCTGGCTTCGCAAAGACTCTGCTTCGGTTTTGCCATCCGTTTGTACTTTTGCTTTACAGCTTGATTTTCAATAAAGCCTTCTTATTTTCACTTATCTGTTGTTGTACGTCTGGTTCATGGTTCCGTGACAATCTCACACGTACCGATACAGACTATGCCACAATTTAATTCTTTTAACCCCAAAGGGTGTAGATTTGATATCATATTTTCTATTCCGCTATTCAAAGGTGTATCTCACACGTACTGACCCAGACTAGGCCCCGATTACAATTTTTTGTACCCTAAAGGCAGGATGAGGAGGAGGAGTTCGGAACAGGAGGCAAACTGAAGCACCCTGCAATCCTCGGCGGTGGAAGATGCGCCCCAAAAATTTGGAAGGTGTATCTCACACGTACCGATACAGACTATGCCGCAATTTAATTATTTTTACCCCAAAGGGTGTAGATTGAATAGCGTAATAGAAATAAGGATATAAAATTGGTGATTTTTCAATTGCACATGTGAACACAGCAGTGTCTTATGTTTTATGTCACGGTCAGCTCTGCAGCAGGCTATGAAGGGAAAAAAAAAGTTCCCCTTTAAGTTTGTAATTTTTAAATAGCAGATTAGTACAGACTATGCCACAATTTAATTTTTTTTTTAACCCAAAAGGGTGTATATTGAATAGTGGAATAGAAAAAAGTGTATAAAATTGAAAATCACTCAATAGCACATGTGAACATAGCAGTGTCTTATGTCACGGTCAGCTCAGCAGCAAGCAGGCTATGAAGGGGAAAAAAAAAATTAAGTTAAAAAAATTCCCTTTTAACTTAATTTTTTAATAGCAGATTAGAACAGCAATCTGTAGTAAAATATAGCTGAACGCTGCACACAACAGACCGATAAAAATAGATTTTTTTCTCCCTCCTCCTCCTCCTCAGTGGGCTCAAGTGAGGGCAAAAAGATCGTTCACTGCACCACCCCCCACACAGCAAAATCAATGTAGACTGTCCCTGCCTAATCTCTCCAGCCTGTCCCTAAAATGCTCAAATAACTTTCCCTGCCTACACTCCGACCTGTCCCTGCATTCTTTTCGGACACAATTTTTCACTGTCTGTCCCTAATCAGCAGCCAGCACGTATGATGTGCGCTCTCTCCCTAAACTACAGCAGAATGACGCACCGCGCTGGGTCTCTCGAACTTATAAAGACATGGGTCACATGGTTCAGATGGCCAATCACAGCTACTAATACATTAGTAGGCATGGCTGGGATGGCTTAAGGCACACCAGTTAAACGCTTGTTGATTGGCTGTTGAAAGCCCGCCATTAAAAGCGTACCATTACATACAAAACAGGAAATAAAATTACCGAACACGGATTTTAAACCCGAACATACAGTAAAGTTTTCGGGTTCGTGTTCGGGTAACAAAAATCCAATTATTCGGTACGAACCCGAATAATACAGTCCGTGTTCGCTCAACACTACTTACCATGCCTCTATTTAAGTAGGTTGGAAAGTCTACTTTGTAAAACGTGGCCATTTCTGTGTGTTTCTACTGCCTTGGCACTTCAGGTCCCCAAGTAGTGTGATAGGTAATCAGATACATCATTTTATGCTGCTTGAAAATCTGAAGGTCCTCCTTAGATTTTAGTGCCCTCAATGCATCTAGGTTGTGAAAAAGTCTAACATGTTTGGTATACCCTTATTCGGGAGGAGTAGAAGCGTGTGTTTTTGGGTGTAATTGTATAAAGTATACCCATGCTGTTGTGTGAGGAGTAAATAAAAAAAATTACAACTTTGTGAAATAAAATAATTTTTACTTTCTTCCATTTTCAAAAAAAAAAAAAAACTCACCATGCTTCCTATTAAATACGTTGGAGCGTCTGCTTTCCTAGTTGTGATTAATACCACCAAAAGAAAGGTCTATCTGTCCAAAAATTATATAAAATTCATTGGCTGAATAATTGTCAAAGTATTAAAATGCTGACAAATTAAAAATGGCCTAGACAAGAAGGGGTTTAACCTGCCGGTCTTGGTGGTTAAAGCAATACCTGTACTTTACTAGATAAGCAGCATAGTAAGTTCACAGCAAAGTGGGAACCTTACAGAAACTAGCCTTCCCCACAAATAATTCTGCTGGGACTTGTAATTCCACAGCAAAAGATTGAATGATGAATTTCGGTTTGCTGTGCTGTGATCTTTTATGTTGCAACTTTCTGTTAGAATTAGACAAGCCCTGTAAAAAATGTGAAAGCTTTTAAAAAAAAAAAAAAAAAATACAAACTGAAACCACTGTGGAATAAATGAAAGCGTATTTTGCTATTTCAGTAAATTAGGTTAACCACTTAAGGGCCAAGCCTTTTTCTGACACTTGTTGCTTACAAGTTAAAATCAGTATTTCTTGCTTAATTAGAACCCCCCCAACATTATATATATATATATACACACACATATATATATATATATATATATATATATATATATATATATATATATATATATATATATATAAAATAATAATAAATAATTTTTAAAAAAAGTGAAAAAAAAAAAAACATGCACTGATTTTCTTAATAATTTGGGCATCAATTGTATAAAAAAATTAAGTGACATGCAGATGTTTTGGCTTTCTGAATATACAAAGGCCATATTAATTTCTGCACATAAAAAAAAAAAATAGTACTTACCCTTTCTGCCATGCTGGCTTCCACTTTAGGCTTCTACAGCAGTGCCCCCGCCCTTGCGGCTTGCGCTGCGGCTGTCCTGGTGTGTGCCTGTCTCCTGGCGGACCTGAGAAGCAGGCAGGCACTCCTGCTGCTGTGGGCACCTCTTTATGGCCTGCTTAGCCTGACAGCAGTGCCAGGCTAATGACCGCTTCCAAGTTCGGCAGCTGGGTCTGGGAGTCAGACTTTATTGTCCTATGAGGGGCGGACAGGCATTCCTGTAGTTGCGGGCTCCCCCTCCACCACCCAAGTGGCCCAACAGCAGTGCAGGGCCGACAGGCGATTGTCACAGACATCCCAACCTGCAAAAACTTATTTCAGGGAGGTGGCAAACTCATTTCATCTCTTCCTCCCGCCACCAATTTAACACAGCTAGAGGATGATTAAATGAAATGCAATCAACATACAGATGTTTACTTCTTCTGAGAGATATTAAAGGAACACTCTAAGCACCATGATCACTTCAGTGATTTGAAGTTGTCATGGTGATAGGAGTCAGAAACACTGCACATACTGGGATATTTACAATTATGTGCTGGGGGCTAGTTGCACCCCTAGCATATGTGACTTATTGCTGGGGGTACTGCTGTCCGGTTACTGCTGGTGGTTACTGCTGTGGGTACTGCCAGCTAGTACTGCTGTGGGTACTGCTGATGGGAAATGCTGGCGGAGAGTGAGAGGAGCGGCACTGGAGGAAGCATGCAGAGCTTCCTGCATCGCTCCTCTCACAATCAGAATGCATTTGATATCACTCCGCCTGTGACAGGACAGAGCGGGAACTATACAGGAAGCATCAGCTCCATTCTGAGAGCTGACAGTGACACAGACAGCCGGAATATCGCACCGCACTTGTGGGAGACTTGGGATGTCAGTTGCCACCTGCTAAGTTCGGCGGCAGGATGTACACGGGAGTCGGGACTAATATTGGCTGGGGCTGGGTCACTGAGCAGGAGGGGCACCTGGGCAACCCATGTGGTAAGATGGCCCTGACTCTCAGAGTTTGCAAGCTTAACAAATATAGAGCCAAACCCCTTCCTGTTGTACTAGGATTGAGGCTCATGTATAAAAAGTGGGTAATATATTTGTTGCCTAATTATGATTTTTCCATTCATGCTTTGTGCACAAGCCTTCATTTTGGAATTTGGATTGAGTTAAACAACCATTTTGATGGTGTGGGATGAGGATCACATATTAGTGAAAGTTTATTTTTGAATATTTGAATAAAAAATTATGACAACTTTCATTTCACTAGTGGGCATCATTGCTCTGTTATAGATTTTTTGAATTTCACTCTGAAGGTTTTGCCTATATTGGAAGAGTTTCTGGGACTTACCACAAATCCTGTTCTGGTAACACCACCATCAAATCTATCATCAGTAAGAGCTTCAAGGACCAATAGAAATTGTTCCACAAAAGCTGCATTCTAAAAAGAATGTGATTTTCCAAAAACATGACTCTTACAGAGAAATGTCCCAGAATGGTGTGTGAAATAAGGGAGAATTATAGCTTGCAAAAAAAAAAAAAATAGAGATCATTTGAGAGCCAAATAAAAATAAAGGGAAGAGATTTGGAGATCAAGCAGCTAAATTTGTAACCACTTTCTGTAAAGAATACCATCATGTTGCAAATGTTAAAAAAAGGAACCTTCCCATATTATTTTCTGACAAACAATTGTATTCGGTGATACAGAAAGGTGATGCAGATATTCAAGCCGCAGGGCACCTACTGTACACTTGCTTCCCTTCTCTTAACTGTGTAGCGCTGTCACTGTGTTTGCCAGGACGAACACTCTGCAAATTCGGGAGTTCAGCAAACATACTTGGGCCGAACCGTTCGCCCATCCCCATTTTTGTTACAACTTGCAATGTGCACATATGAGTCATGTAGAAAAGTTAGGATCTTGGTCACATCCTACAACATAATAGGGTTGAATTACTAAAGGCAAGGCTGTTTACTAACATAAATTGCATGCAAAATGGACTCTTCCCCAGAGCTTAGTGAATGTGGTGCAAGAACACCCAATCAAGTAAAAGAAAAAGAACAGCATTCTGCACATGATTGGATGATGGAAGTCAGCAGAGCTTCAGCTCATTCACTAAGCTCTGGGAGGAAACTCATTTGCAAAGGTAAAATTCCCTTGCAAAATAAAACTACAGTAAAACCTTGGTTTGAGAGTAACTTGGTTTAAGAGCACTTTGCAAGACAAGCAAAATTTTCAAATAAATTTTGACTTGATATACAAGCGATGTCTTGATATACAAGTAGCCTCAAGTCACAGCTAAGTATAAAAGAGAAGAGAGGCGCCTCTAAGTGTAGCAATATGGTTACATTTAAGGAAGGTACAACTTTTAGCAATTCACATGGTTGATGATTGGAACAGGCACATCTAAGGATTCAGGCATCCGGGGTAAAGCTGTCCACATAGGATCATCCTCCGCACCGCCATCTACGTTATCCCTTCCATGCTGCCCCTCGCTTTCAGATCTCTTTACTGCAGGGTGGTCTTCCCGGTCAGGATTACAGACTGCCAGCTGGCGGTGCAGAAAATAGTCTATGTGGACAGCTTTACCCTGGATGCCTGCATACTTAGATGTGCCTGTTTTATTCATCAACCATGTGAGTTGCTACTTGTTGTACCTTCATTAAATGGAACCATATTGCTACACTTAGAGGCGCCTCTCTTCTCTTTGATACTCTATAGCTCCTGCTGGATTTTGCTTCTAATCCCCTTATGGAAGTGGCTATTTGTGAATGGACATTTTATGCAACCTATCGCAATGCTATAATCTTTTTATATGGACTATAAACTGAAGGACTTATGAATAAATGGTTGTGGAACGAATCATTTGAGTTTCCATTATTTCTTATGGGGAAATTCGCTTTGATATAAGAGTGCTTTGGATTACAAGCATGCTTCCGGAACGAATTATGCTCGCAATCCAAGGTTTTACTGTATTTATCTTTAGTAAAATCAACCCCATTTTTTCCCCTACCCTAACTTATTTAAAGCTAGTACAGATTACAGTTCCATAATCCTATTACTGTTCAAGGCCACAAAAAACAAACAGTTTAACCTGTTGCTGCAGGCATAAAACACATATGTGCGACGGGAAAAGTGTGGGCCACACATATGCGTCGCTGAGCGGCATATATTTATGTGCTGAGAAAGTGATCACTGTGCGATCCCAACACAGAACCTGAGCTGTCAATGATATCTCTTGGTCCATACCAACGATCCATAGCCAGTGGGACTTGCTCTCAATAAACTGACTATTACAGCCAATCACAGTTGTCAAGTTCAGAACAGTTAAAAGGGATGTCAGCATGGGTGGGAAAGGGTAAACCTCAGCTAGATGGAATCTCAAATCATCATTTCCACTGTTAATATAAAATTAATTTCATAAACTACTAACAAGTGTAAACCCTGTTTACAGATGTGCAGTACACAATTACTACTTTGTTGGGCACAGCCATTCTACCTCCCCACAAGGCTTAAAGAAAAGTGAAGGCATGCTCTCAGTCCCAACCTGTACATAAGAGACACCTTTGCCCTTACTAAAACATTTATGTGCCACTATTCTCTGAATAAATAAATAGCCCAGGAGCATGGGTATGGATAAATGTAAGGGTCCAACTCTTCACTTTTGGCAAAAAGGCAAACTAAACAATGGAATAAACTACTAAGATGGTATGTACAGTAAATGTAGTGAGATAATAAGTTGTATCTAAAGCCCAGAAAAATATACTGCAGCTTACGTCGAGACTGCAGTTTAGATGTACTGACTATATTCGTTTTCATGGTTTCCTTCTTTTTCACCTGGTTATTCTGCCAGTAACACACTTCCTGTTAGGGGGTGATAATGCTTACTCACAGTACTGTTTCTGTGTGGATCTGCATTATCATCCTAGGGCATGACTACAGAATACCCTCCCCCCCTCTCCTTGCTTTCATAAAATAGGGAAGGTGTTCTGTAGACCAAATAGATTGCTAGAGGCAATGCTAACTGCAGCACTCACCCCTGGAGGAGCCGCTGAATATGACTCCCTTACTAGTACAGAGGCTACATTGCCACAGACACCGTTCAATGCACACTGACAATACAGGTTTAGTCTAGGGCAGTGATGGCAAACCATGACACCCCAGAGGTTTTGGAATTACATTTCCCATGATGCTCAACTACACTGCAGAGTGCATGAACATCATGGGAAATGTAGTTCCAAAATATCTGGGGTGCCAAGGTTCGCCATCACTGGTCTAGGGGATGCCATAAATATTACAAATGTATATTTATATACATAAATATTACAATGGGCATCACACAGTGCAATACACACAGGCGTTGCGTTACAAATTAAGTAGTATGTCGATTTCAGGAGACAGCATTGCTTGTAGGCTGCTTCAATTAATTCAATGGTAGCGTGCCTTAATTGCACCTTAGCCACAAATATAGCATTTTAGGCGCATTAGTAAAGCATTTATAAAGTGTTAGCTGGGTGCTGGGGGAGAGGCAGTGGAGACTCCTTTATACCAGAATGCACGGGGAAATAATGGAAAACTAAGAGAGCAGTTCCAACCACTTCCTCTTTGTACAAAGAACCTGTTTGGTAACACAATTTGTTTCTGTGTACAGGTAAAAGCATCAAGAATGAGAGCAAAACTGACAGTGCCAGGCCAGAGCAGAGGCATTCAGCATTATGCCAGTGGCAAAGCTTCTTACGTCAGCAAAGTATCGGTGCCAGCAAGCGACCACAACAGCAAGTGTAAGTGCCAGCATGTGTTGGTACATGGAAGTGATGGTGCCAGCAAGTGTCATGAAGGCGGATATTAGTGTATCCGTATACATAGAAGACACGGGCAGTGGACAAATTCAAACCAGATATTGAGACAAATATCAGCTATGGAATCCGCCCACTGCCAATTACAAGCCATGGGGACTTGATGGGGTAATGGTCTTCAAAAATGGCAATAAATAGAATACTTGAAGACATGACTTACTGCAAAAGTTAAAAGGAGACATTCTAGTGACACAGGACACCTCATATCAGTTGTGTTTTTCATCAGTTATGGTCGAACAGTTTCAAGAAGGGGAACAAACATGGACACCTTCATGCAGGTATAATAATAAAAAAACATATGGGTACACCCGATATTAATGCTAAAGAGTATGGAAATGCCTCTTGGAAATTCTCTACGAAACTATGGGATACCCCTAATACCAGGCCAACACCCTCCTCTTTTTCTGCTGGGCCATTCTTTCTATGACCATCTTGAGCTGGACCAAAGCAAGTGTCAAAGAGATTAAAGTATACAGATCCATCTTGCAGAGACTTTAAACAAATGCAGATAATTTTCTCTACATCACTTCTCCTTTGAGCACTTCTTCCTAGAGGAACAACACTTTCATGGCCATTTAACAAGCTTTCTTGATGCTTTTTCAACACTTCAAAAACACAACAAAAATGTGTTAAAAACACCTCATAAAAACGCTATAGCCTTAATGAGCATTACATTGTTCTTCATAAATCACAACACACAAGTAAACAAACCCTTAGGGGTTGCATATATTTTATTGTTATATGTGTAGCACTAGAAAGGCTGCTAGGTTTGACTAGGCAGATTTAGTGCTGTGGCTCTCCTGTAATCAGCAGAGTAGTGATTACTTTGGTCTGCTCTGGGTTCTGTAGGCTGCAAATGTAAGGCCCCTTTCACATGGGCTTTCCGATCAGGTCCGCCTGCCAGTTTTTCAGGCGGACCTGATTGGACATTCCATTCACCCCTATAGGGCAGTGGATGTCAGTGACATGTCCGCTGACACCCGTTGCCATCGGATCCGATCTGGCTGTGAAATCCAGGCGGATGGTAACCCTATTTTCCATCCATCTGGCGGATTGAGTTGGATTAAATCGGACAGGTGGTCCCATTTTCATCTGATCACCCACTCCATAGAAGAGAGCGGGACTAACGGATCCATCTCATCACAGTAAGCAGAGATGGACCTGTCATCCACCTGCTCAGCGGGGACCAGTGGATTGATCCCCACCGCTGAGCAAAGCAGAGTCCACTGGGCGGAACTCCCGTGTGAAAGGACCCCAATTGTTTCTCCAGGTTTTCTGGAGATTTCCAGAACATAGTGAGTGGGAAAGTTGAATGAGCAGCCTGAAAATGAATGCAGCTCCAGCCAATCCCTGGCCAGTGTGCCCAGAAGGTGGTTGGGAAGTGCATAAATAGTTTGGAGCCTCAGAGAGCAGGGTTCTTTTTGCTGGAGGAGAAGTTCCCAGACAGAAGAGCTGTTAGCCATTCCTGGCTGTCCTGAGGATCCAGCCTTATTGATCCCAGCTGTGCTAATCTTAGGGAAAATATCCTTCTATATTGGGAGCCAAAAGAAGGGTGCCACTGAGGATCCTATTTTGGAACTCTACAGAGGAGTGTGACTGCTGCAGTCTGAAGGAGGCATCCAAGCTCTGGGGACACTGCGTACTGACCAGAGAGAGAGAGGGATCCTTGTGACTGTTACGGCTATTAACCCCTGCCAGACACAGTTAAGACTTGCTTGGCCTGGGACATTGCTAATGGTGTACCAGTGCTGTCCATTTGCTGTCCTACCTGGAGCACAAATCAGTGGCACTAGCGGGGGTAGCACTACATATGGAACATATGGTTTAAATTCAAGAGCCAGATTTCCCTGACCTTTATTGCAGTTTTGTCACTTGGTTAGATCTAGGACGTGAGCTAACCTTCATGTACAGAGACATGCAATAGATTAGACAAAAGCACTAGTGTTAGTCTCCACTAAACTTATTTAGCACTGTAACGGAGTTAAACACTAACAATGCACATACTGTGTTTTCAGTCTGTATGGCCAATCTGCTGCAAGAACAAGCAGCCTTTGTATGGTCTAGCATCAGTAGGGATTTTGAGCTCTTTCCCTAAAATATTAACATAATAAAAAAGTAAATTCATATTTATTTGCAAGGTGAAACATTTTGATCTGTGGTGCAGTTTGTACCTCCTATGCAATTAAGTGCTTTAAAATGTATAATTAACATGTTCAAGGATTAAACCTAAATACATCTGTGTCTCAGATCTAAATACGAACTGGTATTTTTTTAAGGCACTGGATGTAAAGGAAAATAATGTGAACATACAGTATTCTTGGTAGAAAAGGAGAATTTCGGAAATTTTGGAGGTTTTTGGAAGAACTTGACAAAGTTTTAATTTAGAGCAGCTTATGGGGAAGATCAGTCGCAGACACCATGCCTCTTTTCTGAGCGTTTCTTTTACGAACGTTGTCACAGTTTTAACACTGCAGTTTAACTAAAGCTGTATGAAGATACAACAAGAACTCCGCTCCACTCTGAAAGACGCCAAGCAAACCAACATTTGCCATTTAATTTGTTTGAAGTCCAGTTTCCACTTTCTTTCCACTAACCTGCTCCCTCTACTCTTCCTTCTCAACTTGGTGTTCTCTGTCCTCAAATGGTCCTTACGCTACCCTTCCCCTCTACCCCACAGCCTACACATCACCCCTAGGCTTGTGACGGTATCAGATTTTCATGCTGCGATTAATTGATTAGGGTTTTGCCACGGTATACGGTATTATCACGGTATTCAATTATTAAATTTAAATTATTAAATTTCCACCTCACTTCAATTTCATTGCTGAATTTAGGGGCTTTGGTTCACTTATGCACATTATTATATAGTCAGTCAGTACAGACTCTGTGAACCAGGCCTAAAATAGGTCATCAAGCAGTGTCTGGCCTAACTGGTGATAACTGGTCCTGGCGCTCGGCTATGATCCGATGGCCTGGTCATTAAGAGGGCAAATCCTTGTGGTCAAGAAGTGGTTAAACCTGAAGGAGGTGTTGTTTATAAATTACTTTACTATTGCTTTAGGCCTGGTTCACATGTATGCGGGTTGGCGGTTCACATGTATGCGGGTTGGCGGTTCACATGTATGCGGGTTGGCGGTTCACATGTCGCAGAAAAAAGGTGCATGCAGCATTTTTTTAAAATTCAGTGGCCTTGAAATCTATCCTGCTTTTGCACCATGCGACTAACCTGCAGTTCCTGCTCTGGCAAGCTTTCTGCATTTTTTGTATACGTGGGCACGGCATTTAAAAACAGTTTGCGTGTGCAGCAACTGCAGGTAAGTCGCATGGTGCAAAAGAAGGATGGATTTCATGGCCACTGCATTTTTTTAAATTCTGCATGCACCTTTTTTCAGCTGAAAACGCAGGCATAGCAGCTCAAGCCCATTCACATCAATGGGCTGCTATGCCTGTGCAAATGTGGGCCCCCAACCCGCATACATGTGAACCAGGCCTAAAGCAATAGTAAAGTCATTAATTGGTTAAATCTGCAGGAGGACCGGTGTTTTTATCTTGATTTGCCCCTTTAAAGACCAGGCCATTGGATCAGAGCGCCAGGACCAGTCATCACCAGGTAGGCCAGACACTGCTTGATGGCTATATACTAATGTAATGTGGGCTGCTATGCGTGTGTGTATATATATATGTGTGTATATATATATATATATATATATATATATATATATATATATATATATATATATATATATATATACATATACTAGAGCTGCACGATTCTGGCCAAAATGAGAATCACGATTTTTTAGCTTGGAATAAAGATCACGATTCTCTCACGATTCTCTGTGTAACAAAAAAAAAAATTGGGATAACTTTACTGTTACGTTTTTTTTTTTTTTTATTCATTAAAGTCTATTAATTGCGGTTGAAAGACTGCTGCGCAAATACAGTGTGACATAAAATATTACAACAATCGCCATTTTTTTCTGTAGGGTCTCTGCTAAAAAAATATATAAAATGTTTGGGGGTTCTAAGTACTTTTCTAGCAAAAAAAAACTGATTTTAACTTGCAAGCAACAAGTGTCAGATAAAGGTCCAGTCTTTAAGAGGTTAAACTTCCTTTCTCCCTGGCAGAGGGAAGGAAAAGATACAATGTAAACATTTTTGTTTATAGTTAGGAGACTTAATGCTGAAAGGTGTTAGCTGTGTGAGTGAATGAGTCATCCAGCTCACTGAAATGTATCAATTCACAAGTCAGACCCAGGAGCAGATAAACTCGGTATTTTAAAAATGCCACAATAACAATACCGTGGCTATGCAATACCGCGATATATCGAATTACCGAAAACCGGCATATGTCTAATCACCCCACTTCAACCCTCACTTCGACCCTCCTCGCTACTACTGAACCCACATGCGGACCTAAACACCAGGGCAGTGAGATATTTGCTCTCATACACATCCCACTCACACCTTACTTTCCTCACCCTCCCTCTGCGAATCTCTGGGGACAGTTCTTTCAATCCTGGTCCTCCATTTTCTAACTGCAAACCCCATATCCAGCACCCTTCCTTTTCTGGCAACAGCCGCAATCCATTCAGTTTAATTTCTATCCCCCTACTTCCAAAAACCAGCCTCCCAATCTCATCTGCTCTCTGGAATGCCCACTCCGTCTATAACAACAAGTTCACATCTGTGCATGTCCTCTATATCGCCCAATGTTTTTACATACTTGCCCTAACTGAAACCTAGCTTAAAAATTCTGACTCAGCTTTTCCTACTGCCCTCTCCCATGGTGGTCTCCACTGGACTCACTGAGACCCAGTGGACAGAAAGGAGGTGGAGTTGGATTCCTTCTATCCTCGCAGAGCATCTTCAAAGTCCTTCTTACCCCTCCCTCTCTTCTTTCGAGATGCACTGTATTTGTCTGTTTTCTCCCATTTCTCTGAGGATTACAGTAATTAAATCTGCCTCCTGAATGACTTTTCTGACTGGCTACCCTACTTTCTCTCCTCTGAAATACCCACGATCATTCTTGGTGACTTTAACATTCCTGTTAATGTTAACAGGCCGGCTAGAGCTCAATTTCTCAACTTAACCTCATCTTTTGACCAAACACAATTGACACACACTTCCACCCAATGGTAATAACCTCAACCTTGTATTCTCCCATCTCTGCATTCCTGGCAACCTCACCATCACCCCCTTTACTCACTCTGATCACAACCTCACCCGTTTCACAGTATCCTTGTCTCCAACCACCGAATGATTACTTGTAGAAACCTTCGCCACTTTAACCCTTCTCTTTTATATTCTGCTACTAACCACCTCTATGACCAAATCTCTACCCGGTCCTGTCCTGACTTGTGTTTTGTCTACAACAGTTCACGCTCATCCTCACTGGATTCACTTGCTCCTCTAACTACATACAGAATCAGGCCCAGACTGTTAAAACCCTGGCAAACTGACAACACCAGAAATCTCATGCCATGCCATGTTCCTGAACGATTGTGGTAAAAAAACGAATCCCTGCAGGACTTAACCGTATATAAATCTTCTCTCCTAAAATACAATTCCTGCCTCCATGTTGCCAACAAAATCGACTTTGTCTCTCTAATGAATACCTGGACATCCAGTCCCTGTGGGCTCCTACCTACCTTTAACTCTCTGCTTTGTCCCCCACCCCCTCTACCCACTAACTTACTCACTGCCCATAAGATTGCCAATCACTTCAAAAGACAAAATTGATGCAATACATGAGGACACCCCCACTCTTCCACACTTAACCTTCCTTGTCTAACAGCACAGTCAACACTTTTCTCTTTTGAACTGGCTATTACTGAAGAGGTTACAAAACTTATATGCCCCTCTAACCAATTGTCCCCTTACACCCATTTCCTTGCAAATAACTACAGTCACCCTCTGATTCTATCCTATGCTCCCTCACTCACATTTTTAATCTCTCCTTCTCTCCTGACACCTCCACTCTAAAGCATGCACAGATTACTCCCATGCTTGCTTACTTAAAAAGCCCTCACTGGACCCCACCAACCTGAACAACTTAAGACCCATCTCATTGCTTGCAATAACCTCTAAAAATTTAGAACTCTTCGTCTCCAACAATCTTAGCTCCTACCTCATAGAAAACAACCTTCTTGACCCCTTGCAGTCTGGCTTTCGCTCGCAGCACTCCACAGAATCTGACCTACAAAAACTCACTAATGATTTATGATTTGCTAAAACCAATGGCCACTACTCCATACTCCTACTACTAGGCATCTCTGTGCCCTTTGATACTTGGACCCCTTCTCTTCTCTATCTACATCTTCTCCCTTGGTCACTTGACCACGGTTTCCAATACTATCTCTACGCCAATGACACCCAAATCATCTCTCTACTCCTCACCTTCAGTCTCCTCTCGCATCACTAACTGCCATATCAGCATGGATGTAAAACCACTTCCTTAAACTAAATCTCTCTAAAACTGAGCCCCCCCCCCCTCCATGACTTTTCCATCAGGGTCAATAATGCAACCATAAATCCCTCCCCTCACACCCTCTAAAATATATTGCTTGCCCTTCCTTGAAGGTACAAGGTTTAGCTAACACACCATTTTGAAGATATACATATACACCTTTTATAAGTATCTCTTCTGTAACCCCAAAACTGTACATTTTGGATCTGCTTGACAATTTAAAAGGAGATGTACAGCCAAACAAGCTTTGGCTGTACATTTCCTATGGATCACAGTTTATTAAGCACTCCTGTGACCCGTTTTCAGCAGAGAGCGGGCTGAAGTCCGCTGTCTGCTGATGTCATAGAAGTCGGTCCAGACACTGCATCATCACGACCACGGAGTGGGGATCCACAAGGTGCCTGGTCTGACACGCGGCTCAGCCTCTCAGCGAGCCCATTAGAGGCTGAGCCGGCCACTCCCCATCCCTCCACAGCTCAGCGATCCAATGAGCAAGGAGGGGGCAGAGCAGAGAGCAGCTCTCTGCTCTGGGAGCTATCAGAACTGAGTGATCAGCAGAGTTTGATGGCGCTGGGGGACCGATGCTGCATCCACGTAGGTAGTATAAATGGGGGGGGGGGGAGTAAGGAGAAGAATCCTATACTTCTCTTTTAAGTTTGAAAATAAAAGGAAGAATGACCTCCAGTTCACATTTATTCAGTTTTTAATTCCCAAAACAAAATTATCCAAAATGATCAAAATTACGTTTACTTTTGCTTAATAGAATGAAAAAAAATGGATTTTTGTAAAATCTTACCGTAAAATCCTTTTCTCTTAGCTCATTGACAGACGTAGTCCTCGGTGATACAGCACCTTCGGGTTATGTTGCCTCCACAGGAGCAGGACTAGACAGGAAATTAAAAAGCTCTGGCCACACCCTAGGGGCAGTCCCAGAGGGTATATCCTCTCTCTCTCTGCCTCAGCAAATCAGTTATGTGAAAAAGCAGTCTTTAGAGATTTTAACCCAACCCAACTCAAAAAACAGAGGGGCGGGGACTACGTCTGTCAATGAGCTAAGAGAAAAGGATTTTACGGTAAGATTTTACAAAAATCCATTTTTCTCTAGCGCTCATTGACAGACGTAGTCCTCGGTGATACAGCACCTTCGGGACGTCCCAGAGCAGTATCACAAATGAGGGGTGGGAAAATGAAAATCAAATCCCAATCTAGAAGGCCCAACCGGTGCCAACCAGAAGTTTACAATGCTCATCCTTATGATGAGACTCAACAAAAAAGAGAAAAAAATTTTTCAAACAGAAAAAACCCTCGAGGTAGACCACCGGTCTCCTCAAATTGCGGCCTGCAAAACCTTGCGGCCAAATGAGGCATCCGCCGATGCCGTCACATCAATTTTATAGAATTTTGTAAAGGTATGTACCGACGACCAGGTGGCCGCCTTACATACCTGGACCACTGACGCCTGATGGCGAAAGGCCCAGGAAGTACTGAGCGCTCGAGTGGAGTGCGCCCTAACAGGGAACGGAGGACTCTGACCCTTAATAGAATAAGCCTGTACCACCGTTAGTCTAATCCATTTGGCAATGGTCGCGGCAGATGCAGGCAAACCCTTTCTGGGGCCATCCGTGATCACAAAAAGTGAATCCGTCTTACGGAATGATTCCGTAGCTTTCAGGTATACCCTGATTGCCCGAACCACATCTAAGGAATGCAACGCATGTTCCCGATGATGCTTGGGCTGAGGACACAAGGAAGGTAGTACAATATCTTCATTCAGATGAAAATCTGAAACCACCTTAGGAAGAAAAGATGGCTTAGGATGAAGTACTACCTTATCCCTATGAATCACTAGGTATGGGGACTGGCATGATAATGCAGCCAGTTCTGACACCCTGCGAGCAGAAGTAATAGCCACCAAGAAGGCCACCTTCTGGGATAAAGTAAGCAAGGGAATCTCCCTGATGTTTTCAAAGGGAGGTTTCTGTAGAACCGACAAAAACAAATTAAGATCCCAGGGCGGTAAGGGCGCGCGGACTGGTGGAGCCAGGTGCCGCACCCCCTGGATGAAATTCCGCACCAAAGACTTGGTAGCTAAAGGTTTCTGAAAGAAGATTGCTAATGCTGAAACTTGACCCTTGATGGTGCTCAAGGCTAGCTTCTGCTCAACCCCTTGTTGCAAAAAGGCCAACATTCGAGTCACCGAATAGGTACGTGGAGGAAATCCTAAAGATTCGCACCACGCAATATAAGTCTTCCATGTGTGATAATAGACCTTGCTGGAAGTCGCTTTCCTTGCTTTAATAAGGGTAGGAATGACTGAAGCTGACAAACCTCTGTCCTTCAGTACTTGGGTCTCAATGGCCAGGCCATTAAAACCAGCGACTGTAAAGCATGATGGTAAATTGGTCCTTGAGACCACAGACACTCCCTGAGACGAAGTTCCCACGGAACGTCTGCGACTAGCATGTCCAAGTCGGCCAGGCCGGCTTGAGGAGGCCAGCCTAGAATTCCTAGGACCACTGGCGCTGATAGAATTTGAACCAGGCGTCCCTAGAGGTATCTGGCCCCGACCATCCGAGAAAGTCTGGTCGTTTTCTGTTCCCACACATTTATCAGATACCTGATAGTTATCAGGAAGGGTGATCTTTTCTGGTTGAACCTCAGGGACCGAAGTCACCCGACTAGAGGCTTCTTGGCCTATCTGGTCAACCAGATCCGATTCCTGTGAGGTATAGGGACTAATCTTAGGAAAAGGTAAAGAAAAAGATCTATTCAGGGAACGGTAACTACCGCTTCCTGTAGTACTTAAATGTTGGAAGGGAATGTTGAATACCGGTGAAAACGTCCCCCCACCCTGAAACCGGGTGGGGGCGCACCTTCAGGCTGTGTACTCCATTGCTTCGGGTTTGGCTGGTTTGGTCCTCTGCTTGTCCGACCAGCCCTTCTTGAACCCTCCTGGAGGAGTCTTGCCTTTCCCGCTTGTACCAGCCGGGCGCCCTTTATGGGCGGTAAAGAAAGGTCCTCGCTTGTTGCGAGGTCCCTTAGCTTTAGCAGCCTGTGGCAAAAAAGTGCTCTTGCCCCCAGTGGCATCCTTAATGATTTCATCTAGGTTGGCCCCAAATAGACTATTCCCCTGAAAAGGGAGATTTGTCAAGGTCTTTTTGGAACCTAGGTCAGCTGACCAGCATTTTAACCACAGCACACGTCTGAGGATGACCGCTGACATAGATGCATGCCCTAATAAGGGAGTAGTGTCCAAGGCTGCGTCACAGATAAACTGTAGCCCTTGTATAATCTGTTCCATCAAATCAGATGTTCCCTGGGGAATATCTTTTCCCCTAAGGTCTTGGCGTACCATTCTCGCCCATTCCGTAAGTGTCTGGGAAACTAGACCAATAACAATTACTGGTCTAAATGCTGACCCTATCAGAGAGAAGATGGTGCGGGACTCTGCTTCCATCTTTCGATCCACCGGATCCTTAAAGGACGAAGTGTCCTCCACTGGGATAACCGTGGCTTTATTCAGCCTGGAAATAGGTGGATCCACCACTGGTGGTACCGTCCATTTCTTAATGATGGATTCCTCAAACGGATAGCGTCTAGCCATACGCTTGGAAATAGTAAAGGTACGTTTAGAATGCTCCCATTCTCCTTTAATCTGATTACCGAAACACTTGGGTACAGGAAAAACCTTCACCGTTTTGATGGGCTTATTAGTACCAAAAGGAATCTCTGTTTCAGTTGCCTCTGCCGGTAAAACCTCAAGTTTTAAGGTTTCCCGCACTGCCACAACTAGTGCGTCCACCAATGCTTCTTCCTGAATTATAGCGGGAGAAGAAACGTCCTCCTCACTGTCTGAGGGGGCTTTACCTGAGGTAACAGCCCTTGCAGAGGGACCTGCAACTGCAGTGACCATCTCTGAATCTGAGTCAGAGGTGTCAGATAGTATAGGGGTAGGCGGGGGTCGCTTCCTTGACCCCCGTCCCTGACAGGCCGCCTCCACCCGAGCCACCATAGACTCCAAAATAGCTGTAAATGACTCTACACTCTGTGCACCGGCGGGTCCCGTGGCCCCCTCGAGGGAAACAGGTGGGGGAATATGTGTGGCAGGGTCCATGATAATTCCAGTCACTTCCTGGATAATATAATTCAAAAATAAAAAACTTTTTTTTTTTTTTTTTTTTTCCCAGACCCCCAGCGCCACAAAAAGCCCCTTAGTGTTACCTGCTAGGGATCCCTATCGATCGAGAGAGAGAGAGAGAGAGAGAGAGATAGACCCCCAGGCTCACCACTTGATGCTCAGAGTTTAACTGCAACAGGTTACAGCGCTGTCTTGACAAACAGGAAGTCTTTTGGCTGGCTGCCCAGGAAGAAAGGAGGCGGCTCCGCCCCTCTGCACGCCTTCCGGCGCCTCCCCTAGCTCCACGAGGTGTTTGGATCACCTCAAACATGGCCGCCCCCATGCTGGAGACACGAGGCTACGCCAAAATGGCGGCTCGTGCGATCCAGCAAAAAAAAATGGCGGCGGCCTGTACTGAATAGCGGTGTGCTGCAGGGCACACAACACTCTCTCTGCATGGGGATTTGGCGTGGTTGGCGGTACCGGCCCTGGCGGACCGCATGGCCATTCGGGAGGCCTGCTAATAGCTGGAGATCTGATTAGGAAGGCAGTCTACATGTCCGTGGCTTCTGACTGGTAGGTAGCTTATTCTTATCACCGTAAGATTCCCAGAATGCCACAGATTATAATCTTTTTAACATGTATACAATTAGATTGTTAGCTCCCAAACCAAGCCTCCTGGCTTTTTGCACATAAAATCACACTCAAAGTAGGGGGATCTGTGTCATTTATAGGATAGAGAGGGACTCTATCTTACCATACAGAGAGGGGCCCGCGTTCACCACAAGACCCGTCAGGGGAAAAGGGGGAACATACTACTCACCATACCGGAACCAGGCGGGCACCAACTCCTGACAGTACCCCTCTCCACCGGGGCGGGAGGGCTGTCGACCGATATGGACGCCGTGACTCATGGTCTTTGGCGTTTCAGCGAGACGTTTAACTCGCGGGGTCAGTCCTTTAATGGGACTTTGTCGCGGCCGACCCAGCGCGGAGCTATGGCCTGCACGCGCTCGTAGGCTGAACTGGGGTGACCACCGGATCTCAACATCCAGCCCGTCGCCCAGTTCAGCTTTCTTGCTTGAAGATCTCACAGGAACACTGGAGAAAAAAAGCTGTCTAAAAAAAAAAAATCTTGCCAGGACCTAAGATCCCAGCAAGGTATCTAGGTCCTTACTCCTAACTAGACAGAAAATAACTGATTTGCTGAGGCAGAGAGAGAGAGAGGATATACCCTCTGGGACTGCCCCTAGGGTGTGGCCAGAGCTTTTTAATTTCCTGTCTAGTCCTGCTCCTGTGGAGGCAACATAACCCGAAGGTGCTGTATCACCGAGGACTACGTCTGTCAATGAGCGCTAGAGAAAAATATGTACTTGTTGTAAATATCTTTTACAATTCCTTTCACTAAACTATTTTCACAATATATTAAACTTCAAAAATCTAAAACAGTCCCAACCTTCAGCAATTTAGAATTATTTATTTTTTCAAAACGGACAGGAGTGCTTTAAGTACCATTATAAATCCAAGCTATTATTGGACAGACCTTTGAAATGTGGATTAACTTCTGATTGTGCATTTTTATCTGCAACAAATAAAGGTAATTTAGAACACAGACTAAGGCAAGTAAATATATATGTCCCTAAGGTACAAATGTGTGTATTTGGACAAGTTGAAATGTGCATCAAGGCTATTCTGGTCTTTAAATAATACTTAGTACAATATTTATTCCATAGCATTCCATTTATAAAAAGCACATTCCTTGTATATTTGAAAATGTTTCAGCATTATCTTCTTTAACCACTTTACCGCTGCTCACTAGAGCTCTACTGCGGCAAAGCGGCTCTTGTAGGTCTGACGACGTAGATCACGGCTCCCAGAGCGTGCTCCCGCACCCCGCGAGTGCCGATTCCGATCGGATTCGGTAGGGAACCGATCAGTCACCAGATACTGACCAATGATTTTGTCAGTGTCTGGCGATCGGTCCCAGCCAATGGTTATCTCTCCCCTGCCTGTGTAATGTAAACACAGGCAGGGGAAGTGATGTCACTGTCCCTTCTGGAGCCCTTTCGGGTCCAGGAGAAGACAGAGACACAGCAAAAACGTGAGTTCCACCAAACACTACACTGACACACCTCACATAGGCACATTTAACCCCTTGATCACCTCTGATCTACCCCTGATCACCCCCAAACCCCTCACAGTGAACACTATATACAGTGGTATACAGATATTTTACTGATCACTGTATAAGTGTCACTTGTGAGCCTAGTTTGCGCTTGCGCTAGGCCCAAATAGGGTTAAGGCACCCGCCACCTATCCCCTAATAAAGTTTTAACCCCTTGATCAGCCCCAGTTAACCCCTTCACTCCCTATTACTCTGTGCACTAAATACAGTATATAGGTAAATACTGATCACTGTATTTAGTGTCACTTGTGACCCTAATTTGCGCTAAGCCCAAATAGGTTTAGGCCACCCGCCATCTATCCCTTATAAAGGTTTAGCCCCTTGATCTCCCCCAGTTAACTCCTTCACTTCCTATCACACAGTGCACTAATATATATACAGTATATCAGATAACTACTGATCACTGTATTTAGTGTCACTTGTGACACTAATTTGCGCTTGCGCTAAGCCCAAATAGGTTTAGGCCACCCGCCATCTATCCCCTATAAAGGTTTAACCCCTTCATCTTCCCCAGTTAACCCCTTTACTGCCCTGTCACAGTGTTCACTATATACAGTGATTATTGATCACTGTATTAGCGTCACGGGTGACACAACTTAGGCTAGTTAGCGTCAGGGTCCCACTACACCACCGTTACTTAGCGTCAGTTAGAGTCAAGTACACTAACACACATACACACACACACACCTCCATTACTAGTATAGTGTTTGAACAGATCAATATCTGATCTGATCAGAACTATACTAGCGTCCTCATAATTTAGTGTTCCCAAAACGCAGTGTTTGCACAATCAGCACTGATTCCTGCTAGCACCTGCGTTTAGCCCCCTTGCCCAGACCACCTTACCCAGGCAAGTGTAGTAATCAATAGATTACTGACACTTCCAAAAAACACAAATCACACAAAACCGCTGCGTTAGCAGAGTCAGGCCTGATCTCCGTTAGCACTAGCAGTTTTTTTTTGTAGCGACCAAATAGTCCTCGACAACCAGGTGCTTTATTACCAAGTAGTCACACTACTGTACCGGTAAATTTAGGTACTAAAATTACCAAATGTTGGTACAGTGGTGAAGAGATCTACAGTATAATGGCCATGTAAGATGAGAGCGATGGGGAAGCCTCACTGGCAGAATCAGGGTCAATATACGAACCAGATGACAGCAGCGGCTCCCTGACAGATAGCTCCGACAGAGGGGTCCCTGCTAAGGTCAGGCGTACCCGACCCCATTCTGGAGTTGCTGATTTGCAAGAACCGGGAGTTTCTCGTATGCAGCAGAGTGCCAGTACTAGTGCCGCTCACACTTCTTGTGATCTGGCAAGCACGAGCGGCCTAGTACATCCTGGACCTTCAACCAGCACTGCAGTATCACCTGGTGACGTGGCGAGTCACCTAAGTGCAGTTGAAGCTGGTGCGGTGGCTAGCACGAGTAGTGGCCCGCAGCCACCGCGTATCCGAAGACAGGCCCGTAGAGCCCATAGTGCCCTCCCTGAAGCGCTGGCATTTCCTAATTGGCAGCCCACAGATTCCACAGCGCCAGTACTTCCCCCCCATTCACAGCCCAACCTGGAATCCACGTGGAGACAGCTGGTTTTAATCCCATTAACTTTTTTGAGCTGTTCTTCACTGAAGATATTTTCAGATCTATTGTGGACCAATCAAATTTATATGCTCAACAATTCATCGCCGCGAACCCAAATTCACCCCTTGCCAGACCATTCGCCTGGAATCCTATTACGATTCCCGATTTTAAAAAGTTTCTGGGCCTTTCCTTTAACACGGCATTACAAGAAAGAATGAAATGCGGTTATATTGGTCCACTGACCCAATTCTTCAAATGCACGTGTTCTCTGCTGTTATTTCCAGGATTCGATACAAACAAATATTTCGGTTCATGCATTTCAACGACAATGAACTCTGTCGTCCTCGGGGAGACCCTGAATATGATCGGCTCCACAAAATTCGGCCCCTCATAGACCACTTCGATCAGCGGTTTGCAGCCTTGTTTACCCCCCAACAAGATGTCTGCGTTGACGAGTCCCTGATTAAGTTTACTGGCCGCCTTGCTATCAAACAGTACCTCCCCAGCAAGAGTGCCAGATACGGGGTCAAGTTGTATAAGCTGTGTGACAGGGCCACAGGCTATACAGTTCATTTCCGTGTCTATGAGGGAAAAGATAGCACTGTGGAGCCCCCCGATTGCCCAGACTACATAGGGAGCAGCGGCAAGATAGTTTGGGACTTGGTGTCACCCTTATTCGGAAAGGGGTACCACTTGTACGTGGACAATTTTTATTCAAGCGTGCCACTTTTTAGACACCTCTTTCAATTGCAAATTGGCGCTTGTGGCACCGTGCGATCTAATCGCCGGGGCTTCCCCCAATGGCTAGTAAATGCCCCACTGAGCTCGGGGGAGAGAGCCTGCTTGAGGTGCGAGGAATTGCTTGCAGTGAAGTGGAGGCACAAACGGAACATTTTCGTTCTGTCCTCCATTCACCCAGACACGGCAGTCCAAATTACTACGGTCGCCGGTGTTGTTGTTGAGAAGCCCCTCTGTGTCCACGACTATAACCGTAAAATGGGAGGGGTGGACTTCAACGACCAGATGGGACCATACTTAATTGCCCGTAAGGCCAGACGCTGGTACAAAAAAGTGTCTGTATACCCATTACAATTGGCTATTTACAACGCTTTTGTCTTATACAAAGCGTCTGCCGGAACATTATCCTTCTTTCAATCCCAAGAAGAGATAATCAGAGCCCTTCTGTATCCAGGTGGTGCTCCTGCCCAAATTCCCCAACCAGATGCAGTGAGCCGGCTGCATGAGAGGCATTTTCCGGAATTCCTCCCGAGTACCCCTACCCAACGATACCCCCAAAAAAGATGCCGTGCCTGCAGCAAACGCGGATTTGCCACGGTGACTGTTTCCGTCGCTACCACACACTAGTGGATTATTAGCGTAGGGTACAGCACGGCACAGTTTAGGGCACATTTACACAGGGTCTCAAAAGATGTTCGATGGCTATCGTCATTTTGAGAGACCCTAACCTGGAACTCGACGTTTGAAGAAAAATAAAATACATAAAAGCCAAAAATAGTTGTCGTCTCAGTCATTTTTTATGTTCTTCTTCACTTCCTACTGTACTTTTATTGTACTTTGTTTGGTTTTTTCATTCTTTTGTGACCTGTTTCTCTTGCAGGTACTCGTCGGCTGTCACAGCATTGATTTTATATATTCTGACACAAACAGCGTTTGCGCTCAGCATATATGGATTCCTTTGCTGGCAGCAGCTGTGTTGATTTTCTGATTTCAGCACTGCAGTTTAAATCCTATTTTGGTATATGTGGATAGTGTCGTGTATACCCATCATTAAATTCAGTGGGTTGCACAGATACTGGTCAGCGGTGTTATCTGCCATTAATGGGGCTCTGGGGGTGGATATCCCTAGGGATCCCAAACACTGTATTCTGGGGTTACTGGAGTCGATAGTGGAGGATAGGTTTCTGAGAGAGGCCGCAACTCGGGCACTCTTTCAGGCCCGTTTACTTATCCTGAGACACTGGATAGCACAGGAACCACCTACGTATAGGATGTGGCTGGAACAGATGGCTTCTACTTTGCGTATGGAGAAGGTTATCTACCAGCACAGGGGGGTGCCTCAGAAATTCGCTAAGGTTTGGGGTGTATGGTTGGACAGTCCGGGCATGGCCCCTGATGATCTAGTTCAGGACCGTTTGTTATTGTAACATTTTTTTTGGGAGGTACTCCTGCTAACTCTTGGTTTGCATGGGGGGGGGGGGTTTCTTGCATTTGCATATGTTATGTTCTTTTTAAAGCGCATCAAACTGTACTTATATGTGATAACCTTGGGGGGATTGTGACATGGCATGGACTATGTACTGTATGTGGCTTGATGTTGCCATCCGACAGTTTTTTCTTGTTTTTTTTTTTGTCTGCATGTAATGGTGTGAATTTTTCTCAATAAAGTTATTTTTTTCTGGATTTAAAAAAAAAATTCAGTGGGTGGTTGTTTGAGCGGTTAATGATGAGTAATACTACACATTATTTCTGTGCTGATTTCTGATAGGTTCTCTTTTTTTTGGTTCAGCCCACAGGCTGCATGAAAAAAAAAAAACCTACACTATATGCCAAACAAGGACCAGCAATGTACTGGTGCATTGCTGGACTTTGAGTGGTTATACCAGGATGATGCCTGCAGATTTAGGCATCATCTTGGTATCGTTTTTTACAGCCAGCGGTCGGCTTACATGTAAAAGCAATCCTAGCGGATAATTGGCCGATAGACTGCTTTTACATGCAGTGGGGGGGACCCCCCCCTCCTGCCACCTTCCACGGTTTTTCTCAGGCTCTCCTGTCCCACCGGTTAACCTGAGAGTGCAGTCGGTGGTTCAGTTATCTAACCATAAAGCTGATTGGAGATGAGAATGGCTCCAATCATCTCTATGGCCTAAGATACCGGAAGCTACGAGCATTTCATGACTTCTGTTTCGCCAGAAATAAACAGCGCCATTGGGAAAGCATTTTATCACACCAATTTTGGTGTGGTCAGATGCGTTAAGGTCAGAGGAAAGATCTAGAGTCTAAAAGACCCCAATTTTTTAAAAAAAGAGTACCTGTCCCTACAGATTGCTATCATAGGGGAAATTTAAATTCACTGTGATAACAATAAAAATGATTAAAAAAAAAAAAAAATGAAAGAAAAGGTGTCAAAATAACATAAAAAAACAAATAAAAAAAATCAAGCCCCCCTGTCCCCCCGTGCTTCCGCGCAAATGCGCACACAAGCGTTGGTCTAGTGTCATATGTAAACCGCAATTGCACCATGCATGTGAGGTATCGCCGCGAACGCCAGGTCGAGGGCAGTAATTCTTGCAGTAGACCTCCTCTGTAAGTCCAAAGTGGTAACCTGTAAAGACTTTTAAAGGCTTTTAAAACTGTACGTAGTTTGTTGCCGCTGCATATCATGTTTGGTGTCTATGTACTCGGCATAAGATCATATTTTAAATTTTACCAAACAATTAGGAATTATATAGTGTATTTCTGCATTAAATATAAAAAAGTGCCTTTTTAACGCAAAAATTGCGTTTGGAAAATGTGTGCGCAAGTTGTCACTAAATAATATATTGCTCACGCATGCCATGGGTATATGTGAAATGACACCCCAAAATACATTCTGCTGCTTCTCCTGAGTACAGGGATACCCCATGTGTGAGACTTTTTGGCAGTCTAGCCACGTACAGGACCCCTGAAAACCAATCCCCATCTTCAAGTTTTCTAATGGCGTAAATTGCCTATGTTACCTCTGCACTACCTGTCACAGTTTCAGAGGCCCTGACATTTCAAGATAGCACAAAACCCCCCCCCCCCCCAAATGACCCCATTTTGCAAAGTAGACACTCCAAGCTATTAGCTGAGAGGCATGATGAGTCCATGGAATAGTTTATGTAAAAAAAAAAAAATAATTTTCCCGAAACTTGTGGCAAAATATAAAGTTGTCAGTAAATGATATAATGCTCACACATGCCATGGGTATATGTGAAATGACACCCCAAAATACATTCTTCTGCTTCTCTTGAGTACAGGGATACCCCATGTGTGAGACTTTTTGGCAGTCTAGCCGCGTACAGGACCCGGAAAACCAATCCGCACCTTCAGGCTTTCTAAGGGCGTAAATTGTTGATCTCACTCCTTACTACCTATCACACTTTTGAAGGCCATGAAATGCCAAGATGGCACAAACCCCCCCCCAAATGACCCCATTTTGCAAAGTAAACACTCCAATCTATTTGCTGAGAGGCATGGTGAGTATTTTGCAGCTCAAATTTTTTTTTGGAAAATGAAGAAAAAACAGGAGACACTCAACATGCCTCTCTGCAAATAGCTTAGGGTGTCTTCTTTCCGAAAAGGGGTCATTTGGGTGGGGGTTGTGCTGTCTTGGCATTTCATGGCCTCCGAAACTGTGATAGGTAGTCAGGAGTAAAATCAACAATTTACGCCCTTGGAAAGCCTGAAAGTCGTGATTAATTTTCGGGGTCTTGTACTCGGCTAGACTGCAAAAAAGTCTCACACATGGGGTATCCCTGTACTCAGGAGAAGCAGTAGAATGTATTTTGGGGTGTCATTTCACATATACCCATGGCATGTGTGAGAAATATATCATTTAGTGACAACTTTGTGTAAAAAAACAAAAAAAAAAAAATAATATATTTCCTGGAACTTGTGGCAAAATATAAAATATTCCATGGACTCACAATGCCTCTCAGCAAATAGCTTGGGGTGTCTACTTTGCAAAATGGGGTCATTTGGGGGGGTTTTGTGCTATCTTGAAATTTCCGGGCCTCCGAAACTGTGATGGGTAATGAGGAGTAAAATCAAAAATTTACGCCATTAGAAAACCAGAAGATGGTGATTGATTTTCTGGGTCACGTACACAGCTAGGCTCTCAAAAAGTCTCACACATGGGGTATCCTCATACTCAGGAGAAGCGGCAAAATGTATTTTGGGGTGTCATTCCACATATACCCATGTCATGTGTGAGAAATGTATCTTAGTGACAACTTTGTGTTAAAAAAAAATAAAAAAAAAATTGTAATTTTCCCAAAACTTGTGGCAAAATATAAAATATTCCCTGGACTCACCATGCCTCTCAGCAAACAGCTTGGGGTGTCTACTTTCCAAAATGGGGTCATTTGGGGCAGTTTTGTGGTATCTTGACATTTCAGGGCCTCCTAAACCGTTATAGGTGGTGAGAAAATGCAATGAAAAATGTACGCCCTTTGAAATTCTGATGGTGGGGATTGGATTTCGAGGTCCCGTACACAGCTAGGCTCCCAAAAAGTCTCACATATGTGGTATCCCTGTACTCAGGAGAAGCAGCAGAATGTATTTTGGGGTGTAATTACACATATACCCATGGCATGTGCGAGCAATATATCATTTCAATGACAACTTTGTGTAAAAAAAAAAATATATATATATTTTTTTAGTAATTTTTCAAACACCTGTGACAAAAAAATAAAATATTCAATGAGCTCAACATGCCTCTCAGGACATTCCTTAGGATGTCTACTTTCCAAAAAGTGGTAATTTGGGGGGTTTTTGTACTGCCCTGCCATTTTAGCACTTCATTAAATGCGATAGGCAGTCAGAAATTAAAGCTGCGTAAATTTCAGCATTTACACCATAGTTTGTAGACGCTATAACTTTTGCGCAAACCAATAAAAATACGCTCATTGAGATTTTTTTTGTCAAAGACATGTAGCTAAATACATTTTGGCCAAAAAATATGACATAAATTGAGTATATTGCATATTTTTGAAAAGACAAAGTTAAAAATGTCATTTTTTCTCAAAATTTTCGCTCTTTTTTTATTAATATCACTAAAAATAAAAAGCGCAGAGGTGATCAAATACCACCAAAAGAAAGCTCGGTTTGTGAGAAAAAAAGGACGTAAATTTAGTTTGGGTACCACATTGCATGACCGCACAATTGTCAGTTAAAGTTACGCAGTGCCGAGTTGCAAAAAGTGGTCCAGACCTAAGACAGCAAAATCCTCCGGTGGTAAAGTGGTTAAGGGAGTATTTTAGAAGAGAAACAATTATACAACTGATCTGCCCATATTTTGTACTCCAAACACTTTTTGGAATTGTTTTACAGAGGTATTTCTAGTAATACATTTTCTACCAGTTTCCAGCAGGCTGGCCAGCTAAATACTATCCAATTGGCAACCCTACTTTAGGATCTTCCATATGTGAACTAATTAAAGTAATTTAAGGTCAAACCCTTGTTGTTGCTCATAACAACCAGCCAGATTCATAGTTACATACATAGTTTGTGAGGTTGAAAAGGGCATCAGTCCATCCAGTTCAACCTATGATGTGTGTGTGTGTGTGTGTTTGCTGTATACCCCTTTATGTTGTGGTCTTTAAGGTGCCCATCTAATAGTTTTTTGAAACTATCAATGCTCCCTGCTGATACCACTGCTTGTGGAAGAGAATTCCTCATCCTTATTGCTCTGACAGTAAAGAACCCCTTACGTATTTTAAGGTTAAACCGTTTATCCTCTAGTTTTAGTGAGTGGCCACGTGTCTTATTGTATCTCCTTTCTCTGAAAAGTTTGTTCCTTATGCTAGGGTCATTACCAGTACAGTATTTGTACATTGATATCATATCCCCTCTCAAGCGTCTCTTCTCCAGAGAGAATAAGTTCAATGCTTGTAGTCTTTCCTCATAGCCGATGCCCTCCATTCCCCTAATTATTTTTGTTGCCCTTCTCTGGACTCTCTCCAGTTCCAGCACATCCTTTCTGAGGACCGGTGCCCAGAACTGGACGGAATACTCCAGATGTGGCCGGACCAGAGTCTTGTAGAGTGGGAGAATAATCTCTTTATTTCTGGAGTGAATCCCCTTTTTTATACATGCCAGTATTTTGTTGGCTTTGCTTGCAGCGGCATGGCATTGCATGCCACTGCCAAGCCTGTTGTCCACTAGTACCCCCAGGAACTTTTCCATCTTAGATTCACCCAGAGGTTCCCCCCCCTAGTGAGTAGCTTGCTTTCGTGTTTCTGACACCCAAGTGCATTACTTTACATTTTTTACATTAAACCTCATCTGCCATGTAGTTGCCCACCCCATTATTTTGTTCAGGTCTGCTTGTAAGGTTTCCATATCCTGCATAGAAGATATTGGCATGCTTAGTTTAGTATCATCCGCAAATACAGAGATTGTGCTGGATATCCCCTCCTCTAGGTCGTTTATGAATAAATTAAACAGGATTGGCCCCAGGACAGAACCTTGGGGGACCCCACTTTCCACACCCGCCCAATCCGAGTACTCCCCATTTATCACCACCCTCTGGACTCTCCCCTGGAGCCAGTTCTCATAGATTTTCATAGATTCTCACTATAATAACACAATATTGCACGAAAACAGAACATGAAGCTTGGTAGACAGATATACTCATCACTCGGTCTTGAAAAGGGAATCCTGCAAGGTCCCAAAACATTGGATTGTGATGCCGGTTTCTTTTTGTAAATAAAGGAAAAGATTATCACTATACCAAGATGTACTGGCAAAGGTCTTGAATTTCTTATAGTAGAATAATGATACACTGTTGTTCTTAGGGAATATTTTAGGTAAACATTTAGCTCAATTCAGGGCCGTCTAACGCAGGGAAAAAGGGGCAGCTGTCGTTGGGCCCAAAGCAGCTGCCCTTTAAGCCCACACTGCCTGCAAATAGTAGATAAGTGGATTCAGGAAGGCCCTAGAAAATGTTTTCCCAGGGTCCAATCAATATTAAAGATGGCCCTGGCTCATTTGAATGCACCCAACCAATGTCTTCCCTTACTTTATTGAAAAATGTATTTGTGAAACATGACTGCAGAACTGTAGACTCCAATTACAGCGCATCTATGCATACCCTTCAACCACACTACACAATGATCTTATGCTCTTGTCACAGTGTGTCCCATGTGCCCTACTTTGCTTACACAACCACATAGCCCCCTAGGTGACAGAACATCTCTCCCTGGCCACCTCAACTAGCGATCACAGTACATCCCTCTCTGGCCACTTTATACTCCCAGTTCTACTACTTTCCTCCTTGTCCCTCTAAAAAACAGACAAAAAAAACTGCCTTATCCTCTCTTCACAGTGCATACCCTTCCGGGCCACTTCATCCCTCTCCCTCAGCACATCCCTGCATCACCCCCCAGTCACCTTCCACTACTGCTTCACACACACCCCCCTCCCCTAGGACATCTTTCTATGACGCCTTGCACATTCATCTAACTCCCCCAATAAAAGCACATCTCTATCCAGCCTACTGGACCACCTAACCAAAAAACAGGTCACACTGTCCCACTCACAGCACACCTCACCCCCTGACAACAGTGCACCCCTCCCCAGTCACCTCAGCCCTTGCTAACAGTGTAGTTCTTCATTCCCTACCCTTTAATCACAGCACTTCCATCCCTGGCCACCTAACACTTTGGTCACACCGCTTCCCTCTCCAGCCCACACAAACAACTGCCTTATCCCTTACTCAAAATGCATTCCCTTCATTCATGGCATCCCCCACCCATAGCTCGTCCCTGCATTGTTCCCCTCAGATCACTCACACCCCGTACTCACACACAGTGAATCCTCCCCAGTCTGCTCACACAATCACCTAGCAACCCCCTCTCAGCCACTGAACCCCGTGATCTTTGAAAATGCACAAAAATTATAAAAAAAAAAAAAACTTTAGTTACCTCTTTTTTAAATTAGATTACATTGCAAAATTCCTATATAAATACATATAGTTAATATTTATTGCTGGAGTGTCAAGTTTCCCAAAAACATTTGGCATGCCATGTACTACCTCTAACAATATACTCATGTTTGTTTTATATTGACACATTGGAAACTGCAATACAGCAGTTTGCAACTGGGACCAAGACAAAGTTTGAGTCTTACCTAATTCCATCCATAGAGGGATCTGCCTGAAGGAGCCCTGCCTTCTCTCATCATAGGAATAGGTCTGGTATCTTGATTACTATCTTATTATTATGGATTTATACAGAGTCAACAATTTGTGCAGAGCTTTACAAAATGAAGGAAGACACAAATTACAATAGAATTCAGTACAAGAGAGATCAGAGTGCTTTGCTCATCAGAGCTTACAATCTAAAAGAAGGCTCAGGAGATACAAAAAGGTAATAATTGCTAGATATGAGCTGATGGAAAAAGTAAAAGTACAGTTTAGAAGGTGGAGACAGGATAGGCCCCCTTAAAGAGGTGGGCCAACGAGTAAGGAGTAGCAATAGTCAGAGCGAAAGATAACAAGGGAGTAAATTAGTAGCCGTCGGTTAGGAAGGGGCGTGTTTTGAGAGGTCATGATGGTTAAGGTGGCAAGATTTGGAAAGCAATTGAAGGTGGAGCTGAAAGGATAGATGAATGGAGGGACTGATGGTTGTACCATTGATCTTAATGGAGAAATCAGGGGAGGGGGCATCGGGGAGGAAATATGGGCTCCATTTTGGAAATACTGAGTTTGAGGTGGTGGACGGTGTGACGTCAATTCTAATAGGTCCGTTTTTAAATTATTGATATGCAAGGACACTGACTGGGTGAGCAGAGGAGTAGAGAGATACATTTGGGTGTCGCTGGCAAAGAAATGGTATTGGAAGCTATACCCAGGGTATAGGTGTAAATAGAGAATAGAAGAGGTCCAAGAATGGAACCTTATGGGAACCCTGCAGGACAAGGGGAAGAGTAGAGAAGGAGGTAGAGTTGTAAAGGACTCTGAATGTTTAAATTAGAGATCGACCGATTATCGGCAACACCGATATATAGGAGGCCGATATGCACTTTCCCCGATATATCAGAATCGGCCCCTGAGGTTACCGATATTGACGATATATAGGGAAAGTGCATTTCCTGGGGTGATGCCTGCAGCTAGAGGCATCACCCCGGTACCCGTGTCCATAGCTGACGCTCGGCTGACTTGTAATGACATCCGATGTGGCTCAGAAGCCGCTCGGCTGTCATTACAAGGAGCGGGAGGGGACACTCCCCCCCCCTCCCGCCACCTTCCACGGCTCACCCGGGTCTCCCGTCCCACCAGGAGACCCGGGCACCCTACCTCCACCGCTGCTGAAGAGAAGACCCGGCGTAGCATAAAGATGTGTCCCCGTGAAAGCTGGTATCCCTGCTGCAAGTGCACATGCGCTGGTCTCCATGTAAAAAACCCGTGAGTGATGTCATTACATCACTTCCGGGTACTCTGCACCAAATTAAAAAAACCTGACAGCATTCAAAACAGCCAAACTTGGCGTTTTGAATGCTTTTCAGTACCGAGGAGGGGTTTGGGGTCTTTTAGACCCCGAGATCCCTCCACAAGGAGTACCTGAAGAAAAAAAAAAATTTTTTACATGTCCGAAAATATCGGCCGATATCGATATCTGATGACCAAAATATCGGTATCGGCATTAAAAAAACGATATCGGTCGATCGCTAGTTTAAATTTAATGGAATAGGGGCATACGCACAGGAAAAAAAACACCCATTTATTATAACAACAGCTTTTTTTATTATAACAGCTGTTTTCAGAAAAAAAAAAATATTAAAATTGCATTTAGAAATATTTTGGAGATAAAAGTAGGTTATTGTTGACAAAAGTATTTATGTTTCAATGGATTTTAAAGAAAACTTTAGGCAAACATTAGGCATGTATAAATAGTTTCAGCTGTCAGTGATATTTGAATCCAAGGCTAGAAATGTATTTAGTAATATGCAGACTGGTAGTTGTCTTTAAGAAGTAAGCGATGAAAATGTTAGCCAGATTAGCTCTTGTGGGTTTCTAAATGTGATAATAGTTTCTAGTAGGCTGGAATGTAAAACATACGGTACATCAGTATGTAGTATAGTGCGGTATCCCCAGCTGTTTGTTCCAGAAAAACAATAACCACTTGTTTATTTACAAATGATGAGGGCCTCAACATCTAAAAAGTGGAGCTGCAAGGAAATATAAAGAGATCCTTTTAATCTAGATATAGATTAATAAAATTAACAAAAGCAACTATGTTGCTAAAACCAAGATTTCTGCAAAGAAAACATAAGTACAGTATTACTAAACCCAGGACCCTGCATTCCCTATATTTGGTCTCCCACAGTACACAGAACATGGAAATGCAATTATTTTAATAAATATAAAACTGTTAAATACTTTTTCTCATCAGCAGTATATAGCGGTCTTGTGACTTCCATCAGTGTCTGATTAAAGCGTGTAGGAGTTTTCATTCTCCTCTGACTGTCTTATGAGGCTGCAGGACCCCTGACTCTCTGCTGATTGGCCCTGCGTTGATCATATGCACTCTCCCTCGTCACTGGCTTTGATTGACAGCACTGGGGGCGAATGTCTCCCAGTACCCCAGGAAAGCCAGCAAGACCCGAAAATGAGGAAAGAGAAGAGTTGAAGACATGCACGGGGCTGGATGGAATGAGGGCTCAGGTAAGGAAAGGGGGCAGGGGATATGTTGGTGCCTTAACTTTTTTTACCTTAATGCAAGGAATGCATTAAGGTAAAAAATATTTAGGCTTTAGAACCACTTGGAGGGAACTGCCTCAATAGGAAACAGATGGCAATAAATAAAGAAGTAAAATTTGAGTTTGAACTATTCCCTAATTTAAAGCAGAAAAAGTACTGAAGCTATTGGATCAGCATGACTCAGTCAACTAATATATACAAAACAGAAGGTCAACAATGGTAGCCTAGCCTATATATTCTAATATACAGCTTTCCTATAAAATATTGCTGTTATTTTTATTTTTTTATGATTTCTTTAGCTTTTGTAGATCTAATCATGCTAGTTATTTAGACCACAGTGTAATATTTAACATTGCTAAATTTGCACATACCTGTGGTTGATAATTAGGGATTAGCAAAACTGAAAATTGTAATTTGCCCTAATTTAAAAAAAAATAAAGGGTTTGTAAACTCTGAAAGTTTTTTTTTTACCTTCATGCATGCATTCTATGCATGAAGGTTAAAAACCTTGTGTATAGCAACCTCCCCCCAACACTTACCTGAACCCGATCTTCCTCCAGCAATGTGCACGAGAGCATCAGCTATCCGGGGGACTCTGCCTCCTCATTGGCTAATCACAAGCCAAATTACAACCAGTGAGCCAATAAGGAGAGAGGGGGCAGGGCCGAACCCCGGCTCTGTGTGAATGGACATGCAGAGCCACGGCTCGGGAGTGAGCCTGCTTAGGTGCCCCCATTGCAAGCTGCCTGCTCTGGGGTTATTTGGCAGGAGGGTGGGGCCAGGAATGCCAGCGGGGACCTGGGAAAAGGAGGATTGAGGCTGCTCTGTGAAAAAAACAAACAAACACTGCACAGAGCAGATGAGTATAACATGTTATTTTAAAAAAAATTACTTTAATATCACTTTTAGAGCGCAATAGGTTTTAATTTGTTTTGGACCTTGGATGTGCAACATACACCCCCCCCCCCAAATTCTGCACATGGCGTACGTTATGTACCCTGTCCCTCACTCCTACCGCATATATCCCCTCTGAATTTTTTAAATAAATAGAAGAAACTTAATTTAGAAATATAAAATCATTACTGTTACATTGTATTTACTTCATTCATATGCAGATCATAGGGGTGACTTTTGATCTGCATAGAATTTTCAGTTAAGAAACAAAATGTAAATCTTTTTTTTTTCTGTGAGGTTTTAATTTTTATTTTTTAAGCCATTATTTTTCAAACTTTTTTTTCTAATATATTTTGTTCATCATTTGTTTTTAGTATCACAGTAACGGTTCTTTTACATGTGGGTTCAACCCCACGAGCTCCGCTTTGTTCAGCAGGGGATCGACCCTCTGATCCCCACTGAGCAGGGGGATGACAGGTCCGTCTCCACTCACTGTGCTGAGATAGACCTGTCAGAGCCACACTCTCCTCTATGGGGAGATTAAATGAAAACAGACCACCTGTCTGTTTTCATTGGATCTCCTCCGCCAGACAGATGGAAAATAGGGTTACCATCTGCCTGGATTTCACAGACAGGATTGGATAACAGCTGCCATTCGCTGCCCCATAGGGGTGAATAGAGCATCAGATCAGGTCCACCTGAAAAACTGACAGGCGGACCAGATCAGAAAGCCCGTGTAAAAGGGGCCTAAAAGGAGCAAGGTTAAAATAAAAAAAAAAGGAAGTTAGTTTTATTTGTAAAAAAAAAACTGCAATGCTTTATACTACAACTATGAATTATGGTGTTCTTATACATGGGAAAATTATGGAATAATTATGAAATAAAAATTTTTTTTATCACAGTAACATGAATAATTTGAATTATTAAAACTAACAATTCTAAAAAGTTTTTTTGTTACCTTTACAGGTCCTTCTCAAAAAATTAGCATATTGTGATAAAGTTCATTATTTTCTGTAATGTACTGATAAACATTAGACTTTCATATATTTTAGATTCATTACACACAACTGAAGTAGTGCAAGCCTTTTATTGTTTTAATATTGATGATTTTGGCATACAGCTCAGGAAAAACCAAAATTCCTATCTCAAAAAATTAGCATATCATGAAAAGGTTCTCTAAACGAGCTATTAACCTAATCATCTGAATCAACTAATTAACTCTAAACACCTGCAAAAGATTCCTGAGGCTTTTAAAAACTCCCAGCCTGGTTCATTACTGAAAACCGCAATCATGGGTAAGACTGCCGACCTGACTGCTGTCCAGAAGGCCATCATTGACACCCTCAAGCAAGAGGGTAAGACACAGAAAGAAATTTCTGAATGAATAGGCTGTTCCCAGAGTGCTGTATCAAGGCACCTCAGTGGGAAGGAAAAAGTGTGGCAGAAAACGCTGCACAACGAGAAGAGGTGACCGGACCCTGAGGAAGATTGTGGAGAAGGACCGATTCCAGACCTTGGGGGACCTGCGGAAGCAGTGGACTGAGTCTGGAGTAGAAACATCTAGAGCCACCGTGTACAGGCATGTGCAGGAAATGGGTTACAGGTGCTGCATTGCCCAGGTCAAGCCACTTTTGAACCAGAAACAGCGGCAGAAGCGCCTGACCTGGGCTACAGAGAAGCAGCACTGGACTGTTGCTCAGTGGTCCAAAGTACTTTTTTCGGATGAAAGCAAATTTTGCATGTCATTCGGAAATCAAGGTGCCAGAGTCTGGAGGAAGACTGGGGAGAGGGAAATGCCAAAATGCCTGAAGTCCAGTGTCAAGTACCCACAGTCAGTGATGGTCTGGGGTGCCATGTCAGCTGCTGGTGTTGGTCCACTGTGTTTTATCAAGGGCAGGGTCAATGCAGCTAGCTATCAGGAGATTTTGGAGCACTTCATGCTTCCATCTGCTGAAAATCTTTATGGAGATGAAGATTTCATTTTTCAGCACGACCTGGCACCTGCTCACAGTGCCAAAACCACTGGTAAATGGTTTACTGACCATAGTATTACTGTGCTCAATTGGCCTGCCAACTCTCCTGACCTGAACCCCATAGAGAATCTGTGGGATGTTGTGAAGAGAAAGTTGAGAGACGCAAGACCCAACACTCTGGATGAGCTCAAGGCCGCTATCGAAGCATCCTGGGCCTCCATAACACCTCAGCAGTGCCACAGGCCGATTGCCTCCATGCCACGCCGCATTGAAGCAGTCATTTCTGCAAAAGGATTCCCGACCAAGTATTGAGTGCATAACTGAACATAATTTTTTGAAGGTTGACTTTTTTTGTATTAAAAACACTTTTCTTTTATTGGTCGGATGAAATATGCTATTTTTTTTAGATAGGAATTTTGGGTTTTCATGAGCTGTATGCCAAAATCATCAATATTAAAACAATAAAAGGCTTGCACTACTTCAGTTGTGTGTAATGAATCTAAAATATATGAAAGTCTAATGTTTATCAGTACATTACAGAAAATAATGAACTTTATCACAATATGCTAATTTTTTGAGAAGGACCTGTATCTATAGATTAAAAAAAAATAATTTTGCAAGACAATTTTATTGAAAAGAAGCCGACCTGGAAAAAAAAAAATTATGTATAATAGAAAAACTTTTTTTTTTTTTCTTCACAATTTTAAACTTTATTCAAGAATAAAAAGTCATACAAAATGTAAAACAATGGTAAAGTATCTTAGAATTAACGTCAAGAAGGGGGGCGTGGCCGGATGTGAGCGAGGGTAGACGTGCCGGACCGGAGCTCTCTGTTAATCCTGCAACTTACCTCCGTTTTCGGTGTGCGGTGGGGCTGCTCTCCTATACCATCTTGTGGGGGAAGCTCTCAGGTCTCCAGCGATGCCATCCTCGACCCCAAAACCGACCCGGCAGCCGCCACAGGACCAGCGCCAGACCCGCTCCGTCAAGAGCCAGGGCTCAGGCTCCGCCTCCGCCATCTTGGCGCCAACGTCTTCACGGAGGAGCGGCGGTACGGGTGCAGGCATGGAGTCACAGAAGCCTACGGACCCCATGCTCTCCGGCACTTCTCAGGGACAGGCTCCGGAGGTAGCTGCGGACAAGCGGGCGATCACAGCCCCCATCCTGGAAGCCATCGATGCTTGTAAAGCGGCGTTGATGGTGCGCATAGATCACCTGTCATCGGAGTGCACGCTCATCCGCCATGACCTGGACAAGTTCAGGGGGAGACTCACTGCTGCAGAGGATGGCATCTCGGAGGTGGAAGACAGCTCACACTCTCATGGCACTCAGCTGGCTGAACTACAGGACATTGTGAAATCCTTGCAACACCGAGCTGACGATGCGGAGGATAGACAGCGCCGGAATAATGTAAGGGTGGTGGGGCTTCCTGAGGGGCTGGAGGGGAAAAAGCCTGTCACATTTGCGGAGCAGTTCTTTAAACAACTGCTCTCTCTGGAGAATTTACCCCCCACGTATGTGGTGGAAAGGGCTCATAGAGTGCCAACTGGGGCCAGGCCCCCTGGAGCCCCCCCCCCTGTCCCTTCCTGGTGAAGTTCCTCAATTACAGGGACAGAGACATGCTCCTCTCGGAGGCGCGGAAGCACCCTGAACTTCGCTTTGAGAATGCACGTGTCATGCTATTCCCCGATTTCTCAGCGGAGACACAACGCCGCAGACGTTCCTTTACTGATGTCAGGAAACGCCTAAGGGCCAAGGAACTTATCTATAGTATGCAATATCCTAGCAGGCTCAGAGTGCAGTACAAGGGCTCTGTGAAATTCTTTGACACTCCTCAAGAGGCTTCGGACTGGCTGGATGGCTTGTGATGGGTCCTGACTGCCAGTGCTCTCGGCTAGCTGCCCTTTGGATGTGGTCCGTTTTTTCTTTTTACTTTTTTGTTTTCCTGTTGTACGCTGCCCCTGTTGATTTTATCCTCCTGTCATATCATTCCTTCTAGATGTCTACGGCTTGTTGCTGGTGTAGGGATGTCTACTTTTGGGGTCCCCTATCCTGCCATCTGGAGACGGGTTATTGGAGGAGGGGGGTGTCGTGTTGCCCTCCTTGCACACCGGGTGATCCGGTCTCATCAGAGACTCCATCGGAACTGTAAGAACATCTTCTATACCGGACTGTTGCTCACATTGGAGAACTGACGTGCGTCACTGTTTTTTTGGGCAGTTTGGGATTGAAGCCGCATACCAGACTACGTTTTTCATTTTTTTTTTTCTTATTTCACGTTTTGGGAAAACTCGTTTTTGTTCAGCTTTCCCTTTTTCTTTGTTTGTTGGGGGGTTGTTCTGGTATAATGGCATGGGGAGTTCTGCACCAGCACCTGTTTTTGTTTGCTCATGTCACATGAGTCATGTGTATTTTGAGGGGGTAATTTATGGGTCCCTTTTTTTTTTTCATCCTGCCCATAGCCCTTACCTGGGCTCTGTGTAATTTTTTTCTCGATTCCCATGGCTGACAATATAAGACTTCTCTCATGGAATGTGAGGGGCCTGAACAATAAGTTCAAACGCGCCAGTGTCTTTCAGTATTTAAAGCTCATTAAGCCACATGTCATCCTCCTGCAGGAGACCCACCTTGATGGGAACATGATTTTAGCTCTCCGTAGGCCGTGGATACAGAGGGCATTTCATGCCACCTACTCCACTTATGCTAGAGGGGTCTCCATTCTCATTAGTAAATCTATCCCATGTTCGATCCAGCGGGTGATCTCTGATCCAGGGGGCAGATATGTGGCTGTACTTTTGGATATGTACTCCGTTACCATGCTGTTGGTCGCTGTTTATGTGCCTCCACCTTTTCAGATACAACTGCTATATGATTTAACTGATAAGTTGGCTGAATATATGCATTTACCTGTGTTGTTTATGGGTGACTTTAATGCCATCCTGGATGCTACCTTGGATACTTCCAACCCCAATAGACCGCCCTCGGTGGATCTGCTCACCTGGGCTTCCACGGTGGGCTTGACTGAACTTTGGAGATGGAAGCATCCGCTCTCGAGGGAATACTCTCACCTGTCCACCGCTCATCGTTCCTCTGCTCGCATAGATCTGGCGTTTGGTACTGCCAGGATGCAATCCCTTTTGACTGCCTCGGAATACAGGGCCAGGGGAGTGTCTGATCACAACCCGCTACTCTTGACAGTGAACCTCCAATTGGGGGCTGGGGTGCGGTGTTGGCGCCTGGCTGCGGGCTGGCTCCAACAGGATCAGGTCACTTCCCACCTTGAAAAGTCGATACAGTCGTATTGGACAGAAAATGAGGACTCAGCTGATCAGAGAGTGGTGTGGGAGGCATTTAAGTCAGTGGCGAGGGGAGAGTGTATATCGGCCATTAAATCCGCTAGGAAAGATCACAATGAGGAGGTGAGGATGTTACAGGAGGAGGAGCGGAGACGTGCGGGGGAGAACGCGGCTTTGCCGTCTGATTCCAGCTATGCTGCATTGCTGGAGGCGAGACACCTTCTCTCTCTTCACGTCTCTGATCTTGCTCATACGGAAGCTAACAATTTACGGGCTTCTATATTCGCACAGGGCGATAAGAATGGCAAGTTCCTGGCACTGCTGGTGGCTGACCAGCAGCCGCCGGTTAATATCCCGCTTATCAGGGCCGCTGGGGGTGTGCTCAGGTCGGATCCTCGTGACATTTTGGAGACGTTTACTGACTATTTTGAGGCCCTGTACGCCCCGCTACCGGATAGTGACTCTGTGCACGCGGATGCCCTCCTGGAGGGCGTTGACTTGCCATCCTTGTCGGCGGAGGATAGCGCCCTCATGGATGCTCCGATAACGACTTTAGAGGTGGCAAGAGCCATTGCGGCCTTCCCACCACATAAGGCCCCTGGTCCTGACGGTTTCCCTGCTGACTTTTACAAACAATATTCGGAACATTTAGCGCCTAGACTTCGCTCTCTGTTGCAGCACTGTTTGGAGGTGGAGGAACTTCCTCCCTCCATGATGGATGCCTATATGGTGCTGCTTCAGAAACTGGGTAAGGACCCCCTGGACTGCTCCTCGTACCGCCCTATCGCCCTTTTAAATATGGACCTTAAAATCCTGACGAAGGTCCTGGCCACTCGTTTGGCCTATTCACTCGTTGATAGACCCGGATCAAACGGGCTTTATGCCGGGTAAATCTGTGGATACTAACATTAGGAGATTGTTTACCCATCTTCAAATTCCTGGGGAGGTGTCGGGGCAGCGGGTGGTGGTTTCAATCGACTTTGAGAAGGCCTTCGATTCGGTCGACTGGGCCTTTATGCACAAGACGCTGGATCGTATGGGGTTCGGACCCAAATTCAAGACCTGGATCCGACTCCTTTACGCGAGCCCTAGAACAGCCATACGGTTGGGCTATCTCACTTCTCCATATTTCCGGGTGGGGAGGGGGACGAGGCAGGGGTGTCCCCTTTCCCCATTCCTGTTTGCCCTTACCCTTGAACCCATCGCGACCGCACTGCGCAGCTCCCCGGCCGTGGGGTCGATTAAAGTCGGCTCTATTAAAGAATGTCTGGCGTTATACGCCGATGACATTCCTGGAGGATCCGGGTCCCTCTTTGAGAGCGGCCCTGTCCATCCTGAACGATTTTGGCAAGTGCTCAGGACTTTGCGTTAACTGGAGTAAGTCCTCCATTTTGCCTCTCGATGACGGTGCTCGACCTGCTGCGGCTGGGGACCTGCCTCTTCGCTGGGTGGATGACTTCACCTACTTGGGGGTCAAGATAACTAGGCGTCCCCAGGATTATTTCTCGTTGAATCTGGCTCCTCTATTGCCTAAACTCCAACAAAATATCCAAGCTTGGAAACGTCTACAACTTTCCTTATTGGGTCGTATTAGTGTCCTTAAGATGAAATTTCTGCCTGTAGTCCTATATTTCCTCCGCAATTCTCCACTATGGGTACCACTGTCATTTTTCCGGAAATTGGACAGCCTCGTCTGTTCATTCCTCTGGTCGCCCGGGGTTCCCAGGATTGGCCTTCGGGCCCTCCAGGAAACGTGGGGTAATGGAGGCCTGGCGCTGCCCGATTGGCGCAAGTATTATTTGGCAGGACAGATGGTGTTTGCGCGGCGCTGGCTGCGGGCGGACGGGGAGGATTCGGCAACAATCCTAGAGGCGGCCCACCTGGGCTCCTTCGAAACCCTTAGGTTGGCGCTGTTTAGGGGTCTGGGCTCAGATCTCCCTTTAACGCTCTCCATGAGAGCGACTGTTAGGGCTTGGACCTAGTCATTGAAATTGACATGCCCCAGTTATGTTGGATCCTCCCCCTCCGAGCCGTTGTGGATGAACCCTACCTTTCCCCATTTTCGTCGCTTACCTGATTTGATGTTGTGGGCGACACGGGGTATAAAAACCTTGGGTGATATAACAGCGGCGGGGGCTCTCTTACCGTTTGCGGGAGAAATTCGACCTACCTAGTGGCTTTATATTCCGATACCTCCAATTGCGTCATGCCTTTCAGGCCCAATTTGCCTCATCCTCTGTAGAGCTGTCTCCTTCGGACTTAGAATGCGTGTTGACCTGTGATACCACACTCAAAACTCTCTCCACTGTGTACAAGGATATGTTCCGACTTACACCCCCTGGCATAGTTAGATGTAGGGAAAAATGGACGGCTGAGGTGCCGGACCTACAGGGGGAGGACTGGGATGATGTATGGACGGAGCCTTTCAAATATTTAGTTGCTGCTAGGGACAAGCTAATACAATTTAAATTCCTCCACAGGATTTACTATACTCCGGCCCGTCTAGCCAGAATCTTCCCGACTTCGTCTGCGGAGTGTTGGCATTGTTCCGCTTCCCCCGCAGATGCAACTCACATTTTTTGGGACTGTGGCCAAATTCAGCAGTTTTGGACTGCAGTGACTTCCTGTCTCGCCGAGGTGCTGCTGACTCCGATCCCGCGAACCCAGCGAGTCTGTTTACTGGGTTTGGTGGAGGAGGTGGTCCCCTCGGTGGCACACAGGACTTTGCTGAGCATTCTTCTATTCTATGCCAAAAAGGCTATTTTATTGCATTGGAAGAAGGTTTCCCCGCCATCCTTACTGTTCTGGAAAGGCCTAGTGAATGCAATGCTACCCCTCTACAAAGCCACCTATGTCTCACGAGGCTGCCCGAAAAAATTTGACAAGGTTTGGAGGGCGTGGGTGGACTCAGACACTGTGGGCTGAAATGTATATTGTGTAACAGTTATGACGCTGGTGGATTGAACTCTCTATAGAAGTGTACTTATGCTATCTTGTATTCTAGTTTTGTAGTCCTGCAGGAACAGCCAAATACTGGGTCTCTTTAATGCTAAATTGACATGTTTTGATCCCGGGTAGGGGGGAGCTGTGTTGTTTATAAGAAGGGACCGGAGGTTGTTTACTCCGGGGGCCGGTGGTAGGTCGTGCTGTCCTTGGACGGTGGCCTGCGCCGACCCCCTGACCTCGTCGCTCCTGGACTTCTCAAGGTGCTGGTGGTCATTTTTGGGTGGGGGGGGGGGGTGGGGGTGGTTGTTGTTGGATTATTGTCTGCCTTTTTTTTTTTTGGGGGGCTGTTGTGTATGTCTGTTTGGGTTACTCTGTTCTTTCTTAAAAAATCAATAAAAATAATTTTTCAAAAAAAGAATTAACGTCAAGAAGAAAAATATTCCAGTAACAATCAACATTGGTGGTGGACAAGTGTAAAGAACCATAAATTCTGAAAAAAAAAAAAAAAACTTTGTGGGTACACAGGACGGTTGCAGTGCATAGATCATAGAATAGAGTATACTTCTAGTAGCATGGCTTGTGCAAACAAAAGGTAATGTAGTTACTTTTCTTCGAAATTCCAGTGGGATGAACCTAAAATCAGTTCATCCATGGTGTAGAAGTAAAGAAAACGGGGGCGAGAAAAGTCAAAGAAGAAAGAATAGTAGGAAAGCTGAGATGAGTAGTAAGAGAAGGTAGGATGGGTAGGATGGAGGGGGAGGGAGATGACAAGGAAGAGGATTTGTCCCTCAGTTTGATCCGGTTTAGTTTTACTTGTTAAGGAGTTCACTATATTCATCCGAAACAGTAAAGACCTGCCAGGGGGACCATAGTTTTTGGAATAAATCATTCCTTTCCAATCTAATGGCCAGAGTCTCCTCCATTTCGTAGATCTGACCCACCTTGGTGAGCCAGTCTGCAATGGCAGGAATTTTCTTGGAATTCCAGTATAGGGGTATTAGAGATTTGGCTGCATTCAAGAGATGTCTTGTAAGTGATCTTTTATACTTTCTCTAGGGGTAACGGTTAATATGTAACAGACAACATGCCGCATCCAGAGTTAGTGTGGTTTCTGTAATATGACGAATTTAATGACCTCTTTCCAGAAGTTCTGTAGTACCACACAGTCCCACCAAATGTGGAGAAAGGAGCCCCATGCAGAACCACATCTTCAACAGGTGTCTGAGGACTGCCTGGACCATTGATGCAGTTTGACGGGAGTGTGGTAACTTTATTATCTTACCCAATGCCAACGTTCTAGTGAAAAAAACAGGCCCATAGCAGCATGCAGAAATTGCTCTGGTCCATAGGCTGGATTCACACCTAAGAATTAAGCCTGTGTGTCTGTTACCATCAGCGTGTTTTTGCTGTGGGTGGAAAGCATAGTAATGCACCTGCACCAAAAACACAATGCGGTTAGCATATACGCAGGGGTGCAATTAATTCCGAACTACACCGCTGTGCAGTTTTCTATGCCAGGACCACAGAGCACTATGCTTTTTCCCTGTGCCTGTGATTTTGTAAAAGGCATAGGGACCTTTTCCCTGCATTCTTGGGAGGTACGACAAACACAGCCACAGGGAAACCGCAGTAGTGTGAACCTAGCCTTAAGACCACTATAGACAGATTGGAATCTTATTGATTCAGCAGGAATTGCTAACATTTCGATCTGTCTATGGGCAGGCTGGTTGTACTGAAGTCAATCCATTGATCGACTTCAGTAAAACCAGCTTGCCAGGTTTTTTAACCCGATCACTGCTGGTGGCTACAGCTGCCAGCAGTGATCGTTGTATTCTGCCGGTTAGAAAGGCAGAGGGATTCCCCCATCAACACTGACGATGTTGATGGGGAAATCAAGTAATTTTCTTTCATTTAACTCATGGCTGAAGGAAAGAAAATTGCATAATGTATAGTCTGCCCTAGGGTATGCAGGTGTGAGAGCTGAACTGGGTAGATGGATCAGAGGAAGTGATGTCACATACAGATAGGAAGTTCCATGTAGTAGGATGTGGAGAGAAGACATTGCTGGAAGTGGCAGCAGAGGAGAATGGCCGCATGAATTGTATAGGTGGAATTAAAGGAGATTTTTTTTTTTTTTTTGGGAGATTTTGTGAATCTAAGAAAATATGGACTATAATCACTTTTAAATCACTGCATATTGTATTTATTTATTAGGTATATTAATTGAGTATTATTTAGCATCACTATTAATCATTGGGATTTTACTTTGTTACATACATTAACTATTATTAATATTCAACTAAGCACATTAGATTTATTGCACTTTAGCACAACTAAGAACTTTATACTTCAATTCTTAATGGGTATGGAAGCTCCTACAATTTATCTTGGCCCTGTTCTTATGCCAAAAAAAACTGAAGAATTAAAAAGATAATTTAAAACAATACTACACAAATAATGTGCACACATCCCAAACACACAAAAGAAAAAAAAAAAAATACTCATACCGCACTCGGGTAGTTTACTTTATTGCAAGTTAATCAACCACTGTAACTTAAATATGCACCAGGAAGATTCACCTTCAGTGAATATTTGGCGAATGTCACACCTATACCTGGCAAAGCAATTTATAAACCTTGGAAAAATTAATTTGTCTTTATCACCATTGTAATTTTTCTTACAGAATTTAATGCTTTGCCGTTTATGTTTTGTAGAGAACATGTGCAATTTCTTCCTTTATATGCTTTAAATCTTTAATAAAATATAATTTTGCTCTTTGCTACTTTTGTTGAGTGGTTCTTGGTTAATGCAGCATATCAGTAAAGATATAAAGGCATGTAACCTAAAAGTACTATATGCCTGTGTTATGTGTACAGAGAAAGAAAACATGCAATATTTAATTCTTCCATGCAAGGCTTATATAACATTGGAACTTACAATATGCAAATACAAGCTCAAACCCAGGACCATATGTCACAGTATTTAATTACAGAATTCAAAGCTAACAATTGACTGCCATCTAGTGGGCTGCCGGTTGTACACTTTTATAAACCATTTTTCCAAGGCAAATTTAAATCGAATTGGTGGCTGTGAGAAACCTAGTTCTGGAAATATTTTTTAACATCGGCAATTAGCCTGTGTTTTGGAATAGGGCTTCATAAGCAAGGGTTCTTAAGACTGTCAACAAAATTGATTTGAGTTGACTAGGGCAGTGGTTTTCAACCAGTGGGCTGTCACCAGTGTAAGTCATAAATTCCCTTCTGCCAGGCCATGCCTTCCTCTCAGTTCCTCTTCCTTCCACATTACAGAATCAGAATGTAGTGTTATTTCAGTGTGTCTCCACTAGAGGGCACTGCTGTATATTACAGAAGCAGCATACACCTTTATAAACATGCTGTTCAATAGCTACATGGCTCTAATTAAAAGGGGGCCCAGTATATGGTGAAATTAATGAGTCTATAAAGTATCATGCCATGAGCCACAGTTCTGGGTGAGAAAGTTTGTCTGGGGGGGGAGGTTCAGACAGGAAGGAAGGGCTCCCAAGACACAGAGGAGTCTTGAGTGTTTGGCTATTAACTAAGGCAGTCATGTCCAAAGTCCGGCCCGCGGGCCAGTTGCGGCCTGTCCTTTAGTTTTATTCGGCCCCCTGAGACACTGCTGACTTTTGTCAATGCCTCCTCACATCCATGCCCTGAAGCGATGGCTCGAGGGCGGGGCCTCCGGCCTCCCTCGGCAGCTCGGCTGCTCCCGAGTCCCACCAAGTCCCGCTCCGCCCCCCCGCTCGGCTCTATCTGCCCGGCGCCACCCACGACTGCGCGGGAGTGCAGAATGCCTTCTCTCCTTCACCGCACAGAGCCACCTGTAGGAGCCGACCAAGGATCCTGTGGAGTTGACCGAGGAGATGTCACTTCTACAATCCTACTGCCTGTTTCTGTAAGTGTGATATATGTGTGTGTGTATGTATGTATGTGTGTATGTGTGTGTATGTATGTATGTATGTATGGAGCTGACCGAGGAGGAGTCACTTCTACAATCCTACTGCCTGTTTCAGTAAGTGTTTTAATGGTTCAAATGTCAGGCCAAATGGTCGGCCCTCACGCATGTTCACTTCATCAAATCTTGCCCCCTTTGAAAAAAGTTTGGACACCACTGAACTAAGGGATGGTGCATTGCAGAAGTGGATCCCAGCTAAATGGGAGCTCAGGGCCGATCCTTAAATGTACACAAAATTGGTTGCACACACCTAGCTATGATGAGCATAGGAAGTGACCCTCTGCTAACAGAACATGATATGGTCCAGGACAGCATTTCAGAATTACACCCCCCCCCCAATGTAAAAGCCTGAATATCAATGATTCTTAACCACTGGGCTGTGCAATGTATTAATGCAAGGAGGCTTCAAATGTTTTAAACCACACCCCTTTAAGCCATGCCCAATATACCTATGTCCACGCTTTTCCCTCATGGCCCCACTCTTTCTTACATTCTACAGTTGGGTGGTATATATAATGTGATGTTATAACTTGATTTAAACTCATCTATAGTATATTATGTTTTTGCAATTTGTTACACTCATAGGCTCAATGGCTGAAATAATTGCGGTTGCATGAATTTTAATTTTTTATATTTTTTACTGTTGGGGAATAGAAGGTTTTGAAAGAATATACAGGGCCCAGGTCTCACTAAGGTTGAGAACCAGTGAACTAGGCAATGCCTGGATGAAAAACGTAAGTAGATTGCAGGTACGTGTGCATCTGAAGGTTTAGTTTTATCATTTGACTTTACTTTGAATAAAAATTACTAACAACATTTCTGGATTTTAAACGTACTTAGCGTATAATAAACAAAGTGCAGCACTATACCCCATATGAATAAAAAAAAAAAAAAAATCAAACTGGTCTCCCATTTCTTACCATTAGACTTCATCCACCACCTCTTGGACCTATAGAGCATGGTGCCGATAATCAGTGAGTCAATAGAGGCAAATCAACTGATAACCTAAAGATTAACTGCTGCTGAGGGGGGAGGAAGCAACAGGAATGACAGACTGTCGAGGAAGAACAGATTGCGAAGAGAGAAAAGAAAAAGAGCAGAGGTGACAAGACAAACTCTGCTGCCAGGGAGACAGCAGAGTATATTCTCTCTTTTCCTCCCTCAGCAGTGACATTGGTATGAGCCTGAGCACTCTCAGCTACTGTCAGCTTTCCCCTCTAGCTGAGCCAAGATGTAAAATCAAGGCCGGAAATATCTATATTTTAATTACAGAAAGTGACATCGTTTTTGAAACTAAGGAGAGGGGGAGAGTCTTCAGCAAAAAGGCAGCCTCCAGCAAGAGGAAACCGGAACAATGCTGGAGGCAATTTACAGCACACACTAATAATGGTCGAAAACCATTATGGGTGAAGTTCCGCTTTAAATAATGATCCTAAAAATCAATGATTTTTGATAGTGTGATACAAAGTGCTATAGTGCAAACTGTTGCCTACTGGACTGTGCTACTAATAAATAGGGATGATCGAACTTTTCAAAAGTTCGGTTCAGCCAGAACACCCGAACTTCCCGAAAGTTCGGCCCGGATTTCAGAACCCCATTGAAATCAATGGGACCCGAACTTCGGTAATCAAAAAACACCATTTTGAAGCTCTAAAACCCAATAAATGCCCCTAAAAAGTGCCTAGGGTTCTGGGTCATACCCCAGGGACTATTAATCACACAAAAAAAGTTCTTAAAAATGGTCATTTTTGATAGAGAGCCAATTATTGAAAAAATTAAAAAAAAAAAAAATTTCTTTGGATTTAGTATCTGGGGGGGGGGGGGGGGGGTCTAAAAAGTGTACCTGTGAAGTTTCAGCTCTGTAGCATGTCCAGAACCATAAAAAAAAAGATAGTTTGTATTAGGTCACTTATAGAACAGGATAGTGGCTTCTCTCTTTTCACACCTTGCCGGTTTAGTAGCAAGCGTTTTTTTGGGGTCTTTTGAGGCAGGCAAAACATCTGAACTTGTGTATACGGGTATATATACACACATACTTATATGCATATATACACCTAGACATATATAGGTGTGATAGTAGCAGAAATATATGCTTGCGCTAATGAAATCATTTATACTAATATGGCTCCGCTCCTATAACACCTATATATGTGTAAGTGTAAAATACATATAAGTATGTGTGTATATATACCACCATACACAAGTTCAGATGTTTTGCCTGCCTCCAAAAACCCCCCAAAAAATGCCTGCAACAACACACCTGGGCGTTTTTTTTTTACGCTAGCGTTTTTTTGGGCATTTTCTTGGGTTCTTTGGAGGCAGGCAAAACATCTGAACTTGCGTATAGTGGTATATATACACACATACTTATATGTATTTTACACATACGCATATATAGGTGTGATAGGAGCGTAACTATATTGGTGTTAATTATTTCATTAGCGCAAGTAGTGTTTTCTGCTCCTTTCACACCTATATATGTGCAGGTGTATATATACATACATGGGTGTGTATATATATATACCCCCTATACACATGTTTAGATGTCATGCCTGACTCCAAACATGTGCTCAAAAAATTACTATAGATGCCTGCAGCCAAAAAGCAAGCTGACAGGGGCGAAGCCATATTACTGCAGCGAAAGTGACTTCAGACAAACTATCATTTCTCTATAGCGGTCACCCTGATATGGAAGGGTTTGGTCACCCTGCCATAGCAGTCAGTTCACCCTACACTACATTACGGTCACCCTGAAATGGAAGGGTTTGGTCACCCTGCCATAGCAGTCAGTTCACCCTACACTACATTACGGTCACCCTGGCACTTCACACTTTCCCTACAGAAACTAAATTTTTGCATCCAACTAAAAAGTGTAAAAGAGCACCCTAACTACACTAGATATCCCTTTCCTCACACTAATAAATGCTTAATAAATGCTAAATGACACTTTTAAAGTAAAATTAACAGAACTGCTTCCACTCTCTTCCATGTCCCTGTATAACAATGCTAGGAATTTGGCGGGGGCTATCTTATATACTGGGGGGCGTATTCACTAATGATTGGACTATGGACCCCCTAGTCACTCCAATCACATTCCTAGCATTCTCCTGCCCCCTCAATTGGCTTTTGCTAATGGTTCTGGTCCAATCATGGGCTTTTAAAGCCCATTTCCTGTCCCATTGCATTTTGGTCAGTTCTGGTTGCCGAATTCCGAACTTTTTCAGCAAAAAGTTCTAAATTCGGCCGAACCTCGAACAGTCAATGTTCGGGTCGAACCGATGGTCGACCCGAACCATTCGATCATCCCTACTAATAAACAGACCTCCTTTATGCCAGTATTAAAAATGTGTAGGTACATATATACAATTTTCAGTACAAACTTTAGTGAATCAATGTCCAAAATGATTCCAGCGATTAAAGGGTTACTAAAGTTTATTGTTCTTCAACATAATACTTATATTTTAAAATAACACGATCCTTCTCTTCTCAGGTCCCCCACTGGCAAACTTGGCTCTGCCTCCTCTTCTAGTGTCCCCAATAACAAGCCGATTTCTATGGGGGCACATGATGCCTGCTCACTCCCAAGCCACGCCCTATAGACACACACGATGGGGCTTTTTCCTACCCCCCACTTCCTCCTCGTTGCATTTGATTGACAGCAGCAGGAGCCAATGGCTCTTGCTGCTGTTAGAGTGCCTGTGTAAAGAGGAAGAGGGGGAAAAGAGATGCCATCGTGCACAGCGCTGGATCTCATCTCCCCTCACTTCCCCTACACATTTTTAACTCAAAAGCGAAACTTCAACCGTTTCGTGAAGTTCCCTCCTCTCCACTCTTCACCTCCTCCACACGTAAAGTGCATTATTTTTTTATTTTCCAACAAGGCCCAGGCCTAGGGCAGCACTTTGTAGGAGGGCAGCAAAAAAGCTGCTCCCCTTTTGAGAAAAAAACAACCTCCTCCCTGCTCCTGCATGGAAAGGGTCCCCGCCAGCTTGCGCTACACTTTTAGTATAGTGATAGTTTTTTGGGGTGAATTGGGGGACCAGAGGGCAGGGTCCAGGAGGCAAATCAGTCTGGCACCCCCATGAAGCGGTCACACTGCTGCCTGCTGGTATGAAAATACCGGCGGGTGAGGACATGTAGACAGACAGCAGGCTGCTGACCACACATAATACAACTGGCCCAATGTCCGCCAATGCTAATAAGTGTGGCACTGCAGCCTAATACTCTGCCTACCCTCCTCCGCCCCCAGGTATGGCAGGCATGTCAAAAATATAATGTCATTTCTTTAAACATCCTTGTCCTTGAGTGAGCATATTACATAGTTACATAGTAGCTGAGGTTGAATAAAGACAATAGTCCATCCAGTTCAACCTGTGTAGGTGTGTGTGGCTGTAATCATCTAACATAGCCCTTAATGTCCTGATCCTTGAGATGTAAGTCTAAGAGTCTTTTGAATGCCACCATACTACCTGCAGACACCACCTCTTGTGGTAGACAATTCCACAATCTTGCAGCCCTAACAGTAAAGAACCCTCCTCGTTGCCTGAGGTTAAAACGCTTCTCCTCTAATCGCATTGTATGTCCTCGAGTCCACATGCAATTCCTTCGAATGAACAGCTTTTTTTCTAAGCTGGGATCCCCATTAAGATATTTATAAATTGCTATCATGTCCCCTCTCAGACGTCTCTTCTCCAGGGAAAATAAATTGAGCGATTGCAGACGCTCTTCATAGTTAAGGTCCTCCAACCCCCTAATCAGTTTAGTTGCCCTTCTCAGGACTCTCTCCAGCTCCAACACATCCCTCCTGAGAACTGGCGACCAGAACTGGACAGAATACTCCAGATGCGGTCGGACCAGAGTTTTATATATGCATCATATACAAATAAGACTTTATATGATGGCAATAATATTTTGGACCTGCTCACCTTATATGTCCTATCGCAATAGGTCACTGGGTTAGTAAGATTACTCCCGTCTTAGAAGTTATTTGGACTTATGTTTGCTGCCACTGATTATTTCACTTATTTGTATAATGACTATGGACTTCCTATTCATTATACAAATAAGTGAAATAATCCTATGATTACAATCAGTGGCAGCAAAACACAAGTCCAAATATCTTAAAAGAAAGGAGTAATCCTATTAATCCCATGACATAAGAATGTATTAATGGGCACTGATAAGACTGCACTGATGGCCACTGATGAGGTGGCGCTGATGGGGCTGCACTGATGAGCCAGGACTGATCTGCTGCACTGATGGGCACTGATATGCTGCACTGATGGGTGCTAATAGGCTGCACTGATGGGCACTGATATGCTGTACTGATGCCAACTGAAGAGGCAATGGTGGGTACTGATAAACTGCACTGATGGGCACTGATGAGGCAGCACTGATAAGCTTCACTGATGGGGATGCACTGACATGCTGCCCTGATGGGCACTGATATGATGCACAGATAGGCTGCACTGGTTACCACTGATGGGGCTGTACTGATGGCCACTGATTGGGCCACACTGATATGCTGCACTGATGGGCAGTAATGAGGTAGCGCTGATGAGGCTGCACTTATGAGGCTACGCTGATGGGCACTGATAGACTGTGGTTGTGGTCTGTGCTTTACAGATGACAAATCGGGTCATAAACAGGAAGGGGTGTGGCCTTTACAGGAAGGGGTGGGTCATATTTAAATTCAGGGGTGCACAAGTTTAGTCAGGCCTAGGGCAGCACAAAACCTAAATACACCACTGATGAGCCTAATACAGCCGGGACACATGTTTCTAATGTACACAATTATTAACAGTGGGAGAGCCCAAATGGGTCAAAAACCAAAAAAGCTAGGTTCCAAAGTTTGAAGGAAAAATATAAGGAGAGGTATCTGTCCCTAAAGATATAGTGAAAGTCCACAGAGGAAGAAGGGGGGAATTGGGACTATGCGATACCAAATAAATTAAATATGATCGAAAAAAGTAAATATTGAAAATTGATATTCTAAAAAAGATTTTTTATTTTTAGATGTCCACTTTACACAGTTATCTACAAGAGTTATATCAAGAGAAATAATGACTATGCAAGCATTTAAATAGAAAACAATAAAAACAGCAATAATAAAGCAAAATACAGCAACCCATCAAACACTACAGTGAATAGATCAACATATAAAAAGAAATCTGTATACATGGTCAGGAAACCAACTGTGTGTCAGAGACTCCAAGAGGACCTCAAAGGAATGACAGCCAAAGTTCCTAAACCACGTAAGGGATCAAGAAGCAAAGAGGCGACAAGTAGTGATCGACAGATATCGGTTTTTCGTTGCCGATACAGATATTTTGGACAATGCATATCGGAATCGGCCAATATTTTTGTACATTTAAAACATTTTTTTTTTTTTTACTTTATAGGTACTGTTGTGGAGAGATCTAGGGGTCTAAAAGACCCCAAACCTCTTCTCTGCACTTAAAAGCATTCAAAATGCCAAGTTTGGCTGTTTTGAATGCTGTCATTTTTTTGAACCTGGCACCAGACAGTACCTGGAAGTGATGTCACTCATGATATCACTTCCGGGTTTTTGCATCGAGACCCGATCAGAGCCAAATGCGGCTTTGATCGGGTCATTCGGTGGCCACGCAGGCTTGTTGCCCGGGTCTCCCGGTGGGACGGGAGACCCAGGCGAGCCGTTGAAGGTGGTGGGAGGGGGGGGGGGGACGTAGAGCAGCGCCCACGCTGATAACCTGTGAAACACCAGGGACCAGTGTTCCACAGGTGCATCGAGAAGGGCCGAAGGCTCCACATGATACTAAGGTGCCCGTGCAAAAAAGAGGGGCTACAAATGCCTGGTGCAATCAAGGGGACACGGCATCATCCCAGATAAACATAACATATCGATTTGAACATATATACACACACATACATTAACCACTTCCTGACCACCCGCCGCCTTATTACTGCGACAGGGTGGCTCTCCTGCGCAAACCGACGTAGACCTACGTAGGTCACATGCGGGAAGCAAGGGGGCGGGCGCGCGCTGCCGCCAGCGTTCTCCCGCCCGAACTCGGCATTGGGGAAGCCGATGCACGGGTCAGGCGGCTCCGATTGCCATCTGACACCCGCGATCGCTCCCCGCTGAGAGAGAAGAACGGTCAGCTGTTTTTACAACACTCTTCTTCTCCCTGAAATGATCATAGAGCCCATGTGATCCTTCTATATTGGATCACATGTCTCTATGGTCATTTCAGAAGCCACGCCCCCCACAGTTAGAATCACTCTCCTAGGCTCACATTTAACCCGCTGATCACCTACAGGGTTAACCCCTTGCCTGTCAATGGCATTATTACAGTAACAGTGCATAGTTTTAGCACTGATTACTGTAGTAATGTCACTGGTCCCCCTAAAAGTGTAAAAAATGTCAGTTAGGGGTCTGATCTGCCCGCCCCAATGTCGCAGCCCCGCAAAAAAAAAAAAAAAAAAAAAAAAAAAAAAAAAAAATCACAGATCGCCGCCATTACTAGTAAAAAAAAAAAAAAAAAAAAAAAAAAAAAGACAAATCTTTCCCGTAGTTAGTAGATGCAATAACTTTTGTGCAAACCAATCAAAATAAGCTTATTGCGATTTTTTTTGACCAAAAATATGTAGCAGAAAACAAAATTGGCCTAAAATGTTAAAAAATTTTGATTTAAAAATTTTTTTTTTTTTTTTTTTTAGAAGGTCATATAGCAGAATGTCAAAATGGTCACTTTTTTTTGTTTATAGCGCAAAAAAAAAAAAAAAACACAAAAATCGCACAGGTGATCAAATAGCACCAAAAGAAAGCTCTATTTGTGGGGAAAAAAAGGACATCAATTTTATTTGGGTACAGCATCGCACGACCGCGCAATTGTCCGTTAAAGTAACGCAGTGCCGAATCGCAAAATAGGGCCTGGTTGTGCTGTTTTCCTCAGTTATTTTGCACATTGCATTATCTATCTTTCTTTCTCCATGTTGTTTCAATGCATTGTCGTACTGCTGCCATCTGCTGGCCAGAATTTGCATGCCGCACGCCTTGTTCTTGTTAAGTAAACTTTTTTGATATCATGGGCGTGGTTTTTCAGGCTGTGTGTCTTTATCACATCCAGCAGCCATCTTCAGTTCCTCATGGCTGTGTGACTGGATACTCCACATTTTTGGACTTGTGAAGAGGCATCAGTTTTTGACCAGCAGTTAGCCTCAGGATAGACATCAACAGGACAGTATTGACACCACTACTACAGAACTGTATTGTATCACCGTCGATTGCTGTATCTGGATTGAATAAACCCACGTTTGATTTCATCCTCATGCCTAAGTCTGGATTCATCTAACCTGAGCATCTGCCGGTCCGGTCTGCCCCACTGCTTGGATACGAAGGTAGGAAGTCGCACAGCTATTATCAGTTATACCTTCATTCGCCTTCATGTGGGGACAGAACAGTCAATAACTGCCTTAATGTCCACACCCCGGCCACAGATTCCCTCAGAGTCCAGTACCACACTCAGGAATCTCCCTTGCAACAGGCCCACATGCAGCAAATCTGCCCGGCTACAGTGCATGTCCCACAAGTCTTCACTTGCATAGCAGAAGAATTGTTAACGCACGCGGGGTCCCTCTCCAACCAAACCCCGCAAATCACTCAAAACACCTGAGGAACCTTGCCAGAGTGCCCCAGCGCAGCCGCACTGCAATTTTCAGCCCCCAATTCAAAAGTTTATTTTCTTAAAGAGACAGCACACCTTAAATCAAAATGGCTGAAAAGGACCTCGCACAGTTCCCCAGAGATGAAACAAAGCTAATGCAGCCTGATACTGATCGTTATGAAGAACAGGAAGCGGAACCCACACTTCCAGCAGACCAAGTCGTGCGACCAAGACGCTCCCTCAAATTGACACTAAAAGGTCAGGGAAAACTATCAAACTACAAAATATGAGCTATGCGATAACCTGGAAGAGCTATGGGAACGAGTTTCCTCCCTCATGTCAAGACTTAAATCCTCTGGTGATGTCACAAGCTTACAAGTTGCCATCAAGCGGCTGAACACGGCTCATGAAAGATACAAGAGACTGTCCACACGGTATATAACCTTTCTAAAAGATGCTAATAATGATGAAGCCCTTTCAGAACTGAGCAAGGCAGAATCAATAGACAGCCAAAGAGACGCCAAGATAAAGTGGAACTCCGTATCTCCCATTTGCAATAAACTGGATCACACAGATCACATTCATCTAAACATTCCTCTCGGTCGTACAGATCATCGTGCTCAAGAAGCTCAGCCCTAATCGACAGATTACTAGAGGCCCGCATAAACGCAGAGCAATCCAAGGCCAGACGTTCCTTCACTGAAAAAGAAGCTCTTGCAAGAGCAGAGGCGGAGGCCAAGAGGGCAGAAGCCAAGAGGGTAGAAGCAGAAGCGGAGGCTCGAATAAAGATTCTTGAATCGAGATGGAAGAGGAAATTGCATTAGCTAAAGTAAGACTACTTGAGCAAGCATTAAGCCAAGGTCTTGATCCAGTCTGCTCGCCAGCACAGGAAATCGAAGATCCAGCTGATCGCACCAGCGACTATGTACTGGAACAGTTTTCTGCACCACCCCCAGTATGCAGTACCGTCCGAGCCGACAACACCGAAACCTCCAAGTCAACTCCACCTACAGCACCAGTGCCACTCACAGCGCCTAAGCAACCTGATGGCATTCACCCAGATGTGCCTTCTCAAATACAGTTATTACAGCAAAAAGGCTATCAGGCGTTTCCTAGCCTACCCCCACAGCTCAAGCAGCAGTCATCACAATCTACAGAGGCTAGATCACAGCTCAACCCTGCAGCAACATCATTCTACCCGGAAGCATCTCACCCTTTCACGCCGTGCAGCCTACATGCCCCGGCGGCATCACAAGTTGTCGTGGCAACAAGCGGTGAGAAATCAGATATGTCTGAGTTTGCCAGGTTTATGGTGAGCAGAGAGCTTATTAATACAAGTCTCTCAAAATTTGATTACCATGCAGAGAGCTACAGAGCTTGGAAAGCAACATTCAAGGCCGCCATTGCCAACCTCAACTTAAAAGCAGAGCAGGAGCTCGACCTCCTGATCAAATGGCTGGGCCCAGGCTCCACAAATCGTATCAAGAGCCTCAGAACTGTCTATGTGGGACAAGCGGATGCAGGTCTTGCTGCCGCCTGGCAGAGACTCGAAACGTACCTTCGGCAGTGCAGAAGCAATAGAGAAAGCCCTATTCAAGAGACTGCAGAACGTCCCAAAGATCAATCTTAAGGATGTCCATAAGCTTCAGGATTTGAGCGACCTACTCATGGAACTAGAGCTTGCCAAAAGAGACCCTCGTCTGACCGGGCTGTGCTACCTCGATACAGCCCATGGAGTGAACCCAATTGTCCTGAAACTACCATACAGTCTGCAAGAAAAGTGGGCGGCATCAGTCTCAAGGTACAAAAGGGCGCATGATGTCACCTTTCCCCCATTTATTCATTTCTGCAGATTCATTGATGAACAGTCCCAGATGAGGAATGACCCCAGCCTCGATTTCCTGGAGTTCAACACTACAGCTTCAGCGACACCATCATCAAGGTATGAGAGTGTCATGCATAAACACAGAGACTTTAAGAGCAGCGAGAGTGTTAGAAAGACTAACCTACTGTCTTCTGCAGCACCCACGGGTAAACAGTACAATACCTCATCAGGAGACAAGTCCTTCAATCGTGAATGCCCCATTCATAAAAAAACACACTCACTGAACAAATGCAGGGGGTTTAGATCCAAAACCATACAGGAGCGCAAGAAAGTCCTCACCGAACTTGGGGTATGTTTCAGATGCTGCGCTTCATTGGAGCACATGGCTAAGGACTGTAAATACATTATTAAGTGTGAGGAGTGTCATAGTGAAAGACATGCCTCAGCTATGCACCCAGTTCTGCTCCCCAGAGACTCACCAGCTGCCGTCACCACCAGTCCTGCTCCAAGTCATGGCGGGGAGCCCCAGAACCACACTAACATAGCCGCTGCTGTTTCCTGCTCATGTTTGGAAGTATGTGGCGAGGGCCAGGGTGAGAAATGTTGTGCCCGCATATGCCTAATCAAGGTCTATCCAGAGGGACTACCAGAGAAATGTATGCCATCATCGATGACCAAAGCAACCGGTCCCTAGCAGGACCTAAATTCTTAAAAGCCTTTGGGATACAGGGACCTTCAGAACCCTACATCTTAAAACACTTGCTCAGGCCGGATAGAGACTAGCGACAGGAGGGCGCAATAATTCATTGCTTCTCCCATCAGTGGGAATACAGAAATACCCCTACCAACGCTGATTGAATGCGATCAAATACAGAACCATAGGGATGAGATTCCTACCCCAGAAGCTGCATTTCACCAACCGCACCTAAGGCACCTAGCCAACGTTATCCCACCTATGGACAACAATGCTGAGATTCTACTCCTGCTTGGCAGAGACAATCTAAGGGTGCACAAGGTGCGTCAACAATGTAATGGTCCTGACTACGCACCATATGCCCAGAGACTGGACTTGGGATGGGTAGTCATAGGAAATGTATGCTTGGATCAACCAAGAATTGACTCCTTCAAAACGTACGTGCATGGTGATGGACGCACAACTTGCATTAAGCCGTGTCCTCATGACTATGAAGTTAAGGAGAAGTCTCCAGACCTCATACAACCACCTGACATAATTTCTCCCCTCTTTGCTGACAACTTGGGGAGATCAGTCTTTCGCACAACCAAGGACGACGATAAAGTAGCCTTATCAGTAGAGGACAGAGAGTTCATCAAGATAATGGACAGTGAGTTTTTTAAAGACAAAACCGATTACTGGGTTTCTTTATTAGCCTTCTGAACCACCAGGGTAAGGCTCCCGGACAATCGGGAGCAAGCGCTATCCAGATTTAAATCTCTTTAGCGTACCATGAACAGCAAGCCTGAGACGAGAGAACACATTGTCGCATTTATGGACAAAATATTCCGTACCAATCCAGCAGATCACGCCACCAGGCCTATGCCTATGAGTTCTTTTACTAACTCTACTTGGCTTACAGGTCCAGAGTTCCTGCTAGGACGAACAGATGAATGTGTACAGGAAGTTTTCAGCATCCAGGATCCGGATAATGATCCAGAAATCCGCGCTGAAGTTAGAGCATTAGTCACTGAAACAAGACAGACCTCCAGCCTTGACTGTCATCGCTTCGAACATTTCTCCAGTTGGATGAGACTCGTCAGAACCATTGCAAGGTTAGTGCACATTGCTAGATGTTATCACAATACTCAGGTAGATAAAAGATTGTCATGGTTGGCATGTCTGCCATAAACCCTTCTCTGCGGAGGACATTTCTCATAGCGAGTCTCTCATAATACGTCATGTCCAGCAGGGAGAATTTACCATAGAATGGAAGTGCTTGAACAGTAGACAGCAGATTCCTATAAAAAGTCCTCTTGCTAACTTAAATCCAATTATGGACAGTTTTGGCCTGCTCAGAGTTGGTGGTCGTTTGAATCAAGCCCACCTAGGAGTTGCGGAACAAAAGCCTGTCATTATTCCCAGCAAACATATCACCACGTTGCTGATCCGACACTACCACAAAAGGGCTGAACACCAGGGCAGACAAATCACTGAGGGCAAGTTAAGGTCTGCAGGTCTTTGGATTATAGGGATGAAGAAACGTGTAGCCCAACTACTGAATGACTGTGTGCACTGTCGTAAAGCGAGAGGAAAAAAGCTACACCAACAAATGGCCGACTTGCCTGCGGATAGACTATGTACAGAACCGCCCTTCACCTACACTGGCCTGGACGTCTTTGGACCATGCATGGTGTGTGCACGTAGAACCTGTGGCGGTCATGCAAACAGTAAAGGTTGGGCTGTGCTATTTACTTGCATGTGTGTGCGAGCCGTTCACATAGAGGTGATAGAATCTATGGACACATCCAGCCTCATTAATTCCTTAAGACGGTTCTTCGCAATCAGAGGACCAGTGAAACAGTTGAGGTCAGACCAAAGGAAGTAACTTCATTGGAGCTTGTAGAGAACTGAACATCGACACTAAGCCTATTCAAGATCAGTTGGCGGAGAAAGGTTGCATCTGGATTTTTAATCCTCCTCATAGTTCCCATATGGGGGGTTCCTGGGAGAGAATGATCGGGATCTCACGCAACATCTTAAATTCTATGTTGATGGATGTAAACTCTTCAAGACTTACACACGAGACTCTTGTCACTCTTCTTGCTGAAGTTTCAGCTATTATAAATTCAAGACCCCTTGTGCCAGTGTCTATGGATCCTGAAACATCAGCCATACTGTCTCCGGCTATTCTACTTACCCAAAAAACAGATGATATGATAATGCCTAGTGGGGAATTTACTCATGGGAATGTTACACAGAAGATATGAGATTTAATTTACCTCGGGTTAATATTCGGGTTAAATGAGAGTTCTTTGACCATGAGTGAAAGTTTCAAAACAGCAATATTAGTTTTATTGGTATATAGCCTGAAAGCCTAAATTAATTTACAACAATCAATCTATAGTACATACAAAAATGGAAAATATTCTTAGCTTAACTGAACAAATATAGAGTATGATGCTCATATACAAACACAGCAATACAGACACAAAGAGGACAAACCATGTATACCTTAAAATCCATAATTACCCTTCCTATCGGAGTTCCATAATGCAAGAGGAAGTTCCTCTCCCTTTACCTTCACTCTTATAGATCTATATCGCATAGACTTGTATAGGGCTATTCTAATTGGTTCAGCTATCCTGTTCCTCCCTCTGGGCGTATCTCGTTCAGGATTGGACAACTTCCTCCTCGCCTAGTTTAGCATAATTCAGCCCCTTGCTAACCCCTCCTCTCTGTTGGAGGGAGAATTTAATTATACCTGGGGATTTGCTCTGAAATTGAAAATTAAGATATGCAAGGTTCATCTCTCTCAATACATCCAAAAATGTGACTCTAAAGGGGTCAAACGTCATGGAGACGTAAGATTGTTGCAATTAGAGTTCATAGAGTCCAAACAGTGATGAAGTATGTCAACTGGGCTGTCCCACAACAAAAAAAAATATCATCTACATAACAAAGCAATGAAAGAATGTGCTTTGAAAACAAAGAATACCAGTCAAACAGTAGAAAGTGACATTCCCTTTCCCCCAGGTACAGATTGGCATAGGACAGGGGGACAGCATATCCCCATTGCTTTTTGGGAACTTTGGCTGCCATCCCCTTGAGGTCCTCTTGGAGTCTCTGACACACAGTTGGTTTCCTGACCATATATCCAAATTTATTTTTATATGTTGATCTATTCACTGTAAGTAGTGTTTGATGGGTTGTTGTAGTTTGCTTTATTATTGTGGTTTTATTGTTTTCTATTTAAGTGCTTGTATAGTCATTATTTCTCTTGATAGATCTGTTGAAGATAACTGTGTAAAGTGGACATCTACCCACAGAAGAAGACTTCAGGTTGAAACGCGTCGGAGCTTCTGTGTCCACTAGCTCTGACATCTGTAATTGTATCTATATTAGGGGCTTTCCCGTATATATACATAGTTACATAGTTACATAGTAGGTGAGGTTGAATAAAGACAATAGTCCATCCAGTTCAACCTGTGTAGGTGTGTGTGCCTGTAATCATCTCACATAGCCCATACACATTAATGTCCTTTAGTATGCTTTCATGTTTTTTTTACCCTACTTAACAATGATCTTCATTGATGTATTTTACTAAAAAAATCTTTAGAATATCAATTTTCAATATTTACATTTCCATTTTCTATCATATTTTAATTATTTGGTATCGCATATTCCCAATTCCCCCCTATGTCCCTCTGTGGGCTTTCACTAGCCCAAATAGGTCATTTCTGCAGCCGGATTGGCATGGTAGAGATCTTCCTCTTCATTATGCAAGGATTTTTTAATAAATGAGATGGTGGATGTGAGGGCCCCCCCTCAGGTACGCTTTTAGAGTGTCCCAGATTATCAAATCTAGCTTCTCTATGTGCTTCCAGGAAAGCATGCAATTGATCAGGTATTCCATCATTAGGCCCTAATAATGACAGTACCCTCCATGGTCTGCGTACCCCCCGCCGATCCAACATCAACAGTGAGTACAATGGGGCGAGTGATGTGATACTCCCCTCTGGAGATTTTTAATGTCAGAAACTTTAGGTAGAAGCCTATCATTGCCCAAGATCAATTCTAGATAAAGTTCCTCTTCTGGGGATAGACCACAAGAATGTATGGGTGTGAGGATTAAGGGGAGTCACCAAAGGGCTGGATCCATGAGAAGGTTAAAATCTCCTATGCATAGTACATATGCCTCCAGGTATGATGCAGCAAACACAAATCGCCTCCTTCACGGTTTGTAGATTGGCAGGTGGGGGATTGCAGATACCCATAATGACAAAGATAGAACGTGAATTTGGGCACCTATAACCACGTACTTCCCTAATGGGTCAGTTTTAAACTTGTATGCATTTCCAAGGGACCACTCTGTGTATCAATATAGATACCCCTCTGGAATATGAGGTGTGACATGAATGTCCCATCCATTGCACCCAGGGTTTGTGTAAGCATTTCAGGTGTTCCAGCACCACCTGAAGGCAAATGAGGTGTGCATTTGCTTTAAGGCTGGTGGTGAACATCTGGGTCCGTTAATGGGGTGCACCCAAACCTCTTACTATGCATGAGATGAACTTACAGTTGCTAGCCATCGATCAAGTGAACTTGTAAGATATAAAACCTATAGCAAATATCAAGGTCGTTCAAGCAGCTATAAAACATTGCATATGCAAAATAAGCCATAGAACAAACTGGCAAATAGTCCGAAATGTCTGGACTATTGCAAAACTATATACAACCAATAACGTTAGAGTATGCAAAAACATTGATATAATTAGTACTTTCAAGGGGGCTTTGCCCACACATAGCGGTCGCATAGGTTTTGGCGATTCGTGTACGTTATCGCCCTTAACGCTCCTCTATGAAACCAGCTTGCATAGCATAGTTTGTCCATCTGAGAATGGTTAAAGTCCACAGAAAAAATGGGTAAAACTGAAATAAAGACTTGTGGTATAGTGTCAATCTCAATATGCAAAAAACATACTGTAGAGTCTCCTCAATCAAATATCGGAAAGATCAGTACTAGGAGGTGTATCACTTGAAAATGGCCTGCAGGGGCTGCATAGGGTCAAATAATAAATGTTAAAGCGGAGTTCCGGGCACAAAATCAATATTTTTTTTTTGTGCCCGTCCGCTAGTTCTGCATCACCTGAAAAGGAATTGGATAGTTAGGTTTTTTTTTTTTTTAAAACTCACCTTGTAATTGAAGATCGTAAATACTCACCTCAGGGTACTTCCTCCCTCAGCGCCGCGGCTCCGCTGTCACTTCCTGTCTCGCGATGATTCCTGGGAGCTGAACGTCATCGCTCCCAGGAATCAATGCGACGGCACCGGCCCCGCTCGTCACTTCCGGGCGACGCCGCATTCCCCTGCTAAACAGCTTCTGGGCATGCCCAGAAGCTGTTTAGGAATGCGGCGCCGCACCGGAAGTGCCCACAAGAGAGATGGAAACGCTGTGGAAGAAATTTTATAAGTATTTCTTCTAAAAGGTAAGTGCGACCGGGACAGATCAGAGGCTAGCCATTGTGGAATGTACTAGCCCTGACAGTCCCGGGGGTATGTTTGTTAAAAAATGACTTCTGTGCCCGGAACTCCGCTTTAAAGTCTCCACATTAAAATATCCAGGAGGCACATACATAGTTGCCAACAATTGAAAAAAATTTCCAGGGACACTTTGCAGCACAGCTATCAATTACTTACCACACAACTTCCCTGAAGCTCCATTCACTCCGCATAATTAATCTCTGCCCACTTATCAGATTGTAGGGTCTACTCAATAAAGAGAGAATTATAGGAAATTGAAAAGGGAATTTCAAACTTAAGGCCAAAGTAGCAGACTAAATTACCCGGGACAGGGTCTAATTTGCAGGGACTGTCCCGGGAAAAACAGGACAGTTGGCAGCTATGCACATAGATTCAATAGAGCATATTATCGCCCAAGTAAAAGACCAGGTCAGAAGACCTTAGAGCCGGTAAAACAACAATGTATACTGGCAACAAGTAGTAAGGTGGTGGAGACACATGCTCATCAGGGGATATCATATCAGGTCATGTGCTTTCCTGCTGTATGTTGAAATATATTAGCCGTTAGCTGAACTTACATGGCCTCCAAATAAACAAATATCCAGAACAATGCTGAAGATGCAATAAATGCAGTTGGCCAGTAGATGGCAGCAGATGATCAAATAGCAGATCGCATAGTCTCCACGGTTAAATATTCAGAGGTGATGTGAGAAGGAATATTGTTTTAGAAACTCCATATAACTATTGCAGTAAAAGAAAGGACCCATTCCAGGGATAGACAACGCTGATTGCAACAGGCACATCAGTGAATGCACACTCTTGTGAGAAAGGGATGTTAAAAGTCCAATTTACCTTTGCTTCCTCGCTCTGAATACCAGGCAAAGGGGATTCAGTGATAAAAAAGGGGCGATCCATTTGAACAGAGTCTATGGAGGGAGACCTTTCATGGCAAACCAATCCAGGGCAGCTCCTGGTGGTGTAAAGAAATTACCCCCGCCACCGTCTGTAATGTTCTGGTACCTCTGGTACACTTATTCCACTTTCCAATTCAGTGTATGCGTCCCACCATTCTCTTCTGGTGAGTGCGCATACACCTTTAAGACCGATGCTGTCATCACTGAGCGCCGCAGAGCGGCTATTTCAACCGCCGGCGTTCTCACTCACATGTTCGTTCAACCTGCCTTGAAGCTCATATGCTTACAAGCGTACCTCGCTGTCGGAACCTCGCTGCTGATCCCTGTATCCCGCTACCGGATCACTCGCTCATACTGAACCTCTCTACTACTGCTTGCTATTAGTGATAAGTACCCCGCAGGGGAATCCTCCATAACCTTCCTACTAAGCTTACACTATCTAGCTCTGCATATTAAGGACTGTAACTATCATCTGCACTGTTTTAGATTGCTAGCTCTTGAGCCTACTAACATCTATCCTTGCACTGGGTTAGTTTCTCCTGTATGTCATCTGCTGTCCTACCACCTACTACCAGACATGATTGCTAACCTATCTGCATCCTACCTGTTACCATCTATACTCTCATGAACATTTCTCTCAAGTGCTGTTCACCTATTTGTCACTGTTCATACCTGTCTCTTCAACTCATCACCACTATACTGCTATATACATCTATCACTCCAGGAACATCTTATTGAGTGTGTATATTTGTATGCTGAATCAGACAGACCACAGTGATGAGTCTTGGGAGTTGGAATTGGTATTTCAACGTATCTCTACATGACTACTGAGTGGAGTTTTTCTGCAGCTGCAAATCCATCTTGTTTCAGAAAACGCAGGAGCGTTACACCGTCACTCACCCTCAAGCGAATCGGGTAAGCAATGGAATATACAATCCCAGATTCCCTCATCTTCCTCTTGATTTCACGGAAGGTGGCTCTCTGTTTCTGCAGCTCCACTGGGAATATTGAGACAGCCACATTCTCAAAGTGGATTTGGCCAATTTTGTCTGGCTTTTCTCAAGAATAGGTCCAGCTCTTTGCAATTGAGCATTCTGGCAAGTAGAGGCCTTGGAGCAGCACCAGGAACAGGGGGTTGTGCTGGCACTCTATGAGCCCGTTCCACAGCAGAAGCAGAAGATAAGTTAGCATCAGGGAAGGATTCTGACCCTCTGCCTTCTCAGGGAGACCCATGATCCTGAGATTTTTCTGCCGCAGGCGGTTTTCAAGATCGTCAGCTTTCTGACACCAGAAAGATATCTGTTTCTCTGCTGCGGACACCCTACTAGGGAAAGGTGAAAGATCATCCTCAAGAGAAGAGATTCTTTGTTCAGTCTCAGTCACTCCCTCACTAACTCAGTCTCTACATATCCTGCGTCAGAATTTACCAGCTTTCTCTGTTGTGGATACTTGTTTAGGTGTCTCTGTAGCAGCAACGGACATGTGTCTGCTAACATCCGATCCGACAAAATCCGCTGAAAACAGACATATGGCAATACGCCATCTGTCTCAGTGGGTCAGATCGGATCAAAATGGGCAGGTTGTCTGTTTTCATCCGATCTCCCCATAGAGGAGAGCGGGGCTCTGACAGGTCCATCTTTGCATAGTGAGCGTAAACTGACCTGTCATCCGCCTGCTCAGTGGGGATCAGTGGAGCGATCCCTGCTGAGCAAGCAGTCTTTTAGAACAGATCTGCCCCATGTGAAAGGGGCCTAAAGAAGCAGAGATCTCATTACAGCTTTAACCGCCACCAGTCTTTGATAATTGTTGGTGTAATCTGTGATAGACGATCACCCTTTAACCTTTTTGCTGCCAGGGCCATTTTTGCATTTTTTGCACACGCTTAAAAAAAAATGATGATTTTAGTCTTAGTCTGAAAGATGATGTAAAACCTCCAAACATTATACATTTTCTGAAAGCAGATACCCTAGAGAATAAAATGGTGGTAGCTCCAATTTTTTATGTCACACAATATTACTGAAAAGGTCTAGGAAACACAAAAGTTCAGTAAAACACACACTAAAGTGAATTTTAGGGCAAAGAAGTGCAATAAATTACCCAAATTTTACCCAACATGCCAAACCTTAAATTGAAATGGTAACAAACTTCAGAACCCTATATTTTCCATAGGCGACACTTTAACCACTTAAGCCCCGGAGGATTTGGCTGCTAAAGGACCAGGGTTTTTTTTGCGATTTTTTACTGCGTGACTTTAACGGACAATTGCGCGGTCGTGCGACGCTGTACCTAAACGAATTTGACGTCCTTTTTTTCCCACAAACAGAGCTTTCTTTTGGTGGTATTTGATCACCTGTGCGATTTTTTGATCACGCGCTATAAACAAAAAAAGAGCGTAAATTTTGCAAAAATAACAATATTTTTCACATTTTTTTATATGAAATTCCCCAAAAAAAAAAGTAAAAATCAAAATTTTTTAACATTTTTCGGCCAATTTGTTTTATGCTACCTATGTTTGGTAAAAAAAAAAATCGCAAAAAGCGTATTTTGATTGGTTTGCGCAAAAGTTATCGCGTTTACTAACAAAGGGAAAGATTTTTGTCATTTTTGGTGTTTTTTTTTTTAAGGCATAATGGCGGCGATCTGCGATTTTTTTTTCGGTACTGCGACATTGCGGCGGACAGATCGGACCCTTGACTGACATTTTTGACACTTTTGGGGGTACCAGTGACATTACTGCAGTAATCAGTGCTATACATATGCACTGTTACTGCAAAAATGACACTGGCAGGGAAGGGGTTAACTTTATTGGACAGGGAGGGGTTAAGTGTGTCCTAGGGGCGTGTTTCTAACTGTGTAGGGACATTCCTATTGGTGTAAAAGCAAAGATCAACCGTTCTACATAGTAGAACGGTCAGATCTTCACTTTTACACAGGGAGAACTGACAGGCAGCTTGTTTACACAAGCCGCTCTGTCTTTCTCCCTTCACAGGAGCGATCGCAGTGTGACTGGCGGACATCGAGTCCGCCGGTCACACGCACTGACTTGTCTGTGAACGAGCTGCGGCGGGCGCGCGCCTCGGCGGGCGCGCGCCCGCCCGCGATAGGCTCGCAAGTCAGTGACAGGCGAGTGACGTACCGATACGTCACTCTGCCTGGCCGGGGCTGACCGCCGCAGTATATAGTCGTGCGGCGGTCGGCAACCGGTTAAAAGCCTCATATAGGTATTAGTTTAGTGTTACGGAGGAGGTCTTGTGCTAGAATTATTGCTCTCACTCCATGAGTGCATGTGCGGCGATATGTAACGTGTATCGCAATCAACGATTTTACGCGTAGGTGCCCCCAGCGCATGTGTTTATGTCCATACGCGAATATATATGAAGGTAGGGGTGCCTCAAAAATTTTTGGGGTGGAGGGAATTTTTGCACAAAAAAAAAAAAAAAAAAAAAAGGTTCCCCACCCTCCCCCCCCCCCGCCCCCCAATCTCATAGGGGACAAAAATTCCCCTATGTAATGATTTTAAGGTGACATGGGTGACCCTGCATGCAGTGGCGGCCCGTGCATAGGGGCGCCGGAGCGCCGCCCCCCTAAAAAAAGAAAAAAAAATAGGAAAAAACAAAACAAAAAATAAAGTTTTGAAAAAAAAAAAAATTGGGTTCGCAGGCCTGTGCGCTTGGCCTGGTGGATATGGGGGGGGGGGTTTACGACCCAGAAGAGGCGCCGATTGGCTGCCTTCTGGGGGCGTAACCTGGGCGCAGCAAATAGCGCTGAGCCACCCCCACCTTCGTGATATCCTGGCTGTGATTGGTCCAGTCTCAAGCCTGGACCGATCATAATCCAGGACATCGCTGACTCGCAATGGGGGCGGTGCCGGTGCGTGCGTCAGTCACGCACCGTCACCGCCCATCTCCTTCCTGCCGCCCGGACCGGAACTGAAGACAGAAGACTGAAGACTGAAGAGGAGGACGTCCACGGCGCTGCTTGTCTCGGTTCCCGGAATCCCGCCATCCCGCCGCCGTCAGAAGGTGAGTGATTGAAGCCGGCCTGTACCATCACCTGTGCCATCCCTATGCCATCACCTGTGTCATCCCTATGCCATGCCTATGCCATCAACTGTGCCATCCCTATGCCATGCCTATGCCATCACCTGTGCCATCCCTATGCCATGCCTATGCCATCAACTGTGCCATCCCTATGCCATGCCATCACCTGTGCCATCCCTATGCCATCACCTGTGCCATGCCTATGCCATCACCTGTGCCATGTCTATGCCATCACCTGTGCCATGCCTATGCCATCACCTGTGCCATACCTATGCCATCACCTGTGCCATACCTATGCCATCAACTGTGCCATATCTATGCCATCACCTGTGCCATCACCTGTGCCATGCCTATGCCATCACCTGTGCCATGCCTATGCCATCACCTATGCCATCACCTGTGCCATGCCTATGCCATCACCTGTGCCATCACCTGTGCCATCACCTGTGCCATGCCTATGCCATCACCTGTGCCATGCCTATGCCATCACCTGTGCAATCACCTGTGCCATGCCTATACCATCACATGTGCCATGCCTATGCCATCACCTGTGCCATGCCTGTACCATGACCTCAAAGTCATGCAATTTTTTTACCGCGTTTTTTTGCCGCGAAGCAATACCTATTATATTTTTCTTTTTGCGCCCCCCCAAAAATTTTGAGCACCAGCCGCCACTGCCTGCATGTCTCCTTTTGGTGGGGGACCCTACACCCTTTTTTTTGTTCCATTTTTGCGTGGGGTTCCCCCTAAAAGCTATACCAGACTCGAAGGGCCTGGTATGGACAGGGGGGGGATGCGGGATCCTACGCCTTTTTTTTTTTTATTTTTTTATCTGCATTGCCGGGAGTTGGCAATACATTACAGCCGTGAGCAAGTTTAAATTAAATTTTTTTTCTTTAGAAATGTCAGTATTGCTGCAGCAGGCTTTATACATTGTACAGATGCATCACTTTACAGGCAGACTAAGGGGACCCCCCAGGCACGATATTTAAAAAGGAATTTTAAAAAGGAATTTTTATTGTTTCACTTTAACCGCTTGCCGACCGCCGCAAGTAGATATACTGCGGCGGTCAGCCCCTCACAGGAAAAGTGACGTATATATACGTCACTAGCCTGTGAGGCTCTGGGGAGCGGGCGCGGTCATGGACCCCCACGCGCGTGTGACCGGCGGACCCGATGTCCGCCGGTCACTCTGCGATCGTCGGGGGAGAGGGAGAAAGGCAGGCAGCTTGTGTAAACAAGCTGCCTGTCATTCTCCCCTGTGTAGAAACACTGATCATACGGTTCTACTATGTAGGACCGTTGATCAGTGTTCCTACAGCTCAAGCCACAGCCAATCACAGTTAGAATCACGCCCCTAGGGACACACACAGCCCCTCCCTCTCAAATAAAGTTAACCCCTTCACTGCCAGTGTAATTTTACAGTAACAGTGCATATATATAGCACTGATTACTGTAGAAATGTCACTGGTAACCCCAAAAGTGTCGAAAATGTCAGTCAAGGGTCCGATCTGTCCGGCCCAATGTCGCAGTACCGCAAAAAAAAAAAAAAAATCGCAGATCGCCGCCTTTTACGCGTTAAAAACAACAAAAAGGACAAAAATCTTTCCCTTTGTTAGTAAACGCGATAACTTTTGCGCAAACCAATCAAAATGCGCTTTTTGCGATTTTTTTTTTACCAAACACATGTAGCATAAAACAAATTGGCCGAAAATGTTAAAAAATTTAGATTTTTACTTTTTTTTTTTGGGGAATTTCATATAAAAAAAATGTGAAAAATATTGTTATTTTTGCAAAATTGACGCTCTTTTTTTGTTTATAGCGCATGATCAAAAAATCGCACAGGTGATCAAATACCACCAAAAGAAAGCTCTGTTTGTGGGAAAAAAAATGACGTCAAATTTATTTAGGTACAGCGTCGCACGACCGCGCAATTGTCCGTTAAATTCACGCAGTGCCGAATCACAAAATACCCCCTGGTCTTTTAGCAGCCAAATCCTCCGGGGCTTAAGTGGTTAAGCATCATTAAAATCACTGCTCCTTTAAAAACAATAGTTTTTAAAAACAAAATGTGCATTGATACATGTCCCCCAGGACAGTACCCAGGTCCCTATACACTTTTTATGGCAATAACTTGCACATAAGCATTTTAACTACTTGCCTTCTGTGCACTTAAACACCCTTCCCATCCAGGCCAATTTTCAGCTTTCAGCGCTGTCACACTTTGAATGACAATTGCGCGGTCATGCTACACTGTACCCATTTGAAATTTTTATCATTTTTTTTCACACAAATAGAGCTTTCTTTTGGTGGTATTTAATCATCTCTGGGTTTTTTATTTTTTACAAAAAAAAAAGAATAAAGACAAAAAATTTTGAAAAAAAAAAAAAAAAGTTTTTCTTATTTTCTGCGAGTAAATTTTGATAATAAATTTTTCTCCTTCACTGATGTGCGCTGATGAGGCGGCACTGATGGGCACTGATAGGCTGCACTGATGGGCACTGATGAGGTGGCACTTATGGGCACTGATGAGGTGGCACTTATGGGCACTGATGAGGAGGTACTAATATGTCGCACTGATGAGCACTGATAGGCGGCACTGATAGGCGGCACTGAGAGTCGGCACTGATGAGCACTGATAGGCGGCACTGCTGGGCACTGATAGGCGGCACTGCTGGGCACTGAGAGGTGGCACTGCTGGGCACTGACAGGTGGCACTGCTGGGCACTGAGAGGCGGCACTGATGGGCAGCACTGAGAGGCGGCACTGATGGGCAGCACTGATGGGCACTGGCGGATGGCACTGGACACTGACGGGTGGCACTGATGAGCGGCACTGATGGGCAGCACCAGTGCCCACACTCAGTGCCCATAGTGCTGCCAGTCAGTGCTCATCAGTGCCTAGATGAGCAGGCACTGATGGGCACTGACTAGCAGCACTATGGGCACTGATTGTGGGCACTGATGGGGGGCACTGTGTGTGTGTGTTTTTACCTTGTGTAATCAGGGCACTGGTGATCGGTGCCCTGATTACATTCTCCTGTGTCCCCGGCGCTGTGAGGCTCCCCCTCCTTCCTCACACTGCAGGCTCCGTGTGAGGAAGGAGCGCCGGCGATGAGAGATGATCTCATATGTTTACATTGGACGGCCAGATCACGTGGTGAATGGCCGCTGTGATTGGCCATTCACCACGATCTGTGATCAGCCGTGTCCAAGGGACACGGCCGACACAGATTTTCCCCGCAGCGCGCTCGCGGGAGCGCGCTGGGGGCGTGTCACTGGGAGGCCGTTTAAAAACGGCCTCCCGAAAATTCGAGTCCGCGCTGCAGCCATATATAGGCTGTAGCGCGGATGGGTAGTGGTTAATAATGAGGACTTTTGATTTTTCATATTCGTGTCCTATAGACTTTAATAGAGTTCGCATGTTCGCTAGAACTTTTTCCCTGTTCGAGATGTTCTGGTGTGAACCGAACAGGGGGTGTTCAGCCCATCCCTAGTCTTGACATATATGGCATCTATTTACTCAATGCTATAGGGAAGTAAACTGCGCTAAAATATACAATCCAGAGCAGCAACTCAAAAGTGAGATATACACCAACAATCAATATAAAAAGATAAGTTGCGCTAAATGTGAAATTTAAGGTTAATATTGACATTAACTAAAAACAAAGTATTTTGCTTAGGGTATATCACAACCAAGACATTTATCTCCAATAAAAATCGAAGGGCTCTCTTCTGTGTACCTCCCAACTTAAATTTAGCTTGGCCGCTTTTCAAAGAATGACGCTCCTGTGGGTTTTAGACTCCTTGTGAAACTTCACACACAGGAAGTTGGTTTCTGATCATGAATAGCGAAGATTTTGCAGTCCCACATGGAGGATAACATGAAAACATGAAAGGAATCCGAAAACCAAAGTGATTAAAGCTCTCCCTTGTTTGGTCTCCACTGTCATTGAGGCTAACAGAAGTGAGGGGAAAGGGAGAGGTTTGGGAGCTAATGGAGGATTTCACAAGAAGTCCAAAACCCACATGAGTGTCTTCCTTTGAAAAGCTGCCAAGCTGAATTTAAGTAGGTACACAGAGGAGAGTCCTTCAATTTTCCCTTGGAGATAAAGGTCTTGGTTGTTGTATACCCTAAGCACTGTAGACCCTTCTGAATATCTGATAAGCAGGTCATCCTTTAGTGGTGGTGGATACTGCAACCGGTGGTGGAAGTTTTGTTTTTTTTCACGGATATAGTCCATGTGTCATTTACATGGTCGGAGACTGGTGTTCACGCTAATCACACAAATTTTTTAATCTCACAATATTATTACACAAATATAAATTGGTCTCAAAAGATTTTGTTTTTAGTTAATGTCAATATTAACCTTAAGTTTCACATTTAGCGCAACTTCTCTTTTTATATCTATTTACTGAATGCAATCCCCGTTTTTATCATTTTTATACAAAATGATGTTGTATTGTGAGCACTAAAATTCATTTTAGTATAATTTTTTCATGATAAATGTAGATATGAAAAACAGTTGTGCTTACTTAAGACATTACAGGTGCCACCATGTTATTCTACAGGGCTTCTGTTTTCAGAAAATATATGTTTGTGGCTTTCAGATAATTTTCTAGCAAAAAAATGCTAATTGTATTATGTGGGTGAGAAATTAAAAATTTGCTCCAAAAAAAGAAGCTGCAGCTTTTTGTGAACCACCAAACCCAAGCCATTAGCAGCATCTCTAAAAAAAAAAAAAAAAAAAAAAAAAAAAAAAAAGGTGTAATCCTACCTTGAGAGGCCCATCCCTAATAACTGCTTTGTCACTGCAAGGCATAAAGTGCTCATTATCAAGTATACTCTATCAATTATATCATGTAATTCTTAATTACTATTGCAGCCACATCCAATAGTACTGTATAGGCAACTATTGTTAACTAAATTTTCTTACACCGTCCAAATAAGAAATATTTCAGCAATGCCTTCCATGCCAACTTTGCTGATGGTTGTACATCTATATTGCACGGTCCACATACATAAACAAATATGTACTGGTGCACCATACTGAAAAAAAATATATATATTTGATCATCAGCTTCTTAAAAACATAGAAGAGTCTGCCACATTTTTTTTTTTTTAATTTATAAAGTTTTTATTTTTTTTGGTAACTTTTTTTTTTTGCTTTGATTAGTATAGGGCATAGATTTAAGTTTGCCCCAAGCATGTTTGAAACTTACCATTGACTGTCTCACTGCCTCTGCTGGAGGTCTATTCCAAGCATCAACTACCCTGTCGGTAAAATACTTTCTAAGATTAGCTTTGAGCTTTCCTCCTGCTAGTTTGATGGCATTTCCCCATGTTCTTGATGTTGGCTCCATGTTGAAAATACTGCCCTCCTGAACTTTATTCACCCCCCCTTGATGTATTTGAAGGTTTAAATCACCTTTCCCTTCTTTTCTCCAGACTCTACATATTAAAGTTCCTGAAGTCTCTCCAGGTACGTTTTCTCCCTCAGACCTTTCACCATTTTTGTTGTTACCTGTCTCTCCATCGTATCAATACCTTTGTGAAAGTGAGGACTCCAGAACTGGACACAGTATTTTAAATGAGGTCTCACTAAAGATCTATATAGGGGAATCAGGACCTCCCTTTCTGCTGCTGGTGATCCCTCTAGTGATGCATCCTAAAATTATATTTGCTTTTCCCACTGCCTAGTCACACTGTTTGGTCATTTTGCAATCATCTGAAATTGGTACCCCCAAATCTTTTTCTTCTGTAGACCTGGCCAACACTGTATTCCCAATGTTGTACTCTCTCAGCGGATTATTTTCCCTAGCATTATTTTACATTTAGAAACATGGAACTGCAGATTTCACTGCTTTGACCAATCTTCCAGCAATGCCAAATCATGTTCCATGTTACAGACTCATCCAGGGATATCGACCATATTGCACACCTTGGTGTAAATCAGCAAAAAGGCATACCTTACCCAACAAACATTTATTTATATAAATTACATAAAGATTGAATAGAACTGGACCTAGTATAGAGCCTTGTGGTACACCACTAGTGACTGGTTTTTGTTTCAAATGAACCTCATTTACAACCACACTGTGGTATCTATGCTTTAGTCAACTGCATATCCACTAAACCACCAAAGACTTAACTCCTAGTGTGAACAACTTTTTTTTTTTATTAGATCATTATGAGGAACTGCATCAAATGTTTTGCTGAAATCAGGAATGCTATATCCACAGCACCACCCTGATCCAAAACAAAATCTGCCATCAGTAAGGCCATGCTGCTTTTGGTCCAGCAAGTTGTGTGTTAAAGTGATCAATGATCCTTCGTTTTTGTTCACAAAAAAAATTTAAAAAAAAGGATTTAGTGCAGTGAACAAAAGAATATCACCAAAAACAACAACACCAGCTTAAGAGATAGAATGAAGAAGAGAGGTATAACGTTTTCTGCATGAACCAATCTAGAGAAAGGCATTAAGAAGACCAACAATCCCTTTTCCTATAATGGATAGGTATTATAAATGGTATGATGTATCCTGTTCAGAATTCTAATTGACTATGTGGTTTAAGCCCTTTGACCAGGGTGTAGAGTTAGTTCATCAATGAAGGGCGATAAGCCATTGAATGGCACTATTTAGGGTGTGCAACAATCTTGCACAGGGGAAAAGTACATCTGGGATTGGGGCAAACCATAAGCATATTGGCAAAGTCCATGGGGAATGCAAACCAGCAGTTTGGGCTGTTTTGGTGGCCACAGTACTTTACAACTCTAAAAGTATGAATAAAAAGTGACTCGGTCCTTCTAGTTGCGAAAGCAAATTGCAGAAATGTTAGCAAAAAACATTAGCTTAGAAGGCATTATAGAGTATATCATTTAGTATGTGGCTTAATTGCCATTTCCAGAACAGAGGTAAAACAGGCAATTTTAAGAAGATTGTATAACATATTTAAGCAGTCTTGAGGAGAGATATATATCCCAATTCAGCTTCCTAATGAGTCATAGGTATAGATTTTTCGGGAACGTCCGGATTATTTAGATATTGGTAAAAATCAAGGAAAGTGTCCCTTTACCTCTATGGCAAGATAAGCAAAATTTGTCCAAAATAAGAAGGTTGCATAGTGAGTGCTATAAAAAAAAGTGTCCAAAATTTGTCTATATTGAAACTCTTTAGATGTTGGGAGATTATAAAGTTGTTATAAATGGGCAAAGGAACAGAATCATGAATTTAAAGATAATATACCTGGAGTTACCAAATTACTATGCATGCACCGCAGGAAAACAAGCTAATGGGGAGGCCCAAGGAGGACAGTTAATATTTCTCTCAATATAGGGACCATCGATGAAGGGATTGACCTGCAATGGTATCCAAAAGATAAAAATCCCTGAGGCCAATAGCCCTGGACCAAAGTATGCCTGGTAAGCAGTATGGATACACCAAAGAAGTTTCCAATTGGAGCCAGGGGACATCCGAAATGGGATCATGCCATTGTACTAATTGTGTAGGTCTGGCAGTCATAAAATTGTTCTATTAATTAGGTAAATCTAGACCTACAAGTGCTTAAAACCTATATAATTGTCTCCAAACCAAACTTAGGCCTCTTTTCCTTCCAACAAAGATGGTGGGTTTGAAGTGGTAAGGCCCTAAAAAAGAACAGACGTTTAGGAAATGTAGACATTTTGACTGTTACAACTCTGCCGAAAGCTGGATACACACTATAAAATTTTCTTTAGATTTTTCCCTTTAGACTTACCAAAACCATAGAATATATGAGGTCAGACCTAAACACTTTCAATTTGTATGCAATCAGGCAGGCCCTTGTACTACATAGTTGAAGGGAAATCTAAGGGAAATCTACCAACAAACATTGTATAGTGTGTTGTGTATCCAGCTTTAGAAAGAAATAAGATAAGAAGACCACAGGCTTAAATAATTCTTGCAGCAATGTCAAAGGAAAAGATCCATAAAACGCACATCATGAAGCTCGATCATGTGCATGAAGTGAGATGAATGGCAGCCTCAGGCTGGACTCCAGCCAGGCCATGCCCTAATGCATTTCACTCCACCCCTTGGAGCTTAATCATGGGGAGTTTAAATTTGTGATCCCCTTAACATAACCCTTAATAGGGATATTATCCCTGATCACACATGCCAGGAGCTCAATTGTGAGGACAAAAAGGAGGTGGAGGGGGGGGGGGGCAGCCCTGTCTTGTGCCACGACCCAACAAAAAAAATTCAGAGTTACATCCTAAGAGTTTTATTGTGCATAGGGCAGGATATACAGTGAAGCTTGAAACCCATGCATAAACGCCTCCCCAAAGCCAAACTTCTATAGAAGTGTCGTATAAGACCATGTAACACTATCAAAGGCCTTACGTTTATCTAAATTAAGCCAAAGAACAGATGTTTGGAATAGATTAGTGCATTGTATATTAGTAACAAATCTGAGGCTGTATGTAATTTGAATTGAAGGGATACATCCGGTTTGATCAGGGGCAATTAGTCATAATAACCAATGCCAGTCTATTAGCCAACAGCATCCTATAGATCTCAAGGTCATTATGTATAAATCAAATTGGATAATTCTGTGGTATGGAATTGTCCTTGTTAGGCTTAGGAATGAGGGACGTTAGCAATCAGCATTTCATCTGGAAAAATGATTGCCCTTGAAGATAAAAAAAAAGTTAAAAAAAAAGTTAAAAAAAAAAAAAAAAAAACTTTCATTCATTCATTTTAAAGCTCAAAATGGATGCAGATTTCTTAAAATAGAACTGGGAAAAGTGGTCAGACTCGAAAGTACGGAGGAGTCACTGCAGACAGAAGACTAAGCCCATTATAAATGACAATACTGTATGTTACTGGCTTATTTAAAGCCTAAAGTGTTACTAAACCCAGGACCCTACATATATCTGGTCTCCCACAGTACGCAGAACATAGAAATGCAATCATTTTAGTAAATAAAAACTGCTAAATACCTTTTCTTATCAGCAGTTTATAACAGTCTTGTGACTTCTATGAGTGTCAGCCGAGTACTAGTTAAAGCTTGTAGGAGGAGTTCTTATACTGCACTGAGCTGTCCTATCATGATGCAGGACCCATGACCCTCTGTCTGGACAGTGCAGATTGGCCCTGCGCTGATCACCTACACTCTCAAGAAAAAAAAACCCTCTAGCAATACACAACAAATGGAGCATGCGCTGCCTGATTCCAAGGGCTCTGTCTTATCCAGGATATGTTCTGGAGTCAGTGGAAAAAGAGGAGGAGAGAACTGGTGGTGATCTACTCCATTTTACACCTTTTCTCTAGCATGAGTGGGGAGGCGTCAAGGAAAATATGGGATTTGATACCATGCAACTCTGCTTGCAGCATTCCTGGAGGCCCGTAAGATTTACATTTTTAATGAGAAAGTCTTTAAGACAAAGAAGGACTCTAGGAGGCTTATTGGGCCCTATGGATTCAGTCACAGGCAAATGAAGAAGTAGGAATGTCAGGTAGTAAAGTATGAAATACATTGGAGATGGCAGGCATAAACTTGGTAAGTCTGAGGAACTCCAAACAATTGCAGCTAATTTGATTGTCAAGGTAATTGCGTAATTGGAGCAATTACCTTGGAGAAATTCCTTCTGAATCTTCTGCAAAAGTTAGCAAATCCAACATATTGCATTTCCTTAACATTCCTAGGGACAGCCCAATCCACCACTGCCTTGATCTTATCGGCATCCATGCTCACTCCTGAAGAAATGAAGTATTCCAAGAACTGGATCGGAGTTTGTTCAAACTCGCATTTCTCTAGTTTGATGTAAAGTTTATTCTGTCTTAGTCTCTTGCTTGTGGTGTTCTTCCAAATTATTAGAAAAAAAAAATGAAAATATCATCCAAATATGCTGTTACAAACTGGTCCAAAAAACCTTAAAAAACAACATCATTAATGAAGTATTGAAAAGTTGTGGAAGCATTGCAAAGTCCAAAGAGCACGACCAAAGGCTCAAAAAGTCCATATCTGTTTCTGAAAACAGTTTTCCCATTTGTCTCTGGGAAGAATGCAGACAAGGTTATATGCCCCCCATCAATTTAATATGGCAAAGGGCTTGGTGAACCAGATTCTCTCAAGCATTTCTGGAAGCAATTTTTAATTGTGATCCTGTTTAAATCTCTGTAGTTGATACATAGACGCAGAAGTCCTTTTTCTCCACTTCTTCGCTCAGAGGTGACGTTATCAGCTGAAAGTGGATAGTCTCCTGATGGTCAGCCGCAAATTGAAGTTCAAGTGGGACATTCTTGTGGGTAACAGGTCCTGAACACAAAAGGTGAGCAATCCTAAGTTTCCATATCAATACGGGCAAGTTTATTTCATATTTGAATGTTATTATTTTGGGAAAATTCAATGTCCATGAAGTTTCCCCCCAGCCCCAGAGTCCAGCATAGCAGAGCAAGGAATTTCACCAATTTCAATGATACGCTTTATAGGGATGATAAAGAATTAACTTTTGCTTCCTGAATCAAAGGTGAGGGACTGAGAAACTGAGCTTATTTGTTCAGACACTGTAAAATTAGTTGCCGCATTTCCTTTTAAATTAATTGGGACGATTAACTGCGTAATGTCCAGATTCTCCACAATGAAGTTCTCTAAACATTGCCTTTCTTTCTCTCGAGTAGAAATAGATCTTTTAATAGCATCCACCTGCATAAGTTCAGAAGTATCGGAATCTGGAAGAACTCTTGGACCCTTAGGAGCAAACTGACTAGTAGAGTTGAACGAACTTTTTCCGGGCGAGCAAAAGTTTGGCCCGAACATCGCCTAGTTGCCAGTTCGGTGAACACCCGAATTTGCAGGGAGTTCGGCTGGTGTTCGCCCCGCCAAATGCCCTGCAATGCACTGCATGCTGCAGAGTGCATTCTAGGTGAATAGTGCAGCGACCCATATAAGAACTGTCAAACGGCAGAGCCTGCAGCCTTCATAGACAACAGAGTTTTTATTTTTTTGCTTCTGGCGGTGGATCTACATGGATGGTTTTATTTTTTCTCATAAAGAAATTGTCAAAAACCTGTATATTTATTTTTGATACTTTTTTTATTGAATGGGTAGAGGTACATTGTACCCCATAGTTATTCACATAAGGGGGGGGGGGCACTGGGATCTGGGATTAGCTTACAGATGCCAATAAGCCCCCTGCCTGCCGACCCCCACAACCACTGCCCAGGGTTGTAGGGGGAAGAGACCCTTATCCCCATCATATTGGGAACAAGGTGCTTTGGGTTGGGGGTGCAGAGCATGTGGCCTGGTATAGTTCAGGAGGAGGGGAGCTCACCCATTTCACCTTCCCTTTCCTGAATGCTCGAATAAGGGGGTATAGATTTTGGGAAGGCCCTATGCCTTTTTTTTTTTTTTTTAATTTTGGCATGGGGTTCCCCAAAGAGCCTGGTATGGACTGAGGCGGAGACCGCGCCATTGTTTTATTTTTATTTTTTTTAAATAGCTGGATGTCTGCAACTGCAAGTCAATTTTAAAATGCGATTTGAATTTCATTTTTGCTGCAGCAGGTTCTATACATGCTACAGATGGGACACTTTACAGGCAGACTAAGGGGGCCCCACAGGCACTACATTTAAAAGGAATTTTTCATTTTTATGGTTTCATTTTAAGCATCATTAAAATCACTGCGCCTTGAAAAAGGATTGTTTAAAGAAAAAAAAAAAAAGTTTGCATTGATACATGTCCCCCAGGGCAGTATCGAGACCCCCATACCTTCTAAGGCCAATTACTTGCATATAAGCCTTCAAAATTGGGACTTTTGATTTCTCATGTTTGGCTCTCATAGACTTCAATAGAGTTTGCGGTTCGGGGCAGAACTTTTCCCCTGTTCGGGAGTTCTGCTGCAAACCAAACAGGGGGGAGTTTGGCCCATTTCTACTAACTAGTATAAAAATGCATGGCACCATTACAGCCTATAATTTCTTGTCTCCCCTTTTTGAAATTACCCAAGATGGGCTTGTCTTGCTCCACATACGGGGAGGCCCAGGCTAGGGCTTTCTCAGTCAGGTTAATAAAACACACCTTTTTTCCTGTCAGAAGTGCAGCAGGTTGCATCTGAAAGTATATTCCACACTGATTAGGGAAACCTCTGTAATGGCGATAGACTCCATTAAACCAGAGCGGTAGGGGCATATGTGCATTCATATCTATTGCAGCAGTATCTATGGAAGGTAAGTCCTGCAATTATCTATGGAAATCAAGGATGTCCTCCTGTAGCCCTTTCACTTCAATTTGTAGTTCAGAAAACTCTTCCTGGCAGTTAACACACAACACCTGCAACTCAGAGATTTGCTCCCTGACAGAAGTCACAGCAGCTGCTACAACAGCCTTCAGGTTTTGGGCCAGATTTTTCTGTCACAGTCTGGAGTCAGGCTTGGAAGCCAATAGCTATAGCAGTGGAGCAGCACCCACCAATGAATGGGACAGGTTTACAAGCAGGTCACCCTGGCTGACACAGGTTTACCTGAGGTGCAGGGTCTAAGTATTACCCAGTATTCACCAGAGCTCCTGATGGTAGAGATGGGTTTTGCTACTTTAGCAAGAGGTCGAGGTCCTTGGGATCATCCCATCAAGAGGTGAGCAAGCCGGGGTCCCGTGGCAAATAAGCAGGTAGGGATCAAGTCCGTAAACAAGTCAAAAAGGTCAGTAACGAATGGTATCAGATTAGGATTAGGTAGAAGCGTAGTCGAGGAACAAACCGAGTGTCGGTAACAAATGGTAGTGAAGATGAGGACAGCAGTAGGAGAGACAAAAGAGAGAGCCTAATAATCTGACAAACAGGATGTGCAGACACATGACTTAAATCAGGAAGTTTATGGGAGAAGCAGAGTTCAAGGTTCAAGACAAACAAGGTTCCAGGCAGGATCATTCAAGGAATTGTCCAGGTAATTGTCCAGCATTCCAGGTGGTTCAGCAAGAAGAGTAATTGCCAGACACAATAGAGGTCCCAGGTTCAAGTCCTGGCCCTGACATGGTTTCGGAGAAACCCCATTCATTTCCTCTATTACATCCCTGCTTCGAATATCAGTTTTAGAATTCCAGTTATTGTCAGAATATGTTGAATTAACCCATAATTAAAACCTCTTTCATTTCCATTTGATTTGTCTAGTCAATTAACAAGTTACCATAATCTTCAGTCTTTCGTATGTTTCTACGTTACAGACTCACAGCTTTCTGTTTCATTATTTTTTATTGAAAGTTTTCACAAAAAAGTAGGAAAAATAATGTAGAAAATTGGACAACACAAAATTAACACATTCCTCAGTGCTTTTCCAAAGGAAAGGGTTTGCATCGTAAATCAAAGAAAAGAACCTCTTCATGGAAATAGGACTTTGTCTTCCATTACTAAAATTGCATAGCAAAACTTTGCAGGCTTATAATACTATAAATGGAAAGAAAAGCAAGGATAAGTAGAAAGAAAGGACAAAAAAAAAAAAAAGGGGGGGGGGCGGGGGGGGGGAAGAAAAGGGAAGGGGAGGAGGGTGGTAGGTAGAGGAGGGAGGTGGAAGTCTTAACACTCTATAACATCTCAAAAGAGGCTTTAATTTACTATAAGCCATGAAAGCCTATGTTTGTTTAAGCTGGTCAAATGGAATAGCCGCTTATCTCCAATTTCTTGCTATGGTGATCATAGCAGATATGAATATGAAAGAAAAGTAGTGGTCTCTGCTTTCTCAAGGCTTCCAACTACTTTGCAATCCAACAGGGCAGGTTTAGGCGATTTGGTTAGGTTAAATTTGGGTAAAAGAAAAAATGAAATTGTAAACTCCAATCCAGAATCGTCTCACCTTGGGATATTGCCACAAAATATGGTATGCTGTTCCATCCTGTCCACAGCCTCAAACATTTCGGGGACGCTCCTGGAATCTAGGTAGTCAATCTAATCGGCACCATGTACCTTGTAATTTGCTTCTATTATTGAGGTGTTGACGGGTGATCTTGAAGCAGTCTGAGCAATCAAATGCCACTCCAAGTTCTAGGTTTAACTGAAAGTCCTGCTCCCATTTGACCATATAATCCTGTTTGGTTGAGGTATGCATTAAAATAGTATTTAATGCTGATATGCGACCCCAAACTTTATCATAAGTATGACACAGGTGTTCCATGAGCGACATAGTTGCAAGATCATTATTACGAGATAAGGTGTGCAAGTAGTGCTGTATTTAAAGGGGCCGAAAATGTGCCGAAGCTGGCATTTAGTATTTATCTATAAAAGGTCTGCTTGGGCATCATGCCCCTATGGTCGCAGAGATCTGCTATTTGCGGAAGGCCTTTATTGGTCCACCATTCAAACGTTTGAGGAGTGAGACCCGGGGTGAACTCTCTATTTTGCAATAAAGGGGCCAAGGGGCGATGGGGGGACACTGGTCTTACCGGTTTCAGTAAGACATGTATATACGCCGCATTTTCATGATCTGGAATGCAATTACTTCTCCGAATACCATTACAGTAGGCGCATAAATGAGGGATGAGAAGCTCTTGGTATAGCAATGACCCGAAAAGCCATCAGGGCCAGGGGTCTTAAAAGGATGTAGGGATTTTGTAGCCATTCTAATTTCTGGTTCAGAAAACACCTTATCCATAAGTTTAGTATGGGTTTGTTTAAGCTGGGGCATTGAAATATCTCAAAAAAATGAATCTGCTCTCTCTTTGGAAAATTGAGTCGATTGAGGATACAGCTTTGAATAAAATTTACAAAATTCCTGTATAATCAGATTTGGATTCTGAGTCAGTTGCCCATTACGCAATCGCAGTTTTGGCAGAGCTGGAGTGTACTTTTGGGGTACTAATTTCCTGGCTAGCAAAGTTGTGGGTTTGTCACCCATAGTATATTATTTGTGTTTTGACCACCGAATACGTTTTTTGGCTTGAGTAGTGAGACTCAAATTAAGAGCCAACCTTGCCGAGTCTATTTTGTGTCTTATATCAATCAAGGGAGCTGCCCTCTGTTCATCTAAGAGGTTTTGTAAATTCTCTTCTTGCTGATTAATCATGTTTTCCCGATTACGCCTAGCTCGAGCAGCCAATTGAAAAGGTTCCCCCGAATTGCAGCCTTATATGCAACCCAATTAATGGCTGGAAATGTGTCTGAAGACAGATTCTTCTGAAAGAACAGACGTATTTCTGCTTCTATTTCAGCATATAAAATAGGATCATTTAGCATGGATGCATTAAGGCGCCATGGCGAGGGATGTGGTTACGTCCATAGGTCCGATAGTGATAGTTTGACCGGGGAATGATCTGACCAGGGGACTGTAAGGATTTTCGTTGATTTCACATAGGGTAAAAAGCGCAGTGCGTGCGAATATATGATCAATGCATGAATATGTGCCATGTACATGCAAGAAGTGAGTATAATCTCTAGTGGGGGGATTGTCCTCTCGCCACACATTGACTAGACCATATTGGTATAGTAAACAAGCTATTATTTTGTTGCTATTTTTGGGAACATTTTTAAGAATTGCCCTATCAGGATCTGACTTATCTAGTATTCGATCTAGAGGGATGTTACTGTCCCCACCCATACCCACCTGACCCTGTGCTCTAGGCAACAATACCCTGAGCATGGTACTAAAGAATTCCACTTGTCCTAAATTGGGGGCATAATAATAAATGAGGGAAACAGGTTGATCATCAATGCATCCCGCCACCCTAATGTATCTTCCAATCTTATCTTTTAATATTGTAGTAGGAGTAAAAGGAGTCTGTCAAAAAGCATAACACCACCACAACCCCCCCCCCCCCGTTTTTTTTCACGGCCTGATGATAGGTAATATTGTGGGTAATTAGCACAAAGGAATCTAGGGGCTGATATTGTAGAAAAATTTGTTTCCTGTAATAGCAGAATATCTGCTCTTTGTTTATAGTAATATTGGAAAGCTTTGGTTCGTTTGATTAGGGAATTAAATCTGTGCACATTATGGGTTAAAATAGAGTACGTAGCAGTATGTGACTTAGCCATCAAAGCTAGACAGAGCACACTCACCTTGGCATATGCGAGTTAAAAACCAGAAGCATTGGCAGGAGGGGGACTCCCTCTTCTCCCTCTGCGACTTCTTGGTACGGCCAGGGCACAGTGTCAAGGACCAACATAGGGGTATAAAAAGTAACAGGAAGTAAAGATAAGAGAAAGAGAATAAAGTGAAAAAGGTGGCCAAGTATGCAAGAGAACACTAATATTTATTATTATTTCAGGTACTTATATAGCGTTGTCAATTTACGCAGCGCTTTACATATACATTGCACATTGACATCAGTCCCTGCCCTCAAGGAGCGTACAATCTAAGGTCCCTAACTCACATTCATACATACACATAGTAAGACCAATTTTATACAGGATCCAATTAACCTACCAGCATGTCTTTGGAGTGTGGGAGGAAACCGGAGTACCCGGAGGAAACCCACACAGGCACAGGGAGAACATGCAAACTCCAGGCAGGTAGTGTCGTGATTTGGATTCGAACCAGTGACCCTCTTGCTGCTAGGTGAAAGTGCTAACCACTACACCACTATGCCGCCTAATATTGTTATATATGCGTAGAATTGGGCCAAGGCCCTTTTGGGGAACAAAACCCCAGTTACAAGGTGGGAAGTTGTCTCCACCGTCAGATGAAGACAAGATCACTTAAGAGGTATGCTTGTTCACCTCGGCTCAATCTTCAAAAAACATCAAGATATGGGCAGGAAGTGAGACAGACAGATTTAAATTTAACTTAAACCACCAAATATGTAAACTGAACAGTAGCACCTTCCAAGCCTCCGCGGACAACAACCCTCAGCAAAAAAACCTTGTACAATGGCCAATCGCTAACAGGTCAAGACCCGCAATAGGGGCATCAGACAGCCATCTCTCCTGAACTCCAAGGTCCAGGGTAATGCAACAGGCAACTAGTAAATTATTATTATTATTATACAGGATTTATATAGCACCAACAGTTTGTGCAGAGCTTTACAATGTGAGGGGAGACAATACAGTTACAATATAATTCAATACATGAGGAATAAGAGGGCCCTGCTCGTTAGAGCTTACAATCTAGAAGGGAGGGTCAAGTGAAACAAAAAGGCAATAACTGTGGGGAATGGGCTGATGGAGAAAATGGAAGTATTGTTGTTAGGTGTAGGTAGGATAGGCTTCTCTGAAGAGGAGGGTTTTCAGGGATCGTCTAAAAGCTAATAGAGTAGGAGATAATCGGACATATTGGGGTAAGGAGTTCCATAGAATTGGAGAGGCTCTGGAAAAGTCCTGGAGGTAAGCATGGGAGGATGAGTTCAGAGTCCATGACAACACCTAGAACCTTGGCATGCAGGGATGCGCTGATAGTTGTGCCATGGATATTGACAGAGATCGGGGGAAGGGGCACGTGGTGGAGGAAAAATTATACGTTTGGTTTTGGATAGATTGAGTTTGAGGCTTGAGTTTTAAGTTGGTGTGACATCTAGACTAATATATCTGATAGTAAATTAGTGATACGTGAGGAGACTGAGGGAGGGAGCCGAGGGGTGGATAAATAGATTTGGGTATCATCAGCATAGAGATGGTATTGGAAGCCGTGGGAGGCTATCAGCTGACCCAGTGAGGAGGTGTAGATTGAAAATATTAGGGGTCCAGAAACAGAGCCTTGGTGGACCCCAACAGAGAAAGGAAGAGGAGGAAGTAGAATTGTAAGTAACGCTAAAGGTGCGGTTGGATAAGTAGGAAGAGAACCAGTGAAGAGTACAGTCACGGAGACCAAAGGCATGGAGTTTTTGGAGGAGGGGGTGGTCAACCGTATCAAAAGGCAGCAGAAAAGTCCATGACTAGGAGTACAGAATAGTGTCCATTGGTTTTGGCCGTTAGTAGATCATTTGTTAGTTTTAGGAGAGCAGTTTCAGTGGTGTGTTGAGGCCGAAATCCAGACTGAAGGGGATTAAGAAGGCTATTCTCGGCAAGGTGGTCACACGGTCAGTTGTAGACCAGGCGTCCAAGGAGTTTGGATAAAAAAGGGGAGCAAGGGAGTAGGTTGTTAAGATTGGTTGGGTCCAGTGAGGGCTTTTTAAGTATGGGGCTGACTAGTGCATGTTTTAGAGAGTTGGGGAAGATGCCAGAAGAGAGGGAGAGATTAAAGATGTGGGTTTGATAGTGTAGAATAGGGCCAGAGGGTGAACATAGCATTTGCGAGGGAACAGGATCCAGAGGGCAGGTGGTTAAGTGGACATTAGCAAGTAGTTTAGCAAGTAGTTTAGCAACCTCGTCTATAGTGGTGGGGTTGAATGAGGGAAGTAGTGATTGCACCTGGAAGGTATCTGAACAGCAGTGATCTCCTCACGAATTGTATCAATCTTCTGTTTGAAGTGGTTGGCAATCTCCTGGGCAGTGAGTGAGTTAGTGGTTGGAGGCAGTGGAGGATGAAGTAGAGAATTAAAGGTAGCAAAGAGTTGCCGGGGGCGGGATGACAAGTTGTTAAATGATAAAATAGGTCTGCTTGGCAGTGTGGAGACTGGAATTGTATTTATGGAGGACAGATTTATATTGGTTGAAATCTTTCTGAGACCTAGTCTTACGCCATAGGTGCTCAAGAGCAAGGCTATGCTTTTCAGACTTCTAGTGTTATCTGTTTGCCAAGTTTGAAGGGTTGGGGCCTGATTCGATATGTAGTGAGGGGGGCCAGTGTGTCCAGGGAGGCTAAAAGTGAAGCGTTGTAGACAGAAGTGGCTAGGTTGGTGCGATTATGTCATAGAGGTGGTAGGTAGCAGAGTAGAGAAGAGAAGGGTTGAGATGGCGTAGGTTTCTGCGGGTAACTGTAAGGCAGTTGGAGGGAGAGGAGGTGGAGGAGAGGGAGAGATTGAAACTAATAAGGTAGTGATCAGAGAGAGGGAAAGGATAGTTCGAAAGGTTGTACGAAGTGCATAGGTGAGAGAAAAAAAAAAAGGTCAAGGATATTGCCTTCAGAGTGAGTAGATGCATGTATCCATTGCTTCAGGTCAAAGGAGGAGGTTAGACTGAGAAGTCTGAAAGTGGCAGGAGTGTTAATAGGGATGTTGAAGTCACAGAGAATGATTGTGGGGATTTCAAAAGAGAGAAATTAGGGTAGCCAGGCAGAGAAGTCGTCAAGAAAGGTCGATACTGGTCCAGGGGGGCGGTAGATCACAGCTATAGAGAAACAGGAGAGAAAAGATTAATGCAATGACAAAAAAGTTAATCCCAGATGATCAGTGACATGTAATTGCCATCCCATATATCGAATAAAAAAGTGACACCTCTTGAAAAAAGGGGGGATTTTTAAGGCAATAATAAACTGAAAAGCAATATATAATAAAATAGCATTTATTGGACTAAAAAATGACAGATTGTGCCATTATTATACAATTAAAGAGACACCACGACCGAACGTGGAACACCACCATAGGTCATGGATCACAGAACAAACACACAATGCATATGAACATAAATGGTGATACATGGAAAAAGGAGAAAACAAACAAAGAAAAATATGGTTGTGAAGGGAAGCAAGGGATAGAGGTATACCCCTCCCACACCAGGGATCAAAGTCCCAGGTGGGGGAGAATGTTCAATCCGACGCGTTTCGAATGTATCTCTCTTACATTTTAGATTTACTTCCTGAACAAATCCTTTTGAACTCGGTGCCCTATTGTAGCACATTGGGGCTTAGAAGTGGATTTTTCTTTGATGGAATTCAATCGTGCAAAATGATATTATATTATATATACACATATATACATATATACACACACACATGGTTTATATTTGGTTAACATATTGTCCATACATTACCATACATGCATGTCTATCTCTATTTTTAGGCACCACTTTTTAAGGGATACTCTTATCATTTGACACCCCGTGGGCCTACCGGATGGGCAGACTGTTTGCTCCAACACTATTTGGGGGACAGCATATCAGCTGTTCCTACCCTTCTCGTGGTCAACAACTGTATCACCAACATCTGAAGCTTGTATCTTCATGGCAACTATAGTCTTTCACTATTACCGAAAGGATTTGGTGGGTATTTCTTATATATATGCTGCTTATGGTCTTAGTGTTCTTGTCCATGGTGGGGAGCGTGGGTGGGTAACAACTTTGTAGCGACGCATACATGTACCTGAATCATTTTCCTAACGGCCATCTTTATGTGTTTGTTTGTTGGGTATACTTTTTCCTTTTTAGGCAGGAAAACGAAGGGATTACCAGTTCACATATCCCTGAGGAAGAGTGGAACTATAAAAGTTCAACACAAACATTCGAAACGCGTCGGATTGAACATTCTCCCCCACCTGGGACTTTGATCCCCAGTGTGGGAGGGGTATACCTCTATCCCTTACTTCCCTTCACAACCATATTTTTCATTGTTTTCTCCTTTTTCCATGTATCACCATTTATGTTCATATGCATTGTGTGTTTGTTCTGTGATCCATGACCTATGGTGGTGTTCCACGTTCGGTCGTGGTGTCTCTTTAATTGTATAATAATGGCACAATCTGTCATTTTTTAGTCCAATAAATGCTATTTTATTATATATTGCTTTTCAGTTTATTATTGCCTTAAAAATCCTCCCTTTTTTCAAGAGGAGACCGACACTTCCAGTGTCACTTTTTTATTAGATTAATGCAATGTGCCTCAAATGACAGAGAGGGAGGTGGGTGAAGTATCTGGAAGGTGCTATGTGGTGCTAGAAGTAAATCTTCAATTTTGTGAGCTCAGTCAATCGAGCAAAGAAATCTGAACACGAACGGAGGCAACAGAGAATCCATCATTACAGTCCTCACGATGAGGGTGTCTCAAACAAAAGAGAAAATGAATGATAGGTCTTTCAAGTGTTCAGCGGAGATCTGGTCGATGACGCTCGTTGGGTCGACCATAGTGGAGAGAGGGGGCGAGTCGCTTGTCATGGAGGTGAGGTCGTCTGCGGCTCTCTGGATATGAAGCCAATAGATCTAGGAGAAGTCAGAGCCCGATTAATTCTGTCTACCTCTATCTGATGGGGGGATATCCGGTATTAATATCTTCATCAGCTCATGTATGACCCCTTCTAGATCAGTATGGGTTTCTGGGAGACCTCTGATGCGCACATTATAGCAGCGTGACCTATTTTCTAGGTCCTCTATTTTGGCATACGCTTCCTCCGGCTTGTTTTGGAGTGCTGTGATCAGATTAGGGTTCTGATTAACCCTCGCAGTCGTGTTATCAACTTTAGATTCAATTTCATCAAATCTGTCCCCTATACTCTGAATATCAGGTTTCAGATCAGTAGTTATTATGGTATGGAGCAGGCTTGGACAGCTCTTGTTGGAGCAGAGTGTAGAATCTCGCCAGCAGGACCGCATCTCCTGCATATGGTGTTGTTTGAGGTGCAGGGTCCTCAGAATCAGGGCTAGGCTGACTGAACAGCAGATCAGCCATTTCTGCCATAACTCTCTCCATAGATGATGCAGGAGAATCTGCAGTCCCAGTAGTGCCCTGAGGGAGGATAGGGGATGGGAGGTAAGGAGAGAGACTCACCCCTCTGGTCCGTGTCCTGTTCTCCTGAGGACTGGGAAGAGAAGGAATCCCTCACAGGCTCCATCCGCTACTCTTAAGTAGATTGAGATGACTTGGGCTGAGATTGCTTCGAGCCACCGCATGTCTCACCTTTCCCTGGTGCCATTTTGGATTGTGTATGCCCAGGGGAGGGGCGCGCCGCTCTGCTCCTATCTCCCTGCTTAGATTGACGCTTTTTTGTCTGGCCCGATCCCTGCCGATGTATCACTGTCCATAGATGTCCAGAGAGTGTCAGCTGCCTCGCTGTCTCCGCTCCCGCCGCTGATTGTAGCTTGATTAAGCCAGTGGTGCGCGGAGCACCTTCAGATCATGTCCGATCTCGAGCCCACGCGCATGCGCTTAACTGACAGCTTTCACCTCCTATAAGGGCCAGGAGAGTGTGTGTGTCAGTTATCCCCCTTAAACTGAGACCGAGAACATGCTTAAAATAAAATGGACTGCATTAAGGCCCCATGCACACTAGCATTATTTTAACCCCTTAGTGCCCACGAAACGCAAATATGTTGCCTCAGCTTCATGGGGTTGTATCAGGGTGATGCCTGCAGCATCACCCCGGTACCATTGTTTAGAACCGACAGTCAGCTTTCTTGTAATGACAACCGATGCGGCTGAACAGCCACCTGGCTGTCATTACAAGAAGCGAGAGGGGACGTCCTCTCCTGCTGCCTTCTGTGGCTTGCCCAGGTCTCCCGTCCCGACGAAGACCCGAATTCGGCTCTGATCGGGTCTCCGATGTAAAAACCCGGAAGCGATGTCATGACATCACTTCTGGTACTGAAGCCTTAAAGGCGCCGGGTTTAAAAAAATAAATAAAAAGGACAGCTTTCAAAACAGCCAAACTTGGCGTTTTGAATGCTTTTAAGTGCAAAGGAGGGATTTGAGGGTCTATTACTGTCACAGGGATTTACATTCCTTGTGATAGCCATAAAAGTGATCAAAAACATTTATTTTTATAAAAAATGATTGATAAAACAATCAATTGGAGTCTATTGGGACTTTAAATGAAGCATTTGTCCATCTGGGAAAAATTGCTTCCATCCCTATTGATCACATCAGAGAAAGGGGGATAGAAAGGGGGTTAAAATACGTAATAGCAACTGGCACATATAGTATATAGGTACAGTCATACAGATCCACGTGTAATATTATTATTGTAGCCAGTTGTAAAATATAAATATAAGGCAAAAGAAGGTAAAGGGGGAAATTGGAACTTTAAATGAGTTGTGTAGAGATGATTGGTGTTTTGACAAGATAATAAAGGCGGGTCTCACATAGTAGTATAAAAATAATTGAATATAAATTGTTTTAATCAATTACATATAAAATATAGAATAACATTGTGGCATATTGGTAGATGGTACATCAAATACATAATAACAAGACAAATTTATACATCATCAAATGCAAGAGCTAGTAAGGGTGTCCCCAATTCCATATTCACAAGACCAACAAGATAAAGTATCAAAAAATAGATGGAGTAATAAATTGTAGTCATAATGCGGGTAGATCCAATAATCGTATAGTGGGAGAATAATTGATTATGTCAAAGCATCGTAGACTCAACATGTTTCGTGGACCCAAATCGCCACTTCGTCAGGAGTGGATGCATGATATGGATATAGCAGCCAGATGGTATATGGTATTAGAGGTATCGAAGGCCCCCTCGTAAATCCCACCTGGGAGCTGAGGGCACACACAGGCAGGCGGGCAAGGCCATGTTCTTGGCGGTTCCCGACGGGTCTTATCTCTGCATTATCGTGACGCTGGGTCCACACTGCTTCTGCGGCTCTTGGCTGATGCGGGGCACCTCTATATGGAGTCTGGGATATATTCCCGATCCTATCTTGTTGCTACACCTCTTGGTTCGTACATCACTTCCCTTCAACCCACACTCATCATTGGTTGTGCAACGTATCCCGCCTTGCCCGCCTGCCTGTGTGTGCCCTCAGCTCCCGGGTGGGATTTATGAGGGGGCCTTCGATACCTCTAATACCATATACCATCTGGCTGCTATATCAATATCATGCATCCACTCCTGACGAAGTGGCGATTTGGGTCCACAAAACATGTTGAGTCTACGATGCTTTGGTATAATCAATTATTCTCCCACTATACGATTATTGGATCTACCCACATTATGACTACAATTTATTGCTCCATCTATTTTTTGATACTTTATCTTGTTGGTCTTGTGAATATGGAATTGGGGACCCACTTACTAGCTCTTGCATTTGATAATGTATACATTTATGTCTTGTTATTATGTATTTGATGTACCATCTACCAATATGCCACAATGTTATTCTATATTTTATATGTAATTGATTAAAACAATTTATATTCAATTATTTTTATACTACTATGTGAGACCCGCCTTTATTATCTTATCAAAACACCAATCACCTCTACACACCTCATTTAAAGTCCCAATTTCCCCCTTTACCTTCTTTTGCCTTATATTTACATTTTACAACTGGCTATAATAATAATATTACACGTGGATCTGTATGACCGTACCTATATACTATATGTGCCAGTTGCTATTACGTATTTTAAACCCCCTTTCTATCCCCCTTCCCCCTTTCTCTGATGTGAACATTTCTTTTTAAATAAATAGTGTAAATAAAAAAACCCCCCCAAAAAAAATTAAGAAAAAAAAAAATTTAAAGCGCCCCATCCCTCCGTGCTCGCATATGTAAACTGTGTTCAAACCACACATGTGAGGTATCACCGCGACTTGGCAGATCATTATAGAAAAAATTGAACTAGCTTTATGGTTGCAAAAAATTGCATTTGAAAGACAGCTGCGCAAATACCATGTGACACAAAATATTGCAATGATTGTGATTTTATTTTCTTGGGTCGCTGCTAAAAAAATATACAGTATCTCACAAAAGTGAGTACACCCCTCACATTTTTTAAATATTTTATTATATCTTTTCATGTGACAAAACTGAAGAAATGACACTTTGCTACAATGTAAAGTAGTGAGTGTACAGCTTGTATAACAGCCCCCTCAAAATATCTCAACACAGCCATTAATGTCTAAACTGCTGGCAACAAAAGTGAGTACACCCCTAAATGAACATGTCCAAATTGGGCCCAAAAGTGTAAATATTTTGTGCGGCCACCATTATTTTCCAGCACTGCCTTAACCCTCTTGGGCCATGGAGTTCACTAAAGCTTCACAAGTTGCCACTGGAGTCCTCTACCACTCCTCCATGATGACATCACGGAGCTGGTGGATGTTAGAGACCTTACGCTCCTCCACCTTGTTTGAGGATGCCCCACAGAGGCTCAATAGGGTTTAGGTCTGGAGACATGCTTGGCCAGTCCATCACCTTTACCCACAGCTTCTTTAGCAAGGCAGTGGTCATCTTGGAGGTGTGTTGGGGTCTTTATGTGGAATACTGCCCTGCGGCCAGTCTCTGAAGGGAGGGGATCATGCTCTGCTTCAGTAGGTCAAGGTACATGTTGCCATTCATGGTTCCCTCAATGAACTGTAGTTCGCCAGTGTCAGCAACACTCATGCAGCCGCAGACCATGACCCTCCCATCACCATGCTTGACTGAAGGCAAGACACACTTGTCTTTGTACTCCTCACCTGGTTGCCACCACACACGCTTGACACCATCTGAACCAAATAAGTTTATCTTGGTCTCATCAGACTACAGGACATGGTACCAGTAATTCATATTCTTAGTCTGCTTGTCTTCAGAAAACTGTTTTCTGGCTTTCTTGTGCATCTTTAGAAAAGGCTTCCTTCTGGGACAACAGCCATGCAGACCAATTTGAAGCAGTGTGCGGCGTATGGTCTGAGCACTGTTAGGCTGACCCCACCACCCCTTCAACCTCTACAACAATGCTTGCAGCACTCATACATCTATTCCCCAAAGACAACCTCTTGATACAACGCTGAGCACGTGCACTCAACCTGTTTTGCTTACTAGTGCGATACTGATTGGCCCACAGTTAATATATGGTACTTGGGCCAATCACAGCACCCTGTACAATGTGGTTAGCTGTAGACAGTCATAGCATGTCAACAGTAAATTGACGTAAATTTCTGAAGAAAGATTAAAAATTTATAACAGAAACAAGAGAAAAACTTTTTTTTTTTTACATTCTCTATTTGTTTATATAGCAAAAAATAAAAAAAAAACAGTGGCAATTAAATATCATCTATTTCAAATTTCTATTTGTGTAAAAAAAAAAAATGATAGCAAATGTAATTTGCATATACTGTTGCATGTCTGAACAATTGCCAGTTAAAGTAGCACAGTGTTGAATAGCAAATAATGCCCTAGTCCTGAAGATGGTTGAACCTTCAGAAGGTCAAGTGGTTAGGCCCCAGTAGAGAGCAAAAAAGTGTTGGAGGGAGGATCCTTGGTGGAGTGACTGTGTTTGTGCTGAATAGAGATGGGATCGGGCACGTTCGAGTTCCCACGTGCCTGATCCCGCCAGGAAGCGGATACTGCACACTGCTAATCACAGGCACGGAGTCATTTCCTGACCAACAGTTGAACAGATCAGGAAATGTCTCACTACCGGTGATTAGCAGTGCGCAGTGTCGGCTACCTGGCGGAATCAGGCACATGGGAACTCCAACATGCCCGAGCCCATCTCTAGTGCTGAAGAGTAAAGTAGATTTTACTCTTTTAAAGTGACGTGCGGGTACAGAACTTTAAGGATTGTGAACTTTGTAAACACCCATAAGGCATTGTGCAGCATGAAGTAAATGGATGCTGTGCTGAGGTACATAGTGTGGATGGTGGGCTATGAGTATTCTGAACACTCACTTAGCCTATAGATGCTTAGATTTGTTTCATTAGATGTTCTCTCCAGTAAACAGGTACTGTCTGAAATGTTATACGACCACATGAATTATGACCCAAAAAAATTTAATTATTTTCTTCAGTTAAATATATTATAGTGGATCATAGGCATGAACCATAGCACATGATACTGCACATTAATACTTATGTGCTTTTACTGCCTTGCTAATAAAGCTCTAAACAAAAGCTCTCCCTTTTAAAAATGTATTTAAATAATACACAGAGCGCATGTGATCATGCACATTACATTTCAAAAAATATACATTAGTGTGCTGCATGCAACACATGTAAAGTGCAATTAGTATAGAGGTTATTATATGTGCATACATTTGAACTGATCCTTAATAGAACCTGACACACTGCAAGAATAATTATTTTGTTGAACAAAGCCAGTATTTGTTGCCAAACAACATTACATTTACATAATTATTAGGTTAGAGTAGAGTATGACAATGTTGGATAATAATTACCTTCAGTAGCTAAAATAAATGTAGCACTTGTATATATGAGATATACGGTACTGTTCAAAATTTTTAAGGCAAGTGTGAAGAAATGCTGAAAAAAAAGTAAGAATAATATATACACACACATACATATATTTTTTTTTTTTTTTCTTTTATTGTTTATTGGTATCATTTTACAAAATTCAAAGTGAGCGAGCAGAAGAAAAATTATTTGGTGTGACTACCCTTTGGCTAAACCAGCATCAATCAACACTTGCACACTTTGTACACTTGCACAAAGTCAGGGATTTTGTAGAATTAGTCACGTGAATGATTAACCAACTATACCAAGAAGGGGCTAAGGACCATCAATTTCATATGTAGGTTGAAACGTATTATCAACTGAAACAGAAACAGCTGCATAGGAGGCCTAAAACTTGTGGAAGACAGTTTTATGTCACAGGTCATATACCATGGCAAGACTGAGCACAGCAACAAGACACACGGTTGAAATACTGCACTGCATCAGCAATGTCGCTCCCAGGCAAATTCGGACAGGAATATGATCGCATTCACACCCATGCGATCCGATTCTGGTGCGACGGAACACGTTTGGTCCGAATGCGATGCAAATTCAGCCACACAGTTTGTATGGCTGAATTTGCATTGCACAGACATCGCATGTGATCTGCACAGCAATTTGGTGCAAATCACATGCAATGTCTGGCATCTCACCAGTGCGAACCGGCCCTAAAGAAGAATAAGGAGTCCTGAAAGTGATGCTTTGGCTCCCGCAGAGCCCTGATCTCAACATTGTGTCTGTTTGGGATTACATGAAGAGACAGAAGGATTTGGAGGCACCCTACAAGCACAAAAGATCTGTGGTTAGTTCTCCAAGATGTTTGGAACAACCTACCTGCCGGGTTCCTTCAAAAAAAGGAGAAGAATTGATGCAGATTTGAAGAAAAGAGTTGTAACACCAAATATGGATTTGGATTTCTCTTCTGTTCATTTACTTTCTCCATTTTGTTAACTGATAAAAAGAAAATATTAACTTTTCTATTTCTGGAAGCATTCTTAATTCACAGCATTCTTCACACCTGCCTAAAACTTTTGCACAGTAGCCTATATATAAAAATCTCTACCTGCACCAGACCTGCTGGAAAATTATGGATTCCCCTACTGTTTCCAGTGATGACCCGCTCTGTAACTGGACCCAAAGACACATCAATGGTGATATATGAGCTTTGTTAAGGACATAAATAAGCCCTGAAGAAAGGAATCGGTTAGGGTATTGACAGTCAATAACAGCGGTACAATACAATAACACAGCCAGGTGCGTAGTGTTGGTGTCCCCTCTCATTTATTACTAGATTGCACGTTTCAAGTGGAAAACGATGCTGCATGCAGTAAACAATACATACACTGACTATGGGTATAATTACAACTTTTAGACCATAACTAGCCACTGGCCAGTGGGTAAATCTGCACAAAGTCTATTGGCAGTGAGGCCCCTCAAATGCTATGGTGGAGTTCTCAACCTTCAAATGATGGCATCACAACCTTTAACTAGTATCCCAGATAACAACTCTTTGTCATTTTGGACATAATATGATAAGTACTAACTCTCCGGAAAAAAAACAATACTACTTGGAAAAGTCAAAGGCAAAATATTAAAAGGAACAATGAGCAGGCGAAGGCTTATGACCCAAATAGAAGACATTCTATTCTAAAAGAAACGCATTTCATGTGGTGCTTGACAGTATATAAATTTTAGTAATAATATTTTATTTCATTAGTGTTGCTTAGGTTTGTGTTTTTCCTTGTTGATGGCCATCCCTTTTTATCCTGGTAAAAAATCTATAATAATAAGGCTAAAGAGAGGCCATTCTTTGGAAGAACAGGTCCTTTCCTACATCCTTTGCACCATTAAAAATTACCAAAATCCACCTCTTACCTTCTTTACTGACTCTACCTTATCTAATTTTGCCATTATAAAGAAAATCTCCCATTTTTGCTGAAATTTCTAAAATAAAAATAATATACATTATATATACACACAGTGGACCATTACCAGCAGATGACATGGGTCCCCAAATCACAACGGCCTGTGGAAAATTTGCATTTAATTTGGAAATCAGAGTCTGGAAAAAGAGTGGAGAGGTACAGAATTCAAGTTGCATGAGGTCCAGTGTGAAGTTTCCACAGTCCGTGATGATTTGGGGAGCTGTCATCTGCTGGTGTTGGTCCACTGTGTTTTATCCAAGTCCAAAGTTAGCACAGCCATCTACTAGGAAATTCTAGAGCCCCTCATGCTTTACTCTGCTGACTAGCTTTATGTAGATCCTGATTTAATTTTCTAGCAGGACTTGGCACCTGCCCACACCGACAAAAGTACCAATACCTGGTTTAATGATCATGGTATCACTGTGCTTAATTGGCCAGCAAACTCAACTGACCTACACCCCTTAGAGAATGTGTGGGTTATTGTCAAGAGGAATATGAGACACCAAACCCAACAATGCAGATGAGCTGAAGGGCGCTATTAAAGCACCCTGTGATTCCATAACACCTCAGCAGTGCCACAGGCTGATCGCCTTCATGCCACACTGCATTGATGCCGTAATTCATGCAAAAGGAACCCAAACCAAGTATTGAGTGCATACTATACTGTACTTGGACACGCTTTTCAGTAAGTCAACATTTCTGTATTAAAAATACATTTTTTTTTTTATTGGTGTTATGTTATATTTTAATTTTTTGAGATACTGAATTTTGGGTTTTCACTAGCTGTAAGCCATAATCATTAAAATTAAAAGAAAGGAAATGCTTGAAATATATCACTCTGTGTGAAACACATCTATATAAAATATGAGTTCCACTTTTTGAATTGAATTACTGAAATACATTTTTTGAACACATTATAAATTTTATGAGATGCACACACACATTATGTATTACACATATACACACACATCACATATTCATACATACACAAATATATACATACACTAAATATTTTTTTTTTTTACATATACATACACAAAAATGGTTTGTATTTATGTGTGCGGCAATCTATTCACACAACAGGTTATGGTTAGGAATCCAGAAATAATTTACACAGGTAGATTTAACTAAAAACTATCCCTGAACCCAGATCCAGTTCTGTGACTCATTAAGTTTACGGTCACATGAAGAACAGCGCCTGCCTACTCCTGCTGACACAGACCTCACCCTTTATCTGCAATTGTTTCAGAACAGGCTTGGCTGGACTCATGAAAACATTGTCACAAAGCAAAACACCTGTGCATTCCTTATTCCCTGATTCTGAGCAGTGGTTTAGCTGGTCTTCCCAAAAGCTAGAATACGGTACACAAGTTGAGGAATGGCTTCCTATCAGTTGCTATTTACAAAAGGTGTTTTGCTTCTAGGAAACCCCTTTTAAAATGGTAATACAGCTGCAGTTGTAGCTTAAGGGCATATCTTTGCTAAAAAAGACTGCAGTTATTAGACTAAAGTACAAAAGTAGGTCATATGTGAAAAGTGGGGCATTCTTGTGACATTTTACAAGAATCCTAGAATTAATTCCATTCATGCCCAAGGTCAATCTTTCAGCTAAATTAGGTAATTGTCTCCCTATAGGCAGAGATGTATAGTAACGAAGTAGAACTACTTAAGTACTGTACTTAAGTACCGAAATGCGGTATCTGTACTTTCCTAGAGTAGAATTTTTTTCTCCTACTTCTACTTTTACTTCACTACATTTTATCGATGATTTCGATACTTCTACTCAAGTATTTTTTTTTGTGCTGCATAGTTACTTGTTACTTTTAAAAAAATGACCACTGCCAGAACAGTAGATGGCAGGTTGCATAAAGCTCAAAAAAATGTGTATTATGTCATTTGTAAATCAGCGCATACGAAAATAAAGGCTGTGTATAATAAAAGCTGCTATACCAAATCTTTCCAATAAAAAGAAAATATGAAACAAACAAATAAATGGTGCTACAGCGCTTAAAGTGCATCAAGAAACTACTAACAAACACAGGTTAATCATTTGAATAAATCATTTGAAATAATAAAAAACAATATGATGTTCAAACTTTTGACTTCTTTCTTTAATAACTACATAACACAGTACTTGTACTTCTACTTTCAGTACTTGAGTAGAAATTTTTTTTCAAAACTACTGGTACTTTTTACTTTTAGTACTTAAGTAGCAAATTTTTTGAAAAAACTACTTGCAATACTTAACCACTTAAGCCCCGGAGGATTTGGCTGCTAAAGGACCAGGGGTTTTTTTGCGATTTTTTACTGCGTGACTTTAACGGACAATTGCGCGGTCGTGCGACGCTGTACCTAAACGAATTTGACGTCCTTTTTTTCCCACAAACAGAGCTTTCTTTTGGTGGTATTTGATCACCTGTGCGATTTTTTGATCACGCGCTATAAACAAAAAAATAGCGTAAATTTTGCAAAAATAACAATATTTTTCACATTTTTTTATATGAAATTCCCCAAAAAAAAAAGTAAAAATCAAAATTTTTTAACATTTTTCGGCCAATTTGTTTTATGCTACCTATGTTTGGTAAAAAAAATCGCAAAAAGCGTATTTTGATTGGTTTGCGCAAAAGTTATCGCGTTTACTAACAAAGAGAAAGATTTTTGTCATTTTTGGTGTTTTTTTTTTTAACGCGTAATGGCGGCGATCTGCGATTTTTTTTTCGGTACTGCGACATTGCGGCGGACAGATCGGACCCTTGACTGACATTTTTGACACTTTTGGGGTTACCAGTGACATTACTGCAGTAATCAGTGCTATACATATGCACTGTTACTGCAAAAATGACACTGGCAGGGAAGGGGTTAACTTTATTGGGAAGGGAGGGGTTAAGTGTGTCCTAGGGGCGTGCTTTCTACTGTGTAGGGACATTGCTATTGGTGTAAAAGCAAAGATCCACCGTTCTACATAGTAGAACGGTCAGATCTTTACTTTTACACAGGGAGAACTGACAGGCAGCTTGTTTACACAAGCTGCTCTGTCTTTCTCCCTTCACAGGAGCGATCGTAGTGTGGCCGGCGGACATCGAGTCCGCCGGTCACACGCACTGACTTGCCTGTGAACGAGCCGCGGCGGGCGCGCGCCTCGGCGGGCGCGCGCCCGCTCGCTATAGGCTCGCAAGTCAGTGACAGGCGAGTGACGTACCGATACGTCACTCTGCCTGGCCGGGGCTGACCGCCGCAGTATATAGTCGTGCGGCGGTCGGCAACCGGTTAAGTATAAAAAATGTTGAATACTTTAGTACTTCTACTTAAGTAACTTTTTCTGTGAGCACTTCCACTTCTACTCAAGTCACTTTTTGATCGAGCACTTGTACTTTTACTCAAGTAGAAATTTCGAGTACTTTATACAAGTCTGCCTATAGGTGAGTCTCATAAAACAAATAGCATAAAGCATTTCATGTATGTATGTATGTATGTATGTATGTATGCATGTATGCATGTATATACATACTGTAGCACGCCCCCTACAGGGGCTTCTGAGTATGTTTGTTTCCTCCTCACTTCCTTGACCCTGAGGCACCTCCAAAGCGCTTGACACTATGGGTTCTGACATGAGGATTCAGAAAACACAACAATGACACCTAGATTTATATATATCAGTTTTACTGACTTTAAATATAAGAAGGAACAAATGCAATTTCAACACACCAGGAATTATGACAGTATAGGACCAGAGTAAGATTCTGAGTCTTGAAGTCCCAATAAAGCACAAGGTAACCCGAGACTCAGAGTCCTTTACTTCAATAATATCAGAAACAAATAGATATAATGATATCTAACTGTATAAGCATATAACTATTGTAGCGGTGTTATGTATGCCTGAAAGATATTGTTTGACATTTAGGAAGGAACTAGGCTCCCTCTAGTGGTGGCTGCATGGAATTTCTCGGACTGTGACCTTTCTTTTCATGAAGTTGAGGAGACTACATCGTCCATGGTGCTTTGCAAGGACCAGGGTGCACGGCCGCACCGCACAGCTTTATGGGGGAAGTTATTTAAAGGAAGGGAGGAGCCAGGCTCGGGCCCTTCTGCGCTGGACTCCGAGGAACCAAGAAGCTAAAGTGGAGGACTGATGCTGGATGTTAGGCCAAAGCCTCTGAGCCTGAAGTGACGACGTTGAAACGTTCTATCTCAAGCACGAGACACTTTCCCGGAGGTCCTATCGCTGTTTGCAGAGACCGGAGTCATCCACCACAAAAGACCTCGCGCGGCTGATGACAGAGACTAAGACCGCAGTGGAGCGCGCGAAGGAGAAACTCCTGTTGGTGAGAGGGCACCTGCCCAAAAAACTGACTTTATCTGCCAAAGAAGTAGCTTTACCTACAGATAGCGGTAGCGTAACAGAAGGTGATAAACCCCGGGGTAGATCAACATACCATTCCAGGAGATTCATAGATAAACAACAGTATCTGTAAAGGAACTGCCAGAGGCCTACCTCTCTCACAGAAGTTACTGCTCAGCTACACAGACACCCTGCGGTGACAATCAACAGTTCGCTGCTCTTTTTCTCTCTTGATCATCCATCTCTAATGTGGAGTACAAATAGATCTGTGCACCAACATTTCTAGCGAAGATATCAAGAAGAAAGAAGAGAACTTTGGGGAGGGACTCAGATAGGCCTACCTGTCTAGTACTGTGTCTAGCATTAACGAAGGAAGAGTGTGGGGTTATTCTTTTATCTTTCTAAGCTAATTTAAGTAACCTCTTAAGGAACCATATTTCATTGTATCTCACTTGTTCATTCTGATACACAGTAAATTAAGCTTTGATTAATCGCAACCCTGTGTGTTGTTCCATTGTGTCACCCAGAAGGACTACCATTGAAGGAAGGTAATAAGTCACTATTGCATATTGAAGTGTTGTATTCCAATCTGTGTATCCATTTGATAGTCCAGTCCTATTCTGGGTCAGTTGTGCCTAGGGAGGGTTCGAGCCAATTCTGTGGGTTGTTAGGCAGGGTGTAGACCCAATAACCTAATCAGCAGCTCCTGCGGGGGTGGTGCTACACGTGGGGGCTCGTCCGGGATATCTACAGTCCTGCAACACAACCCTCTCAGCCACAGAATCCCCCTCAACGCAGAAATGGATCCCACCGCTGCAGCCGAGTGGTGCAAGGAAGAGAATGTCGCAGTGGAAAATGGCCTGGTGCTTGAAATCAAGGGAGAGGTCTGGACTGAGGGAAAACTCCTCCCAGTTCTAAGGGCACTATCCACAGACAGGAAATTCTGGGTGATTGACATAAAGACAGACACCACCGTTCCACACACGTATGCATTGTGTGAGTGGAGGAAGGGGGTCCCTGATTACTTCAATGGAACCAGTATAAAAACTACCGACCAAACTGAACTCTTTTTAATACACCCAGGAGTTCCTACTGAAGGTCCCTCATCCACCACTCCTGGAGGATCCAGCAAAGAAAAAGGTGTCCAAGAAGGGAGTCCAGAGTCACCACCTTTGTCTACCTTTAGCTCAGAACTGTGTGCTGTTCTTGGGGAAATCGTAGCAAAATGTAGTAAGGACTCCCCAAACTATCTGATGACTGGATATAGGAAGCTCAGAACATTCTCTGGGAAACAGCCTGTGCCTTCAGCAGAAGATGGGTTTGAAGAGTGGTTAGATACCGCCACTCAGGCTTTGGAAGAGTGGGAGGTACCAGAACAACACAAGAAACAGAGAATCACAGAGAGTTTAAGGGGACCTGCACTAGAGGCCGTACGTAATCTCAAGTTAAGCAAAAAGAACTGTACTGCACAGGATTATCTAGACATTCTGCAAGATGTATTTGGTCGGACGGAGAACGTGGCTGAACTTCTTTACCAGTTAGACCACTGTTACCAAGAACAGGAAGAGAAGTTGTCCGAATTTATTAGACGCCTGGATAAGATCATCCACCAAATCCTGTTAAAGAAGGGGATAGACCCCCGGAAGGTAGATGAGACTCGTGCACGGCAGGTGTTGAGAGGGGCTCAACCTTTAGATCCCATTGCCATACTGTTGCGAACTCGTCAAGATGGTGGCATTCTAGAATACCCTGACCTGATTCGAATGGTCAGGGAGGAAGAAGTCATGTTGGATAACAAAAAGAAGAGTCGGCAGTTTGACTCAACTGCTCGGGTCAGAGTGATAAGTGTAGAAGAAGGTGACTCGCAGGTTGAACTCCTAAAGACCCAGGTGTCCCAGTTGATAGAAATGGTGTCTATTCTGACTAGTCAGGCGAACATATCGGAGAAGCCAGATGAATCTGCTAACCTTCGAGCAGATCCGGAACCGAGACCTACAAGACCTACAAGATTGTTAACTTGTTTCAACTGTGGGGGAGTAGGACATGTTAGAGGAGTATGTCCCAGCCCAGGAAAGGTTGTCTTAAAACCCGGCAAGCCAGCGGGAAACTTCAGAGGGCCCCGGTGAAGGAGTCAACCAGGTGCCCGCCAGTTTCAAGGGACTCCAGGAGGCTCACTGGTTCAGGGAAACTGAGTCAGGGGGTCAGATCTAGGTACAACGCCCCTAGTTCTATACTCCAGGCTACTGAGGGGAGGAAAGTCAATGCACACCGGGCCCAGCAGGGCCCGAATCCAAGAAGAAAAAACAAGAAGAAAAGAGCCTGGGTGCAGGGAACGGATTCGGACAACAAGGCCATTTCAAGAGAATTCCCAACTAACTTGGTCGGGCCTTCCCCTGTAGTCTCTGTCCAGGTAGAAGGAATTTACACAAGAGCCCTCCTTGACACTGGGGCCCAAGTGACTCTTCTGTATAGAGACTTCTATGATAAACACCTTACCCATCTACCTCTGCAGAAGTTGGAAGATCTGGAGATATGGGGTATCGGGACTCAAAGTTTTCCCTATGACGGGTATCTGCCAATCAAGTTGACCTTTGACCCATCAGTGGCTGGTGAAGCTGAAACCTTCGACACCCTAGCGGTGGTCTGTCCTCGTCCGCCAGGGGCCAACAAAAGCTCTCTCATCGTAGGGACCAACACTGACCTAGTAAGGCGCCTCCTGACACAACTGGTCCAGGGACAGGATGCTCCAGCGCCAAGGATTCACCCCATGCTACGGCAGGCCTATCAACGATTAGTATTGGAGCAAGAGACTCCAGCAGAAGGAGTTGGAAGACTCTGGAAGTTGGACAGAACGGAAAAGGTCTTGCAGCCAGGAGAGGTGGCTTGTCTGAAAGCTTCCGTTAAACTCACATTGAAACAGCCAGGCCCTTTTATCATCTTTGAATCAGGTCCACAGGAAGAGGAGAGAGGGATAGAAGTAATCCCTGAAGTGATCCCTTTGATGGTGTTACAGGAAAACCATGGAAGGGTTTTAGTGCGTGTCAGAAACACCTCTACTACACTGGTGAAGGTACCGGCCAGAGTGCTGTTGGGCCAAGTTAACCCGGCTACCCCAGTTGTCCCATCTGATCTTAAAGAGGAGGAAAGGGGTGAAGTTGTCATAGAAGAGCTCTGCTCTGGAAACGCTGCCCTCCCACCGGAATGGGTGAAGAGGGCCAAGGCACAACTTGCTCGATGGCGAGGAATATTTTCTAGGGACGAGTTCGACGTGGGATGCGCCAGGAGTGCCACTCATAAAATCCGCCTGAGTGAGGACAAACCTTTCCGAGAAAGAGTCCGGCGAGTTCCCTTAGGTGACTTAGAAGATCTACTTCAGCAGCTGGCGGAACTCAAGAAGACTGGGGTTATTTGAGAATCCAGGAGCCCATATGCTTCTCCGATAGTGGTAGTCCGGAAGAAAAACTGATCTCTGAGGCTTTGTATCGACTACCGAACCCTGAACAGAAGAACCATCCCAGACCAGTATACCACTCCTCAAATCGAAGACGCCCTACAGAGCCTGTCAGGGGCGAAGTGGTTCAGTGTGATGGACTTAAAGAGTGGATACTATCAGATCCCCATGCACCCTGAAGACAGGGAGAAGACCGCCTTCATAACCCCCGTGGGGTTCTTTGAGTTCAATCACATGCCACAGGGATTGTCAGGAGCCCCTGCTACCTTCCAGAGGCTGATGGAAAGGACCGTTGGAGATATGAATTTGATAGAGGTACTGGTATACTTAGATGATGTTATCGTGTTTGGCAGGACTTTGGAAGAGCACGAGGAAAGGTTGGAAAAGGTCCTGAAGAGACTACATGAAGAAGGCCTGAAGCTTTCTCCTGAGAAGTGTCAGTTTTATCAATCCTCGGTCCATTACCTGGGCCACATCGTGTCTTCAGAAGGGGTAGCCACTGACCCGGACAAGCTGGATGCTGTCGCCTCCTGGCCAAGACCCACCAATGTGACCGAACTCCGGTCGTTCTTGGGCTTTTGCTCCTATTACAGGAGGTTTGTGGAGGGGTTCGCCCAGATTGCCCGACCCCTCAATGAGCTACTAAAGAACAAGGAAGACGACGTTCCTGAGCTGGTCAAGCCGGCGAAGTCTACCATGGGACCCCGGAAGGCTAAGGAATCCATCCAGGATCAGTGGACCCCAGAATGTGAAGGGGCGTTCATTCAGTTGAAGAAAAATCTAACCACTGCCCCTGTGTTGGCCTACGCAGACCCCACAAAGCCATATGAACTACATGTCGATGCCAGCCGAGATGGGCTGGGTGGGGTACTCTACCAGGAACATGAGGGTCACCTGCGACCCGTTGCCTACGTGAGCAGGAGTCTACTACCTGCTGAAAGGAATTATCCTACCCACAAACTTGAATTCCTGGCCTTATAGTGGGCAGTGGTCGACAAACTGAAAGATTACTTGTACGGAGCTGAATTCATTGTCAAGACGGATAATAATCCCCTTACCTATCTGTTGACTACAGCCAAGCTGGATGCAACAGGACACAGATGGTTGGCTGCCCTCTCTAGCTTCAACTTCAGCCTGAAGTATCGGCCAGGAATCAGGAACAGGGATGCAGATGCCCTATCCAGAAGGTTGCATGCACCACACGAACCTGATGAAGAATGGACCCATTTGGCTCCAGAAGGGGTGCGTGCCCTATATCAGGGAACTGAACTTCGATCCAGAGGAGGATCAAGAGCAGAAGAGATTGGGGTTTCGGCTGTCGGAGTACCCAAATACTATTGCAGGGTGACCCAGGTTGAAGGGGAAGATTTCCCCCGGCTGTCCAAAAGGGACTTGAGGAAGGAGCAGCTGGAAGACCCTCTGGGAAAACTTCTTTTGGAAGCCTTGGAGATCCAGCGCCCTGAGTTGCTTCTAACCGACTCTCCTTAGGGGGCCCGTCTGTTGCATAGAGAGTGGACCCGGTTACAGATCCGAGAAGGGGTGGCCTACCGAAGAGGCCCATCTGAAGATCTGGAGGAGAAGTGGCAACTGTTCTTACCAGCTAAATACAGGGAGAGAGTTCTGGCTGCTCTCCATGATAATCATGGCCATCTGGGACCTGAAAGAACTTTTCAGCTTGTCAGAGACAGATTCTACTGGCCCTGTATGAGGGCCGAAGTTGAAGGATACTGTCATTCTTGTGTCCGATGTATACAAAGGAAGACTTTGCCACGTCAAGCAGCCCCAATGGGCCATCTACAAAGCCAGGGACCCATGGAACTGGTGTGCATTGATTTCCTTTGCCTAGAGCCTGATCTGAGTGGACAAGGGAATGTCCTTGTGGTAACAGACCATTTTACCAGATACGCCCAAGCATTCCCAACAAGGGATCAGAAGGCCTCTACAGTAGCAAAAGTTCTGGTAGAAAAGTTCTTTGTACACTATGGGTTACCACAACGTCTCCATTCAGATCAGGGGAGAGACTTTGAAAGCAGACCGATTAAGAGATTGTTAGATCTGTTAGGTATCCAGAAGACTAGAACCACTCCCTATCATCCACAAGGGGATGCCCAGCCGGAACGATTTAACAGGACTCTTTTGGACATGTTGGGGACTTTGAACTCAGAGAAGAAGCAGCATTGGGGTAAACATGTAGCTGCCATTGTGCATGCCTACAACAGTACTGTCAGTGATGTTACTGGATATTCCCCGTATCGTTTCATGTTTGGACGGGAGGCTCGGTTGCCAGTGGATTTGGCCTTTGGCATCTCGCCCGATCACACCTCTTCAGCATCGCACAAGGGATATGTGGATCGACTGAGGAAGAGTCTGAAATCAGCTTATGATAAAGCTAAGGCCACATCTGATCAACGTGGACTGAGGAATAAAAGAAATTTTGACTTAAAAGTTCGGATCCAAGACTTGCAACCAGGGGACAGGGTATTGTTGAGGAACTTGGGTGTCCCGGGAAAACACAAGTTGGCAGACCGCTGGAAGTCCCAACCTTATGTTATCTGCAAGCAACTACCAAATCTCCCTGTGTATCAAATTCGGCCTGAAGGAAGTGTGGGTCCATTGAAGACTTGGCATAGGAACCATTTACTGCCTCTCTCTGAAGCAGTTCGCATGCCTCCTGTTGTAGATTCGCCAGAGACCCCTTCGACCTCTCGCCTGTCCAGACCAGTCACCAGATCTCAGTCGACACTCCCAGATGTGAGGGAGGGAAATTCTCCTTCTGAAGATCTGGAAGATGAAGAGGAGGTACCTGACTGGATGTGGTCATCTCAGTTACCAGAACTCACACCTGCCTCCCGGTCTTTATCTGAAGTGGCTGAAAGAGGAACCCTCCGGGCAGAAGCCCCCGAATTCATAGCTTTTCACATGCTTCCAGAAGAAGTAGTTGAGGATAAAGACCCTGAGGAGGAGGTTGCACCTTTCTCTGAAGAAGAACTGCCCGCTCTCGAAACATCAGATTCCTGTGTGTTGGAACATGAGGAGGAGGACACTGAAGAATCCTCAGAAGTGGCTGGCCCTAGTACCTCTGAGACCATGCCTCCAAAGGACCAGAGGGAAAGGAGAGTAATTCACCCACCTAAGAGACTGACCTATGACCAATTGGGTGAATGCTCGGAAGAAGCTGTCTTTACTTCCAAAAGATCTCTTGATCAGCCTAGTTCTTCCACCGCAGATTTGGTGGAGGACAACCCTAGCTCACCCCCAGGCACATCTGTACAAGCCACCCAAGTGTCGGGGGTCTGTGACCAGATTTGCCTACCCTCCCCCGACAATTGGTGGGAGGTCCCTTTGTCGAACCTGTGTTGTAATATGCAGTTGTTGAGTTTGAATTCCGCTTATGACAAGGAAGATAACTCCCTGTTAGGCATATGTTAATGTTTTTGTTGTATAATGCCAACTTATGCACTAGGGTACATACTGTTGACCTCTTTGGGGACCAAAGTTTCTCAAGTGGGGGGGAGTGTGTAGCGGTGTTATGTATGCCTGAAAGATATTGTTTGACATTTGGGAAGGAACTAGGCTCCCTCTAGTGGTGGCTGCATGGAATTTCTCGGGCTGTGACCTTTCTTTTCATGAAGTTGGAGACTACATCGTCCATGGTGCTTTGCAAGGACCAGGGTGCACGGCCGCACCGCACAGCTTTATGGGGGAAGTTATTTAAAGGAAGGGAGGAGCCAGGCTCGGGCCCTTCTGCGCTGGACTCCGAGGAACCAAGAAGCTAAAGTGGAGGACTGATGCTGGATGTTAGGCCAAAGCCTCTGAGCCTGGAGTGACAACGTTGAAACGTTCTATCTCAAGCACGAGACACTTTCCCGGAGGTCCTATCGCTGTTTGCAGAGACCGGAGTCATCCACCACAAAGACCTCGCGCGGCTGATGACAGAGGACAGAGACTAAGACCGCAGTGGAGCGCGCAAAGGAGAAACTCCTGTTGGTGAGAGGGCACCTGCCCAAAAAACTGACTTTATCTGCCAAAGAAGTAGCTTTACCTACAGATAGCGGTAGCGTAACAGAAGGTGATAAACCCTGGGGTAGATCAACATACCATTCCAGGAGATTCATAGACAAACAACAGTATCTGTAAAGGAACTGCCAGAGGCCTACCTCTCTCACAGAAGTTACTGCTCAGCTACACAGACACCCTGCGGTGACAATCAACAGTTCGCTGCTCTTTTTCTCTCTCTTGATCATCCATCTCTAATGTGGAGTACAAATAGATCTGTGCACCAACATTGCTAGCGAAGATATCAAGAAGAAAGAAGAGAACTTTGGGGAGGGACTCAGATAGGCCTACCTGTCTAGTACTGTGTCTAGCATTAACGAAGGAAGAGTGTGGGGTTATTCTTTTATCTTTCTAAGCTGATTTAAGTAACCTCTTAAGGAACCATATTTCATTGTATCTCACTTGTTCATTCTGATACACAGTAAATTAAGCTTTGATTAATCTCAACCCTGTGTGTTGTTCCATTGTGTCACCCAGAAGGACTACCATTGAAGGAAGGTAACAAGTCACTATTGCATATTGAAGTGTTGTATTCCAATCTGTGTATCCATTTGATAGTCCAGTCCTATTCTGGGTCAGTTGTGCCTAGGGAGGGTTCGAGCCAATTCTGTGGGTTGTTAGGCAGGGTGTAGACCCAATAACATATTCAGCAGCTCCTGCGGGGGTGGTGCTACACTATAATTGCAAGAACAGTGCAATTCTACTTATAAGAATGTGAGAGTGAGAGTGACAAATCAGATGTCTGACTCTATATTAAATTGATAATAAGTCAGTCAGATCTAGCTAGTTCAGCTGCATGAATAACTCTTAATGGAATATATTTCAACAAAAAGGGTGCACTGTATCACCTATAGGGGACCCCCTTTAACCTTAAATTGAGTCTCTTCCTGAGCAAGGCCTTGCTGGTCTTTGCCGGCAGTAGGAGCTCAAATCATTCCAAGAATGAGATTTGTAATCCAATGGGAAAAAGGGGTACTTGTTTCCAGGTTCTGATTAAATTAAACAGTATGATCCACTGTCTGTATGTAGAGGCGGTCTCTTGGTTCACCACGCACTAGGCAGACTCAGCAGTGTCCCATGGCAACCGCTCCTCTAACTCCTAGTTCTCACTGTAATTATACTGCATCACAGTCCCTCTCTCAGTGTCAGTGAGCTGCTGTACCCAGTACAATGCAATATCGCTCACCCGATTCCTGATTACTCCTCTCCAGTAGTCCTCCGCACTGGGCCGGTCACTCCTCCGCAACGTATTCTACAACTCGCAGGGGTTGTCACTTGAACGCTCACTTCTCAGTGACCTCCGCCACCTCTCGCTAGTGCCTCTGCACTAGGCCTCCGTCTCACTCCCTCTGCCCCCTGCAGCAGGTCTCCGGCTCTGTCCACCTCACACGCCATCCCCAAGGCAAGAGAGCGAATCTCAGACCCCGCCCCTTATTTATAGACCTCCCCACAATCCCCTACAGGACCTGCGACTTCCTGGAAATATAGTTCCATCCGTCCATTCCACACAGTCTTCATCCTCCACCGGACCACATATCCCATAAACCCATTGCGCTACTCTTCAGGAAAACCTCAGAATGAACAGCAAAATTAAAGAAACAGTACATCAGCCTCAACTATGCTGGTAGCGATTTCCACACTTGGCTAAAATACAGCTACAATACACATAACATATTTTATAAATGTATACACACGATATACAACTTTAACGATATAACAAACGTATATACCGATATATAACTCACATATAAAACTTTTCTGTTGCACTCTGGAATTTTCATCTACAGAATAGTGTTGATAACCCTTTTTCCAGTTATTGTTCATACAAAAATCAAGGAGCACCTTTAAGAAAGGAAAGTTCAACTTTTAGTAAAAAATACATGCACATTTTTGCAGGTAAAAAAAAAAAAAAAATAAAAAAAAATAAATAAAAAAGTCATAAAAAAAGTATTGCACCTGCGATTAGTGGGTTCCATAACAGGATCCTGCACTCTCCCTGCAGCTTTCTGTCCATACATCCATAGGGGCTTTCCTTTAGAAAGTTGGAGGAAGTGTAAATGGACTACAGGTGTCCTGATTAGTGCACTCATAGTCCATTGGGAACTTCAAGCCATCTGCTACGGTGGAAGATGGGACTTGTAGTTTAGTCAGTCACAGATCCATGTGAATGAATGATGCAGCTATGCAGGCGGAGCCCCACACAGCTGTGCCAAATTATAAATGTGACAGAGGCTGCAGAGAAGGAAAACCCCTGCTGCTGTCGGCGGGGGGCTGTGATGCAACAGGTTACATATTCAGACATCCCAAGTCTCCCGCGAGGTGCGGGAGTCTCCGCATGCGGGCTGTGGCTCCCTGATACCCACAAGTGCTGCACATTATCCCGGCTGTCTGTGTAAGCTGTCAGAACAGAGCAAATGCTTTTTGTATAGTTCCGGCTCCATCTGTCACAGACAGAGTGATATCAAATGCATTTCACCTGTGAGGAGACCGAGAGATACAGGAAGCCTCGGCTCTGCAGGCTTCCTCCAGCGCAGCTCCTCACATGCTCCGCCAGCATTTCCCACCAGCAGTACCCAACAGCAGTAACCACCAGCAGTACCCAACAGCAGTAAGTCACATGTGCTAGGGGTGCAACTAGCCCCCAGCACATAATTGGAAGTATCCCAGCATGTGCAGTGTTTCTGAAGTGAAACTGAAGTGGTCATGGTGGTTAGAGTGTTCTTTTAATATCTCTCAGAAGAAGTAAGCCTCTATATACTGATTGCATTTGATCATCCTTTAGTTGTGCTAAATTGGTGGGGGGAGGGGGCACGGAGTGCCACCTCCCTTAGATAAGTTTGCGCAGATTGGGATGTCTGCATATTACACCCTAAATATGAGTGAGTGTAACAGGTTTAATGTGAACCTATCCTTTAATGAAAGAGATTCTTCGTTTTTCTAAAAATGTTCGTTAGAACATTTGTTTGGTAGATCTTTTGGAAAAACTTTTTTTTTTTGGAGACATGGGTCCTAGCTTTAATACAGGGCCTTATTTTTTAAGATGTCGCCAGCTCTTGGTCTTCAATTAGGCTCCATTCACACCTGAGCATATTGTTTTCAGGCTATTTTTGCAGGTGTTTGGAGGCAGGCATTGACATCTAACAAAAACGCTTGTAATCTGCCAAAAAAAAGAAGCTCATGTACTTCGAGCTTCAGGCGTTTTGCTTCAGGCGACAAAACGCTCATGTGAACAGGGGCCATTAAAATGTATGGGATTTTACCTGTTGGGCGTTTTGAGACTTTAGAAATGAGCGTTTCAGGAGCTGAAAATGCTCAGGTGTGGAAAGGGGCCTTAATCAGGAGATGCTGCATGCTTGTGCTTGGTGGCCGATCACTTTCATGCCACACATGGCACAACTAGACCATGCAGGGTGCTTTGCAGACATCTCCCTGCACCACTGGAAAAAAGAGGATAGTGAAGTCATGTGGTTAGGTCACTTTGACTTTAAAGAAAATCTTTTGCTGATGGAAGAGGGGTAAGTTCAATTAACATAAAAAAAAAAAAAAAATTTGATTTAGACTTAAAATGAAGCCCTAACCAGAGATGGACATTATAACCAAGTACCCTTGAAGTGATATTGAAGATTTGTTTTCTTAAAATTAATGTAGCACTGCCCCCGTGAGGGCTGCTGGTTAGCAGATGTTCCTCAGCACTCACCTGACACTCTAGGTTAAGACATGGCAAATGTATTCTCCAAAGACATACTGACACAATTGAAATGACATGTTTTTTTACTGAAGAGATAAAAAGGTATAACTCACTGGTTAACAGGTATAACCTAGTGATGAAAGAATGCACTGATACACTGAAACATACAGATGATCAATAAGAAGTATAAAAAGAAATCATAATAATGCAACCAAACAGTACATCAGCAATGTCTGTCAATGCTATTGCAATGTAAAATGACTACAGCCTAAAAAAAAAAGGCCTCCAAGATTGACCTCAACTGTAATGATAGTAATTCAAATTACTGTAACCAGTCCCCTTTAAAGGCAAACAAGTATTGGATCCCTTTTCCTAGCAAGGCCTTGTTAAGTCTTCACCGGCAGTTGGACCTCTTATCACTATTCGATGTGATATTTATAATTATAATCCAAGGGAAGTAATGTGTGTAATACTGTCTGCAGTCAGTGTGTCATTGAGGGAGAATTCTACTTGCGATTAGGATTTCACCAGGCACTCTTCCATATGTTAGTGTCCACATGTGATGATCCTGTGACACAGGCGATGCGTTGCCCTACCACGTCTGGGAGTGATCGATACTTGGCTGTCCAGGTCAGTCAGCTCTGCATCTGCCCGGCTCGCCGTTCAGCTCCACTGGATCTGCCACCTCTGTGTAGTCACCAGCATCCGCACCACTAAGGATGGGCTCCGCACTCACTAGGCTGCATGTACTAGGCCTCAAACACAGACAGTGCCCCGACACACCTCTCAGGCTGGTCTGTCCTTGCTGAGTCCTAGAAGCAAGAGAGCGCGCAAACTGTGAAGCAGATAGATTTAAAGGCTTTTCCCAAAATCCTCCACTCACCCAATGCTCCTTGGGGGTATAGTTTCTTCGGCAATCCAAACAACAGTTCACATCCAGTTTAGAACTACATTTCCAACAATCCAGTTCGTATACTTCCTGTGAAAGCCGATCCTCTTCTGTAAGCAGCCTTAAAAAAGGGACACTCCAACAGTCTCAACCATAACGGTAAACCCGATTTTATATTATATATATTACACACACACATACATATACATATACATACACATACATACACACACACACACACACACACACACACACAGATTATATTATATACTATGGTATTCCGGTTCCAGCTACATCCTCCCCCCACTTGAAAATCTTTGGTCCCCAAAGATGGAGGAACTTTTCTGTATAAAATCTAGCATACACTAGTTTATGAAAAGAAATAAATCAATAACATAACTATATGGAACTCATAGTGGCTGACAACTGGTCAATAAAAGAACCTTCAGATAACCAATTATGTAACATATCAGAAAAAGCCGAGTCGCTCTTACTACAGGCCAGTAATAGATTAGTGACCCACCTAGCAGTGTCAGAGGGTGGAACAGGGTCATCTTCCACCAAGCTCTTCCGGTATCCGCCATTATTATGCCTGCACTGGAAGTGGCGTTTAGGGGCCGGTAATGGTCCGATCACTTCCGGTGGGACCATAAATCAAGGGCTCCGAGGGCAGAGGAAGCCGGACACGGCTCCCTCGTGGCATAGGATTCTGGATGTGGGACCACTAATCGTTATTCTCTCCCCCTCCCTCTTACCACAGGGGTTAAGGGTGGCTTAGGCATCTTTATATATCAAGGTACGTTTTCACATGTTGTTCTTATGGAATTACCTGGAGTGGAGTTTGGCTGGCAGCTATGGGATGACTGATTGTGATATAGGTCTGTCACCGCAATTAAGAGGGTTTTAGAGGATTCTGTCTCATGCATATAATTTTGGTTATACTCATGGGGAAGTTTGAGACCAGCACACTCTACTCATGTGAATGTCAGTACAAGTATGCCATGTAACCCAGTATTTAGATCTTGGGCTTTGCAAATTTTCCCCACATCCTTCCTCTTTCTTATCTCCCTTTTTTTTTTATTTCTTTCCCCCCCGTTTCCCCCCCCCCTCTTTCCTTCCTTCCTTCACCCCTTCCCCCTTTCTCCCCCCTCTCCCTCCTCTTCTTTTCCACTATTTTGACATATTCCCCTTAGCATCATTTTTTACCAATTTTTAATTTGTATTTGGTATGTTGGGGAGAGCAAAATATATTATACACCATTTAACTTTTATTTACAGAGTGGCTCTGTATATGGTCCCCATGTAATCAATATTTTTGCCTGCCAGAGGTGCACAAATATGGTTCAATGCCCGTCAAGGATCTATCCCCAGTGGCGATTTTTTGTCGCCTATGTGGATATATAGCTTTTCTCTGCCCCCTTGTGTATGGGGGTTGGTACCTCAGGCCAAGTTGGGTGGGACTTTTTAGGCAAGTATAAGTATTTTCCAGGATAACATTAGCCCTGCCATGTATTGGTTATGATTGGGAAGTCAATTTTCCCTTGTGGTTGAACGGATAGGCAAGTTTCAAAAAGGTTATATTATTGATTATTGAATAACAATTAAAATGTAAAATGTAATTTATTGAACAAATCTGTATATCTGCTATTTTTGTATCTTCATTATTCTGGTGTTTATTAGTGTATGTTTCTTTTTGTTGTATGTTGCAAAAGTTTGCATATATATTGCATGCGGTCCCTGATGAAGCAGCTCTAAGAGCCAAGGCTCTGCGAAACGCATTGCACCTTATATCACATACCTTTGCGGCCAACACTGTATCCGCTCAAACTTTTTACTGATATTTTGTTTATATATATATATACATATACATATACACACACACACACACACACATATACATACATATACACATACATACATACTGGATGTAGGTTTTAATCAGATGTATCAATAAAATGTATTTTACATCAATGTGACTTGTTTATGACAACCTCATAGCCTTTAAAGTCCTTTTTTACAGGGCGGAAGTGGGAGCTTACTCAGATGGGCGGTGTCATGGACTTGCAAAAGTTTGGCAAAGCTTACCTGTCCCATCATGTCTGTATTAAGAGGTCAGACTGCACTTCTGGTTCCTTTTTATCACCTCTCCTTCCTGTTCCAGCCCCACCCAGGTCATCACAGGAAGCCTATATTAACCAGTGCACTGCAGGCCTGCTTTGCTGTTCAACAGTGTTGGTTCCTGTTTCCTGTTTGCCGTGTGCTTGAACTACTCTTCTGTGTACCGACTTTGGCTTGTCTCTGACTATTCCTGTTTGCCTGGTACCCTGACCTTTGGCCTGTCCCTTGACTACCCTTGTCTGCCTGTTACCCCAACCTCGGCTTACCCTTCACCATTCTGTGTGTCCTGAGTGGCTGCTTCCCTTCACTCCCTACGGAGCGTGACCTGGGAGACCCCAGGGGCCGCGACCTGGGCCAAGTTGCAGCGAAGTCCATCCTCACCACTAGAGGCTCTGGCGAACACCTGCTGGGTCTTAGACTCCCCGCCCTGGGGAATCTTGGGTTCACGTTTCGGTCCATCCGCAGCAGTCTGCTATAGGGTTCACTACCTTGCGCTGCGCCCCTGCCTCCAACAAGGTGCAGTTGTCACCTGGCCACAGGTGACCTGACAGGCGGTCAGCCCAACGGGTTAATCTCCCTCTTTTTCTCGCCCTGTTCCTTTCTTTTTTGTCTCATGTCCATTTGGATGTGGCTGAGGTAGGATGTCATTGGAACGGATATCATTCCACCGGTAGTCAAGCTTCTCTCCCAATCAATCTATAAGGGGAATATCCAGTAGAGTCATTCACAGTACTATTATAAGCGTGCACCACAGTGGCAATGTGGTCACCCCAATGTTGCTTCCTCTCCATGGGTAAAGTCCCCAACATGTTCAGCAGGGTGCGATTAAAACGTTCAGGTTGAGGATCTCCTTGTGGATTATATGTGGTAGTTCTGGACTTCTGTATTTTTAATAGCTCGCAAAGTTGTCAGATCAACTTGCTCTCAAAACCCCGTCTTGATCTGAATGGATACGTTGAGGTAGGCCGTAATGGATGAAAAACTTCTCCACGAGCGTCTTGGCAACTGTACTAGCCTGCTGGAATCGAGTTGGAAAAGCTTTAGCATATCTAGTAAAAATATCCGTCACAACCAGGACATTGCTATGCCCACCCAGATTAGGTTCAAGACACAGGAAGTCAATGCATACTAACTCCATTGGTCCTTGACTCCGTAGATGACCCATTGGGGCAGCTCTGTGGATCAATGTCTTCCTCTGGATACACCCGATACAGGAGTGGCAATAGCTTTCAACCTCCTTTCTCATAAAAGGCCAATAGAATCGATCCCTGATCAACTTGAATGTTCGATCTGGCCCTAGATGTCCATGATCATCATGGAGGGCTGTCAGTACAGTCAATCAGCGTTTTTCTGGCAGGAACAACTGTTGAACTCCCATCTGCTTCCTCTGCAGGGCACATTCGATATACAGTTTCATCCTTCAATTTCATCCGATCCCAGTCTTTAAAGACCACTCCAATTGGACTGTTCAGCAGGGCCTTAGGATCCTTTGAAGTTAATGCGGCCTTCACTAAAGCACACAAAAAATCTTCTCGTTATCCTTTCTCATATCTTCTTTTGTTAATCGAGGAAGCTCCTTGTACTTGGGTCAAAGCGCAGTAATAACGTGGCACTCCCACACCTTCAGCTCCAATAACTCCTATGTCGATACTCCATTCCTTGACACACAGCTTGGACTCCTTCTGAAGTAAGATGCACCCAGTCACTATCTTTTCTTCAGTTAAAGTAGAAGGTCTTCTGGACAAAGCATCAGCATCCAGATGCCCATTCCCAGGCCGATACTTCAGACTGAATTGGAACTCAGATAAAGCAGCCAACCAAGGATGTCCAGTATCATCCATGGTCAGCAGATAAAAGTCAGAGGGTTATTGTCTGTCTTCACCACGAAAAAGGCCCCATACAAATAGTCCAGCAGCTTGTCCACTACTGCCCACTTGAGAGCCAGAAACTCCAGCTTGTGTATGGGGTTAATTCTTCTCAGAAGGTGACAGACTACAACTTACATAAGCCACAAGATGGAGCTTCCCACCAGCCTCTTGATAGAACACTCCACCCAGTCCGTCCCGACTGGCATCGACATGCAGCTCATAGGGTTTGGCAGGATCCGCATAAGCCAAAACAGGGGCCTGAGTGAGACTCTTTCAACTTCCAGAATACGTGCTCACACTTGGTGGTCCACTGACCTTGAATAGACTCTCGATATCCCCTGGGTCTTTTAGGACGTTGTTCCTTGACACTTGGCTGTGATTCTTCTTCGCCACTCTTTTTGTAAAAGTTCATTCGGGGGTTTTGCTATCTGAGAAAAATTCTTCACAAACGTCCGGTAATAGGAGCAAAACCCAAGGAAGCGTGTAGTTCAGTTACAGTTCTTGGTCGTGGCCATGTGGTGACAGCCTCCAACTTCTGGGGATCAGTAGCTACCCAATCTGCTAAAACCACATGCCCCAAATAAGTGACGGACGTCTGGTAAAACTGGCACTTTTCCAAGGACAGCTTCAATCCTTCATGAAGCTTCATGTTCTTCCAAAGTCTTGCCAAACAGGATGATATCGGCCAGGTATACAAGGACTTTCATATCACCCGCAGTAATTTCCCATGAGTATCTGGAAGGTAGCGAGGGCACCCGCCAGTCCTTGTGGCATACAGTCAAATAAAAAAAAAAAAAAAACGGGCTAATGAAAGCAGTTCTCTCCATCTTCAGGGTGCATAGGTATTGGATAGTAACCACTCTTCAAATCCAGCACGCTGAACCACTCGGCCCCTGACAAGCACTGCAGGGCATCTTCAATCCTGGGAGTCGTATATTGGTCAGGGATGGTTTGTCGATTCAAAGTTTGATAGTCAATGCACATCCTAATAGTCCCATTCTTCTTCCCGACGACCACGATGGGGGGAAGCATATGGGCTTCAGGACTCTTATGATCTCAGACTTCTTTAACTCAGCCAACTGTTCCCGAAGATCTTCTAAATCACTCAAAGGGATCTGCCAAGCTTTTTCATGGAAGGGTTTGTCCTCGCTCAACCGAATCTGGTGCTGAGCACTCTTCGCACATCCCACATTGAAATCATTCTTTGAAAAAAATCTTATCCCATCTATCCAATTAATCCTTCACCCACTTCCCCCACTTGAAAGGGACTGCAGGGCGTCAAATCCCAGAATCTTAACTCTGGTCATTTCCTCCATTCTTCTGGACCAGGTCCTTCAGGGTCACTGGGGTGGCGACACGCACCTGCCCCATCACCTTTCGAGGCTTCAAGCTGACCTGCTGCCCAGTGATATTTCCCGAATACCGACAGGAACTTCCACCCCCCGTCCTCCACAGCGTCTTAGTGAGCACTATCTCTGGAACCAGTTCTAACCTGGTATCTTCTTCCAGTGGGTTTCCTTCCAACATCACAAAAGGGCCCGGCTGGTCCCAAGACAGCTTGACTGCAGCCTTCATACAGGTCCTCTCTCCAGGTTGCAACACCCGCTCCAGAGTGTCCAGTCGCCACAACTTTCCTACCCCGTCGACTGGGGCCTTCTGCTCCTGAATCACTCATTGAAAAGCCTTCCTTAACTGAGGGTGCACTTCAATAGCCGAGCCCCTTATGGTCAATAGAGTGAGGATTCTTCTCACCAAGTCTGTGTTGGTTCCGATTATCAGGGAATTCTGCTTTGCTCCAGGAGGCCGGGGACACACAACTGCCAAAATGTCTTCCCCACCTCCGAAGGATCAAAAGCGATTTGTATGGGTAAATACCCATCATAGGGAAACTTCTGAGATCCGAGTCCCCAAATCTTCAGCTCCTCCAATTTTCACAATGGAATATGCTTTAGGTGTTTGACGTAGAAGTCTCTACAACAGGGTCACTTGAGCCCCAGTGTCCAACAAGGCCTTGGTGTAGATCCCCTCCACCTGCAATGAGACCACCGGTGAGGGCCCCACCAGCTTCTTCGGCATCCTTCTTTCCGATGTTGTGAATAAACTTCGCCGTGCAACTGGCACAGGTTCTTCAAAACGCTGAGGCATATTGGTTACAGGCGTCTCCAAACTTGCAATGGGGGAAGGAGTCATTCCCGCCCGCAGTTCAGAGGTGTCTTTCCACGGGAATTCAGCAGTCTGTACTTCTACTGATTTCATGATTGGAGACCAGATCCTCTTATTCTTCCTTGGAGAACATACATTGACCCCCTGTGTCTTTTTCCCCAACCCAGGTTGCCCCCTTTGTAATCCTGTGTAGTTTTTTCAAGATTTTACTAGTGCTGGAGCTCAGTTTAGTCTCAGGAGGCTCAGTTGGCTCCTTCACTGAGGTCCCCTGAAGTTTTCCGCCTTCGTCACGAAAAGGAATTTCTGTAGGGCTTTCATCAGCTCCTCCAACAGTCCAGGGCTGATCCCCCGCTTGGGGCACTTAGCCCGGAAGTGTCCAACCTCTCCACACTCAAAGCAACCTCTGCCCCGAGAGGGGGAAAAAAAAAAAACTCAGTCCCTTTGAACTGCCCTTTGGTTCTTGAACTTTCCCTTGGGTTTCCATCACTTGCATTAGAGCCTGGCACATCTGAGTTTGGGCCTGTGCAACCTGGATCATTAAATCAGCTGAATTTGAACTGTCCTCTGGTTTCTTTTCTCCCGATCTCTCACCAAAGTCGACATCCACTTTCTTCATCCAAGAGACTGTTCAGCATCCACTCGAGCCAAACGGGCAGAGGATCTCGCTCTCTCTCCTCCCTTCCTTGTTTAGCAGTTCTCTTACACCTTGACACTTTTCTTCCAACAAGGCCTTTTCCTCCCTCACTTCCCTCATCAATTCAGGGTAAGTAGGGGTAGCCCAGACTCCTTTTAATAGCAGTTTCATGACTATGGGGTGGTTTGGCCGAGCCCCTTGTAGTACTCTGTCCAGCCGCACTTGATAAGTGTCTTTAGGGTCTATGCCCTCTGATGCAACATCTTATCCACTCGGAAAACATAATCTCTCCTTGTTGGTGCGTATGATTAAACTTATACAGCAGGTCAGTGGTCTTTTCCACTCGACCGAAAACGGCATACAAGGCATCAATATAGTGTTTGGACACACAGCCCTTGTTGCCTATTCTCAAATTCCTAATCACCTTAGCAGCTGGGCCTCTTAAACTCTCACTGAGTCGCTGCCTCTTCACCGCCTCTGGCACACTCCATTCTTCCACTGCTTAAGTGGCCTGACTCATCCAATTCTCAAAGTCCTCCTCTCCCGTTGGAATTGGTGTCTGGCCGTAGAAGAAACGCAACCTTCTGTAACTTTGCCCAGTACCATTGGAACCTTTCTTGACCAAGCTCTCGACTAAACAGCTCATATCTGTATAGAAAGAGACAAGGGGAACTCCGAGCCCACTTGCATCAAGGTTTGCGGGGCCCTTCTGGAGTTACTATGGGAACTACATTGCAGGCAACATATATACATACGTTTCAAGTCTAATATAGATGTAATTTCTGGTAAAGAGCCATTTACTATATTTTCTTCACAAGCACGAGGTGTATATGGAAAGGAGGGGACGATACACTGTGAGGATACAGGCCGTTGATTCATCTTGACTGCCAACTATTGGTATCTTTTTGGTAGGAGCAATCCACAGTGCATGCCCCACCCTGTCCTTGGGTGAAGATACAAGTGTTTTGGACACATTCACTCTTCACAGGAAATTTAATTTGAAGAAACCAATGGACTTGTGTCCGAAAGGACTTTCTTTCCCTATTCGTGCAAACTTTGTGGAAAGTTTTTGCCATTTGTTTCTTCTCACTGTGGGATATCTACACTTTATGGGGTGTTACACTAATTGTCACCAAACACAGCTTTTGTGATAGTAGTTTTTTCTTTGGTGGATTTAAGTTAGTTATTTACACCTTGCTATTTCTTATATAGCATTTTCTTTTTTGTCACTTGCACAAATTTCTGGAGAGCGTGCTTATTTTATTCCCATCTAATAGACAGGCCCTTTGTTCTGGCACCAGGTTTCTCACCCACCTCCGGATCTCTCTTTCTGTGCACTCACTCCCAGTGACTTCCAGGACTATGCTCTGCCCTAACGGGGCCCCTTAGGATCTTCCCCAGACTCTTGCGACAGCCGAGTTCATCGCCTTCCCAGTCATTGGCTCGTAGGGTGGTTGGCTCAGGGCTGGAGTAGCAAAGGATATCCCGGACGAGCCCCAAATGTAGCACTGCCCCCTGAGGGCTTCTGGTTAGCAGGTGTTTCTCAGCACTCACCTGACCCTGTGAACCAGCCAACCCACCTGACACTCTGGAGAATACATTTGCCATGTCTGATCCTAAAGACAAACTGACACAATTGAAATGATGCGTTATTTTACTGAAGAGATAAACAGGAATAACTCACTGGTTATACTTAGTGATGAAAGAATGCACTGGTATCAGTCAGCTAAACCCCACCAAACTCAGTGAGGTTCAACAGACTGACACAAGATAGATACAGATGATCAATAAGAAGTATCAAAAGAAATAATAATGCAACCAAACAGGATATCAGCAATGTCTGTCAATGCTATTGCAATGTAAAATGACTACATCCTAAAAGAAAGGCCTCTAAGATTGACCACAACTGTAATGCATAGTAATTGAAATTACTGTAACCAGTCCCCTTTAAGGCAAACATGTATTGGATCCCTTCTCCTAGCAAGGCCTTGCTAAGTCTTCACCAGCAGTTGGAGCTCTTATCACTATTCAATGTTATATTTGTAATCCCAGGGAAGTAATGTTAGTAATTCTGTCTGCAGTCAGTGTGTCATTGAGGGAGAATTCTACTTGTGATTAGGATTTCACCAGGCACTCTTCCACTTGTTAGTGTCCACATGGGATGATCCTGTGACACTGGCGATGCGCTGCCCTCCCACGCTCCCGCATCTGGGAGTGATCGATACTCGGCTACCCCGGTCAGTCAGCTCCGCGTCTACCTGTTCTCCGTTCAGCTCCACTGGATCTGCTACCTCTGTGTAGTCCCCAGCATCCGCACTCACTATCAATACAAAAAGGTTTTGGTGAAACCAAAAAACTGCGCAAATGGTTCAACCGTGATAATGTGAAAATTTATATATATGTGATATATAGATAAATAAATAAACTAATTAAATGATTAATTAATTTAGAGGAATTGCTTCCTTATTGTGAGCAGCAACAAAAAAGCAAGGGTGCTAAATGATTTTAAAATAGAAGAGAGTGTCGCGCTCAAACATAAATATAAAGTGCCTGTGCAGATATTAAATTGAACCTTAGTTCAAAAAACCATATTATTATCAATCAAAAAATCAATAAAAAACATCAATCTGTGCTCAGCATTATAAAGTGCAAAACAGTCCATATGCAGCATCAAGGAACAAAAGGCTGTAAAGGCTTGACATTTGAATATATACTGTGGAGCTGTGGATCGGTATTGAGTGGAGAAAATGCCTATGCGACCCCCTATAATCAAGGGGTCATATATTTCCGGTAAGGAGTACCTTACTAGATCACTGGGTGAAGTGTGGAGGTGAAGGCTTAATCTGCACTAATATCAAGTCTCTGCTACATTTAGTGACACCAATGATATGTGGACTTTTGTTCCTTGATGCCGCATATGGACTGTTTTGCACTTTATAATGCTGAGCACAGATTGATGTTTTTTATTGATTTTTTTGATTGATAATAATATGGTTTTTTGAACTAAGGTTCAATTTAATATCCGCACAGGCACTTTATATTTATGTTTGAGCGCGACACTCTCTTCTATTTTAAAATCCGCACTCACTAGGCCGCATGTACTAGGCCTCAAACACAGACAGTGCCCCGACACACCTCTCAGGCTGGTCTGTCCTCGCTGAGTCCCGGAAGCAAGAGAGCGCTCAAACTGTGAAGCAGATAGACTTATAGGCTTTCCCATGATCCTCCACTCACTTGGGAGTATAGTTTCTTCGGCAATCCAAACAACAGTCTGCATCCAGTTTAGAACTACATCTCCCACAATCCAGTTCGTATACTTCCTGTGAAAGCAGATCCTCTTCTGTAAGCAGCCTTAAAAAAAGGGACACTCCAACAGTCTCAACCATAACGGTAAACCTATATATATATATATATATATATATATATATATTTTTTTTTTTTTCATTATGGTAGTCCTGTCCCGGCTACGTTTAAAATATACAAACAAATAAATAAATACATAAATAAATAAAGAGGGGGAGGTTATACTTACCTGCTCTGAGCCATGATATTGCACAGTGTGGTCCCTCCTCTACGGCAGTCCCCTGCTGGCGTTGTTCATTTCTTCTTCCTCAGGGTGCTCTCTTAGCAAGCCATGTTCTATGTGGGCACCCATGTGCGAGTGCTCCCAATCCAGGCTGTGGGTTTGTCCACAGATACATCATGCCCTCACAGGAGTGTAACTGACAGCAGCAGCAGCAGCAGCAGGCTATGGTTAATGCTGACTGAGAGAGTTTAGTTCCACTTTAAAATAATAAACTATGGCTGACATTTTCTTTATTTGCCCTAATCAGTTTTATAAGCAGCAGCCTACACTGCTGAATGGACATCATGTCTATCTGGCCTCTTCTCTACTTTACTGAAATTGCAAGTCAAATAGAGCTTGCCCTTTTTCCTGGCTGGAGGACATTCTGCATCATCTAGCCTTTTCTCCCCAGCCTTACTGTTTCTGGCTCCCTGCTTTTTGTTTTTTTATTTCAGTGATGGAAGCTTAGCTTTAAATAGACTGTAGGTCTGCATGCAAATACAGTCTGCTTAGGAACACACAGGCCTCCAAACTGATACCTGCCCATGAAGGCATTTTGATAGCAAATTTAAAAAAGGAAAAAAAAAATCTCCTGCACTACCCAACGTGTAAATAGTTATTCAAATCCTAAAATATAAATAAGTCAGTAGCTGCAGGCATCTACCGGTACTTGTGTTCCCACAAAATTAAAACAATGCACATATTAAAAGAATGTCGCAGCACCTGTACCCTTCTATTCATGTGCAAATCATACAATGCTCATAAAGCCTTCCAATAAACCATAATCACTTGGTCAGGTGTTGATATTCATGTGCATATAAAGTGCATAACACACACGCACATCTCATAAAATTGGAATATCATCAAAAAGCAAAATTTATTTGGAGTAATTCAATTGTGAAACACAAAAAGTGAAACTCATTATTTTATATAGATGCGTTACACACAGAGTGATATTTTTCAAGCATTTCTTTCTTTCTTTTAATTTTGATGAGTATGGCTTACAGCTAGTGAAAAACCAAAAATTCAGGATCTCAAAAAATTTGATTACATAAGACCAATAAAAAAAAAGAATAAAAAAGGATTTTTAATACAGAAATGTTGGCTTGCTGAAAAGTATGTCCATGTACAGTATAGTATGCATTTAATACTTTGTCAGGGCTCCTTTTACACAAATTACTGCATCAATGTGGAGCAGCATTGGAGGCAATCAGCCTGTGGCACTGCTGAGGTGTCATGGAAGTCCATATTTCTTTGATAGTGGCTTTCAGCTCTTCCACGTTGTTGGGTCTGAGGTCTCTCATCTTCCACTTGACAATACCCCACAGATTCTCTATGGGGTTTACGTCAGGCGAGTATGCTCGCCAATCAAGCACAGTGATACCATGATCATTAAACCAGGTATCAGTACTTTTGTCAGTGTAGGCAGGTGCCAAGTCCTGCTGGAAAATGAATCAGCATCTCCATAAAGCTGGTCAGCAGAGGGAAGCATGAAGTGCTCTAGAATTTCTTGGTAGAGGGCTGCGCTGATTTTGGACTTGATAAAACAGTGGACCAACACCAGCAGATGACATGGCTTCCTAAATCCTCACCAATGCACAAACAAAAGTCTATAAAAGACATGGATGAGCGAGTTTGGGGTGGAAAAACTTGACTGGCCTGCACAGAGTCCGGACCTCAACTCGATAAAACATCTTTGGGATGAATTAGAGCGGAGACTGTGAGCCAGGCCTTCTTGTCCAACATCGGTGCCTGACCTCACAAATGCACTTATGGAAGAATGGTCAAACATTCCCATAGACACACTTCTAAACCTTGTGGACAGCCTTCCCAGAGGAGTTGAACTGTTATAGCTGCAAAGGGTTTGCCAACTCAATACTGAACCCTACCGACTAAAACTGGGATGCCATTGAAGTTCATGTGCATGTAAAGGCAGGTGTTCTCTCTCTTGGCATATATAGGGCTGGCATGGCCCATGTCTATTCATGGGGTGGTCCCCTGGGGATTGGCTGGGTTCACATAAATATTCATGGCAGCTCCTCCTAACCCCTACCTTCTAGTTTTAGAAGGTTCTCCAACCTTCCAGGCACCAGAGAGCTGCTAGGATAAGTCATCCAGCCCTGGCCTCTAATAACTCTGACCTAATTTATTGACTCAGGTTATTCCTGGCCAGAGTATGCCGCCTTCTACTCTCACACTAGTAGCACACACTAGAGGGTGCTACAAAAGCAAGCCATCTTGAATGTCATCAGTGATCATCACTGTTAAAAGCAATATTAGTGTAAAGAGAAAAAGTCCCTGATCACCCACTGTGTTGACACTGAACTACTCTCATGGGAAAAAAAAAAAATTGAATAAAAATGATTTAACCAGTTCCCGCCCAATAGCAGATTGACGGCCAGGTGGTGGTTTTGTTATACTGAGTGGACAGCATATGACGTCCCGTCAGGATGCGCGGCTCGCTTCCGGTACTATGTGACCAATCATGGCAGGTCACATAACAGTTGTAAACAACGGATGGCTTCCTTTCCTGCCATCCATTGGATACAACTGTATTGCTAGCTGTGATTGATCAGTGTGATCACATGGTACAGGCAGGGCTAATCATAGCCCATCCGTACAATGTGATTAGCTCTGGCCAATCACAACAAAACAAACTAAGTTAATACAGTTTCATAATCAAAATGTGTAAAAAAAAAAATAAAAATCCTGATTACTTCTTCAGAGTAGTACAATGTTACTATGGTAACATTATATTGCTCTGGTCACAGTGTTTAAAAAAAAACCCAAAAAAAAAAAAAAAAAAAAACTTGCCATGCCCCTTACCAAGTACCTTGGACGGTCTACTTTCCAAAAATGGGTAAAGGGGTATTTGTGTGGTCTTGAAGTTTTCGGGGTTCAAGAATTGAGATAGGACGTCAGTACATCAGGATTGATCAGTTTTATATACATACACACACACACACGCACACACTATTTTATAATATATATATATACATACACACACACACACACACACACACACACACACACACACACACACACACACACACACGGTAAGTGTTCAGTTAGTCCCGGTTCACATTTGTGCGATGCAGGAACGCTGCGAATATGCAGCGTGATTCCGCATCGCATCCGCACCTCTGGCAGTTTACACTGCCATATGCGATATGCAGGGGGTGTCAATTAAACGTTAACGACACCCCCAGTTGCGATCGCATATCGCAGTGCGATCTGCAAGTTCGCACAGAATCGGATCGCACTAGTGTGAACCACTATGCGATTCTGCTGCGGATAGAAAAAAGCCTCATGTGCGTGTTTATTGCGGATGCGGTGCGAATTCAGCCATACAAAGTGTAAGGCTGAAATTCGCACCGCACATGAGATCGCATGTAATTTAAAAGCAGTGTGCTCCGAATTACTTGCAATCTCTGCAATCGCACAAATGTAAACCGGCACTTAAAAAGTTGAAAACCTGAGATCAGAGAGGAAAAAGATGCAAAATTACAGAAGACATATTGAATCTCTGGTGGGTAGGAAGCAGTTCTCCAGACATGGAGCAGTGTTTGTTGGCATAATATAAGACTATGATGGGTAGTGATGGACGAACATCGGTCGGGGCGGTTCGTGAACGTTAACCGCAAACTTTCTCAAATGTCCGCGAACCGCAAGTTTGCAGCGGGCCCCATTGACTTTCATGGGAGGTGAACTTTAAAAACCTTTAGGTCATATTTTCAGCCACAAAAGACTTACTAGCTGTGCACAAATAGTCCCACCACATGGACAATGTCATAACAGACGTATTGCAATTGAAAAAGTTGCCTTAAAATTATTTTTTTTACAGCAAAAAAAAAAATATTTTTTTTCCCCCTAAATCAGCCAGAACTGACAGCAGCCGGTAAATACGTGTCAAATACATATAGGGTCCATTCACACATCTGTAAAATGAGTCCACATCCATTCCACAATTTGGCGGAACGTTTACAGACCCATTGATTTTCAATTCCAGTCTGAAATATTAGGCATTCACAGGATAAAGTAGTGTCGGCCATTCCAGGCCCCAAAAATTAGTCCACATGTGTTTACCTGACAGCTAAAAATGTTGTATTCTGTGGCTGAAGGTACATTAGGCATTCACAGGATACAGAAATAAGTGTCGGCCATAAAAGGCCCCAAAAATTAGGCAATGGATATGAAATGCCTTTTCTGCCATTGTATTTACCGAAGACAAGGACCATTAATTGTTGTGGGTGGATGGCGGTCTGGTGGATATTTGTGGCCTGTCATGAGGAATTTAAATGAAACATGGTCTACTGGTCACATGTGTCGAATTCCTAAGAGATCCATGCCTCATTCATTTTTATAAATGTGAGGTAGTCAACACTGTCATGAGCTAGGCGAGTGCGCTTATCGGTCACAATCCCCCCTGCTGCGCTGAACGTCCTTTCTGACAGGACACTGGAGGGGGGGGGGGGGGCAAGCCAACAGTTCCATTGCAAATTGTGCAAGCTCTGGCCAGAGGTCAAGCCTGCCCACCCAGTATTCCAGGGGTTCATCACTCCTCAGAGCGTCCACATCGGGCGTTAACCTGATGTAGTCGGACACCTGTCAGTCTAGGCGTTCCCTGATGCTGGATCTGGAGTATAGCTGTCGATAGGTCGGCTGAAAGAAGGATCTCATATCTGAAGTGACCAAGACATCTTCAAACCCCCCTCTTCTTGCAGGCGCTGTTGGATTGCTACCCGCAACTGTCTCTCTGTGACTGGAAATTCCTCTGCCAGCGCACGCAAAAGCAGAATGCAGCATTTCTCGCAGCAAGGCCTGGAAGTGCTGCATTCTGACCGCCCTCTGTGATGGTGGTAACATTTCCGCTATTTTTTGTTTGTACCGGGGGTTTAAGTACGTTGCCACCCAGTACTGGTCCTTGCCCTTTATGCTTTTCATACGGGGGTCCCCCTTAAAACACTGGAGCATGAAGGCCCCCATTCGCACTAAACTGGACGCGGTGTAGTGGCCTGGCTCCAGCTCATCATCCAGGATCCACGGACAACACCAGGGATCCCAGACAGGTTTAAAGCATGCTCTTCTTGCTCCTCATCCGCCCGGCACCATCCTCCTCTGACTCCTGTTGTTGACTTGCCTCAGATGGAATAGCACCCCCTGGGAATTCATCCAACATTGCGACTTCCTCATCTTCCTGCTCCTCGACGGCTTGATCAATGACACGACGCAATGCACGCTCCAGAAAGAAGGCGTAAGGTACGTTGTCGCTGATGGCGCCCTGTCCGTGACTAACCAGTTTGGTGATCTCATCAAATGGCCGCAGAAGTCTGCATGAGTCACACATGAGCAGGCACTGGCGAGGTGAAAAAACCCAAGCTCCCCAGAACCTGTCCTGCCGCAGAGTTCGTACAGGTAGTCGTTAACTGCACGTTTCTACGTTTCTGCTGGAGCAGCCTATCAAGCATATGCAACGTTGAGTTCCATCGCTTCGGGCAGTCACAAATAAGACGCCTGATGGGCAGGTTGTGTCGCCGCTGAATGTCAGCAAGATGAGCCATGGCTGTGTAAGATGTCCCCAAGATGTCCTGGACCCCAGGGTATTTGGCAACGAATCGCTGCACGACCAAGTTCAGGACGTGTGCCATGCATGGCACGTGTGTTATTTTGCCCTGTTTCAGTGCGCTCAGCAGATTGGCACCATTGTTGCACACCACCACCAACTGTCAAATTGAGCGGTGTCAGCCACTAATCTGCCTGTGAACGCAAAAGGTGAAAGGAGTGCAGGACCAGTGTGGCTCTTGGCTTCCAGGCACAACAGACGCAGCACAGCATGGCAACGTCTCACCTGGCATGTGGAATAGGTTCTGGGGATCTTGGGCGGCGCAGCGGAAGAGACGGTAGCAGCGGAAAAAGAGGAGTCAGCTGAGGAGGAGAGGGAGGATGGAGTAGGAGGAGGAGAAGAAGAGGCAGGCCTGCATGCAGTCCATGGCGGTTAAACCAAATCTACACGGGTGCCACGGATTACATGCTTGACGGCCGTCAGAAGGTTCACCCAGTGGGCAGTAAAAGTTATATACCTTCCCTGCTAGTGTTTGCTAGACCATGTGTCTGGTCAGATGTATCTTGGCACCGACACTGTGCCAGAGATACATTCACTTGCCACTGAACATGGCCCTACAGCTCTGGAATGCCCTTCTTCGAGAAATATTTCCTGCCTGGGACCTTCTATTGTGGTGTTCCAATGGCCACAAATTGCCAAAAGGCCTCCGAGTCCACCAGTTGATATGGCAGTAGTTGGCGGGCTATCAGTTCCGACAAGCCAGCAGTCAAACGTTGGGCAAGAGGGTTATCCGGCGTCATAATTTTTTTACGCTCCAACATTTGGGCCACAGAAGCCTGCCTTTTTCCAGAACAACGTGAGGATGGCATGATGGAAGATGAAGTGGAGGACAATTGCGAGGAGAGAGGAGAAGGAGAAGAGGCTGGACCGTCAGAGCCTGGAGTGTGGCTTTGTGGGTTCTGACGGCATTGCTCCCACTGGGCTCGGTGATGGGAGATCAGGTGCCTTCTTAAGGCGGTTGTCCCTAGGTGAGTGTTGGGCTTACCGCGATTTTTGCGTTGACTGCAAAAGCTGCAGATGGCAACACTGTTGTCAGCAGTGGACACATTAAAAAAAAGCCCACACTCCGGAGCCATGTGTCGGCGTCCTGAGCGCGCCAGATGTGACTGTACATGGTTGATGGCTCACTCCTAATACATTTGCAGTCTACTTTGTCCCTCCTGTGCAATGCAAGTTCTGCCTGCTTCTCCTCCCTATCTGCTGGTCCATCTCTCCCTCTGAACTCCCTCTGTAACCTTCCCCACCACTAACATTCGAGATCTCGGAGTGGGCAGCAACAGCGGGGACCAACCTCCTTGGGCTGACCTGTGTACTGTTGTCAGACTGCTGAGTGGCGGCTGTTGCTACCTCCTCTTCCTGATCCGATGCCAACAATGGCTGCGCATTGCAAATGTCTTGTGATGGATCGGAAAATAATTCCAGTGACTCAAGCGGAGGGTATATGGCGGTGGTGTCTTTGGGGGTGCACACAGCAGAGAGTGAAGAGGGTGCACATAGAGAGGATGAGGAAGGTGCAGAAGAGGAAGGCTGAGTGAGCCACTCAACCAAGTCTGGTGCGTCCTTTGATGTCATTGAACGCACCTTCTGAAACTTCACACTTTGGCTCCGGCCCACTGCTCCCGCCCTAACCCTACCACTCCTGCGTAAGGGCCTGCCTCTTCCTCTGCCTGTCATTTTTTTAATTACCCTGTGACAAAAGTCTCTAAAGAAGCACAGTATATGTGGAACAGGATATATAACACCCCGCTTCAATCTGTGGTATTGGGGGGCCACTGGTTTATCACACCAGTTCTACAAATAATTGGCCAGTAACTGTTGTCACTGTGTGTAGCACAGTTAATGCAGCAAAAGAGGCCAATTTTTTGCAGGACTAAAACACTCTTATAAAAGTATACTGTTGAATAACACCTCACTTCAATATGTGGTATTGGGGGGCCACTGGTCTATCACACCAGTTGTATTAAAAATTGGCCAGTACGTTTGGCACTGTGTGTAGCAGAGTTAACGCAGCAATAGAGGCAATATTGTTGCAGGACACAAATACACTTATAAAAGTACACTCAGATAACACCCCACTTCAATATGTGGTATTGGGGGGCCACTGGTCTATCACACCAGTTATAATACTTTAAAAGTGCTTTTGTCACGGTTTGTAGTATTGCTGCAGAAACGCTGAACACACTAGTCACAATGCTGCACAGTGCACAATACAAATCCACTACAATATGCTTTCTATATTAGAAAGTAGATTATAAGTGGATTACACCCCTATATAGTGCACTGCACACCTATAACAAATACCAGTCCTTAAAATTACTTTTGTGGACCTTAACAGAGCGATTTGTGTCACTGACGAATCTGTCCCTGGTGCACACAGCAAACCTCTCCTTACACTGACAAAAGAGACAATATACAGTGGGTACGGAAAGTATTCAGACCCCCTTAAATTTTTCACTCTTTGTAATATTGCAGCCATTTGCTAAAATCATTTAAGTTCAGTTCATTCTTCTTCCTCATGAATGTACACATAGCACCCCATACTGACAGAAAAACACAGAATTGTTGACATTGTTGCAGATTTATTAAAAAAGAAAAAACTGAAATATCACATGGTCCTAAGTATTCAGACCCTTTGCTCAGTATTTAGTAGAAACCCCCCTTTTGATCTAATACAGCCAGGAGTCTTTTTGGGAAAGATGCAACAAGTCTTTCACACCTGGATTTGGGGATCCTCTGCCATTCCTCCTTGCAGATCCTCTCCAGTTCTGTCAGGTTGGATGGTAAACGTTGGTGGACAGCCATTTTTAGGTCTCTCCAGAGATGCTCAATTGGGTTTAAGTCAGGGCTCTGGCTGGGCCATTCAAGAACAGTCACGGAGTTGTTGTGAAGCCACTCCTTTGTTATTTTAGCTGTGTGCTTAGGGTCATTGTCTTGTTGGAAGGTAAACCTTCGGCCCAGTCTGAGGTCCAGAGCACTCTGGAGAAGGTTTTTGTCCAGGATATCCCTGTACTTGGCCGCATTCATCTTTCCCTCGATTGCAACCAGTCGTCCTGTCCCTGCAGCTGAAAAACACCCCCACAGCATGATGCTGCCACCACCATGCTTCACTGTTGGGACTGTATTGGACAGGTGATGAGCAGTGCCTGGTTTTCTCCACACATACCGCTTAGAATTAAGGCAAAAAAGTTCCATTTTGGTCTCATCAGACCAGAGAATCTTATTTCTCACCATCTTGGAGTCCTTCAGGTGTTTTTTAGCAAACTCCATGCGGGCTTTCATGTGTCTTATACTGAGGAGAGGCTTCCGTCGGGCCACTCTGCCATAAAGCCCCGACTGGTGGAGGGCTGCAGTGATGGTTGACTTTCTACAACTTTCTCCCATCTCCTGACTGCATCTCTGGAGCTCAGCCACAGTGATCTTTGGGTTCTTCTTTACCTCTCTCACCAAGGCTCTTCTCCCCCGATAGCTCAGTTTGGCCGGACGGCCAGCTCTAGGAAGGGTTCTGGTCGTCCCAAACATCTTCCATTTGAGGATTATGGAGGCCACTGTGCTCTTGGGAACCTTAAGTGCAGCAGAAATATTTTTGTAACCTTGGCCAGATCTGTGCCTTGCCACAATTCTGTCTCTGAGCTCTTCAGGCAGTTCCTTTGACCTCATGATTCTCATTTGCTCTGACATGCATTGTGATCTGGAAGGCCTTATACAGACAGGTGTGTGGCTTTCCTAATCAAGTCCAATCAGTATAATCAAACACAGCTGGACTCAAATGAAGGTGTAGAACCATCTCAAGGATGATCAGAAGAAATGGAAAGCACCTGAGTTAAATATATGATTGTCACAGCAAAGGGTCTGAATACTTAGGACCATGTGATATTTCAGTTTTTCTTTTTTAATAAATCTGCAACAACGTCAACAATTCTGTGTTTTTCTGTCAGTATGGGGTGCTATGTGTACATTCATGAGGAAGAAGAATGAACCTAAATGATTTTAGTAAATGGCTGCAATATAACAAAGAGTGAAAAATTTAGGGGGGTCTGAATACTTTCCGTACCCACTGTAGATAGGAGTACACCTATACCAAATACCAGCCCTTAAAATTACTTTTGTGGACCTTAATAGAGCGATTTGTGTCACTGACAGTCTGTCCCTGGTGCACACAGCCAACCTCTCCCTACACTGACAAAAAGCAGAATGTGAAATGGCCGACAGGTCAGGTCTATTTATAAGTAGAGCCGTCATCCTAATAGGAAAATGGGCTTTCGTATGGACTACTTCTGACACTCAAGTTTCTGAGTCCGACATGATTGATTTCATCTGCGTTTGTGAGTAGCCATTTTTATGTTACAACAATAAAACCATTATTGAGGATAATGCACTAGGTCGGTGCGGCCTTTTTGTGTTTTTTGTTTGCAGTACTGTTGGACTGCCCCAGTCCTTTAGGGCAGCAAGACCATAGCCATCTGAGACGCCTTTTGCAAAGTCCTGTGGGAAGAGCAGTCGGGGAGCCTCGTTTTCTGAGTGCAGGAGAAAGGTGTGTCTTTCCCCTTATTTTGTTTGGAGCCATATATAAAAAGGTAGGGGGTATGTCCATGTGCTGAAATGTTTCAATTGGCTGTCCCGTTCCTTCTGATGGCTGTGTCATGGGTCAAAGTTCTCCCCAATGTAAACTAATATGGCCGCCGCGAACAACGCCATATGTTCGCAAAATCGGCGAGCTGCGAACAAGCAAAGTTCGCCGCAAACCGACCGCCGGGCGAACCACAAGGCCATCTCTAATGATGGGAACCAACTTCGATGAACAGTAGAGGACAGGACATAAGAAGAGTACATATACTGGATTGGACAGACAGGGGAGTGTCTTGTCAAATATTACACAGTAAATTGAGCATCATCCAGGCAAAGGCAGTATTCTTGGTCAATAATCTTTAACCACTTTAGGCCCGGAGGATTTTCCTGCTTAACGTCCAGGGCACTTTTTTCAACTTGGCACTGCGCGACTTTAACTGACAATTGCACGGTCATGCAACCCTGTACCCAAACAAAATTTACGTCCTTTTTTTCCCACAAACAGAGCATTCTTTTGGTGGCATTTGATCGCCTCTGCGCATTTCATTTTTTGCGAGATAAAAAAAAAAAAAGAGCGAAAATTGTGCAAAAAAAAATTGACATTTTCTATTTTGAGAGTTAAAAAATATCCAATATATTAAATTTTTGTCATATATTTAGGCCAAAATGTATTTAGCTACATATCTTTGACAAAAAAAATACTCAATGAGCGTATTTTTAACCACTTTAAGACCGGAAAATTTTACCCCCTTCCTGACCAGGCCATATTTTGCATGGTCGTGCAACACTGTACCCAAATTAAATTGGTGTCCTTTTTTTTCCCCACAAATAGAGCTTTCTTTTGGTGGTATTTGATCACCTGTACGATTTTTAGTTTTTGAAAAAAAAAAATCAATATATTTTTCACATTCTGATATACAACATTCCCCCCAAAAAATGTACAAATCAACATTTAAGACCAATTTGTTTTCTGCTACATATTTTTGGTATCTCTCGCTGCTGAGAGATTGAGGAATCCAGCGACGAAAGGTCTACGTCGCTGGACCCAGCCGAGCCGCTCTGCTGCAGTAGCAGCAACGTGAGCGGTCGGCTAGTGGTTAAAGGATAAGTTCACCATATTCAAGGTGCAACGTGTTACTGTAGCACCGGCCCCCACAACCCCCGATCCCTTGTGACAGTGATGAGTAGTTTCATCAAATTCTTCATTGTTTTCAAAGTGGAGATATTTCATTATGAGGGAGAAGCTGTACTCCGACATGACCTTGCCAAAGAATGGAGTGGCAAATAATGTATTGGTTGTCCAATTCCACTTTTGAAGGGATTTCCCCATCACTCCCTGAAGAATTATTATATATGCTGCCAGCCAAGCCTGACAATTTCCCTACTCTGTACGAAAAAAACCTATTAACACTTCTAGCACACTAGAGGGTGCTACATTAAGGGGTGCTGTTAACTGGTTCCCCTATTCCTGCACAGCTAGGCAACAAGCCCTTTCCACTTTACTCCAGACACAAGAAAACAGTCTCTGAGCTTAGTGTTTTTTTTTTTTTTTTTTTGGGATAAGAAAGGGTAAAGGAGGTTATGGGATGACACCATCAGCCCCCTTTAAAACTTTAAAAAAATAGCACAACATGTTGTAAACTGCATACCAGAGTATCTCCTCTCCTTTGTAGAACTGTTCCCAGCTCTACTGCCTGCAGGAACTACCAGGGCTCTTGGCTGCTTGTCCACCAGCCCACCTGGCTGCATCAAAGATCTCATAGGGAAAAGAGATTGTAAGGGTTAACCACTTCAATACAGGGCACTGTCACCCCCTTCCTGCCCAGGCCAGTTTTCAGCTTTCAGCGCTGTCACACTTTGAATGACAATTGCGTGGTCATGCAATGCTGTACCCAAATTACATTTTTATAATTTTTTTTCATACGAATAGAGCTTTCTTTTGGTTTACTTAGTAAAAAAAAAAAAAAAGTTTTAATTTCTGTCAGTAATTTTTCTCCTTCACTGATGTGCCCTGATGAGGCGGCACTGATAGGCTGCACTTATGGGCACTGATGAGATGGCACTGATGAGAAGGCACTAATATGCCGCACTCACAGGCACTGATAGGCACTGACTGGCAACACTAATGGGCACTGATTGAGGTCAATGATGGGCACTGTTTTTTTCCTTACTGTAATCAGGGCACTGATGATCAGTGCCCTGAAAACCTGTCCTGGTCTCGCCTTTGGGGAGGAGCCGCTGACCGGCTCTCCTCGCCAAACACTCTGACGTGTGAGGCAAGCAGCGCCAATAAAACGGCACTTCCTCAATTACATGTGACCAGCTGTGATTGGACACAGCCGATAACATGGGTAAAGTGCCACGTCATTGGCTCTTTACCAAGATCGGGGTCGCGCTGTGTCCTAGGAACACGGAGCAGCCGTGATTGCCGCACTTTGTGCCCCCGCAAGCGCACAATGCCCCCGCAAGCGCACAAGAGTGGCCGTTCTGGGGGCTCCGTCATACGATGTCCTTCCAGAACAAGAGCCGCACTGCTCCACCCTTATTGGACGGTGGGTGGGTGGCAGGGTGTTGCAAACATGTGTCAGTCTCTCTCCTTTGCATCCCTGGGTGTGCTGATGTACTCATAGTGGGTGGATTTACTAAAACTGGAGAGTGCAAAATCTGGTAAAGCTGTGCATGGTAGCCAATCAGCTTCTAACTTCAGCTTGTTTAAATTAAGCTTTGACAAAAAAAAAAAAAAAAAAACTTGTTTCTATGCAGAGCTGCAACAGATTTTGTACCAGTTTTAGTAAAATCAACCCCATTTTCTCCCTGCTGCTCCTTAGTCAAGATTCCTTCTCAAACCGTGACGCTTATAGGAAATTCCCAGGCCAGCCCGAGCCCTGACTGGAGGCAGAGCCCCCCCCCCCCCCCAGACTCAGGGGTCCCTCCTAGGCTACCAACAGCCCCCTCAGCACTCAATCTTCCACCGACTTACCTTGCTGGCATAGCTTCCCCATATTGAAGGCTGACATTACCATCACATTCTGCCTAAGGATTGGTCAAGTTCCCTCAAGTGTGCAGATCATCCTTTCCTCTGCCCACTAACTTCTAGAAGCTTCTCCAAACTTATAGAATAGAACCGGGGGGGGGGGGGGAGGTACCAGAGACATGCCTCTGTGGATCCATCCAGCCTGACCTGCAGTAACCCTGACCCAATTTCTACCTGCACTTACACTATTAGCAATCTAGAGGGTGCTACTTTAATAATGTCAGTACAGACATATAGGAGTTGTTCTGACAGAAATCCAACAAGCTTCTTACTTCCTGTGCCATCTAGCTCTGCTGCACTGAGATCTAAAGCCGTGTTGTCAACCCTGACCAGTTCTTTCCTGTTGACCATAGTTTATAGAGATGAGAAGAGCAGGAGCAGCTCTGTAGAAGAGAAATGGGCAGGGCTGACAAAACTGCTTGAGATTTCAATGCAGAAGAGGGACGGTGTTGTCAGCAGGGCCGGTGCTAGACTGTTTTAAGCCCGAGGCAAGATCGGCAACTTGCGCCCCCCCCCCCCCCAAAAAAATAAAAAAATAAAAAGGGAAGGGGTTAAAAATGGATTTTTGTAAAATCTTACCGTAAAATCCTTTTCTCTTAGCTCATTGACAGACGTAGTCCTCGGTGATACACCACCTTCGGGTTATGTTGCCTCCACAGGAGCAGGACTAGACAGGAAATTAAAAAGCTCTGGCCACACCCCAGGGGCAGTCCCAGAGGGTATATCCTCTCTCTCTCTGCCTCAGCAAATCAGTTATGTGAAAAAGCAGTCTTTAGAGATTTTAACCCAACTCAAAAAAACAGAGGGGCGGGGACTACGTCTGTCAATGAGCTAAGAGAAAAGGATTTTACGGTAAGATTTTACAAAAATCCATTTTTCTCTAGCGCTCATTGACAGACGTAGTCCTCGGTGATACACCACCTTCGGGACGTCCCAGAGCAGTATCACAACTGAGGGGTGGGAAAATGGAAATCAAATCCCAATCTAGAAGGCCCAACCGGTGCCAACTAGAAGTTTACAATGCTCATCCTTAATGATGAGACTCAACAAAAAAAAGAGAAAAAAATCTTTTTTTTTTTTTTTTTTTTTCAAACAGAAAAAACCCTCGAGGTAGACCACCGGTCTCCTCAAATTGCGGCCTGCAAAACCTTGCGGCCAAATGAGGCATCCGCCGATGCCGTCACATCAATTTTATAGAACTTTGTAAAGGTATGTACCGACGACCAGGTGGCCGCCTTACATACCTGGACCACTGACGCCTGATGGCGAAAGGCCCAGGAAGTACTGAGCGCTCGAGTGGAGTGCGCCCTAACAGGGAACGGAGGACTCTGACCCTTAATAGAATAAGCCTGTACCACCGTTTGTCTAATCCATTTGGCAATGGTCGCGGCAGATGCAGGCAAACCCTTTCTGGGGCCATCCGTGATCACAAAAAGTGAATCCGTCTTACGGAATGATTCCGTAGCTTTCAGGTATACCCTGATTGCCCGAACCACATCTAAGGAATGCAACGCATGTTCCCGATGATGCTTGGGCTGAGGACACAAGGAAGGTAGTACAATATCTTCATTCAGATGAAAATCTGAAACCACCTTGGGAAGAAAAGATGGCTTAGGATGAAGTACTACCTTATCCCTATGAATCACTAGGTATGGTGACTGGCATGATAATGCAGCCAGTTCTGACACCCTGCGAGCAGAAGTAATAGCCACCAAGAAGGCCACCTTCTGGGATAAAGTAAGCAAGGGAATCTCCCTGATGTTTTCAAAGGGAGGTTTCTGTAGAACCGACAAAACCAAATTAAGATCCCAAGGCGGTAAGGGCGCGCGGACTGGAGGAGCCAGGTGCCGCACCCCCTGGATGAAATTCCGCACCAAGGATTTGGTAGCTAAAGGCTTCTGAAAGAAGATTGCTAATGCTGAAACTTGACCCTTGATGGTGCTCAAGGCTAGCTTCTGCTCAACCCCTTGTTGCAAAAAGGCCAATATTCGAGACACCGAATAGGTACGTGGAGGAAATCCTAAAGATTCGCACCACGCAATATAAGTTTTCCATGTGTGATAATAGACTTTGCTGGAAGTCGCTTTCCTTGCTTTAATAAGGGTAGGAATGACTGAAGCTGACAAACCTCTGTCCTTCAGTACTTGGGTCTCAATGGCCAGGCCATTAAACCCAGCGACTGTAAAGCATGATGGTAAATTGGTCCTTGAGACCACAGACACTCCCTGAGACGAAGTTCCCACGGAACGTGTACGACTAACATGTCCAAGTCGGCCAGGCCGGCTTGAGGAGGCCAGCCTAGAATTTCTAGGACCACTGGCGCTGATTGAATCTGAACCAGGCGTCCCTAGAGGTATCTGGCCCCGACCATCCGAGAAAGTCTGGTCGTTTTCTGTTCCCACACATTTATCAGATACCTGATAGTTATCAGGAAAGGTGATCTTTTCTGGTTGAACCTCAGGTACCGAAGTCACCCGACTAGAGGCTACTTGGCCTATCTGGTCAACCAGATCCGATTCCTGTGAGGTATCGGGACTAATCTTGGGAAAAGGTAAAGGAAAAGATCTATTCAGGGAACGGTAACTACCGCTTCCTGTAGTACTTAAATGTTGGAAGGGAAGAATCACACCGGTAGTAGTGGTTGATGCTCGATCTAATGTCCTGAATACCGGTGAAAACATCCCCCCACCCTGAAACCGGGTGGGGACGCACCTTCAGGCTGTGTACTGCTTTGCTTCGGGTTTGGCTGGGTTGGTCCCCTTCTTGAACCCTCCTGGAGGAGTCTTGCCTTTCCCGCTAGTACCAGCCGGGCGCCCTTTATGGGCGGTAAAGAAAGGTCCTCGCTTGTTGCGAGGTCCCTTAGCTTTAGCAGCCTGTGGCAAAAAGGTGCTCTTGCCCCCAGTGGCATCCTTAATGATTTCATCTAGGTTGGCCCCAAATAGACGATTCCCCTGAAAGGGGAGATTTGTCAAGGTCTTCTTGGAACCTAGGTCAGCTGACCAGCATTTTAACCACAGCACACGTCTGAGGATCACTGCTAACTTAGATGCATGCCCTAATAAGGGAGTAGTGTCCAAGGCTGCGTCACAGATTAACTGTAGCCCTTGTATAATCTGTTCCATCAAATCAGATGTCTCCTGGGGAATATCTTTTCCCCTAAGATCTTGGCGTACCATTTTCGCCCATTCCGTAAGTGTCTGGGAAACTAGACCAATAACAATTACTGGTCTAAAAGCTGACCCTATCAGAGAGAAGATGGTGCGGGACTCTGCTTCCATCTTTCGATCCACCGGATCCTTAAAGGACGAAGTGTCCTCCACTGGAATAACCGTGGCTTTATTCAGCCTGGAAATAGGCGGATCCACGACTGGTGGTACCGTCCATTTCTTAATGATGGATTCCTCAAACGGATAGCGTCTAGCAATACGCTTGGAAATAGTAAAGGTACGTTTAGAATGCTCCCATTCTCCTTTAATCTGATTACCGAAACATTTAGGTACAGGAAAAGCCTTCATCGTCTTGATGGGCTTATTAGTACCAAAAGTAATCTCTGATTCAGTTGCCTCTGCCGGTAAAGCCTCAAGTTTTAAGGTTTCCTGCACTGCCACAACTAGTGCGTCCACCAATGCTTCTTCCTGAATAATAGCAGGAGAAGAAGCGTCCTCCTCACTGTCTGAGGGGGCTTTACCTGGGATAACAGCCCTTGCAGAGGAACCTGCAATTGCCGTGACTACCTCCGAATCTGAATCAGAGGTGTCAGATGGTATAGGGGTAGGCGGGGGTCGCTTCCTTGACCCCCGTCCCTGACAGGCCGCCTCCACCCGAGCCACCATAGACTCCAAAATTGCTGTAAATGACTCTATACTCTGTGCACCGGCGGGTCCCGTGGCCCCCTCGAGGGAAACAGGTGGGGGAATATGTGTGGCAGGGTCCATGATAATTCCAGTTACTTCCTGGATAATATAATTCAAAAATAAAACTTTTTTTTTTTTTTTTTCCCCGACCCCCAGCGCCACAAAAGCCCCTTAGTGTTACCTGCTAGGGATCCCTATCGATCGAGAGAGAGAGAGAGATAGACCCCCAGGCTCACCACTTGATGCTCAGAGTTTAACTGCAACAGGTTACAGCGCTGTCTTGACAAACAGGAAGTCTTTTGGCTGGCTGCCCAGGAAAAAAGGAGGCGGCTCCGCCCCTCTGTACGCCTTCCGGCGCCTCCCCCAAGCTCCACGAGGTGTTTGGATCACCTCAAACATGGCTGCCCCCCATGCTGGAGACACGAGGCTACGCCAAAATGGCGGCTCGTGCGATCCAGCAAAAAAAAAAATGGCGGCGGCCCGTACTGAATAGCGGTGTGCTGCAGAGCACACAACACTCTCTCTGCATGGGGATATGGCGTGGTTGGCGGTACCGGCCCTGGCCTGCTAATAGCTGGAGATCTGATTAGGAAGGCAGTCTACATGTCCGTGGCTTCTGACTGGTAGGTAGCTTATTCTTAACCCATAAGATTCCCAGAATGCCACAGATTACATCTTTAAACATGTATACAATTAGATTGTTAGCTCCCAAACCAAGCCTCCTGGCTTTTTGCACACATAAAATCACACTCAAAGTAGGAGGATCTGTGTCATGTTGTAGGATAGAAAGGGACTCTATCTTACCATACAGAGAGGGGCCCGCGTTCACCACAAAACCCGTCAGGGGGAAAGGGGGAACATACTACTCACCATACCGGAACCAGGCGGGCACCAACTCCTGACAGTACCCCTCTCCACCGGGGCGGTAGGGCTGTTGACCGATACGGACGCCGTGACTCATGGTCTTTGGCGTTTCAGTGAGACGTTTAACTCGCGTGGACAGTCCTTTAATGGGACTTTGTCGCGGCCGACCCAGCGCGGAGCTATGGCCTGCACGCGCTCGTAGGCTGAACTGGGGTGACCACCGGATCTCAACATCCAGCCCGTCGCCCAGTTCAGCTTTCTTGCTTGAAGATCTCACAGGAACACTGGAGAAAAAAAGCTGTCTAAAAAATCCTTTAAGAAAAAATTCTTGCCAGGACCTAAGATCCAAGCAAGGTATCTAGGTCCTTACTCCTAACTAGACAGAAAATAACTGATTTGCTGAGGCAGAGAGAGAGAGGATATACCCTCTGGGACTGCCCCTGGGGTGTGGCCAGAGCTTTTTAATTTCCTGTCTAGTCCTGCTCCTGTGGAGGCAACATAACCCGAAGGTGGTGTATCACCGAGGACTACGTCTGTCAATGAGCGCTAGAGAAAAACTGCTCTATGTCATATCCAGTGACCCTGATCTGATGGTTCCTCCATGTAATTCTGTCATACCCAGTGATCCCAATGTTCCTCTATGTCACATCAGGGGTCCCTGATGTTCCTCCATGTCATGCCCGGAGACCCTGATGTTTTTCCATGTCACACCTGGGGACCCTGATGTTCCCCCATGTCCCACCTGGGGACCCTGATGTTCCTCCATGTCCCACCTGGGGACCTCAATTCCCCATGGCACACCCAGGGTTTCCAATTCCTCATGGCACACCTGGTGACCCCAAACCCCTGTTACACCCGGTGACCCCTCTCCCCCATGTCACACCTGGTGACTCAGATTCCCCATGGCATACCTGGTGACCGCAATTCTCTTTCACACCAGGGATACTCCATGTCACACCCAGGGACCCTGATTCCCTGTTCTGGGGACACTTACTGGGCAGTATGAAGAGAGGGGCCTGCACTCTGCCCTCCTTCACCAGGATCCTGCTTATTCCTTCTCCCAGGACGCTCCTCTCCTGGACCAAAGTGCTCACCACAGCTCCAACCGGCTCCTGGTGGAGGGAGAAGCAGCAGTCAGAGAGCTCCGCACCTCCTTCATCACCAACATCCTCAGACCATTCCGTTGCCTCGTCGCTTCTGCTCCAGTAAAGGTGCCGCCCTCCAGTGCCAAGCTCCGGCTCAGGTTCAGCTCTCCTCCACTCCCTGCTTAATACCGACCCAGGGAAATGAACGGCTGCCCACCAGCTCAGATTAAAAAGAGTCACTTCCCGCCCAGGGATTAGGCCACTCAGCTCCAGACGAAGAGGATCATTATGCAGCTAGCACTCCGGTGGGCTCCTTTCCTGCCCCTTGGGGCTCCCCCAACAATGGTGGAAAGGCAGGGCCTGGTAGTTCTGCCACTGCCCCAGATACCTGGCATCTTCCTCTGTCCCTTCTTCCTCCCCCACTGCCGCCCCTTTCCTCAGCTCACAAGGATCATTCATTATGGAGCATGAGTGTTGACTCGTGGCTGCGCCCCTAGGTGGCAATGCACCCTAGGCGGCTGCCTAGTTTGCCTAGTGGAAGCACCGGCCCTGGTTGTCAGTTTAATTGCAAATTTCGGACCAAACTGTATTTCTAACAGATCAAAATTGACTTTTTTTTTTCTTGCAGAAGTTTTAAACACAAGATATGCATGTATTCTGCATATGTGCTGCATTCTTTTTTGCCAGACATTTTATTATGTAAAAGAAAACCTAGAGAAGTGAAAGAAAGCTTGTTTTAGCCTTCCTTCCTACTTCTGGGCAATTTCCATGTGTAGTGTCCCTTAACCCCTGGGAGCCTGTTAGAGACCCCAAGGCATTTCAAATCTCAAGACAGAATTGTTGACACTCTGAGGTGGAAGAGCCTAAACTGGCAAACTGGACTATTTAGACTTTTGAGCAGTTTCAAACAGCACAACACCTTCTAGAGCAGTTGTCTCCAAACTTTCTAAACAAAAGGGCCAGTTTACTGGGTCATTGACTAGAACCTGGGTCATTGGGAGTAGAAAATGTCCTGGTGTCCCGTGGAAGTATACAATACCATATTGTTGGTGTCAATGGAAGGATTTGTGCCCCATCATTGGTGTCAATGGAAAGATTTGTGCCCATCGATGTCAGCAACAGGAATGATGTCCCATTGTTGGTATCAGTGGATGGAATAGTGCTCCAAGGGAGAGATAAAGGCAAGCAAAGGGCTGCATCTAGCCCCAGGGCTGCAGTTGGGAGACCACTGTTCTAGAGGGAGTAGACAGAACTCTGCAATGTCCACAAGCAGTATCTTGTGCCCATCTCTCCAGAATACTATGATTTCATAGTGCACCTCTTCCCCAGTTGCTCCAGAAGGTAGAGCAAACCTTTCTAGCCTCAAATCCAGCTCTTCCTTTTAGTCCAAATCCCTTCCCAGTCAGAGGCTATTGATATAGTGTGAACAGTGTTGTAAACAACTTCCTCTCTCCACTACTTGAGTTCTTAACCACTTCCTGTTATTCCCCCATCACTTTACAGGTCCTCATAAAAAGGGGAGATTTTCAGCTCCCTAAAACATGTCATAGACTGTTGTGTGTTGCTCTCATGCTAAGTTTCAGCAGCAGGCCTGGGAAGCACCACCCTTCAGCATTACCTCCTCTTCTGGCAACAGCCCATGAGACAAAGACCTTTTTGAAAGCTCACCCAAATATTTATATCCTCCCCCAGCATGCACCACTGGCAATAAACCCTCTTTTCTATTAAAACAACATAAACCCACACACACACACACACACACACACACACACACACACACACGCACCTTTTTCTTAATCGATATACAGCTGTCACATGACCCAGATCTTTCTCAGCTTGTCTGCAGATAAGGAGGAGGAGCTTATTTTCCTCTGCTGCTGGCTACATGTTCAAAATAAAAACAAACAGCCTTAAAATACAGAGCAAAAATAAATGATCATCAATAAACTGATTTAAATTGTCATACAAATATATATTTGATATCAAATCTTTATTATTTTTTGCCCATAACATGGTGTTGGTGTTGCAGAGCTGCCAAAATGGCTCTGCAAAAAAAAAAAAAGTGCTAGCTGCATTGGGGACTTGGACAGAAGGGGGAAATGGAGAGCAGCAGGATCAACCAGGTTTTTTTTTCAGAATACAGAAAACTAATCTCATAGTGACTGAGTGTATGAAAAGCATGTAATACAGCATTTGAGGATTTTTAGGAAGTGGGTTTAGTGACAATATAAAGACCTAAAACTTAATAGAAGCAAAACAAACAATTCAAGCTCAGGTTAACTAGATTCTACCTGCAACACTAAATACAAGATAAGTATATCCCAGCTTACAGCAGGATCCTCACATAGCACAGTGCTGTCACAAAAGCATGTCAATCCATACAACTTCCGGCGTGGGGATGACATCACTTGTAAGAGGAGGCAAACTAAAACATTGAGCAGTATGTGTCCCGCCTCCCATATTTCCCAAAAATATGACATTGTAGCCACACACGAGCGGTAAGTACTTTGATACAAGGCATATTAGAGCAGCTACAGCTGATGGCCTTCTGCAAAGTTCCTGAAAAAGCTGTTTGGGGACACTGGAATTCCTCCTAGACTTATGCCCCATACACACATGCAGATTATCTGCAGACTTTTGTCTGCAGACTTACCAAAACCATATAATATGAGGTCAAACCTAAACATTTTCAATTTGTATGCAATCCGGCAGGCCCTTGCACTACATAGAAAAGGTAAGTCTGCAGACAAAAGTCTGCAGATAATCTGCACGTGTGTATGGGGCATTAGTCTGCTTGACTGTTCTGCATGCTGGCCACTATTGCAAAGGCCAGCCACAGTGTCCTCCAAGAAACAGGACCCCCTACCTGTGAGGGTAATACACAACATGGTGTGTAAGTATGGATAAACTGGGGACACAAATCAGCACAAAATGCACTTAGTGTGCAATTCTGGAATTGCCATTATTGGCCATATCACAACTTCTGCATATCTTCATTTACCACCAACATGCATTTTTCAACACGGGCATGCATTTATTCACTTGCCACCACTGCACTGGTGTACCTTTCTATATTCATCCTGTTCATCAAACGGAATCACTATTGTTAGTATACTGTATGTTAATGCAGACCATCTTGCTGCGAGTCAAAAAAAAGCATCTAAATGCATCAAGAGGAACTAAACTGCAGTTATGCAAACTACATGTAATTGGTTCTGATTAAATAATTGTTTGTTTTCTTGCATTTTCTCTAGATCCCCCCACTGCCCATCTTCTCAGTACCTTTTAAAGTGTAAATCTTGATCCTAATCTAGGGTTATTTAGTACAGGTTTGCAGACCTTCCTTTGTGCGAAGTGAATGGGCCACTCTGTTAGGCCTCTTTCACACGGCCGCTCCGTTTTTTTTGTCCGCTGCGGCACTTTCTTTTTTTTTTTACGGACAAGGATGACACTTGTGTCATCCGGTCCGTATGTCCGCATATCATCCCATCCGTTTGCGGATGATATACGGACATAATGTTAGTCTATGGGGATTGCGGATGTCAGCAGATGACACCGCTGACATCAGATTTTGCATCAGTTCCGTTTTTTAAAACGGAGGAAAAATAGGGTTCTGTTCCGTTCCAAAAAACGGAACAGAACTGAAAGGACAAAAATCCTATGTCAGCGGATGGTCATCCGCAATCCCATTGACAAGCATTATGTCCGTATATCACCCGCAAAACGGATGGGGTGATATACGGACATACGGAACGTCGGTGTGAAAGAGCCCTTATAATCCAATGATCAGTCACAGCATTGTAATAGCAAAATGATAAAAAAAAAAAAAAAAAAAATGAAGATACATCAGCTAACACCTTAAGCTTTCTCAGGATGCAGGGGGATAGTGGATGAATTTACACCCAAGACCACAGTTAACGTTAATTAGCCTACCTAAATTAATGTTAATTGTTTTTGAAAGACTATATGGTACAATGTTTTATTAAATATCCTGCTCAGATTGTTATAGGCTGACAAACAAAAAAGGTTTAAAATAATCTTTTTTTTTTTACATTGCACGGTCTCCTTTTCACAGAAAAAGAAATAAACGCAGCTCTGAACAGGAAGTCTAAATTCAACCACTCTCTGCAAAGTGTACATTATTCATTATGTTTTGGTCCAAAAATATTTTAAAAGTGTAACTAAATTCGGCCCAAGATTCTCCAATGTATATGTATGCATGACTGTAACAGACATTAGACCGGCCTTTAACCTTTTCAACACAGAGAAACCCTTGAAATAAAACTTTCCGGTCTCAGGGAACCCCCTGCTAAAAAGGACTAGATCTATAACTCATGATATATTAGGGTGATGCTCAGTGGAAAAAATGCTCCTTTGGGTCCTTTCACACGGGGGCCTCTGTGTAGCGGATCCCTGCTGAGCAGGCAGATCACAGGTTGGGGTTTGCTCCGCTGATGCAGAACGGACACAGAAACAGCCCGCTGTTCTCTATGGAATGATCTGGTGGAAACAGACCGCCTGTCAGTTTCCATCAGACTGTCATCTGATCCGATAGACGGATGGGGGAACGGATCCTCGTTGTTTTTAGCAGACAGGACCAGATCGGATGTAAGCTGGTGTCAGTGGACACATGCTAGCCGAGACAGCTCCATAGAGAGCAATGGAGGTTCTGATCAGGTTCGCCTGAAAAACAGACAGGTGGATCCAATCGGAATGTCAGTGTGAAAGGAGTCTTGGAGGCCCAGGCTAAAGGGGGAAAGAGTTAAGTGTGTGTGCCTGGGCATTTTGGATCCAGCCAACTTGCCAGCAATATAAATCCGTAAGGCGGCTGGGTTCAGGTTCGCTGGCTGTCAACTCTCAGGACAAGATATACTGTGAAATCATGTGGAGGAGGAACTGGGGGCTCCAGAGTTCATCCAAGCATAAAAAATGCCAAGATGGACTATTACCTTGCGGAGGTGTGCCTGGGCAGCCATTCAGTTGTGGTTGGGAAATGGACTCTGTTCACATTGAACTGTATCGCTGAAGAACTTTTTAAGTAATGCTGCTTCAACTGTTCTGAACCTGGTCCAAAGTTAATTATAGGGATCCATGTTGGTTCAGGCGTTTCAAAAGAAGTGGGGTCTATAAAGGGGTATGAAGCTTAACTAGTGCAAAAGGGTAAAAAAGGCGCTCCAGTCAGATTAACCACTTTGCCGCTGCTCACTAGAGCTCTACTGCGGCAAAGTGGGGAATCGAGTCTGGAGATCGTCGGGGGAATCGAGTCTGGAGATCCTCCCGCTTGTGTAAACAGAGCGGGCGGATCTCCGAAGTGACAGGCAGGGTCAGATTGCAGGGTTCAGCTTAGCTGAACCTGAGATCTGTCCCTGTGCCACTCAGTCACCTCCCCCCACACACGTTAGTAAGCACCAGGCATACATTAACCCCTTCCTCTCCAATAAAATTAACCCCCTTCCCCGTCAGTGCCATTTTTACAGTAACAGTGCATATTTATAGCACTGATACCCCCAAAAGTGTCAAAAATGTCAGTCAAGGGTCCGATCTGTCCACCACAATGTCGCAGTCCCGCAAAAAAAAAAAATCGCAGATCGCCACCAAAAAACGACAGAAATCTTTCTCTTAGTTAGTAAACACAATAACTTTTGCACAAACCATTCAAAATACGATTATTGCGATTTTTTTTAACAAAAATATGTAACAAAAACAAAATTGGCCTAAAATGATAAAAAATTTAGATTTTTACATTTTTTTGGGGGGGGAATTTCATATTAAAAAATGTGAAAAATATTGTTATTTTTTCAAAATTGTCGCTATTTTTTTGTTTATAGCACAAAAAGTAAAAATCGCACAGGTGATCAAATACCGCCAAAAGAAAGCTCTGTTTGTGGGAAAAAATGACGTAAATTTCATTTGGGTACAGCCTCGCATGACCGCGCAATTGTCAGTTAAAGTCGCACAGTGCCGAATCGCAAAAAGTGGCCCAGACGTAAGACAGCAAAATCCTCCGGTGGTAAAGTGGTTAATAAAGAAATGCATGTTTTTTTTTGTTTTCCCCATATACATACATACGGAACCACAACCCACACTGTACTTGTGGACTTCTGTCAGTATATGGCTTCCTCCCAGTCGTGAACATAGATACCAGATTTTCCCAGCTGCACCATAGAAAGCTAGCCGACAACTTCACTTGTACTGCAATCTCAGTTTATTGAACAGTCACACAGAATTTATATACAGCACACAGGTCAGGGGTTGCCTGATTACATTATCCTATGCAGATGAAATTGTATACAGAAATAGAATTAACCTGAACTAATTATCTAGTCATCTGGACAGTACAATGGGAGGTCATTAACATTTAACAATGGAACAGACAGACTAAACACAATCCACATCACACCTCAATAGACAGACAATAGGAAAAGACTGCCAGTGACAGCCTGTCTGTCTCCTACATTGAAGTACATGGAATACACATCTAAGCATTGCTTTGATTATTTAGGATTCACAGACTTCATGGCAACAGGCTATAGGTCTCACAGTGTAAAGTGGGATTAAATCTTCCTATTTCTTGAGAGATATTGTTAATAAATATTACTCTCCCATTTGAAGTTATCCAAAGCATTTTTTCAGTGTCCATAAGTATCTGTCTTTCAATTCCAGTGATGGTAAGTACAGTCACACTTACCTAGGTGGATGCAGCATCTGTCTGATGCTGAATCTGTCCCCTGGCGCCTCTGCACAGAGAACCAAGCAATCGAACACCACCTATTGACCACCACAGATCATTCGGATCTGACAGCTCCCAAAAGTAGAGGGCTGCTGACTGTCAGCCAGTAGCTCTCTGCTCTGCCCCCTTCTCTCACTGGAGCGCTGGGCTGTGGAGGGGCCGGCTCAGGCTCTCAGTGGCTCGCTCAGAGCCTGAGTGATGTCACTCCAGGCACCTTTCGGATCCCGACTTCCATTATCACGAGATGCGGTGCCTGGACTGACTTCTGTGACGTCAAAAACGAATAGCACTTCTGTGATCCATAGTACAGCCAAACGAGCTTTAGCTATACTTCTTTAAAGACTTTATCACATTAGCATATCTCCAAAGTCGGACAATTTCCACGACTTAGAGCATGAATTTGATGTGCCTTTTGTGCAATTTTGATCCAACTTCACACTGTATGGATCAAAGTAGCATCAAAAGTCACACCAAAGTAGTGCAGGCATCTTTTCAAAGTAGCTGTGACTTTAAGTCACACAGATTTGAATTAGTGCCATTGAAAAGAATGGGGTGCAATTCGTCATGCACCTTTGATGTCCACAGTCCCATGACAAATCGAACAAGTGTAAATGGAGCCTAAAAATCAGCAGCTACAAAAAAAAAAAAAAAAAAACACTGTAGCTGCTAAGTTTTATTAAACAGACACTCGCCTGTCCCCGGATCCAGCGATGTGCCCACTCGAGCTGTTCTTTCCGTCTGTCTTCTGTCCCAGGCACTAGCATCTCAATTGTGGGCACCTGACTGACAGCTTGTGGCTTCACAGCCAGGTGCCCGCTGAGCATTGTGAATGGTCCTGCAGTCATCTGGGACCTGTGATGTGTCCCAGAAGACAGCAGGGAGGGAGGGGGATGGAGAAGCAGAAATTCCGCTCAGATCATCTAGGCAACTTTTACCTAGGCGATCCAAGCAACAATTGGAGGTGGTACCTAGAAACCTGCCCCACTTCCACCCGAAAAAAAAAAAAAAAAAGAAGGTTCCATTTCCAATAAAGGAGGGGGGGGGGCGGGGGCCTTAGAATGGAATTTCCCCTTTTTTGGTGAAGCTCCGCTTTAACTAGGCAAGGCAAAGTGGAGGAATGTAGTTGCTATGAGTACCCAAGTACTGACTCGGTTTCCAGTAGCAACCTTAACCTAACTCACGTTATGGAGATCCATGACCTGGTGCATGCATTAAGTCTGTGCTATGTGCATGCGGGACCCCACTCTGATACTGGGAGTGAGGTACGCTGGACTGGCAGAGAGGGCATGGGCTCAACAGTGTCCCTGCTAATGCAACATACAAGTTACAGGGTGTAGTGACATGGAACTGAACTTTTCAGGTGAACTCTGCACTTTTACTGTACTCAGTGTTGTGGCTCATATCTAAGGCAGGTAACTGCCCTAATATTAGACTTTACACATGCCTGCATGCTCCACCTAGTCCTGGGCATTAAGGAGTGCGCTCTGTGCAAAAAGTACAATGGCATACAGGACGAGTAGGCCCCACCCACATGTGGTCATTGGGAAGAACTATCCCCATACAGATAGCTAAAAAGATCAGTGGTGTCAGTGGAAAAACGTATTTATAAAGGCAGAAATTGCTCAAAGAACACCTAGCAACCTTTGGAGGAACCCAAGGTTTCCATGGAATCCTGGTTGAGAAACCCTTCATTAGACTGCAAGCTCCTATGACATGAGGAACTCATAATTGCAGGTGTTGTAGACCGTGCAGAATTGAGAAGGATATATAAAATGAATAATGTATCGCTACCCCCGTAGGAGCCACTTGATTTAAAAAAGGTTCACCCTGTATGTGCAGCCAGGCGGGAGTGCAGCCAAGCAACCAACATTTGTAACAGTCAATGTAATTGTTGGTTTTATATTTATTCGGGGATGTTAACTTGGATGGGGTATGGGAAAGGTCCAGGACGCCATTAATCCATTAACTTTATACACTGAGGACTCTGTCCCTTTAGGTAGTCTTCAGACTGCCCAGGAGAAGCCTCTATAATGTGGCACAGTCTCTAACAGCAAACTTCACATACACTACATCAACTGTATTTCCACTCCTCTTCTCGCCCCCACAGTCTTCAAATGCAGTATAACACAGTCCTCACATAGCAAGGGGTGTGATCCCTCCTGGCATCTCTGGAAACTGGCTGGACCCTGTGCCTCGCTGCTTCTATCCCCTCTTCTGACTATAGGTTCAAATGAACAGATGCACCGCTTTCACTAATCCTTGTTTCTAAGGGGGATGTTTACAGTACAGCTCGCTGGGGTGCCTGCTCTTTACCAGCATTAGGAATGCCGGTAGCCAGCCCTGACTGTAGTGCAGGAACAGCAGTGGTCACCTCAACCAGACATCCAACCAGAGGCAACACCCTCCCTCCACCCAGGGCACCCCCCCCACCTGGCTCAAAACTTAATCTGCATCGCTCCACACAACTCCTGCCACATGGCAGGCCCCAGTAGTATTTATGTGGTGCCCACCCCATCAAGCTCTTAGCTTGGGATTGGCCAGGGCTACCACAATACTGCCAAGCAGTGGTTCTCTTCCCGGTGGGTCTCTGGGGAAACCATGTAGATTTCTATCCCGGCTGCTAAGGGGGACCCAGCACAGCCAACCCACCTGGGTCTGCCCTGCCTACCAAAAAGAGAAATAATTACCTATCTACAGACACTTCGGTAGTACCTGAAGGATGCTACAATAAAATAGGCATATGCATGAATTGTGATAAACAAAAAACATATAATTTGGATACACTGGGAGTCCTTATTGAGTGCAGACAGATATTACTGAAACTTTTGAGGTGTTCTTTTAAAGTAGAGGCTTTGAGTGACTTATGATAATATAACTTGCGCTTTTAAAAATGTAAAATCCATATGTATTGAATGATTAGAACTTCAACATACACACAAAAAAAATTAAAAAAAATGACTCGCCTGAAATAGAGACATGATGGGGAGGTCTGCCAACGTGACAAAGTTCATGATAATGCTCAGCAATCAGATTTTGCAATCACAATGTACGTGCTGTCTAACATGGCTAGTTTATCAGTTCACCATGTTCTGATGTCTGTCTAATAAATACTACATGTCTAATTCGAAACCCACAAACGAGCATTCAAAACTCAAACAACTAGCTTGTATGTATGTCATAGGACCTCATTGTATGTTTGGTGGCATAGGTGTGCGTAGGGGGATGTGCCTGGGCACACCTGAGCCACCAGTGTAAACAAGTGTGCGAGGAACCCATTGTAACTGTGCCCTGTCGTGCACTGTAATGGTGTCGAGTGTTCGGACACCATCTTGTCCTCTCGACATCCATTTTGTTTAGTGACCCAGGCTCCTTGAGCGAAAGTAGCCCCCACCTTTCTCTAATCAGTGGAACGAAAAGGCACTCACTCACCCCCACCCCACCTCCGTTAGTGTCACAAAATGCCAGGTTCCTGCTAAGCTGACATTTTTCACACCTTTAATATACACAAGCAGCTTGACCAAGCAGGAGTTGTGTCTCTGAGGACAGCAGGGGGTCAGATTAGATGTCCAGTGAAATTGCCTTGTACATTCTCAAAGCCAAATTGTTAAGTTACATCTCACAATCCGTGCTCAAATCATATCTTTTTAACCGAACATAACATATTAACAAAAAAGTAGATATTTGGGTGCCCCATAAAATACCAATCGAATTAAGTCCCAGCATGGACACGGTCATGCCTAGGAAAGGCAAGCTAGCGATCCAATGCCGTACAGGTCAGAGGTTATTCCGTGCTAACCCATGTTTAGTGTCTAAAGATAGGACATTCCAAACCGGACCATGAAATATCGGTTTCAAGCGTGTAACCATTTCATAGCTCCAGATATGAGTGCTTTTATGAATCTGTCAAAGCGGGAGGTCATTTAGCAGTTTATAGACTCAGAGCCATTGGCTGAGTACTTCTGGTGACACCCCCTGGAGGGTCAGAGAAAAAGACAGGGACTGAGAGAGTTCTCAGTTCTCATTCTACCATCGAGGCAATAGCATCGCTTTAAGAGAGGACCGACCGCATGTTCAGTTTCTGAAACTAAAGTAATACCAGGACTGTTTTAATGCAAGTATTTTCATTCTTTTATTCTCCTATTTCTAAATTGCCGTATTGTGTCTCCATTTCTTTGTAACCCATTTTTCTGTAAATATTTTTATTCGCACCAATTTTTAACCTCTCTTATAATTAAACCTTATTTTGAAAAGTGTTAAACTTTGTCTCTAAGCTCTTAAACGCAACTTGACCCAAAACGAACCTGCCTCCTGAAGAGCGCTACTGTGTGTTAGAGATGGTTATTCTAAAGTCATAATTGATATTTGTATTGTTTAGGCTAACCTATCTGCACCATCCTTGTCTGAGGTGATAGTGGGTGTGTTACAGACGGTTATTCTAAAGTCATAATTGATATTTGTAAAATCACAAGCGTCCTCTGGGCTCATTATATAATGTAGAGGTGGTGGCAGGAAAGGGTTAATTGTTTAATTAACCCGGTGACAATCGCTCTCAGTCTGCTGGCATCTGGATTGTGGTCCCGCAAGCTGGACAATCTGTGTGCTGGGTGCATCTGAGAGTGGCATTGTTACGCAGGTGACGGCAGGGTGTGAGATTGCTTGGTCTTTGGTCACGAGGTGGATGAGAAGGCCAGGGGTCTGATACCCGCCACCGTTACATGCACTACACACCGCAAGTAATCAATTATATTTTACTAGCAGCAGTGGATCTTTTGCTTCATCTCCGCACCTCCCTTGCGGGCCGGGGGGGAGGGTACCTGTGAGCTGGGGGTGGGAGCACTGTACGGTGTCGATCCCATTGGCAGTGTCCAGTACAGTGTGCTGTATAAAACAGGATGAAGGAGGCCGAATCTGCTCCTCCTTCCATCCTAACCCTGCTATGTGTACTCCGCCCCACACTCCACCCCCTGACATGCACACTGTGCTGTGAAAGGGCTTGTAATGAATGAGGCAGATTTATTATATATATATATATATATATATATATATATATATATATATATATATATATATATATATATATATATATATATATATATATATATATATATACACACACACACACATACACACACACACACAGCAGTTCTAGATTCTGGCTGGCTGAGCTTAGGGGAGACCAGCCTGGGGAAAGGATTGCAAGTAGCAGGCATACAGATACAGTATATCCAGATCTCACTCCATCTCTTGCGCCCCCCCCCCCACACTCCCCTTTATCCTATCTTTAACCCCCCTCTGTCTACTCCCCTCTCCCCTCCCTCTCACCCCCCCCCCCTCCTTTTGCTCTCTTTTTCACTCTCACCCCCTCTCTCTTCCTCCGACTGGGTCTGCCATGAATGTAAAATGTATTAAAACAATAAAAAAGTATTATATATTTTTTTAAATAAATGTAAAAAAGTGTGAGATACATAGATTATATAATTGATCAAATTGATACACACACACACACACACACACACACCTCATGAAATGAAATATCATCAAAAAAGGTATTCTAATTCAATAATTAAATTCAAAAAGTGAAACTCTAGATATTAGATAGATGCGTTACACACAGAGCGATATATTTCAAGTTTTTTTTTTTTTTTTTTTTTTTTTAATTTTGAGGATTAGGACTTACAGCTAATGAAAACCCAAAATGTAATATCTCAGAACTAAAATATTACATAAGACCAATAAAAAAAAAAAAAAAAAAAAAAAACATATGAAATAAAACAGATTAATACAGAAAAGTATATAAAAATGGCACTCAGAGTGTAATTGCAAACTGCTAGTTTAACAAGGTAAATGCAAAGTTTAGGAATGCATACTTAAAAATCAAAATGTACCTCTCATTGATCTGACCACATTAAAAGGGATTGAAAAGTCTTGATTTTTTTTTGTATAAAAATAACAAACATGTTACACTTACCTGCTCTGAAGTGGGTTTTGCACAGAGCAGCCTGGATCCTCCTCTTCTAAAGGGCCCTCGTCGGTGCTTCTGGCCCCTCCCTCCTGTTGAGTGCCCCCACACAAGCAGCTTGCTATGGGGTTACCCGAGCAGCAGCTCCTGGTGTCCATTCAGAGACTGAGCCGCAGCCCAGCCCCGCCCCCTTTCTCTCCTCATTGGCTGACTGACTTTGATTGACCACAGTGGGAGCCAGTGACGTGCTGCTGTCACAGCCAAGGAGAAGGGGGAAGTCCCGGGCAGCCGAGAAACACCAGCAACATGGCTGCATCTAGATGGACCTAATGTAAGGATTGCAGGGGCTAAAGGGGGGCTGATAAATGCATACATATAATGCATGCAGATAAAAGCCTTCTGCCTTTACAATCACTTTAATCTGAAATCTGAGCAACTGTGTTGGCTCACTGCATATAGAACACAACTGCAATACACTCACATTTGAAGACAATCCATAAATAAAAATGGGGATTTGGTCCCACCATATGGCCATATAGTGCTCAAGCCCACCACCTGATAATGGGGTACTTTGACGTAGTGGTGGGCTTGAGCACTATATGGCCATATGGTGGGACCAAATCCCCATTTTTATTTATGGATTGTCTTAAAATTTGGTAATTTCTTTTGCATGTGTGCGCTATTCTTTTTTAATATACATGTCTTTTGGTTCATAGCTGCACCAGCTTTAGAAATACATGGGTATGCTCCCCCAAATTTTTTGCTTGTTTAATACACTCACATGCACAGTACACCAAGAATGAGAGAGCAAGTAATCCCACAGACACCAGTTTATTAAACATGTAGGCAAGTTGTTATTTAGCCTAGTTAGGTGCTGTCCCAAGATTGGACCCCCTTTTGCCTTCAGAACTGTCTCAATTCTTCGTGGCATAAATTCAACAAAGGTGTTAGAAACACTCCTCAGAGATTTTGGTCCATGTTGACACGCAGTTGCTGCAGGATTTGTCGGCTGCACATTCAGGATACCAATCGAGACTCATCAGACCAGGCAACGTTTTTCTAATCTTCTATTGTCCAATTTTGGCGAGCCTGTGAGAATTTTAGCTTCAGTTTCCTGTTCTTAGCTGACCGGAGTGGCACCTGGTGGGGGTCTTCTGCCGCAGTAGCCCATCTGCTTCAAGGTTCAATGTGTTGCGCATTCATAGATGGTATTCTGCATACCTTCGTTGTAACGAGTGGTTATTTGAGTTACTGTTGCCTATTATCGCGAACCAGTCTGCCCATTATCCTCCGACATCAACAAGGCATTTTCATCCACACAACTGCCACTCACCGGATATTTTCTCTTTTCCGGACCATTCTCTGTAAAATGCTAGAGATGGTTGTGGGCAGAAATTCCAGTAGATTCGTTTCTGAAAAAACTCAGACCAGCCCGTCTGGCACCAACAACCATGCCCCAGCTGCCAGGGGAGGGACGGCTCCAGGAAGAAGGGGGGCCGAGATTTAGGAAAGGTTAGAAAGGTTGTGGTAGTTGGGTACTCAATTATCAAGAGGACAGAGAGGGCAATCTGTGAAAAAGATCCCGGGAACCGAACAGTATGTTGTTTACCGGGCGCCAGCGGCCATGGTGCATGTGGGCACTAATGACAAAGTTAAAAGGTAGGTGGAGGATCCTTAAGAACGATTTCAGGGACTTAGGTGATAGATTGAGGAAAATGACCTCCAAGGTGGTTTTCTCTGAAATACTGCCTGTACCTCGAGCCACACAGGAGAGGCAGAAGGAGATTAGGGAACTTAACAAGTGGCTGAGGAATTGGTGTAGGAAGGAGGGGTTTGGGTTCCTGGAGAACTGGGCCGACTTCTCAGTCGGCTACCGGCTCTTTAGTAAGGATGGGCTGCACCTTAATGGGGGCGGTACAGCTCTTTTGGGGAGAAAGATGGCCACCAAGTTGGAGGAGCTTTTAAACTAGGAGACGGGGGGAGGGCTCAGAAGTAGAATCAGTCAGGAGGGAGCAGAGGACTGAAGGCAGTTGTAGGGTCAGCAGCGACAGTAGGTCCACAACGTCAATCGGTAGGTCGGTGCGGGAGAACCGCAGACCAAACAGGAATAAACATAACCACCAATCATGTTTAACTTCCGTAAAACTAAGAGGGGTATATGCTAATGCCAGGAGCCTAGCTAATAAAATGCATGAGTTGGAAATGTTAGTACATGAGGAGGACATAGACCTAGTGGGAATAACGCAGACTTGGTTCGACCCCTCACATGACTGGCTGGCAAATATCCAAGGGTATTCAGTGCACCGGAAGGACAGGGTAGGAAAAAGAGGGGGAGGAGTATGTCTCTACGTCAAGAATAATGTAAAGGTGATTGAGAGGAGTGACATTACGGAAGGGATGAGTATGGAGTTAGAATCCGTATGGGTAGAACTCCATAGGGAAGGAGAAAAGGGAAAAGTAATTGTGGGGGATTGCTATAGGCCACCTAAACAAGGGGAGGAGGTAGAGCAGGAATTTTTAGCACTTTTGGGTAAAGTGGCAAAGCTAGGATCAGTCATCATATTGGGGGACTTCAATTATCCCGACATTGACTGGGGAGAGGGGACTACACACTCACATAAGGGCCGTCTATTCACGGAAACCTTACAGGATAATTACATGTCACAGTTGGTGGATTCTCCTACTAGAGAAAACACAATCCTGGATCTATTGATCACTAATGACCCAGACCTAATCTCAGAGGTAGGAGTCCAGGACAACCTAGGCTCAAGCGATCACAGGATGATCACATTTAGCGTAAATAACAATATAGCAAGGCAAGTGGGAAACATAAGAACCCTTAACTTCAGAAGGGCAGACTTTCCAAAATTGTACTCGTTGATGGAAAGGGTAAACTGGGACCAGACCCTGGGATCCCTGACCACAGAGGAAAAATGGGAATGCTTTAGGAATATGTTAAGCAAAGGCATCTTGCAGTGCATTCCTATGGGAAATAAATTTAGAAGGGACAAAGCCAAACCTGGCTGGCTAAACCGGAGCGTTAAAAAAACTTTAGGGGAAAAAAATTGGCCTTCAGGAAATATAAATCAGAGGGCACAGTATTGGCTTTCGACCAATACAAGGAGGCAAACAGGAAGTGTAAACACGAAATCAAGATGGCTAAAATAGACTTTGAGAGACAAATAGCGGAGGATAGTGAAAAAAAAAAACCCAAAGAAATTCTTTAAGTATATGAACAGCAAAAAAACTAGGGCAGAGCATATTGCACACATAATTAACGATGATGGGAGGATGGTTACAGAGGACACTGAAAAAGCAACCGTGCTGAATGCTTTTTTCTCGTCAGTCTTTACACAGGAAACGGAGGGGTACACTGACCATGACTGTATGGTTAGTAGTAATACACAGGACTTGCCACTATGGCTAACAGAGGGTGTAATCAGAGAAAGGCTGGATAAACTTAACACAAACAAATCACCAGGCCCGGATGGCGTACACCCGAGAGTACTCAAGGAACTCAGTAAGGTTATATCCAGACCACTGTTCCTGATCTTTGCGGACAGTATTAGGACAGGAGATGTACCAGGGGAGTGGAGGAAAGCAAACGTGATTCCGATATTCAAAAAGGGTCAGAGGCATATACCGGTAAATTATAGGCCTGTCAGTCTGACATCAGTAGTATGTAAACTTCTGGAGGGGATGATAAGGGACTATATCGTAGAGTTTGCGAAGGACAACAGCATCATCAGTAGTAACCAGCACGGGTTTACAAATGGGCGTTCTTGTCAAACCAATCTCTTAACATTCTACGAGGAGGTGAGCTGTGAGCTAGATAGGGGCAGACCAGTGGATGTGGTGTACCTAGATTTTGCTAAGGCGTTTGATACAGTTCCCCATAAGCGCTTAATTTATAAAATAAGGTCTGCAGGTATCGACAGCAGGGTTTGCTCTTGGATACGGAACTGGCTAAAAGGGCGTGTCCAAAGGGTGGTAATAAACAGCGCATACTCAGACTGGTCTGAGGTAGTAAGCGGGGTCCCCCAAGGCTCAGTCCTAGGACCAACCTTGTTCAATTTATTCATAAACAGCATTGAGGACGGGATCAGTAGTTCAATATCAGTTTTTGCAGAGGACACAAAATTAGGCAGGGCAATAACAGCACAGCATGAAGCAGATATCCTACAGAATGACCTGGACAAAACGGAGTGGGCAACGACTTGGCAAATGAGGTTTAACGTGGAGAAAGGTAAGGTTTTGCACTTAGGGACTAGAAACATAAAAGCACAATACACGTTAGGAGGGGAACCCTTGGGAGAATCAAAAATGGAGAAGGATCTGGGAGTCTTGGTTGATGATAGACTAGACAACAGCATGCAATGTCAAGCGGCAGCTGCCAAGGCTAGTAGAATATTAGCATGCATAAAGAAAGGGATGTATTCCAGAGATAAGACTATAATCCTTCCACTTTATAAAACTCTGGTCCGACCTCATCTGGAGTATTCTGTCCAGTTCTGGTCACCAGTCCTCAGAAGGGATGCGTTGAAGCTGGAGAGGGTCCAGAGAAGGGCAACTAAACTAATTAGGGGATTGGAGGACCTTGATTATGAGGAGCGTCTGCAATCGCTTGATTTATTCTCCCTGGAAAAGAGACGCCTGAGGGGGGACATGATAGCAATTTTTAAATATCTCAATGGGGATCTAGGCTTAGAAAAAAAGCTGTTCAGTCGAAGGGATTGCATGAGGACTCGGGGGCATACAATGCGATTAGAGGAGAAGCGTTTTAACCTAAGGCAACGTGGGGGGTTCTTTACTGTTAAGGCTACAAGATTGTGGAATTCTCTACCACAAGAGGTGGTTTCTGCAGGTAGTATGGTGGCTTTCAAAAGACTACTAGACGTACATCTCAAGATCAGAACATTCAGGGGTATGCGAGATGATTACAGCCACACACACACACCTACACAGGTTGAACTGGATGGACTATTGTCTTTATTCAACCTCACCTACTATGTAACTATGTAACGTTCAAAGTCACTTAAATCCCCTTTCTTCCCCATTCTGATGCTCGGTTTGAACTCCATACCTAATAAAAAGGGGCCAGTGAGATATTATAGCACTGCCCCCATGGGAGCCGCTGAGTGTGGATTCCCCTGGGTTACCCATAGCAACAGTCTGTAAAATATTCCTCACTTTACACTTGGCTCAGTCAATGAATAGTCCAGGAGATTTTTTTTTTTTTTTTTTATAGTGGGATGGGAGAAGGGATGAGTGGGATACTCCAACTAGCAACTATGCACAGATTGAGGACATCCAACTTCAGAGGATGCGGCAAGGCTGCTGCTTCACTTTGCCACTAAGGTGAATATTTAACTGATGAACTGTACTTTAGCTTCTCTTCAGGGTCTAACTTGGCACCTCCTTTCTGACCCACTGTGTGTGCTGGCTTCTGTCCACTGACCTCCCTGGAGTGGTCCCCTTCCTGGGCAGACCCCTGGCAAGTTCCCTGTTACTCACGGACACGGACTGCCCGCACCCGCAATGTTTGTGTTCCACTCCCGCCCGCACCCGCAATGTTTGTGTTCCACTTCTGCAGTTTTGCCCTATACTCGCTGTATAAGACCACCCCCTCTTCTGAGGCAACACCATTTCATAACATCAGTGGAGCCATCACGTCCCTATTAAATATTTTAGCCCGCTGGATGTGCCCTAATATGTACTGTAGCTTCTGCTACATACAGAACTTCTCTATTATTAATAGTTTAGCCTGCTGGATGAGTATACAGTAAGCTTTGGCTACTTACAGAACGTCCCTGTGCTGTAATACTCTATGTACCACGCTGAGCCAATCCCGGAAAGCTGTGTATTCTATTATTGCATACAAAGCCTGCTCGGATTGGCAAAGGTTGTATAAGCCCGCCTCTGACTCCACCAATCCGAGCAGGCTTGGTATGCATTAATAGAATACACCGCTTGCCGTGATTGGCTCAGCGCGGTACATAGAGTATTACAGCACAGGGACGTTCTGCAAGTTGCCAAAAGGTACTGTATACACATCCAGCGGGCTAACATTTTTAATAGGGATGTTCTGTAACTAGCTAAAGCTACAGTACCTGGCGTATAAGACGACCACCGATTTTTGGGGTATCTTTTTTTTTTTTTTTTTTTTTTTAATTAAAAAGAGTCTTTTTATACGCCTGAAAATATGTTACACCAAATTGCACCATTCCCCCTGGGTACCTGCAGGTCTCCGCAAAATGTTTTGACCGCCCACTCCCGCAAGATTTGAATTGGGTCCCGCGGGAGCCCAAACCCAATGCAGCCCTCTAGTGTGTACCTCTATTTTACGAAAGCCCCTAGAGTAGGTAGGTAGATAAATGTAGTCCCCAACTGAATGGCATATAGTTCGTTATATACGGTATATTTGTTTAACCACTTCTTGGCGACCTGCCAACTTAGCTTAACTTCGGCGTTCGCGCTGTGCAGAATCACACACATACATAATATATTAGTGCCTTGCGAAAGTATTCGGCCCCCTTGAACTTTGCGACCTTTTGCCACATTTCAGGCTTCAAACATAAAGACATAAAACTGTAATTTTTTGTGAAGAATCAACAACAAGTGGGACAGAATCATGAAGTGGAACGAAATTTATTGGATATTTCAAACTTTAACAAATAAAAAAAAAACAGAAAAACTGGGCGTGCAAAATTATTCAGCCCCCTTAAGTGAATACTTTGTAGCGCCACCTTTTGCTGTGATTACAGCTGTAAGTCGCTTGGGGTATGTCTCTATCAGTTTTGCACATCGAAAGACTGAAATTTTTGCCCATTCCTCCTTGCAAAACAGCTCGAGCTCAGTGAGGTTGGATGGAGAGCGTTTGTGAACAGCAGTTTTCAGTTCTTTCCTCAGATTCTCGATTGGATTCAGGTCTGGACTGACTTGGCCATTCTAACACCTGGATATGTTGATTTGTGAACCATTCCATTGTAGATTTTGCTTTATTTTTTGGATCATTGTCTTGTTGGAAGACAAATCTCCATCCCAGTCTCAGGTCTTTTGCAGACTCCAGCAGGTTTTCTTCCAGAATGGTCCTGTATTTGGCGCCATCCATCTTCCCATCAATTTTAACCAGCTTCCCTGTCTCTGCTGAAGAAAAGCAGGCCCAAACCATGATGCTGCCACCACCATGCTTGACAGTGGGGATGGTGTGTTCAGGGCAGGGGCGGACTGATAACCCATGGGGCCCCCGGGCAATATGAGATCATGGGGCCCCCCTGTGTCCATGTCCATGAGTACACATGTTGCAGCAGGAGTTAAACCCCCTGTTGCTTTTGGTGGGTTATCGTGACCCATTCAAGTGAATGAGGCCCACTCGGCAAACACCCTGCAACCATGTGCAATGCATATAGTTTCAGCATGCTAGTGTGTGATTCAAGGAGTTGAAGCAGGTGATGAGGAGGCAATACAACGCCTTCTCATTGCCTACTTTAACCCTTTTTTTTTGCTGTACTGCACAAGGTTGCACAGCCTTTGCAATGCAGCCCCATTCACTTGAATGAGTTATGCTTGGCAGGTGCTACACCTGCCAAGCGTGACAGGACATATAATTCCTGATGCGGCTGCAACATGTGTACACCCCTGGCCCTTGCAGTTAAAGGGGGTGTGGTGGGGGTGAGTAAATACAGGGCTCAATTCTGAGGTTTTCCTGCCCCCAAACTGCAAATTTAAACAGGCCCTTCCTGTCCTGAACACCTTATCACAGTTGGTGTTAAGGGGACCCCTTGGATGAGGACAGAGAGGGACCCCTGAGATAAAGACAGAGAGTGACCCTTGGAATAATGACAGATAGTAGCTCCTGGGATAAGAACAGAGAAGGACCCCTGGGATAAGGACAGAGAGGGGCCCCAGGGATGAGAGCAGAGAGGGGGAGCCTTAGGATGAGAGCAGAGAGGGTCCTGGAATGAGAACAGAGAGGGGGTCCAGGGATGAGAGCAGAGAGGGGGTCCTGAGATGAGAGCAGAGAGGGGGTCCTGAGATGAGAGCAGAGAGGGGGTCCTGAGATGAGAGCAGAGAGGGGGTCCTGAGATGAGAGCAGAGAGGGGTCCTGAGATGAGAGCAGAGAGGGGTCCTGAGATGAGAGCAGAGAGGGGACACTGGAATGAGAGCTGAGAGAGACCCCTGGGATGAGAGCAGAGAGGGGGTCCTGAGATGAGAGCAGAGAGGGGGTCCTGAGATGAGAGCAGAGAGGGGGTCCTGAGATGAGAGCAGAGAGGGGACACTGAGATGAGAGCAGAGAGGGGACACTGGAATGAGAGCAGAGAGAGACCCCTGAGATGAGAGCAGAGAGGGGGTCCTGAGATGAGAGCAGAGAGGGGGTCCTGGGATGAGAACAGAGAGGGGGTCCTGGGATGAGAACAGAGAGGGGGTCCTGGGATGAGAACAGAGAGGGGGTCCTGAGATGAGAACAGAGAGGGGGTCCTGAGATGAGAGCAGAGAGGGGGTCCTGAGATGAGAGCAGAGAGGGGGTCCTGAGATGAGAGCAGAGAGGGGGTCCTGAGATGAGAGCAGAGAGGGGGTCCTGAGATGAGAGCAGAGAGGGGGTCCTGAGATGAGAGCAGAGAGGGGGTCCTGGGATGAGAGCAGAGGGGGTCCTGAGATGAGAGCAGAGAGGGGGTCCTGGGATGAGAGCAGAGAGGGGGTCCTGGGATTAGAGCTGAGAGAGACCCCTGGGATGAGAGCAGAGAGGGGGGTCCTGGGATGAGAGCAGAGAGGGGGTCCTGGGATTAGAGCTGAGAGAGACCCCTGGGATGAGAGCAGAGAGGGGGGTCCTGGGATGAGAGCAGAGAGGGGGTCCTGAGATGAGAGCAGAGAGGGGGTCCTGAGATGAGAGCAGAGAGAGACCCCTGGGATGAGAGCAGAGAGGGGGGTCCTGGGATGAGAGCAGAGAGGGGGTCCTGAGATGAGAGCAGAGAGGGGGTCCTGGGATGAGAGCAGAGAGGGGGTCCTGGGATGAGAGCAGAGAGGGGGTCCTGGGATGAGAGCAGAGAGGGGGTCATGGGATGAGAGCAGAGAGGGGGTCATGGGATGAGAGCAGAGAGGGGGTCCTGGGATGAGAGCAGAGAGGGGGTCCTGGGATGAGAGCTGAGAGGGGGTCCTGGGATGAGAGCTGAGAGAGACCCCTGGGATGAGAGCAGAGAGGGGGTCCTGAGATGAGAGCAGAGAGAGACCCCTGGGATGAGAGCAGAGAGGGGGTCCTGAGATGAGAGCAGAGAGGGGGTCCTGAGATGAGAGCAGAGAGGGGGTCCTGAGATGAGAGCAGAGAGGGGGTCATGGGATGAGAGCAGAGAGGGGGTCCTGGGATGAGAGCTGAGAGGGGGTCCTGGGATGAGAGCAGAGAGGGGGTCCTGGGATGAGAGCAGAGAGGGGGTCCTGGGATGAGAGCAGAGAGGGGGTCCTGGGATGAGAGCAGAGAGGGGGGTCCTGGGATGAGAGCAGAGTGGGGGTCCTGGGATGAGAGCTGAGAGAGACCCCTGGGATGAGAGCATTGAGGGGGGTCCTGGGATGAGAGCAGAGAGGGGGTCCTGGGATGAGAGCAGAGAGGGGGTCCTGGGATGAGAGCAGAGAGGGGGTCCTGGGATGAGAGCAGAGAGGGGGGTCCTGGGATGAGAGCAGAGTGGGGGGTCCTGGGATGAGAGCAGAGTGGGGGTCCTGAGATGAGAGCAGAGAGGGGGTCCTGAGATGAGAGCAGAGAGAGACCCCTGGGATGAGAGCAGAGAGGGGGTCCTGGGATGAGAGCAGAGAGGGGGCCCTGGGATGAGAGCAGAGAGGGGGTCCTGGGATGAGAGCAGAGAGGGGGTCCTGGGATGAGAGCAGAGAGGGGGTCCTGGGATGAGAGCAGAGAGGGGGTCCTGGGATGAGAGCAGAGAGGGGGTCCTGGGATGAGAGCAGAGAGGGGGGTCCTGGGATGAGAGCAGAGTGGGGGGTCCTGGGATGAGAGCAGAGTGGGGGGTCCTGGGATGAGAGCAGAGTGGGGGTCCTGAGATGAGAGCAGAGAGAGACCCCTGGGATGAGAGCAGAGAGGGGGTCCTGGGATGAGAGCAGAGAGGGGGTCCTGGGATGAGAGCAGAGAGGGGGTCCTGGGATGAGAGCAGAGAGGGGGCCCTGGGATGAGAGCAGAGAGGGGGTCCTGGGATGAGAGCAGAGAGGGGGTCCTGGGATGAGAGCAGAGAGGGGGCCATAGGATGAGAGCAGAGAGGGGGCCATAGGATGAGAGCAGAGAGGGGGCCCTGGGATGAGAGCAGAGAGGGGGCCCTGGGATGAGAGCAGAGAGGGGGTCCTGGGATGAGAGCAGAGAGGGGGTCCTGGGATGAGAGCAGAGAGGGGGTCCTGGGATGAGAGCAGAGAGGGGGTCCTGGGATGAGGAGATGGGGGTCCTGGGATGAGGAGATGGGGGTCCTGGGATGAGGAGATGGGGGTCCTGGGATGAGGAGATGGGGGTCCTGGGATGAGGAGAGAGGGGGTCCTGGGATGAGGAGAGAGGGGCCCTGGGATGAGGAGAGAGGGGCCCTGGGATGAGGAGAGAGGGGTCCTGGGATGAGGAGATGGGGGTCCTGGGATGAGGAGATGGGGGTCCTGGGATGAGGAGAGAGGGGGTCCTGGGATGAGGAGAGAGGGGGTCCTGGGATGAGGAGAGAGGGGGTCCTGGGATGAGGAGAGAGGGGGTCCTGGGATGAGGAGAGAGGGGCCCTGGGATGAGGAGAGAGGGGCCCTGGGATGAGGAGAGAGGGGGTCCTGGGATGAGGAGAGGGGGTCCTGGGATGAGGAGATGGAGTCCTGGGATGAGGAGAGAGGGGGTCCTGGGATGAGGAGATGGAGTCCTGGGATGAGGAGAGAGGGGTCCTGGGATGAGGAGAGAGGGGGTCCTGGGATGAGGAGAGAGGGGGTCCTGGGATGAGGAGAGAGGGGGTCCTGGGATGAGGAGAGAGGGGGTCCTGGGATGAGGAGAGAGGGGGTCCTGGGATGAGGAGAGAGGGGTCCTGGGATGAGGAGAGAGGGGCCCTGGGATGAGGAGAGAGGGGCCCTGGGATGAGGAGAGAGGGGCCCTGGGATGAGGAGAGAGGGGCCCTGGGATGAGGAGAGAGGGGGTCCTGGGATGAGGAGAGAGGGGGTCCTGGGATGAGGAGAGAGGGGGTCCTGGGATGAGGAGATGGGGGTCCTGGGATGAGGAGAGAGGGGCCCTGGGATGAGGAGAGAGGGGGTCCTGGGATGAGGAGATGGGGGTCCTGGGATGAGGAGAGAGGGGTCCTGGGAGGAGGAGAGAGGGGCCCTGGGATGAGGAGAGAGGGGGTCCTGGGATTAGGAGAGAGGGGTCCTGGGATGAGGAGAGAGGGGGTCTTGGGATGAGGAGAGAGGGGCCCTGGGATGAGGAGAGAGGGGGTCCTGGGATGAGGAGATGGGGGTCCTGGGATGAGGAGAGAGGGGTCCTGGGAGGAGGAGAGAGGGGCCCTGGGATGAGGAGAGAGGGGGTCCTGGGATTAGGAGAGAGGGGTCCTGGGATGAGGAGAGAGGGGGTCTTGGGATGAGTGGCAATCTGCACCTCTTTGATTTGGGGAGAAGGGGCAGTAAGAGAACATGTGCTGGGGGGTGCATTTGGAGGGGAGAGGTCAGAGTTGAAATTCCCCTCACACCACCTCCTCACCTTCTAGCACAAGTCATCCCCCCTCCAAAAGCATCCCCCTAGCATATGCCCCTGCCCCCATCACTTCTCCATATGTGCATCCTTGTTATCTGTCCCCCTTCCGTATCCATAAACTATGTACAGTACATACCTCAGATAATCAGTGCAGCTCTTGAAGTTAATGTCCCTCCTCCCCGGCTACTCCTCCTCCCCCTGTCTGTGTACTTCAGAGCCGTGGAGGAGGATCCTTGGTGAGCTCTGTGTACTGTGCAGGCATCAGTTGGGGGGAGAGATGCAAGTGTCAGCTGCGGCAGAGGGACGATCGCTGCGTAAGGGAGCCCAGGCACCCTGAAAGAGATGCAGGAAATGTGTCCTGAGTGCCCACGCTAGTGTGTCTCTGTCAGGCCAGTTACCGGAGCTCAGCGCTGGAACTTGTTCTGGCACTGGGCTCCGGGATCATCACAGATGCTTTGGAAGGTAGGTGCCAGGAGCCTTTCATGGGGCCCCCTACTAGCCCCGGGCCCTCGGGCAGTGCCCGAGTGCCCTAATGGTCAGTCCGCCCCTGGTTCAGGGTGATGAGCTGTGTTGCGTTTACGCCAAACATAACGTTTTGCATTGTTGCCAAAAAGTTAGATTTTGGTTTCATCTGACCAGAGCACCTTCTTCCACATGTTTGGTGTGTTTCCCAGGTGGCTTGTGGCAAACTTTAAACGACACTTTTTATGGATATCTTTAAGAAATGGCTTTCTTCTTTCCACTCTTCCATAAAGGCCAGATTTGTGCAGTATACGATTGATTGTTGTCCTATGGACAGAGTCTCCCACCTCAGTTGTAGATCTCTGCAGTTCATCCAGAGTGATCATGGGCCTCTTGGCTGCATCTCTGATCAGTCTTCTCCTTGTATGAGCTGAAAGTTTAGAGGGACGGCCAGGTCTTCGTAGATTTGCAGTGGTCCGATACTCCTTCCATTTCAATATTATCACTTGCACAGTGCTCCTTGGGATGTTTAAAGCTTGGGAAATCTTTTTGTATCCAAATCCGGCTTTAAACTTCTCCACAACAGTATCTGGGACCTGCCTGGTGTGTTCCTTGTTCTTCATGATTCTCTCTGCGCTTTAAACGGACCTCTGAGACTATCACAGTGCAGGTGCATTTATATGGAGACTTGATTACACACAGGTGGATTCTATTTATCATCATTAGTCATTTAGATCAACATTGGATCATTCAGAGATCCTCACTGAACTTCCGAGTTTGCTGCACTGAAAGTAAAGGGGGTGAATGATTTTGTACGCCCAATTTTTCAGTTTTTTATTTGGTAACAAAGTTTGAAATATCCAATAAATTTCGTTCCACTTCATGATTGTGTCCCACTTGTTGTTGATTCTTCACAAAAAAATTAGCCCCCGTTCACACTAAGGCGACCTGTGAGGCCTCACAGGTCGCCGTAGGTCGCCTCCCATAGGGAAGCTGCGGATCCGTTCTAATAGGAGCGACACAAGTCGCTCCGACTTAGAAAAAGGGTCCGGAGCTTCTTTGGGGCGACCAGGAGGCGACCGCCAGAGACTTCAATGTTATGAAGTCCGTGGCGGCCGCTCCGAGGTCGCGGCGTCGCCCCTATGTGAACGGGGGCCTACAGTTTTATATCTTTATGTTTGAAGCCTGAAATGTGGCAAAAGGTTGCAAAGTTCAAGGGGGCCGAATACTTTCGCAAGGCACTATATTATTATATATATATATATATATATATATATATATATATACACACACACACAAAAAATTCTGCTATTCTGGGTAGGCGGGGCGCACCTCTTTGGCTGTGATTAGTCACAGCAGGAGTCAATCAGCGGGTGCCAGCCAACGGATGTCTGCCAGCGCCCGCTGATCAGAGCTCTGACAATGTAAACAAGGCAGAGCTCAGTCTTGTCAGCAGGCACACATTTAACTCTTTGATTGCCCTAGATATTTAACCCCTTCCCACCTAGTGTCATTAGTACAGTGACAGTATATAGCTTTAGCACTGATCACTGTATTCGTGTCACTGGTTCCCACAAAGTGTCAGTTAGTGTCAGAATGTCCATATTGCAGTTTCGCTGCAAGTCACAGATCGCTGACATTACTAGTATAAAAAAAAAAAAAAAAAAAAAAAAAAAAGGGGGGGGGAAGATTCCAGTATAAATGCACCATACTTTGTAGACACTATAACGTTTGCGCAAATCAAATAATCTACACTTTTTTTTTTTTTTTTTTTTTATATATATACATATTGGCCTAAAACAGCTGACACAGCGTAACGATGCAGGCTCTTGGGAGACGAAGTGTTGTCACCCTATTATGAACTTTCATTGCAGGATCACCAGGGATTATTTTAAGGAAAGCTGCAGATTCAAAAGTATTGAAAATCCCTTTTAAAATTATATGAATATGATAAAGATGAAATGTGATTTTAGTGATTAGGTTTACATACCATATACTAGCATTCTAATTTTCAGCAGAAGTTATTCTTTGAACTGACCATTGATCATTATTAGAACAATGTGGCTTTACCGTCCAGTGATTCAGCATTGCACACCGTTCTGCTCATCATGGGAGTTTCCACTGTCTGTAGTTCCCCATACAACTGTGAGGCGTCAGAACAGAAACTGGTGGGAGGAAGGCAGAGCAGACCGTAAAATTAGTCAATAGTAGATGGTTTTAGCTAGCAAGGTTAATGTAAAAGCTATGCAAGTCCCTTACAGTAATGCATCTCTTTGGCGTTTATAGTAAAATACAAGTAAAGTATTGCAAGCATAATTTGTTCTGGAAACATGCTTCTAATCCAAAGCACTCTTATAGCAAAGCAAATTTTCTATAAGAAATAATGGAGATGCAGAGGATTCATTCCACCACCATTTATTCATAAATCCTTCAGTTTATAGTCCATATAAAAAGATTATAGCAATGTGATAGGTTGTGTAACCATAAAAGGTTCATCCACAAAGGGCAGCCTCCACAGGGGGATTAGAAGCAAAATCCAGCAGGAGCTACAGTGTATTAAAAAGAAGAGAGTGTAGCAATACGGTTACATTTAATTTAGATTCAACATTCAGCAACTCACAAAGTTGATGAATAAAACAGACATCTAAGAATGCAGACAGCTGGGGTAAAGCTGTCCACATAGACTATCCTTCTCACCACCGTCAGTCTGCAGAAGTGATTGACCGATATCGTTTTTTTAATGCCGATACTGATATTTTGGTCATCGGATATCGGTATCGGCCAATATTTTCGGACATGTAAAAAAAATGTTTTCTTCATTTTTTTTTTTTTCTAAAGGTACTGTTGTGGAGGGATCTGGGGGTCTAAAAGACCTCAAACCCCTCCTCGGCACTGAAAAGCATTCAAAACGCCAAGTTTGGCTGTTTTGAATGCTGTCAGTTTTTTTTAATTCGGAGCCGAGTACCTGGAAGATCCGGGTTTTTTTACATGGAGACCGGCGCATGCGCATTTGCGGCAGGGATACCAGCTTTCACGGGGATACAGGTCTTCATGCCACACCGGGTCTTCTCTTTGGCAGCGGTGGAGGTAGACCCGGGTTATCCGTGGAAGGTGGCAGGAGGGGGGGGGGGGTACGTCCTCTCCCGATCCTTGTAAAGTCAGCCGACCGTCTGCTATGGACACCGGTACCGGGGCGATGCCTCTAGCTGCAGGCAACACCCCGGTACATGCACTTTCCCTAAATATCGGCAATATTGGTAACCTCAGGGGCCGATTCCGATATATCGGGGAAAGTGCATATCGGCCCCCGATATATCAGTGTTGCCGATAATCGGTCGATCTCTACTCTGCAGTAGAGCGATCTGAAAGCGAGGCTAAAGCGCTCGTGGGGCGTAGTGTGAAAGGGATGTTGGCTGTGGGGAGGATGGTCTATGCGGACAGCTTTACCCCGGATGCCTGCATACTTAGATGAGCCTTTTTTAATCATCAACCATGTAAGTTGCTAAATATTGAACCTTCATGAAATGCAACCATACTGCTACACTTAGAGGCACATCTTATCTCTTTTATACTCAGTTGTGACATGATGCTACTTGTATATCAAGTCAAAATTTATAAAAAAAATATTCTTGTCTTGCAAAATGCTCTCAAACCAAGTTACTCTCACTCCAAGGTTTTACTGTATATTTACTTTTTGTAGAAAACTGGGGTTTTAAAATCCTTTAACCGCTTGCCGACCGCCGCACGACTATTTACTGCGGCGGTCAGCCCCTCACAGTCAAAGCGACATAGTACTACGTTGCTAGCCTGTGAGGGTCTAGGGAGCGCGCGGTCACGGACCCCCCCACGCGTGTGACCGGCGGACCCGATGTCCTGATGATCGTCCGTTAGAGCAGACAGCTAATGTAAACAAGCCGCCTATCATTCTCCCCTGTGTAAGAATAGTGATCATACGGTTCTATGTAGGACCGTTGATCACTGTTCCTACACCTCAAGCCACAGCCAATCACAGTTAGAATCACACCCCTAGGGACACACATAACCCCTTCCTCTCAAAAAAAGTTAACCCTTTTACTGCCAGTGTCATTTTACAGTAACAGTGCATATGTATGGCACTGATTACTGTAGTAATGTCACTGGTAACCCCAAAAGTGTCAAAAATGTCAGTCAATGTCGCAAAAAAAAAAAAAAAAACGCAGATCGCCGCCATTACGCATTAAAAAAAAAACAACAATAATGACAAAAATCTCTCCCTTTGTTAGTAAACGCGATAACTTTTGCGCAAACCAATCAAAATACGGTTTTGCGGTTTTTTTTTACCAAACATATGTAGCATAAATCAAATTGGCCGAAAATGTTACAAAATTTAGATTTTTACATTTTTTTGGGGGGAATTTCATATAAAAAAAATATGAAAAATATTGTTATTTTTGCAAAATTGACGCTCTCTTTTTGTTTATAGCGCGTGATCAAAAAAAAAAAAAAAAAAATCGCACAAGTGATCAAATACCACCAAAAGAAAGCTCTGTTTGTGGGGAAAAAAAAAAGGACGTCAAATTTGTTTAGGTTCAGCGTTGCACGTCCACGCAATTGTCTGTTAAAGTCACGCAGTGCCGAATCGCAAAATAGGCCCTGGTCAGGAAGGGGGTAAAATCTTCCGGGGCTTAAGTGGTTAAAGCTGAACTCCAGGCAAACAGCTAAATACACATGAAATATGTATTGCGGCTTTCTCATTTATTTTATTTAAAGCGCTGCGTAAACTGTCGGTGCTATTTAAATCCTATATAATTTTTTAATTTATTCTGGTCACTTTATTTTTATTTTTAGTTTCAAACATTTTTCACTATGCACAGGGGTTTATACATTAAACATAAAATATGCAAGCAAGAATTGTTTTACCCGCCAAAAGATCTGTATCTCTGTTTATCCATTTCTGAGATTTACAACGCCCTGCCACACTGCATAGCCAGCCTGGTGATCTGACTATTCTCTACTTCAGTGAGAGCCTGTTCCCACTAACAGCACATTAAAACGATCATTAATTACAGGCTATGTGCTCTGGCAGCGCCTGGTATTGTTGCAACGCAAGCCACTGTATATCTTTTTCTTTTTGTAACTTTATTAATAAAATGTGAAAGTGACATTTAATTTTTTTCTAAGCTCCGCTGTGGTGCAAAAACAGATGAGAACTTCAGGTGAGCTTTGATGTGTTGTGGACAAATGCTGCATGTCTGTAACCCACCTGAAGGCAGCATTCCAGTGTGAACAGAGCACACGGAAAACAATTGTTTTCTATGTGTCCTTGTGGTTACTGGTATTGGATCAAGTGAAGAAAAAAGCTAGTCACTGCCCATAGGGTGAATTAACATTTAAGGCCCTACTATGGCACAGTCTGAGGCTGGGTTCACACTTATGCGATTTCAATGCGAGTTCCCCACATCTGATTTGCATGACAGGAGAGTGTGACCGGCTCTCCATGGAGCCAGTTCACATACCTCCGGGTGGCCGCGGTCCGCATTTGGAAAGAGTCCTGTGCGTCTTTGCCTCTGAATCAGGTGTGAATTCAGGCAGAAATTTGGACCCGATTCTCACCTGAATCAGAAAACAGGGATGCGCCGGACCCCCCTGCTGTGTGCCGCAGCATGTGTGAACTCAGCCTAAGTTAACACTGAATGCGGGTTTAAAATCATGTGAGTTCAGCTGAATTCACGCAATTTCAAACTGGCATTTCAGTCCGATTTCAGTGGCGATTTGAGCCTGGGCTGACTGGCAACTTTACAAGTACAAGCCAGAGGCCCATGGTGCAGCGACTCACCCCCACCCAGCCTCCTCCTTACCCCCATTCCAGGCTGAAGCTCTGCTCCAGGTACTCTCTACTCACAGGCTGAAACCGGGTTCCCTGGCCAGCAGGGGGTGGTTGGGGGGAGCTGGGACAGCTCATTTGGGACTCCAGTGTGGCATGGAACTGGCCTCTGCTCAGACACAGTTTACACCAGGGATCTTCAAACTACGGCCCTCCAGCTGTTGTGGAACTACACATCCCATGAGGCATTGGAAAAACTCTGACATGGCTAGGCATGATGGGTATTGTAGTTGCCGAACAACTGGAGGGCCGAAGTTTGAAGACCCCTAGTTAAGGGCTCTTTCACACGGTCCGCCTCCGTAGGCGGATCCGTGCTGCTCAGCGGGGATCGATCCGCGATCCCCGCTGAGCCGGCGGATGACAGCTCCGTCTCCGCTTGCAGTGCGGAGAGGGAGGTGTCACACCCCCCGCTGCTCTCTATGGGGGATCGGATGAGAGCGGACCGCCTGTCCACTCTCATCCGATCCGATCCCCAGGACGGATGGAAAATAGGGTTTCCATCCGTCCGGATTTCACGGACAGGATCGGATGCGGATGGCAGCGGGTGTCAGCGGAGGTGTCTCCGCTGACATCCGCTGCTCCATAGGGCTGAATGGGAATCCGATCAGATCCGCCTAAAAAACTGACAGGCGGATCTGATCGGAACGCCTGTGTGAAAGAGCCCTTACACCTTTCTATGCTTTGGGGGGGGGGGGGGGGAGGCCTGCGTCTTTAACCCGCACTCAGTAGGTCAGTGGCAGGCCTTTTGTCTTTTCTTCACCAGGAATCCTTTAGGCATGTCTGTGGCAGAAGCAGTGCAGCCTTTTTATGGGGCATTAGAGTGGCCCAGAGGGCAATTGCCCCCCAGTCCTCTCCTGGATTTGAGAGACATCTGGGCAGGTTCATGCACAGATGTCTATTGAAATGGCCCCCAAATTTAGTGCAGGAACTACTTTTGGTAATTGGTGCTGCACCACAAAGTCAGTGTTGCACCAATTCGGACGGTGTCATTGCCGGCAATAGTCTCCGATTGGACATGTCAAATCGGCCGAATGCGAACGGGCCTTAGAGGTTCACAGCAGAGTCTGCATTACTTACCTAACGCCTCTCTCCAGCAGGCTCTGGTGATGTTCTCCTCTCCCCCAAAGCTCTGGTCTGTGGTGGTCCCACAGGGTCATCACATAAAATGAAGGCCTATTAACCCCGTATTGTACATGGTGGAGGCAGGAGTGTGGCTGGGGCAGCATATAGGGGAGACTGCAGTGGACCAGTAGCACAGATTGAAGTAGTCTGCTGAAGCAAGAAGGTAAGTACTACAGCTTGTTCTAGACTTAATGAGCAATTAACCTTAAGGGAGGGGGGTTGTTGTGCCCAGAGCTGGGCTTTATTCAACACAACTAGAAAACCTTCCAGCCTGCAGTTGGACTGTGAGGGAGCAACAACAGGCTGATGGGATTGTCTCGCTGATCTTCTATGCATTTCCTTGTCAGCATCGGATTGGTCACAAGTACTCCCCCCCTCCCTTTCTCAGTCTTTGTGCAGAGGGATTCAACAGGTATTTATTTTAATACATCATGTTCATCATAACTTTTTTTTTTTTTTTACTATCTGCTTAGATTTCAACTTTAACCCTTTGAATATTTTAACTATAAAGCTCCTTTTATTCATCTGATGAGCAAGCAGCCACACCCATATGTTTCAGCTGGTTAGAATACATTGCTAGTCAACTGCGCCTGCAGTTACTTGTTCAGATAAATAAAGGATAATGAGTTTGGGCGTGTATGTGGGTTCACAGAATATCCTGAACTGTGAGAGAAGCCATGGGAAATTAAAGGGTATTTAAACCAAAGAACAAAAATTGAATGTATTAGCTTACCTGTCCTTTGATGTGGTGGCTGCATTGGTTTGCTTTTTTCATTTTATTTTAACCTGGTAATCAGTGCTAGGAAAATGTCATCCATCGCCCAGGGCAAAGAAGCAAAACTATGCCCCCTTCATTATGTGCGAGCTTATTCGATACGATCCCCAAGCAGTCAGCTGCTTGCCGAAAATCCTTGTATCAGAATGAGCTCACTGGCGCTCCCATCCATACATTAAACCGATGCATCCAGGACAGCTGTCCCTCCTGCCCACCCCTTTGTCCTGTCCCTGCTGGTAATACTACCATTAACACACTTCGCTTCCTAGGGTGACCATTGTACTATATTTAGGAGGATCAGGGTGGTCACCTTAGGAGGAAGTGTGTTAGGACTACCCCTCGCCATAACTCAGCAGGAGGTGTTTTGTAGTCCACAGAGATGGTAGCAATGCTAACTAATAACTGTTTGCAGAGGAAGAAAGCACAGCTTACAAGTAGAAATGGGTTCCAGTGTCCTTTAAACTTAACTTTAGCTAATCCCTTTTTTTTTTTTTTCTTTGTATTCTTTTTATTGTACGTTTTAATAAGGTAAGAACAAAAAAAAAAAAGACTGTAGACTGTGGGTCCATTTACACAGTGCAGCATGGTTCACACATATGCAGTAGAAAACTGTCTGTAAAGCCGGAAAGCTTCAGTGCCAGTTCACACCTTTGCAATGTAAGACGTCGCTTGTGATTCAGAGCGCACTGCTCTGCAAATCAGATTGCAGATACAGATTGTATGGCTGAATTTGCATCACATTTGGACCAAAGTCGCACAGGACCCTTTTTTTTGGTCCGCACCCATGCGTTCATAGCTATGTGACCTGATTTATGTCCAAACTGACAGTTCGCACTGCGATATGCAAACTGATCTGGGGGTGTCGTTAACTTTGTATTGACACCCCCAGCGATCTGCAAATGGCAGTGTGAACTGCCTGCGAGTCTAAAGCGATGCGGGAACCCACAGTGGATTCGCAGGGTTCCCGCATCGCATATGTGTGAACTGGCACTCACTGCTAGTTTCCCTTACCTAAGGTGCTAGCGCCTGGACCCAAAGCCGATTGAAGAATCAGCTCGAGTGAGGACATTGCTGGATCCCAGGACAGGTAAGTGTCCTTGTATTAAAGGTCAGCAGCTACAGTATTTGAAGCTGCTGAATTTTTTTTTTGGGAGAGACTGGAGCTTTTCTTCAATGAGCTGAGGGCTGGGTCGTTCCTGCTCTAACGCTCACGCAAGCTAAAGGGTAACTCCACTTTTGTGGGGAAAAAGACAGCAAATAAAGAAAAACAATATAGCGTATACAATTGCGACACAAATCATATTGTAATTGAATGCTATAAAAATTACATTTCCTTTTCAATCTGCAGCTGTTGTATTTTCTAAAAAAGCAATGCAATATGGCTACCTGGAGGTGTTCTGTATATAGAATGTGTACTGACCACACCCCAGAAATATAATTTCGTGCTTGTGTGATTGGCTCACTGATTTTCCCAGAAGTCTGCACTAAGACCCCTTTCACACTGAGGCGCTTTTCAAATGCCTTGGCGCTAAAAAAAAAAAAAGCACCTAAAAAGTTCATGAAAACCTATTTCTACTAAAATCAATGAATGCTTTCACACTGGGGCGGTGCGCTGGCAGTGCGGTGTAAAAGATCCTGCAAGAAGCATCTTTGGAGCACTAAAAAAAAAAGCACCTCAATGTCCCTCTCCATTGAAATGAATGGGAAGGGGCTCAAAATGGTTCTTGAAGCAGTTTTTGAGTCGCGTGCCCTTAAAAAAAAAAAAAAAAAAAAAAAAAAAAAAGTTCACCGCTAACGCCTGAAAAGCGCTCAGCATTTTATGGGCCTTTGAGTGCCTCTGTGAAAGGGCTCTAAGATGCAAGTCAGATTTCTGGCATCCCCTGGAACAAAAATGTCATTTTTGGTGAGAAACTCCCAATAGGAACACGTCTAAGGGGATGCAGACCCAGCAGCTTTTCTCATTAGTGCCCTGCAGCTGCCACAGCTGATTGATAATTATGAAACCACTCCAATTAGACCCACTCAGCACAGGGGAACAGAGGCAAAAAACTTGATTTCTTCAGAATAACAAAAGGTAGGAATCTGCAACAATGTTTGTTAAAATCCTTGCAAAGATCACCCAGAGGGGAATGTTTTTTTTTTTTTTCTCAACAAAAGTTTTTAGGGTCCTTTCACATGGGCGCAACCACCGACGGAGTCCATTCTGCTCAGCGGGGGGATCGATCCGCCGATCCCCACTGAGCAGGCAGATGACAGCTCTGTCTCCGCTCTGTGTGCGGAGACGGAGCTGTCGGATCCCTGCTGTTCTCTATGGGGAGATCGGATGAGAATGGACTGTCTGTCTGTTCTCATCCGATCTGATCCGCCAGACGGATGGAAAATAGGGTTTCCATCCGTCCCGGATTTCACGGACAGGATCGGATCGGACAGCAGCAGGTGTCAGTGGAGATGTCACTGCTGACATCTGCTGCTACATAGGGATGCATGGAGCATCCGATCATGTCCGCCTGAAAAACTGACAGGCAGATCGGATCGCCCATGTGAAAGGACCCTTACGCTTTAAAAGATTGACTGTGGGGTGGTAATGACCCAAATGAAGCTCATTGGAGTAACAAAGAAGCGCTAGTTTGGAATTCAGCTTTTTTGACAGGTACTCTTGTGGAGGGATCTGGGGGTTTAAAAGACCCCAAACCCCTCCTCTGCAATTAAATTCATTCAAAACACCAAGTTTGGCTGTTTTGAATGCTGTAATTTTTTTTTAATTTGGCGCCGAGTAACTGGAAGTGATGTCATGACATCACTTCCGGGTTTTTACATGGAGACCAGATCAGAGTCGAATGCGGCTTTGATTGGGTCTTCGGCGGCTGTGCCCGGTCTCCCGGGCAAGCTGCGGTGGGAGGGGGCGTCCCCTCCCGCTCCTTGTAATGACAGCCGAGCGCCTTCTCAGCCACATCGGTTGTCATTACAAGACAGCCGACCGTTGGCTATGGATGTCGGTACCAGGGTGATGCCTCTAGCTGCTGGCATCACTCCAGTACAAGCACTTTCCCTAAATATCGGCAATACCGGTAACCTCAGGGGCCGATTCTGATATATCAGGGAAAGTGCATATCGGCCACGCCGATAATCGGTCGATCCCTAGTTTGAACACCCCTGCTAAGGGATCCCGTCCACAGCTGTAGTATTGGTACTCTGGGCTTTCACTGGAGCTTCAGTTTTCTCTCGGTCTTCCGCCCCCTCTTTGACCACACTCTCATGCATCCACACAGGAGTCGCATCGTCATGGCACAGAGCAGTGCCATAAATGCATGCCGAGCTGCGCATGCAGTGTACATAAATAATGACAAGCAGGGAGAAGGGTTTATGAGGGAAAATCCTGTCAGCCATTTTTATTTTTTTTAGCTTAGTGGAACTATACTTCAACTGAGCACAAAAAAACAAAAATGCTATTTAAAGCGGTTGTAAACCCTAAAACATAAAAAAAAAAAAAAACCTGCAAGACAAAGGCATAATGAGCTAGTATGCATCGCATACTAGCCCATTATGTGTAACTTACCTTAGAACGAAGCCCCGACACGGACCCCCGGACATCGCTGCGGGCGCTGCCATGATCCCTCGCCGTCTCTTCTGGGTTCGGCGGCTCCGGCGCGGTGATTGGCCAGAAGAGACGGCTCCGGCGCGATGATTGGCCGGAGCCGCGATGACGTCACTCCCGCGCATGCGCGCGGGAGTGATTTTTCCGGCAAGCTCCCGGCAAGTTAATTGAAGGTCCCCCCGGACCTTCAGAGCGCATGCGCCGCTCGCGCGAGCGGCTGCATGCACTGTAAATATCTCCTAAACCGTGCCGGTTTAGGAGATATTATTTGTACCTGCAGGTAAGCCTTATTGTAGGCTTACCTGTAGGTTAAAGTGCCAAAAAGTGGGATACTACCGCTTTAATTCATTTTTAATTTTCAAAGCAAACTCACCCATCCATCCATGTCTCTATGCTTTATTTATTATTATTATACCCCCTATCATTCCTGGTCGTGGCCATCTTGAGTAAGGGCAGATGATTCATGTAGCATTTACTTCCTGGAATCCATCTGCCTTTAGCTCAAGCATGCAAGCAGGAGAGGGTGTGCATAGCTGAGAAAACCCCTCCTCCCCTACTGAAGACTTCTGGGATGTATGACATTGTTTGCCTAGACATGGAAACCAGGAAGTAACTGAAGAAATGTAATAAAACAAGTAAATATTATCTACTTTGCTAAACATTTACTAATGCTAGCAGCAGAAGGATTAAAAGTAGTCAATGTTGATTGAGAGAGTGACGTTCCACTTTAATTCCACTTTAACAAAGCATAAAGAGAGAAATGTATGAGTTTGCATATAGTTTAGGGTAAGTGACTGGTTTGAGAAGTAAGTTGTGGTGTATATAAATGGTAACACCTACAACACCCGACAGTGAAGCACATCTCATACATTGCTTCCTCTTCTGACACTTGGCCCCCACCCACCTGTGTTCTCAGACAGATCTCTAGAGCCATTGGAAAGAGGAAGACGCATATTTCTGAAAAGGGGAACAGACACATACGCTTGCTCTATTGCAGGTGGTGAGGGCTGGGTCCTGGCCATGGTTTGGAAATGGTCTTTGGGAAAAGTCTGACGTGCTTTGCCTGGTCTTAGTACACCCTTAAAGGATTCTTAGGTAACATCTCCAGTCCACATTTGAAAGTAAGTGATCCTTTGCTGCAAGTTTTTATTGTCCGATGTGTATGCGTACAAAGTATGACTGCTTAACGTTTATCATAGACTGACCTACATTCAAAACAATGGCTTGAAAGCAGATTTTAATCAAGATTGAGTTTCAAATCCTCTTCTGATATGACTTTATTACTATACACACGTAGGCTACATTATCTTATTAAGACATTTTAGCATATAAATCTTGGCTTTAGATTTGCAATTTCCTTTGTTATTCAGATTGAAGTTACTTTGCACACAGGTGTCACTCCTTAAGCTGGCAATACATTGAAGGGTTCATTGTAGGGGGGGGCACAGCCCCGGCACCATGCACTTGAATGGATTGCTAATGGAGGTCTAACTTTTTAGCTTTGCGGCTGTGGCATGTGTACAACCCAACCCAGCCGCTTTTGCATGGGGTGGTAAAAATGTGTCTTAACCGCCTATTTTTACCACCCCATGCAAAAGCAGCTGGGTTGGATTGTACACATGCTAAGGCCGCAAAGCGAAAGTTAGACCTCCATTAGCAATCCATTCAAGTGCATTGGGCCATGCCGCTACTTCCCTGCTTTACCCACCGTTGTGGCACATTGGTGTGGGCTAAACCGGGTTAAAACAGTCAAACGCCAATGGAATTGTTTAACACTTACGAAAAGTGGTCTGCTTTGGATCCCTTTTCAAAGGGGTGGCAAGGTCTGTCGCAAACCTAGATTTTCTTTTTAACAGATTCCTCCATCCACAATGACCCCACAGATGGGTGCATCCCCCCCCCCCACTCCCCCCTTCCGCTTGGCTGTTGAATCCTGACAGCCTGCAGTGGGTATCTGGATGGTGGCTGCATCTGATTGGATGTAGCCGCTGTTTGACCTGTGTCAAACAGAGCAGGGCTATCCACTAATGTTTGTCAGGTTCTTCAGGAACCAGACAGAATTTGCTCAGTGTATGGCCAACATAGGTTCACTTATGATCCAGAGAAGGAACAGACTTTTATATGCTAATTAATTTGTTTTCTGTGCATGACCCCATTCATACGTGCAATTTTATGTGCGTTGGTTGACACGCAACAAGAGGATTACTAACCTTTTGCACCTGTAAATTTCAGGTGCTTTTTTTTTTTTTTTTTGTACTGAATAATTGAACCTCTTGCCAACCGCCCACCGTAGTACTACTGCGGCAGGGCGGTTCGGCTGCGCAAAATCACGTAGTACTATGTGATTTTGTGCACAAGGTCTCTGCGGCCCACGCAATTGCCGCCGGCCTCCTGCGATCGTCGGATAAACTGACAGAAGACCTGCCTGCTTATGTAAACAAAGCAGGCGAGTCTTCTGTCAGACAGGCAGGGAGAGATCAGAAGTCTCAGCTAAGATGAAACCCCAATCTCTCGGTGTCAGAACCCTTCCCATACACAGTTAGTAAGCATATTTAGCTACACATTAACCCCTTTGATCACCCCCAGTGTTAACCCCTTCCCTGCCAGTGCCATTTATACAGTAACAGTGCATGTTATTTAGCACTGATTACTGTATTAATGTCACTGGTCCCTGAAAAGTGTCAAAAATGTAAATTTGCAGCGGACAGATCGGGCTCCTATGTCACAGTCCCGCTAAAAACCGCCATTACTAATAAAAACAAAAAAATAAATAAAAATTCCAAAAATCTATCGCGTAGTTTGTAAACGCTATAACTTTTGTGCAAACCAATTAAAATAAGCTTTTTGGGATTTTTTTTTTTTTTTTTACCAAAAATATGTAGCAGTATACAAACTGGCCTAAACTGATAAAAATTTGATTTTTAAAAAAATTTTTGGGGAATGTTTTATAGCAGAAAGTAAAAAAATATGTCTTTTTTTTTTTTTTTTTTCAAAATTGTCACTTTTTTTTTTTTTATAGCGCAAAATCTAAAAACAGCAGAGGTGATCAAATAGCACCAAAAGAAAGCTCTATTTGTGGGGGAAAAAAAGGACATCAATTGTATTTGGGTACAGCTTCCCATGGCTGTGCAATTTTTCGTTAAAGTAAAAAGTAAAAGTAAAGTCATTAAAGTGCTAAATCGCAAAAAATGGCCTGGTCATTTAGATGTACAATTTTTTAATATGTGTAGCACTGTATATGTAGAATATTTTTTATACATACGAATAAATTATGATTCTTTTTATATACATTAGGGTGTCTGACTGCCGCTTTTAAAGTTCCACCCAAAAGGGTAATTGTTTGTCTGTATTAATACAGGGACGTGGCAGCCGACATCCTAGTTCTGATATAAAAAGGGAAATATATCAAATTTTTTTTTCTTTTTTTTTTGGTGTGATAATGTACATTTTTGTTGTAACTAAACCCAAAAAACCTCCGCTAAAATAAGTCTTTGATTATGCCCTGTGGGAGTGATGAAACGCGTCGACATAGATTCCGGTTCCTCGGAGACGTCACGTCCGGCTAGTGGTGGAACGCACGCGGAGGTTTGCGCTCCATGTCCGCCTCGCAGGACGGACTCAGACTGAGTGACTGACTGCCCTGCTGTTTTATGCTTTACCCAATTGCAATACTTTTTCTGCAACACTGTAAGTTTAATTTTAATGATTTCTACAAATGAACACGGATATATTACACTATTGGGATTCTCTCTTCTCCAAGCCACAAGATACATGAGATGTGACGTCCTCCCACTTACAATATACAGCCCAATAGACCCACACGCTATATTGCGAAGGGGTCCACATCTTTTGGTAAGCGCAAGCATTAGAAGGTGAAAAGCGCAGTTCACTGCAGGAGTTTAAAGTTGTGAGGCACCTCAGCACTTTATCTGGATCAACATTGGAATTTTTTTCTTGGACTTTCACTGAGCACTTGCTAGTAGCAATCATTTTGTACTGAAGTTTCACCTTTCTCATTTGTTCATTTTAGTTTATTTGCGCTGTGATCTATGATGGATGATGTACATTTTTGGTTTCACATACTTTAATGGGAGCACACGAAAAATGCAAAAAAAAATAAATGCAGACGTGCGAGTGTAATGCTGGCCTAACACAGGACCTGCATTCTTTCAGCATGAAACTTCTGGGAAGTTATGCCAAGCTTGAATGTTTTTGCTCCTTGACACCCTACAGACTGGCTTGGTCACACTTCATGCATGGTAAAACGGTTTTGTTTGGTGGTGCTATGGTCTTGTAAAGAATAGAGTGCTGTTTACCTTTTTTTTTTTTTTTTTTTTTTTTTTTTTTTTTTTTTTACCATTCCTGAAATGTCAGTGTGACATTTCATGCATTTCTATGTGCAGTGGTTGGCTGCGGTGCATAGAAATGCAGAGGGGAACTAAGCTGCAGCTGGTTGGGCTGAAAGATTGCTGGTGCACCATACCAAAGCTCATCCAAAGGCTGCATTTAAAGTGGTTGTAAACCCTCTCTTGGAAGTTGTACCTATAGGTAAGCCTTATTAAAGGCTTACCTATATGTACTGTAAATATCTCCTTAACTTGCACCGTTTAGGAGATATTTACTTTTAATGCAGCCGATTACATCATCGGCGAATGCGTTTTGAAGGAACGGCCACCCGTGCCATTCCTTCAGTGCCATGAACGGCGGCTCCCGCGCGCATGCGCGGAAGTGATGTTATCGTGCCACTTATTCTTGACCAAAAAAAAAAAAACACTTAATCCTCTGTTCCATCAAGGCAGACAGCGCCCCCCCCCCCCATGTTCTGGAGGTGCACTGTCCCTCAGTATCATTATGTCCCTATGCATGGCTATGGATACGGCATCTCTTAATGCGGTCAGGACCTCAGATAACTGAAGCATGGTGAAGAAGAGGCTGCAGTCTAGCAGCATGGAGGATCTGTGTGGATGAAGCCCCACTCCAAAAGAAAGATTTTCAAGTTTCCCATAAGAGAGCTTTAAAGTGGTTTTCAAGTTTCCCATAAGAGAGCTTTAAAGTGGTTCTAAAGCCAAAAGTTTTTTCTACCTAATGCATTACCTGCGTTAAGTTCTAAACTCTTCTATGAGTTTTTTTTTTTCCCACCCCCTTCCCTAAATACCTGAGCCTTGTATCGATCCAGTGCCTTGCTCGTCTGCGCAGGCTTAGCGACAGTAGTGGTAGCCATTTGCTCCTGCTGCTGTAAACCAAATCAAAAGGAGAGTGTGGGGCATGGCTGATCCACGCTGTGTGTGTCTATGGATGCACACAGCCCGACTCTGGAGCAAGTCTGTGCCACAATAGTAAGCCGCTTCCTATGGTGGCACATGGAGAAAAAGAGTTGCCAAGATTGCAGGCGAAGAACCCCAGAAGCAGGGGGTTCAGGGTCACTGTGTGCAATACAATCACACAGAGCAGGTAGGTATAACGTTTGATATTTTAATTATAATAATAATAATTATTATATTTAATTTAAAAAAAAACACAAAGCTTTACTTTTATTATTATTATTATTATTATTATATTTATTTAAAAAAAAAAAAAAAAAGGCTTTACAACCACTGTTTACAACAACTGTTTGTCTCTACAGCGTTTTTTTATTTTTCTTTTCTATTACCCCCCCCCCCCCCTTCTTCTTTTTTTTTTTTTTTTTTTTTTTTTTTTTTCAGGCTTTTTAGTCAATGGAAAACCAGTTACTAGGAATAGGAGACAGTAGTTAACCATGAAATTGCGAAAAAAGGACATGTAGCACGTGTTTTCTAAGCACATCTAGAGTCTATTGGGGCAAAAAACTTGCAAATCTCCTGCAAACGTGCTGTCATTCAACGCTCCAAAAAGTACATTTCTCACACAATAGAATAACATGGACATCTGGTGTTGAGCATTTAAAACTTTCCTGGGAATGCACTTAAAATCGCTCAGATATGAATAGGGGTTAAAGGCTTCGCTGCTTTCACGAATGTATTGTGTTGTGTGCAGGACCAGTTTTGTTGGCCCTTTTTTGCTTCTCATTGTTTGTGTTTTTTTTTTTTTTTTTTTTTTTATGTATAGCGTTTAGACTTTTACTTCTACAACAGCAAACGTAACAAAAAATTCAGACCTCCTCCGCTGGTAATCCCTGACGGGGTTTATTAGGTTACTTGTCAGTTAAACAGGTTGTGAAATATGACTGAAGTTCACCTGTGGCCATTACTGCAGCATACTACCTTTGTTGCTAGGTTATAAGGGCTGTCACAGGCAGCCCAACACAGGAGGCGACAGGTGAAAAGAGATCTCACCGAAACTAAAATTTGCTGTGATTTTTGTCCCCCCCCCTCAAGTTGAAACACCTGACAATCTTTGTGTGTGTGTACACAATCAGACATTTCCCAACAAGTTGGACCACTTAGGAGTTAACCCCTGTACAGCCTGATGAATGCGACCGATGATAGAATTGGCTGCATCATTTTTAAATATTGGCATAAGTAATGACCTGATGAGTTACCTAAATAATAGTAGTGGAGACTGATGGTTTTTGTCATGTAGCTGCTTCCTTTAGGGCCAGTTCCCATCTGTGCAGTGCGTTCCAACCGAATTCTGTGTAACATGCATTTTCATGGAAGCACATCAAAGATGCAGCAAGCAGGATTTTTTTTTTTTTTTAATGTACCTAACCTAAAATGCACATGTATGAAGGGGGGACCTTAAAGTCTAAGGCTGGCCATACATTATACATTTTTTTTTTTTTTTTTTTTTTTTACAATTTTTTCTTTAAATTTAAGCCCCATACACACGCACAGATTGTTGGCCGTATATTGTCGGCCAAGGTCCGATCTGCCAATTGTAGGCTTGTTAGTATGATGCTTCCGACAACCAACTGCGAATTTTCGGCCGAAAAAATCTGGTGTGCATGCTATAAAATTTTTGTTGGCCAACAACAGAACGGCCGATTGTTCCTCAGTCAGTACAGATTTCGGCAGACAAAAATAGGATGAGCGAGACTGGGCATGCTCAGAGAAGAAAAAACACACGGAAAGTCAACCATCACATGACATCACTTCTGAAGTTGGTTTTTGTTGGCCAACAAAAGTCCAGTGCAAGTCTAGAGCACATTTCAACCAACAAACACTGGACAAAAGATGGCCGATCGGTTGGCCAACAATCTGTGCGTGTGTACGGGGCTTTACATTCAACTATGTAGTACATAGGTCTGCCTAATTGGATACAACTGAGTGGTGTTTAGTTTTGACCTCATATTTATATGTTTTTTTTGTAAATATAACAGAAAATTGTACAAGAAAATTGAACATGTATGGCCAGCCTTAAGGCCCGTACACACGTGCAGATTGTCGGCCAAAAAGATTCGGCCGACGACCGATCGGCCGATTTTCGGCTTGTTAGTATGATGCTTCCGACAGCGCACTTTCGGCCGAACAGAATCTGTCGTGCAAGCATTAAAATTTTTGTATGCCGACACCAGAACGGCCGATTGTTCGCCAGTCAGTACAGAATTCGGCCGACAGACAGCAGATTTGCAAGACTGGGCATGCTCAGAAAAGAAAAAACACAGGGAAAGTTAACCATCACATGACATCACTTCTGCAGTCGGCGGACAAAATTTGTGTGCAGTCTTTTGCACTTTTCAGCGGACACGACAGCCCGGGGACAAAAGACGGCCGATCGTTCGGCCGACGATCAGTACGTGTGTACGGGGCTTTAGGCCTCTTTCACACGGGCGCACCGCCCGACGGAGTCCGTTCTGCTCAGCAGAGGATTGATCTGTTGATCCCCACTGAGCAGGCGGATGACAGCTCTGTGTGCAGAGACTGAGCTGTGAGATCCCCACTGTCCTCTATGGGGAGATCGGATGAGAACGGACCACCTGTCTGTTCTCCTCTGATCCCATCCGATCCTCCAGATGGATAGAAAATGGGGTTTCCATCCGTCCGAATTTCACGGACAAGATCAGATCGGAGAGCAGCGGGTTTCAGCTGACATGTCTGCGCTGACATCTGCTGCCCCATAGGGATGCATGGAGCATCCGATCAGGTCCACCTGAAAAACTGACAGGTGGATCAGATTAGATCGCCCATGTGAAAGGGGCCATACTCCATCTTTTGCACTATGTTGCAAATGCACATGGTGGTAATTAATCCCCCTCCCCCATGACAGTGGGGTTCTCCTTTATTATCAGCTGTCACTCTTGAAATCAGCAGAGCCCTGTACAGAGATCTGTGAATGAATGAACTACAAGTAACCTCTTCCACAGTGGCATACAGACTTCTCAATGGAATACAAGTGTGGTGATCACATGTTGTCCATTGGCACTACCTCTAGCTCTCTAACTGAAAGCCCATACCTACCTTTGCACAAAGAGCTGGAGAAGGGTCCTCAAGAGCCTGGTACCATCCCTGTGATCCACTAATGCAATGCTTTGCAGGCTCCTAATGAAAAAAATAAATACATGCACATTTTTCTTTCCCCCTGCAAATATATTAGCATTTAGTATCCTTTTTCTAAAAGGTGGACTTGGCCCTCAAGGCTTATGTATTTGGGAAGGAATGCTAAGGAAGCAAAATGCACATATAAGATCAAAGTTTTTCAGTTCTGTTCAGATAAAATTAATTCTAAATGTGATGCAAATGAGCCTGCATTAACACCTGAGCAGAATGCATTCCTAGTGATCTCAAAACAATTTTTTCCAAGCATTTTACAAGCTTTGTGCAAGCGTTTTTGTACCTGTATCAAGCTTTATGTGATTGTTGGCTGGGCTGGTTATAGAGAGTAGATTTCCAAAGGAGAATTTTTAAGGCATAAAAATGTGCACAAAAGCATGTGTTCCCATTTTACAGGCTCACCCAAGTCTATGGGGGAAAAAATGGCTCTAATACACTTCTCATGCAATGTAAGCACATCCCTTTTGCTGATGTAAACTTAAAAAGGAACTGAACTTGGAGGAACTGAAGTTCAGTTGAAAGAAACTGCGAGCTGGCAGGCTTGTAGGTAGGTGCAGTCTATTTTCTTAACTGCAGGTGACGCTTAACCGCAGCGGCATTGCAGGGGGAGAGAAAGGCAGGAGGAGCATGATTCCTCTATGCTTTCCTGAGTCACTAGAGGAGCTATCCGGTTGGATGTTGCCACCCCATGTGACTCTGGCAGCTATCTTGGATCAGGCTGAGTCTATTAAGCCAAGTTCCACCCTAATTTTACACTTTAGGTATTCCAGCAGTGATCGGTATGCTAAATAAGAATTGGGCAATAAGAATTTTTTTTTTTTTGGGGGTCCCTTACCTTATTTTAGGAGCATAGTTTGTTCTACTTCCTCCTTCTCCTCCTTCTGCAGCCACGGCCCCAGACGTCACTTCCGGCTTTCATTGCGTCCTGGGAGATGTTTATCATCAATCCCAGGGGGCAATGGGCATCGCCGGCCGCTCCTCTCATCGCGTGATTTCCAAAGCGGAAATGACGTATGAAAGGCGGCGTCAGCGTTATTTTTAAAAAGGGTAACCAGGCTATTGTTGCCATTGTTACCCTAGCGTCCGAAGCAGAGTGATCGTGGTTTTGGAGCAGAGCACAGCAGCGTTACAACTTCGTTACTTTGCTCCAATTGTGGCCAGTAGGTGAGTGTAGGCAGGGTTGGGGACACTATAATGTGGGCACTGTGATGGGTGGCAGCACTGTGATGGGGCACTGTGATGGATGGCAGTACTGTGATGGGGCACTGTGATGGGGGCACTGTAATAGATGGCGGCACTTTGATGGGGGCATTGTGATGGCAGCACTGTGATGGATGGCAGCACTTTGATGGGGGCATTGTGATGCAGCACTGTGATGTGGGCAATTTTATGGAGGCACTGTGATGGGTTGCAGCATTTTGATGGGGGCACTGTGATGGATGGCAGCACTGTGATGGGGCACTGTAATGGGTGGCAGCACTTTGATGGGGGCATTGTGATGGCAGCACTGTGATGTGGGCAATTTTATGGAGGCACTGTGATGGGTGGCAGCATTTTGATGGATGGCAGCAGCACTGTGATGTGGGCAATTTTATGGGGGCACTGTAATGGATGGCAGCACTGTGATGGGGGCACTGTGATGGATGGGGCACTTTGATGGGGGCAATTTTATGGGGGCACTGTGATGGCAGCACTTTGATGGGGGCAATGTGATGGCAGCACTGTGATGGATAGTGGTGTTTTGTTTGCACGTTTTTAAGACAATCACTTCCTTGTTCTGTGTTCCTTGTTCCTGGAGGCGGAGAAGGCAAGGGTTTTATATTACAAAAGGGGCGGCAACTTCCTCCGAGACTGCCGTCGCTATGGAAACCCGACTATGCCGATCCCAATCTACAGTGCATGCACGAGAATGCCAGGTGCATTCTGGGTAGCCAGCTTGCACTGGAAGCAGGAAGGACGACACAGCAGCTTCCACAGCGGCTTCAGATGCCCACAGTCGAGATTGCTGCGCTCAGACAGTGTTTTTAAAAGTAAGAATTTGAATACAATCTAATATTGTACAACTTATAAATCTGAGAATAGTGGTACTGTAAAGGGGTATTTTTATTTAAAAGTATTTTCGGCCGGCACTCCACTTTAAGACCCCAGCTCCCAGGCTTGGTGCATGTTTCCAGTTTGGGTAGTGTAGAGAGAGGTCACCCATCTGACAGGGACAGTGATTAGCAGCATGGAGAGGTTCTAGACAAGTAGGGAAAGGATAGGGACATGCCATTCTTCCTGGAAACCTTCCCATTTGGGTACGGACCAGCCAGGCCACATTCTGCCCCTCAAGACAGATGCTGTTGGCACAGCTGAGACTTGCTCTACTACACACTGCTGTTATACACTGTGAGTGTTCCCGAGTAGGTGTCTTCCTACCGGGTTGTTGTACTGGATTTTGCATTAATACAAGTTCCGTTCCCTGCAATTAGACTTTTGCGGGTTTACTGCAACTGCACCATGCTGCACCTCGCTACAGGCTTTTATTGCAGAAGAGGCAAGCACTGGCTCTTCTGCAAAAAATTATACCTACCTGCCTGCTCGCCGTCTTCTCTGTAACTGTAAACTGAGTTGCGCATGCACAACTCAGCTTACAGCGACGGTCCGGAGTGAGGTCTGCCCCCGCTGACCAATGAAGAGGTCTAAGGACCGACACTCAGAAGACGCATTAAGCCTTTAGTTTTGTAAATCTTTCTGGAAAAATCTGAAAATGGCAAGAGAAAATGAGAGAAAATGGCAATGGCAAAAAAAGGTTTTCAGATAGAAGTTACAGGCTTGCAAAAATTGATGCTTGTTATAATCTTAACAGTTTCCTGTAAGAGGTAAAAGCATTTCATTTGTGTTTCCTCTGCCTGTAAGTCACAGCTGTTAACTGACAGAGGAAGTACTTTTCTAATCTGTGAGAAAATGATGTAAGCTTCCTTGCTGATATTGTAAAGGCCCCAAAAATATAGTGTAGAAGGTTCAAATGCAGCAGCAGGTTCAATCATGCATTGAGTGAGTTTGTTAGTTGAATGTAGATATTTTCAATGGCTCTACCTTAATGCAGGTTAGGTTTCACATCTGTGCTCTTTGGCATTGCACACATGCTGATATGCGTATATACAGTATCCCACAGAAGTGAGTACATCCCTCCACATTTTTGTAAACATTTTATTTTCATGTGACAACACTGAAGAAATGACACTTTGCTAAATGGTAAAGTAGTGGGTCTACAGCTTGTATAACAGTGTAAATTTGCTATAAAAATATTACCGGAATTTAAACCCTCTTTACCAAAAAAGTATATATAAAGGTGTGAATAAATAAAATAAGAATATGATGCAGCTGCTGTTGCACTAAGTAAAAAAACGTAGGTAAAATTATAAAATCAAAATTAAAACAGCGCTAGCATAAATACAATTGAATGTTAAAACTAAGACATTAAAAATATATAATGTGCAAATAGTGCTATAAATCATACAAGTGTATAAATCAATTTAAGAGAAAAAAAGTCCTTTTTTGCACTTAAATTGATTTATACACTTGTATGATTTATAGCACTATTTGCACATTATATATTTTTAATGTCTTAGTTTTAACATTCAGCCCCCGTTCACATTAGGTCGCTCTGACTTCGGGGGCGACCTGTGAAGTCGCGTGCAGCGCGACTTCGGCTCGACTTGCACGGACTTCACATAATGGAAGTCAATGCAAGTCGCCTCCAGGTCGCCCCGAAGTAGTACAGGACCCTTTTTCTAAGTCGGAGCGACTTGTGTCGCTCCTATTAGAACGGCTCCTGTACTACACAGTGGGAGCGACGGTGCACGACTTGTCAGGCTGACCAAGTCACCTGACAAGTCGTGCCAGTGTGAATGGACTCTTAATTGTATTTATGCTAGCGCTCTTTTAATTTTGATTTTATAAGTGTAAATTTGCTGTCCCCTTAAAATAGCTTAACACACAGTCATTAATGTCTAAACAAAAGTGAGTACACCCCTAAGTGAAAATGTCCAAATTGGGCCCAATTAGCCGTTTTCCCTCCCCCAGTGTCATGTTACCCATTAGTGTTACAAGGTCTCAGCTGTGATTGGGGAGTAGGTGTATTAAATTTGGTGTTATCACTCTCTTACTAGTCACTGGAAGTTCAACATGGCAAATAACTCTCTGAGTATCTGAAAAAAGAATTGTTGCTCTACATAAAGATGGCCTAGGCCCGTGATGGCAAACCTTGGCACCCCAGATGTTTTAGAAATACATTTCCCATGATGCTCATGCACTCTGCAGTATAGTTGAGCATCATTGGAAATGTAGTTCCAAAACATCTGGGGTGCCAAGGTTCGCCATCACTGGCCTAGGCTATAAGAAGATTGCCAAGACCCTGAAACTGAGCTGCAGCATGGTGGCCAAGACCATACTGTGGTTCCACTCAGAACAGGCCTCGCCATGGTCGACCAAAGCAGTTAAGTGCAGGTGCTCAGCGTCCTATCCAGAAGTTGTCTTTGGGAAATAGGCGTATGAGTGCTGCCAGCATTGCTGCTGAGGTTGAAGGGGTGGGGGGTCAGCCTGCTCAGACCATATGCCACATACTGCATCAAATTGGTCTGCAAGGCTGTCGTCCCAGAAGGAAGCCTCTTCTAAAGATAATGCTCAAGAAAGCCAGTGTGATGAAGACAAGCAGACTAAGGACATGGATTACTGGAACTATGTCCTGTGATCTGATGAGACCAAGATAAACTTATTTGGTTCAGATGGTGTCAATCATGTGTGGCAGCAACCAGGTGAGGAGTACACAGACAAGTGTGTCTTGCCTACAGTTAAGGCACGTACACACGAGTGGAAATTCGGCCGGGAATTTTTGTCCGACGACCGATCTGACGATTTTCGGCGTGTTAGTATGATGCTTCCGACAACCGACTTTTCGGCCGAAAAAATCCTGGTGTGCAGGCTATATAATTTTTGTCGACCATCAAAACACATCCGATTTTCGTCTCATTAGTACAGATTTCGATGGGGAAAAATCTTATGAGCAAGACTAGGCATGCTCAGAGATGAAAGAACACATACAAAGCAATCCAACACATGACATCACTTCTGAAGTAGAATTCTGTCGTGCGGGAAAATTTGTGTGCAGTCTAGAGCTTATTCCAACCAACAGACACGACTCTGGACAAAAGACGGACGACCGGTCGGCGGAAATTCGTTGCGTGTGTACGAGGCTTCAAGCATGGTGGTGGGAGTGTCATGGTCTGGGGGTTCCATGAGTGCTGCCGACACTGGGGAGCTACAGTTCATTAAGGCAGGGGTGGGGAACCTTTTTTTTCTACCAAGGGCCATTTGGATTTTTGTAACATCATTCGGGGGCTGTACAAAATTATCAACTTAAAAATTAGCCTGTTATATTTGGTCAAACATTTAATTAACTCACCCCTAATGTGATGGCTGGAACTGCTTCTCTTTGGTGAGGGGTGTGTGAGGTTAGCTGATATTAATGATGTTGCTACTCGCAACTGGTTTTCCAGGTTTGCGTCAGTCAGTCTGGAGCGCAGTCGACTCTATGCAATGGTGAGTTTTGAAAAGAAGGCTGGTACACTACTGGCTGGTACTGCTGGCTCAGGCTGGTACACTGCTGACTGGTACTGCTGTGGGTATGGCTGTGGGTACTGCTGGCTCAGGCTGGTACTGTGCTGTGGGTACTACTGGCTGGTACTGCTCTGGGCACTGCTGGCTCAGGCTGGTACACTAATGGCTGGTACTGCTGTGGGTACTGCTGGCTGGTACTGCTGTGGGTACAGCTGGCTTAGGCTGGTACTGCTTCCTGGTACTGTGCTGTGGGTACTGCTGTCTGGTACTGCTATGGGTACTGCTGGATGGTACTGCTGTGGGTACTGCTGGATGGTACTGCTGGCTTAGGCTAGTACTGCTGGATGGTACTGCTGTGGGTACTGGTGGCTCAGGCTAGTACTGCTTGCTGGTACTGTGCTGTGGATACTGCTGGATGGTACTGCTGGCTCAGGCTGGTACTACTGGGTGGTAATGCTGCGGGTACTGCTGGCTCAGGCTGGTACTTCAGGCGTTAATGCTCTGGATACTGCTGGCTCAGGCTGGTACTTCAGGTGGTACTGCTTTGGGTACTGCTGTATGTGCACTTCTGGCGGGAAATGCTAACTAGAGAAGAGCGGCGCCACGCTGGATGAAGAAAAAGTCGATGCTTCCTGTCTCCTGTCTCGGTCTGTCTCCTCCCAGGCAGGTGGAGTGCATTCGATATCACTGCGCCTGTGATTCACACTGTCAGGACGGAGCCGGAACTATAAAGGAAACATCGGCTCCGTTCTGACAGCTCCGCTGGCATACGCAGGCTCAGGGGGGGCCGGACGCAATGATTTCCCCACCCCTGCATTAAGGGAACCATGAATGCCAACATGTACTGTGACATACTAAAGCAGAGCATGATCCCCCTCCCTTCAGAGACTGGGCCGCAGGGCAGTATTCCAACATAATGACCCCCAAACACAATTGCAAGACGACCACTGCCTTGCTAAAGAAGCTGAGGGTAAAGGTGATGGACTGGCCAAGCATGCCTCCAGACCTAAACCCTATTGAACATCTGTGGGGCATCCTCAAACAGAAGGTGGAGGAGCATAAGCTCTCTAACATCCACCAGCTCTGTGATGTCGTCCTGGAGGGGTGGAGGAGAACTCCAGTGACAAACCTGTGAAGCTCTGGTGAACCCCATGCCCAAGGGGGTTAAGGCAGTGCTGGAAAGTAATGGTGGGAACACAAAATATTGTTACTTTGGGTCCAGTTTTGACATTTTCACTAAGGGGTATACTCACTTTGTTAAAATCAAAAATGTGAAAAACTATCAGCGCAGTAAGAAACCTAAAAAAAATGTGATCAGCTGCAAACACTAAAGCCTCGTACACACGCAACGAATTTCCGCTGACCGGTCGTCCGTCTTTTGTCCAGAGTGGTGTCTGTTGGTTGGAATGTGCTCTAGACTGCACACGAATTTTCCTGCACGACAGAATTCTACTTCAGAAGTGATGTCATGTGTTGGATTGCTTTCTTTGTGTTCTTTCATCTCTGAGCATGCTTAGTCTTGCTCATAAGATTTTTTCCCCATCAAAATCTGTACTAAAAAAAAATCGGACGTGTTTTGACAGTCGACAAAAATTATATAGCCTGCACACCAGGATTTTTTCGGCCGAAAAGTCGGAGTCGGTTGTCGGAAATGCCATACTAGCCGAAAATCGGCAGATCGGTCGTCGGACGAAATTTCCCGGCAAAATTTCTACTTGTGTGTACGGGGCTTAAATGTGATCCCATTACACAAATAAATGATTCAGTAAATATGTGTTGCGCTAAATTAAACAAAGTGCATATGAAAAATATTAAAGATATTCAATCTCAAAATTTTGCATCAAAAGTCCATGTGATTAAATATGTGACATCAATATTGAATAAGTCCTTTCGGAAATAACCTATATAAAAATCCACGTGTATATAAAGTGCTGTGATCTCTAGATAAAAGACTCCTCCCAACACAAAGGTGACCAAAACTTCTCAGTGACTTTGAGAAAATCCAGCACCAGAAGTGCAAGCCTCTCACCTTAATGTCTGACCCAGGTGCCACCTAGGGTCAGACAAAGCAGTCCCCTAACAGGGGTAATCAGTTATCAGCAACAAGGTATGAGCAAGAGGGTCCGGGATCAGCACATCTTATCCATCCATATCATAGGGCCATAGATGAAAAAAGGGGAACAAAGCAAAGAAATCTAGTGCTCTCTGTATAACTTGATCAGGCAGAAGTTTAATTGAAAATCAGGGTACTCCCAAAACGCTGTAGTATACAAGTGTGATACAGCAATGTTTCCATGGAAGGGTGTGACTGCCACAGCATGGCTCCGCCCCCCTGTAAGCATTACGTCAGCACTCAGGGCTATCGACTTCTTCAGCAAAGGGACTTCCTGCGTCTCTTCCGTGTTCAGCGGCTCCAGCGCTGTGAGTGGCTGGAGCCGCGATGACGTCACTCCCGCGCATGCGCACTGGAGTCACTTTCGGGCAAGTAGTCGGCAAGGAACTCTGAAGGTCCGCCGGACCTTCAGAGAGCATTCGCCACTAGTGTCAGCAGCTGCATGCAGGGCCAATATCTCCTAAACCTGCACGGCTTACCTGTAGGTAAAAGTAAAAACATTGAGTATACTACAGCTTTAATGGCTGTGTGTTGAGATATTTTAAGGGGACAGCAAATTTACACTGGCATACAAGCTGTACACTCACTACTTTACATTGTAGCAAAATGTCATTTGATCAGTGTTGTCACATGAAAAGATGCATATTTAAAATATTTACAGAAATGTGAGGAGTGTACTCACTTTTGTGAGATTGTGTGTGTATATATACAATTAGTTTTTTTTTTTTTTTGTGCGTGTTAACCTGTTTTTTTTTTTAATTGGGGCAGCCTAATTGTTTGAATGGACTGCCCGAACGCACAGAATCGCACAAATTAAGCAGCATTGATCTTTTTTGCACAAAACAGCACGTCACAAGGCATGGTAAGTTACCCTGTGTTGTAGTGTGTTACAATGCTTGTGAATCAGCAAGGTGTGTTTGGGCCCCATTAGCAATGAATTATACCTTGGTGCACCAAAAAAAAAAAAAAAACACTCTCTGGCATACCTCCTAACTTTCTTAAACGATAAAGATGGACACCTTTTAACTCACGGAATGTAGGCAAAGGACATGTCCCTGCTATGGCCCTTATTACACAAACTATAAGGATCCAATATAGAGAAAAGGATTGGCTAAACCACAAATGTGCTTTTTTGATTTCCGTTTTTCAGTTATATTGGCATTCCAATATTAACAAATGCAGTAATGTAGAGATTGGATAAAAAACGTTGAGTGTAGCAAAACCCATTTGAACAGTATATAGTTGGAATTGTAGGCCACACTCACGCATAATCTCACTTAACTTAACTAGAATAATAACACTGACCCCAGTTTTGGCAAAGAAAAGGCAGCGGCACTCTTTATTGGTTTAAATAAATAAATTAAATCATAACAATTACTTTGAATAGTTGAATCATTCAATTCAATTGAATCATCAATTACTTGCTTGTAAAAACACTCAAACTGAAATAACTTATAATTGCTCAGTTATAAAACAACTCGAGCAACAATAAACATAAAATACCATACGAAATACAATGTCCCCCCTAGTATACTAGGGTGACCCAACCACACAAAGGTGCACGCGACAAAGGGAGGGGGGGCGGGGAACTTTCTTCTTTGTGCTCTTCGGTGCAAAAGGAAGCACCCCAGCCCAAACCAAGCTTATAAAGCCTCTGCCCCAGCTTGCTAGAACCTTCCCTGCACACCGATTGGCGGATACCTGCTGTATGCTCAGGTAAAATGAACCTCCTACTAGCCTAAACCTGTAAACCTATACCCCTATGCTTACCTGACAGAACTGCTAATGGTGGCCACAATCCCACACAAGTGGCCACATAATGTGCCCCCTTTTATATTCTACCAAAAGGGTTATGCTGCACTAAACATTTTTTTGTTTTATCCAATTCCTATATTACTGCATTTGTTATATTGAAATGCCAACATAAAGGAAAAATGTACATATCAGTACAATATAAAGAAATGTACATCGCAGACTAGGGACAGCTGAGCCTGTATAAAGGACAGGTGAAACTGATCAAAAGAGGGACAGCATCTACAAATAAGGGACAGTTGAGACCTATGGCTTTTGCGCACTACAGGAATGTGCACACTATCACAGTATACGGATGTGAAAAGCGCCTAATGTTGCATCTAATTATGCTAGAAAACCGGTTGAAGACCTAACTTTATCATTTGTGGTGCATGTGCTAACTTGTTTTAAATGGCATTTTAGTAAAGAAACAAAACTTTGCCATTGTAAAATGTCAGTGTTGTATTCCTACTTTAGTAGGAATCGGAGAGCCCTGCTTGTTAGAGCTTACAATCAAAGATGTAAACCCACAATCTATTTTTTAGTATGTTTTGGAAATCTATCGCACTGTACACGGTTTTAAAGCAAACCCTTTTTTTTTTTTTTTTAACCTGTTGAAAAGTTTATTCCCTGGAGATCCTGCCAGTAACAGTGCTAAACTGCTGCCTTGCAGTTAGCAGCAGTGTTGTCAGCCTGCAGTGTGTGCTTTCAGTTGGCCATTGCACCATTCTTTTCATTATATAGTCTTAATCTGGGTATACTTTGATCGATGCTCAGCTGATTCATCAGGGACCAGACAAATTTAGATTTGTATGTTGCACTCCCTGTCCAACACCATTCGATCAGTAGATCGACTTCTGTTGAAAAGGACTGCTATAAACTTTCATTCGATAAGCTGCCACAGTGGATTTATGTTCAAGCGACAGGCAAAGGAAGTTTGCAGGCATTTAGGAGGTGATGCTGCTGAACAGCAATTTTGCATTTTCGGGAACCCATTCACTTAGAAGGGAAAGTTTGACAGGTGGTGCCACCTGTTCAACCTGGCATATAATTTTAAAGTACCACACCACGAAAAAAGCATCATGGCCTTGGGAGCGTGTACCCATCCAAGCAGCACCATGTCAGCGGTTACCATGTATATAGGCATTTGGGGGCAGTAAAAAATGTGTATCAACTGCTTGTTTTTACTGTCCCCTGGCTGGCCGCACGTGTGAAAGGAGCCTAAGCACATTTTTAAATATAAAAGGCATCTTAAGCATTTCTTTTAAGTAAACCAGTGCAATAATAACTCAAAATATATAGGCTCTGAAACTACACGTTATTTTCACTTTAAATAGGAAGTCAAAGCTCCCTAAACAAAGACATGGTTATAAAGTAAGCCACGGGATATGTTTGCACAGAGGGATCCCTGAAAAAGCTCATGTTGGCTTTTATGCTCTGTGATCATATGTCACTACCAGACACATTGATGTACTATAGTGTAAATGAGCCTCTATGGATGCAGTAGGTAGAGAAATGCGGGGTCACTTGCGCCTTCATTATACATTTCTAGCTATGATGACATCACCATTTTACAGCACTGCAATTACCACAGACTATAGGAACTTTTACTCAAATGGGAACTGAAAATTAGTGATGTATTCCAAGAACGTGAGCTGAATACGAATAATGTAAAGGACATGGGGGTTCTGTGTCTTTTGGCTCAAATGCTGGTCTGCGAACCAGACTTCTAAAAAGGCCTTGACTGATCTCCCCTTTCAAGGAGATTGCCTCTTTGGAGCTACCCTGGATTACATCATTAAAGGTCTCACAGGGGGAAAGAGTACCTTTCTTCCGCAGGCTACTAAGGGCAAGGACCCCCGTCATAGATGTGGGCCCTCCTTCTTGGCTCATAAGTTTTTTTTTTTCGTTCCTCAGGGTCGACTGACAAGGGCTTGAAGCCTTTCAGGGCCTCCTCTAGAGGATCCAAAGGAACCTGGTCTGGCAACCCTAGAGCGGGCTTCTCCAGACCTGCAGACAAGGCTCCTTCAGCATAGAGGTGTGCCCTCACCCGTATCGGGTTGGGGGACGTCTTCCCTGGTTTCCAGACCCATGTACTTCCCTGGGTCCACAAAGTCATTCGGTCCGGCTACAAGATCAAGTTTGGCTTTTGTCCCCCGGCAAGGTTCTTTCATTCACACTTGCACCTGTCACCGGACCGCTTACAGGGTCTGTTTGGGGTGGTACAAGACCTGTTACTTCCAGGGGTGATTGTCCCAGTTCTGACTTCAGAACGTTTTCAGGGGTTTTAACTCAAACCTGTAGTTCCCTGGAAGGAAAGCAAGGTGCCTCCAATCCTGGACCTCAAGGCACTAAACCTTGAGGTGCAGAAGTTCAGGATGGAGTTCATTCACACAGTCATGGCATCCTTACATCAGGGGGATTTTCTTGCCTCTATTGACATCAAGGATGCTTACCTTCACATTCCAATATGTGCCGGTCACCAGCGCATCCTCCACTTTGCCGTGGGAGAGGAGCATTATCAGTTTGTGGAGTTACCCTTTGGTCTCGCTTCTGCTCCTTCGGGTCTTCACAAAAGCGTTAGCCCCGGTGATAGCATTGTTACGCCAGCGGGGAATCGCTGTACTGGGCTACTTGAATGACCTCCTTCTGTGAGCGGAGTCTCCTACTGCTCTGGTGGAAAACCTGGAAATCACCATATGAAGTCTGAAGGGGTTCAGCTGGATTCTGAATTTTCAGAAGTCTGCTCTGGTTCCATCAACAAAGCTGGACTATCTGGGTTTGACTCTGGACTCGGCCTTAGCCAGAGTGCTTCTTCCTCTGGACAAACTCAGAAATTTCAGGATGCAATTCGTCTCCTGCTGTCCAGCAGATGGTCATTCCTCCGGACTTGCATGCGGGTGCTGGGCCTTATGGTGTCTTAGCTTCAAGGCAGTTCTGTTTTGCACAGTTCCATATGAGGTCCCTGCAAAGGGAGATTCTGGCCAAATGGGACAAGACTCTGCAGTCTGGACAATCGGATCCAGCTGAGCTGGGGAACGAAGGAGTCCCTGGTGGCTTAGTTCTCCGGCGCTTTGGCTGGGCAAATCCTTCCTCCCCCCTTGTATTGGACAGTGGTCACCATGGATGCCAGCCTGTCTGGCTGGGGAAGCATCCTCTGCAAAAATTCTGCTCAGGGGCTCTGGACACTGGAAGAGTCCAGACTAACGATTGATCAATGTCTTGGAACTCCAAGCAATCAGACTGTGCCTGGACCATTATGCACCACCAGTGCACATTCAATCGGACAGTGCCAGGGATGTGGCTTATGTCTCTCACCAGGGGGGCACAAGAAGTGTCCTGGATGCTGTGGAGGTAGCCGGAATTCTAAGGTGGGCAGAACAGTTAGTTCCAGCCCTCTCTGCCGTACACATTCCCGGGGTGTAAAACCGGCAGGCGAATTACCTCAGTCGGAATGCGTTGGACCAAGGAGAGTACTCCCTTCGTCCATAGACATTTCATCAGTTGTGTCACTGGGGGGGGGCAGTGATCCTCCGGTGGACACCACAGATGCGCTGGTAGCCCCATGGGGTCAGAATCATCTGATTTACACCTTCCCTCCTCTCAAGCTTCTGCCAAGACTTCTACGCAGGATTGAGGCAGAAGGGATTCCAGTCATCTTAGTGGCTCTGGACTGGCCTCGCCAGGCTTGGTACGCCAATCTGGTGCGGCTAGTCCCCGATGTTCCTTGGAAGCTTACTTTCAGGGAGGATCTGCTGTCCCAAGGACCAATCTTCCATCCTACTTTACAGTTGCTTGATTTGATGGCTTAGCTGTTGAATGCCAGGTGCTGATGGATAGGTTTGTCTGCGTCAGTGATTCCAACTCTGTTAAAAACTAGAAAATCTACTTCTAGGAAGATCCACCATTGTACGTGGAAGTCGTACATTGCGTGGTGTGAGTCTCTTGGGGTTCATCCTCGCTCTTTCTCGGTGGCTCGGATCTTAAACCTTCCTTCAATGGAGGGTTGAGCAGAAACTCGCCTTGAGTACCATCAAGGGTCAGGTGTTGGCCTTAGTGGTCTTCTTTCAATGGCCTTTGGCCACTCCCTGGTGCGTACTTTTCCTCACTTGGCCCCTCCAGTGAGGTCTTCGTTGTTGCCTTGGGACCTCAATTTGGTGCTCTCAGTCCTTCAGAAGCCTCCTTTTGAGAATCTTCAGGAGATTCCCCTGCTTATGCTGTCCCAGAAGGTGGCCTTCATGGTGGCTACCACCTCTGCATGCAGGGTGTCGGAATTGGCGGCCTTATCCTGTCGTTCACCTTACTTGGTGGTTCACAGAGGTAAGGTGGTTCTTTGTCCCTGTCCTTCCAAAGGTTGTCTGATTTTTGATTTGAATGAAGACCTCGTGTTGCCTTCCCTGTGCCCCAGGCCAACCCATCCGAAGGAAATTGCTTTGCATGCCTTGGATGTGGTCCGGGCGATAAGGGTGTACCTGGCAGCTACAGAGTCTTTTAGGAAGTCAGACTTGCTATTTGTGCTTACGGATGGGCCTTGAAAAGGGTTGTCCGCTTCCTCTGCGACCATTTCCAGATGGATCAGACAGATGGTGATTCAAGACTATTCCATCAAGAGTCCGGTTACTCCTTTCCCTGTCAAGGCGCACTCTACTCAGGTGCTCAGTGCCTCCTGGGCCTTTCGTCATCAGGCGTCAGTGACACAGGTTTGCTAGGCGGCCACCTGGTCGTCTGTTCACACTTTCACAAAGTTCTATAGTGGATGTGTTGGCATCTGCAGATGCTTCCTTTTTGGTTTCAAGGTTTTGCAAACTGCTGTTTAGGGGCCTCATCCTTTTTGAGGGTGTATTCTTTTTTTCAGATGAGTTCCAGTTGTTTTGGTTGAGCTCCTGTTTACCTGGTTGGCTATAGTTGGTATTGGGAATTTCCTTTTTGCTGTTCCCTCCCTTCATGTTAAACACTGTTTTGGGACATCCCAATGGTTAAGAAGATCAGGAGCTGTGTCCGTCAATGAACAAAAGAGAAAACGAGATTTTTGACTTACTGTAAAATCCATTTCTCTGATGTCCATTGATAGACACAGCACCCACCCCTCTGTGGAGTTGTAATTGTTTGGACACTGCTTGTAACAAAACTGAGTACCTATAGCAGAGAGAGGGTGTATACCCACTGGGGCTGCCCATAGGCGTAGCCAGACTTTTTTTTTTATGCCTAGTGTCCTAATCCTGTAGGGGGCAATATAACCCAATGGTTAAGATCAGGAGCTGTGTCTGTCAATGAACATCAGAGAAATGGATTTTACAGTAAGTCAAAAATCCTATTTTTCGCAGGTATTTACATATCTAGCATTTGGGGCCAGATGTCCATCCCTGGATGTAATCTATGTGCATCTAGGGCTGGACATCTGTTCCTAACCGCAGGTAATCACTGGATGTATGGACACCTTCGAATACATGCTTACAGCCACAGACAGCCCTGGCTCCTTTAAGCCTTTTATTCAATTACACAGGCTTGGTGGTCACTGATGATCAGAACACCTGGGATCCCGACTGCAGGTATTCACTTTTTTTTTTTTTTCTTCTTTTTTTTTTTTTTATACGCTGTGGGAATCCACAGTAGGGTTATTTTGGCACGTGTGAATGAGGCCTTAATGGGTATTCTCTTACCAATGTACAGGGCTCATTTCCACTGACCACCAATGTAAAGGGACACTGGTCTGTGTTTTTTCTCTGGCCACCAATCATGCATACTATTGAAATATAAAAGCTTGAGCTAATGTAACTATGCATATACCATACCCATGGGATCCCTCCTAGAAGCTGTAAAGCCTAGTAAACACGCAACGATTATCGGCCGACCGGTCGTCCGTCTTTTGTTCAGAGTGGTGTTTTGTTGGTTGGAATGTGCCTAGACTGCACACGAATTTTCTCGCCCGACAAAATTCTACTTCAGATGTGATGTCATGTGTTGGTTTACTTTCTTTGTGTTCTTTCTTCTCTGAGCATGCCCAGACTTGCTCATAAGATTTTTTCCCTGTCGAAATCAGTACTGACTGCACGAAAATCGGCCGTGTTTTGACGGCGGACAAAAATTTTATAGCGTGCACACCAGATTTTTTTCGGCCGAAAAGTCGGAGTCGGTTGTCGGAAGCATCATACTAACAAGCCGAAAATCGGCAGATCGGTCGTCGGACGAAAATTCCCTGCCGAATTTCGACGCGTGTAAACGAGGCTTAAATCACTATTGTAGAAACCGTTACCCTAGTGATCTCCACTTAGCTTCAGCATCATATCTGTCAGAAGGAGCAGGGACCTTGATAGCTGTTGGATGGAGGATTCTGCTCTCTCCTCACTTCAATAGTAGTCTGCTGTGGGCAAATTAGAGTGGGTGCCCACTGAGAACACATCTCTGTCTCAGCGTGGCACAGCTGGGGAGTAAGGCCATTTACTATACCTGTGGGATCCCGCTAGAAGCAGGAGATCACTGCAGTAGACACTGCTGCTCCAATGATTTTCACTAGCTGCCTTACTGCATTCTGCGCACAGACTGCTTGGCAAGGACACCATCCAGAGAATGCTTTGCATTCACTTAATAAATGAAAAGCGTTCTCTGATTTGATAAGGTGGAGAACATGATGCCCCTACCCCACCTATCCACCTCATCCAGTCAGAGAGCATGCACTGAGAAAATGCAAAGCATTCTCTGAATGGTACCCTTGCAATGTGGCCAACTTCCTGTGTTCAGAATGCAGGAGAGAAGCCATTGGCATGGTGCCCTGAAGCTAATTGAGATCACTGGAGTAATGGGGTCTACTACAGTAATTTTCAGCTTCCAGAGGCACCCCACAGGTATGGTATATGCCTTCACTCTCCAGCCATGCCATGCTGAGATGGAGGTGTATTCTCAGCACGAGCCCACTCTCATCCACCCACATCAGACTGCTATTGGAGAGCGCAAAATCTTCCAACAGCAGATTTCAAGGTCCCTGTTCCTTATGACAGAGGTGACACTGCAGTCACTCCTGTCAGTGAGGCGTATGAAAATGGAGAGGCTAAAGCTTCCAGTACCCCCCTTCACATAACACTGTGCCAAGGGCACATGTCCCTTCTGCCCCTCTATCTATTGTCCTGGGCCTGTATACTACATCAGAAGAGGCAAATTTTTCTTGATGCTCCTACTCAACAAACAGTGACTGGAGACATGTAAGGATCAGGGGACTTGCCATTTTGGACTACAGGGACAGAAATGATGATTTTTTTTTTTTTTTTTTTAGTGGTAAGTGGCTTTTCTTACTTGAGATTACTAGGATGTTATGTACATTTCTGACCATTACCCACAGGGATTGTCACAGAATTTTAGACACTGTATTGCCCAGACATATACAGAGCGATGCTAAAGCTGAACTTTGGGATAAGCAAATATTTTCAAAAACAAAGAGGCATGTGTATTCTTACTTGAATCTTGGTGTGCTTTGTCTATTTCTTCCAGACCTCTGCAATAATCCAGTGTAAATGTTGCCTCTGTGCAGAAGCTTCCTGTAATAAAGACCGGTCACTTCTGCTCTTTTCCCTTGTGCAGGGTGACTGGTCTTGTCTCTGCCCGCTCCTGTATAGTTTTCTGTAGGCAGCCTATAGTGGGTGGGGCTTTCTTGATCCCTCCCACAACTCTGCTCTCTGCACAGGTTATGTTTTCCAAGGTAATATTATTATTATTATTATTATTATTATTATTATTATTATTATACAAGATTTATATAGCTCCAGCTGTTTGCGCAGCTTTTTACAACATGAGAGCAGACATTACAGTTACAATACTATTTAATACAGGAAGAATCGAAGGGCCCTGCTTGTTAGAGCTTACAATCTAAGAGGGAGGGTCAAGTGATACATAAGGTAACTGCTGCAGGGGACGAGCTGATGGAGAAAATAAAAGTACAGTTGTTAGGTAGGGGCATAAAAGGCTTCTCTGAAGTGAAGAGTTTTCAGGGATCGTTTAAATTTTAAACAGAGTAGGAGATAGTCTGACAGATTGGGGTAGGGAGTTCCATAGGATGGAAGAGGCTCAGAAAAAGTCCAGGAGGCGAGTATGGAAGGAGGTGATGAGGGAACTAGAGAGCAGGAGGTCTTCAGATGAAGAAAGAGAATGATTAGGTTGGTATTTTTAGACTAGGCCAGTGATGTATCTGGGTTAACAATGGCATTTAGAGCATAGAAAGTGGATTTATATCCTTTTTGTGACAATTTGAGTAAAATATTTAAATTTTAAGTTTTTGTCCTCTGTCCTCTGAGCTCACATCAGGAATTGCAGAGGAATGTCCCTGTGAGATTCACAAGTGGTACGATTTTGAGCCAAATCATTTTAAATGGGCTGAATCACATGGGATCACATTAAATGTAGTGCATGCACTATTTAAAAAAAAAAAAAACACACAGCAACTGGATTGCATGGTACTTCTGTACCATGAAATCCAGTGCAGGCAAATGCACTGCGTTTGCAACTTGCGTTTGGGGTCTCATTAACCGGTTGCCGACTGCACACAGTATATTTACTGCTGCAGTCAGCCCCGGCCAGGCAGAGTGAAGTAGATCTACGTCGCTCGCCTGTCACTGGGTTTTTAGCCAATAGCGGGCGAGCGCGCGCCCGCTGAGGCATGCGCCCGCCTCGGATCGTTCACGGAGGAGTGCGGGCGTGTGATCGGCAGACCCGATGTCCGCCGGTCACACTACGATCGTCAGTAGAGCGGGAGAAAGGCGGAGCGGCTTATGTAAACAAGCCGCCTGTCATTCTCCCCTGTGTAAAAATGGAGATCAGACGGTTCTACTATGTAGAACCGTTGATCTCTGTTTTTACACTAGTAGCCATGTCCCACTACAGTTAGAATCATGCCCCTAGGACACACTTAACCCCTCCCTGTCCAATACAGTTAACCCCTTCCCTGCCAGTGTCATTTTTACAGTAACAGTGCATATGTATAGCACTGATTACTGCAGTAATGTCACTGGTACCCCCAAAAGTGTCAAATGTCAGTCAAGGGTCCGATCTGTCCGCCGCAATGTCGCAGTACCGCAAAAAAAATCGCAGATCGCCGCCATTACTCGTTAAAAAAAAAAAAAACACCAAAAATGACAAAAATCTTTCCCTTTGTTAGTAAACGCGATAACTTTTGCGCAAACCAATCAAATTGCGATTTTTTTTTTTTTTTTTTTTTTTTTTTACCAAACATATGTAGCATAAAACAGATTGGCCGAAAATGTTAAAAATTTTTGTGATTTTTACATTTTTTTGGGGGGGAATTTCATATAAAAAAAAAAGGGAAAAATATTGTTATTTTTGCAAAATTTACGCTCTTTTTTTGTTTATAGTGCATGATCAAAAAAATCGCACAGGTGATCAAATACCACCAAAAGAAAGCTCTGCTTGCATTATTCAATAAAATACTTGAAACAGAAAGCTCTGTTTGTGGGAATAAAAGGACACAAAATTCGTTTAGGTACAGTGTCGCACGACCACGCAATTGTCCGTTAAAGTCACGCAGTAAAAAATCGCAAAAAAACCCCTGGTCAGGAAGGGGGTAAAATCTTCCGGGGCTTAAGTGGTTAACTTATCATTGACATCCGCTGCAGATCTCAACTGCAGTGCGTTTTTCAAAGCGGTCAGGAAACGTGCATGGAACGTGGGTATCCTGCACTGCATTTTGGTGTGAATGAGCCCTTAAGCTGGCCATGCACTAGTGGAATTTAGAATGAAAAAATTCAAAGAAGCAGGATGGATTTTTTTTTTCTTTTTTCTAGAACAAACTAATTTCCAATTGTGTGTGTGTGTGTTTTGTTGAGGAAAGTACATTGATTCCTAAAATTGAATGTTAAAAGCAAACAAAATATTGAAACCTTTTTGAACAACGTTTCAAAAGTCTCTGTAGGCATATCGAATGTACTGACAGAATTTTTTGTACAAAAATCTATCTGGCCAGCTTAAGGCCCCTTTCACATGAGTGATCCGATCAGGTCCCTGGCAGTTTTTCAGGTGAATCTGATCGGACCCTCCAGTCTCTTCTATGGAGCGGCGGATGTCAGCTGACACTCGCCACCATCCGATCTGATCCTGTCTGCTAAAAACAGACAGGGGAACTATTTCCCATCTGTCTGGCAGATTGGATTGGATGGAAACGAATGGTCAGTTTCCATCTGATTGCCCAATAGAGAGAGCAGGCTGTGTATCTGCCCCAACCCCCCCCCCCCCTGCTGAGAAAGTGAGTCCTGCTTCAAGGAGGTGCCCATGTGAACGTGTCCTAAGTCCTCAGACAGCTGGTCAATGCAAACAACTGACCGTAGCAGAGTCAGCAGGAACAAACAGGCAGAGACAGATCTCTCTCTATCCAGTGCATGAGAAAAAATATAGACCTGCTGACCAGGCGGGGGCTTCATGTTCTTGCCTTGCTTTAAAATCCAGTAATGAAATCAGGTGTATTTGACAGAGACCTGAGCTGCAATGCATAGTAATAACCAGCAGAAGGCAAATGTAAAAGACTTGTTGAAGGAGTTGCATGTATTTCAAATATTGTTTTTCTAGTTTGAGATCTAGGATTAGTATATAATAAAACCTTGGATTTGAGAGTAACTTGGTTTGAGAGCGTTTTGCAAGACGAGCAGAAATTTTTTTTTTTAATAAATTTTGACCTGATAAACCAGCGATGTCTTGATATAAAAGTAGCATCATGTCACAACTGAGTATGAGAGCAGAGAGGCGCCTCAAAGTGTAGCAAAATGGTTACATTTAATGAAGGTACAACATTTAGCAACTGGTAATGATTAAAAGAGGCACATCTAAGTATGCAAGCATCTTGGGTAAAGCGGTCCACATAGACCATCCTCCGCACCGCCATTGACGTCATCACTTCCATGCTTCACTCCACGACGGCTTCAAGCCTCACTTTCAGATCACTCTACTGTAGGGTAGTATTCACGGTCACGACTGCAGACTGATGGGGCAGTAAGAAGGATGGTGTATGTGAACAGCTTTAGCCTGGATGCCTGCATTCTTAGATGTGCCTCTTTTAATCCTAAACGTTGTGAGTTGCTAAATGTTGAACCTTCATTAAATGTAACCATATTGCTACACTAAGTGTCGGTTCACACTATGGCGATCTGACTTCGGGGGCGACCTGTGAAGTCGTGTGCACCGCGACTTCGGCGCGACTTGCACGGACTTCACATAATGGAAGTCAATGCAAGTCGCTCCGATGTCGCCCCGAAGTAGTACAGGAACTATTTTCTAAGCCGGAGTGACTTGAGTCGCTCCTATTAGAACGGTTCCCATAGCACAGAATGGACCGCGACTTGTCAGGCTGACCAGTCGCCTGACAAGTCGCGGTAGTGTGAACCCGGACTTAGAAGCACCTCTCTTCCCTTTTTTACTCTGTAGCTCCTGCTGGATTTTTCATCTAATCCCCTTGTAGAGGCTGCCAAATGTGGATGGACCTTTTATGGTTACACAACCTATCAAATTGCTATAGCCCTTGGGGGCTTCTGGTTAGTGGGATATCCTTTGCACTCCCTTGACCCTGAGAAACATCCAACCCGCTGGGCACTATAGGTTCAGTCATTTTCTGTAGGATTCTTTAAGAAAACAATTGACACAGCAAATACCTGTTTAACTTGGAGGAGCTACAAGAGAAAAGTAGTGCAATAGCAGAAAGTGCATTGAAGAAACCTGTAATAGACTGTGTTGTTGCTTTTGACCCATATGTTGGTGGAAGGAAAGTTGATGATGTCGCTGGAAAAATGAACAGGGGTCACTTTGAAGAAATGTGTGACAGCCTGTTGTTGCAAATGGAAGGCCTTCTGCACAGCATCTTAGAGCAAGCCAAGCTCAAGAAGGCATTTCTTGGAACAAAGCCAAGTGAAGCAGTGGTTCTCAAAGTTTTGTGGAAATCATTTATTGATTGCAGAGAGAGGCGGCTCAAGAATGTTGAAGACATTTAAGACTTTAAAGCCCCGTACACACATACCGAATGTCGGCCGAACGATCGGCCGTCTTTTGTCCGGTGCTGTCCTGTCGACTGAAAACTGCAAAAGACTGCACATGAATTTTGTCGGCCAACAACAGCCGACTGCAGAAGTGATGTCATGTGATGGTTAACTTTCCATGTGTTTTTTCTTCTCTGAGCATGCCCAGTCTTGCTAATTGGCTGTTTGTCGGCCGAATTCTGTACTGACTGGCGAACAATCGGCCGTTCTGGTGTTGGCCAACAAAAATTTTAATGCCTGCACACCCGATTCTGTTCGGCTGAAAATGCGCTGTCGGAAGCATCATACTAACAAGCCTACAATCGGCCGATCGGTCGTCGGCCGAATATTTACGGCCGACCATCACAATCACACGTGTGTGCGGGGCTTAAGACTAGCACAATTGAGTTGCCTATGGATCACGGTCCTCCTTGGTGGATAGGACAGATGGTTATGCAGGACAAACCTGAGAAGGAGCAAAATGATGCCAAAAATGCAGTTGAAGAATGTGTATATGAGATGAGGGACAAGTTGTCTGACATTTATGAGAAATCTGTCAATGAAGATGACAGAAACAGTTTCATCCTGAAGCTTGAAGATACAGAGAATTGGCTATATGAAGATGGAGAGGATCAGCCAAAACAAGTGTGTATAGACAAGCTAACGGACTTAAAGAAAGAGCCACCCTACAAGCATTTCAACAAAGGTTAGCAGTTGTTAATGAACTGGGGAGGGAAGATACTAGGAGGCTTATCAGTGAGAGTCAAGAGCAGTGCCTGACACATGCGTGCCTGGAAAACTGTGTCCCAACCCTAGGGTTGAAACAAGAGGGGGGGGTATGTGACAGGAAGTCAGGTAAATCTGTGGATGTAGTCACAGACAGGAGATACATTTCCACCTGGTTTAGAAAATTCACCAATTATTATAGGGTGTCGGCTGCAAAGGTAGCCAGAACTGTCTGGACGTTGAACAGACTTCAGCTGTTCAGAATGAGGAAGTTAAGGCCTCTATAATTTGTCCAAAGGAAGTCTATTGATTGCTGCCTCCTGACGCTGTGTGAGCTGGGGAGAGGAGGACAGTCAGATGTGTGACTCCCGACGCTGTGTGAGCATGGGGGAAGGAATGCCCCCTGAAGCTATGTGAGCATGGGGAAGACCTCCTGGAGCGATGTGTGCTGAGGAGGGTAAAAAGTGTGAAGACTTCTCAAGGTGAGAAAATGAACTATTTCTATGTGAAGAGTGTGAAGAGAAAAACCAATGGATGTTTTCTATGTGAAAGGAAAGTCCAATGAACATGTGCTGTGTGAAGAGAAAAGGGACTATGTGAAGAGATAATAAATGGACTATTGATAGTCTGCTGTATGATCAGCCAAGTCTGCCCAACAGTAGGTTGGGGTCAGACTTCCGTAGGTAGGTTGCTGTATGTGAGAAGGTAGCCGCCCACAGTGGCAAGGATTTATTTTCTGTTTTATTTTTATTTTGATGTTTTGAGGCTTGCACTTGTTTGAAGAAAATTGCAAGAATAAACCAAACTGTTGTTTGCAACCACTTCTCGGCTATCTCCCTGTGTAACACACCCCCCCCCCCCCCCCCCAAGGGGTCATCCATACCCGCCACCGAGCAAAATCTCCCACAATATGTGTATCTATATGTATGTATGTATATGTGTGTGTGTATGTATGTATGTGTGTGTGTGTGTGTGTGTGTGTGTGTGTGTGTGTGTGTGTGTGTATATATGTATGTATGTGTATATATATATATATATATATATATTATATATACATATACACACACTCATACCATATGTATATACACAGCAGTCCCAGCTTGGCTACATGTTTTTATATGGACAGTGAACTGAAGGACTTATGAATACATGGTGGTGGAACGAATTATCTGAGTTTCCATGAGGAAATTCTCTTTGATATACGAGTGCTTTGGATTACAAGCATGTTTCCGGAACAAATTATGCTCGCAATCCAAAGTTTTACTGTATAAGACAGGGGCGGGGAACCTGCGGCCCGCACAATCATTGCCCCCCCCCCCCGTGCCGCTGAGCCTGCGTATGCCAGCGGAGCTGTCAGAATGAGCCGATGGCTCCGTCCTGACAGTGTGAGTCACAGAAAAGCTTCAGAAAAGGGTGGACCCAGGACGCAGAGCAGTGCGCCCCGAGCCCACCCGTTTGTATGACAGCAGTGAATGAATATTCGCTATTGTCACACGGATCCTCCTCCTGGCCAATCAGGAAGCAGGTCCGAGACCCGCTTCCTGATTGGCCGAAAGACGAACCCATGCCATTGGTCGAGGAGGAGGCGGGAGGACTCGAGGAGAAGCCGCCACTGCAGGTAAGGGCACTGGCTTTCTGCATTGAAAGGGGCACGCTGTGGTCTCTCTGCATTGAAACGGGGCACGATGTGGTCTCTCTGCATTGAAAGGGGGCACGTCGTGGTCACTATGCATTGAAAGGGGGCACGTCGTGGTCACTATGCATTGAAAGGGGGCACGCTGTGGTCAGTCTGCATTAAAGGGGTCATGCTGTGGTCAGTCTTCATTGAAAGGGGGCATGCTGTGGTCAGTCTGCGTTGAAAGGGAGCACGCTGTGGTCAGTCTGCGTTGAAAGGGGGCACGTTGTGGTCAGTTTGCAATTGAAAGGGGGCACACTATACCTTGATTACTTAAGGCCCCTTTCACACTTTTGTGACCGCAAAGTCACGCAATTTTTTACAGCGTTTTTTGCCCCAAAGCAATGCCTATTACATTTATGCATACATTTTGTACGGCCCCCGAACGATGTTACAAAAATCCAAATGGCCCTTGGCAGAAAAAAGGTTCTCCACCCCTGTTCTAGGATAAGCCTCTTAGGCCTGAGTGACCATTAACCACTTTAGCCCCGGAAGGATTTGCCCCCTTCCTGACTAGGCCCTTTTTTGCAATTCGGCACTGCGTTATTTTAACAGACAATTGCGCAGTCGTGCGGCGCTGTACCAAAACAAAATTTACGTCCTTTTCTCCCACAAATAGAGCTTTCTTTTGGTGGTATTTGATCACCTGTGAGATTTTTATTTTTTGCGCCATAAACAAAAAGCAACAATTTTGAAAAAAAAAAACAATATTTTTCACAATCTATGACATTCTCAAAAAAAATCAAATCAAAAATCAAATTTTTTTTTTTAACAATTTAGGCCAATTTGTTTTCTGCCACATATTTTTGGTAAAAAAAAATCGCAATAAGCGTATTTTGATTGGTTTGCGCAAAAGTTATTGCGCCTACTAACTACAGGAAAGATTTATGTAATTTTTATTGTTTTGTTTTTTTGGGGGTTTTTTTGCGGGACTGCGACATTGCGGCGGACAGATCAGACCCCTAACTGACATTTCTGACACTTTTGGGGGGACCAGTGACATTACTACAGTAATCAGTGCTAAAAATATGCACTGTTACTGTAATAATGACACTGGCAGGGAAGGGGTTAAATGAATGCTTACAGGCTTGTATGGGGGGGTTCTGTGACAGACACAGAGATCGCAGTTTCAGCATGTCCCTGCCTGTCCGTGAGAAGATCCGCCTGTTTTGTTTTCACATGCAGGCGGGTCTTTTCTCCGTTTACCAGATGATCGTGGGAGGAAGGCGGCAATCGGCGGCACTCCTCCCACGGCCCGTCTCCCACTGTGTCTAAACACAGCGGGAGCGCCGCCGAAACCCCTTCCCCCCTCCAGTCATGTAGTACTATGTGACTGGACCCAGGGGAGCCACACTGCCGCAGTAATATTACTGTGGGCGGTCGGCAAGCGGTTAACCAGGCTTAAACCCGACAGTCACGTACAGAGACGTTAACCCTGTGTATGGCGTTTATACAGGGTTTGCTTTCCCGACTTCAGTGGAGCAGTGGGGAAGGTGAATATAGGTGGGTTGGGGAAGGGAGTTCAGAGGACTGTCACTTTGCCCTTAAAAATAGCCAATACAATCCATGTATGTACTGTAAACAGTAGCACTCTCCTTATCTTTATGTTAAACCAAGAAAGACCATAAGGAATAAACAGCAAATTTATGATCACCTTGTTCAACTTTTATTCCAGTGCTGATGTCTTGACACTGACATTTGGTATTTAAAGCGGAACTAAATCCATCCATTTAACAGTTTCAAAAGACAGTTGCATTCCCAACACATGCTGAGAATGTTACTGTCAACATTGGTTGTGCTCTCAACCAAGCCATAAAACCATCAAATGGCTGGTGTCCTAACTGATACATGTGCAGCGCCATGGCAGTTGAAGATCAAACCGAGACCAAGATGGCAGCTAACTTGGCTGGAAATGATATGAGGGTTTTGTTCCACTTTAAGCTTTGTTACATGTGTTAACAGTAATGCTTTTTACACAGTGCTATTGTCATTTCTAGGTCCTGTAATGTACATTAACACATCACAAAATGGACAACACAGGCCAACAATTTGCATTCATGTGTACATGCATCAAAACCTATAGGTGTGACTTGGCCCTATATGTACATGTTTAGTTTGCCTGAACTGTAATCTGAATAGCAGCTAAATACAAGGAATCCTACTGGGACTAAACTGATTGTGTGGTATAACTTCCTAACAAACTAAAGTTTAAATGAACGCTGAGTGTTTTAAAACTGCTTGAATAAAAGTCTGCATTGTTATCTGAAATGATGACCTTACTAGAATACTTAGGGTGGTAAACTATAAGAAAGCTGCCTACTGTTTGCCCACAGAATATCATCAAAATGCAAAGCCTTTGCAGAGCTTTCACCAAGCTTGGTTGAAGCCTTCAGGGCTCAATTAAAGCCCTTGCAGTGGGGCAGTAAATGTACGGTTTAGCCATGTTTTTTTTACCAACCCCCCCCCCCCCCCCACTCCTTTACTCCCTCAAACACTCCCCCTTAAACTGCAAAGGCAATGGACTGGGGTGTACACATGCCATTTGATACTTTGCTCCACGGCTGCTGTCAGGCTTCAGTAAGTTTCAGCATGTATGTGAATGTTGTTGAAAGCCTGCTAGTAGCTTTTTTTTAAAGTGGACGTCCTATTAAAATACATGTTAAACATTCCCAAACGGGGACTGAAGAGTTCTTTAAAGGTTTCAACAAACCTTTTGCAGCTTGCCGAAAACACAGAAGCTTGCTGTACACACTGCTGTTATGCAAGTTGAAGCCCATCTGAACAAGGTCATTGCGCGTAGCAGGAGTCAGAAGTATGTAACGTACAACAGAGTTCAGTAGTCAGTTGTAGCCTACAGAATGCAGTGGTAAGTAGTGTAGCATCTTCTTGTGTACATAGCTGTGTAGTGTAGATAGAGGCTTGTTAGAAGCCTGGATGTGAGTCAGGGGGTTTACTTTAGGTCAGGCTGTACAGGTCAGGCTTCTGGTATCTCACCCTGGTTCTAGAAGCTTGGAGAAGTTTATAGAAGCTAATGGACGGAGGCCAGAAGGTGCTGATCTGAATATTCATGGGAATCTGGGTAATCCACAGGCAGGAAGCCTGGCAGGGTGGCTGAACCAGCCCATAAATATTATGGAGCCTGGCCAGTAGGGAAGTTAGGTGGAAGATGGAGTGCTGAGGTCCTGCTGTGTATAGCCTAGAAGGGGGGGGGGGGGGGTCTGCCTTCAGACTGGAAGAAGGAAGCTCAAAGAGGGATCTCTATTGTCCTGCAGTCCACTGGGAAAGGACAGCCTATATAGTCCTAAAAGAAACTAGCCCAGCGAAGGCCTGAAAGCAGTTTTCATATACAGCTGCAGGACAAGGACAGTGCTAGTACATTTACACCCCCAGGGCCTACAAGGGAAAAGGCTACTAGGTGCCATACCCAACTAGTTATCCCCGAGACAGTGGTGTTCTGGATTCCCTTGCTCTGAGTTACTATTTGAGACAGCCAGCTGGATGGGCAGTTTGTAGCTGGGGTCTATAGAGGTTAATCTAAAGGAGACCAAGTGTTCCTTACAGAGACTGAGTTACTGGTCTGTTAGGAGACCAAAGCCACTGTAAAGAGAGTAGAAAATCCAGAATCCTCATTTGTGTTTTTGAACAGAATTAGGAAGTTTTGTTTCAAGTTACTATGGGCATTCCATATACCCTTAGACACTATTTAGGTTGTTTTACCCTAAATAAATCAACAAAAACAAGCCCATGGACTGTTTACTGACTTTGGATGCAAGTTGGAAAATGCGTGTTGCTTGGCTGTACAGGAATAGGGGGGACCCAAAAACTCAGAGGGGTAGCGCTACAGGACTATGTAATGCATATGGTGTGCAGCAGTTTACAGTGTGTAATACACAGGCATTTGTCAGGAATCTGCAATAAACCATGGTCCATGTGAAGGGAAAACGCCCCGGTGTCTGTGGTCCGAGGTTAACTGAGACAATGCTCCATGTTCTACACTGCTGCCTCTGACTGTACCTAGCAGAGACTGCTTTGATGAGGGAATCATTGTCAATCTTTCCATAGCATACATTCCTGGAATGGGCTTATGGATAGCAGGTGCTGCAGCAACAGCCAACAGGAGATTGGAAACCTCACAGATCAATGTACATAATTGCCAGCACACCATGGACCTTCAAATAACATCCAAAGGTTTATTGCAAAGTGATCACATCAAGAAGGAGTACGATGTTTCGAGGCCAGGAAGGACCCCTTGTTAAGGCATGTCATCACACGCCTGACAGATTTGAATAAAACTTTTTTTAAAATGGTTTTAAATAAAACCGTTTTATGATCCAAGATCCATGGAAACCATGCCTGGATTGGCCAATCGGTCCGGGGGGCGTTCCACTGGGTTGCCTGATTTAAAAATGGCGCCGACATGTCACGGCGCATGTGCCGCCGCCGCTCGGAAAATGTACCATGTCCGCAGCCCTGCATTCTCCTGTACCATGTCCGCAGCCCTGCATTCTCCTGTACCATGTCCGCAGCCCTGCATTCTCCTGTACCATGTCCGCAGCACTGCATTCTCCTGTACCATGTCTGCAGCCCTGCATTCTCCTGTACCATGTCCACAGCCCTGCATTCTCCTGTACCATGTCCACAGCCCTGCATTCTCCTGTACCATGTCCACAGCACTGCATTCTCCTGTATTATGCCCACAGCCCTGCATTCTCCTGTATTATGCCAGAGGCCCCGCATTCTCCTGTACCATGTCCGCAGCCCCGTATTCTCCTGTACCATGTCCGCAGCCCCGCGTTCTCCTGTACCATGTCCGCAGCCCTGCATTCTCCTGTACCATGTCCGCAGCCCTGCATTCTCCTGTACCATGTCCACAGCACTGCATTCTCCTGTATTATGCCAGAGGCCCCGCATTCTCCTATACCATGTCCGCAGCCCCGTATTCTCCTGTACCATGTCCGCAGCCCCGTATTCTCCTGTACCATGTCCGCAGCCCCGTATTCTCCTGTACCATGTCCGCAGCACTGCATTCTCCTGTACCATGTCTGCAGCCCTGCATTCTCCTGTACCATGTCTGCAGCCCTGCATTCTCCTGTACCATGACCGCAGCCCTGCATTCTCCTGCACCATGTCTGCAGCCATTGCAAACTTATATTCTGAGGTTTTAATTACATTATTTTAATATAGTCAGTCATGAACTAAAGTGGGCCGGTCTAAGGCATGAAACTCCAGGGCTGAAAATGAGTCCCACTCCGGCCCTGATGGAAACTATGTACATTGAATAGATGAGGGGGTTTCTCTTGCACCTCCTGCCCAACACTCCTGAAGCTGGTGGTAGAGAGTGTGAGGGTACAGATTAGCAAGAATGCTGGAGATTGCAGGCTGAACCGAATTTGTGTGGCAGCCAGATGAGTAGAACTGGGAGCGGAGGTTTACGGAGCAGAGGTTTACGAAGCAAGAAACAGGCACAGGAAGAACTTGCTGGATCTGGACACAGATTCCAGGAAACATGCTAAAACATGAACAGCCGGGCAAACAGGGTACAAGGCAGAAGGAGGTAGTAGAGCCCGGGAGCCAGGCTAAGGTCATATGTAAGGACAAGCTGAAGATTACTCAGAAACTTCCTTTAGCAGTGCTTCAGTTTATATAGGCCACTAGGCGCTAATATCAGTGCTGAGTGTACATGCTAGTTTTTGTACATGCTAGTTTTTGTGCATGATAATTTTTCTTCCCACACACTCCCAACACTTGTGCACCTGCATGCTGGTGCAAGTCTGATGTTTACCTTGTGTACAGAGGAATGGGCAGCATAAAGCGCACATGCAAATGCCCATACTGGTCACCAACTGATGAGCATCAAACTTTCCGCACAGAATGTTTGACGTCAACTGTCTATTTCAATTGTGCATTTAGCTGTTGGCCTGACGCTGTGCTTCAAAAAGATGTGAAACTGGAAAATATATGTAAAGATGGGGTTGTTATTCTAGTCATTTCCCAGTTCGAAATCACTACTGGTTTTGTTTTGCATTCTTTTCCATTATTATGTTTAGTGCTTATTCATGCAGAAATGGGTAAAAGGGTTTCCAAGGACCTGTCATAGTTGTCAGATTATTCCTTTATTCATTATTTTTTCAGGTTCTTTTCAGTTTTACTTATTACTTTATTATTAAAATATCTGGTTTCTTAACTTCTTCTTGCCCACATTCTGCATATTTGCATTCCTCGGCACAATACCCCCTGCTAAGTCTAGGTTCACACTGAGGCGGGTTTGAAATCGTGGGAGTTCAGCTAAATCCTGCACAGATGTCTATTGAAATCCCCCTCAAAGTTGCCAAAAGTACAGAAACTACTTTTGGGAATTTGTGCGGCGCCGCAAAGTCTGCGTTGCACCAATTCGGACAGTGCCATTGCCGGCAATTGGCTCTGATTTGACATGTCAAATCGCATGTCAAATTGGACCAATGTGAACGTGGGCTAAAGGATACAATATTAATGTCCTCCCTATGACCGCTTCCGACACATTCAGCAGTTGCTAGCAATCAACCCCAGCTGTTGCTGATGGCTTCAGTTCACACTGACCAACTACAGCCTTGGGTCTGTGTTGATTGGTTTATATCAACTTTGCATATCAGGGCACTGCAATGTTTCCCCCATTTTTCTCTACCTGCTCCAAGTTCTCTATTGAACTCTGACTTGGCCATACCAGGACAAAATTCATTTTAAGCCATTCATGTTTAGTTTTGACTTCATGGTGTCATTATCTTGCTTTGAGTTTCTTGAAGACTGCTTTAGGATTTTTTATCAGGATGGTTTCCTTCTATTTTATTCATTCTACCCTCTACCCCACAAGCCTTTCAAGCCCTCCCACAGAAAAGCATCCTTGTAGCATGATGCTGACTCCACCATACTTCACAGGAAGGCTGGTGCCTTCATGGCAAACTCTAGATGAGGTGTCCTATAAGATTTAGTTAACAGTGGCTTTCTTTCCCACACTCTCCTATAGATCTATGACTGGTGAAACACCTATTTAATAGGTTTATGCATAGCCTCCCCAATCTTAATTTTTGAGCCTAGTCCCCCACTTCAGAGTAGTCATAGGGCTCTTGGTATTCTTCACTACTCCTCTTCTTGCACAGTCATTCAGTTTTGGTGGCTGTCTGGTTTTTGGCAGACTTATAACTGAGATATGTTCTTTCCATTTCTCAGTGACTGTTTTAACTTTGTTTAAGGCATTTTCTTGAATTCATCTGCTGACTTTCAATTACATTTTCACAGAGCTGCATAGAGTGTTCCTTTTGTCTTTAGTATATTCAAGGATGACAGCGCGCCTTTACCTCCATACACACCTGTCGAGTCCAGCTGAAATTCCTCACTTTCATTATTGTGTTTCAATTGATATCAAAATCCAGAGTCTCCTTTCTGAAAGTCCAGGCTTAATCACTGCACGTTCTTCATTTTTCCTGTCTTATCAAAATGAGTAGTCAAACACTCCCTGTGTAAAAGGGCATAATATATACCTATTTCATTACAATACCTATTTCATTACACAATTCGCATCCAGTGTGAGTCATCTGTGTGTCCTACAATCCCAGCTCACATGCACTCCCTTCCTGACTCTGCTTTGCGTCCGTCTTTCTTCTGCATTTTATTCCACCTACCCTGTGAAGACCAGTTGCTGTAAACCGCTGTACTTTAGCCACCTTGACTGGTGGATTCTCAAAATAAAATAAGGAATGCTTCTCCTTTTTGCTGTAAAAACACCAAATGGTTTTAATAACTTGAAGACTAAATTCCCACAAGCATAAAATCTAGTAGCCCAGCATTAAAAGGGGCAAACTTACCACTGGTAACTTCTGTTTGAGGCAAGCACCCAACAGGCTCTAATTGTTTAGCTACTAGGGATGATCGAACTGTTCGGGTCGACCATCGGTTCCACCCGAACATTGACTGTTCGAGGTTCGGCCGAATTTAGAACTTTTTGCTGAAAAAGTTCGGAATTCGGCAACCAGAACTGACCAAAATGCAATGGGCCAGGAAATGGGCTTTAAAAGCCCGTGATTGGACCAGAACCATCAGTAAAAGCCAATTGAGGGGGCAGGAGAATGCTAGGAATGTGATTGGAGTGACTAGGGGGTCCAGAGGCCAATCATTAGTGAATACACCCCCCAGTATACAAGATAGCCCCGCCAAATTTCTACCATTTTAATACAGGGACGTGGAAGAGAGTGGAAGCAGTTCTGTTACTTCTGCTTCAAAAGTGTCATTTAGCAATTATTGGTGTGAGGAAAGGGATATCTAGTGTAGCTAGGGTGCTATTTTCCACTTTAGTTAGCTTCAAAAATCTAGTTTCTGTAGGGAAAGTTTTAAGTGCCAGGGTGACCGTAGTGTAGTGTAGTGTAGGGTGAACTGACACTGACTGCTATGGCAGGGTGACCAAACCCTTCCATTTCAGGGTGACCGCTATAGAGAAAAGATTGTTTCTCTTAGGTGACTTATAGAGCAGCGATATGGCTTCTCGCCGGTCAGCCTGCTTTTTGCTGCAGGCGTTTTATAGGGCTTTTTTGAGGACATGTTTGGAGTCAGGCATGACATCTGAACTTGTGTATAGGGGTATATATACACACACATGTATGTATGTATGTATATATACACCTACACATATATAGGTGTGAAAATAGCAGAACACTATGCTTGCGCTAATGAAATAATTAACAGGCATGTATGTGTATAAATACATATAAGTGTGTGTGTGTATATATACCCCTATACAGAAGTTCAGATGTTTTGCCTGCCTCCAAAGACCCCAAAAAAATCACCTGCAATAACACACCTGGGCGTTTTTTTTTTTTTTTTTTTTTTTTTTTTGGCGCAGGCATTTTTTTGGGGTCTTTGGAGGCAGGCAAAACATCTGAACTTCTGTATAGGGGTATATATACAGACACACACACTTATATGTATTTATACACATACACACATATAGGTGTGATAGGAGCGGAGCAATATGCCTGGTAATTCATTAGCGCAAGCATGGTGTTCTGCTATTTTCACACCTATATATGTGTAGGTGTATATATACATACATGTGTGTGTGTGTGTATATATACCCCTATACACAAGTTCAGATGTCATGCCTGACTCCAAAGACCCCAAAAAAAAACGCCTGCAATAACACACCTGGGCGTTTTTTTTTTTTTTTGGCATATATACACATACCTATGCTTGCGCTAATATAATTAACAGGCATATGGCTCCGCTCCTATCACGCCTATATATGTGTATGTGTATAAATACATATAAGTGTGTGTGTGTATATATACCCCTATACAGAAGTTCAGATGTTTTGCCTGCCTCCAAAGACCCACAAAAAAATGCCCAAAAAACCGTCTGCGCCAAAAAAAACGCCCAGGTGTGTTATTGCAGGCGTTTTTTGTGGGTCTTTGGAGGCAGGCAAAACATCTGAACTTCTGTATAGGGGTATATATACACACACATTTATATGTATTATACACATACACACATATAGGTGTGAAAGGAATGGAGCCATATGGGTGTTAATTATTTCATAAGCGCAAGCATAGTGTTCTGCTACTTTCACACCTATATATGTGTATGTGTATATATACATATGTGTGTGTGTGTATATATATACCCCTACACAGAAGTTCTGATGTTATGCCTGCCTCCAATAACCCCCAAAAAATGCCCAAAAAAACGCTTGCTACAAAACCGGCAAGGTGTGAAAATAGCGGAGCCATATCCCTGTTCTATAAGTGACCTAATACAAACGATCCTTTTTTTTTTTTTCTGGTTCTGGACATGCTACAGAGCTTCACAGGTACACTTTTTAGACCCCCCCCCCCCCCCAGACACTAAATCCAAAGAAATCTTTTTTTTTTTTTTTTTTTTTTTTTTTTTCAATAATTTTTTCAATAATTTTCTCTCTATCAAAAATGACAATTTTTAAGAACTTTTTTTTGTGTGATTAATAGTCTCTGGGGCATAACCCAGAACCCTAGGCACTTTTTAGGGGCATTTATTGGGTTTTAGGGCTTCAAAATGGGGTTTTTTGATTGCCGAAGTTTTGAAAAGTTCGATCATCCCTATTAGCTACCACCATCCAATGCATTGCGAAGGTTAACTCACCATCATCAGAGGGATAGGAAGCCTTCCTCCATCACTCGCTTATATAAAATTAATATTCATTGATTCCTCCTCTCCAATGTAATACAAAGTAACCCTTTCTTACCAGAGAGATTGCCAGGTAAATCTATGTTGCCCTCTTCCTACCAGAGAGCAGGATCCATTAGTGAGGTCTGCTTATATTGCTCAGGTGCAGTTCAGCTTGTCTGAAATGTTTCACACTGGTCCAATAGGCAAGCATATTGGATAGTGGGAAGAAACCTGACAACTGAGTGCACAGGCATTTCCCTGGTGATTGGCAGAGGAAAGTGCATCTGTGCATGCTGGGATACTGTATAAATGCCAAGGGCACATGTGTTTAAGGTCTTTTGGCTGGAGAGCGGGGTTTAGAGGGAGGGGACGGCTGCCCCTCCTCTGTAGGAGCTGTCATGCTGCCTCAGGTGGTTGACCTGAGGGCCTGGGTCAGAGTGGAGCTGAACCCAGAGGTCCTGCAGAGCTGACCAGAAGGGAGACACTGGAAAGGATCTGATTCTGCCTACAGTGAGTACAGATCTGTGTCATGGGGTCTGTCCTGAGAGGGCCATACCTTCAGCTAGAAGAGTCAGTGGATGGGCGTCAGTCAAGGGGATGTTAGAGGAGTCAGCGGATGGGCGTCAGTCAAGGGGATCCTAGAGAGTGTCCTGAAGATAAAGTAGTTACATTAAGTCTGCTGCTAGAGCAAACAAGAGGATTTAATTCTTCCATATTCGTGGCAGTATGGTTAAAGCAGTGCGTCTGCTTCCACAAATAACCTGGTTGAGGCCGAGTGAGAGTTGTCGTCCTCTACTGTGAGTAGTTCAGTTGGAGTATCCCATTATTCCCTTCTTCCACCCAAGTTCCACAATAAATATGTAGCACCCTACAGGTAGGTGCGAGGTAAATGCATAACGGGCCTTGTCTGCCTAACAGCAGGGCCATGTTTCTTTTTGCTAGGTAGGTTGTCATGGTTTCCAAGTGTGTCTCCTGAAAGGAAAGGGGAGTCTCCCCACTGGCTCTATTAGAGGCTTCTGATAGGGCAGTGGAGGAAACCCAATCAGGGGATACATCCAAGCTTGTAACTACCCCAGAAGGCAGATGTTGCTGCAAAGGATTCTAGGAGTGGGTATAAGTTTGGGGGAAGCGAGTGACACAGTGTCTTTGGCGGGAGCAGAGTCCCAGGAGGGAGAGAACGGCTGTCTCTCCTCCTGTCTGAGGAAGTGGATGTCTCGGGGTGTCGCCTGAGAATCCAGAGAGTGCTAAGTTGAGCTGAGGGGATCAAGTGTGCTGAGAACCAGCGGAGAGCGAGAGGGGTCCAGTCCCAGGAAACCTACACAGGTCATGAGTACAAGTTGGCTTGTCCCTGGGGGTTTGCCTGAAGAGTTAGAGGAGACCACTCCGGAGGAGGATCTGGGATCCAGTGCCAGCTAGCTGTAAAGGGGGTACCTAGGTTGAGGACCCTGAAGTAACAGAGGGGTTACATAGTCAGTGGACCCTGAAGAGCTACAAGTGTAAAGGGGGCGCCAGCAGTTTGGGCCCTGAATTGTACAGAGTACCAGTTGAGAGTTGCAGCTATACAGTAATTCACAGCAAGCTACCTCCAGCCTGTGCCAGGCTGGAGAGTGGTCAGAGACTTTGCATTGCAGCAGTATCAGTAGTTCTATGCTCCACAGTCCTGAGTCTTCTGGACCTAGAGTCGATGATTCAGCACTTCTGTCAAGTTATAGTGTGTTCTAAGCGTCAGTGAGCGCTGGCTATCATCAGCTGGCGTCAAGGCAGCGTTAACAGACATTTTCCGGATAAAGTCCCAAATTGTATCTAGTTAAGCCTAAAGGAGTATCCCACTAATTCCCTTCTCCTACCCCTTTATCTACAATAAAACCACAAAACAAAGATGCCGGAGTTGTCAATGTCTCAGTTCCCACACCCAGGGTCGCAGCTCACATGGAGGACCCAATGGCAGACCCACATCAGGCCCAATGCCTGGAAAACCTGCTACAAATATAAAACCAATTCCCCTGGACTGTTTATTGAGTAACGAGCAACTGGGAGTAAAGATGGGTGTGTGGAAAAATCCCCCTAGTGACTGTCTGCAGGTAATCAGAGGGAGACCCAAAGAGTCATCACACAGCAAGCCCTATGGAGACAGTGCCACACACACATGAGAATTGCCATTGTTGACTTGTTTTTGCAGGGTTCAGTGTTGTCCTTCTTATACTGCTTTAATATTTTAGTGAGTTATAGACTTGAACTGGAAAAAATTTACATCCAGGCCTACCATCCTTCCTTGTTCCATGTCAGTAGTTTATTAAGTAAAGGCAAGATCAGGAGGCCCTGGAGTCTTCACCTTTTTAGGAAACTGTTTACGTAGGATTGCCACTTGTCCAGGATTCACCCTGACAGTCCATGTTTTGAATCATTCTTCGGGTTTCCGTCTCCATTATTTTAGAGAGCATACTTGCCAGTGAGGTAGAGACCTTCCCAATACCTGCCAGTAAAGTGTCTGCCCCTTTCATTTTTATTAAAAAAGAATAGCGCACACATGCAAAAGAAATGACTATCAAATATGGAGACAATCCATAAATAAAAATGGGGATTTGGTCCCACCATATGGCCATATCGTGCTCAAGCCCACCACTACGTCAAAGTACCCCATTGTTAGTGGGTCCTACACTATCCATAAAAAAGGGGTGAATCCAGCCTCTCTAACCCTTCGAGACAACACTCCTTGCTGGGAGAGATGTGCTAATGCACTACAAGGGACTCTTTCATTTTTGTCCCCAGTTCAGAAACCACACTATGGGCACTTTAGTCACAAAATATAGGCATAGAGTATACGACTAGAAAGTTGCCATGTGGCAATAAAGTGTTTGGGTTTGGCTTGAAGAAACCATGGCAACCCTATATTAAAGACATCTCCCATACTTCTATACTCTGATATTCTTCAAAAGAAATCTGCCAGAGAACACACATGATCCAGGGTTGTCATCTTCAGTCTAGCATCACTACTGAGAACCAGCATGTGCTTATCAGGTGACCCAATACCTGTTTTACACATGTGTTTGTTCCAGGTTATTTACACAGCAAAGTGAGGATAAGAATGAGGGCACCAAACCTACAAATTTATTGGCATTTCCCTTTATTCATTCTTCAAAAATTAAAGTAAAACCAAACCTGCCTATCCTTTGCAGCAGAGAATGGTGCCATCTTAGCCTCTGTTTAAATTTGTAGTTTCCTTTCCAGGGTGCTGCACATATGATCAATTGAGGGCTTGAAAGTTGAGAGCTAACATAACTTTTACAGTTGCTAGTGTACTCTTCATCAGAGTCCAGCCTTGAATGTAACTGTTTTGCAAAATGGTTAAATTGGTGGGTATAGTCCTGCTTAAATTTTACTATGACTTTATAGTGTGTATGTGGATGTGCTTTTTAAGAAGAGTATGTAAATTGCAGAGCACAAAAATGTAAAGGAAGCGCCTGATCAGTCTAGAAAGTCTTGATGACATTTAACTGTACAATTTTCCTCGAACATATTAAAATAATCCTATTCTTTTGCCAACTCTTTAGGGGGCAGTTCTCATCCACTGTCAGGAAAGCCTCTGCTTTGCTCTGAAATTGTGCTCAACAGTTCTCTTCAAAAAAAAAAAAAAAAAAAATGAAGGGTTATTTTTGTTTTTATCTTTCTAAACATCCTCTTTCCCATTTTGGTAATTTGAGTCATTTGGTAACTTCTTTAAATTGAGAGGTTACACATACAGCTGTCCCTGTAAGCCTGCCCATTAATGTGTGGTCACAGCCTAGCAGCTTCTTTAGAGAAACAAAGGGTAGTGCTTGTTTCATTTCCTTGTAACAGTTCTCAAAAAGCACCATGTTACATTAAATATTTTTCCAATCTGGTGTATGGAGGTAATTTAGGAAAAAAAGCAAAATGGAGGAATCGGCAAGCGACGAGAAGCAGTGTAAAGGTTGGTGTCACATTATTTCATTTTTTCCTTTTACTGGAAATGTCATCCAGCATGAATTGCATTTTTTGGTCCTCTGGTGCATAACTCTACAGTCACACTATTGTGCACTGTGCTTGCTTCCATGCTAGGAGTATAGTTTTGGAGGACCCAATAGCATAATAGGCATAATATTTTTAGCATGATGAAAAAAAAAACTGCCAGTTGCTGTTTGTATTTGCTAAAATTAAGTTTTTATAAATGTTTTTAAATATTTTTGTGTAATGTATAAATTATTTTTTAACATATAATGCTATTTAATTTTTAGCCTCAAAATTTTTTTTTTTGTTCTGTTTAACAGCACTGATACTCTAGTGGGCAAGTTTCCTATTGATGGAATATTTGACTACCACTTTACTAAAAGGTTCCTTCTGTGGGAAAAAAGGTGTAGTGCAAAAAGATAACCTGCATTGACCAATAAAGAAATGCAGCACTGTAAATTACACATATCAGCATGTGTTTAGTGCAAACAACAATAATGGTAGCCAAGGATTATTATTACAAGTGCTGTGGTGTGAACCAGCCATTCTTTTTAAATGTTGTGTTCAAGACATAGGTTATTGCTTATGTATTTTAATCAGGCTGAAGCTCTAAAGCAGGGGTCCCCAAGCTTTATAAAGAATGGGGCAGTTTACTGTCCTTCATACTTTAGGGGCACAGTCAGAGTAAACAATGCCAGATCTTTTGGTATTCGGGGGAGAAATAGGTGATGTCAGTGGGAAAATGGTGCCCCATATTTGATATGAGTGGAAGGAATTCTGCCCCATAGTTGGTGTCAGTGGAAGCAATGGTGCCCCATTGTTGGTGTCAGTGGCAGGAATAATGCCTCAAGTGCCAGATAAAGGCAAGAAAGGGGCCACCTCTTGTCCCAGGGCCTCATTTTGGAGACCACTGCTCCTAGAGCAACCTTTCTCAACTAGGGTTCCTCCAGAAATTCCTAGGGTCTCATTGAGCAATGAGACACTTCCTTTTCCATTAATCAGTGTGCTGATGGTTTCTTCCCCTATAGGTAGCCTATCATTATATTATGGCTATTACATTTTTTTTTGTGGGGGTGTTGAAGCAGGCACAATGGTCAACACATTTTAAGCTCTGTTTGATATAGATATTTCTGTTCAATCCAAACATGATAGAATATAAACAAAATCCTGAGTAAACCGATAACAAATCCAACCACTTACAACACTATTACAACAAATAAAAGGAAATCCTATTACTTGCTCAGTAAACAAATGATTGAATGTATAAGCGCACCTATGGATAAAATTCAAGGCCAATCCATGTGGAATAGTTAAAAGTTGAAAGAAAAGTGGAAAGGAAAAAGATGGTCTACTTCATAGAGGCCCCAACAAGGAATGATGCTCTGTTGAACCAGGTAATCTCAAACCATGCAGAGAGTAATACTAATGTTCATATAAAAGAACATCTAGGTAGCAGTGACCATAACATTATTTCAATTAATGTTCGCTGTAAGCAGCAAACACATACTGTAAAGATAAAAACACTTCACTTTAAATAGAGCAAATTTTCCAAGGATGAGGACTGCTCTCCAAGACTGAGACTGGGAGGGAATATTGGCATCGATGAACAGAAATAGGAATTCTTCAAAGGGACTGTATGTACACTCACTGCAAAGTATATTCCCATCGGCAACAAGTTTAAAAGGCTAAAAATGTAATCTATGTTATTTTTTTTTCTTGTTATTTATTTTACCTTTTTTATTTTTACACTGTTTCTTCAAAAAAATGTTTTTTAATTACTTTTATTCCTGTCACAAGGAATGTAAACATCCCTTGTAATAGAAATAAGCAGGACAGATCCTCTTTATTGTGAGATCTGGGGTCAAAATCTCACATCTACACTTTAAAAAAAAAAAAAAAAAAAAAAGTAAATTTCTTTCTGCAAGAAAAAAAACAGGCCCTTAAAGGCCGTTGGGAGGAAGCAAGGTATGAAGTCGCTTTGGTCCTCCAAGACCATAGAGTCAAGTGGGGGCCATCTTGCCCTCACTCTATTTCCTGCCTAGGACTCCATCGGATTTTCCCCGCTACCGATGGCTCCGGTAAGCAGGGAATCGACGTGAGGGGGGCACCCCTCCCGTCGCCCATGAAAGTGATCCCGTGGCGAATCCGCCTCTGAGACCACTTTTATGTTCAATCGGACCGCCCGCCGTTAAAAAAAATACTGGGGTTATGGCAGCTAACTTCAAAATACCGACGTAAAACTCTGGCAGGCGGTTTGTAAGTGGTTAAAAGGGATCATTAAGTCTTACCAAGTAACCTAGACCTGTTAGTTTAACTTCTATAGTTGGAAAGATACTGGAGAGTTTAATAAAAGACCACATAGATTAGTTCTTGCTGAAAAAAAATATTTTAGGTAACAGCATTGATTCATGAAAGACGGAAGTTGTCAGACCAATCTGATTTCTTTTTATAAGGGGGTAAGTAAAACCTTAGACAAAAGCACTGCTGTCACGTACCTGGAAATGGAGCCTGACGTGGAGAGGAAGGCAGTCTCCCACACCTCTGGTCTGGTACCCCTAAAAAAAGTAAACAGGAGGCATGGAAGCCTGGAGTAGCACGAGTGCCTAGAAGTTCAGATGGTGAAGGCTGCAGATGTGAGGTCTGTGCGTACTTGGATGCAGCCTGGATCGTGATGCAGGCTGGCGGGGTGCAGACAGCAGGTACTTGGCAAACTGGCTGGTCACAGGCAGCAGATGCTTAGCAGACTGGCAGGTCACAGGCAGCAGGCACTTGGCAGGCTGACAAATAGCAGACAGCAGATCTAGGGATGGCTGAACACACAGCAGGGTCAGGAAAACTGGATTGGTAACTAGCAGGCACATCAGGAGCAGAACAGTAGGCAGCAGAGTAGCCAGGTTCAGGCTGGAGTTGGCAACGGCAAACAGAAAGACAGAGGAATCGAGCAGGGATGTGGTCGAAAAGCAAGTCAGGGGTCGGCTCAGGCAGAGTACAAGCGTGGTCAGATGGATCAGGCCTGCAACAGTGATTAAACACTAGGAACAGGTGGCAGGTAACAGAATGCTGTAGACCATAAAACAAGGTCCTAGTGCAGCAGAGGCGTTTATATAGCCCACTTGGCGCCACTTTAGTGGCGGGCGTGAATGCTGGTGTCCACGCACGTTCATGAGCCATGTGAATGGGAATTCAGAGAGTAGTGGTTAATGATTCATACTCTGAATGGTCTAAGGTTATAAGTGGCGTACCCCAAGACTCAGTATTGGGACCCTTACTTTTTAATTTAAGTGATCTAGGGTCTGGGATTAAAAATACCAGTTCAGTGTTTGCAGATGACACCATGCAATGCAGTGGAATAACGTTCTTACAGGATGTCTCCAACTTACAAACCGACCTCAATGCACTGTTTTTAATTGGGCAACTGTGTGGCAAATTGTTTAAGATTGATAAATGTAAAGTTTATGCACTTGCGGGCTGTAAACATGCACACATCTTACATGCTAGGAGAACCGCTGTGGTAGTTATTGGTGGAGAAGGATCCGGGAGTTCTGGTAGATCATAAGCTTAATAATAGCATGCAATGACAAGCTGCTGTTTCCAAAGCGAGCAAAATCCTTTCTTGTATTGAGAGGCATGGACTGCAGAGGGAGAGTTGTATCTTTTTTTTTTTTTTTTTTTTTTCTATTTTCCATCCGTCCTGGGGATCGGATCGGATCGGATGAGAGCGGACAGGCGGTCCGCTCTCATCCGATTCCCCATAGAGAGCAGCGGAGCTCTGACACCTCCCTCTCCACAGTGTGCGGAGACGGAGCTGTCATCCGCCGGCTCAGCGGGGATCGGCGAATTGATCCCCGCTGAGCAGAGCACGGTCCTCAATGGAATGCGGACCGTGTGAAAGAGCCCTAGGATTTAAAGTAAAAGAAAATCACGAAATGTGGGTTGTCCCTGGAAAAGTAAGAGGGGAAATCTTCCAATGTGGGCACAAGCTCTGGTGACCTGGGGGACCCCAATGGATTCCCCTAATTTGCAGGGATTTCCTCTAACGTCCTGTGTTGGCTAGGAAGCAAGAAGTGAAGGTAAATCTACCCAACTAGACACAGGTGGCAAAAAAACTGACAAGCATTACAACCCTCCCTATATGCTATCCAAAAAGGGTGGATGAGATTTGACTATAGTTGTACTTTAACAATGAAGCAATACCTTTTTTTGAAAAGTTTATACTAAAAAATCTTATCTAATATTTTTAACAAACACTAGGCCACTGATGTCAAATAAACAGGCTCATTCTTCATGAAATAGATAGGCCAATGCAAGCATATACTAGGTCCTTGGACTGACTTTGCTCATTATTACAAAAAAAAAAAAAAAAAAGTTTGCCTGTATACCTGTCTTCATCTCAAAGTGATTAAACCACTTTACTAAGGCCCCTTTAACACGGGCATTCCGATCATATCTGCCTGTCTGTTTTTCAGGCTGACATTATCGGAAGGTCCATAGAACCCTCTGGACAGGCGGACCGACTTGTGTCCCTTTTACACCAACCTATCTCAAGGTCGGTCCAAGTCCAGAAAAGGGAAAAAAAAAGGAAAAGTACTGCATAAGTTTCTGTTTTTGCGGACCGGACTGGAAGTAGCCTGATGTGGACTCCATTTGTAACCAGCTGCCCATAAAGCTTACAGGGGTCTGCCTGTAACGGCCAGGCAGAAACTAAATGGACACAAATGCAACATCCATCCTGTTTGGCTCTGATCAGCAGGGGATCACCTGCTGATCAGAGAGGAATCTGCTCTGTCTGCAAGGGGCTCCCATACAACCCCCCACTCACCAAAGGCACAATTTTGTCCTAAATTTTAAATGTTTTCTGTGTTCTTTTTTTCAATACATATAATGACTCCTGCTTTAAAATTAGGGATGGAAGTTGTTGCATCCTGCTGATAGTTCAGAACATGAACACTGTCATGCTTCTAGTGGTTAGTGAAAGTAGCATGGGGATGTAGATCGTACACAGAAACCAGAGACTGAAATAGTATGGAAATGGTCAGAGCCCAGATCTTGGCAGTGAAGTGGATATGGAACTATATTGGTATATATGTCAAAACCACAAACTGGGTAAAGCAACTGGTTCCCTTTAGTCACCTTGTCCCTTTTATATATAATAACTTCCTTTCTGTTTAGTCCCCTGTTGCTCTGCTTTGCTGTGGATAGTAGGGGAAACCAACCCTATGTAACCTCAAGTCAGATTTTCATCTGGAGCTTACACAGGATCTACCCACTCCCATTTTACAGTTTTAGGGCTTGGTGATTGGCACTTGGGGAGATCCACATGCTCCTCTATACCCTAAAACTATTTCCATTGCAGCTGAAAAAAAGGTAAGTATTTGCCACTGGTGAGAGGGACATTAAACAAACCTGCAAGTACCAGCATTGTCACAAAATTATCTGTATATTTCCTGGTTTTGCAACCCAAAATAAACGTTCTTACATCTGATAATTGCAGTAATACCACATATTTGTACTTATTTTTTTTTTTTTTGTAGGGCCCAGAAACAATAATGCACATTTTTCTTTCTTTTAATCCTACTTAAAAACGCCCTGACACTACAGTGATATTATATTTTTGTTAATCCTATCTAGAATATACTGGCCCCGACCTTTGACCTTAGCCCTGACTGATATAATGAAAGGTCTGAGGAAATGGTGAGAGGTATGTGGGATAAAACATAACAGTAGAGGGAGAACTAAAAGCATTTTTTTTTTTTTTACATTTTGGATAGAGTTAGGGTTTTTTTTGTTTTCCATCTGTGTGCCACTGAGGTGGTTTCCCTTTTACTTCTGTCACATAACCAAAACAGGAAATCCTATGTGAGGGAAATCCTGGTTATCACTAGAACTAGTGACTCTATTGGAAAGTTTCTCCTCTATTGCTGTTCTGGTGACAACCCGAGGTGTGGGATTTTTTCACTTTCACTTTTGAGGACAGTAAACCAGACAAATAGAGAGGGTGAATCTCCCTAATGGTGGCATAAAAGGCAATAAAAACCTTAAAGGTGTTGCAAATCCTTGCCACTCAATCCAAAAAAACAAAACAAAATGCCTTTTATTTATACTTTTAATGTACATAATTAGTAAACTGTGGATAGCAAAAGCAAGGTAATTCCCTTTTTTGGTTATTTTAGAATAGTCTATTGCATGTTCTATCAAAATTCTTCTTTGTGTGTGTGTGTGTGTGTGTGTGTATCTTCTATCTTTTTAGTATGTGTAAGGCTTATATCGTGGTTGGTGATCACAGAACATCTTGTAGTGTTGTGTTTCCCTGCCAAGGCATTGGCTCTGTTTCACACAATGGTAGATGACACAAAGAATCGATAATAAACAATACTATTAGACCCGGTTCACACTACTCCGACTTGGGACGCGACTTGTGTGCCCTCCAGTCGCCCTAAGTCTCTTGTCATTACAAATTCAATGTAAATGAATGAGAGCCGTCTTCATATGCACTACTGAAGTCCAGTGGCGGCTGGTGCTCAAAATTTTGGGGGGGGGGGGGGGGGCGCAAAAAGAAAAAAATTTGCGGCAAAAAACACGGTAAAAAATTGCCTGACTTTGATGCCACACAAGTGTTAAAGGGGCCATGAGTGATCAAGTGATTCTTTGTTTCCTTATGAAATACATTTCAGTTGATGGTCTTTAGCAAATATTTTTTTTTTTTACTTGTTTTCTTTTAAAAGTTCTTTGATCATTATTGTTATCCCTTCTAATGGAGGGGTGGACAGAACAGAACACATGCAGAGATCAAGAGTACCTTAGGACCTTGACCAAGGGGTTCTTTATTGAGGGTTTTGACAAACAGAGGAGTTCAGTCCACAGGATAACAATCCAGTACAGCAAGGGATAAGTTCAGAATCACAGGCTGAAAATCCAAACACAGCAAGGGACAGGCAGCAATTTGGTACAGAAATGATTAAGTTTACGATCACGGGGCAGAGAGCCAGGCAAAGTAAGGGATAAGCAACAACCAGGAACATAGAGAACTGAGTCCAAGGTCATAAGCTTGCGTACAGCAAAATGGGAAATTACCTCACATAGAGAGATTCTGGCACAGCCTTTGCAGGGGTAGGGGGATCCACGCAGGATGGTCAGCAGAGGAGAAGAATCCACAAGCAGACACAGCAGGAGATCAGACTGCCTGGAACCTGCATGTAGGTGGTGAGAAATTGGTGGGGTTCTACATGTGGGTGCTGGGGAACAGGATGGAGGCTGGCGGGAACTGGCTGTGTGGAACTAGGGGGGCAGAAAGCCACAGCAAGGGGTCTGACCCATGCTTGCAAGAAGGAAAGTCGCGTATTCTATGGCCTAAGTCCATCCAGTTTAAAACACAACTGGGGGGGGGGGGATGTGTGGGGAGCAGGGAAAACTATGCAAATGGTTAGTAGACGGGGTGTCCTGGACTCACTGCTTACTTACCGGTGGTGGTCTGGTCCCGGATCGATGACGGTCGGGTCTCCTCTCCGCCGGTCCTCTCCGCGCTCTCTCCCGCCGTGTCCGTCCACTAGGCACCCGACTCGTGACTGACGCACGCGACGTGACGTCAGCAGGGTCAGTATGGGGCCATGGGATGTCCTGGATGATGATTGGTCCAGGCTGTAGACTGGACCAATCACAGCCAGGATATCAAAAAGTGGGGGTGTCCAATCGCATACACTTGCGCCCAGGTTACGCCCCAGAACTTCAGAAGGCAGCCAATCGGCGCCTCTTCTGGGACGTCCAATTTTTTTTTTTGTACAACTTTATTTGTACGTTTTGTAATATTTTTTTTTTCTTTTTTTTTTTTTTAGGGGTAGGGGGGCGGCGCCCTGGCGCCCCCTATGCACGGGCCGCCACTGCTGAAGTCTCTCCGACTTCAGAAAAGGTTCCTGTACTACTTCAAGGTGACCTGTATCCGACTTGTGCACATAGACTTCAATGGGAGTCACCTCTAAGTCGGATCCTTATCTATTTTCAAGCGACTGTGATCAGACTTTCCAGGAAGAAGCAAAAGATTAGCCAGGCATTCCCCACAGACAGTCCCCTATCATTTTCTCTTGCAAGTCTCTTCAAAGTCGTGGTAAAAAGTCGCTCCTTCATGGGGCGACTTTCTGGTCGCGGTAGTGTGAACCGGCTCTTAAAACAGTTAGTGTTTTAAGAAAAAAAAGACAGTACGGTAATCAATGGCAGGTTTTTGTCATGTTTTGAGTTGGCTGTAATTGATAGGCAATTTTCTGTATATACCCGTGTATTTACAATTCACCATACTTTTTCTTATTTTGTAGTAATCATGAAAGACCGTCTGAGTGAGCTGCTTGAGTATTCAAGACTTCATAGTCAATATGTTCAAAATGGTGAAGAAGATCTTTCTCAAGAACTTGCTATGTTTGAAACGGACCATTCTTTAGAAGTCCTCTACAATGATATACAGCTCATTCGGACAGAGAACCACTTATTAAAAATTGATGTAAAACGACTGGGGAAGCAAACCACTCGCTTTCTCACTTCAATGCGTCGTCTTAGCAGTATCAAAAGAGATTCAAACAGTATTGCTAAAGACATTAAGTTACGAGGAGAAGGCATTCACAGAAAGCTTCAAAGCCTCAAAAACCTTAGTGAAGATGCTGAAAACGTACATGGGGAAAATTCTGTTATTGCACGTGTGTCTAAAGCACAGTTTATCACTCTTACACGTGCCTTCCAGAAAGCCATGGTTGAATACAATGAAGCTGAAATGGTTCAGAGAGAAAACTGCAAAATCCGCATTCAGCGCCAGCTGGAAATCATGGGCAAAGATGTATCTGGAAACCAGATAGAAGACATGATGGAACAAGGAAAATGGGATGTCTTCTCTGAAAATCTTCTGGCTGATGTAAAAGTTGCTCGTTCAGCCCTTAATGAAATTGAAACCCGGCACAAAGAATTGCTAAAACTGGAAACTCGTATAAGAGAGGTCCATGACCTCTTCTTACAGATGGCCTTGTTGGTTGAGGAGCAGGCTGAGACTTTGAATGTTATTGAGTTAAATGTGGAAAATGTTAAAGATTATGTTAGTGTTGCCAAAGCTCAGATCAAACAAGCCGTGGAATATAAAAAGAAGAATCCATGCCGTCAATGTTTCTGTTGTTGCTTTCCTTGCTGTAACTAAGCTAAAATAACCCAAATGACAGTGTTTAAAAGACTAGTTTTTGCAAGGAATGAAAACGTTCCAGTGTTTATGGACCTCCTTTAAAACCAACATAATGGATGCTACAGGATCACCAAATATTATTCTAGTGACCTCATTGGTCACCAAATGTGTGAAATATTGAATATAGTTGCATTTGAAGATGTAGTATTCATCATCTTCTAAACATATAAGATATATCAAAGGTGAAAAACTGCATGTCTCTAAGGTGGTAAGGGCCGAAAGGATTCCAGCTATTTTAAAATATGATTGAAACTCAGAAGTATGTCAGTATTTAATGAAACATTAGCATAAACATGCATGCATTAGTAACTGCAAATGGTTTTAAAGTACATTTTTATGTTTTATGTAAAAAAAAGACATTAATGGCTTGGTGTTATGTCTTTTGTGATAATGCTGTATTATTAAAGTGTAAAATGATCTTACATGTTCCAATTTGTACATTTAGATGGTACAATGAAAGGTCAGCTTAACAATTTTCTTTACATCTACCAAAAAAATGGATTGTATAGGCTTGCATAGTTTTGGTATAAATAAAATACATTGTGCAGAAATTGTATAATCAGGTCGTAGTATGTGGTCAGCCTTAATGTTACCAAATATGATCTAAAAGATGCTTGCACCGGGTAAATAGGTACCAAACGTAAAGATTTAGGCCCCATGCACACGGGACGTTTTTAACGCTGCTGTAAGCAGCGTCAGGCGTTTTCTTTTTGCAGCCTAAAAACGCCCCTCCATGTTATTCTATGGCCTCATGCACACTCAGACGTTTTTGAGCTGTAAGTGGCTTAGGCGTTTTTAGGCTGCAACAAGAACCCACCACCTGCGCGTTCTGAGGACCAGCGTTACAGCGTTAAAAACGCCTGACGCTGCTAACAGCTGAATAACTTTGCTATAACGTTGCTTAACGTGCGTTAAGCCACGTTATACGTTTTTTTTTCTTCCATTCAAAATCAATGGTTCCCTATGGGAGCCTATTGATTTGAATGGAGATCGCACCGCAACACCGCAAGTCGGATCCGACTTGCGGGGTGACTTGCGCTGTGGGAATCTTGAGGGGGAACTCCACGCCAAAATGTGAAAAAAACGGCGTGGGGTCCCCCCCCAAGGTTCCAAACCAGGCCCTTCGGGTCTGTTATGGAATTTGAGGGTAGCCCCATGCCGAAAAAACGGCGTGGGGTCCCCCCCAAAATCCATACCAGACCCTTATCCGAGCATGCAGCCCGGCAGGCCAGGAAAGGGGAGGGGACGAGCGAGCGGCCCCACCCCCCCTGGACCACACCAGGCCACATGCCCTCAACATGGGGGGGGTGTTGGTGCTTTGGGGCAGGGGGAGCTCTGCACCCCCCACCTCAAAGCACCTTGCCCCCATGTTGATGAGGACAAGGGCCTCATCCCCACAACCCTGGCCGGTGGTTGTGGGGGTCTGCGGGCAGGGGGCTCATCGGAATCTGGAAGCACCCTTTAACAAGGGGGCCCCCCAGATCCCGGACCCCCTCCCTATGTGAATGGGTATGGGGTACACTGTACCCCTACCCATTCACCCCATAAAAGGCAGTGTATGGAAATAACGACAAGAGACGTTTTGGAAAGTTTATTAAAAATCTTCATCCGACTCTTCTTGTCTTCTCCTCTCAGGGGTCTTCTCCGGGGTCTTCTGCTCTTTTGCTGTCCTCCCTTCTTGTCTTCTCCTCTCCGGGGTCTTCTGCTCTTTTGCTGTCCCCCTCTTCTTGTGTTCTTCTCTCCGGGGTCTTCTGCTGTCCTCCCTTCTTTTCTTCTCCTCTCCGGTCTTCTGCTCTTTTGCTGTCGGCTGTCGGCTGTCTTCTTCCTCCGGTCCTCCTCCTCCGACGTCTCCGCTGATTATGCCTATCTCCGGTCTCTTCAGCTTATTATATAGCCATTAGGGGCGTGGCCCCGATGACGTCATCGGGAGGCCCCGCCCCCTCGTGTCACAGATGACGTCATCTGTGACATGAGGGGGCGGGGCCTCCCGATGACGTCATCGGGGCCACGCCCCTAATGGCTATATAATAAGCTGAAGAGACCGGAGATAGGCATAATCAGCGGAGACGTCGGAGGAGGAGGACCGGAGGAAGAAGACAGCCGACAGCCGACAGCAAAAGAGCAGAAGACCGGAGAGGAGAAGAAAAGAAGGGAGGACAGCAGAAGACCCCGGAGAGAAGAACACAAGAAGAGGGGGACAGCAAAAGAGCAGAAGACCCCGGAGAGGAGAAGACAAGAAGGGCGGACAGCAAAAGAGCAGAAGACCCCGGAGAAGACCCCTGAGAGGAGAAGACAAGAAGAGTCGGATGAAGATTTTTAATAAACTTTCCAAAACGTCTCTTGTCGTTATTTCCATACACTGCCTTTTATGGGGTGAATGGGTAGGGGTACAGTGTACCCCATACCCATTCACATAGGGAGGGGGTCCGGGATCTGGGGGGCCCCCTTGTTAAAGGGTGCTTCCAGATTCCGATGAGTCCCCTGCCCGCAGACCCCCACAACCACCGGCCAGGGTTGTGGGGATGAGGCCCTTGTCCTCATCAACATGGGGGCAAGGTGCTTTGAGGTGGGGGGTGCAGAGCTCCCCCTGCCCCAAAGCACCAACACCCCCCCATGTTGAGGGCATGTGGCCTGGTGTGGTCCAGGGGGGGTGGGGCCGCTCGCTCGTCCCCTCCCCTTTCCTGGCCTGCCGGGCTGCATGCTCGGATAAGGGTCTGGTATGGATTTTGGGGGGGACCCCACGCCGTTTTTTCGGCATGGGGCTACCCTCAAATTCCATAACAGACCCGAAGGGCCTGGTTTGGAACCTTGGGGGGGGAACCCCACGCCGTTTTTTTCACATTTTGGCGTGGAGTTCCCCCTCAAGATTCCCACAGCGCAAGTCACCCCGCAAGTCGGATCCGACTTGCGGTGTTGCGGTGCGATCTCCATTCAAATCAATAGGCTCCCATAGGGAACCATTGATTTTGAATGGAAGAAAAAAAAACGCTGCTAAAAGCAACGTGGCAAAACGTGCAATAACGCCAATGGAAAAAGCTACTGAAAGCACGTTTTTACAGCTGCTTTTTCCGGCGTCAGAGCTAACTTTGACGTACGTTTTTTCTAACGCCCCGTGTGCATGGGGCCTTAAAATTTTGCATACCAGCGAAATGGCAACAAACAACGTCACCTAAAGTCTCCAAAGGTGACACTTTAAAAGCCCTTACAGGTTACCGGTTTAAACATAAACTCTCTCACTCTGATGTTTGTGGTGACATTAAAAAAAAAATAAAAATATTTTTCAACTTGATTGCTATTACAAAGAATGGAGTACATATGAACTAGATCCTTTGCGATGGCTTGGTCAGTGGCAGGTACTCTTTTATTGAGAGATCAGGGGTCTATAAGACCCCTGATTCCTCCTTTGCCCTCCAGGTAAACACTGAAAAAAGGGTCCCAAAGGGTCCCAGTCAAAAAACTGGTTGGTGGGTATAGTCCTTCACCGACTCACCCCAAAAGGGGGTGTGTGGGGAACCTATGGGAGTAGAACCATCAAAAACAAAATGGAATGGGAGTAACCATTCACAAGATAAGGCGATACTCACGCGGTGTGAAGGGTAAAAAATACTTTATTTAAAAATTGAGAATTAATAACATATTGTCACACATATATGCAAACACAAATCACAAGACATGACATTAACATGATTAAAAGAACATCCCAATGACAGTGCAGGTGAATGAATACAGGGAATATGTCACTCACGGCTGTAGAATAAGCAAATATCAAAACTCCTGCTATGCTGTGAAACACAATAGCAATGTGATAGTTAGCATTAATTGCATGACTTGGAATCAATCTGATAACCACAGTAAGTGTATCACATTTCAAAAAATCAGAATCAATGTTGCAAGTGTGGATCGCTCTTCAGAGTGCAGTATTTCAGATAAAGCAACATGAGCTGATCCAATTAATCAGCATAGTAAGAGGACACACCTAATGAAACATTTGCTGGTGTAAATACAAAGTCCATCCAAAGGGGATTCTGAGACTGACTATAAGTGAATGGAAAAACAGTATTATCCACTGATGTCAGGTATTCCAATCAAGGAGTATAATGAATGGAAGTTCAAACACACATCCACATTTGATAGACAGTCCAGTGCAGATATCAGAACTCCAACTATGTAGTGAAGCACAGTAGCAATGTGATGGTTGGCATAAATTACATGACTTGAAGTCAACTTGAAACGTGAGTTAAGAACCACAGTGATAAGTGTATCACATTTCAAAAAATCAAATTCAATGTTGGAGGTGTGGGTCGCTCTTCAGAGTGCTATATATCTGATAAGGCAGCATGAGCTGATCCAATTAATCAGCATTGTAGAGGAACACACCTAATGAAATATTTGCTTGTGTAAATACAAAGTCCATCCAAAGGGAGATTCTGAGACTGACTATAGGTGAATGGAAAAACCTTATATTCCACTGATGTCAGGTATTCCAATCAAAGAGTATAATGGCTGAAAGTTCAAGCACACATCCACCTTGAATAAACAGTTCAATGCAGATAGAGGGGAGTCTAAGCAGGAGAATACTATATCACCCAAACATGGGGAGTGTAATACTCACTGCTTCTTGTCATTTGTGCCCCCAATATGAAGTTCCAAAATTGACCGTGACCAGGCTGGTGATAAGAACTTAGGAGCCAGTTTCAGAGTGTCCAAATGAAGTATCTGTGTTAGTAAGGGGAGATGAGGCTGAAGAGAGTGATCCCATGAGCTGGCTTCTCCTTTTTCCAATATAAAGTGCGGTGAGTATGGCGGCTACCGCCGATCAGTGTCTCTCCACACACACGGTTTGTAAGGCTTCACGAGCAGCTCAGAGCACACCTGCCTGTCAACTGGGAGTAACAGCTGTCAATGGATGACGCGTTTCGTCCACCACTCGGCGAACTTCTTCGGATCAGGGGAGGGGAGATGTACGTGTCCTTTTATATTGTGTAATTCAATGGATTTCAGACATTCCCTCCCCCAGAGTGAGTTGTTAGGATTGCAACATAGTGATAGACCACATGGCAACTGGCACAGCTGAGTCAATCAGGAAATGAGACTTGGCAACAATCATTAAGGATCATGAGGAACAGGAGGGAAAGAGAGCAAAGTATACTTAGCATACTACTGCACCTCAAGATCATGTATGAAGCAGGGAGAAATGTAACAATAACATTCTGGTCCTTAGGAGTAGGGCAAAAAAGGAACATGGCCTCTGGCTCAGAGCAAAGATTTATGTGAGTGGGGTCCAATAGGGGAGGAATGGAGGTGGGATTAACCCATATGCTGTCATGGAGTCTGTCGGGAAAAGTAAGTATACAGATCTTTTTTTACACAGGGTAGGCAGGATAGGTCAGAGGAGGGGGGAGGTATATTATTAAACATAGTGTTAGGCTGGAATTCCACTTTAACCTGACAACTTCTGGAAACTTGATGCATTCGCAATGGATGCAGAAGCATTTATCTTTGCTGGAGAAACCATCTTCAAATATACATTTAGTGCTTCCTAAAGCTCAAAGGGGCAGCACAACTGAATATGTAAAATCAATGGTACAAAACCCAAGTTATATACATCCATACCTGAATCTTGATATTAGCCTTTTGTCACATTCTGCATCAGGATCTCATCACACTCTTATGCATTCACATGTGTACAGACTGGGAGAGACCAGAGTTACCCACATCTGTGTGGTGCTGTTCATTCATTGTTTTGTCAGCAGGCTGTGGAGTCGCCCATTCATTGTTTTGTCAGCAGGCTCTGGTGTCACCCTTCTGAGTGTCATGTCTGACAGAGATATGAGGAAAAATCCTTTGCCAGAAAAGATCATTTTTATCTATACTGAACAAAATTATAAATGCAACACTTGTTTTTGTCCCCATTTTTCATGAGCTGAACTCAAAGAAAACCGGGATTCATCTGTGAACAGAACACCTCTCCAAAGTGCCAGACACCACTGAATGTGAGCATTTGCCCACTCAAGTCGGTTACGACAACGAACTGCAGTCAGGTTGAGACCCCGATGAGGACGACAAGCATGCAAATGAACTTAGGATAAAAAACATGTAACAGGCGCATGAGCCACACAGTTAAACAAGGTCCATAAAAGTCTTAGATGAATGGGGGGGGGGGGGGGGGGGGGGGGGGGTGGTCCAACATATAGGGCAGCCGTCGGGAAACCAATAAGCCAAGGGTTCTACCAAGCTGAAGACAAAAAGAGAGAGAGGCGCCTCTAAGTGTAGAGTATAAAACACATGTATTGAATAAAAATATGCACTCACATCTGTGCGTAAGTAAAAGCATGTAAAGGGACCCTCCTGGGGACTCCAAGACAGGTCAGTGGGGGGAAGAGATCATCCAGTCCGTGCTGCCATCCCACGAGGACTGGTCTCCTCTTCACCGTTGCCGGCAATGACGGCAGAGCAGGAGCGAGAGCGAGGCTCTGAAGTCCGTGGATTGAAGACGAGGCTTGGTCAGCAGTAGCATGTGGATGACGTCACTTGCAAAGCGACGCGTTTCTGAGCGTGCGTGCTACCGAGGGGCAGGCAGCCGTGCTCCTTCTTCACAGCAATAACAGGAATAGACAATGAATCAGTATAAATAACAAACGGATGGGGAGGGAAGGAGGAGGGGAATGGAGACGAGGAGGAAGTGGCCTGAAGGGAGGCATTCAAGCCAGTAATCTTTCTTAGTATCATGACAGGACATACAAAACAATGACACATGATACAGAGATGCAACCATAACAAAAAATGGCATAGTATAAACCAGTAATAATAACCAATACCTTTATATGGACAGACACAAATGACCATAAAAGAAGAAAGGAATAGAATGAAATTAAATGAATAAATTATATATATATATATATATATATATGAATAAATTATAAAAAGGATGAATCTTGGATATGTGAAAAAGGAAAAGAGAATAATAGATATAAATAATACTAAAGAATATATAATGATAAAGATGATGTCTTGGAGTCCCCCAGTAGGGTCCCTTTACATGCTTTTACTTACGCACAGATGTGAGTGCATATTTTTATTCAATAAACGTGTTTTATAGCCTACACTTAGAGGCGCCTCTCTCTCTTTTTGTCTTCAGCTTGGTGGAACCCCTGGCTTATTGGTTTCTAGATGGCTGCCCTATATATTGGACTCCCCCTCCCCCCTTCATCTAAGACATTTATGGACCCTTATGGACCTTGTTTAACTGTGTGGCTCATGCGCCTGTTACATGTTTTTTATCCTGTGTCTTTTTAGCCATTTCAGTGCTGCTGGCTTCACATTTATGACAGAGTCCTTAGTGCTTCTATCCTCCTCATCATATTTGCATCACCCCTTTCCAATTATTTTATTATTTATTGTGCCTCAATTAATTTATTTTATTTTATTTTACTTTTTCTGATTACCGAATCTTGTATTTTTTTTTTTTTGTTTTGTTTTTGTTTTTACTTCATGGAGTTTCTTGTGAGATCGAGGCCCACAAATATGGCGTGCTAGATGATCTCTATACGACCTTGTCCTCTTGTAAAGCCCCGTACACACGTACCGATGGTCGGCATACAAATGTTCCTCTTTTCTCCCCGGGATGTCGGTGTCTGCTGAAAAGTGCAAAGACAGCACAAGGACAGCACAAGAATTTTGTCCGCCGACTGCAGAAGTGATGTCATGTAATGGTTAACTTTCCCTGTGTTTTCTATTTTCTGAGCATGCCCAGTCTTGCAAATCTGCGGTCTGTCGGCCGAATTGTGTACTGACAGGCGAACAATCGTCCGTTCTGGTGTCGGCATACAAAAATTTTCATGTTTGCAAGAAAGACTTTTGTCCGCGGATTGTGCGCAGACATCTGTCGGAGGCACCATACTAACACGCGTACAATCGGCAGATCCTTCGTCCACCGACGTTTGTATGCCGACGATCGGTACGTGTGTACGGGCCTTAAGTTTTCACACAATGCCATTCTCAAAGGGAAAAATAGACATACTCTGTGTGGTAAATTTAAACACTAAAGCCCCGTACACACGCACAGATTGTTGGCCAACTGATCGGCCAACTTTTGTCCAGTGTTGTTTGTTGGTTGAAATGTGCTCTAGACTTGCACTGGACTTTTGTTGGCCAACAAAAACCAACTTCAGAAGTGATGTCATGTGATGGTTGACTTTCAGTGTGTTTTTTCTTCTCTGAGCATGCCCAGTCTTGCTCATCTGATTTTTGTCTGCCAAAATCTGTACTGACTGAGGAACAATCGGCCGTTCTTTGTTGGCCAACAAAATATTTATAGCATGCACACCAGATTTTTTTCGGCCAAAAATTCGCAGTTGGTTGTCGGAAGCATCATACTAACAAGCCTACAATCGGCCGATTGGACGTTGGCCAACAATTTATGGCCAACAATCTGTGTGTGTTTATGGGGCTTTAGAGAGAGACTGATCACCGCTGCCAATCAGCAGTGGTGGGACAGATTCTTTTTACTTAAACATATCAGTACCAAGATTTCCCCTAGAAGACTCAGAGTTAAAAAAGAATGTCCATTTCCTGACATTGTTAAAGAATGGGCTGGAATAAGTGATTTCTGTGGATTAAAATGGATGGAGATACTTGCCACCCATCAGTGGCGGCTGGTGCTCAAAATTTTTGGGGGGGGCGCAAAAAGAAAAATGTAATAGGTATTGCTTCGCGCCAAAAAACGCAGTAAAAAATTGCATGACTTTGAAGTCATGGTACAGGCATGGCACAGGTGATGGTATAGGCCTGGCATAGGTGATGGTACAGGAGATGGTATAGGCATGGCACAGATATGGTATAGGCACGGCCCAGATATGGTATAAGCATGTCACAGGTCATGGAACAGGAGATGGTACATGCCCCCTTTCAATGCAGAGACCAGCGTACATGCCCCCTTTCAATGCAGAGACCAGCGTGCGTGCCCCCTTTAATGCAGAGATCAGCGTGCGTGCCCCCTTCAATGCAATGAACACTGTGCTGTGCCCCCTTCAATGCAATGAACACTGTGCTGTGCCCCCTTTCAATGCCGAGACCAGCGTGCGTGCCCCCTTCAATGCAATGTACACTGTGCTGTGACCCCTTCAATGCAATAAACACTGGTCTGTGCCCCCTTCAATGCAATAAACACTGTGCTGTGCCCCCTTCAATGCAATAAACACTGTGCTGTGCACCCTTCAATGCAATAAACACTGTGCTGTGCCCCCTTCAATGCAATAAACACTGTGCTGTGCACCCTTCAATGCAATAAACACTGTGCTGTGCCCCCTTCAATGCAATAAACACTGTGCTGTGCCCCCTTCAATGCAATGAACAATGTGCTGTGACCCCTTCAATGCAATGAACACTGTGCTGTGCCCCCTTCAATGCAATAAACACTGTGCTGTGCCCCCTTCAATGCAATAAACACTGTGCTGTGCCCCCTTCAATGCAATAAACACTGTGCTGTGCACCCTTCAATGCAATAAACACTGTGCTGTGCCCCCTTCAATGCAATAAACACTGTGCTGTGCCCCCTTCAATGCAATGAACAATGTGCTGTGACCCCTTCAATGCAATGAACACTGTGCTGTGCCCCCTTCAATGCAATAAACACTGTGCTGTGCCCCCTTCAATGCAATAAACACTGTGCTGTGCCCCCCTTCAATGCAATAAACACTGTGCTGTGACCCCTTCAATGCAATGAACAATGTGCTGTGACCCCTTCAATGCAATGAACAGTGTGCTGTGACCCCTTCAATGCAATAAACACTGTGCTGTGCCCCCCTTCAATGCAATAAACACTGTGCTGTGACCCCTTCAATGCAATGAACACAGTGCTGTGCCCCCTTCAATGCAATGAACACTGTGCTGTGACCCCTTCAATGCAATAAACACTGTGCTGTGCCCCCTTCAATGCAATAAACACTGCGCTGTGCCCCCTTCAATGCAATAAACACTGTGCTGTGCCCCCTTCAATGCAATAAACACTGTGCTGTGCCCCCTTCAATGCAATAAACACTGTGCTGTGTCCCCTCCAATGCAATGAACACTGTGCTGTGACCCCTTCAATGCAATAAACACTGTGCTATGCCCCCTTCAATGCAATAAACACTGTGCTGTGCCCCCTTCAATGCAATAAACACTGTGCTGTGACCCCTTCAATGCAATGAACAATGTGCTGTGACCCCTTCAATGCAATAAACACTGTGCTGTGCCCCCTTCAATGCAATAAACACTGTGCTGTGCCCCCTTCAATGCAATGAACACTGTGCTGTGCCCCCACAATGCAGAGTTCAGCGTGCGTGCCCCCTTCAATGCAACTGTGCTGTGCCCCCTTCAATGCAATGAACAATGTGCTGTGCCCCCATCAATGCAGAGTTCAGCGTGCGTGCCCCTTTCAATGCAGAGCGCCACAGCATTGTCCCCAATGATTGCAGAGTGCCCACAGCATTGTCCCCAATGATTGCAGAGTGCCACAGCATTGTACCCCAATGATTGCAGAGTGCCCACAGCATTGTACCCCAATGATTGCAGAGTGCCCACAGCATTGTCCCCAATGATTGCAGAGTGCCACAGCATTGTACCCCAATGATTGCAGAGTGCCACAGCATTGTACCCCAATGATTGCAAAGTGCCCACAGCATTGTACCCCAATGAGTGCAGAGTGCCACAGCATTGTACCCAATGATTGCAGAGTGCCACAGCATTGTACCCCAATGATTGCAGAGTCCCACAGCATTGTACCCCAATGATTGCAGAGTGCCACAGCATTGTACCCCAATGATTGCAGAGTGCCCACAGCATTGTACCCCAATGATTGCAGAGTGCCACAGAATTGTACCCCAATGATTGCAGAGTGCCACAGCATTGTACCCCAATGATTGCAGAGTGCCACAGCATTGTACCCCAATTATTGCAGAGTGCCACAGCATCGTACCCCAATGATTGCAGAGTGCCACAGAATTGTACCCCAATGATTGCAGAGTGCCACAGCATTGTACCCCAATGATTGCAGAGTGCCCACAGCATTGTACCCCAATGATTGCAGAGTGCCACAGCATCGTACCCCAATGATTGCAGAGTGCCCACAGCATTGTCCCCCAATCAATGCAGAGAACAGCGTGCGTGCTCCCTTCAATTTACACTTACCTGGCGGCGGCGGGTTCTCCCCTCCTCGATTCGTTCATCCTCTTCTGCGGCAGCGGCGGCGGTCCTCCGAGCGGCGGTGACGGTGAGCGACGGACGCACGCACCGGCACCGCCCCCATTGTGACGTCACGATCGGATGTCCTGGATGATGATTGGTCCAGGCTGGAGACTGGATCAATCACAGCCAGGATATCACGAAGGTGGGGGTGGCCAAGCGCTCTTTCCTGCGCCCAGGTTACGCCCCCAGAAGGCAGCCAATCGGCGCCTTTCTGGGTCGTAAACCCCACCCCCCCCCCCCTTCAGCCACCACATAGGCCGGCGAACCGATTTTTTTTTTCTAGAACTTTATTGTTCTTTTTTGTCTTTTTTTTTTTTCCTTCTTTTAAGGGGGGTGGCGCCCTGGCGCCCCCTATGCACGGGCCGCCACTGCCACCCATAGGTTACACAAATATGAAATTCTAATACATGAGGTCCAAATGCTTACATCAGAGATTTCTGACTTACACTTTATTATCCCTACAGCCTGGCTCACCACCCTTAAATGAAACACCAAAAGAGAAGAAGATAGACTTATTAGCACTAAATTGGGCAAATTCAGACATGATCTAGATCAGTGATGGCGAACCTATGGCACGCGTGCCACAGCTGGCACGCAGAGCTCTCTCTGCCGGCACGCAGGAGGAAGACTGACCGACCAGGCATCCATCCATACAAGCTGCACTCCCCATCAAACTACATCTCCCAGAAGTCTAGGGCAGGGAGTGACATGTCCGGGGTGGGCGTGGGGGCAGGGAGTGACATCTCCGGGGTGGGTGTGGGGGCAGGGAGTGACATGTCCGGGGCGGGCATGAAGAAGAAGAGGCGGCTCCCGCGCTGCTCTGAGGCCAGGATTGAAGTGCGGCGGGAAAAAGCTGCTGAGGCTGAGCGGTTGAAAGACACAAGCAGACACTGATGCCAGGTGAGCTTTTATGAATATAATGTGTAATGACTGTAATCGTTATGTGTAATGTGTCCCTGGTCCCTCCAGAGGGTTAAAGCTTGATGGGACTGTGGAGTTAAATGCACCGCTCAAAAAAGTGAATGCAAAATAATTAATATCACAATGAAAAGAACGGGTCAAGGTGCTCCCCTCACTCCCTGGTGACCGAAGCCATGTAAATCTGTACCACCTACTGCTCCTTCCCCTTTGTCTGACCTCCTGTGTGTGCCAAGGATCATCCAGCTTTTTTGACCAAGTCTCTAATCACAAACCACACAAGGCTCAAATGTAAAAAAAATGTGGTGCATGGTCACAGTCACAGAAAACCAAAGGGGTTAATTTGGATCCTTAGCACATGGCCAGGATCACCGTACAGTAAGGTCACTACAGGTTTGTTTAATTTGGGGGGTGGACACTGAGCCTTTCCTTAACCTCCTTTCTGTGTGGCCTGCTGTGTGGGTACCTTCATCCTGGCCATGTGCTAAGAATCCAGATTAACCCCTTTGGTTTTCTGTGACTGTGACCATGCGCTGATGTTTTTTTTTCAATAAAAAACTAACATTAAAAACTCTGTTATTGTGTTTTACTTTTACTTTTAAGACCGCAGATGTTAGGACAACTGTAAGAGTTGTTTTTTTTTCTAACTAAAAACCTCGATATTCAGGTTTAATTGCAGTGTTGGCACTTTGAAACAAAAAAGTTGGTTTTCCGCTGCAGTTTGGGCACTCGGGCTCAAAAAGGTTCGCCATCACTGATCTAGATGATTATAATCATGATAGAGTTTACACGTGGAAAAATAAATTTAGGTTTACACCTGGACCTTCCATCTCTGGCCTGCCCGTCCCATCTTCCCAAAATAAGATGAATAAAATTGTACCGCTTATGAGTCTTTCTTGGCCCACACGTCCCTCATTATGCCATACCCAAGCATCTGTTGTCTCTAGGATTAAAAATAAAAGTACTAACAAAAGTATATATATATATATATATATATATATATATATACCGTATATACTCGAGTATAAGCCGACCCGATTATAAGCCGAGGCCCCTACTTTTACCACAAAAAGATGGGAAAAATCATTGACTCCAGTATAAGCCTAGGGTGAGAATGCAGGGCGGCGGGCATGGTACAGGAGAATGCAGGGTGACTGGCATGGTACAGGAGAATGCAGGGTACTGGCATGGTGCAGGAGAATGCAGGGTACTGGCATGGTACAGGAGAATGCAGGGTACTAGCATGGTACAAGAGGATCCGGGGTTATGGGCATACTACAGGAGATGCAGTGCTGTGGGCATGATACAGGTGGATAATGGCAGGTAGTGCAGCTGTTTCACTTACCTGTTCCAGAGGCGCCATTTTAAAAATGGCGCCGCCCGGCGCCGACGTGTCATTGCGCACGCGCCGCCGCCGCTCGTATACTTTCGGCTATTCCCGGCCTCTTCTGAGTGGCGGCAGCACGTGCGCGGTGACATGTATGCGCCGGGCGGTGCCATTTTTAAAGCTTAAGCACGTTGGAGCGGCCAGGGACTTTTTTTTTTTTCTTGACTCGAGTATAAGCCGAGGGGGGACGTTTTTAGCACAAAAAAAATGTGCTGAAAAACTCGGCTTATACTCGAGTATATACGGTATATATATATATATATATATATATATACTGATTCATTGTCTATTCCTGTTATTGCTGTGAAGAAGGAGCGCGGCTGCCTGCCCCTCAGCAGCACGCACGCTCAGAAATGCGTCACATTCAAAGTGACGTCATCCACATGCTACTGCTGACCAAGCCTCATCTTCAATCCATGGACTTCAGAGCCTCGCTCTCGCTCCTGCTCCGCCGTCATTGCATGCAACGGTGAAGAGGAGACCAGTCCTCGCGGGATGGCAGCACGGACTGGATGATCTCTTCCCCCCCCACTGACCTGTCTTGGGAGTCCCCAGGAGGGTCCCTTTACATGCTTTTACTTACGCACAGATGTGAGTGCATATTTTTATTCAATAAATGTGTTTTATAGTCTACACTCTCTCTCTCTCTCTTTTTGTCTTATGCAAATGAACTTCCCTGGGACGGTTTCTAACAGTCTGTGCAGAAACTCTTTGGTTAAGCAAACCGATTGGTGCAGCAGCTGTCCGGGTATCTGGTCTCAGACAATCTTGGAGGTGAAGATGCTGGATGTGGAGGTCCTGGGCTGGTGTGGTTACACGTGGTCTGCGGTTATGAGACCGGTTGGATGTACTGCCAAATTCTCTGAAACGCCTTTGGAGACGGCTTATGGTAGAGAAATGAACATTTAATTCACGGGCAACAGCTCTGGTGGATATTTCTGCAGTCAGCATGCCAAACTGCACGCTCCCTCAAACCTTGCGACATCTGCGGCATTGTGCTGTGTGATAAAACTGCACATTTTAGAGTGCCTTTTTATTGTGGTCAGCCTAAGGCTGGCCATACATGTTCAATTTTCTTGTACAATTTTCTGTTAGATTTACCATAAACCATATAATATGAGGTCAAAACTAAACAACACTTTCAATTGTATCCTATTAGGCAGGCCTTTGTACTACATAAAGAGATAAAACGTTCTGAAGAAGCGTGCACGAGCACGCGAAACGCGTCAACGGTAGACTCCGACACTCCACAGGCACTACGGGAGGCTGACAGTCTCATCGAGGACAGATCGAGGCACGGTCACGTGAGACGTGTGACGCAAGCGGAAGCTGCCCGGAGGGAGAAGAGGTGAACACGCATCTACAGATAGGAGCTGACGGAGGAGGACACTGCTGGGGCTGAAAGAGGTCTGAGCATCGGCAAGGAGAACATTGGTAAGGAGAATAAGTTCACCACACACCGGGGGAAGGATCCAACACCGCCTGCCGTAAGTATTACCCGCAGAGAGGTACGGGACTTTATCTTTGAAAACACTGGAAACTGACACAGAGGAATCAAAGCTACCGGTAAGGCCCGCTTCCCCACACCTCCCCATTTGGATACACACTGGGCTAACTTACATTGGGTGGATTACCGCTGCCTAGCTTCAACCCTCTGCATTTGCAGGGTAACAATAGTGTCTTCACACTGACCTCACGAAGCGGGACCGGTGCCATCTACATCCCTCCCTGTGGAGAAACCTCTCCCCTACTCTGGATTGCCCTGCTCCCTCTCCCCACCATCCATCCTCTACCGGGGACCCCCTCCTCTTCTCCCCATCTCTAATACCATCGTGACTTACCTTGCCTCGTGGTCTTCCACCACCCCCACCTCAACACGGGAGTGCCGTCCCCACACCGCACAGGTGACAATTGTCCTGTTTGCGATCACTCCAGGATACCTGATACTCCCATGCGGGTGGCCACCCAGTACACAATATTTGTCTTGCCAATATATGACTTTCTGATATGACTACTATCATCATCATTATTATTTCTTGTTTCAAGCTATATTGTGATACTTAGTGTACTGGGCCACATTGAGACAGCAGCTGTCCTCATTAGCTCTAAAGCTAGTTTATGTCCATCACTTACACATTGATTCAGGGCCACACTGACCCTACGTCACATACTGCCCATCATCTTGCAGGGCCAAAGGGACATTCTAGCACTTGGGGTATGTAGGAGTGATTTATTGGTGCACATCCACACATCACTTCTCCCCCACTTGAGCATTCTGAGATTGAGCCCCAGTAGTTGCCGCAGTGTCTGGCTTGGGTGGAGTCTCCCCAATGACTTTACCACCCATACTGACCCCCGGGGTCGGCTTTCCATTACTTTTGTCATTATCTTTTAGCTTTTACTGTATATCATTATTCCTTTTTTGTATTGCACCATTGGTTTAATAAAATAAAGTTTATATTTTGCACTAATTACCCAGTGATCCCTGTTTTTTGCAACCTTTTCGGGAGGGTCTTTCCCCTCCCCCCACCCAACCCCCCCTTTTTTGGACTTTGTACTACATAGTTGAATGTAAATTTAAGGAAAATTGTACAGAAAATTGTAAGAAAATTATATAATGTATGGCCAGCCTAAGGCACACCTGTGCAAAAATCATGTTGTCTAATCAGCATCCTGATATGCCACACCTGTGAGGGGAATGGATTATCTCGGCAAAGGAGAAGTGTTCACTAACACAGATTATAGATAGATTTGTGAACAATATTTGAGAGGAATAGGCCCTTTAAGACATAGAAAGACACATAAAACATACTAAAAGTAAAAATGGGGGCAAAAACAAGCGTTGCGTTAATAATTTTGTTCAGTGTATTTATTTCCACTGTGTATTTAGTTGTTTGCCTGCAGTTCTTGTGTTAGTGTGCCATAAATATAATTTCTGGAGTTCAGCTTTAACTACTGACCTAGAAGTTTTTCTCAAATGGAAGTCAAAAGCTTACAGACCTTTACCATAATCAACACATTTAAAGTGGTATTTAGCTTTTTCACTTTTACCTACAGGTAAGCCTATAATAAAGCTTAACTGTAGGTACAGTGAAAATCTCCTAAACTTGCACCTTTTAGGAGGTATTCACATTTGTAGCAGCTGGTGACATCACCGCCACATGCGCACTGTACTCTGAATGGGACGGCACACTTGAGTTATTCAAAATGCTATGCCACGATCGTGACACCCGAACACATGCGTTGCAGCCCAAACATTCAATCTGCCAGGAAGTCCACTCAGCCGTTACACCAATGCATACTAGCACATTATGACATTGACCTACAGGGGACCATTTTTTTTTTTACAAGAGAGAGTTTACTGCCACTTTTGCACACTGTTCTGCCTTTTTTTCTTTTCATTTGCTTTTAGATTTGAATGGTTGAACTTGTGGCTTGCTTTTTTCTTTTTTTTCCATTCCATTTAGTGCTTTGCAAGCACAGGTTCTAAGATTATTTTATCAGACCAAGCTAAGAGCAATAAATTACGCAATCCAAAATTAATGCAAAGGTTAAAAGTGATTATAAAGGCAAATCCAACCCCGCCCCAATTACATTTCTCATGGGGGGGCACAAACCTCTCTTCACGAAAAAAGGTAAATAAAGGAAAAAATTGTGCTTCGTGTGGAGAGGAGGGAACTTAAATCTGAGGGTTAGATCAGCTTTAAGATGTTTAAAGAAAATGCCAGACGGTTAATAAAGATATACATAGAAATACCTTCTCATTAAAGGAAACCTGTACTGACAGAATTTGTAGGCTAACATTGCTGCCCTCTCCTCCTGAACATGCCAGTTGCCTTGCTGTCATGCTGATCGAATACCATTTATACCTTCACAGGTAATATTCCTTGAAGACTTGTACAAAATTTCGGAATTTGTTCCAGTTCTGTGACCCCCTATTACTGATGCCAGAGACACCCAGGCAACTAGTAATCTTGGATCTGTATTGGCAGCACCCTCATTTCTCTAAATGCAGGCTTTCTTTAACCACTTGCCGACTGCGCACAGTATATATATATATATATTCTCTAAATGCAGTCAGCCCCGGCCAGGCAGAGTGACATAGATCTACGTCGCTAGCCTGTCACCGGCTTTTGAGCCAATAGCGGGCAAGCGCCGGCTCGTTCACAGAGGAGTCCGCGCGTGTGACCGGCGGACCCGATGTCCGCCGGTCACACTACGATCGTCGGTAGAGCGGGAGAAAGGCGGGCGGCTTATGTAAACAAGCCGCCTGTCATTCTTCCCTGTGTAAAAATGGAGATCAGACGGTTCTACTATGTAGAACCGTTGATCTCTGTTTTTACAATAGGGGACATGTCCCATCACAGTTAGAAACACGCCCCTAGGACACACTTAACCCCTCCCTCTTCAATACAGTTAACCCCTTCCCTGCCCTTGTAATTTTTACAGTAACAGTGCATATGTATAGCACTGATTACTGCAGTAATGTCACTGGTACCCCCAAAAGTGTCAAAAATGTCAGTCAAGGGTCCGATCTGTCCGCCGCAATGTCGCAGTCCCGCAAAAAAAATCGCAGATCGCCGCCATTACTCGTTAAATAAAAAAACACCAAAAATGACAAAAATCTTTCCCTTTGTTAGTAAACGCGATAACTTTTGCGCAAACCAATCAAAATACGCTTTTTGCGATTTTTTTTACCAAACATATGTAGCATAAAACAAATTGGCTGAAAATGTTAAAAAATTTTGATTTTTACATTTTTTTTGGGGGGAATTTCATATAAAAAAGGTGAAAAATATTGTTATTTTTGCAAAATTTACGCTCTTTTTTTGTTTATAGCGCATGATCAAAAAATCGCACAGGTGATCAAATACCACCAAAAGAAAGCTCTGTTTGTGGGAAAAAAAGGACGTGAAATTCGTTTAGGTACAGCGTCGCACGACAGCGCAATTGTCCGTTAAAGTCACGCAGTAAAAAATCGCAAAAAAACCCCTGGTCAGGAAGGGGGTAAAATCTTCCGGGGCTTAAGTGGTTAAAGAGGAACTACATGTTTTAACAATGTAGAACTATAGGCAATTCTTTTTCCATTTTGGATGGAGCAAAGGAGGGTTAAAAAACCCCGTTGAAGTTTTATTCACCATCTATGTCCAGTAACTTGGTGTCTATGTAGAATAATCTTTGGTTTTAAGCATACTGTAAAATCTTGACAAATAAAAAGTATTGGTTAACAGCCATTTCACATATGCAGGATGTGCTTTGTCAATATAGGTGATGACGACAAAGTACGCCCTGTATGTGTAAAGTAGTACTAAAGTGCTTTCCTCTTTTGTGCTTTAGTGTGTAAAACACTACATTACTAGAGGACTCCAGTTGTGGACTTACAGTTAGGTCCATAAATATTGGGACATCGACACAATCCTAATCTTTTTGGCTCTATACACCACCACAATGGATTTGAAATGATTTGGATGTAAATACCCTCAAATTAAAGCTGAAAGTCTGCAGTTAAAGCACATCTTGTTTGTTTTATTTCAAATCCCTTATACAGCCAAAAAGATTAGAATTGTGTCGATGTCCCAATATGTATAGACCTGACTGTATGCAACAAGATATTGATGAGGAGTTTGGTTTCCTCTCTTGACCATGTTTTATGAACTGTCAAGCATTAGAACCGTTTTCTGGAGCCTAACAGACTTGCATCTCTAGTAAGGACTTTCCACTGTAAGGAACAGAGACCATTGAGTACTGTCCGTTTTTTATTTGCACTAACATACAATTTTTCAGGACAAGCTTTCGGGGTATGTCCCCTTCATCAAGATCCAAGCAGTACTGATCCACAAAATGTTAGCAGCATGGTAAAGAAACACAAAATCTCTAAGCCAAAGGAAAAAAAAAAAAAAAAAGGAAAAAACCAAACAAACATAAGTTAACCACTTGCCGACTGCCTAACGCCGATCTACGTCGGCAGTCAGCCCCTCACAGGCAAAGTGACGTAGGGCTACGTCACTAGCTTGTGAGGGTCTAGGGAGCGAGCGCGCGCCCCCGGAGGCGCGCTCCCGCTCCCGCGTGGTCACGGACCCCCCCGCGCGTGTGACCGGCGGACCCGATGTCCGCCGGTCACTCGGCGATCGGCGGGGAAGAGGGAGAATGTCAGGCAGCTTGTGTAAACAAGCCACCTGTCATTCTCCTTGCTGTTAGGATACTGATCACTCGGATCTAGTATGTAGATCCGTTGATCAGTGTCCATACAGCTCAAGCCCCAGCCAATCACAGTAGAAAGCACGCCCCTAGGGATACACACAGCCCCTCCCTCCCAAATAAAGTTAACCCCTTCACTACCAGTGTATTTTTACAGTAACAGTGCATATATATAGCACTGATTACTGTAGAAATGTCACTGGTAACCCCAAAAGTGTCAAAAATGTCAGTCAAGGGTCCGATCTGTCCGCCCCAATGTCGCAGTACCGCAAAAAAAATCGCAGATCGCCGCCATTACACGTTAAAAAAAAAAACAACAAAAATGACAGAAATCTTTCCCTTTGTTAGTAAACGCGATAACTTTTGCGCAAACCAATCAAAATACGCTTTTTGCGATTTTTTTTTACCAAACATAGGTAGCATAAAACAAATTGGCCGAAAAAGTAAAAAAAAATTGATTTTTAAATATTTTTTTGGGGGAATTTCATATAAAAAAATGTGAAAAATATTGCTATTTTTGCAAAATTGACGCTCTTTTTTTGTTTATAGCGCGTGATCAAAAAATCGCACAGGTGATCAAATACCACCAAAAGAAAGCTCTGTTTGTGGGAAAAAAAGGATGCCAAATTCGTTTAGGTACAGAGTCGCACGACCGCGCAATTGTCCGTTAAAGTCACGCAGTGCCGAATCGCAAAATACCCCCTGGTCGGAATGGGGGTAAAATCTTCCGGGGCTTAAGTGGTTAAACTGGCATGGTAATAAAACTAGCTTGATTAGTGAGATAAGATAGAGGGAGAGTTAAAGACAGGGAAAGGTGGGGGGGGGGGATAGTCACGGAGGGGGTCGTAAAACTGTAGGATAATGAGTAAGGAAACCCATATCTAAGTTTAAGCCGTTATTTTTTGTGTCAAAAAGAAGTATCATTCTTAGTTCAAAAGTTTTCCTTTCCTGCATGGTTCTGAAATTCCCTTTAAGAACTAAAACATTGAGGTCTTCTATAGTGTGGTCCGGTTGTGAAAAATAATGTCCCACAGGTGTACAGAAACTATCTTCTTTATGTTCCTTGATGGTATGTCTGTGCAAATTTATCCTCGCTTGCAACTTCTGTCCTGTTTCACCTATATAAGATCCTTTGCTACATCTTTTGCATTGGATGAGGTACACAACATTATTGGAGGTGCAGTTGTATGATCCCATAATATTAAAGGTCCCATTTGTGTGTGTAACACTTTTAGACAGATTGATCTGGTTGCACAGTTTGCAGCGTTTTTTATGGCAGGGTTTGCTCCCATTATTTGCGACTTCATAATCAGAATGAAGTTTTCTGCTGATTAGTTTATGTCTGAGGTTGGGTGGTTGTCTGAAAGCCAGTATTGGAGGTTGTTGGAATATTCCTTTCAGAGTTTCATCTTCTGCTATGATGGGTTGTAAATCTTTGATTATCTTTCTTATCCCTTCTAGTCCTGGATTGTATGTGGTGACTAGAGGCACCTGGTTATTTGTTTTTTTCTCTTTGTATTGGAGAAGATTTTCCCTTTGGGTTTTCAAGGCTGTGTTTATGCCGGTGTGGATGGTTTTGTCTTTGTAACCTTTCTTACGGAAGGAGTTTGCTAGTGTTCTGAGATGTTTATCTCTGTCTTTTGGGTCTGAACAGATTCTGTGGTATCTGATGGCCTGGCTGTGTATGATGGCCTGTTTAGTGTGTTGGGGGTGAAAACTGGAACTGTGGAGATAGCTGCATCGGTCAGTCGGTTTCCTGTATATCGAAGTATGAAGCTTGTCATCTCTGATGTATACTGTGGTGTCTAGGAAGTTGACATGTCTGCTAGAATAATCCATTTTAAGTTTGATAGATGGGTGAAAGGTGTTGATCAATGAAAAAAATTGTTTGAGATTTTCCTCACCTTCTGTCCATATGATGAAAATATCATCAATATAGCGATAATATCTATATGGCTTATGTTGTATGCTGTTCAGGAATTTGTCCTCCAGATCAGCCATAAATAAGTTTGCATACTGGGGAGCCATTTTACTTCCCATAGCAGTACCCATACACTGGAGATAGATGTCGTTATTGAAAGTGAAGTAGTTGTGTGTAAGAATGAATTCGATGAGCTGTGTAACATCTTCAGCACTGTATTAGTGGTTTGGTGTGGATGATAGGAATCTGTGACATGCAGCCACTCCATCCTTGTGAGGGATGTTACTATACAGCGATTCTACATCCATAGTGACTAGAAGTGTATTTGGTGGTAATTGTTGTATATTGTTAAGCTTGTTAAGAAAGTCAGTAGTGTCTTGAAGGAAACTCGCAGTATTCATGACTAATGGTTTTAAAATATTTTCTGCAAGGCCTGAGATATGTTCGGTAAGTGTATTCATACCTGTTATGATGGGTCTGCCTGGATTTCCTGGCTTGTGAATCTTGGGCAGCATGTAGAAGTCCCCAATTTCTGGATTTTCCGGAATAGCATTGATAAGTTCTGAATGTAGGTGGGTTGGTGTAGTTTTAATGAGACCTTTTAATTGCTTAGTAAAATCCTGGGTTGGATCATAATCCAGTTTTTTATAGTAAGTAGTATTTGCCAGCTGCATCTGGCCTTCTTGTATATATTTGTTTGTATCCATCACAACGACTGCTCCGCCTTTATCTGCTAGTTTGATGGTGATGGCCTGATTATTGCGCAAATCGTGTATAGCTCTTCGCTCCAGTGGTGAAAGGTTGTATAACGTTTTCTTTTGCTGGGTGGATATCAGGGATGAAACTCGCAGTCTGAAGCTGTCAATATAGGTGTCCAGTTTGGGGTTGCGTCCTTGTGGAGGTGTGAAGTTGCTGTTCTTTTTCTTTTTGTCACTTTCATTCCTGTGAAAATATTCTTTGAGCCTTAGTCTCCTGAAGAATTCCTCCATATCTGACTATACCTGTAAATTATCCAATTTGGTGGTTGGGCAGAACGTGAGGCCTTTGGAGAGGACTGTTATTTCTGGTTCAGAAAGTTTATGATTTGACAAATTAATGATTCCTAGTTCCTCTGTTATATCCGCATTTTCAGTCAGGTCAGCATTCACACAGATGATACCTTGGGATTCTGAATCTGATTCCAAGTCACTGATAGCAGGAGTTATAGATGTTGTGTTTGTTTTATGTTGTTTAGGTTGTATCCACAAGGTCTGCTCTTGGTGTAGCTTTTGGAGTTTTTTTTGCTTCCTGCTCATGGCAAGTTTTTGAAGTCGTCTTTGTAAGGTTTCCATTTCATTCTTAATTTGGTTGATGCTTGTAGGGACCAATGATGTTAAGGTTTCAAACACCAGCTGCTTTTGATGCCTGATGGTTTCCCTTTTACCATACAGTTTGTGAATGAGGTTGTTCCTTAATCTTTCGCTGGTGCGTCTGCAAAGTCCTTCTGCATAGGGAGAGTTCAGTGTGTTTGCACAAGGATTTTTAATCCGGAGATCTTGAGGTATGAGGTTCCTCTTTTTGCATCTTGAGAGAAAGAAGATGTCACTGTTGATCTGTGTTTCCTTTGTGATCAGGTTGGTTAACTGCTTCTTTATGCGGCTATATTCAGTATTTTCCATCATGCTTGAGGTAATTGCGGCTACAATTACCTCAAGCACTGTAAGGAAGAAAGAATTTCCTCACTGATGGAACTGGTCTGGTGAACCACCAAGAAAAGAAAGTTTTTGTTTGGCTGGATAGGACCATGGGTAGGTCAAGGGAAAGAGGCTGCTTTTTCCATGCTGTTAAAATGTTTTTTTGGAGAGTTCTTTAATGAAATTGGGCAAAAGGAACTGCCTCGAAGTAGGCAATTACTAGGCCTTGAACTCTCATGGCGAATCTCACTATGAGATTTCTCTTGTATCTCAGTTGTTTAGCATGAGCTCTCACAGAAAGAATTTTCTTTTCTGGAAAAAAGACATTTGGTTGGGATGTGTGCAGGATCAGACCAAAGTATTTCAGGTAAAGGGAAGGCTGGAGAGCAGATTTGTTTAAATTGATCACCCAGTTAAAGGCCTGGAGCAGCTGAGTTTTCTTAACCACTTCCATACAGAGCAGTTACACCCCCTTCCTGCCCAGACCAATTTTTAGCTTTCAACACTCTCACATTTTGATTGACAATTGCTCAGTCATGCTACACTGTAACCAAACAGAATTTTTATCATTTTTTTCACACAAATAGAGGTTTCTTTTGGTGGTATTTGATCACAACGGGGGTTTTTTTTTTTTTTTGTGATATAAGCAAAAAAAGAGCAAAAATTAAAAAAAAAAAAAAAAACACTTTTTTTAGTTTCTATTAAAAATTTTTCCAAAAAAATAATTTTTCTTCATACATTTGGGCCAACATTTATACTGCTACATATCTCTGGTAAAATTAACCCAAATTAGTGTATATTATTTAGTCTGTGTGAAAGTTATTGAGTCTAGAAGCTATGGTACCAATTACTGAAAATTGATCACACCAGATGTACTGACGGCCTATCTCCTTTCTTGAGGCCCTGAAATGTCAGGACAGTACAATACCCCCCAAATGACCTATTTATGTAAATTAGACAGTCCAAGGTATTTAGTAAGAGGCATGGTGAGTTTTTTTAAGTTATAATTTTTTTTCCCACAATTCTTGGGTAAATGAAGAAAATATATATTTTTTTTCCACAAAGTTGTCAATTTATAAGCAATTTCTAACACATAGCATGTACACAGCAAAAATGACACCCAAAAATACACTCTGCTACTCCTCCTGAGTATGGTGATATCACATGTGTGAGGCTTTTACACAGCCTGGCTACAAAAAGAGACTCCACATCCAAGTAGCACCTTCAGGAGTTCTAGGAGCATAAATACACATAAAACTTTCTTACTACCTATCACACTTTTGAAGGCCCTAGAGCACCAATACAATGGAAACGCCCACAAAATGACCCCATTTTTAAAAGCAAACACGCCAACGTATATTCCATTAGGCATTATGGGTCTTTTAAACATGTCATTTTTTTCCACAAGTTTTTGGAAAATGTGGGAAAAAATTAAAACCTATTTTTTTTACACAAAGTTGTCAATTTATAGGATATTTCTAACACATAGCATGTACACAACAAAAATGACACCCCAAAATACATTCTGCTACTCCTCCTGAGTATGGTGATACCACATGTGTGAGACTTTTACACAGCCTGGCCACAAAAAGAGACTTAACATCCAAGTAGCACCTTTAGGCGTTCTAGGAGCATAAATACACATAAAACTTTCTTACTACCTATCACACTTTTGAAGGCCCTAGAGCACCAAGACAATGGAAACGCACACAAAATTACCCCATTTTGGAAAGCAAACGCTCCAACGTATATTCTGTGAGGCATTATGGGTCTTTTGAACGTATCTATTTTTTCCACAAGTTTTTGGAAAATGTGGGGAAAAAAATTAAAACCTTTTTTTTTTTTTTACACAAAGTTGTCAATTTATAGGATATTTCTAACACATAGCATGTACATATCAAAAATGACACAACCAAAATACTGTAACGCTCCTGCGTTTTTGTAGTAGGCTGGATTTGCAGCTGCAGAATCTCCACTCAGTAGTCATGTAGACATTTGTTGAATAACCAGATCCAACTCTCCAGACTCATCACTGTGGGCTTGTCAGCTTCAGCATACAGATATACACACTCAATAAGATGTTCCTGGAGTGATAGGATGTATATAACAGTATGAAGATGATGTGCTGAAGGGACAGGTGTGAACAGTGACAGAGATGGCAAGCACTTGATAGGAATGTTCAGGAGAGTATTAGATGGTATTAGGTAGAATGCAGATAGGTTAGTAATCGAGTATGGTAACAGGTGGTAAGGACAGCAGATGACAAATACAGGATAGACTAACCCAGTGCAAGGATAGATGGTAGTAGACTCAAGAGCTAGCAATCTATGTAACAGTGCAGATGATAGAATTAGTATGCATAGATAGTAACAGTCCTTATGTGCAGAGGTAGATAGTGTAAGTAAGGTTATGGAGGATTCCCCTGTGGGGTACTTATCACTAGTAAAGTTAGTAGTAGCAGGGTCCAGTAGTAAGGGAGTGATCCAGTAGCGAGATACAGGGATCGGTAGCGAGGTTCCGGTCTGTTTCCAAGTAAAAGGGAATAGCTGGAGGTTCCGGTAGCAAGGTATGCTTGTAAGCATGTGGACACATGGCAGGTTGAACGAACGATGTGAGAGAGAACGCCGGCGGTTGAAATAGCCGCTCTGCGGCGCTCGGCGATGACGTCATCCGTCTTAAAGGTGTATGCGTACCACCTAATTAGAAAGGTGGGACGCATATTTGAAAGAAAAGTGGAAAATAAGGGTACCAGAGGTACCAGAATCTTACAGTACCCCCCCCCTTAAGGCCGGCTCCGGAAGGCCTATAGCACTGGTTTCTCCGGGTATTTCGAGTGAAATCTTCGTATAAGCCTAGGTGCGTGAACATCAGTGGTATCCAACCAGGTGTCGTCTTGGGGTCCATAGTTCTTCCATCTTATGAGATACTGGAGTCTTCCTCTGTGGATACGAGAATCCAAAATCTCCTTAATCTCATATTCTTCTCCGCCTTCAACTTGTACTGGAGGTGGAGGCAAGATGGTAGGCCTTATTCCCTAATTAGGAACATGGGGTTTCAGTAGCGACACATGGAAGATGGGATGGATCTTGAGATCTGCTGGTAAGGTGAGCTGTACTGCAGCTTTTCCAATAAGTTTCTTAATTGGGAAGGGTCCCAGAAATAAAGGTCCAAGTTTTTTGCTAGGGATCTTTAATCTTAAATTTCTTGTCGATAGCCAAACGAGGTCCCCAATAACATACTGAGGAGAAGGTCTTCTACGTAGGTCGTAGTACTTCTTTTGTTGGCTATGGGCGTGTGAGATAGTGGTATCAAGTAAACCCAGAGAGTCCTTTATTTGGGTAAGATAGTCTGAGGCTACTGGGTTACTTGATGGTAGGATGCGTGGTGGAAGAAGTGTGGGATGAAACCCATAGTTCAAGTAGAACGGACTTTGCTTAGTAGTACTGTGGGTTGCGTTGTTATAAGCAAATTCCGCCAGAGGGAGAAGGTCCACCCAATCATCCTGTAGGTATGATGTGTAGCAACGCAGATATTGTTCTATACACTGGTTGACTCTTTCAGTCTGTCCGTTGGTCTGAGGGTGGTAGGGAGAAGTGAGCTTTCGCTCAATCCGTAATATTTGACAAAGAGCTTGCCAAAATTTGGAGATGAACTGTGAACCACGGTCGGATAAAAGAGTCTTTGGTATTCCGTGTAACTTGAACACATGTTTCATCAGTAGTTCCGCTGTTTGTTTGGATGAAGGTAGTCTACGGATAGCGATGAAATGTGCCATCTTTGTCAGGTGGTCCACTGACACTAGAATGGTATTAAATCCTTTAGAAGGTGGTAGTTCTACTATAAAGTCTAAGGATACAACCTCCCATGGAACCTGGGGTATTGGTAGACTGCAGAGTAGACCAGATGGTTTTGTAGTGTCAATTTTGGACCTTGCACAGATGTCACATGAAGATAAAAATTTTTGTACAGACGTCTTCATATCAGGCCACCAAAACTGCCTAGTAAGCAAATTAAGGGTTTTCGTCATACCCATATGTCCTGCCATGGGCACATCATGTGATAACTCCAAGATCTTGGTACGCATAATAGGGGGTATGTAGAGTTTGTCGTTGTAGTAGAGGAAGCCTTCTGCATCAGTACTTAGTTGTGGTGGAGGTGAATCCAATCTTATACTGTGCAAAATCTCTTCCTTCAGGGAACGAACAACCCCAATAATACGTTCATAGGGTATTATAGGAATAGAAGGGATTTCAGCGCAGTTATCTTCGGTTAATCGTGATAGCGCATCCGCTTTTTTATTTTTGTCTGCAGGCGTGTAGGTTACTAAGAAGTTAAATCTTAGAAAAAATAATGACCATCGTACCTGCGGGTGGGAGAGAGTTTTGTTAGTCTGGAGGTATTGAAGGTTTTTGTGATCTGTATATATTTATATTGGTAACCGGGTACCCTCAAGTAGATGTCGCCAATTCTCCAGTGCCAGTTTTATGGCAAGCAACTCCTTTTCACCCACTGGGTAATTCACCTCTGGGCTGCTTAATGATTTTGAAAAGAAAGCAACTGGGTGGAGTGGTGAAGTATTTGTTGGTCGTTGGGAGAGAACTGCTCCTACTGCCATATTTGACGCATCTACCTCCAGAATATATTGGAGGGATGGGTCTGGATGGCGTAGTATGGGAGCAGAAGTAAAGCTTGATTTTAACAAGCAGAAAGCTCGATTTGCTTCTTGTGACCATTTGAATGGTTTCTTTATACTTGTCAATTGTGTGAGAGGTCTCACAATGGCAGAAAAGTTCTTGATGAACATCCTATAGAAGTTTGAAAATCCAAGGAATCGCTGTAATGCCTTACGAGTTGTTGGTATAGGCCAGTCCAGAATACAGGATATCTTGCTCATATCCATCTTAATTCCGGTTTTGGATATGATGTATCCCAGGAATAATATTTCTTCTTTATGAAATAGGCATTTTTTTAATTTCACGTATAGATTGTGTGCGAGTAATCTGGATAACACAAGTCTTACATGTTTTATATGTTCAGAGAGAGATCGAGAATAGATAAGTATATCGTCCAGATATACTACAACACAGACATCAAGTAAGTCTCTAAAGATGTCGTTTATGAACCTTTGGAAGGCTGCGGGAGCATTACACAACCCGAATTGCATCACAAGATTTTCTAATAATCCGTATCTGGTTCTGAATGCTGTTTTCCATTCATCTCCGTCACGGATTCGGATTAGGTTGTATGCCCCTTTCAGGTCTAATTTAGAGAAGTAAGTAGCCCCACGCACTTGTTCAATGAGTTCAGGGATGAGCGGTAAAGGATAGCGATCCTTTATTGTAATTGTATTTAATTGCCTATAATCGATAATAGGCCTAAGACTTGAATCCTTATTGCGGACAAAAAAAAGTCCTGCAGCTGTGGAAGAAGTAGAGGGTCTGATGAACCCTTTTGTCAAATTCTCATCCAAGTATTCCTTGAGATGAGAAAGTTCATCCTGTGAAAGAGGATAAACATGACCGAAAGGCAATTTGCTGTTAGTGAGTAGATCGATAGTGCAATCATAATCCCTATGGGGAGGCAACATTTGGGCATTTTTTTCAAGGAATACTTCGGACAGATCCTGATAGCATAGTGGTGCAATCTCATCTGACACCACAGACAGGATCTTTCCATAAGATGGGAGGTTACACGTAATCTCACAATAGTGAGAAGGGAAAGACAAAGTCCGTTTTTTCCAATCTATGATTGGTTGATGTGTGTGCAACCAGGGGAGTCCCAAAATAATAGAAAAATGGGGTGAAGATAGTATATCAAAAGTGGTGGTCTCCATATGAGACTCGTTAGTAGTGACGAGGAGTGCTTGTGTCTGGTTGGTGATTGGACCAGAAGATAGTGGGATACCGTTAATGAAACTAACAGAAACAGGTTTAGGTTTTGAAATAATAGGTATTTTATTTAAGGTAACAAAACATGTATCAATATAGTTTCCACAAGATCCGGTGTCGATCATAGCCTTGGTGGTAATCCTAGTCTGGTCCCACTGTAATGTCAAATGAACAAAGAGATAGGGGTTAGAAAAGGAAGTCGTTAATCCTCCTAGCAAAACATGTGAACACTCACCCTCTTTTTTGCGGACAAAGGGACAGACGCTTATCAAATGATCCGGGGATGCGCAGTACATGCAGAGGTTTCTGGATCTTCTTCTGGCTCGTTCAGTAGTTGATAAAGGTGGGCGTATGGTTCCTACCTCCATGGGAGTAGGGTCAACGGCCGAAATCCGAGAAGGACTAGACAATGGCATTCCCATTTTCTCAGCCCTTCTTTCACGCAGTCGCCTGTCGATGTTGATACTGAGTTGTATTAAGGCATCCAAGGTGCCAGGTAAATCCGCTCGGGCGAGCTCGTCTTTAACAGCTTCTGACAAGCCGAGTCTGAATTGAGTTCGCAGAGATGTATCATTCCACCCTGAATCAAGGGTCCATCTTTTGAACTCAGCTACAAAGTCTTCTACAGGTCTCCTTCCTTGTTTTAAAGCCCTCAATTGAATATCAGCAGTACTCTGCCTGTTGGGGTCATCATATAAACTAGGAATAAAGAATAGGAGTTCAGAAGCTGATCATTTTTCTCAAAGAGAGAGTCTGCCCAGGCCCGTGGGTCACCCGTTAAGTATGAGATAACGGTACAGACTTTAATTTGATCAGTAGGGTACGTACGAGGTTTTAACAAAAAAATTAATTGACATGCGTTTTTGAATTCACAAAATTTTTTCCGATCACCTGTAAACACTAGAGGAGGGTTTATTTTAGGTTCAGGGGGTTGAGCAGCAGTGAGCCGTGAAAGACGGGTTACCTGCTGTATCAGAGTCTGATTTTCTTCTTATACTTCAGTAAGAGCAAGCATTAATGCATTTACTTGTTGTGTTAATTGTGTCACTTGAGTGGGTAATTCTGCTGAATCCATTTTTATGGTTCGTTCAATCTGTAACGCTCCTGCGTTTTTGTAGTAGGCTGGATTTGCAGCTGCAGAATCTCCACTCAGTAGTCATGTAGAGATGTGTTGAATAACCAGATCCAACTCTCCAGACTCATCGCTGTGGGCTTGTCAGCTTCAGCATACAGATATACACACTCAATAAGATGTTCCTGGAGTGATAGGATGTATATAACAGTATGAAGATGATGTGCTGAAGGGACAGGTGTGAACAGTGACAGAGATGGCAAGCACTTGATAGGAATGTTCAGGAGAGTATTAGATGGTATTAGGTAGAATGCAGATAGGTTAGTAATCGAGTATGGTAACAGGTGGTAAGGACAGCAGATGACAAATACAGGATAGACTAACCCAGTGCAAGGATAGATGGTAGTAGACTCAAGAGCTAGCAATCTATGTAACAGTGCAGATGATAGAATTAGTATGCATAGATAGTAACAGTCCTTATGTGCAGAGGTAGATAGTGTAAGTAAGGTTATGGAGGATTCCCCTGTGGGGTACTTATCACTAGTAAAGTTAGTAGTAGCAGGGTCCAGTAGTAAGGGAGTGATCCAGTAGCGAGATACAGGGATTGATAGCGAGGTTCCGGTCTGTTTCCAAGTAAAAGGGAATAGCTGGAGGTTCCGGTAGCAAGGTATGCTTGTAAGCATGTGGACACATGGCAGGTTGAACGAACGATGTGAGAGAGAACGCCGGCGGTTGAAATAGCCGCTCTGCGGCGCTCGGCGATGACGTCATCCGTCTTAAAGGTGTATGCGTACCACCTAATTAGAAAGGTGGGACGCATATTTGAAAGAAAAGTGGAAAATAAGGGTACCAGAGGTACCAGAATCTCACAAATACATTCTGCTACTCCTCCTGAGTATGGCGATACCACATGTGTGAGACTTTTACACAGCCTGGCCACATAAATAGACTCCACATCCAAGTAGCACCTTCAGGCGTTCTAGGAGCATAAATTACACATATAATTTCCTGACTACCTATCACACTTTCGAAGGCCCTAGAGCACCAAGACAATGGAAACGCCCACAAAATGACCCCATTTTGGAAAGCAAACACTCCAACGTATATTCTATGAGGCTATTTGGGTCTTTTGAACATGTCATTTTTTTTCCACAAGTTTTTGGAAAATGTGGGAAAAAAAATGAAAACCTTTTTTTTTTACACAAAGTTGTCAATTTATAGGATATGGCAATACCACATGTGTGAGACTTTTTGACAGCCTAGCCATATAGAGGGGCCCAACATCCAAGGAGCACCATCATGCGTCCTAGGGACATAAATCACACACATAAATTTCTGACAACCTATCACATTGTTGAAGGCCCCTAACACATAGCATAATACAAACCAAAATACATTCTGCTGAGCAAAGGATAAACAAAAGATTACATGTGGTTTTAGCAGTGCAGTGGTCCAGGCAGCAGTAAGGAACGTAGAGAGCGACAGTGAAAGGATTGTCCAGGCAGGAATACTGTCCATAGTCAGTATAGGCAGAGATATTGTCAGTACAGCCAAAGCATTGGTCCAGGTAGTAGGCAGGGATATGGTCAGCAGCAGCAAAAGGATTGTCCATGCAGCAGGCAGAAATACTGTCCATAATTGGTACAGGCAGCAGGCAGAGATATCCTCAGTACAGCCCAAGTATTGGTCCAGGCAACAGGCACATGTTCCATAAAAAGTCCTCGGTCAGTGCAGGCAGGGATATTATCAGCACAGCCAAAGTATTGGTCCAGGTAGCAGGCAGGACCATCAAGCTAAGGGCCTCGGTCTAGAAAGAATGGGGACAGGGGTAGAGGCTTCTCCTACCCAAATTGCTTTGAAGCCTCTGGACTCCAGACCCTGTTCTGAGATTACAAACCCAGAGAAAAACAAAAACTGGTTTTCTCATATCAGAACACTATATTCTGAAGCCCCTCACAAAAGTGAGACCCCTGTGTCATTTTGAATCCCACTACTACAGTAGCAGGGTGAAAGATCAGTCTAAGTGGCAGGCAAAAAACATGGTCGTAACAGGCCGAGGTCAGTGCAGGTAAAAGGCAGAAATAGACGGTAGGCTAAGGCATAATCGATAAACAATCCAGGGTCAGTTCACGTGAAAGGCAGAAACATGGTGGATAAACAATGCAGACGGCAGGCAGAGGCATAGTCGATATACAGGCCAGGGTCGGTTCATATGGAAGGCAGTGATATGGTTGGTTGAGGCAGCAGGAAAATATTCAGCACAAAAATTGAAAAAGGGGAAATGGCAGTCTGATTGAAATATGGGCTAAAAGTTTAGGGCAGTGTGATAGATTTTGAAGCAATCTCCGATGCATAGGCAAGATTGGGAGTGACATTGGGTACAATGAAAACTGGTGTCTTTCCTAATTCCTTTTTTGCTACACACCCGACACTTTTTTTGGCGTCTTCTTCTGGTTTCTGATGGTGGGATATGGTAAGGAAAATGGCGCTCATGAAGTCTGCTGACACAATCGGAACGAATGCTTTCTGGGGGGATCCTTGCTGGTAAATCAGGGCAATGGCAATATCTTCAATAAACTGGAGGAAAGGGATTGGTGTTATTGTTGATTTTTGATAGGTGACATATGCGTTGTACATGGCCAAATGGAAAAAGTAAACTGCAACTTTTTTGTACCAAAAGAGGGACTTTCGTGTCGGGAGATAGGGCTGCAGCATTTGATCATTTAAATCCCCCCCCCCCATGTACTTATTGTACTTGTGGATACAACCAGGCTTTCAAATGGGACAGCGTCTTCTTCGAATTTCCACTGAGGTGTCATTGTGGGTGGTGGACATGATGTAAACATCCTTACTATCCCTCCACTTCAAAGCCATTACTTCCTCGTTCCCAAGGATTGCAGATTCCCCGTTTTGTAATGGAGTGGTGACAAGAAGCTGCGGGAAGCCCTTCTGGTTTTTTCTTACTGTACCGCAGGCCAAGGTTTTTTTCAGATACAGGTGGCAGAAAAGGGGCAAACTGGTGTAATAGTTGTCCATATTAATGTGGTACCCCTTTTGCAACAGTGGGAAGGCTAGGTCCCAGACAATCTTCCCACTTATTCCCATGTACGTTGGGCACTCAGGGGGCTGGAGCTCGGAGTCTCTGCCTTCGTACACGCGAAAGGCGTACACATACCCAGTTTTACTTTTGCATAGCTTGTTTAGCTTTAAGCCGTACCAAGCCCTCTTGCTGGGAATGTAGTGCTTAAATCCCAGCCGGCCTGTGAAATGGACCAGTGATTCGTCCACAGCGATGTTTTGGTCAGGGACATAAACTTCGGGAAACCGTCTAGAAAAGAAATCAATTAGGGGTGAATTTTATAGAGTTTATCAAAATTGGGATTATCTCGGGGAGGGCACTGCGAATTATCGTTGAAATGCAGGAAGTGCATTATAATATCATAGCGGAACCTGGACATGACCGATGAATAAATTGGCATATGGTGGATGGGTTTGGTGGACCAATAGGAATGCAACTCGTTTTTTTTTGTAATCCCCATATTTATGGTAAGGCCCAAAAACACTTTTAGCTCTTCTAATGTTAGGGGTCTCCATTCAAAAGGACGGGCATGATATAAGGTGGGGTTGTTCTCTATGAACTGTTGGGCAAAAATATTTGATTGGTCCACGATGCCTTGAAGGAACTCAATAGGGAAAAATTAATTTAAAAAATCAATCAGAGCAAAATTTTCGGTGTTGACCTGCAAACCTGGCTGTGCTGTGAAGGGGGGATTGTAGCTGACCCAGAGCTAGAAGGCAGCCACAATGGGTTTGCCAAGGATTCAGGAAGCTGCATTTGGGCTCTGCTTCTTTGGGGCTGGTGTGAAATTCCAGTGCTTGTACTGGGCATTTCCTCCTGGGGTCTAGAAAGAGACCTATGCGCTGCTACTTTGGTATAAGATATGAGAGTGAAAAAAGTGATGAATTCAAATTTCCAGATGTAAAGTATTATGAATAAAAGAAAATAAGCAGCCAATTCTGTATTTTCACAAAATACTAGTACTAATCAGCATAAAAGGGGTGAATCGGTGCAAATTTCTTCATAAATAATAAAACCAAGCATAAAAAAATCAATACAGGATCAACTTCAATCAAAAGTGTGGGAAACTGTTTAAGAAGTGTAGGAAATGTTGCGTAGTGATGGTGAATAGAAATGTGAAGATAAAGTGATGGTGCCTATAAATACACAAATGATTAGTGACCAAAAAATATATATAAAATCCTTAAAACATGAATAATAATACAAATAAATACAATCTGGTGCAAAAAGTGCTTGATGTTCTTGTAAATAAAACAATAAAATAGACCAATACAGTGAAACTTTTGGCTAAAAAATGTCCCAGTGCAACAAAATATATAACGTGGCTTGAAGGTGATATCTCAAAATATATAATTGGTGACTTTTCTTTGTGAGATCCAAATGGTGTCATGCAGAGTGAGCAAGGTATCCAAAATCAGGTGCAATGGCCGCTCACCTCACATTACACCAATAAAGGCGTTCTCTGTATTAGGATAGTGGTTCTAGGATCCATGCAATGGATTCCTCCTTTTCTCCTTTGGCATGGAAATTAGGGATTGCACCTCGATAGCCACTCTTTAGTTATATGTACTCGATGTATGAACAGATCACTGTTCTAAATCCCAGTTGCTTCTTTTATTTATTCTTTCAACAAACACACCACTTCGCCGCCATCTTGTCTGAAACACAACGGGCCCTATCCTAATACAGAGAACGCCTTTATTGGTGTAATGTGAGGTGAGCGGCCATTGCACCTGATTTTGGATACCTTGCTCACTCTGCATGACACCATTTGGATCTCACAAAGAAAAGTCACCAATTATATATTTTGAGATATCACCTTCAACCCACATTATATATTTTGTTGCACTGGGACATTTTTTAGCCAGAAGTTTCACTGTATTGGTCTATTTTATTGTTTTATTCACAAGAACATCAAGCACTTTTTGCACCAGATTATATTTATTTGTATTATTATTCATATTTTAAGGATTTTATATATATTTTTTGGTCACGAATCATTTGTGTATTTATAGACACCAGCAATTTATCTTCACATTTCTATTCACCATCACTACGCAACATTTCCTAGACTTCTTAAACAGTTTCCCACACTTTCAAATGAAGTTGATCCTGTATTGATTTTTTATGCTTGGTTTTATTATTTATGAAGAAATTAGCGCCGATTCACCCCTTTTATGCTGATTTCCTCCTGGGGTCTAGCGCCGTTGGCGTTTGCCGATTGGCCATTGGCGCTGCTGGTGTCTGCCTGGTTTTCAGTGCGTTGTCTTTTAGGCCGAACTTCTTCCTCCTCTGATTCAGTTCCCGATATAAAGCCTTCAAAGGGCTCAAATTCTGAACCAGATTCAGAACTGGTTTCGGCATCGGACTCCCTGCTGCTCTCATCCGTCAGGGTTAAAAATTGATAGGCCTCTTCGGCAGCGAAAACTTTTTTGGACTTGGACATGGTGGCTGTATGAAGGGTGACAGGTACTAGGGTACTTTGCTGGGCAGGTGACAGGTACTCTGGTACTGATGAGCAGATGGAAGGTACTCTGGTACTGATGAGCAGGTGGCAGGTACTCGGGTACTCCGATAGGCAGGTGACACGAGTCACAGGTCCTCTATTTGGTGGGGGCAATCAGACAATCAGGGCACAGTAATTTTCACAGTACTCTGTGGTAACTCATTGTTTCCAGATGTCCTCTTCACACTTGATCGGTGTGTGAGGAGGAGAACCTAGTAACAGTGAGTTACCACTGCTTTGTTGACATTTGTGACCGGTTGTGATTGGACACAGCCAATCTCAATTTCATTGGCTCTTTACCTAGATCGGGGATGGGCTCTGTCCGACGGACGGGCCTCGTCACCGATCGCCACGCTGCGAACCCCCGGGGGCGCGCATTATGGAGAGAATGAGCAGCTCGGCTGGAGCCGCTCGTGTGATCGGCTCTGATTGACACAGCCGATCACATGGTAAAAAGTATTAAAACTCTGTGCTGATGTTCTATTTGGGTGTGGATGGGGAAATAGATAAATAAATAAATAAATAGTAAAAATTAGGCTGCAGCCTCCCTAAATTATGGTCCGAGGACCATATATTAAATGTAAAACGAGGTAGGGTGATGGCGCTGCCTAAAATAAACTATAATGATGGACAGTACCAATAATAAGGGTAAAAATGCACAAAAAATCCACGTAATGGAAAAAAGAGCACTAAAATACAACTGTATGATAAAATCTAATGGAGAAAAATTAGAAAGTGCAAATATGCTGATTATGTGTATAAAGTGATGTGTGCAAATGTGAGTGGACCAAAATTCAATAGGTCTTAAACAGTGAGAACAATAAATATAATTCAGATCAAATGTGCAAAATGTAAAACCTGAATCATATGAGTGAACCTTATAGATAAATAGGTGATGTAAAAATATGCAAGATGTGATATAAAACTGATAATCAATTAAAAGTGCTCCGTGCGTAACGAAATGCCCCAAATAGAATCACACCCTGGGGTATAAAAGTGCAGTGACAAAGAATATTAAAAAATTGAAAAGTCCAATATAAGTGATAAATGCCTATAAGGCAAGTGCTGTGACCATAAAAGGAATATAAAAATATAAATATAATGAATACAGTTCAGTATTAGTAGCAGGTGATGATATATATAAATCTAGTGGACACAGTTCGGTGTTGATAACAGGTGCCGATTTTCTTATGCCAGAAATACAAAGAGTGACCCCGTGGTGGGCAGTGAGGTGCTAAGTGACCCCTCTAGTGAATAGCGCACTCACCAGAAATACCCACCCCACACAGGGGTATAGAGCGGGTATATAGATGTATTCTGCGGTCAAAAATCCTCTATGGATCCTAGGTGGGGGTGTCCAGGAAGAGTCCTGAACGGAAAGGAGGTTCCCCAGGGAAGGTGGCCGGGATCTAGTGGGCTCCTGCCGAATAGGAAGTGGGCTTCCAGGTATCCACGGGGTATCACTCGAATTGAAGTGTCAGGGTATAGGGAATAACGAAGAGGCACATAGCGTGATACCGTCTATACAAGTTTATTGGTGTTAAGACATAGAAGAGGTACTCACATTTATGCAGTAATATCTAAGCATATAACGAGCGGTGGAGCGCTGTGCGGTCCAAGCCTCGATTCCAAAAACCGGAAGTGATGCGACACGCTGTGGTCAGCAGGAATATTTATGTCCCGTGGGTGGTCTCTGGTCTACAGAACTATAAATAGAGTCTCTAGCATGGGGGAAAGAGAGGTTTGTTTTGAGAGGTTAGTTTTTTGGAGCTGTAGAAGGAAAGCATGGTACTGCCGTATATCCACATACAGTTGCACACTGTGGGACTAACATGCCTGGGTAACATTTGCTTGCAAAATGCAACTTTCCTTGCAAACTGAACAGCCTATTAGTAAATCAACCTCAAAGACACAACAGGAAATGATTGGACTGCCATAATCAGGACTTTTTTCAGCTGGAACTTGGTGGAACTCAGTTCTATCACCTCTGGCTCAGGCCATTTGTTCATGCTCACCTGATCACTTGTAAAAACACAGAAGTCCAGCTTCTGTATTTACAAGTGACAGCTTGTCTCCCAATGACTCCCACGGTAGCCTGATCTCTTGAGCGGCTCCCACTGAGTTCAGGATGGGGACAGGGAGATGCAGGTGCCCAGGGTGGAACGTGGATGCTGACACCCCACTGGATGATCTCCCTGCAAGTAAGAGAGAGGCAGAGCCATCTACAGGGAGGGAGGTGTGCAGGGAGGTACTAGAGCCACCTGGGTTCTTCAGCCTAATACAGCAAACAAAGTAAGACATGGAAGATGGTGGAGCTTTTAAAGAGGGAGGGGGGAGAAGATAAAGACAGTGAAGGGAGGGTTGCATGCAGAGATCAGACATGAAGAGGAGTGAAAATGAGATGTGGATGAGGGATGCAGAGGAAAGCCGCTGTGGAAAAAGGCTGAACTCTGCACTCTGTGTGTAGCGCACCCCTGAACTCTGCACTCTGTATGCAGCACACTCCTAAACTCTGCACTCTGTATGCAGCACAACCCTAAACTCTGCACTCTGTATGCAGCACACTCCTAAACTCTGCACTCTGTATGCAGCACACTCCTAAACTCTGCACAATGTATGCAGCACAACCCTAAACTCTGCACTCTGTATGCAACACACTCCTGAACTCTGCACTCTGTATACAGCACACTCCTAAACTCTGCACAATGTATGCAGCACAACCCTAAACTCTGCACTCTGTATACAACACACTCCTGAACTCTGCACTCTGTATGCAGCACAACCCTAAACTCTGCACTCTGTATGCAGCACACTCCTAAACTCTGCACTCTGTATGTAGCAAACTCCTAAACTCTGCACAATGTATGCAGCATAACCCTAAACTCTGCACTCTGTATGCAACACACTCCTAAACTCTGCACTCTGTATGTAGCAAACTCCTGTAAGCCCCCCCCCCAAAAAAAAAAACCCTGCACTCTGTACGAAATGCATTACTGCCATTTAGTGCCCCTTTAAAATCCTTTCACTGTTAGTCAAATTTGATCACACCCATTATTTGGTGCAGTTTGGAGGGTGTGCCTGTGTGTGTGTGTGTGGGGGGAGGCGCTAGGGCATCGTGGATCAGTTCCTGCACCTATTTTCTGAGAAAAAAAGCCCTGGCCATAATAAAACATTTTCACCAAAACAGGTCTTCCAACTACAGGATTTTTCCTCAACCCTTGTTCTGGTGACAACTCTAAAATTTTGGATTTCATCTCACTTTCTGTCTCACTGACAATACTCACATGGACAAATAGAGAGTGGAATCTCCTCAGCAGAGACACAGATAGCAATAAAAACCTGATAGGAGGTCCAACACTTCCCCACTTTATCCAAAACCAATAAAAAGCCTCAACCACATGAGTGTACTATAGCATATTCCCATGCAAGGGTTGTGTTTGTCCACACGGGGATGCACAGTTGCTGTGTGCATCCCTGTACAAGCAGTCCCATTCATGGGAACTGAGACACAGCGGCTGCAAAGACATGGCCACAGCTCCCAGTTTGACAGCCGCGTGAGTGCAGGTGCATGGTCCCAAACACCCGCTATCTGTGTTTGAGGTCATGCATCTGCACGGCTCTCAAATTGTATGTACAGCTTAACAGAGTGGAGTAGATTCACAGCTGAGCAGTGTAAAGTACAAGATACAGTACAGCGTATGCAGCCAAGTGTCCTTTAAAATGTAGAATACATTAGAAAACATTAATCAGAGGGTGTGGATATGTAACAGGGTTTGCACCATAAAGGGTGAATATACAAACATGGTGAAGTTCCCAGTAAAGGGTAAATGTACACAGAAGTGTATATTGTGAACCAGAAATATCCAGTAAGTTGAAGCTGCTCAGTTAATATACACAGATTAGAAGGAACATAGTAAAGGGCAATGTGCAATGTTTGAGGCTTGCACATTGGAACTCTATTCACACATACTGTATGTTGGCATTAGTGTGTCCTGCAATAAGGCAGCCTATTCACTTTGCAAAGGACGTTAAGCCGAGAATCAAACATTTCTGATGCGTTAGTGCATGTGCAGTAAAGTTCATTGCTATAGGGCAGTTCATTATTTTTTAACTGGAGGAAAACGTACCACAACAACCCTGTTATGGATCCTCACACCGTTTATTTTACCCTTGTGCTATATACAGTATACTATGTTGTACGTTACATACTCCTGACCCCTGTAGTATATAGGTTACGTTGTCAGTGACACAATCCTGACTCCTGCATCCTACACACAATGTTGTACATTATACAGTCCAGGCAAATGCATACTATGCCTTATGTTGTAAGTTACATACTTATGACAGCTGTGTTGTACATTACATACTTTTTACCAAGGTGTTCATTGTATTTAATAATTTCTGATTTCCAAGTAGTTTTGTTTTAATACGTTCTTCTTTAAGGTACTGACTATAACTCACTATCAATATTCTGTGTGCAGAAAAGCATATGTAATAGATTTTATTTAATTAAATTTTGTCCAACCTTCCTAGAATGCAGTTTCTCACCAGCAAAAAACCTTGGTGTGACACTGGAACTCAGAATCAGCCTATCTACTCTGTGTCTTAGTCCCTAGTAGCTTCTAATCTGTCATGCAACCGGACCTCTTACTTCCAAGTGACGTCAGATGCCTACCTTGGCTCTAGCCTATGCTGGTTATTACATAGTTACATAGTAGTTGAGGTTGAATAAAGACTATAGTCCATCCAGTTCAACCTGTGTAGGTATGTGTGACCCTAATCATCTCTCATACCCCTTAATGTTCTGATCCTTGAGATGCATGTCCAAGAGTCTTTTAAAAGTAGCCATACTTCCCGCAGAAACTACCTCTTGTGGTAGAGAATTCCACAATCTTGTAGCCCTAACAGTAAAGAACCCCCCGCGTTGCCTGAGGTTAAAATGCTTCTCCTCTAATCGCATTGTATGTCCTCGCGTCCTCATGCAATCCTTTTGACTGAATAGCTTTTTTTCTATGCTGAGATCACCATTGAGGTATTTGTAAATTGCTATCATGTCCCCTCTCAGGCGTCTCTTCTCTAGGGAGAATAAATTAAGCGAATATAGACGCTCTTCATAATTAAGGTCCTCCAATCCCCTAATTTGTTTAGTTTCCTTTCTCTGGACTCTCTCCAGCACATCCCTCCTGAGGACTGGCGACCAGAACTGGACAGAATGCTCCAGATGCGGTCGGACCAGAGTTTTATAAAGTGGCAGAATTATAGTTTTATCTCTGGAAAAAATCCCCTTCTTTATGCATGCTAATATTCTGCCGGCTTTGGCAGCTGCCGCTTGACATTGCATGCCATTGCCCAGTCTATCCTCTACTAAGACTCCCAGATCTTTCTCCATTTTTGATTCCCCCAAAGGTTCCCCCCCTAAAGTGTATTGTGCTTTTATGTTTTTAGTCCCCAAGTGCAAAACCTTACACTTTTCCACATTAAACCTCATTTGCCATGTCGTTGCCCACTCTGTTATTTTGTTCAGGTCATTCTGTAAGATATCTGCCTTATGCTGTGTAGTTATTGCCCTGCCCAATTTTGTGTCATCTGCAAAAACTGATATAGAACTAATGATCCCTTCCTCAATGCTGTTTATGCGTCCTCAATGCTGTATTAATCCCTAATCAAAACCTAGCTATAGAATCCCCCATCAGAAAGTAGGGAAAACTATAACAACAGGAGCTGTATATCTCCATCAGAGCCCTCCCCGCACATTTGTGTCCCCCTTACATGTCAAATCTGTGTCATATCAGAGCCCCCCACACACGTGTTTCCCCGTCGGAGTCTCCTCACACAATTGTGTTCCCATCAGAGTATCCCTGCACACTTGTATCCCCATCACCCATCAGGGCCTCCCCACAAATTTGTGTCCCCATCAGAGCCCTCCCCACACATTTGTCTTCCCATGAGGGCTCCCAACACGATTGTGTCCTCATAAGCGTTTACCTGCATATTTGTATCCCCATCACCATTCAGCAGGGTCTACCTGCAAATTGGTTGTCCCGTTTAGAGCCCCGCCGCACATCTGTGTCCCCATCACAGCGCCCCTGTGGACATTTGTATCCCCCTCAGAGCCCTCCAATGCACATTTAGTGTATGTCCCCCTCAGAGTCGCCAATGCACATTTTTGTCAACCTCAGCGCCCCCCTCCCCTTATTTGTGTCCCCATCATGAAAACAACTTTACCTTGGCACTTTGCATCCCCATCAATTTCCCCCACATTTGTGTCCAACTCACATTTCCCCCTTACAGCAGTGTACTGCCCCTGAAACAGCTAGCAACCAATGACTGGCTTTTCTGTAGATCTGTTGCACCTCCCGGCTACTGCTCAGGTGTAACACAGGTGCGCTGTGTAAAAGACACTGATCTTAACAGAGGTGCATTAGGTGGGCACTAAAGAACTTTATTCACTGCTAGGATGCTGGCCTTCCTAGCAACCAATCAGATAATGTTAAGCTGGGAAGGGTGGGCTTTTTCAGGTTGCAGGACCTGCGCTGCATTCTGTCGGGAGGGGGGGGGGGGGTTGCATATGCAGCAGAGGTCCCACAACCTGAAAAAGATTGAGCAGAGACCATCCCTGCAGTGTGTCTAAGGACTCAATATGCAGGGCAGAAAAAATGTCTTGGCAGATTGGATGTGGCCCGTGGGCCAGACTTTTGGAGACCCCCTGCTCTAAAGCATAGTTTCTCAACCAACCATGGTTTCTAGAGGTTCTTTTGAGCAAGGAATTGTTTCTGACTTCCAGTAACTGATGATATCAAGTATTTTTTTTAGCTTTGTGTGAGAGGGGCAGTTTTTCTACAATGGAAGAGTGCCCTTCTTCAAATGACCATTAATAAAAAGGATCCTTCTCCTATTGCCCACCAAAGACTACCATTATAAGAAGGCACTTTTCCACTGACCACCAATGTAAGGGACACTACAATTTTCGCTGTTTTTTTTTTTTCTAGCCATTATTATTATTTGTTCCATTTTATGATTGCTACCGAAACAATTCTCTCTTATGGAGCAGGGGAGCATTAAAAAAAAAAAAAAATGATCTGCTCTCGGTGTCAAATATGCTAGCTACACTACATTCTTTATTTTTTTTTTTATATATTATTGTATTTACCGCTTACTGACCATGCAAATGTGTTATGAGCTAAAGATGTAATAATTTAGCAGGGGTTCCTCAAGAAATTAAAAACATTTCAGGGGTTCCTCTTTGTTAAAACAGTTGAGAAAGACTGCTCTGAAGCAACATCCTGTTATACAGTTAGGGTATAGGAATTATTCTTTAAAGCCCAGCACTAACCAATTTGTTCATATGGTTATTTTGGACAGTAGATAAGATCCAGGAGCTGGGCTTTAAGAGCTAGATGATGGATATGCAACAAGTTTTTTTTTAAAGATGTCATAATGCTTGAGACAAACATTTTGTAATCTGACATATCTAAAGCCACCCAATTTTATTGTTATTAATACACAAATATGTGTCACTCTAGCACTTTATTATTCCATCAGTAGCATTATGCTTGTTGCATCCTAAATAATTACAGTATGTATCCAAGATTATTACAGCAAACTATAACCCTACACCACACCCTTAAATGTGTAGTATCTTTGTGCTAACTCGCTGACATCCATTTGCAAAGCTGGTAAAAGTAAACCTGTTAAGCAAGAATAAACACAAACATGCATTTAAATGACTTGAGTTTAGCAATCCCTATAAATAATCATATTACAAAAAACACATCCCTTTTTATAAGACCAATCAGAAAGTTCAGTGATGGAATGAATGGATAGTGTGATGGAAGGAGTACTGTGCCATTTGCACGGGCATTTTGCCACGCTGGAAATTCCAGTGGCAGGAATCTACTGATTCCTGCTGCTGGTATTGACAGGCTGTCCGCAGCCACAGCTATTTACCTGCGGTGATTATGGACGGCACAAAACACTTTGTGGCAGTGTTGCCAACCCCCCCGAAGTGAAATTTACTGACAGGACGACCAAAATTTACAAACAGCACCATTTCTTTACTGGCAAAAATCATGAAATTTACTGATAGAGCCACATTTTTTTACTGACGCTGCAAAAAAGTACAAAAAAAGGTCAGTTTTTAGTGCAAATATCAATATTTAAACTATAAACATGTAGCTAGTACTATTAGCAATGTGTTAAAACAAAAGTCAAAAACCATACTTCTCCATTTACATGAAGGTCAGGTATACTATAAACCAGCCAGCACAAAGTTCCCTAACATATCAGAGTCTGCAGGACTCTGCACTATAAGGGGGAAACCTGCAGATTCTGATGTAATGGGGAAAACCAGGAACTCTGACGTGGGGGGGGCTCTGGTGACCAGAGACCACCTTCTGCAGAGTGAATACACTAAGGCAAGGGGGGGGGGGGGTACTGATATAAGGGGAACCTTACATAATTGTGTTCACTCCCTCCTTAAACCAGCCTTGCCGCGCTGTCACTGACCGCAGCTTAGGTGCACCATGCAGGACTCAGTCAAACAGTCTTCTCTGGGCTCCAGCTTGGTGGCTCTGGAGGAGGAGATTTGAGGATGCAGACAGGACACAGGAGGTGGTTAGAGGATGCAGACAGGATACAGGAGGAGATTTAAGGATGCAGACAGGATACAGGAGGAGATTTGAGGAGGCAGACAGGATACAGGAGGAGATTTGAGGATGTGGACAGCATACAGGAGGAGGTTTGAGGATGCGGACAGGATACAGGAGAATATTTGAGGATGCGGACAGGATACAGGAGGAGATCTGAGGATGCGGACAAGGCACAGGAAGAGATTTGAGGATGCGGACCAGATACAGGAGGTAGCCAGAGATTGTGGTCATCTGTGATTCTTCAAAATCTCACCACGCTGTGGTTTCGTAACTGTGCCAATATCAGCCCGCAGCTGTATTTTTTACAGGTGGCCGCTGTCCATAACGGACATTTACAGGCAGCCTGCAAATGGTTTCCAACACATTTTTTCAATGTGATCTCTCTAGAATTACTACTACTCCAACAACCAGATAACATTCCTCAAGAAAATATTTAATCCTCATTACTCATACCTTCGAAAATGACTATTGTCAAAGCCTGGAAAATGCCAACCCTTAACATATGTGAAGTAAAAAATAAAATGAAACCCTCCTCAAATACACACCTCCATGCTACTAGATAAACACTCCTTATTTCTGTAGATATGACACCAATGGATTATATATTCAAATCTCTCAGACACAGATGGTAGACCTCTCTTTTAATGATTATCCAGCATTTTCAACAGGTATAAAGGGGGATTGGCATAGGGGACTCTGTTTTCTTAATAATAAGTGTTCACATTGAGAAACCACTTTCAGGGAGAAGTGTGCATCCATTTTGGGATCCTTCTATGTAGTAAAACCAGGGACTCTCCCAACCTACCCATGCCAGTACCTTTCATCTCTTGTTAACCAGAGCCATGGAATCAGCAGATACCATTCTACCAGGCCCATGAGTGAGACATAAATAAATTCTCCATGAATTATTACAGCAACACACATCTGAAAAGATCGTATAACTGAATGAGAAAAATGTTTATTGTGAGCTGCAGTGGCGCAGACTGAGTGCACAGCAGCACAGACTCCTCTTCCACTCACACACAGGGCTCCAGCTTCTCCGTTCCACCCTTCGGCTACCGGCGCGGTGTGGCGGGAATGTGCCATGACATCATCACTCGCCTCCCGACGAGTAAGCACGCCACACAGCCTCTGCCAGGCCTGCCCCCGGCCTTGGGCACTGCTGGCCGAATGCAGCATCGGATTAGATGATCATGTCAGGCATCTCCGGAACTGCGCATGCGCAGTTCCGAGCTGAGCCAGTCACAGACATTTTTATTGGCACTTTTCTCCTGCTACAGGCATTTACGGGTAGAAGAAAAGTGCTGTTTTTACGGGCTGCCTGTAAAAATACGGGCTGTTGGCAACACTGCTTTGTGGGCGTCCAGCCTCGATTACCTGCGGTGATTAAATAGTTTGTATGTGCGCTCCTAAGTCGCAGGGTGTCTAGGCGCACAAAAAGGGGGGAGTAAAATTAAGGGTGCCACATCCTGAGTAGTAGTAGAGAGAATGGAAGGGAAGGAATTGGACTTTATTGGCACCGGTATTAAAATTTTATATTTTATTAGAAAATTCACAGAAACATAAATGACAAAAAACACAAAAGAGAGAAATAAAAAAGGCCAACATACAATGTACATATAATACAGTAAGGCGGCAAAGCCTCAAAACAGTGTGCAAATCGCATAGCCTGTCAAATACTAATGGTTGTAACAACAGTCACATATAACAATCACATATTTTACAGAATAACCTGTGTTCATGAGGCGGCCAAAGAGAGGGATAATGACCGTCTCTAAAGGTCGTCTGTACAGAGTGGGTACACAGATGTTAGGTTGAATCCCAGCTGCCCTACATGTTTCGTTTAACCTAGTAAGCTTCTTCTGGAGCATGTGGTGAAAACAGACATCTGAGAAAGATTTCAGGTGATCAGACCTTGTAATAAACCCAGCCTGGTAAGCTGGAATAGTAACGAGGGGGGTCGGTACGCTGGGGTTGGAGCAAACTGCCTAACACAATTGCCGGAATTAACATAAGACTGAGTACTTCATATAACATAGGTACAGATCATAATCAAAGGCTCACTGTCATGGAAATCCGATCCCAAAAAAGGGGATTGTATGAGGAGGCCGGAGGAAAAGAAAGCCCCGACCTATAGAGCCTTGGCGGTATCCCCATCCGGGGGGGGGGCATATATAGGGTCGCTGTATTGGGAGCATATTCTTGCCTAACACACCTGGGTCCTAGGCATATGAGGTGTACCCACCTCGCCTGCCCTTGTTTGGCTCTATAGGTCGGGGCTTTCTTTTCCTCCGGCCTCCTGGGATCGGATTTCCATGACAGTGAGCCTTTGATTATGATCTGTACCTATGTTATATGAAATAGTCTTATGTTAATTTCGGCAATTGTGTTAGGCAGTTTGCTCCAACCGCAGCGTACCGACCCCCCTCGTTACTATTCCAGCTTACCAGGCTGGGTTTATTACAAGGTCTGATCACCTGAAATCTTTCTCAGATGTCTGTTTTCACCACATGCTCCAGAAGAAGCTTACTAGGTTAATCGAAACATGTAGGGCAGCTGGGATTCAACCTAACATCTGTGTACCCACTCTGTACAGACGACCTTTAGAGACGGTCATTATCCCTCTCTTTGGCCTCCTCATGAACACAGGTTATTCTGTAAAATATGTGATTGTTATATGTGACTGTTGTTACAACCATTAGTATTTGACAGGCTATGCGATTTGCACACTGTTTTGAGGCTTTGCCGCCTTACTGTATTATATGTACATTGTATGTTGGCCTTTTTTATTTCTCTCTTTTGTGTTTTTTGTCATTTATGTTTCTGTGAATTTTCTAATAAAATATAAAATTTTAATACCGGTGCCAATAAAGTCCAATTCCTTCCCTTCCATTCTCTCTACCTGCGGTGATTGTTGGCTTTGTAAACAAGAACAATTAGCTGTGGCCGCCATCAGCCTGTCAATCCTAGCAGCAGGAACAAGTAGATTCCTGCCTCTGGGATGCTCAGCATAGCAAAAAGACTGTGTGAATGGTGCCTTAGAGGCTGGATTAATACTTTTTATGTTGTGTGCCTTAGAGGCTGAATTAATACTGTTTGTGTAGTTTTAATGTGTGCTAATGAAACTTTTTGTACATTTTCAATGCAAATTTTCCTAACTTCCAGCACCCCTCTTCTTCAAATTAAAGCTGAAGTGTAGGTATGAATTGTGTTGCATAGATACAGCCAGTCCAGTTTGGAGCAATGTACTGTAAGTATGCATAGCTCATAACTGAGCAAGCAGCAAATTATTGTAGTAGTTACTGCAACCACACTGATCGTAGCAGTCTTCTGGGTCCATATCTCTTATGAAATGAAAAAATGTTCCTTATTGCTTGCAGTAAATAACATTTTAGGTTTAGTTCCACATTGGGTGCTTTACTATAAAAACTACTTTAGTGCAGACTATTTAAATATGACTTCTAAGGAAAAAATGTTTTTTCTTTTTTTTTACTATTGTCACTAAAATATTTATTAGTACATTTTTTGTTTTGCCTTCTGCCAACATTACATTTAGTTTCTGCACTGTGAAGATCACAATATCTCATGGACAGTTCTATTATCTAAAAGGATGCAGTGCAAAAGTTACCATTTTAGATAACTGTCTTGGTTACCACATAGATATTTTTTCTTTTTAGCAGCAGCAATTTTAAATCATGTGAAAATATTTTTATCTTTATGATCTCCAACTGTCATAACTTAAATTTAGCTCTACTTATTTTATATATGCAGCTCAGTCAGGTTTCATGAAGATGGGTGTTCTACCCGCTGTGTATTTTTATGTAGTGCTAACTCCATATTTACCATGAAAACCCCATTCAAGATGAAAACTGAAATGCATGCGGAACCAGGAAAGTTGTCTAGAGATTAGAGAAACCACAAAAAACATACCCTACTCATTTACTGTATTATCATTATTATTTCAGGTACTTATATAGCGCTGTCAATTTACGCAGCGCTTTACATATACATTACACATTCACATCAGTCCCTGCCCTCAAGGAGCGTACAATCTAAGGTCCCTAACTCACATTCATACATACATAGTAGGGCCAATTTTATACAGGATCCAATTAACCTACCAGCATGTCTTTGGAGTGTGGGAGGAAACCGGAGTACCCGGAGGAAACCCACGCAGGCATAGGGAGAACATGCAAACTCCAGGCAGGTATTGTCGTGGTTGGGATACGAACCAGTAACTCTCTTGCTGCTAGGTGAAAGTGCGAACCACTACACCACTGTGCCGCCCTGTAGTGATTTATTATGTCAAGCTTTCTACTACAACATACCTGGGCAACATACCTAAAAGTAAATTGAAAGACATGTGTGATCTATATTATAAAAAGAAGAGTAATCCCTTTTTCCTGTTAGAAGGGTTCCTCTACCCATTCAGCTTTACATCCTCAGCATGCTCCAACTCCCTCTCTGCTCTTCACCAAGCTGTCCTTTGCAGAAAACCACCTCCTGCTTCCTGTCAGTAGTACTGGAGTGTTGTAGTACATATTAAACTGGTTCTGAAGGCTGAAGGCTTTTTCGTCTTCATTTATTTTATTCTATGCATGAGGCTAAAAAAACGTCTGTGTGCAGCCCCCCCCCCCCCTATTCTTACCTGAGCCTGATCTCGATCCAGCAATGTTCACGAGAGCAGCCGCTCCCTCTTGGCTCTCTCCCTCCTCACTGGCTAAATCACAGCCATTGAGGAGGGAGTGGGGCTTGGGAGCAAGCGGCTTGCTATAAGGGCATTCGGGGGGGGGGGGGGAGCATCAACAGGGGACCTGAGAAGAGAAGACTCTAAAACACAGGTGTCAAACACAAGGCCCGCGGGCCAAATATGGCCCGCCAGGCCATTTCATGTGGCCCTCGTACCCGGAGCATTTTTTTAGCCAGAATGTGGTGGAACTCCATTCCACCACCTCCAGCTCTTGCAGATCCCTGCCTACCCTGCATGCACTCACGGCAGGGCACACCAGTGCCAACCAATGATCTCCCTGCAAATGAGAGAGAGATACACGGAGCCACCTACACTGCTGGGAAGCACTAGAGCCATGCAGATGAGATGTGAGGAAGCTTTTTGGGGGTGGGGCACTCTGTACTCCGCACACTCCTGAACTCTGCATGCCCCATACTTCCTTTCTCTGCATTCTGTACATAGTGCACTCATAAAACCTTCATTCTGTATATCATACACTCCTCAACCCTGCAGTCTGTACACAGCGCACCCCTGAACTCTGCAATCTGTATGTAGCACACTTATGAACTCTATACTCTGTACAATGTGTACTCCTAGGTATCTAGGTGTTTTATTTAAGTAGATACATAGTCTTACAGATACAACTGGCTCTTTGGGGACAACCCTAATGCTGATGCGCCCCACAATAAAATTGAGTTTGACACCCCTGCTCTAGGATCTCTGTGCAAAACTAAAAACTATTGCATGCAGGTAAGTATGACATGTTTATTATTTTTTTAATTTTTACCCTTAGTATCACTTTAAGCTTCACATCCTTCTAGGCAGACGTAACCTGACCTTCATTCAGTTGGTGGCATTGTGACACTATACCAGTGGAGTGGGATCTTTAGAGAAAGATTGTTCCTTGAGAGATCCTGTAGTTGTTACAGAGGTTGTATTTGAGATGCTGCAACTTCTGATGACCCCTGGCAACCATCTTGGTAGGACTCTATAAATTAGGCTGCCTGGGGTGAGTGGTCAAGTGAGGGACAGAGACCCTATCTTATACCTCCCAAATTTTGTAGATGGGAATGAGGGACACCTATTAGCAAAAGTATGTAGGCATAGGACACCCCCCCCCCCCGCCACAACCCCTTAATCACTTGCCGACCACCTAATAGCAGTTTTACTGCTAGGGGGCGGCCTCTGTGCACAGGATCACGTATATATACTTGATCCTGCACTTCCGGGTAGGGGGTGCTGGCGGCTTGCTCCCGTTGTGAATATATTTATACACAGCGGGAGCCGATCAGCAGGTACTACGGACTTGATGTCTGCCGACACCCACCAATAATCCTGCAGAGAGGCAGAACGGCAGTCTGCGTATGTAAACAAGGCAGACTGCTATTCTGATGGGAGGGAAGGCATGTATCCTGTGTCTCTGCAGAGCAGGGACATCGATCCATGTCTTCCCCTAGTAAAAGCACCTCACACACTGTAATAAAATACTGGCTAGGCACACAGTTAACCCTTTGATCAACCCTGATGTTAACCTCTTCCCCGCCAGTGTCATTAGTACAGTGACAGTGCATATTTTTTAGCACAGATCACTGTATTAGTGTCACTGGTTTCCAAAAAAGTGTCAAAAGTTTCAGTTAGGGGCGAATTTTCCACCACAATATCACAGTCCCGCTATAAGTCGCTGATTACTAGTAGAAAAATAATTAAATACAATTTGCATAAATATATCCCATAGTTTGTAGACGCTATAATATTTTTTTTACCAAAAATATGTAGCAGAATACATATTGGCCTAAATTGAGGAAGAAATTTAATTTTTTAATTTTTTTTATTGGATATGTCTTATAGCAGAAAGAAAAATTTGTCGATATTTTTTTTGATAATAGCGCAAAAAATTAAAAATATAGAGGTGATCAAATACCACCAAAAAAAAGCTCTGTTTGTGGGGAAAAAGGACGTACATTTTATTTGGGTACAGTGTCCCACAACTTTGCAATTGTCAGTTAAAGTAATGCAGTGCCGTACCGCAAAAAAATGCCTGGTTATGAAGAGGGGTAAATCTTCTGGAGGTAAAGTGGTTAAAGGAGAATTATAGAAAAAAATTTTTTTACCGCTACTACTCCTTTATACTAGCTTTTGAAATTTACAAATGCAGCAATTTAGAAATTGGATGAAAGGTTTAGCAGTGGGAAACACTTTTTTGAAAGATAAAAAGTGCATTTTATATACAATTATATGGATCAGACAAAAATGAGGGACAAACGAGGAGGAAAGAGGGACAGAGGGGCTTTGTTCCAAATCAGGGACAGCTATGCTATCTTTTTAGGGAGAGTAACAGCCCATGTAGAGGTTCTTGGTCAAGTAGAGACAGTACAGGGGCACCGTATATTCTACACAGATATTCCGTTACCCGGAGCAGCAACTTTGGGAATTCTCTTGAGCAACAAAGAGGGCCGCTATTTTAATATCCTTTTCACTACCCCAACAGCAAAAGCCGTCCTGTGGTAAGGCACTCCTGGCCTCCTCTGTCCAGTACCCCCATGGGAGTCCATTGACACAGACCCGCTCCTTCATCACTGGCTTTGATTCACAGCACTGGGAGCCAATGCCCCTGCAAACCCAGCAGAACCCAGAAGTGAGGGGAGAGAAGAGCTGTATGTTGCAACTGTGTGAACATTCAAGTTTGTTATGTGCCTATAGTTACTGTCTGAAAATACTTCTGTTAACCCTATTACATCATACACAATATTATACAGCTTCCTGATCTTGTGAGTGTGATCTCTTCACACCCTAGCCCCAGGCCCTGCTTGCACCCTCATGGCTCATCCATCACTTTTCTCACGGTTCTACTCTGTGTTGTACTCCTCCTCTCCTTTGCAGTGTTATGTTCTCATACATTACACCTGCTGTATTTTACAAGACATACCCAAAGATGTATATCACATTATGGCCACTAGATGGAGTAGATGATCACAGGAAGTAAACATATCACACAAATTACAAGAATTATTTGCGACAGCTGGGTGAATGTTTGAGACATTCACACAGCAATTTCTTAAATAAATAGACCCATTATTATGTGGACCTTAGATCCCCTGCAGACAGTGGACTTTTTTCCTTACGTAGGTGCTTGCCCAGACAAGTGAAAATATTCTTCAGATTGGGCTCTAGTAGTAAAATGCTCTAACTTTTTATCTGTGCTGTTCTCTGTGATCTCCTTTTTTATTTTCATGTTCATTCCTCTGATGTGGCACAGGTAATTTTTAAGCGAGCCGTAGGGAGTTGAGCTTTTTACAAATGTGTTACATTTTTATGATTTGCTATATTTAGCACTTGAATTGTTATTTTTTTGTTATTTTATTGCAATATTTTTACAGACTAACAATGCACCAGAGGGGGATTGTTTTGTAGATGAAATTGCACAGAAATATTGTAAAACTGTGACAATATTCTTAAGCTAGATACACACTAAACAATATTTGTTAGATTTTTTTCCTTTAGATCTACCAAAACCATATAATATGAGGTCAAACCTAAAAACTTTCTATTTGTATGCAATCAGGCAACCCCCTGCACTACATAGTTGAAGGTAAATCTAAAGGAATTCAAACAACAAAATCTATATAGTGTGTATCCAACTTTAGTGTGCTTTCATTCACAGAACAATCTCCCTCTAGCGCAATGTTACAGATGATTTACATTCCTGAGCTGCAAATGTTTTACATTCCTGAGCTAAGGGCTAACATTACCACATTGATACACTTTAGGAAACTGTCACTATGGCGGCAACAAATTCAATGAGAATTACCCCCAGTTTGCAGATAAGGAAACTTGTGAAAAGTAAGACCAACTTCTCTGATATACAGAATGATGGCACAGCTCAGAGCGGGGAGTATATGTACTGGGAAGCTGTCATGAGAGTGACAGCATCCTGTTTAGCGCTAGAGGTAGAACACCAACAACCCACGACACATCCCTGGCCTCATTCTGTTGCCGATTCCCTGGTGATGGCTGAATGTAAACAAAGGCCAGTAATGCTAGCTTATGTCATTACCTAAATATGGCAATAGTCATATGTGATTAATGATGGGAATCTCCTGGGTCTGGGGGTGCGTCATTGGTGGCTATTACTGCACAGCCGAAAGGGTCTTAGCAACCAATGATGCTGTGCAACTGACAGTGTCCTCTCAACCAGAGAAACATTACAGCCAGAGAACTGAGCATGCACGCGATTGATTGCTCAGTATTGATACTTTGATTCCACTGATGATGCCCACTATGCGAAAATGTAATGTACAGTACCTGTTTCCAACAGGTACATGATTTTGTCACTGGCACCAAATACTCGAACATCCGTTATATCTCACTGGATGCAGATGCTGTTTGGCCAACAATGTTCTGCATGGCTCCTGAATTTTCAAAGGATGTCAGGTAGAATGGTGCCACTAATGAAGCAAATTCTAGCTGGTTTATCACGAACAGGAACCTGCCATAGTTTACTCAGGATATGGCCAGCTTTAGTACACGCAGATTACCTTCTTGGTAGTTCTTTGCCTTGAGGAGTTTTGTACTATATATTAGATATCACAATGAGGAGTTTGCTATACTTCATTCATTTTTTTCAGTTCTGATTTCATGTTCATTGCCATACAAACTAAAGACAGATGGACACAGGAAAGGGGTGCCTTTTAGATGATTTAACCATTTGATCCTTTTAAACATCCTGGACTTCAGATGGTTAAAATGAGCTTGGTATAATTTTTTACATTCAGCAATCATACGTTCTTTAAGGCTAGGTTTACACCTGTGTGGCTGTGCGGGTCGTGGTTTGCGCGGGCACAAGAGCCCATTCTTTTTAATGTGCTGCAGTGCCCTGCGACACGCATAAAGTCCCTGCACAATTTTTGAAGTCTCAGCCCCCACTGAAACCACAGTTACCCAGTACAGTTGCGATTTCCAGTGTGGGGGGCTTGCCATTTGGATTAATGGCACCCGCCCCCAGGCCCCGTGTTTCTCTGGGTGGGTGGTTGCAACTGCAGGTATTTGTGCTGGTCCCCACAGCGGCACCAACCACACCACCTAGCCTAAGTCACCCAATCACTTCTACCTAGCGAAAAGGGCTGCCTACTCCCTTGTGCAGGTTCCAAGGCTCTCCTGTTTCTCTTGGGAGTCTGGAACCATTGTAAACTAGCCAAACAGTCAGAGCAGGACAATCTCGAAACATCAGCTCCACATTTTCTTTTACAATGAATGAAGCCGGAAGTGAGGAGTGTTTTGTCACTTCTGGATTCAGTTTTTTTCATTTTCTGGCTACTGGGGTAGCAGCTAATCATGCACGATCAGTGCTTGATTAGTTGCAGGGAGACATTGGGAGTCTAAAGTAATAAAATAAAGTTAAAGTGGTTCTAAAGCCTAAACATTTTTTACCCTGATGCTTTTTTTGTATTGTATTTCTTGCATTAATTACCTCACTTGATCCTGCACTGTGCCCACCTGTAGCAGCTCTCTCCTGTCACTTCCTGGTCTCACAGGCTTTGGTAAGGCAACGGGAGCCATTAGCTCCTGATACTATCACTGAAATCCTGTGACGATGGAGCAGAGCAGAGCTGTCTGAGTTTATGGACACAGGCAGAGCAGCATGGGAGCAAGCCAACAGGTGTGCCTGTATAGCAAATGGCTTGCTATGTAGGCACATTAAAAAGAGGAGGAGCCAGGAGCCCGGCGGGGAACCCAAGAAGAGGAGGTTCGGGCTACTCTGTGCAATTCCATCGCACACCACACAGCAGGTAAGTATAAACCTGTTTTAATATTTTTTAAAAAAAATAGGGTTTACAAATAATTTTAAATTTAAAAAAATAGAAAATTATTTAACCACTTAAGGACCAGAAAGTTTTACCCCCTTAACCACTTCAGCCCTGGAAGATTTGGCTGCTCAAAGACCAGGCCCTATTTTGCGATTCGGCGGTCGTGCGACACTGTACCCAAATTAAATTGACTTCCTTTTTTTCCCACAAACAGAGCTTTCTTTTGGTGGTATTTGACCATCTGTGCGATTTTTAATTTTTGCGCTATAAACAAAAAAAGAGCGACAATTTTGAAAAAAATAACAATATTTTTCAAATTTTTTATATGAAATTCTCAAAAAAAAATGTAGAAATCTAAATTTTTTAACATTTTAGGTCAATTAACTCAATAAAACTACAACTATTTTTGGCTTTTTTATTTTAAAAGTTTTTAAAATTTTTTACACTTTTTTTTAACTGTAAAATAACTTTAAAAGTTCCAGGCTAGGGTCTTTCAAAAATGTGATAGCCATCTAACAAATTTTTTGAAACCCTGTGTGAAAGTGTGCCCTAGACTGTGCTGTGCTATATTCTATACTAATACTCTACTAGTGTATGGTAGCCAGGGCCGGACTGGGAATAAAATTCAGCCCTGGAAATAATTTCATACCAGCCCCATAGAATTATTATACCGACCCAACAGCATAACGTCATTATTTTCTTGTTCATAAAAGGGAAAACCATGCATTTGTAAGCACATTTGGAGAGTGTATTATATATAGATGAGACAGATATGAAAGAACATTAGGCTTCATTTTATATATATATATATATATACCGTATGAGAAAATTCCGGTTAAAAGTGGTGAAAGTGAAGCAATCAAGGTTGACCCCAGGAACTCTGGGAATGTGTGTGTGTGTTGGGGGGGGGGGGGGGGTACTGATATAAGTGGAGTCTTTATATCAATGTCCTATTACATTATTGTATTCACTCCCTCTCCTTACATCACTGACCCCCCCCCCCCCCTCAGACTGGCCTGGTGGCGCTGTCCCTGACCTCCTCTCAGGTGCACCATGCAGGGCTCAGTCAGTCGGCTCCAGCTTGGTAGCTCTGGTTTTATCCTATAGTCTCCTCTCCACAGTCCACATACCTCTGACTTCTCCTATGACCCCCCATCCCAGCGGCACTCCAACTCTTGACTCCTCTCCAGACTCCCCCCATCAGAGACTGCAGACATTATAAAAGACAAGAGATAGTCAGAGGCTGCAGACATGATACAAAGGATGGTTAGAGACTGAGAACATGATACATGAGATGATCAGAGGCAGCAGACATGATACAAGAGATGGTCAGAGACTGCAGACATGATAACATGATACAAGAGATGTTCAGAGGCAGCAGACATGATACAAGAGATGATCAGAGACTGCAGACAGTCTCTGCAGACATGATACAAGAGATGGTCAAAGGCAGCAGACATGATACAAGAGATGGTCAGAGGCAGCAGACATGATACAAGAGATGGTCAAAGGCAGCAGACATGATACAAGAGATGGTCAGAGGGAGCAGACATGATGCAAGAGATGGTCAGAGGCAGCAGACATGATACAAGAGATGATCAGAGACTGCAGACATGATACAAGAGATGTTCAGAGGCAGCAGACATGATACAAGAGATGGTCAGAGACTGCAGATATGATACAAGAGATGGTCAGAGGCAGCAGACATGATACAAGAGATGGTCAGAGACTGCAGATATGATACAAGAGATGGTCAGAGGCAGCAGACATGATACAAGAGATGGTCAGAGGCAGCAGACATGATACAAGAGATGGTCAGAGACTGCAGACATGATACAAGAGATGGTCAGAGGCAGCAGACATGATACAAGAGATGGTCAGAGACTGCAGACATGATACAAGAGATGGTCAGAGGCAGCAGACATGATACAAGAGATTGTCAGAGGCAGCAGACATGATAAAAGAGATGGTCAGAGACTGCAGACATGATACAAGAGATGGTCAGACACTGCAGACATGATACAAGAGATCAATGCAGCCTCACCAGTGCCCACCAAATGCAGCCTAATCAGTGTCCACCAAATTCTGCCTAATCCGTGCCCACCAAATGCAGCCTAATCCGTGCCCACCAAATGCAGCCTAATCCGTGCCCACCAAATGCTGCCTAATCTGTGCCCACCAAATGCAGCCTAATCCGTGCCCACCAAATGCAGCCTAATCCGTGCCCACCAAATGCAGCCTAATCCGTGCCCACCAAATGCTGCCTAATCAGTGCCCACCAAATGCAGCCTAATCCGTGCCCACCAAATGCAGCCTAATCTGTGCCCACCAAATGTAGCCTAATCAGAGCCCACCAAATGCAGCCTAATCAGCGCCCACCAAATGCAGCCTAATCAGCGCTCACCAAATGCTGCCTAATCCGTGCCCACCAAATGCAGCCTAATCCGTGCCCACCAAATGCAGCCTAAACCGTGCCCACCAAATGCAGCCTAATCAGAGCCCATCAAATGCAGCCTAATCAGCGGTCACCAAATGCAGCCTAATCAGCGCCCACCAAATGCAGACTAACCTGTGCCCACCAAATGCAGCCTAACTTGTGCCCACCAAATGCAGCCTAATCTGTGCCCACCAAATGCAGCCTAATCTGTGCCCACCAAATGTAGCCTAATCCGTGCCCTCCAAATGCAGCCTAAACTGTGCCCACCAAATGCAGCCTAATCAGAGCCCACCAAATGCAGCCTAATCAGAGCCCACCAAATGCAGCCTAATCAGTGCCCACCAAACTCAGCCAAATCAGAGCCCACCAAATGCAGCCAAATCTGTGCCCACCAAATGCAGCCTACCAGTGCCTGGATCACACACATCAGCAATTTCTTGCAGGGTCAGGGAGCTTGGATTTGAATTGCCCGGGCTGCAGTGCCACTGTAACAAAGCCCCGCCTCCTAGACCGACTCCTATGATAGACGTCACACTGATTCATTTTTACAGCATTGGATCAGTGTTCCGCCTATCACAGGACCAGGTCTAGGAGGCGGGACTTTCTTACATTTCTGACTCAAGCATCGTACACAAGGAGAGGAAGAGGGAGAAGAGGACTTTGACGCCCCTCCCCTCTGTCACAGATCACGGCGCACCCACTGTGCTGTGTACCCGGCAACCAGCCCAGGATTGGTCATGGGCACCGCTGCAGCCGCCCACAGCCCAAAGCGGCCCCAAGGCAGGCAGCCTACCGGGATTTTTCCCGGTATCCCGGCAGGCAAGTCCGGCCCTGATGGTAGCGACGGAAACAGTCCCCAATGCAGAGATCAGGTTGGCCAGGACAGGAGGGACAAAAAAAAAAAAGCGAGTGTCACGCCTATATCCGCATTTTCTACAGACAAATTTCTTTGAGTAGGGGTACCAGGGAGGACATCCGCAAAATGCCTCTAATGCAGCCGGCTCACTGCATCTGGATTGTGAATTTGGGCCACAGCACCTTCTGGATACAAAAGGGCTGTGATGATCTCTTCCTGGAATTTTAGGAAGCATCCACTTCTTCCTGTCGCTTTGTATAGCACATCCTCCCCCCCCTTACTCATCCTCCCTCCCCCCCCCTTTTTCTCTCTCCCCATTTCCCCCCTGGAGCCCGGCCCCATCCCAGGAATCCCTATCAGAAAACGGCCCTCGATTGGCCAACCTGTGGGACACCTACATCCCCTGGGGCACTACACTGTTTCCTGGACAATCAGTGTAACCCTGCCAGATCCCTGGAACCTTTAACCTACGAATACCGGCCCAAGTTCCGCCAACCTGTGGGACACTCACACACACACCTCCCCTGTGATACTACACTGCTCTTTGGAAATCCAGTGTATCTTTGCCAACCTCTGGCACTTCCAGCCCATGCATACCATAGTCCCATCGTTGACACTGGTTACCTATGTTACCCCCCTCATACCGATTATCCACATGGTTTATTCTAGGCACTAAACCTGAGGGATCGCATTACCAGTGCCATCCCCCCAACAGACGTCTGATTGATTCATTGCAATCTATATGTAACTTAGGCTGGCCATACATGATACAATTTTCATACAATTTTCTTGAAATTTACCTTCAAGTATAGTACAAAGGCCTGCCTAATTGGATACAAATGAAAGTGTTGAACATGTATGGCCAGCCTTATACAACTTATTGTACTGTACTGTTTGATTCATTCCAATCTATATGTAAACATATACATCTTAAGCTGGATACACACTATCCAACTTTTGTGGTTAGATTTCCTTCAGATTTACCTTTTCTATGTAGTGGAAGGGCCTGCCAGATTGCATACAAATAGAAAGTGTTTAGGTTTGACCTCATATTATATGGTTTTGGTAAGTCTAAAGGAAAAAGTCTTCAGAAAATCTTATAGTGTGTATGGCCCATTACTGTATCGTATTGTTTATCACATGACTTGATAATTTTTATCACCTCTCACTATGTTGGTTACACCATAAGTGTTATTCTATATACACCCTTATTTGCACTATCCACACCTCTGTACTCCTCTGCTTGAACCATAGTCTAAAACTGTGTATTATTTACACCAAGAAAACACATTCTATTTGACCAACTCATGACCCTGTGGTTTCATTATCCATCCTCAAAAGGCTCTCTTTTTGTCTACTGGCCCCTTCCAGTAAATCTTTTTTTCTGCCCATGTCCTAGAGCCAGGGGAAGGACCGCTTTACTTGCGGTGTCACCAGGGATATCACACCCAACTATTTCAGCTAGACCATTCCCCCCCCCCCCCTTTTTTTGTATGCCGAGTTTTGAATACTGAGCCTGATTCTGACAGTGAGGCTTCCCCATCGTGCTCATCTGTCATGCTCAGCATCGTGTAGGCCTCTTCACTAGTGTACCTCTGTTTTAACATTTTGGGCAATAAATATATAGGTACCTAGTGTGACTCACAGGTAAAAAAAGCACCTGGTTGTCAAGGACTGTTTGAACCACTACCAAAAAATTTAACTGCTAGTGCTAGCAGAGATCAGTAAGATTTGCATTACACAGGCACAGGACATTCTGCAATTGGTCAGAACCGATCACCGTTCCAGGCCAAAAATCATTGGCCTGGACCTGATGACTGAACGGTTCTGAACCGAATCAGAACATCGCAGGGACGGCAAGCACGCTCATCCCCTAATCGACCAACGTACAATTATGTCGGTTTGCGCAGCCGAGCCACCTTGCCACAGTAAAACTGCGGTGAGTGGTCGGCAACTGGTTAAAAAAAAAGTAGCCCCACATCCCCGGAAGGTGGTGAGCTGAAGGAAAGCAGAGCAAGGAGGATGCTCAGTTGAGGCATTTGACCGCTGACAAGGGACCCGCTGGTAAGAAGAGGTTACCTCACTGCCTCCCTACTCAGATAATTGTTCGGGGGGGCACATAGCAGCACACGCAGAAGGACAGAGGTGCAGGAGGCTTCCTTCTGGGATGACAGACATACAGACCAATTTGATGCAGTGTGCGCGTATGTTCTGAGCACTGACAGGCTGAGCCCCCCGCACACTGCTTCAACCTCTGCAGCAATGCTGGCAGCACTCATACATCTATTTCCCAAAGACAACCTCTGGATATGAGGCTGAGCATGTGCACTCACAACCTCTTTGGTCGACCATGGTGAGGCCTGTTCTGAGTGGAACTTGTCCTGTTAAACCACTGTATGGTCTTGGCCACCATGCTGCAGCTCAGTTTCAGGATCTTGGCAATCTTCTTATAGCCTAGGCCATCTTTATGTAGGGCAACAATTCTTTTTTTCAGATCCTCAGAGAGTTCTTACTATGAGGTGCCATGTTGAACATCCAGTGACCAGAATGAAAGAGTGAGAGAATTTAACACACCTGCTCCCCATTCACACCTGAGACCTTGTAACACTAACGATTCACATGACACTGGGGACAGAAAATAGCTAATTAAGCCCAATTTGGACATTTTCACTTAGGGGTGCACTCACTAATGTTGCCAGTGGTTTAGACATTAATGGCTGTGTGTTGAGTGGATTTTGAGGGGACAGCAAATGTACACTGTAATACAAGCTGTACACTCACTACTTTACATTGTAGTAAAGTGTAATTTCTTCAGTGTTGTCACATGAATAGATATAATAAAATATTAACAAAAATGTGGGGGGTGTACTCACTTTTGTGAGGTACTGTATATATCTTCTGTATGTGTATTTGATTGGACAGGACAATCTATAGATATATATGAGCGAACGTTTCCTATATAGGTCAACCACCATGCACCTTAGGGTTCAGGGTGGACATATATCTCTTCAGAATATGTGCCTACACAGGTAGATCACTTGCATAAGATATAATAATAATATATAATACGTCCTACATATATTGTGGTCGACACTTGTTGAGTGCATGTCTATTTTACTTGCAGAACCTGTCTGTCAGGCCTCAGTAGCCACGAATCACACTGATCGAACTAAGTCTTGGTTACTAACCATACCTACCTCACAGCCTTGTATATACATTGGGTACTAATCATATCCCTAGGTAAAGCGGCAGCTCTCCTGAGATCTTGTTTTTAAATGCTGACATGGCAATGCTGTATACACCAATGGAATCTATGTAAGTTTAGCCCAAGACCGTAAAGACCAAAGAATAATTTTGCAATATTGTACAAACGTGATTAATTTCCTTATATTTTGTAGAAGGCTGAAGCCAACCACACCCCTGAAGAAGGAGCTGTGAAAGCCCTGAAAAGCGTTGAGTGGAGGGCGTCAATCCTTTTTCACCTATTAATATTGGTGTAATATGTACAGTAGCCATCACTAAATGGCGGCCCGCGGTCCATTGGCGGACTGCACAAAGCTTTCGCCCCGGACCGCGAGGCCGCTACCTGTATTCAGTCATTGGTTTGCTGGGACCGCGGGTGTGCCAGCAACCAGTGACGTGCTGTGTGTGTGCCACGCCCCCTCCTTACTGCGGCTCCCGGCCAGTGTCCTGTCGGGCCGCGAGTAGGGGTGTGACATCATGCGCGCGCCCCGCCCCCTGCTCCTGACTGCGGCTCCCATTTAGCCAGGCAGCGAGTTGGGGCATGACATTATGTGTGTGCCCCGCCCCCCTGCTCGCGGCTTCTGGCTTGGCTCCTGGCTCCAGGTATGTGGAGCACATTTTTAAGGGGAGAAAGCAATGTGGTCCCCAATGTAATAGCTGCACTTCCTCTCTCATAAGCTTTAACAAGTGTGCAGACTGATGGGCATATTTTGTTGTGCTCATTAGAGTGCCCCGTAAAAAAAATAAAAAATGTGCCCATCAGAGTGCCCCTAACATAAAATGCGCCCATCAGGGTGCCCCTTATTTTATGCTAAGGGACACGCTGATGGGCATATTTTATGTTAAGGGGCACTCTAATGGGCATATTTTATGTTAAGCACAACGCTGATTTACACATTTTGTTTTGCCCATCAGAGTGCCCCCTAACATAAAATGTGCCCATCAGCGTGCCCCCTAACATAAAATGTGCCCTTTAGCGTGCCCCCTAACATAAAATATGCCCATCAGCATGCCCCTTATTTTATGTTAAGGGTCACGCTGATGGGCATATTTTGTGCTAAGGGGCACACTGATGGGCATATTTTATGTTAAGGGGCACTCTAATGGGCATCTTTTATGTTAAGCGCAACGCTGATTTACACGTTTTGTTTTGCCCATCAGCATGCCCCCTAACATAAAATGTGCGCATGAGCGTTACCCTTATTTTATGTTAAGGGTCACGCTGATGGGCAAATGTTATGCTAAGAGGCACGCTGATGGGCACATTTCATGTTAGGGGTCACGCTGGTGGGCACATTTTGTTCTGCCCATCAGAGTGCCCCTAACATAAAATGTGCACATCAGCTTGCCCCTTATTTTATGTTAAGGGGCATGCTGATGTGCATATTTATGATATGGGGCACACAGATGGGCATATTTTATGTTAAGGGTCACTCTAATGGGCATATTTTATGTTAAGAGCAACGCTGATGGACACGTTTTGTTTTGCCCATCATCAGCGTGCTCCTTAACATAAAATGTGCCCATCAGAGTGCCACCTAACATAAAATATGCCCATCAGAGTGGCCCCTAACATAAAATGTGTCCATCTGAGTGCCCCCTAACATAAAATATGCCCATCAGCGTGCCCCTTATTTTATGTTAAGGGTCACGCTGATAGGCAAATTTTATGCTATGGGTCACACTGATGGGCACATTTTATGTTAAGGGGCACTCTGATGGGCATATTTTATGTTAGGGGGGCCCTCTAATGGGCATATTTTATGTTAAGAGCGACGCTGATTTACACGTTTTGTTTTGCCAATCTTTCTGAGTCATAGAACAGACTTCAGATTCGGACCTCGGCCCAAAGAAAATTTTTAGCGTCCGGACCTCCTTGAATTTTAATTCATTACCCCTGATGTATAGTATCTCACAAAAGTGAGTACACCCTTCACATTTTTGTAAATATTTTATTATATTTGTTCATGTAACAACACTGAAGAAATGACACTTTGCTACAATGTAAAGTAGTGAGTGTACAGCTTGTATAACAGTGTAAATTTGCAGTCCCCTCAAAATAACGCAACACACATTAATGTCTAAACCACTGGCAACAAAAGTGAGTACACCCCTAAGGGAAAATGTCCAAATTGGGCCCAATTAGCCATTTTCCCTCCCCAGTGTCATGTGACTCGTTAGTGGTACAAGGTCTCAGGTGTGAATGGGGAGCAGGTGTGTTAAATTTGGTGTTATCGCTCTCACTCTCTCATACTGGTCACTGGAAGTTCAACATGGCACCTCATGGCAAAGAACTCTGAGGATCTGAAAAAAAGATTTGTTGCTCTACATAAAGATGACGTAGGCTATAAGAAGATTGCCAAGACCCTGAAACTGAGCTGCAGCATGGTGGCCAAGACCATACAGTGGTTTAACAGGACAGGCTCCACTCCGAACAGGTCTCGCCATGGTCGACCAAAAAAGTTGAGTGCACATGCTCAGCGTCATATCCAGAGGTTGTCTTTGGGAAATAGATGTATAAGTGCTGCCAGCATTGCTGCAGAGGCTGAAGGGGTGGGGGGTCAGCCTGTCAGTGCTCACACCATACACTGCACACTGCATCAAATTGGTCTGTCGCCCCAGAAGGAAGCCTCTTCTAAAGATGATGCACAAGAAAGCCCGCAAACAGTTTGCTGAAGACAATCAGACCAAGGACATAGATTTCTGGAACCATGTCCTGTGGTCTGATGAAGCCAAGATAAACTTATTTGGTTCAGATGGTGTCAAGCGTGTGTGGTGCCAACCAGGTGAGGAGTACAAAGACAATGTCATGGTCTGGGACTGCATGAGTGATCTGCATGAGTGGTCCCGACACTGCGGAACTACAGTTCATTGAGGGAACCATGAATGCCAACATGTATTGTGACATACTGAAGCAGAGCATGATCCCCTCCCTTTGGAAACAAACAAAGAGCTGGGGGGGCACACCCTGAACATGCATTTCTAAAGCTGGTGCAGCTAAAAAAAAACAAATAACATACATATCTACAGAGAATAGCGCACACATGCAAAATAAATGACTATCAAATATATAAAGGAAATCAATAAATAAAAATGGGGATTTAGTCCCACCATAAAGCCATATTGTGCTCAAGCCCACCACTCTGTCAAAGTACCCCATTGTGAGTGGGTCCTACACTATCCATAAAATGAAGGATGAATCCAGCCTCTCTAAACCATTGGAGATGCTTACTCCTTACTGGGAGAGATGTTCAACTGCACTAGAAGGGACTCCTCCTATATCTGCTTACTGGTGGACACTGATAACAAACTACAGGTGTGGGAGGCTGGGGTGCTCAACCCCAGAAGTCTGGTCAGACCGAGTACATAACAAACAAACAAAGAGCTGGGGGGGGGGGGACACCCTGAACATGCATTTCAAAAGCTGGTGCAGCTATAAAAAACAAATAACATACATATCTACAGAGAATAGCGCACACATGCAAAAGAAATGACTATCAAATATATAAACGCAATCAATAAAAATTGGGATTTAGTCCCACCATATGGCCATATCGTGCTCAAGCCCACCACTACTTCAAAGTACCCCATTGTCAGTGGGATAGTGTAGGACCCACTGAGCACTGACGGTGGGCACTGTTTTTTCACTTTTCTGTAATCAGGGCACTGATGGTCAGTGCCGATCACCTTTCCTAGTCTCCCCTTTAAAGAGGAGCCGCTGATCAGCTCTCCTCGCCACACATTCTTACAATCTGAGGCGAGAAGAGCAGATAAATGGCACTTCCTCATTTACATGTGACCGGCTGTGATTGGACACAGCCGATCACATGGGTAAAGAGCCATGTCATTGGCTCTTTACCAAGATCGGGGTCGCGCCACTTCCTTGCAACACGGCGCGGCCACGATCGCCGCACTGCACGCCCCCGCGGGCGCGCAACAGAGGCCATTCTGGTGCGCCGTCATATGACAGCGTCCCAGAATGAGAGCTGCTCCGCCGTCATTTGACGTTGGCCAGGCAGTAAGTGGTTAAGCACCCCTCCCCCCAAATATGCCACGTTTGGCATGTAATTTTTTAGGGGGAACGGGTACCTAGTTTTGACAGGTACCTGCTTCCACTTCTGCTCAAGACACCTAGGCGGCTCGAGCAGACGTTCTCCTCTCCCCCTCCCTCCTTGCAATCTTCTGGGACACGTCACAGGTCTCGCATCACAGCCAGGTGCCCACACTTGCAATGCCGGGCCCCGGGGAGAGCAGAGAAAGAGAAGCGAGGCTTCGGGTGGCCGCATCTCTGGATCGTGGGACAGGTGAGTGTGTGTTTATTTAAAGTCAGCAGTTACACTTTTTGTAGCTGCTGACTTTTAATAAACACAAAAATGAGTGGAACTCCTCTTTCTCTGGACTTCAAGTGGTTATGCCAGGATGATGCTTGCAGCTGCTGTTTTTTAGAGCTGGCGGTCGGTTCTCTTGTAAAAGCAATCCTAGCAGCTAGATAGCTGCTGGATTTCTTTTACAAGCAGCAGGAGGAAGGCATCCCTCCCGCTGCCTTTTTTGGGTTCTCTTGTCCTACCGGGACCCGAGCTTCCGCCACCTAATCGGAGAGCCAAGCAAAGCCTGAACTGGCTTGGGCCGGTTCTCGGCTATGATAACCCTGAAGCGATGGCCCGACATCACTTGCTGTTCACCCAGATGTCAATGGCACCATTTTCAAAAATCAAAAGCATTCAAAAACCCTGATCTTAGTGTGATTGAATGCTTTTAAGGGCAGAGGAGGTTTCTGGGGTCTTATAGACCCCAGATCTCTCCATAAAGTGTACCTGTCACATATGCAGCATGTTCCCGCATCGCATCCGCACATCTGGCAGTTCACACTGCCATATGCGATACGCAGGGGGTGTCAATTGAAAGTTAACAACACCCCAAGTTTGATTGCATATCGCAGTGCGATCTGCAAGTACGCACAGAATCGGATCGCACAAGTGTGAACCACTGTGCGATCCGATTTTGATGCGGCTCAAAAAATGCCTCCTGTGCGTCTTTGGTGCGGATGCAGTGCAAATTCAGCCATACAAAGTGTATGGCTGAAATTCGCACCACACATGAGATCGCATGTAATGAAGGAGCAGTGCGCTCCGAATTACATGCGATCTCCGCAGCCGCACAAGTGTGAACCGGCACTTAATGTGCTAAACATAAAAATTGTAATGCAATAGTGTAAAAATAAATAATAAGTTAATAATTAAAAATTGGGTTATGTGTTTTTTTTTGTTTGCATTCAAAATCAAAAAAGTGTATTTTTAAAATAAAAATAAAAAAAATTGTTTGAAAAACCACTGCGCAAATACCATGTAATATAAAAAAAATTGCAAAACCTACCAATTTTTTCTCTAGGGCAGGGGTCTCCAAACCATCTGAACAAATACATTTACTGTCCTAGAGGCTTTGGGGGGGGGGGGGGCAGACTATGTCCAGTGGGATTAGAAAGTGCCCCATCATTGGTTTTAGTGGAGCAAATAGTGCCTTATTGTTGGTATCAGTGGGAGGAATGGTGCTCCATTTTTGGTATTCAAGGTAGGAAAAGTGCCCCATCTTTGGTGTCAGTGGATGGCACGGTGCCCCATGGGCCGGATACAGGCAAGCAAAGGGCCACAGTTTGGAGACCACGGCTCTAGAGCCTCTGCTTTTAAAAAAATATATAATGTTTGGGGGTTCTAACTAAAGCCCCGTACACACGCACCGATTGTCGGCCGAACGATCGGCCGTCTTTTGTCCAGTGTTGTTGTGTTGGTTGAAATGTGCTCTAGACTGCACACAAATTTTGTCGGCCAACAACAACCAACTGCAGAAGTGATGTCATGTGCTGGTTTACTTTCCGTGTGTTTTTTCTTCTCTGAGCATGCCCAGTCTTGCTCATCTGATGTTTGTCGGCCGAAATCTGTACTGACTGAGGAACAATCTCTTTCTGTTGTTGGCCAACAAAAATTTTATAGCATGCAGACCTGATTTTGTTCGGCCGAAAAGTCGCAGTCGGTTGTCGGAAGCATTATACTAACAAGTCTACAATCGGCCGATTGGACGTTGGCCGAACATTTACGGCCGACAATCTGTACGTGTGTACGGGGCTTTAGTTTCTAGCAAAAAATACTGATTATTACATGTAAAAAAAAAAAAGTGCCAGAAAAGGCCCTGACTGGAAGTGGTTAAAGTGTCACTTATGGAAATTTGAGGTACGTTTTCTCACCATTTCACAGGAGCACACAATTTTTAACGTTGACATGTTTGGTATCTATTTACCTAATGTAACTCCATATTTTTTTCATTTATTGTATTTGTGTGCACTTAACCACTTGCCGACCGCCGCAAGTAGATTTACTGCGGCGGTCAGCCCCTCACAGGCAAAGTGACGTAAATATACGTCACTAGCCTGTGAGGCTCTGGGGAGCGAGCGCGCGGTCATGGGCCCCCCCGCGCGTGTGACCGGCGGACCCGATGTCCGCCGCTCATTCTGCGATCGTCGGGGGAGAGGGAGAAAGGCAAGCAGCTTGTGTAAACAAGCTGCCTGTCATTCTCCCCTGTGTAGAAACACCGATCATACGGTTCTACTATGTAGGACCGTTGATCAGTGTAACTACAGCTCAACAGACAGCCAATCACAGTTAGAATCACGCCCCTAGGGACACACACAGCACCTCCCTCTCAAATAAAGTTAACCCCTTCACTGCCAGTGTATTTTTACAGTAACAGTGCATATGTTTAGCACTGATTACTGTAGAAATGTCACTGGTAACCCAAAAAGTGTCAAAAATGTCAGTCAAGGGTCCGATCTGTCCGCCGCAATGTGGCAGTACCGCAAAAAAAAAATCGCAGATCGCCGCCATTACGCGTTAAAAAAAAAACAACAAAAATGACAAAAATCTTTCCCTTTGTTAGTAAACGCAATAACTTTTGCGCAAACCAATAAAAATACGCTTTTTGCAATTTTTTTTACTAAACATAGGTAGCATAAAACAAATTGGCTGAAAATGTTAAAAAATTTTGATTTTTACTTTTTTTTTGGGGGGAATTTCATATAAAAAAATGTGAAAAATATTGTTATTTTTGCAAAATTGACGCTCTTTTTTTGTTTATAGCGCGTGATCAAAAAATTGCACAGGTGATCAAATACCACCAAAAGAAAGCTCTGTTTGTGGGAAAAAAAGGACGCCAAATTCGTTTAGGTACAGCGTCGCACGACCGCGCAATTGTCCGTTAAAGTCACGCAGTGCCGAATCGCAAAATACCCCCTGGTCAGGAAGGGGGTAAAATCTTCCAGGGCTTAAGTGGTTAAATTCTTTTTGAGCTTGTTTTTTTTTTTTTCCTGAAAATCTGCATTTGATTTAAAAAAAAATGGCAACAGCCATCATTTTATTTTACAGGACCTCTGCTTTAAGAAACTATAGAACTGTTTGGGGGTTTCCAAGTAATTTTCTAGCAAATAAAAAAAAAAAAATGCAGATTTAATATGATTGTAAAAAAATGATTCAAATGTAAAGTTTGTCCTGGAGGCGAAATGGTTAATCATGTGTAGCAACATTCCCTGCAATGTGTGGAGGTCACCCTCAGAGAACCTACAATACTCGGAAGGAGGATCACCTATAACACTCTCCTCTCCTCTGCTCCAAGCACTTGTTGTCTATAGGAACTCCTCCTCACCTCTGTACAGTATACTGTGTGTAACCTCCTCATACGAGGAACTATTTCACTGCATACAATAACACGGCATGGAGCGACGAGCGAACTCATGACATCATGGTAGGCGGAGTCTCACACCGATGACACAAAGTCCTCTCTCCCTATCAGCTCTACAGACAGCAATGTGTTTACTAGCAGCCGCCTACTTCCTGGATATCTTTTACTGTATTTATATTACAGTACCGGCAATCTAGTAGAATAAAAGAGAGCAAAACAATCCAAATAAATATTATTTTAAATACATATATTGTATTGTAAATTCGATACAAGCCATGGTGAGCAAACCTTTTCATACTCACCAGGATGGCCGAGTGGTTAAGGCGTTGGACTTAAGATCCAATGGACATGTGTCCGCGTGGGTTCGAACCCCACTCCTGGTATGTTCTTTTTTAACTGCTATATTTATTTACTCCAAGGGTGCAGAGAAAGCAGGCGATGCTGAATTTTATACCTTGAACAGCATCATGAACAACACTTATATAGGAATGATATCCGTAAACATTTTTTTTATATGATATATTTATATCATATTAGATTATATAAACAATATATATATATATATATATATATATATATATATATATGTATATATATATATATATATATATATATATATATATATGTATATATAGATATATATATATCTATATATAGATATATCAACAACAAACGAAATGGCCCCTGCCCCCACTTATCACTGGCCTTCATGGCAAAGAGCACAAAATTCCCAGTAATACAATCTGTAAACATTATTTTATGTGATATATTTATATCATAATATATTATATACTAATTATATAAAAAATATTGTATATATATACAGTGGGTACGGAAAGTATTCAGACCCCCTTAAATTTTTCACTCTTTGTTATATTGCAGCCATTTGCTAAAATCATTTAAGTTCATTCTTCTTCCTCATGAATGTACACATAGCACCCCATACTGACAGAAAAACACAGAATTGTTGACATTGTTGCAGATTTATTAAAAAAGAAAAACTGAAATATCACATGGTCCTAAGTATTCAGACCCTTTGCTCAGTATTTAGTAGAAGCCCCCTTTTGATCTAATACAGCCAGGAGTCTTTTTGGGAAAGATGCAACAAGTCTTTCACACCTGGATTTGGGGATCCTCTGCCATTCCTCCTTGCAGATCCTCTCCAGTTCTGTCAGGTTGGATGGTAAACGTTAGTGGACAGCCATTTTTAGGTCTCTCCAGAGATGCTCAATTGGGTTTAAGTCAGGGCTCTGGCTGGGCCATTCATAACAGTCACGGAGTTGTTGTGAAGCCACTCCTTCGTTATTTTAGCTGTGTGCTTAGGGTCATTGTCTTGTTGGAAGGTAAACCTTCGGCCCAGTCTGAGGTCCAGAGCACTCTGGAGAAGGTTTTTGTCCAGGATATCCCTGTACTTGGCCGCATTCATCTTTCCCTCGATTGCAACCAGTTGTCCTGTACCTGCAGCTGAAAAACACCCCCACAGCATGATGCTGCCACCACCATGCTTCACTGTTGGGACTGTATTGGACAGGTGATGAGCAGTGCCTGGTTTTCTCCACACATACCGCTTAGAATTAAGGCCAAAAAGTTCTATTTTGGTCTCATCAGACCAGAAAATCTTATTTCTCACCATCTTGGAGTCCTTCAGGTGTTTTTTAGCAAACTCCATGCGGGCTTTCATGTGTCTTACACTGAGGAGAGGCTTCCGTCGGGCCACTCTGCCATAAAACCCCAACTGGTGGAGGGCTGCAGTGATGGTTGACTTTCTACAACTTTCTCCCATCTCCTGACTGCATCTCTGGAGCTCAGCCACAGTGATCTTTGGGTTCTTCTTTACCTCTCTCACCAAGGCTCTTCTCCCCCGATAGCTCAGTTTGGCCGGACGGCCAGCTCTAGGAAGGGTTCTGGTCGTCCCAAACGTCTTCCATTTGAGGATTATGGAGGCCACTGTGCTCTTAGGAACCTTAAGTGCAGCAGAAATCTTTTTGTAACCTTGGCCAGATCTGTGCCTTGCCACAATTCTGTCTCTGAGCTCTTCAGGCAGTTCCTTTGACCTCATGATTCTCATTTGCTCTGACATGCATTGTGATCTGGAAGGTCTTATATAGACAGGTGTGTGGCTTTCCTAATCAAGTCCAATCAGTATAATCAAACACAGCTGGACTCAAATGAAGGTGTAGAACCATCTCAAGGATGATCAGAAGAAATGGAAAGCACCTGAGTTAAATATATGAGTGTCACAGCAAAGGGTCTGAATACTTAGGACCATGTGATATTTCAGTTTTTCTTTTTTAATAAATCTGCAACAATGTCAACAATTCTGTGTTTTTCTGTCAGTATGGGGTGCTGTGTGTACATTCATGAGGAAGAAGAATGAACCTAAATGATTTTAGCAAATGGCTGCAATATAACAAAGAGTGAAAAATTTAAGGGGGTCTGAATACTTTCCGTACCCACTGTATATATATATATATATATATATATATATATATTATACATATATTATATACACAGTATATATATAAATATACAGGGCTTTTTTTCAGCGGGAACGCGGGGGGAACGCAGTTCCGGCACCTCTAGCACTGAATGTATGCCATGGCAAGGGTTGCTGGAGGGTCTACTGATGCTGGATCTATTGATGCTGGAGGGGATCTATTTTTGGATGGCAATCTATTGTTGCTGGTGGAGGATCTTTTGATACTGTGGGTTAATTGTTGCTGGAAGGGATCTACTGTTTGGGGAGGGGGTCTACTGTTGCTGGCTGCTAGAGAGTCTATTGATGCTGGCTGCTGGGAGATCTTTTGCTGCTGCTGGGGGTCTATTGTTGCTGGGAGGGGGGTATACTGCTGCTGGCTGTGGGGGATCAATTTTATTGCTTTTCTTGTTATCATAACCAAATTCCATACATTCCACTACAAAATTATACTTGGCTCTATATACTCTAAAAGGGGCTGTACTGGAAGCTGGGTAGGGGGTGGATCCAAGTGTCGTTGCTCAGAGGTGGGTAGGGGTGGAACCAAGGGTTAGTGCTCGAAGGTGGGTAGGGGGCGGAGACACAAAGTAACTTAGAAAGGGAAGTTCCTGCACCTTTTCTCTGAGAAAAAAAGCCCTGTATATATATATATATATATATATATATATATATATATATATATATATGTGTGTATATATATATATAGTATAGATAGTTAGATGATATATATATTAAGAGCAAAGAAGAGTTTAATTGATCACTTTGGCTTGACCACCGGAAATATATTTAGGTTACAGTAAAACAACAAATAGAGCTGAAATAAAATATTATTCCTAAGTTATGAAACGGCTGCATTCAAAGCTGCACATTCCAGGAATATGTGCAGAAGTGCGCATCCTCATGCGCATTCAGGGAACGCACGTAAAACGCATTTGAGCGGCAGCCTGCCTTTATTTGTTAATGTGGCTAGCAAACACACGGTTTGTTGTGCGTCAAAACACGTGGCAAACGCACCAAAATGTTTGGTTAAAAAATGCACGAAGATAAACACCAAAGAAAGTCTTGGAGTTTTTTCTGGTGTGTTTGTTGCATCACAAAAGCGATACAGTGGAGCCTACGGCTTTGTTCACATCTGCCTGCTCAAGGATCGTGTGCAGAAACATGCAAAATTCCCTTGCCTGGCAGCCGGTCATTTCCTAGGCACATAGTGATAGTGCGTCACTGGAGGGCTTCGTTTCAGGGTAAATCTTTCAGTATGCGATGCATACTAGCACATTATGATTCTACCTTACAGGAGAACATTTTTTTAATTTTTTTTTTTTTTTTTAGAAGTTTACTACCGCTAAATGCCACCTTAAACACAGGAAGCTAATACACATTTTGCTGGAATAAAATGTGTGACGAATGCAGCAAAACGTGTGCTATAAACACGCAAACCTGTACTGTTTGATCTAAAGTTGTAAAGCGCTGCGCTAACTGTTGGCGCTATATAAATCTTGTATAATAATGCAGCAAAAAGCTTCATGAGCTACTTTGTCATGTTTGTCGCCCATAAGGTAGCTCATTGAAATCAATGGGCTGCCCTATGTGTGTCATGTGAAAAGAAATTGCAAAAATAGGGTCATTAGTTTTACCCAGGAAGATATCCATCCACTGGATCATCGGGGAGGAACCACATCTCATGGTTCTACACAATGTATGCAGGCTCATAGACATGGGTGCAAAAAACACAGCGCTTTTATCTGATTTTTTTTCTCAGATTTGAATGCAACTGTATGGGTTTTCTATATACCCATTCACACAGCTGCGTAAAAATCCATTAAAAAAAAGAGAAAAATGAATATCTGCATCTGTGGTCCCATGTAAGGACATCTGGTGCATGGATGTAAATGTTGTAATAACATGTGCACAGCCCTTTTCTGGAGCTGACTGTGTCCCAGTGACAGAAGGCTCTTTCGTCTTTAAAGCTGTATGCAGGTAAACATTGCTCAAACATTACGTGCGTACAGAACACAAGGGCAGTAAAAGTAGGAAGTTGATCCACATTTAGCACTCCCATCCGACTGTCCCCCTACATTGTGACAATGTTTAAAGGCAGCATGTCAAGTATGGCAGGCAGCACCACCTTGCAAACTTGTCTATTGATGTCAATGAGACCGCAGCATAACTGTGTGGCAAACACAGGTATGGCAGTTGCTTGCAGCGCAATAGTTTGATGCAAAATTTCCCCCTTGGGGATCGAAAAATAGGTGTGTGAGAGGAGAGTGTCTCCTAAATACCTGTAAACCAGCTCTAAACCTCCTTTGAAAAAAAAGATGCACTGTAGACAACTTTTCAGAGGGGCAGTAGACCCTGCCACCTGCGTGAATGAGCCCTTAGGATCTTGCTGCCAGCTTCTTCTAGCAAGATGCATTACCATATTTTTATACAGCTGTGTACAGGTACCCTTAGGCTCCATTCACACTACCGCGACTTGTCAGGCGACTTGTCAGCCTGACAAGTCGCTGTCCCTCACGGTCCATGCAGTGCTACAGGACCCGTTCTAATAGAAGCGACACAAGTCGCTCCGACTTAGAAAAAGGGTCCTGTACTACTTCGGGGCGACCTCGGAGCGACTTGCATAGACATTCATTATATGAAGTCCGTGCAAGTCGCGCTGAAGTCGTGGTGCGCGGGACTTCACAGGTCACCCCCGAAGTCGTGCAGAAGTCGTGCCGCTTCAGTGTGAATGCAGTCTGAGTGTTCTGTGTTCTTAGTGTTCATTTTGAATGGCACCGCAACCAATTAGGGCAACACACCCGCATCACAGTGCACCACCAGTGTATTGCAAGCATTGCATTGATGACAAGCACTCTCGTAGTTCATTGATGGGATAGTAGGCAGGATTTTTAAACCTCTTTAATCCAAATACTCAAATAATTTAATTATAGCATAACATTAATAAGTAATAAATAAAGTAGACACAAAAATTTTGAAAATAAATTGGCCGCGGCCATTTATTATTGGTTTAAAATATTTCATAACTCATAAAATACCATATTAAAAAACACTTAAACAGCCTAGCCACTACGGCTCAGGCTGTATCAATAAATAAAATCAGTTATTTCTATAACTCCCATTCACAATAAAATACCACTAGTCCCCCTTTGCATAGCTACAAAGGTGATCCACCACATAACAAACAGCCGGGGGGGGAGGAGGGGGAACACCACAGCTTGATGCCTTCTGAGGCGAATGAGCCCCTTCACACGGACCCTCTTTTTATAGGCCCCTAAGGCTATTCTAGAAGCTTCCTTAACCACTTTACCACCGGAGGATTTTCCTGCTAAAAGACCAGGGGGTTTTTTGTGATTTTTTACTGCGTGACTTTAACGGACAATTGCGCGGTCGTGCGACACTGTACCTAAATAAATTTCACGTCCTTTTTTTCCCGCAAACAGAGGTTTCTTTTGGTGGTATTTGATCACCTGTGCGATTTTTTGATCACGCGCTATAAACAAAAAAAGAGCGTAATTTTTGCAAAAATAACAATATTTTTCACTTTTTTTTATATGAAATTCCCCCCCCAAAAAATGTAAAAATCAAAATTTTTTAACATTTTCGGCCAATTTGTTTTACGCTACCTATGTTTGGTAAAAAAAATCGCAAAAAGCGTATTTTGATTGGTTTGTGCAAAAGTTATCGCGTGATCGGGAAAGATTTTTGTCATTTTTGGTGGGTTTTTTATAACGAGTAATGGCGGCGATCTGCGATTTTTTTTGCGGTACTGCGACATTGCGGCGGACAGATCGGACCCTTGACTGACATTTTTGACACTTTTGGGGGAACCAGTGACATTACTGCAGTAATCAGTGCTATATATATGCACTGTTACTGCAAAAATGACACTGGCAGGGAAGGGGTTAACTTTATTGGACAGGGAGGGGTTAAGTGTGTCCTAGGGGCGTGCTTCTAACTGTAGTGGGACATGCCTATTGGTGTAAAAAAAAAGATCAACGGTTCTACATAGTAGAACTGTCTGATCTTCATTTTTACACAGGGAGAACTGACAGGCGGCTTGTTTACATAAGCCGCTCTGTCTTTCTCCCGCTGTACCGGCGGTCGTAGTGTGACCGGCGGACATCGGGTCCGCCAGTCACACTCCCGCACTCCTCCGTGAACGAGCCGAGGCGGGCTATTGGCTCTAGAAGGAGTGACAGGCGAGCGACGTAGACCTACGTCACTCTGCCTGGCCGGGGCCGACTGCCGCAGTAAATATACTGTGCGCAGTCGGCAAGTGGTTAAGGATCACGTGTACCTCGCAGGTGCGCCTGTCACCTGCCAGTACACGTGATCCCACAGCCCTCAGGGCTTTCCCTGAGGAAAAAGTAAGGGAAAAGCCTGCCTAAACCCAACTAGAAAACTAGTGAACCTACCTCCCCGCCACTTCTCCCATGAGGAAAAGGGGGCATATAACATGCCTCCCTTTTCCTGCCCTTCTTCAAATCACTTCAGTAACCGTCTTCCGTACGGGAGGTACAGGAAGACAGCGGTACTATGATTATGCAGTAGCCTGACATTGCACATGTGATCTACCGATCAGTGGTTCAATGCTCTGCAAGAAAAAAGTAATAAATGCACAACCCCCAAAACCTGTGTAGCGCACTCCACGTAGGAGCCGCTGGTGAATAGGGATCCCCCATTCTGCACAGCCAGTCACACTGAATTTCCACAGACACACTTGAGACAGGAAACAGTACAGCAAATTTTTTGTGTTTTATTTAGGGGTTAATAAACTTGGTTGAGGATGGGATAATTATGGGATGTCCACTTGACTCATGAGCAAAGAACATTCAGGCAAACAACTATATACAGTTTATATACACTCCTCTTCTGCCTTCTGCACAAACTTTGTTGCAGATCTCACTATGGTGCCACCCTTGTAAAAGTTAGCAAAAATTTAGCAATGGCCCTTTACAGGCAGGGACCACGGGCCACTATATTTGAGAACGATGGGGGGACACCACAGACACTTTCACTACACTTCCCCCCGTGGTCACCTCTTTAGGCTCTGCCAGCCCACCTGGTTGCAGCAGCCTCTTTCACTAGCCCTCCTGGCTACTTTCCACAGTCCTCCCAGGCTGTACACTCACCAACCCACCCGACTAACTTCTCCTGGTGATCTCCTGGACATGCTCACTGGCTCCTGCTGTCCTTACTCTTGCTCCTGTGCCCCTGGACAGGACTCCTCAGTGTGTTGGAGGATTCCTCCAACACTCGAGCCCCAGGCCCAAGGTCACCTCCCCCCAGACTAAGGCCACTGACAGCCTCCTCAGCACTCCATCTTCAGCTTCCACCCAGACTTCACTGCCTCTGATGGCCTGACTCTGAGCCCTCCTCAATACTCCTGGCAACTTCTCCTAACCTCCTTCCCATTCTTATGGAAGCTTCTCCAAGGTTCCAGCAAGTAGGGGGAAGTACCATAGGTGCTGCCTGATGAGGCATCCAGCCTGCCTGAGTCACTCACCCTGACCCAGATTCAGCCCAGACTTGCACTTGCATTCTTTTATTTTAAGTGAACTTATTCTATAAAGTGGTTCTATAGTAACAATGTTTTATTTACTCTAATGCATTCCCTTCATTAAGGTAAAAAAAACAACAACATTACTTGCCCCCCCCCCCCATCGACTGCCTCTGCTCACAAACCAGCGCTGTTCCATCTGTAGCCCCACTCCTCCTCTTGTCACAGAAGACACATAGGCTCCTGCTCCTGTCAGTCAAATATTGTGAGGAGGGAGTGTGGGGCGTGATCAAGTGTGTGTCTATAGATACACAAAGCCTGGTTTAGGAGCATGCCAACATGGGTGCCCCCTCAGCTTACCGAAGGGGCACTCAGCAGGAAGAAGGAGCCAACAGCCCCAGCGGTGGACTCCAGAATAAGAGGTATAGTTGAATAATGCCCCTACTACAGGTGTAGGCTATTTATGTATCTCCTGAACTGCCTATCTGAAAAACTCCCAGAGATGGCACCATCTTGTTCTGCCTTGTTTTTAGGATGTTTCTAAGACATTCCCAGCTCTTACTATTTACTCCCACCATCATAGGAGTGTAGCGCACCCCAGCAGAAGCCTCTAGTTTGGTAATCCCTCTGGAGGTATTCTTCTCTCCCTGAACTTCATAGTGTAATACCTCGACCACTCTGACACACCTTGACACAACCTTTACACACATAAACCACATCAGTTTAAAATGACCTTGAGTAGATTGACGGTAAAGTGGGGTACACACTATAAGAAAATCGGGCGAACGATTGTCCGATTTTCCTCGTTGTTCCACAGCAAATCGGAACCGATGAACGAAAATTCTTAAGAAAATTTGTACGAAAATTCTCGTATGACAAAGGCTTTTTTTTGCTGTTTATTGTTTCTGATCATGTGCAGCTTTCTTTTCTGATTTTTCTTGTACAAAAATCATACGAAAATGGTACGCATTCAACGAAAATCATTTGTTTTTTCCTGTACGAGAAACATTTTGAAGTTTGTCCCTTCGAGAATTTTCATACACACTAAACGAAAATCGTACGAAAATTCTTTGGACGAAAATGTTCACCCGATTTTCTTATAGTGTGTACGAGCCTTAAGTAAGTTAACAAAAACAAGGTTACGCAACTATAATCACATTTCACCTTCTTTATAATTGACGTATTACTGGCAGTGGCGGCCGGTTTATAGGGGGCGCGGGGGCGCCCCCCCCAATCTGTGCCAAAGAAAAAAAAGAAATTAAAAAAAAAAAATTAACATTTGCAGCACACTAGGGGCGCCGGACCTACTACTGGCTAAGGGGGGGGGGGGGCTTGCACCCCACGTGTGCCAGGCAGAGGCGCCGTTTGGCAGCCTTCTGGGGGTCATCGGGGCGCAGAGCAATGCGCCCCGACACTCCTCACTGTAGTGCTGTCCTGGCTGTGATTGGTCCAGACTCCAGCCTGGACCAATCATACAGGAGGACATCCCGGGTGATGTCGTGTGGGGGTGGTCATCACCTTCCCCCACACGGTCAGAGAGGAGGAGCAGCGGGCCGGCGCGAGTGATCGAGGAGGAAGAAGAGGACGTCTCGTCTCCAGACTCCCGACTCTGAGTCCCGTCAGCAGCAGCACGCCAGGCACCAGGCAGTGTGATTCGGTCCAGTCCGGTCGTCGTGATGGAGAGCCAGCCCAAGAGCAGGAGGTAAGTGAAGTGATCAATGCTGCCTCAGACTCAGTGCCTCCCTCCTCTCTCTCCTGTGTGCGGGCAGCGGGACTGCGGACTCGTGTCCGTCCGGCGGTGGGGAACTTTGCAGACTCAGTCAGAGTTTGTCTGAGTCTGACCAGGCCAGCCCGAGCCAGGACACCTTCTTCCTCCGAGTCCTCTCTCTCCAAGCCAGCAGCAGCCAGCCAGTCAGTCTCCTGGAGGAATGGATATTCTCATCATGCCAGCCACCAGAACCATGATGTTGGGATTGGGAACCATCTTATAAAAGGCCGCTGTGTGCCATTTTCTATTAATAAATATATAGTGCCAGGCCAGCAGCCTGCTTAGCAGTGAGTGTACACAATATAAGACAGTGCAGGCCAGGCCAATTACATTGTACATCAGGTAAAGTGCTATGCTAACTTAGCATAGCACTTTACCTGTGTACAATTTAATTTGCCTGGCCTGCACTGTCTTATATTGTGTACACTGCTAAGCAGGCTGCTGGCCTGGCTGGCACTATATATTTATTAATAGTAAATGGCACACAGTGGCCTGGTATAAGATGGTTCCCAACTTGGGAACCATCTTATACCAGGCCGCTGTGTGCCATTTACTATTAATAAATATATAGTGCCAGGCCAGCAGCCTGCTTAGCAGTGTACACAATATAATACAGTGCAGGCCAGGCCAATTACATTGTACATCAGGTAAAGTGCTATGCTAACTTAGCATAGCACGTTACCTGTGTACAATGTAATTGGCCTGGGCTGCACTGTCTTATATTACGTACACTGCCAAGCAGGCTGCTGGCCTGGCACTATATATTTATTAATAGAAAATGGCACACAGCGGCCTGGTATAAGATGGTTCCATCATGGTTATGGACCTTGTAGTAGTTCTGGCCTCATCCAGAACAGGGAAGGATGCCACTGCCCACTCTGCTATTAGGGATGTCCCTTCCCTCCTATGATAATAAGAAGTCCAGACAGCCTGCTGAGCCACCCTCCCATTCCTAGATTCACACAAAGGTAAATTGAGTAAACTTGTCACATTTTAATTCAGTCTTAAGCCCCGTACACACGTACCGATGGTCGGCTTACAAATGTTCCTCTTTTCTCCCCGGGATGTCGGTGTCTGCTGAAAAGTGCAAAGACAGCACAAGGACAGCACAAGAATTTTGTCCGCCGACTGCAGAAGTGATGTCATGTAATGGTTAACTTTCCCTGTGTTTTCTATTTTCTGAGCATGCCCAGTCTTGCAAATCTGCGGTCTGTCGGCCGAATTGTGTACTGACAGGCGAACAATCGTCCGTTCTGGTGTCGGCATACAAATATTTTCATGTTTGCACGAAAGACTTTTGTCCGCGGATTGTGCGCAGACATCTGTCGGAGGCACCATACTAACACGCGTACAATCGGCAGATCCTTCGTCCACCGACGTTTGTATGCCGACGATCGGTACGTGTGTACGGGCCTTTAATAGTTATCACTGATGGAGGTCACACAGTCTAGGAATGGGAGGGTGGCTCAGCAGGCTGTCTGGACTCCTTACTAGTATAGGAGGGGGGGACATCCCTAATAGCAGAGTGGGCAGTGCCAGTGGCACCTTCCCTGTCCTGGATGAGGGAATGGATCTTGAGGACTTTTTTATAGTAACCTGTAATTCGTTTCTTTATTTTCACCTGCTGATCCTGCTAGTAAGTTCATTGTTTTCAACAGAACAACCTGTCCTGCAGATGTAGCACTGTTCCTTGATTACTGAAGGCCCCTTTCACACTTGTGTGATGTCAAAGTCACGCAATTTTTTACCCCGTTTTTTGCCGCAAATCAATACCTATTACATTTTTCTTTTTGCCCCCCCCCCCAAAAAAAAATTTTGGAGCTCCAGCCGCCACAGATTACTGGACCACCAAACAGAGTAGTCACAAGAATGTGAAAAAAAAGATAGATGGCTGTGCTAATCCCAAATTGCCTGCAACGCTTTGTTATAGTTAAAAAAAATATATCTTTATTAAAATAAATGGTGAAACAAGTGCTAGTAATTAAAAAAGGAAGAGATTTTCCCCAAAACGTAATCTTTCTTTTCTTTTTGCTGGCATAGTTGAGGCCCTTCTTTGATGGTGTACAAGTGGTGAAAATTGGTTAGGTCTGGAGATCCTTCCAAAGTGTTTGTAAGGTGATACTTTAGAAAAGAAATGGAAACACTGATAAGAATAAATAATTTGAAACAAGCTCCAATGGGAGGAGAGAGTAGGAAGAATTCTATTTCTGTTGGATGTCGTAGGACATGTGATATAGCAATATCTGTTTGTTTCTGTAATTTGCATAAAATGGGTTTGACAACCCCCTCTCACCAATCCTTGTTCGCTGGTCTTAATGGCGGAGGGACCCCTTTCAGCTTTATAGTTTAAACTCCAGATAGACTGACTTGATGTATGAGATATGATGAGGTAATGAGATGTATAGATGTAAGTGATGCTTGGCAAGATTTGCCTTGACACACTAAGAAGCCACAATAATTGGCTGGAGTCCTCGCCTTAAATCATACAGAGGCATATACAGATATATGCTATCTAATGCTGGTCATACACTATAGGAAAAATCGTTCAAACTCATTTTCATACAAGGAACACTCGGCCATGAGAGCAAACGATTTTGCCATCATGTAATGACCGAATTTTGATCGATAAATCGTTCAAAGGACATGAATTATTCTGTTTTTCGGTATTTTTGTCACAAATGCCTACTGCAAACAGTTTGGATGAGAAACACACTAACCTTTCAAATTATTATTAGTTTGGCAGAAATTTTCCAAATTTGTCCTTTGTTTTTTTGGCTCAAAAATGTAACAACTGATTACCGATTGTTGCCCGTTAACTGGCTGAAAAATGAACAAACGCTCCAAATTAGAGATTTAAAGCGGAGTTCCACCCTGAAAAAAATGTTTTAGATAAAAATACCCCCGGGACAGTCAGGGCTAGTACATTTAGGTAATGATAGCCTCTGAACTGTCCCCTGTTTCACTTACCTTAGAAGAAATACTTACCTTGAAAATGTCTTGTCCAGCGCTGCCATCTCAGGTGTGGGCAGCTGAAGCCGGAGTGTCCTCTTCGGTGACGTTGGAGTCCCAGAGTCCCCAGGCATGCCCAGAAGCTGTTCAGCAGGGAATGACGCGCCTGCACCTGAAGTGACGAGCAGGGCCCATACAGGTGCATTGACTCCTGGGATTGATGACGTTCATCTCCCAGGAGTCAATGCAACGAGGAAGTGACAGTGCGGGCTGCGGCCGCAGAGGGAGAAGGAGGAAGGAAGGGAAGTATATTTTCTTTAAAAACAATGTAAGTGAATCAAAAAAACATTTTTAATTATCCAATTGTTTTTCAGTTAATTTAGAGCAAGCGGACGGGGAAAAGTTCATTTTGAGGGTGGAACTCCGCATTAAAATGATTTTTTGTCTAGTGTATGTGTATGGGCACCATACCTCATTTCAAGAAATGACCTCGTTATAATGGCTGCAAGTGAAGCTGATAGCTCACCCTAGGATTATTGCTGTCTATTCAAGCTGGCTTCCGTTCTTGTTTTCTGAGGTAATGGTGGCTGGAAGTGAAATTGACAGCTTTGGTGATTGTTAAAGATGGCTGCCGTCCTCTCCCTGAGGTAATGGTATCTGCAGGTGAAAACTGACAGTTTCTCTGAAATGTTGTTGATTTTTAAATATGGCTACCGTCCTCTCTCTGAGGTAATGGGGGCTGAGGGTGAGACACACTTCTTCCCTTGGATCCTGTAGCTTGCCTGAGGCCGCTGACACTCCTATAAATAAAGTGTTTCTAAAGTAAATCTAAAAAAAAAAAAGAATTAAAATAACAAACATGTTATACTCATCTGCTCTGTGCAGAGGTATTGCACAGGGCAGCCCTGTTCTCAGGTCCCCCTGGCGGAAATCTTAGCTCCTCCTCTTCTTAGTGTGTCCCCATAGCAAGCCATTTGCTATGGGGGCACACCGTGTCCGCTTGCCCCCTAGCTGTGTGTCTATGGAGCCATGCAGATTCCTATCTTTTTCCAAACTTGCACCGTTTAGGAGCTATTTACATTGAATGCAGCCGATGACATCATTGGCACATGCGCTCTGAAGAAACATCTGCCCGTGCCGTTTCTTCAGAGCCCTGTGCCATGACCAGCGGCTCACGCGTGCATGCACGGGAGTGATGTCACGCAGCTCCAGCCAGTAATACAGCCGGAATCCGCAGACCCTGAAGAAAGACGGGCAAAGATGGATGTGGCCGCCAGCGGGGACAACGCGGGCTTCGTTTGCGGTAAGTGTCACATAATGTGCTAGTATGCGATGCATACTAGCACATTATGCATTTACTTTGCAGGGGGGAAAAAAACGAAAAAAAAAAACAGGAAAAGTTTACCTCCTCTTTAAGGTAAAAAATGTTTTTAGCTTTAGTATCACTTTAACCACTTAAAGCGTAACTCTACTTTTGTTGAGAAAAAACCATTCCCCTCTTGGTGATCTATGTACATTACACGGATTTGAACAAACTTTATTGCAGATTCCTACCTTTTGTTATTCTGAAGAAACCATTGTTTGTTCCTTTGTTCTCTTGTGGGTCTAATGGGAGTGGTTTCATAATTATCTATGAGCTGTGGCAGCTGCAGAGCACTAATGAGGAAAGCTGCTGGGCCTGGATCACTTTAGACGTGATTTCCTATTGGGAGTATCTCACCAAAAATGACATTTTTGTTGCAGGGGATGCCAGAAATCTGACTTGTATCTTAGTGCAGACTTCTGAGAAAATTGGTGAGCCAATCACACAAGCAGGAAAAGATGTTTCTGGGGGTGTGGTCAGTACACATTCTGTGTACAAAACAGCTCCAGGTAGCCATATTGCATTGCATTTTCAGAAAATTACAGCAGCTGCAGATTGAAAAGGAAAGGCAATTTTTAATAACAATTACAATATGATTTTTGTCACAATTGTATACACTATATTGTTTTTTCTTTATTTGCTATTTTTTTCCCCACGAAAGTGGAGTTACCTTTAAAAACCTTCCCGACCGCCTGCCGCACATTCAAAACACTCCCCTAGGCTCACACTTAACCCTTTGATCACCCCTCACACAAGTTCCAGCCAGCTGGGAGAGAGAGAAGAATGTTGGGTGAGGACATAAAAAGCCTATGAGGAGACTTTCTCTTGGCACCATGGCCTTCAGCTGAGAGCAGGGATCTGGCCGCTCAGGGGGGTGCGAGCAGGTGCACACGGCCTAGAAGGTGTTAAGAGTCTCCAGCGAGTGAGCGAGCAGATCCACCATTGACAGCTCCCTGTCGGCTGAGTGACTGTCGGGGGGTCACTCTTATCGTCACCGGTACAGTTACAGCAGAATCCCAGCGTCTCTAGGTACACCACCAGGCACTCTTCACTAGTTGCAGATTCTTCATGAGCCTATTCCAGGACATCCTATTCGCTTAAACCTTGGTATCAGTGCCGGGACAAGATCATCTAGAGCCGAGGGCGAATATGCCAAACTACGCCCCCTCCAAAATGTGTGACCAGTGTGTCAGCAGAATTCCCCCCAACAAAAACATTGAGCACTAATGTGCATGCTTACCCCTTCGCCTCCCAGTACAAATCCGCCCCGTGCTGAAATCCCCCCTCTCAGCACAAATCTTTGCTCCCCTCATTCCCCAAATCCCCCCAGCTCAAATGCCCCCCAAAAAACAATTGAACCCCTCCTAGCGCAAATCCTCTACCCCAAAAATTTCCCTTCCTAGTACACAACCTTAACCCCCCTCGCTTCAAATCCCTCCCTCCCAGCACTTCTACCCCCCCTTCCAACATACAAATTCCTCTAGCTCATCAATTTTAGCACTGCCCCCCCCCCAATTTCCCCTCATAGAACAATACTAACCCCCTGACGCCCCCCAAATCTCTCTTCCAACACAAATCCCCCTCCTCTCCAATCTCCTTGAAGCACCCCCCACCTCACATCATACCACAGTGCCCAGGGCAGCCGTCCCTCCTGCCCACCCCTTGTCCCGGCCCTGCTTGGTATCATTAGGATTGGTGAGCGGGCAGAAGCCCACCCTGTGTACACCCTATAAAGACACTGCATGCAGACACAGTTATCCCATCTGATTACATTAACGCCTCAAATTGGAAACACTTTGCACATGCTATTTTCTGTTGATTAACCACTTGCCGACTGCCGCCCAACTATTTACGTCGGCAGTCAGCCCCTCACAGGCAGAGTAACGTAGGGCTACGTCGCTAGCCTGTGAGGGTGTGGGGAGCGAGTGCCCCGCCGCCGGAGGCGCGCTCCTGCTCTCACGCGGTCACGGACCCCCCCGCGCATGTGCCCGGCGGACCCGATGTCCGCCGGGCACTCGCGATCGTCCATGACAGCGGGAGAAAGGCAGGCGGCTAGTGTAAACAAAGCCGCCTGTCAGTTCTCCCTGTGTAAGAATGATGATCAAATGGTTCTACTATGTAGGACCGTTGATCAATGTTCTTACAAACACAGCCAATCACAGTTAGAAGCACCCCCCTAGGACACACTTAACCCCTCCCTCTCCAATACAGTTAACTCCTTCACTGCCAGTGTCATTTTTACAGTAACAGTGCATATATATAGCACTGATTACTGTAGTAATGTCACTGGTAACCCCAAAAGTGTAAAAAATGTCAGTCAAGGGTCTGATCTGTCCGCCCCAATGTCGCAGTCCCGCAAAAAAAAATCACAGATCTCCGCCATTACGCGTTAAAAAAAAACAACAAAAATGACAAAAATCTTTCCCTTTGTTAGTAAACGCAATAACTTTTGCGCAAACCAATCAAAATACGCTTTTTGCGATTTTTTTACCAAACATATGGTAAAAAAAAAACTGGCCTAAAATGTTAAAAAATTTTGATTTTTAAATTTTTTTGGGGGGGGGGAATTTCATATAAATAAATGTGAAAAATATTGTTATTTTTGCAAAATTGACGCTCTTTTTTTGTTTATAGCGCATGATCAAAAAATCGCACAGGTGATCAAATACCACCAAAAGAAAGCTCTGTTTGTGGGAAAAAAAGGACGCCAAATTCGTTTAGGTACAGCGTCGCACAACCGCGCAATTGTCCGTTAAAGTCACGCAGTGCCGAATCGCAAAATAGGCCCTGGTCAGGAAGGGGGTAAAATCTTCCGGGGCTTAAGTGGTTAAATGGATTTTCTCAGCATAAAATTCTCTAGTTGTTGTGCCACATCCCTATACTGTAAACAGAACCAGAAAAAATTCCCCCAAGGGTTTGAGACTTTTTAAGGCACTTTTTAGGATACACAAGATTTCTTTTCATATAAAAGATATACATTTTATTGACACATAGGTAAAAAAAGCAAGTAGATATACACAATAATACAAAAGATACAAAAAATGAATAAGATCACAAACCATGAATTATGGCATAACAATACAAGAACGATGATGTTGTGGTGTAGCGTTACAATACCCAACGCGTTTCAAAGCTATATTGTGCTTCTTCTTCAGGGGTATAGTATTTTGTTATGCACAATCTCTAAAGGTAAAATAATACAGTAATTAATATAAATAATGTAATATATTTGTAGTGTCTAGAGATTTATATGTTTACACATAACACTTACATCATCTGTATTGGTGACACATTTGGGTTTGCGCATAAGGGATAAAAACACTCAAGTTTCACCGGCCCAGACTGCATCAGATTTTTTGGTTCACTGGTTATTGATATATTGTTTTTCCTTAGAGAAAAGGATATGGTATCCATAAGCCTGAAGGATAAGAGTGGCGACTGAAGCCAAGAAAAGGTAGAGCTCTGTTGAAATATAATGAAAAAACTTTCCTGGGACATTTGCTTGTCTCAAAAAAATTGACGTACATTTTCTGTTGATGGTCACCATTGCACAGCAGTCCTTCTAGGTCCTTGTTGAGCTAGCTGAAGACACTGAACATCTACATCATAAGGACTCCTGCACTCTCCTCTTCTCCTCCAACTTCAAGGACTCTGTGCACAATATTTGCACACTTTAAAGAGAACTCTACTCAGAGATTAAGAATTTCATTTCTTGTAACTTGTTGTTTTTATAATTGTGCTACAAAGTTTGTTGGGCCCGTGGCATCAGGATTTGAAGGGAGCAGTCTGACATAAAAGGTTATTCTCTTCCCTTTTATACCTGGGGTCATAGGTTCTTTCAGGACCTACTGGTTACTACTGTTTTAGTTATTGTGATTTTGTTTGCATTGCATACCCTTTGCATACTTACCAAGAGTAAGAGTTTGATACTGAAATATATCTCCCTAAGTTATTCTTGTACTTTTTTTATAAATTCAGTGTTTTTTTTTTTATTTATAAATTCAGTGTATTCTTGTTCTTATTAGTTTCAAGTAAAATACTTGCTTACTTTGCTACAGTCTGGTGTCTGTTTAATTGCATTATCACTTTGAAACTTGTCTAAACCTAGAGTGTCAGAGATGTCGGGAGGCTTGCAAGGTCAGGGCAACCTTTGGGGTCAGTCATCTTCCAGAGGTCCTCACGGAGATGGCGCTACACATGTATTCCCTATGTGTTGTTGATAGGCACTGATGTGTCATAAAATTCAGAGTCTGCCTTCTGAACTACAGAGGTGCTGGGAGGAGGAGTTTTAGGAGTCAATATGGGAATCACTGCTTGCAGGCAGCAAGGTACCATTGGATATGTAGTCCTTAGAAATTGAAAGAGAGGAGAAACTGCAGGGAATACAGGAAGTTGTGGAAAGAGATGGGCAGAACTAAAATTTTCAGGTAAGCTTACATTGGATTGTTAAATATACCTAATCTTTGTATTGCTTTTACAATGCTTATAATATAAAGAGAATATGTATGCAATGACCATAGATCTTCTTTAAGTCACTATTTGAAAAGTGCTGGTTTACAGTCCAATGAGGTGTATGCTACTTTGTGGACTTGTCTCATTTTGTTTTACCATTTAGAGTTGTAATTAGCGCTGGGAGCATAGCTACCAATATACTCTGGGGTCTCTGAGATGTGGCTGCTGTGTCAGAGCCTGTCACTTCCCTCTTCTGTCCATTCACAGAAGGCTTTGTATTTTGTTAATAGGCTCACACATTATAATATAACAGGCAAGAGGAGGGGAGGGGCAGGCAGAGCATCTGTAGTAAATTCTGTAGCTGCAAGATCTAAGACCTGAAGGTCCACCATCAAAGCATTGGAAGTATAGTAGAACAGTGCTCAGTAAAAATGTAAATTGTAAACAAAAGGTAAGTCCACAAGGTGACCTAGGCCCCTTTCACACATGCGGACCGTTCAGATCCGCCTGTCCGCGGATCTGAACGGATGCCCAATGCATCTCTATGGGGCATCGGATGTTAGCGGAGACATGTCCGCTGACATCCGATCCGTCAAATCTGGACGGATGGAAACCCAGTTTAGATGGAATCGGATGAGATCGGACAGACAGTCCGTTCTCATCCGATTCCCCCATAGAGAACAGCGGCGACCTGACAGCTCTGTCTCCGCACACAGCGCGGAGACAGAGCTGCCATTCACCTGCTCAGCAGGGGATCGGCAGATCGATCCCCCCGCTGAGAAAAACGGAGTCCGCCGACTTACTCCCCTGTGTGAAAGGGGCCTTAGGTTCCTTTCAAATGGGTTTTTCAGGTGGACGTGATCAGAAGATCCATTCACCCCTATGGACAGGTAGGTGTACATGGACTTTTTACATTCGCCTGCTTCCAGGTCCGATTAAGTCAGCTAAAAAAAAAACAGAGAGGACTCCATCCTCTTCCGTTTAGGCAGGGGAGATCAGAGGGTATTAATGTGTAAACAGACAGCAGAGTCCATTTACACCCGGGCACCCATAGAGCAGAGAAAGCTCTCTCCTTGTCCACTCTGCAAAAACTGAGTGGACGCGAACCTATCACCTGCCCGTTCTGCTCTGATCAGAAGGGGACCTGGGAGCTGATCGCCTGCTGATCAGAACCAAATCTTCCCCTTGTGAAAAAGGCCATACACCTTCTTGGATTTACCCCTTGTAATCCAGCACATTTTAATCAGTTTTGGACCGGAAGGATTTGCCCTTTTAACCCCCCTGTCGGTATTCCCGAGTGTGGCTCGGGGTGGAATTTCAGTTCCATTAGCGGTAACCCCAAGCAACACTCGGGGTACCGCCAGGGATCATCGCTGGATCCTGGAAGAGAGGTTACTTACCTTGTCCCCGGGATCCTGCAATGTATTCCGGCAGCATACTGCGGCCGGATCTTCCGCCTGATGCTGTGAGCCCCGGCTTCCGTCTCCTGCGAGCGTCGTGTCGCAGGGGGGTGGAACCGGCAACAAATTAAAAAAGTTAAAAACACAAACACACTGATATATTGTAATACTATTGGATTACATTACTAAAATAAAATAAATTGACCTTAGTTTGCCCTCCAGTGCTTTCTCCAGTGCCCTTCCTGCATTTCTCCTGTACTTTGTGTCTGGAAACTGAAGAACGACCATGGTATCAAAAAAGCGCGCCGCCACCTCAAAAGCGGTATATGACCTGCTGGAAAACAGCGATACAGAATCGCTTGCAGAATTGAGTGATAGCGATTTGTGGGGAAGTTCGTCATCGGACACAGAAAGTGATTGCAGCGATGATCCTGCGACTGTGTCCAGCGATGTGAGGACTTTGTGCTCGATTGACTGCGGTACGGAGCACGTAGCGCCCCCAAGATTCCCGTTTACTGGAGCACCTGGAATCAAAGTGGATGTTGAGGATGACAACCCCCTGGCATACCTCCAACTCTTTTTGACCGATGAGGTTATTGAAAAGATTGTTATGGAAACAAATCGGTACCAGGAGCAACAAGCTGCTGTGCATCAGAGGTTTTCAAGGAGCAGAATGTGGGAACCAGTGACCAAAGAGGACATCTGGAAGTCTCGGGGCCTAATTATTCTGCAGGGAGTAGTGCGGAAACCTTGCAGAAGTGGTATTGGACCACCAACAAATTACTAGCCACTCCTTTTTTTGGCACGGTCATGTCGGATTACAAATTTTCATTATGAAATATTTGCGCTTTGCAAATAATGAAGAATTTGATGAGACTTCTCATCCAGCTCCAAAACTCAAAAAGATTTGGGAGGTTTATCAAATTATCCTAAAAAATTTCCAGCAGACCTATGTACCAAATAGAGACATTTGTATCGACGAAGGTCTAATGGCCTACACTGGAAGACTCAGCTGGATACAGTATATAGCATCAAAGAGAGAACGATTTTGCATAAAGTCATTCATGCTATGTGAATCAAGCACTGGTTACATATGGAATTCAGTCCTATACACCAGGAAAGGAACCAAATTCAAGGAACGATTCAGCAGTTATGGAATGGCAACCGCTTTGGTTCTTACTTTGATTGAGCCATTGCTGAATCAGGGGTACTGTGTCACCACAGACAATTTTTACACTTCTCCAGAACTCTATAAGTTCCTTCTACACAACAAGACGGATGCGTATGGGACCGTTAGGGCTAACCGGCGTGACATGCCGCCAACCTTTGCTAATAAAAAGCCACAGGCAGGAGAAATAGTTGCCTGGCAGAAAGGAAAAATGATGGCACTGAAATGGTGCGACAAAAAAGATGTGTGCCTAATGAGTACAATTCACAACACTTCTACTGTCATGGTACACACAAAAGGTGTAAAAGACGTAATGAAACCACAACTCGCGATGTATTACAATAACACCATGGGAGGTGTGGACAGATCTGACCAGGCCATGATATTTTATCCGGCAATGAGAAAACAACAAAAAAAATATTACAAAAAAATCTTCAGACATCTTCTTGAACAATGTTTGTGGCACGCATTCATTCTGCTAAAAAAAAAAGAGTGACAGCCCTGTGGTTCATATGGACTTTGTTTGTAAAGTTGCCGAACTTATATTTCTCAAGCACTAAAACACCAACGGCTGTAAATAAATACGGATGTCGTGCTGCTGGTGTTGTGAACCCCGAACGCCTGACTGGTCGTCACTTTATGGACCACATTCCACCAATGGAAAACAAGTCTGCACCCACAAGGATGTGTGTGGTTTGCTGTTCCAAACGTGACGACACTGGACGGAAAATCCATAAAGAAACACGATACTACTGTCCTGATTGTGACGTCGGACTTTGTGCTGTACCATGTTTTAAAATGTTCCATACCCGGGACGTTTACTGATGCAATATGACTACTAATATTGCATCCTTGTTTGGCCAAAAAAAATGTCAGTGTTTATGATTACGTTATTTACTACAATTTATTGAATAAAAAGTATTATTATTATTTGTTATTATTTATAGTTATTTATTATTTTATAATTTATGATTTTGTGTTTCAAACTTTATCATACCCGATATGTTATAAAGAAGAATGCACAGTAAAAAAAAAATCATATGTAAATAGTTGGTTTGGGCTGCTCTTCCTTAACCACTTAAGCCCCGGAGGATTTGGCTGCTAAAGGACCAGGGGTTTTTTTGCGATTTTTTACTGCGTGACTTTAACGGACAATTGCGCGGTCGTGCGACGCTGTACCTAAACGAATTTGACGTCCTTTTTTTCCCACAAACAGAGCTTTCTTTTGGTGGTATTTGATCACCTGTGCGATTTTTTGATCACGCGCTATAAACAAAAAAAGAGCGTAAATTTTGCAAAAATAACAATATTTTTCACATTTTTTTATATGAAATTCCCCAAAAAAAAAAGTAAAAATCAAAATTTTTTAACATTTTTCGGCCAATTTGTTTTATGCTACCTATGTTTGGTAAAAAAAATCGCAAAAAGCGTATTTTGATTGGTTTGCGCAAAAGTTATCGCGTTTACTAACAAAGAGAAAGATTTTTGTCATTTTTGGTGTTTTTTTTTTTAACGCGTAATGGCGGCGATCTGCGATTTTTTTTTCGGTACTGCGACATTGCGGCGGACAGATCGGACCCTTGACTGACATTTTTGACACTTTTGGGGTTACCAGTGACATTACTGCAGTAATCAGTGCTATACATATGCACTGTTACTGCAAAAATGACACTGGCAGGGAAGGGGTTAACTTTATTGGACAGGGAGGGGTTAAGTGTGTCCTAGGGGCGTGCTTTCTACTGTGTAGGGACATTCCTATTGGTGTAAAAGCAAAGATCAACCGTTCTACATAGTAGAACGGACAGATCTTCACTTTTACACAGGGAGAACTGACAGGCAGCTTGTTTACACAAGCTGCTCTGTATTTCTCCCTTCACAGGAGCGATCGCAGTGTGACTGGCGGACATCGAGTCCGCCGGTCACACGCACTGACTTGCCTGTGAACGAGCCGCGGCGGGCGCGCGCCTCGGCGGGCGCGCGCCCGCCCGCGATAGGCTCGCAAGTCAGTGACAGGCGAGTGACGTACCGATACGTCACTCTGCCTGGCCGGGGCTGACCGCCGCAGTATATAGTCGTGCGGCGGTCGGCAACCGGTTAAGAATTATGTAGCACCCTACAGGTAGGTGCTAGGTAAATGCATAGTGGGTCTTGTCTGCCTAACAGCAGGGCCATCATTTATTTTTAGTTAGGGTGTCATGGCTTCCAGGTGGGTCTGCTGAGAGGGAAGTCTCCTCACTGGCTCTGTGAGAGGCTTCTCATAGGGTAGTGGAGGAAACCCGTTGTCTCTCCTCCTGTTTAACCACTTAAGCCCCGGAAGATTTTACCCCCTTCCTGACCAGGGGGTTTTTTTGCGATTTTTTACTGCGTGACTTTAATGGACAATTGCGCGGTCGTGCCAAGCTGTACCTAAACGAATTTGACGTTCTTTTTTCCCCACAAACAGAGCTTTCTTTTGGTGGTATTTGATCACCTGTGCGACTTTTACTTTTTGCGCTATAAGCAAAAAAAGAGCGTAAATTTTGCAAAAATAACAATATTTTTCACATTTTTTTTATATGAAATTCCCCCCAAAAAAATGTAAAAATCAAAATTTTTTAACATTTTTGGCCAATTTGTTTTCTGCTACATATGTTTGGTAAAAAAAATTGCAAAAAGCGTATTTTGATTGGTTTGCGCAAAAGTTATTGTGTTTACTAACTAAGGGAAAGATTTCTGTAATTTTTGGTGTTTTTTTTTTTTTTAACGTGTAATGGCAGCGATCTGCGATTTTTTTTTGCGGTACTGCGACATTGCAGGGGACAGATCAGACCCTTGACTGACATTTTTGACACTTTTGGGGTTACCAGTGACATTACTGCAGTAATCAGTGCTATACATATGCACTGTTACTGCAAAATGACACTGGCAGGGAAGGGGTTAACTTTATTGGGGAAGGAGGGGTTAAGTGTGTCCCTAGGGGCGTGCTTTTTACTGTGATTGGCTGTGGCTACTAGTGTAGGAACAGTGATCAACGGTCCTACATAGTAGAACCATATGATCACTGTTTCTACACAGGGGAGAATGACAGGCGGCTTGTTTACATCAGCCGTCTGACTTTCTCCCTCTGCACCAATGATCGGCGAGTGACCGGCGGACATCGGGTCCGCCGGTCACACGCACTGACTTCCCTGTGAACGAGCCGCGGTGGGCGCACGCCTCCGCGGGCGCGCGCTCACAAGGAAGTGACAGGCAAGTGACGTACCGGTACGTCACTTTGCCTGGCCGGGGCTGACCACCGCAGTATATAGTGATACGGCGGTCGGCAACCGGTTAAGGTAGTGGATGTCTCGGGGTGCTGTCTGAGAATCCAGAGGATGCTGAGTTGAGCTGCAGGGATCCGGTGTGCCGAGAACCAGCAGAGGGAAAGAGGGGTCCAGTCCCAGGAAAGCCTACACAGGTCGTGAGTACTGAGGATTGCCCCTGGGGGTTTGCCTAGTGTCAGTGGGGACCACTCTGGAGAAGGTTCTAGGATCCAAGTGTCAGCTAGCTATAAAGGGGGTTTCTAGGTAGAGGACCCTGAAGTGACAGAAGGGGATACCTAGTCAGGGGACCCTGAAGAGTTAAAGGGGCGCCTGCAGTTTGGGCCCTGAAGAGTCAGTGCACAGTGTGTAGTGCATCAGTTAAGAGTTGCAGCCATACAGGAATTCACAAGCTACCTCAAGCCAGTGCAAGGCTGAAGGGAGTAGTCAGTGACTTGTGAGTGCAAGCAGTGTCAGAAGTTCAATATTCTACAGTCCTGGATCTTCTGGACATAAGTCGGAGTTCCAGCAGAGCTTTTAGAGATACAGTGTGTTCAAAGCGCCAGTAAGCGTTGGCTATCGTCGGCTGGCATGGAAAACCTGCTACAATTACATGCAAAATAATGGTACCGCTTTCAGCACCTAAAATCTGCAATAATCATACCGCCAGGGAGGTTAATGACCAGACCATTTTTTGCAATTTGGCACTGCGTTACTTTAATCGAAAATTACGCAGTTGTGCGACACTGTACTGAAATAAAATTGATGTCCTTTTTTTCACACAAATAGAGCTTTCTTGTGGTGGTATTTGTTCACCTCTGCGATTTATTTTTTTTTGCGCTATAAACAAAAAAAGATCAAAAATACTGAAAAAAAACAATACTTCTCACATTCTGCTATATAACATTCCCCAAAAAAATTTAAAAAATCTAATTTTTTCACTCTTTTAGGCCAATTTGTATTCTGCTACATATTTTTGGTAAAAAAAATAGCAATAAGCGTATTTTGATTGGTTTGCTCAAAAGTTATCGCGTCCACAAACTAGGGCAGGGGTGGGGAACCTTTTTTCTGCCAAGGGCCATTTAGATTTTTGTAACATCATTCAGGGACCGTACAAAATGATCAACTTAAAAATTAGCCTGTTATATTTGACCACAACGTGCCCCCTTTCAATGCAGAGTGACCACAGCGTGCCCCCTTTCAATGCAGAGAGACCACAGCATGCCCCCTTTCAATGCAGAGAGACCACAGCGTGCCCCCTTTCAATGCAGAGAGACCACAGCGTGCCCCCTTTCAATGCAGACTGACCACAGCGTGCCCCCTTTCAATGCAGACTGACCACAGTGTGCCCCCTTTCAATGCAGACTGACCACAGCGTGCCCCCTTTCAATGCAGAGAGACCACAGCATGCCCCCTTTCAATGCAGACTGAACACAGCGTGCCCCCTTACATTGCAGACTGACCACAGCGTGCCCCCTTACAATGCAGACTGACCACAGCGTGCCTCCTTCAATGCAGACTGACCACAATGCAGAGATCATTGTGCCCCTTTACAATGCAAAGTGAACAGCGTGCCAAGCCCCCCAGACCAGTGCACTTGACTTACCTGTTGTAGTGGCGGCTTCCTCTCTTCAGTCCCCGCATCTCTTCGAGTCCTCCCGCGTCCCGCCTCCTCCTCGGCCAATGGCATTGGCACTGGTCTGCGCCCCGGGTCCACCCTTTTCGGAGACTCACAGTGTCAGGATGGAGCCATCGGCTCCTTCTGACACAGCGGCATGGGGGGGGCGGGGGCAGACATAACGATCGTGCGGGCCTGACGTAACGATCGTGCGGGCCGCATGCGCAGGTTCCCCACCCCTGAACTAGGGGAAAGATTTATGTAATTTTATTTATTTAATTTTTTTACTAGTAATGGCTGCAATCTGCGATTTTTAGCGGGACTGTGACATTGCGATGGACAGATTGGACCCCTAGCTGACCTTTTTGACACTTTTGGGGGGACCAGTGACATTACTACAGTAATCAGTACTAAAAATATGCACACTGTTACTGTAATAATGACACTGGCAGAGAAGGGGTTAACCCAGTAGTGATCAATGGGTTAAGTGTGAGCCTAGGGGAGTGTTTTCTATCTGTGGGGGTAGGGACTTGTGAAATGACCATAGAGACCTGTGATCCTTTATAGAAGGATCACAGGCCCTCTGTGATTATTTCAGAGAGAAGAACGGTCGGCTGTGTTTCTCTCTCAGCGGGGAGCGATCCCGGGTGCCCGGCGGGTGCCTGGCGGCATCAGAATCCCTGCTGCCTAGTGGGGGCGCATGCTCTCCCCCCAGCACCAGCTCACGCGACCGACGTAGTAGTACGTCGTTTCGCGCAGCCGAGCCAGCCTGCCGCAGTAAAACTGGGGCGAGTGGTTGGCAAGTGGTTAAATAGTGACTTGATACCTGGAGTTTTCTTTTAGTTCACCTAAAGCACTGAACCATCCTGATTTTTTTTTTTAGGAACTCCCATATCTTACGTAAGGCATATGTATGCTAAGTTGCTAAGTCTACAGTATCAGTTTGATTTATGCAAGTCATTAGTTTAAATTGTGCTATTGTTTCAGGTTTACTTTTAGAGCCCATTCACACAGGGGCGACACGACTTGCTGGGGCGACCTGTGAAGTCGCGGTGCACAGCGCGCACCTCGACCTCGGCGCGACATGCACGGACTTCATATCATTGAAGTCTATGCAAGTTGCCTCCAGGTCGCCCCAAAGTAGTACAGGACCCTTTTTCTAAGCCGAGGCGACTTGTGTCGCTCCTATAAGAATGGGTCCTGTGCTAATCAATGGCAGGCGACCCACCGCGACTTGACAAGTCGCGCTAGTGTGAATGGGGTCTTAAAGCGGTAGTATCCCGCTTTTTGACACTTTTATCTACAGGTAAGCCTATAATAAGGCTTACCTGTAGGTACAAATAATATCTCCTAAACCGGCACGGTTTAGGAGATATTTACAGTGCATGCAGCCGCTCGCGCGAGCGGCGCATGCGCTCTGAAGGTCCGGGGGACCTTCAATTAAGTTGCCGGGAGCTTACCGGAAAATCACTCCCGCGCGCATGCATGTGACGTCATCGCGGCTCCGGCCAATCATCGCGCCGGAGCCGTCTCTTCCGGCCAATCAGCGCGCCGGAGCCGCCGAACCCGGAAGAGACGACAAGGGACCATGGCAGCGCCCGCAGCGATGTCCGGGGGTCCGTGTCGGGGCTTCGTTTTAAGGTAAGTTACACATAATGGGCTAGTATGCGATGCATACTAGCTCATTATGCCTTTGTCTTGCAGGTTTTTATTTTTTTTTTTTTTATAGAGTTTACAACCGCTTTAAAGCAATTAAAAACAACACAGGAAGAACAATCTTTGCAGTAATAAGGAGAAAAACAACCAAAGACACCATCTAGTGGCTCCAGCTGAAACTATCTGTTTTACTTGTCCTTCTAAACAGGGGCGTAACTACAGGGGTTGCAGGGGTTGCAATCGCTACCGGGCCCCATGCTCCAGGGGGCCCGGTAGCAAACCAGTGGGTGAACTTCCAGGATCGCAAAGGTCACACTTGCGACCGGACCCTGGCATTGCACCACTCTGGGGAGGCCCCAAGATTGCAGGAAGGGGGCCCACAAGATTGCAGGAAGGGGGCCCACTGCAGAACCTGTGAAAGAATCCTGCTGCGGGACCGTAATAAAAGGCCATGCAACGAGTGTAAAGAGCCCCAGGATTAGTGGGAAGAGCCCTGGGCTTGAAGGTAAGGGCCCCGGCCAGGGGTCTGGGGGGCCCTTCATGGTTTCTTGCATCAGGGCCCTGAAGGTTCTAGTTACGCCTCTGCTTCTAAATCACCATACACTGGAATGTCATTAGTGAATGGATGGATAACCAGAAAGAACAGTGGGTGGATTTACTAAAACTGGAGAGCGCAAAATCTGGTGCAGCTCTACACAGAAACGAATCACCTAACAGTTTTTTTTTTTTTGTAAAGGTTAATTGAACAAGCGGAAGTTAGAAGCTGATTGGCTGCCATGCACAGCTGCACCAGATTTGGCACTCTCCAGTTTTATTAAATCAATTTTCAACTGACAACAAATAACATTTAAACAATATTCTTATTTTACAAAAATAATCCATACTCATCCACTACTTAACCACTTTACGACTGCCCGCCGCAGTTATACTGAATCAAGTGGCCGCACCTACACAAATCGCCGTAGGTATAAGTCAATCGCGCACAGGGAGCTCGAGCGGCGCTCTCCTGCCCCTGCTCGTCAGCGGGGAAGCCGATGCAGCGGGCAGGCGGGTCCGATTGCCATCTGACACCCGCAATCGTTCCCCGCTGAGAGTGAAGAATGATCAGCTGTTGTAAACACAGCTGAGCGTTCTTCTCCCAGAAATGATATTTCTCTTACGTCCTCCGACAGTCGCCGCCCCTCATAAAGTCTTCACCAATGGGTATTGACTTCCGCTTCGCAGGATTAGCTAGGCATAAGACTTGTTAGAAACAAAAGCTTTTAGCATAGACACACCCATGGGGGCTGTCCCACTGGTCAATACCCCCCTGCAGTAAGCCTACCCAACTCAGTTTGTCTCTGCCTAGCGTTAGGAGTAGATAGGCTTCCCTGTGCTGGGGCTACAGTCTCAGCCTTCTAATCTTTTCTTATGATTTTATTTGTAAAATGTCAGTTTTTTCTTTGCTTTACTAGCTGTTTATTTTGTCAGCTTTAGTTTTAGTCGGATCTTTGGCTGAAGATGGATTTTGCGGAGCTGGGAATCGGACTGGCCGCCCTGGCTCTCCAGGGGAGAGGGCAGATGGATCCCCAGCCCGCCATCGAACGTTCGGCTATGGTTCGCCCTGGCGCTATGAATGACACATCCCTGTTCGCAGCAGGGATGCAGCCTGTGAGGTGGCTACCTCACTGGACACATTTGCGGTTATGTGCTGCAGTGTCCTGCCATTTTGGCTGACAGCATTCCCTGTCATCTGAGGACAGAGGCTTTCCGTTACATAGAGGCACCCCACGCCATCCGGTACAGGTAAGTACTTTTCTGTGTGGGGCCTCTGTCTGGGGTGGCAGTCCTGTGTTGCTGTGTGTCCCCTCATATCTTTGCGTTTGTGGGGCTCCCTGATGCGATCCCTGCAGGGGTCTTTTTTATTGCACTGCTGGCGCTGTGTGGTTTTGGGGGCCCCTCTCCTCTCCTGTGTCACTTAAGTGTTGGGAGGTGCAGACTGGTGTGCGGCGGCCACTGCGGCAAAAAAACGCGCGGTCCTCCATTTTGGATGTGGGCATCATGTCTGGCTTCACAATGGGCTTTGCTACAGCTTGCTGTGTAGTGTTTTGGCGCCATCCGGCGCCATCTTGTGTGTGGCAGAACGATTGTTCCGAGCACATGTCGGCGGCCATCTTGCCGAAGTCTCCCATTGCTTTCTATGGGCAGCCATTATCCCTTAGCCTTGCAGCATATAGTTCAGCCTCCGGTGACCTCACTTCCTTTTCCTCTGGAGCAGCGATTGGTGTGGTAACACTCTGTGGGGCTCTGCATACTGTCTCTTCCATATCTCCCTGTTTTATCCTTCCTGGCTCAGTTTTGTCCCTTTTGGGGGGGTCTGTGTACACAGTGTATATAGCGGTGGGCTGCGCAATCCGCATCGCTTTTAAAGGGCCAGTACTTTTTGTCATTGTGTTCTGCAATGGACTCTCAGGACAGCAAATTCCCCCCAGCTTTGGTGGGGGACCCCAGTTCTGCTGAACCCCCCGTTATACCTAATTTGGCCGCTGCGGTGGCGACTTTAGTGTCCAAAATGGAGGTGCTGATGGCTGAACGAGCTGCTAGAAAAAGGCCTAGATTATCTTTCTCCTCTGATTCAGATGGTGATGTGGCTGCTGTGGCTGGCGTGCCCTTTTCAGGGTCTCGCTCATCTCAGGATCTGCTGGGGTCTGAGGGGGAGGCGAAGGTGGAGGGGGTAGATGATACTCCCCCGGGGTCGCCTGAAGAACGCGCAGCTATGGATGCGTTGATTTCTTCTGTAAAAGAAACACTACATTTGGAGGATGAGCCCAATCCTCCGGGCATTGTGTCCTCCTTTGGTACACATAGGACCCGCAAGTCGGCACAGGTTTTTCCCTGCCCCGCTGAGTTTCATCACACGGTAAATGAACAATGGCGCAGTTTGAAACACCCTTTCAGGGTGCCTAAACGGTTTCAACTGCTCTACCCCTTTGCGCCTTCTATGGATACGCGCTGGTGTGTGGCCCCCCAGGTGGATCACACTGTGGCCATGTTGAACAAGGCTACCTTGGTTCCCACTGAGGATACCCAGGTTTTCCGGGATCCTACGGACAGGAGGTTGGAGTCTCTTGCCCGTCACGCCTACATGGTGTCGGGTTCCATGCTCAAACCTATTTTCGCTTCTGTCATGGTGGCTCAGGCGGTGGCAGATTGGACTAAGGTGCTTAGACGCACTCTCGCGTCTGATTCTGCCCCGCCTGCTACGCTGGACATGGTGGACCAAATTCATCAAGGGGTCATGTATTTGTGCGATGCGGCCTTGAATGAGGCCCCTCTGGCTGCGCGCCTGTCTAGTGTCGCGGTACTTAACCGTCGACTGGTCTGGCTGAAGAGCTGGTCGGCTAACCAGACGTCACGGAAGACGGTGGCTGACTTTCCCTATGCAGGGTCTCGCCTTTTTGGCGAGGCTTTAGATACTTTGGTGAAAGGTGTCACTGGGGGCAAAAGCACTCTGCTACCCCAAAATCAGAAGAACAAGTATTTTTGCGGCAAGCGGGGTCCCGCCTTTAGACCCAATCAGGGGTCCTTTCGTGCCTTTAAGCCACAAAACAAGGGCAAACCTTTCAAGGGCCAAGGTGGCCAGAAAAAGCCCTGGGCGGGCAAGCAAAAGTCCGGCCATGCCGGTGCGGTGGCTCAGTCCGCCTCTGCCTGAAGGGACGCCCTTACCCGTTTCAGGTGTGGGGGGACGTTTGCACGGTTTCCTCCAACCTTGGCTGCTCCGAATTCCGGACAGGTGGGTTCAGGAAATCATTCGATCAGGATACAAGATCGAATTCCTTTCCCGGGCGGTGGACAGATTCTTTCCCTCAAATCTTCATTTGACCCCAGGGCGCCCCCAGGACTCGCGCCAAGCGGTGCAGGACCTCCTTGCCCAGGGGGCGATTGTCCCGGTGCCTCATCGGGACAGGTTTCTGGGTTTTTACTCGAATCTGTTCACTGTGCCCAGAAAGGAGGGCAAGGTGCGTCTGATCCTGGACTTGAAAGCTCTGAACCGATTTGTGCACGTTCAAAAGTTTCGTATGGAATCCCTCCGCTCGGTGGTGGCCTCCCTAAGTCCAGGGGAATTCCTGGCCTCTATCGACCTGAAGGATGCGTACCTGCACATCCCCATTTTCGAGGGGCATCAGAGGTACCTCCGGTTTGCCATAGCGGAGGACCACTATCAGTTCGTAGCGTTGCCTTTCAGTCTCGCTCAAGCGAAGGTATTTCTGACGGAGGACAAGCTCCGGACCCTTCAGAACGAGATCAGGTCTCTCAGGGACAAAGAATCTTCGTCGTTCAGGACCTGCATGCGGTGAATGGGGCTGATGGTGTCTGCGTTCGAGGCGATACCGTTTGCTAATTTTCACACTCGGTCTCTCCAAGAGGAGATCCTGGCCGGGTGGGACAGACTTCCTCAGTCCTTGGATCTGAGTGTCTCGTTGAGTCGCCGGACCAGAATGGATCTTCTGTGGTGGCTTCAGTCCCCGGCTGTGTCGGACGGGAAATCCTTCCGTCCGTTGTTGTGGACAGTGATTACCACAGATGCCAGCCTGTCAGGCTGGGGTGGAGTCCTGGGCAACCTGTCTGCCCAGGGCATTTGGTCTGAGGAGGAATCCTCCCTTCCGATCAACATCTTGGAATTGAGAGCCATCAAACTGTGTCTCTTCCAGTGGTCGGATCGACTTCTGGGCCGTCCGGTACGGGTACAGACGGACAATGCTACCGCGGTGGCTTACATAAACCGCCAAGGGGGCACCAGGAGTGCCCGGGCGGCCCGGTAGGTGACCGACATTCTGTCCTGGGCCGAGGCTCACGTCCCGGCGATTTCGGCAGTTCACATTCCGGGTGTGGAGAATTGGCAGGCAGATTATCTGAGCCGCCAGACCCTGGATCAGGGGGAATGGTCCCTACACCCGGAGGTCTTCCAAAGACTGTGTGCGAAGTGGGGATCCCCGGACGTGGATCTGTTCACATCTCGGTTAAACCACAAGGTGGAAAGTTTCGTGGCAAGTTTGCGCGATCCTCGGGCGGACACCTTGGATGCGCTGGTGGCCCCTTAGCATCAGTATCGGCTGATACTGATGCTGGCCCAGGTGTGCAAGGCTGCGACTTGGTCGTCGGAGCACACCTTTTCCAAATTCTATAAGATTGATGTTCTGGCATCAGCTGATGCCTCCTTTGGCCGCAAAGTTCTCTTTGCGGCAGTGCCATAGGGGACCCTTGTTTTTTTGTGGGTCCCTGGTTGTTGGGGTTGTTTATCCCCTGGGTTTTTGCTTTCCTGGGCTGTTGCTCCTGTTGAGCCTTTTCTGTTGCCCAGTAGGTTCTCTTACTGTGCGTGTAAGGTTCCTTTCTCTGATGTGGGTACTGCGTTGCCTTTTCTGTGGTTGCGTCTCCCACCCCTTATGTCTACACTGCTTTGGGACATCCCATTGGTAAAGACTTTATGAGGGGCGGCGACTGTCGGAGGACTTAAGAGAAAACTGAATTTTTGTAAAATCTTACCGTAAAATTCCTTTCTCTGAGTCCTCCGACAGTCACCGCCCCCACCCCTCTTTTGGGGGTTTTTTCTTGTACACTTACTGCTATGCTACCAAACTGAGTTGGGATGGCTTACTGCAGGGGGGTATTGACCAGTGGGACAGCCCCCATGGGTGTGTCTATGCTAAAAGCTTTTGTTTCTAACAAGTCTTTTGCCTAGCTACTCCTGCGGAGTGGAAGTCAATACCCATTGGTGAAGACTTTATGAGGGGCGGCGACTGTCGGAGGACTCAGAGAAATAAATTTTACGGTAAGATTTTACAAAAATTCCGTTTTATCACAAGAAAATATAACATACCTTCCTATCTATTTGCTAATGCTAACAGCATATTGAATAAAAATAGTTAATGTTGATTGAGAGAGTTTAGTTTCACTTCAAGAATACATACTTGAATATAATTTTTTTGAATCAAAGTGGTTGTAAACCTCAGACATGAAATCCGAACAAAGCACATACAGTATTTCTATAATGTTTACTTTCCACTCCCAAAAGCACATAGGGGTTTATTTACTACAGGCAAATACTTTGCAGTTACCCCAGAGCTTAGTAAATGAGGTAATCCTCATTTTGCAAAGAATACCCAATCACATTCAAGAAAAAACTAACAAACAGCTTTTTTGATTGCACATGATTAAATCACGAGCTTCTGCATATTTACTAAGCTCTAGAGCAATTGCACTTGCAGGGTGCAGCTGTACTTTGCAAAGTGCAGAGTCTATTTTCCTTTTGTACATCAACCCCTAAGTGTAAATTCTCTCTGCTGCCTCATTCCTCTGCTATCAGCATGAGTCACTACTGACTAGCTTTCCTGACACCAAGAGCTAAAAAGGTGACTGGGGATTGACCACCAGCTGATTGACAGCCTCAGCTCTGTTCCAATCAGCTCTCAGAGCTTTTGTACAGTGTGTAGTTGCAGCTCCCACCCCCTGCTTTGCAAGTCTGTGAAAAATCCTTTTTATCTTTGAGTTTTATAAGGCTGTACAGGACAGATGCAGATAAACAGGTGCAACTTATGTAGGAGAATTTGTTTCACCTCTGTGTATCACTTGAGGATAATCACTTCACTGGTTATGGGTAAGGGTTTATCACCACTTTAACCAATTGGCCCAGGCCAATTTTCAGCTTTCAGCGCTGTCACACTTTGAATGACAATTGCGCGGTCATGCTACACTGTACCCATATGACATTTTTATCATTTTTTTATAATTTTCTTCACACAAATAGAGCTTGGTGGTATTTAATCACCGCTGTGTTTTTTATTTCTTACTAAAAAAAAGAAAAAATACAGAAAATTTGGGGGGAAAAAAGTCAGTAAATTTTGAAAATAAGTAATTTTTCTCCTTCACTGATGTGCGCTGATGAGCAGAGATGTATAAAGTACTAGAGACCCAGACTTGAGTAAAAGTACAAGTGCTCTATCAAAAAAGTGACTTGAGTAGAAGTTGAAGTGCTCTTTAAGCACCACACTTAAGTAGAAGTACTAAAGTATTCAACATTTTTTGTACTTAAGTATTGCAAGTAGTTTATTTTAAAATTTACTACTCAAGTACTAAAAGTAAAAGTATTGTGTTATGTAGTTATTAAAGAAAGTAGTCAAAAGGCCAGGGCCCCCCTCCCATTTTAGATCCCCCTTAGAGCAGGCCAGGGTCCCCCTCCCATTACAGATCCCCTTTAGAGCAGGCCAGGGTCCCCCTCCCATTACAGATTCCCCTTAGAGTAGGCCAGGGTCCCCCTCCCATTATAGATCCCCCTTAGAGCAGGCCAGGGTCCCCCTCCCATTATAGATCCCCCTTAGAGCAGGCCAGGGCCTCCCTCCCATTACAGATCCCACTTAGAGCAGGCCAGGGTCCCCCTCCCATTATAGATCCCCCTTAGAGCAGGCCAGGGTCCCCCTCCCATTATAGATTCCCCTTAGAGCAGGCCAGTGTCCCCCTCCCATTATAGATTCCCCTTAGAGCCGGCCAGTGTCCCCCTCCCATTATAGATTCCCCTTAGAGCAGGCCAGGGTTCCCCTCCCATTATAGAGCCCTCTTAGAGCAGGCCAGGGTCCCCCTCCCATTATAGATCCCTTAGAGTAGGGCAGGCCAGGGTAGGTCCCTCCCCCCCATTGAATAGATCCGATCCCCTTAGTGAGTGACTTGACATCAAGACAGTTCTTACTTCTCCTACCTTAGGCTGTCTCGAGTCCTCAAGCCTCTCTCTCCACAGTCCCCAGTCCATTAACCCCTGCTGAAAGAAGAATATATTCCTACCTCCATCCAGTTCTCCCGTGCTGGGCGGCCGCGCTGCACAGTGCCCAGAGACAGGGTTGTAGTCTAGACTCTAGTAACTCACAGTCCCTCCCCCAGCCAGGGCCCAGAGAGATCACTCCGCAGGCAGGTGTCTCTCCTCTCTCGCCACCACCACTTCACTTGAGAGCCGAGCGGGAGGCGGGACTCGGGCCGAGCCGAGGGAGGGCAGAGGCGGCAAGGCTCTGCCCCTGAGCTATCGCATCGGGTCGGGGATTGGTCGTGACTTGTGAGTCTCAGAGACAGTGAGACTCGAGTAAAAAAAGTCAGCGGCGGTGCGGGTTTGGAATGGAATGATTCGTAACATTTTTATAATTGTAACAAGTAACGATGCAGCACATAAAAATATATCGGAGTGAAAGTATTAAACGCATCGAAAATATGTACTGAAGTAAAAGTGGAAGTAGGAGAAAACAATTATACTCTAGTAAAGTACAGATACCGCCTTTTAGTACTTAAGTACAGTAGTGAAGTAGTTCTACTTCATTACAATACATCTCTGCTGATGAGACAGCACTGATGGGCACTGATAGGCTGCACTGATGGTATGTGTGTGTGTGTGTGAGTGTGGGGGGGGGGTAAGGGGGTGCCACATGCAAAGATGTATGCACACTGCAGCCCCACTATGAGCAGTCTGCCTGTCTCAGTACACCAACATGGAGTTGGTCCTAATTACCTCCAGTTTCAATGAGGAAATTCTTTTTAAATTTGTCACAGCAGGAGTGACCTTTGTGAAGGTGGCACAAATAATGTTCTGTGACTGTCCCACCTATATGTGTTTTTCTGTGTTAATGAATGTGGGAGCCTGTGGTATATTGAAGGTATATAGTACCAGCATCCCCGTTGGCATAAATTGTAAATTGGGGGAATACCCAAGACCAACCTCCCAGATGGTCAGTAGGGGGGAAGGGAGGAGGGGAAAGAGAGGATCTTGAATGGGAGCGCAGTGACGTAGAGCACTAGGCGGACACTCAAATAGCGCCCGGATATGGCGGCGGACGCTATTACTCCTCCTTAGGACCACAGCGGGTAAGCTGGAATTTCTTGCAACCTTCCATATAGGTGACACACCATTATCTATTCTAATGGGCCGATAGATACACAAACTCATGAGGCGTTGCTATTTGTTTTCTTATATCTGGTTTAGATCATCTACTTGTCATGCTCCCACTGTTTCAGGACATCTCAGGAGATACTATCTGAGAATCTTACTTGAGTTCCTGCTAATGATTGGCGTATACCACTATCAGCTTTGCCTGCTTTGGTCCAATCTCTCGTTTTGGATTCCATCCAGGTGGAGGATTGCTGGAAGTTATGGCTTATTACGGCCGTTTGTGGTATGTTTTTCCTATCCTAGGTGTTCTTAACCATGGACCTTATTTGACACCATGATGCTTTTCCTTTCTCTCTTTTTAAGGTAAGTAAGGTAAGAAAGCACTTTGTCAATGATATACAGTATCTCACAAAAGTGAGTACACCCCTCACATTTTTCTAAATATTTTATTATATCTTTTCATGTGACAACACTGAAAAAATGACACTTTGCTACAATGTAAAGTAGAGAGTGTACAGCTTGTATAACAGTGTAAATTTGCTGTCCCCTCAAAATAACTAAAAAAAAACAGCCATTAATGTCTAAGCCACTGGCAACAAAAAGAGTACACCCCTAAGTGAAACTGTAACGGACCGTTTCAGCAGACAAGGAGTTAAAATCCGTTTAGGCGATATGCCCCTTTCTGAGAGACAGGCACAGCTACTGCAGAACACCAAACTCCCGAACTGGATACAAAATAGCACTCCAACCTGGAACCTCACGAATAGCTGCTAGCAGACGAACAGGAAAAGCATACATCAGCTTACACTCCTAGCAATCAGTCTCCAACAGCATACAGTGAATCCCCCCAATAACGAGACAAAGCTCCAAGTTGAGGGTAAAACAGGAACAACAACAACATCTATTGGAAGAACACAGCACACTTTTATACAGAAATTGGAACATCCTTCCCTCAACAACCGCTTTCCCATTGGTCAATTGCACAGTACCTGCAGTTCCCATTCAGGTCCTCTTTTAGCCGTGCAAATGAGGAATTGAAAATGAGTCAGCAGTGATTGGTCAGATAGCTTTGACCAATGCAAGGAGACAGAAGCCCCAGGGGGCAATCAATGTACATAATAGTCAGACACAGAACAATGGTTCCCTAACGAGCCCTCAATACACATTACTCTGAGTGTCAATACATCCCTTAGCAGACAACAGGTGAGATCATTAGCACACCTGACAATAGCTGAATGGAGAGCCACCTCAGACTGTCCGTCTCCTCAGAACTTCCTGTAATGACCATATTAGGAGTTGACTTCCTGTTCAGAGACCTCATGGCAAATGGGAACAAAAATCTTCATATTACCAGGAAGACATTGAATATGACTGTCCCAATTGTAGTAGTCCAAACCATATTTTCAGTGTTCAACACCCTCCTGGTCACCCTGCATCCATAACAGATGCAGGGTGACTTAAACATAAGAAAGCCACACAAGGCTGGACATAGTGCCTCCCAACCTCTTTAACCACTTGCCAACTGCCTAACGCCGATCTACGTCGGCAGTCAGCCCCTCACAGGCAAAGTGACGTAGGGCTACGTCACTAGCTTGTGAGGGTCTAGGGAGCGAGCGCGCGCCCCCGGAGGCGCGCTCCCGCTCCCGCGTGGTCACGGACTCCCCCGCGCGTGTGACCGGCGGACCCGATGTCCGCCGGTCACTCGGCGATCGGCGGGGGAGAGGGAGAATGTCAGGCAGCTTGTGTAAACAAGCCACCTGTCATTCTCCTTGCTGTTAGGATACTGATCACTCGGATCTAGTATGTAGATCCGTTGATCAGTGTCCATACAGCTCAAGCCCCAGCCAATCACAGTAGAAAGCACGCCCCTAGGGATACACACAGCCCCTCCCTCCCAAATAAAGTTAACCCCTTCACTACCAGTGTATTTTTACAGTAACAGTGCATATATATAGCACTGATTACTGTAGAAATGTCACTGGTAACCCCAAAAGTGTAAAAAATGGCAGTCAAGGGTCCGATCTGTCCGCCCCAATGTCGCAGTACCGCAAAAAAAATCGCAGATCGCCGCCATTACACGTTAAAAAAAAAAACAACAAAAATGACAGAAATCTTTCCCTTTGTTAGTAAACGCGATAACTTTTGCGCAAACCAATCAAAATATGCTTTTTGCGATTTTTTTTACCAAACATAGGTAGCATAAAACAAATTGGCCGAAAAAGTAAAAAAATTTTGATTTTTAAATTTTTTTTTGGGGAATTTCATATAAAAAAATGTGAAAAATATTGTTATTTTTGCAAAATTGACGCTCTTTTTTTGTTTAAAGCGCGTGATCAAAAAATCGCACAGGTGATCAAATACCACCAAAAGAAAGCTCTGTTTGTGGGAAAAAAAGGACGCCAAATTAGTTTAGGTACAGCGTCGCACGACCGCGCAATTGTCCGTTAAAGTCACGCAGTTCCGAATCGCAAAATACCCCCTGGTCGGAATGGGGGTCAAATCTTCCGGGGCTTAAGTGGTTAAAGGAATTTGGGGTCCACAACCCCCATGCCCAAAGTGACTCCTGTCACATTTCTCCCCTTTTCCAAACAGACTAACAGGGTATCTGACCTTCTGCCGGTCAGTGCCCTTGTTAGTCCAGCAGCCCACCCACAAAACAGAAACAGCAGTACAGCCCACCCAAAATAACTGGTTACTACCTGGGTAGAAGAGAAATTTGTCCATGTCCAGGTGCCTCACCTTGGCTGTGTGGGGGACTGGTAGACTGCCTTGGTGGGTTGCTGAGTGGGCAGAGACCAGCGGTACTCTGCCCTGGTGCCAGCGCTACCACAGAAGTAGCCTGGTTGGAGACGGGTTGTTGGAGGGGGAGACCGACTGTCTCCCCTTTAGATACACCACCATGCTGCTGTGGGGGAAGACTGACTGTCTTCCCTTTGGCTAAACAGCCCTGTTGCTGGGGGTCAGGACCGACTGTCCCTACCCCCTGTGCCGTGAGTGCAGAGACCACGGTCCCATCTGCACCGATGGGGGGCTTACAGTCTCCCCCTGGTACATTAAGCTGCCGCTGGGGAGAGGGGGTAACAAGCTCCTCTCCCGATAGAACACTCTGCTCATTAACCACTTAAGCCCCGGAGGATTTGGCTGCTAAACGACCAGAGGGTATTTTGCGATTCGGCACTGCGTGACTTTAACGGACAATTGCGCGGTCGTGCGACGCTGTACCTAAACGAATTTGGCGTCCTTTTTTTCCCACAAACAGAGCTTTTTTTGGCGGTATTTGATCACCTGTGCGATTTTTTGATCACGCGCTATAAACAAAAAAAGAGCGTAAATTTTGCAAAAATAGCAATATTTTTCCCTTTTTTTTATATGAAATTCCCCCAAAAAAAAATGTAAAAATCAAAATTTTTTAATATTTTCGGCCAATTTGTTTTATGCTACCTATGTTTGGTAAAAAAAATCGCAAAAAGCGTATTTTGATTGGTTTGCGCAAAAGTTATTGCGTTTACTAACAAAGGGAAAGATTTTTGTCATTTTTGTTGTTTTTTTTTTTAACGTGTAATGGCGGCGATCTGCGATTTTTTTTGCGGTACTGCGACATTGCGGCGGAATGATCGGACCCTTGACTGACATTTTTGACACTTTTGGGGTTACCAGTGACATTTCTACAGTAATCAGTGCTATATATATGCACTGTTACTGTAAAAATACACTGGTAGTGAAGGGGTTAACTTTATTTGAGAGGGAGGGGCTGTGTGTGTCCCTAGGGGCGTGATTCTAACTGTGATTGGCTGTGGCTTCAACTGTATGCAGAGTGATCAATGGATCTACATAGTAGATCCATGTGATCAGCTCTCATACAGAGAGGAGAATGACAGGCAGCTTGTTTACACAAGCTGCCTGACTTTCTCCCTCTCCCCCGCCGATCGCAGAGTGGCCGGCGGCGATCGGGTCCGCCTGTCACACGCGCGGGGGGGTCCGTGACCACGCGGGAGCGGGAGCGCGCCTCCGGCGGCGCGCGCTCGCTCCCTAAACCCTCACAGGCGAGCGACGTAGACCTACGTCACTTTGCCTGTGAGGGGCTGACCGCCGCCGTAGATAGTCGTGCGGCGGTCGGCAAGTGGTTAATGATCCGCTGCTGGGGAGAGGTGGTAACAATCTCCTCTCCCATACATACTTCCAGTCTTTGCGGAGGGAGACCGACTGTCTCTCCTCCCAATACAGAGTTCTGCTGCTGGGGAAAGGAGACTGGGCTCTCTATTCCCTGCTGGATACTCTGCCGCTGGGGAATGGAGACTGGGCTCCCAATTCCTGGCACATCACACTGCCGCTGGGGAGGGAAGACACTGTTCTCCTCTCCCTGGACTTCCCACTGACTTCCTGGCATATCACTCTGCTGCTGGGGAGCAGGCACAACTACCTCTGCCCCCTGTAACTCAGCCAGCCGCTGGGGAGGGAGGACGCTGCTCTCCTCTCCCTGTACTTCACACTGCCTTCCTGGCATATCACTTTGCTGCTGGGGGGCAGGAACAACTACCTCTGCCCCCTGTAACTCAGCCTGCCGCTGGGGAGGGAGGACGCTGCTCTCCTCTCCCTGGACTTTACACTGCCGCTGGGGAATGGAGACTGGGCTCCCAATTCCCTGCAGGACCGGTGGAGAGACCTCGGTCCCATCTCTACCGGCCACCTGGGGTTCTTCCCAGTAAAACTTTACCATCTCGTCCCCTCTGAATGGGTCTGGCTGTGGGTCTGTCCTGCTGCTCTCCTGTAGCTGTCCTTCTGGCTGTGAGAACGATCCTGCCGCTTGCCACCAATTGTAACGGACCGTTTCAGCAGACAAGGGGTTAAAATCCGTTTAGGCGATATGCCCCTTTCTGAGAGACAGGCACAGCTACTGCAGAACACCAAACTCCCGAACTGGATACAAAATAGCACTCCAACCTGGAACCTCACGAATAGCTGCTAGCAGACGAACAGGAAAAGCATACATCAGCTTACACTCCTAGCAATCAGTCTCCAACAGCATACAGTGAATCCCCCCAAGAACGAGACAAAGCTCCGAGTTGAGGGTAAAACAGGAACAAGAACAACGTCTATTGGAAGAACACAGCACACTTTTATACAGAAATTGGAACATCCTTCCCCCAACAACCGCTTTCCCATTGGTCAATTGCACAGTACCTTCAGTTCCCATTCAGGTCCTCTTTTAGCCATGCAAATGAGGAATTGAAAATGAGTCAGCAGTGATTGGTCAGATAGCTTTGACCAATGCAAGGAGACAGAAGCCCCAGGGGGCAATCAATGTACATAATAGTCAGACACAGAACAATGGTTCCCTAACGAGCCCTCAATACACATTACTCTGAGTGTCAATACATCCCTTAGCAGACAACAGGTGAGGTCATTAGCACACCTGACAATAGCTGAATGGAGAGCCACCTTAGACTGTCCGTCTCCTCAGAACTTCCTGTAATGACCATATTAGGAGTTGACTTCCTGTTCAGAGACCTCATGGCAAATGGGAACAAAAATCTTCATAGTACCAGGGAGACATTTTTCCTGAATATGACTGTCCCATTTGTAGTAGTCCAAACCATATTTTCAGTGTTCAACACCCTCCTGGTCACCCTGCATCCATAACAGATGCAGGGTGACTTAAACATAAGAAAGCCACACAAGGCTGGACATAGTGCCTCCCAACCTCTTTAAAGGAATTTGGGGTCCACAACCCCCATGCCCAAAGTGACTCCTGTCACAGAAACATTGGCTGCCTTCTGGGGGCGTAACCTGGGCACAGGGCACAGCGCTAGGACACCCCCACTTTCGTGATATCCTGGCTGTGATTGGTCCAGTCTCCCGCTGACGTCGCAATGGGGGCGGTGCCGGTGCGTACATCAGTCACTCACCGTCACCGCCGCTCACCTTCCCGTCGGTTCCTGCCGGTTCCCGCCGCAGAGAAGAAGAGAGGCCGAGACGAGGGAGAAGCCGCTCACCTTCCCGCCGCCGCAGAAGAGGACGAAGTATCGAGGAGGGGAGAAGTCGAGCCGCCGCCAGGTAAGTGCATTAAATTGAAGGGAGCACACACGCTGGTCTCTGTATTGATTGGGGTACAATGCTGTGGGCACTCTGCAATCATTGGGGTACAATGCTGTGGGCACTCTGCAATCATTGGGGTACAATGCTGTGGCACTCTGCAATCATTGGGGTACAATGCTGTGGGCACTCTGCAATCATTGGGGTACAATGCTGTGGCACTCTGCAATCATTGGGGTACAATGCTGTGGGCACTCTGAAATCATTGGGGTACAATGCTGTGGGCACTCTGAAATCATTGGGGTACAATTCTGTGGCACTCTGCAATCATTGGGGTACAATTCTGTGGCACTCTGAAATCATTGGGGACAATGCTGTGGCGCTCTGCAGTGATTGGGGACAATGCTGTGGCGCTCTGCAGTGATTGGGGACAATGCTGTGGCGCTCTGCAGTGATGGGGGACAATGCTGTGGCGCTCTGCATTGAAAGGGGCTCGCACGCTGAACTCTGCATTGATGGGGGCACGGAACAGTGTTCATTGCATTGAAGGGGGCACAGCACAGTTGCATTGAAGGGGGCATGCACGCTGAACTCTGCATTGTGGGGGCACAGCACAGTGTTTATTGCATTGAAGGGGTCACAGCACAGTGTTTATTGCATTGAAGGGGGCACAGCACATTGTTCATTGCATTGAAAGGGGAACAGCACAGTTGCATTGAAGGGGGCATGCACGCTGAACTCTGCATTCTGGGGGCACAGCAATGTGTTCATTGCATTGAAGGGGTCACAGCACAGTGTTTATTGCATTGAAGGGGGCACAGCACATTGTTCATTGCATTGAAGGGGGCACAGCACAGTTGCATTCAAGGAGGCATGCACGCTGAACTCTGCATTGTGGGGGCACAGCACAGTGTTTATTGCATTGAAGGGGTCACAGCACAGTGTTTATTGCATTGAAGGGGGCACAGCACATTGTTCATTGCATTGAAGGGGGCACAGCACAGTTGCATTGAAGGGGGCATGCACGCTGAACTCTGCATTGTGGGGGCACAGCACAGTGTTCATTGCATTGAAGGGGTCACAGCACAGTGTTTATTGCATTGAAGGGGGCACAGCACATTGTTCATTGCATTGAAGGGGGCACAGCACAGTTGCATTGAAGGGGGCATGCACGCTGAACTCTGCATTGTGGGGGCACAGCACAGTGTTCATTGCATTGAAGGGGTCACAGCACAGTGTTTATTGCAGTGAAGGGGGCACAGCACATTGTTCATTGCATTGAAGGGGGCACAGCACAGTTGCATTGAAGGGGACACGCACGCTGAACTCTGCATTGTGGGGGCACAGCACAGTGTTTGTTGCATTGAAGGGGGCACAGCACAGTGTTTATTGCATTGAAGGGGGCATAGCACAGTGTTCATTGCATTGAAGGGGGCACAGCACAGTGTTCATTGCATTGAAGGAGGCACGCACGCTGATCTCTGCATTAAAGGGGGCACGCACGCTGGTCTCTGCACTAAAAGGGGGCATGTACGCTGGTCTCTGCATTGAAAGGGGGCATGTACGCTGGTCTCTGCATTGAAAGGGGGCATGCACGCTGGTCACTGCATTGAAAGGGGGCATGTACGCTGGTCACTGCATTGAAAGGGGGCATGTACGCTGGTCTCTGCATTGAAAGGGGGCATATACCATCTGCTGTACCATGACCTGTGCCATGCCTATACCATATCTGTGCCATGCCTATACCATATCTGTGCCATGCCTATACCATCTCCTGTACCATCACCTGTGCCATGCCTGTACCATCACCTATTCCACGCCTATACCATCACCTGTGCCATGCCTGTACCATGACTTCAAAGTCACGCAATTTTTTACTGCGTTTTTTGGCGCAAAGCAATACCTATTACATTTTTCTTTTTGCGCCCCCTCAAAAATTTTGAGCACCAGCCGCCACTGCCTGCGGCCCAGTCTCCGAAGAGAGGGGATCATGCTCTGCTTCAGTATGTCACAGTACATGTTGGCATTCATGGCTCCCTCAATAAACTTTAGCTCCCTAGTGCCAGACCATGACACACCCACCCCCATGCTTGACTTTAGGCAAGACACACTTGACTTTGTACTCCGTCCTTACCTGGTTAATGCCACACATGCTTGACACCATCTGAACCAAATAAGTTTTATCTTGGTCTCATCAGACCACAGGGCATGGTTCCAGTAATCCCTGTCCTTAGTCTGCCTGTCTTCAGCAAACTGCTTGCAGACTTTCTTGTGCATCATCTTTAGAAGAGGCTTCCTTCTGGGACGACAGCCATGCAGACCAATTTGATGCAGTGTGCGGCGTATATTCTGAGCACTGACAGGCTGACCCCCCCACCCCTTCAACCTCTGCAGCAATGCTGGCAGCACTCATACATCTATTTCCCAAAGACAACCTCTGGATATGATGCTGAGCACATGCACTCAACTTCTTTCGACCATGGCGAGGCCTGTTCTGAGTGGAACCTGTCCTGTTAAACCACTGTATGGTCTTGGCCATCATGCCGCAGCTCGGTTTCAGGGTCTTGGCAGTCTTCTTATAGCCTAGGCCCACTTTATGTAGAGCAACAATTCTTTCTTTCAGATCCTTAGGGAGTTCTTTGCCATGAGGTGCCATGTTGAACTTCCAGTGACCAGTATGAGAGAGTGAGAGCGATAACAACAAATTTAACACACCTGCTCCCCATTCACACCTGAGACCTTTTAACACTAACGAGTCACATGACACTGGGGAGGGAAAATGGCTAATTGGGCCCAATTTGGACCTGTTCATTTAGGGGTGTACTCACTTTTATCGCCAGCGGTTTAGACATTATTGGCTATACGTTGAGTTATTTTGAGGGGACAGCAAATTTACACTGTTATACAAGCTGTGCACTCACTACTTTACATTGTAGCAAAGTGTCATTTCTTCAGTGTTGTCACATGAAAAGATATAATAAAATATTTACAAAAATGTGAGGGGTGTACTCTTTTGTGAGATACTGTAATATTCTTCCTGGCTGGAGTTCAGCTTTAAAAACACAATCACCCACTCTACACACTTTTATTATAACCACACCAATGAAGATATCCATGGATCACTCTGATTGAACCTCTGTGTTTTTCTCTATTTTTCTTTAACCCTTTCGCTGTCAGCGGGGGTTCCACACACAATCCGGTGGCCACCGGGATTGTGTGTAAAACTGACAGGTGGACTCCTGACTGTCAAGTGGAAGCATTTTCTGCAAAAAAAAGAAAGTTACACTCAAGCACCTAAAATCCCCTCTAAAAATCATTTGACGCCCCCCACCTCCACATATACGCACGTACAAACATAAACGCACGCGTCAGGTGTGTCTTCATGTGAAAACACTGATTGTGATACAAATGTCACATATAGCCATGCATGCCAGAGTGGGAGCAATAATTCTAGCACAACACCTCCTCCGTAACACTAAACAGTGGACCTATATGGGGCTTTTGAAGCATCGCCTATAGAAATTGTAGGGTACTGATGTATGTTGCCATTTCACAGGTGCACACAACTTTAAGGTTTGACATGTTGGGTATCTAGTTACTCGGCGCAACCTTGTCTTTTATATGTTACCAAAATGTGGGTAGTTTATTGCGTTTGTTTGTCCTAAAATTCACTTTAGTGTGTTTATTTACAGAAATTTGGCGTTTCCTAGACCTTTGTGGTAATTTATCAAGAATAAGAAAAGTCAGTCTTAATTCGGTGTTTCAGAATTCTCTGCCTATATGAAATGTAAATCCAGCCCTGAGGGTACAGAAACAGATTTCCTATGGATTTAGTAATTTGTAAGATGTAAACAAGTTCTCTGTCTAATATCAAAAAATCCTGAGGAATAATCCTCTATAAATCTTGAATCTGTAACAATATAAAGTCCATCCAATATGTTATATGAAATGTAGAGCAGTGCTGTCCAATTTGAAAGATCCCACGTGCCATATTTGTATCCATAAACCTAGTGGAGGGCAGCATCTGAGTTAAAGCAGAACTTTACATACTTCCATACCAGGGATACAACATCTGCAAGATTCCTCGCCAGCACTTCTTCTGGTTTCGGGGTCTCTAGCCACCTTCCTTGGCCTGACTGGGATGACGTAACACCTGTGTATGCTCACAGGACCTAATTCATCCTGGTACCTGGCAGATTCCTGTAGTGTACAATGAACTGCACATCCTCTGTGTACAGTGTAAAAAGTTTGGGAGGAGGAAGATAACAATCCTTTATTGCAGTCATAGTCTTGTCTTTTCTGCTATAAAAAAATAAATAAATAAATAACTAATATGTATGGTGAATATTCACCATACACAGTATTATTCCCGGTGGGGACACCGATTTAGATTGGCAGCTTTTTCTTTTTCGTTACTATATATTTCTTTCACTATTTTATTAGTTTTGTCTGCTTGATATTGAACTCCTCAGGTAGCGCATTGGTCCTCGTTTTTTTATCAGTCTTTATAAATAAATAACTAAAACTTTTCTGCTTGGAAATTGTAAAATGTTGCCTAACATCATGCTTTAACCAGGAACCGGAAGGCTTTATTCCTGATCACCTAATTTCTGTGGTAGCCTCTGATGGGGTGTCGAACTGGTGGCCCTCCAGCTGTTGCGGAACTACAAGTCCCTTGAGGCATTGCAAGTTTGACAGTTACAAGCATGACTTCCACAGGCAGAGGCATGATGAGACTTGTAGTTCCGCAACAGCTGGAGGGCCACCAGTTTGACACCCGTGCGCCCAGATCAGTCACTGTACAGCCTGCCCCTGTGTTTTTTTCTCCTCTTGAATGGAGAAAAGATACATTGTATCTTTTTTCTTCTTGCTGGAGGAGAAAAGTGTGAACAAATAAAAATGTGTGTATAAAAGAAAAATGTAAAGGAAAAATAGCCAGATTAGGCCTTGATCTAGGGCAGTGTCAGGGTAAGGGTAGGGTAAATTGTTCTTCTTCAGCAATTTAAGAAATTAAAGAGTGATCTCTATAACTGATCCAGTTGTGGTGAAATAGCTTAACTTACAGTCTAGAAGCTTATCAAACAGTGACTTAAAGCGTTTTTTAACCTAAAAAAAAATAAATAATTGATCCTGATCCTTTAGGCCCCTTTCACACACGCTGTCCATGTGTCCGTTTTTCATCCATCCGTTGACGGATGAAAAACGGACATCAATGCATCTCTATGTAAAAACGGATGACAACGGATGAAAGACGGATAACAACTGACGAAAAACGGATAACAACTGACGAAAAACGGGTGACAACTGACGTAGTGTGAAAGGGGCCTTAAAGCATGTGCTTGTGCTGTGTAATTTGCCCCCCTGTATCACCTGAAATACCTGGCTGATCCTGCCTGGTTATACCCTCCCCCCCTGTAAACTGACCATGGTGTATCATGGCTGCTGAGCCCTGACACCGTGGTCAGGTTACGTGCCTCCGTAATCTGCAGCTCTCCTCTCTGTCTCCTGTGTCCTACTCCCCCTTCCCCCCTCACTGCCTGTCAGCTCTTACCAATCCTGCCCCCCCCCTCTTTCTGCTGCTCAAATACCTTTATAAACTACACACAATCCCCTCTGCTATAAAGCCTCCTATGCTGCAGTGTATGTTCTTTGTAAAAATGATGCCTATTTCTACCTGAATTCACAGCGCCGATTGGCGGTCACGTGACTCCTCAAGGCTATCCTCCTCCCCGGCTGATGTCTTGGCTTGCTTCTCTTCTCCTCCACCCCTCCTGACTGATGTCAGTGGGGAAATCTGGGCCCCTCCCGCTCTAGCTGTCAGATTGGAAGAGGGAGCCTCGAGGAGTCATGTGACCGCCAATTGGCGCTGTGAATTCAGGTAGAAATAGGCATCTTTTTTACAAAGAACACACACTGCAGCATAGGAGGCTTTATATTAGAGGGGAATGTGTGTAGTTTATAAAGTGGCTTGACATCCACTTTAATCCAAATGACATCCTGTAGATCGTAGAAAGATTTAATCCAAAACTTGTGCAGATCTTCACAGATGCACATTAATTAGTTAAAAAAAAAAATATATTACAGAATACAGTAAATGTGGGGAAAAGATGCTAAGCATAAGAAGAACGGTTGGACCTAACGAGGGACAAAATTATTGAAAAGCAAACAAATAACAATTCATGTGTAATGTGATAAACATCATTGCCAGAGTCAAATGTCAAGGTCACTGTATTTTGAGTTTTTAACCATTATTATTTTATTGTAACCATTATTATTTAAATGTTTTTAATTTTAATTTTTTTTTATTTTGCGTTAAATGTGTAAAAAAAAAAAAAAATTTAAATAGCTTCTCCATGTCTATTACCAAAATGATTAACTTTTTATCAACAGTGAAACTAGGGGTTTAATTTATTAAAAAAATGGACAAATGTGACAAACATTAGCAAAGCCAAAAAGAAAATTTAATGAATAACATATTGGGGTTTATTTACTAAAGATAGAGAGTGCAAAATTTGTCTCAATTCTGCATGGAGAGCAATCAGCTTCTAACCCCAACATTTTCAATTAAGCTTTGGCAATAAAACCTGGAAGCTGGTTTCTATGCAGAATTGTGACTCATTTTGCACTCTTCCCGCTTTAGTAAATAAACCCTATTGTGTCTAATATGAATATTTCCTATGCAGGTCAGCCTCATAGAACCACTAGTGTCACTGTGGATAAAAAGCAAATCATTTAGGTAATAGACATGGAGAAGTTGATTATAAATAAAAGATTTTTTATTTGCACATTTAACGCAAAATAAAAATTAAAAACATTGAAATTTTAATGATTAAAAAAGGTAGAACTAAAAATTATCCGCAGGAAAAATACCAGAAGAAAGAAAGGAAGGAGTTAATTAGAGCTGGCTAATGTTAACTAGAGGTTAATAGGAACATATTCTTTAAAAAATAAATTAAAACATTTTTTTTTCCACTGGTAAGATTGTTTTAACTGACATCATATGCAGATCAAAGGTCACTCCTTTCATCTACAGGTAAATAAAACAGTGTAAATACAATGTAACAAAAATATTGCAATATGATGTATCTAAATAAAGCTTCTGAACAGTGTTCCAAAGAGGTTTTGAAAAATAAGAATCTTTAAGGCTCCGTTCACATCTAGGCGTTTTGGGGCGTTTTTGGGGCGTTTTTCTGCTCTAGGATCAGCTCTCAAAACGCCCAACAAGACAAATCCTATTCATTTCAATGGCCCCTGTTCACATCTGAGCGTTTTGACGCTGTATACAAAACGCCCAACGCTCAAAAAAGTACATGAGCTTCTTTTTGGGCAGATTACAGGCGTTTTCCATTGGTCTCTATTCAATCTAAAAACGCCTGCACAAAAATCGCGGTAAAAATCGCGGTAAAAAACGCCGCAAAAATCGCGGTAAAATCGCGGTAAAAAACGCGCGAAAAACGCTACGCTCAGGTGTGAATGTAGCCTTAGGCCTTGCTCACACCAAAACGCGGTGCAGGAAACCTGCATTTCATGCGCGTTTCCCGAAACATGTTCAAAATGCACTGCAGTTGCCATCTGCAGCAGGTGTCAGCGTTAACTTAAGGCAGACCTTCACCCTTCTGCAGCACTTTCCTCCAACTCCACCCAGCCCTCCTCTGCAGTGCCGATATTCGATTCCTTTCTTTTATTTACTCATCTGTATTTTCATGCCTAAAAGGCTCGGCCTGCCCCACAACTTCCGGGATTTGCCTGGGCGAATGACGCGGTGTCTCCTGGGTTGTATGACATGCAGTCCCATTCAGTAAGGAGGATGCGGGTCTAACAGCGCTGGCACCCGAAAAAGCTGGCAGCTGCCACAGGCAACATGGCAGCACTGGACCTGTGCAGAAGCTGCAGAGAGGAGGATCCTAGCAACTGAACGCTGGATCCGCTGGTTAGGTGAGTATCCTTATTCTGCAAAAGACAGTAAAGGGTAAGCAGGGGGAAAAAAAAAATGGAGGGAGGGGAAAAGCTGAAGTTTCTCTTTACCAATACCCCAAACAGTGCATTTGCCTGCGCCAGATTTCATGGTTCAAAAATACCATGCAATCGGGTTGCAGTGAGTTTCCAAAAGTAGTGCATGCACTACTTTTGGTGCAGCGCAGTGCAACTGTAGCCCATTCATAATGAATGGCATGTGAATCGCACAGGAACATGCAGCACTTTCCCTTTGTGATTCCTAGTGTGAACTGGCCCTTAGGCCTCATGCTCACAGAAGGCTATTGCTCCAATTGAGCAAACAAAGCTAAAAAAGTGCCTAAAGCCACGTTTTTGTATGTGCGTCAATGCATGCTTTTGCACGTTAGTGGCGTCAATGCATTCTGTTGGCCAGAATATTAATTTAAAGAGGTAGTAAACCGCTGGAAAAATAAAAATAAAACCTGCAAGACAAGAGCACATTATGAAATACTTACCTTAGAACGAAGTCCCCCGCAGCGACGCCCGGCCACCTCTGAGAGAGCTGACTTGTTCCCTTGGCATTTCTTCCGGGTTAGCGGGCACCGGCACTGTGAGTGGCCAGGGCAGCGATGACGTCACTGTGGCGCATCCACGCGGGAGCCCTTTGTTTCGGCAAGGAGCTCTGAAGTTCCGGCACGATATGCCGGACCTTCAGAATGCATACGCCGCAGATGTCAGCGGCTGCATGCAGGATGAATATCTCCTAAACCATGCAGGTTTAGGAGATATTCATTTTACCTACAGGTAAGCCTCATTATAGGCTTACCTGTAGGCAGTGGTGTATTTAGGTTTTGTGCTGCCCTAGGCCTGACTAAACTTGTGCACCCCCTAATTTACATATGACACACCCCTTCCTGTAAAGGCCATGCCCTTTACTGTTTACGACCCACCCTATCATCTGTGGACCGCAGACCACAAGTCTATCAGTGCCCATCAGCATAGCCTCATCAGTTCCCATACATTCAGCCTCATCAGTGCCCATCTGTGCAGCCTTATCAGTGCCGCCTCATTACTGCCCATCAGTGCAGCCTCTTCACTGACCGCTTTATGGGGGTGTCAGACCAATTTGCCTCCTGGACTCTGCCCTCTGGCCCAATTCACCCCATAAGACTGGCGCTATATTAAAAGTGTAGCGCAAGGCGGCGGAGACCCTTTTCATGCAGGAACCAGGAGGAGGCTGTTTTTTTTTTTTTTTTTGCTGCCCCCTGCAAAGTGCTGCCCTAGGCCTGGGCCTTGTTGGCCTAGGCCAAGATATAGCACTTCCTGTAGGTACAAATCACTAAGCGGGGTATACAACCGTTTTAATCTTGCTATTAGAATGCGTTGTTTTTTTTTAAATTTTACCCAAAAGCTTCTCTTCTGAACGCGCTGGTGATACATATCTTTTTCTGCCTAAACGCCTGTAAATGTTTATGTGTGTATGGACACAGTCTAACATAGAGGGGCGTTTAGAGGCAACAAAAAAAGACATCAAACATCTGTAAAAGCTGGGTTTATGACATTCTTTGTGCATAAGGCCTTATGGTTGAAGGGACATTGTATGGGATAGTTATCAGAGCAGCTACTAAGTGGTCATGCAAGGCAGTGAGGGTGTGCTCCCTTCTAATCCACAGATTGTGGAATATTTGCATTTCATTTGGAAATCAAGGTCCCAGAGTCTGGAAGAAGAGTGGAGAGGCACAGAATCCAAGTTGCATGAGGTCCAGTGGGAAGTTTCTACAGTTGGTGATGATTTGGGGAGCTGTCATCCCCTGGTGTTGGTCCACTGTGTTTTATCAAGTCCAAAGTCCGCACAGCCCTCTACCAGGAAATTCTAGAGCACTTCATGCTTCCCTTTGCTGACCAGCTTTATGGAGATGCTGATTTCATTTTCCAGCAGGACTTGGCACCTGCCCACACTGCCAAAAGTACCAATACCTGGTTTAAAGATCACGGTATCACTGTGCTTGACTGGCCAGCAAACTCGCTTGACCCAAATCTGTGGGGTATCATAAAGAGGAAAATGAGAGACTCCAGACCCACTAATGCAGACGAGCTAAAGGGCGCTATCAAAGCAACCTGGGCTTCCATAATACCTCTGCAGTGCCACAGGCTGATCGCCTCCATGCCACGTCGCATTGATGCAGCAATTCATGCAAAAGGAACCCCGACCAAGTATTGAGTGCATACTATACTGTGCATGGACATACTTTTCAGTAAGAACAGACGGTATCTACTCACTCAGTGCCCAGTGTCAGTGGCCATCATCCCTATATGGTATATACAAGAAAAGTTCCCCTATGTATGGGACTGTAAATGCCACTGACCACTGTGTTTTGTATAAAAATATCTTTATTAAATACCAAAATTAGAACCAAACAAAACAGTAACATAAATCAATAACATAACAGGGCATTAAAATATGCATGCATATTTTAATGCCCTGTTATGTTATTGATTTATGTTACTGTTTTGTTTGGTTCTAATTTTGGTATTTAATAAAGATATTTTTATACAAAACACAGTGGTCAGTGGCATTTACAGTCCCATACATAGGGGAACTTTTCTTGTATATACTTTTCAGTAAGCTAACTTTTCTGTAATAAAAATCCTTTTTCTTTTTTATTGGTGTTATATAATATTCTTATTTTCTAAAATACTGAGTTTTGGGTTTTCACTAGCTGTAAGCCATAATCATCAAAATTAAAAGAAAGAAATGCTTGAAATACATCACTCTGTGTGTAACACATCTATATAAAATATATGAGTTCCGCTTTTTGAATTCAATTACTGAAATAAAGTAACTTTTTGATGATATTATAATTTTATGGGATGCACCTTTTTGACCATTTTGGACATTTTCACTTAGGGGTGTACTCACTTTTGTTGCCAGCAGTTTAGAAATTAATGGCTGTGTGTTGAGTTGTTTTGAGGGGGAAGCAAATTTACACTGTTATACAAGCTGTACACTCACTACTTTACATTGTAGCAAAGTGTCATTTCTTCAGTGTTGTCACATGAAGACCCCATTCACACTAGACAAGCCTGACAAGTCGCAGTCGGTCGCTGGCCATTGATTAGCACAGGACCCGTTCTAATAGACTTAGAAAAAGGGTCCTGTACTACTTTGGGGTGACCTGGAGGCGACTTGCATTGACTTCAATTATATGAAGTCCGTGCAAGTCGCGCCGAGGTCGCGGTGCACAGCGTGCACTGCGACTTCACAGGTCGCCCCAGCAAGTCGTGTCGCCCCTGTCTGAACGGGGTCGAAAAGATATAATAAAATATTTACAAAAATCTGAGGGGTGTACTCACTTTTGTGAGATACTGTACACACACACTTATAAATAAATATAGAAGACATTGTAAAAAATGTTAAAACATGGACAGTGTTAGTAGGGCAGTGGATGGTGTCAGAAGAGCAGTGGACGTGTCAGTAGGTCAGTAGTTTTTTTTTTTTATTATATTTTTGTAGTGTTTTTTTTTTTTTACAATTTTATTTTTATATTATTTTGTGAAATTATTTTAATTTTTTTTTTCAATTTTTTTAGGAGCACTGTTGGGGGGCTTTGGTGAAATATCAGCAGAAGGAATATGCGCCACACAGGGTGATTAGAGTGTGCCCAGGCACATCCAGCACACCCCTTGCGCACACCTTTGATTCTGGCCAACAAAATGAATTAAATGCCAAGCACTTGAAGTGCACAAATGCGTTACATATGTTTACAGCCAGGAGAAAAGGAGTGTAGGGAGTTTGCAAAGATATCCAGTGTGCATGAGACCTTGGGCTCTATTCACATTAATGCGTTTTTTTATGTTTTTTGCAGAAAAGCAGGACTTTTTTTAGGCCCCTCTAACACTTGTTCGACTTGTCCTGCAACTTGGGACTGCAAAGTCACATGACAAGTCGTCTTCCAGGATTTCCAATGAGTACCGTTCATATCTGCGTGACTTCAAGACGCTTCAGGGTTTTGGAAAGAATCAGTGTGAACTGTCAGTTCGGACATGAATCGGATCGCATAGGTGTGAACTCCCATGCAATCTGATTCTGGTGCAGACCAAAAAAAGGGTCCTGTGCGACTTTGGTCTGAATGGGATGAGAATTCAGCCATACAAGCCGTATGGCTGAATTCGTAACGCACAGACATTGCATGTGATTTGCAGAGCAGTGCGCTCCGAATCACATGCGATGTCTGACATTGCATATATGTGAACCGGCACTTAGGCTCCATTCACACCTGAGCGTATCATTTTCAGGCGTTTTGGCGTTTTTTTGGACGTTTTTCAGGCGTTTTTTGGAGGTGTTTGGAGGCAAGCATTGACATCTAACAGAAACGCTTGCAATCTGCCAAAAAAGAAGCTCATGTTTTTTAAGCTTCAGGCCCTGTTCACACCTGAGCGTATTTCAGCGTAAAATGCTCATCTCTGAAGTCTCAAAACGCCCAGCGAGCAAAATCCCATTCATTTCAATGGCCCCTGTTCACATATGAGCGTTTTGTCACCTGAAGCAAAATGCCTGAAGCTCAGAAAAGTACATGAGCTTCTTTTTGGCAGATTACAAGCGTTTTTGTTAGATGTCATTGCCTGCCTCAGAAAAAAGCTGAAAAAACGCCTGAAAACGTTTTGCTTTAGGTGACAAAACGCTCATATGTGGACAGGGGTCATTGAAATTAATGGGATTATGCTTGTTGGGCGTTTTGAGACTTCAGGCTAAATTCACATGTAGGCGTTTTGGGGCGTTTCTGGGGCGTTTTTCTGCTCTAGGATCAGCTCAAAAAACGCCCAACAAGACAAATCCTATTCATTTCAATGGCCCCTGTTCACATCTGAGCGTTTTGACGTTTTAAGCAAAACGCCCAACACTCAAAAAAGTACATGAGCTTCTTTTTGGGCAGATTACAGGTGTTTTTATTTTTTTCCATTGATCACTTGTCAACCTAAAAACGCCTGCACAAAAAAGCCTGTAAAAACACCTGTAAATAGCAACGCCAAGATGGGAACGTAGCCTTAAGCCCGTACACACGTACGGAATGTCGGACGAAAGATCGGCTGTCTTTTGTCTGGTGCTGTCGTGTCGGCTGAAAAGTGCTAAAGACTGCACATGAATTTTGGTTAACTTTCCTTGTCTTTTTTCTTTTCTGAGCATGCCCAGTCTTGCAAATCTGCTGTTTGTCGGCCGAATTCTGTACTGACTGGCGAACAATCGGCCGTTCTGGTGTTGGCCAACAAAAATTTTAATGCCTGCAAACTTTTAATGCCGAAAAGTCGGAGTCGGTTGTCGGAAGCATCATACTAAGCATCATACTAACAATCGCGGGGATTCTGCCCATGATCCGCTACGCCCACATGTGAACGTAGTCTAAAACGCCTGAAAAAATGCAAATAAAAACGCCTGAAAAAACGCCTGTGAATATAGCAACGCCAAGATGTGAACGTAGCGTAAAAATGCCAGAAACAACGCCTGAAAAAAGCCCGCAAAAACGCCTGAAAAAAGCAGAAAAAACACCTGAGGCTCCGTTCACATGTAGGCGTTTTGGGGCGTTTTTGGGGAGTTTTCCTGCTCTAGGATCAGCTCTCAAAACGCCCAACAAGACAAATCCTATTCATTTCAATGGCCCCTGTTCACATCTGAGCGTTTTGACGCTGTGAGCAAACGCCCAACGCTCAAAAAAGTACATGAGCTTCTTTTTGGGCAGATTACAGGCGTTTTCCATTGGTCTCTATTCAATCTAAAAACGCCTGCACAAAAAACGCCTGTAAAAACGCCTGTAAATCGCGGTAAAAAAACGTGCGAAAACGCTACGCTCAGGTGTGAATGTAGCCTTAGGCGACAAAACGCTCATATGTGGACAGGATCGCTCATATGTGGACAGGGGTCATTGAAATGAATGGGATTATGCTTGTTGGGCGTTTTGAGACTTCAGAGATAAGCGCTACAAAAACGCTCAAAAGCAACATGCATAGGTGTGAATCGCGCCTTACTGTGTACGGACACCATAAAATTCTCGTGCCATACTGACATGATCCAGCAGGTGGCGCCTGTCGGCTGTACATTGTGTGCTATAGAAGGCAGAGGAGAGCGGAGAGGTGAGTGGGCGGGGCCGTGTTGTGATTCTGCCACGTTCTCTCAGTTTCACGGCAGCCGCCCGCACTGAAATCCCGAGCGAAGTGGGAGTGTGAAGCTGGGAGACAAAGTTAGTGGGAAGAGAGGCGGCCACCATTGCGGGATAGCAGCAGGCTCATGTAACTTCTTTCGGAGGCGGAGAGTGGAGCGTGTTCCAGGTGGAAGTGTCAGTGTAATGGTGGGGGGGAGGAGTGGATTGTCCGGGAGCGGAGGGTGCAGCACTTGGACGGGACTTCCAGCAGCCGGGATGTTGGCTGACTTGTAGGCGATCAGTGGAAGTCGGTGACTTTTCCTGGTGACAATCCATAGAGTGGATGAGACAAGGAAGAAGTCCTCCCAGGTAGGATTACACCTCTCAATTATTTATCCTATGTGATCACAGCGTCACCTCTGTGCGTCCGGGGGGATCGCACGCACGCGTCTCTGCAGCGTGACAAAATACATTCTTATGGGCACTTTCTCAGAGCGATTGTTGCACGCTCTATGATCTAATACACACGGGACGCTTTGCTATCTCTCCTAGACGCCTTCCCTCCTGGCAGCGCCGTTTAGGCGAAAAAAAAATGCGTGACACTTGCAACGCGTTTAGGCGCATTAAGTGCTTGAACGTTAATAATTAATTTCATTTCATTGGCCAAAATAATGAATTCTGCCCATTGTAATGAATTAACACTTAAGTGTCTGACGCGTTTAGCATTAAAGTGACTGTAAACGATCACCTTGTAAAACAACTCATTCCGTTTAAAATAGAAAGGAAAGGCAAAGAAATGTTTGTATAGATATAAAAAAATATATAAATACATTTTATCCTTTTTTTATAAGGCTCCATTCACACCTGAGAGTTTCATTTTTTGGGGGGGCATTTTTCTGGCATTTTGCAGGTATTTGGAGGCAGGCATTGACATCTAACAAAAACACTTTTAATCTGCCGAAAAAAGAAGCTCATGTACTTTTTTGAGCTTCAGGCGACAAAACGCACATATGTGAACACCGGCCATTGAAATGAATGGGATTTTGCTTGTGTGGCGTTTTGAAACTTCAGAGATGAGCGTTTTACGAGCTGAAAAACGCTCAGGTGTGAACAGGGCCTAAGGCTCCATTCACATATAGGCGTCCCAGATCGCGGGCAGAATCACCACAATTCTGTCCCCGATCACAAACCTCTGCAAGTTGCGGGACGTCCGTGTGATTCCCGTGACTAGCAATGGCACCCCAAACACGGTGCGATTTTGCCGCGATTGTCGCCTAACAAATAGCGATAAAATCACGCAAACAGAATCACGGAATGCCTGTTGCCCAAAAGAAGTACTTTTTTGGGCCACAGGCGTCCTGCAATTCTGTTTGCGCAATTTTACCGCGGAACGTCGGGCTACAATCACGGCAACATTGCGCCACATTTGAGGTGCTATTGCAAGTCATGGGAATCACACAAGCGTCCGCCAACTTGCAATAGTTCAGGATCACAGGCAGATTTGCGGCAATTCTGCCCAGGACCTGAGACGCCTATATGTGAATGGAGCTTAAAGCAGTTGTAAACCCAGGAAAAAAAAAAAAAACAAACCCTGCAAGACAAAGGCATAATGAGCTAGTATGCATCGCATACTAGCTCATTATGAATTACTTACCTTAGAACGAAGCCCCGTCACGGACCCCCGGACACCGCTGCGGGCGCTGACATGATCCCACGGCGTCTCTTCCGGGTTCGGCGGCTCCGGCGCTGTGATTGGCCGGAAGCCGCGATGACGTCACTCCCGCGCATGCACGCGGGAGCGATTTTCCGGCAAGCTGCCGGCAAGGGAAGCTGAAGGTCCGCCGGACCTTCAGAGCGCATGCGCCGCTCGTGCGAGCTGCTGCATGCACTGCAAATATCTCCTAAACTGTGCCAGTTTAGGAGATATTAATTGTACCTACAGGGAAGCCTTATTATAGGCTTACCTGTAGTTAAAAGTTAAAAAAATCGTGATACTACCACTTTAAGTGATCACATTCCCTCTGTTCTCAGCTGCATAAGAGCTGGGGGGAGGAGAAGCAGCAGTACACTGAGCTTCCCAGAGAATGGCTGCGCAGCGGGGGGCATGTCAGGACAAGTCCGATCATTGGAGGAGAGCACACTGAGTTCCCTGCATTGCTAGAGAACTGACCACAGTGTGTTCTCCTGCTTAGTGTGGTCAGTTTTTAATAGGGAAGCAAGGGGGCTAGCAGGAACATCAGGGATTTAACATAAAGGAAGCAATACAAAGAGAACAGGATACTTTATCATACTAGTACATGGTACAGCGGCACATATCAGGAATATGAAGTGTTGGGTTAACAAACACTTTAACGCACGTTTACACCGCATCAAGCATTTTTTTTCTGCTGCTCCTGGACGCATCGGCTGTGCTTTTTTTTTTTCTGCCTCTAAACACGCCTATGTATGCATGGACACACAGGATAACATGGAGGGGCATTTAGAGACAGAACCCCCCCCCCCCCCCCCCCGCCAGACGCCCCTAGGAGCAGCATCAAAAATGCCTAGTGTGCACGAGGCCTAAAACAGAACTAAACTTGCCTGTCCTTCTCCGGCATCTTTTGCTGTGTGTTGGTCTTCATTGGCCATTGGGGGGATGGCGTTCACAAGCCCCCGTTCACATCGGGCTGATTTGACATATGATTTGACAGGTCAAATCGCATGCCAAATCAGAGCCTATTGCCGGCAACGGCACCGCCCGAATCAGTGCAACGCCAACTTTGCAGCACCGCACCGATTCTCAAAAGTAGTTCCTGCACTACTTTTGGCGACTTTGGGGGTGATTTCAATAGATATCTGTGCATGAACCCGCACAGATGTCTCCCAAAATCTCCCCCGAAGTCAGGCTAAAATGCCGGTTTGAAATAGTCCGAGTTCAGCTGAACGATTTCAAACCCGCATTCAGTGTGAACTTAGGCTAATGGCCAGAATCGCACAGGAACGCAGGCCATTTCCCTGTGCGGTCCGGTCTTCAACCTATTTATTTGAATGGGCTGAAATCGCACTTGATCGCACCATATGTAGTAGCGCATGCTGGATCACATGGTACTGTGGGTAACACAATCCGATGCAGGGAGCTGCACTACATTTGCGATCTTCATGTGGGATGTTGTTAGGATTACATTGACACCCACCATTCTGCCACTGGCATCTTCTTTGTGACAGCATCAGGAGGCTGTCTGTCTGTCTCTTCCAGCTTCTAGCAGCTGGCCACCTGTTGGCGCTGTGCTGGGGATATACACAGCTCCAAAGCCTCGTGGGATCCATGATATGGATGCGGTGGGGGATGTCATACTTACCTACGACAAAAATATGGAAGCCTCCCCAATTTTTGCACAAAGTGGGAAGAAGGAACCTGATGAATGTAAGATTAACCACTTGACCTCAGGAAGATTTACCCCCCCCCCCCTTCATGGCCAGGCCACGTTTTGCGATACGGCACTACGCTAATTTAACTGAAAATTGCGCAACCCTGTACCCGAATACAACTGTATAATTTTTTCCCCACAAATAGAGCTTTTGAAGGTATTTTATCACCTCTGCGTTTTTTTTATGTGCTATAAACAAAAAAAGACTGGCAAATTTGAAACCAAAAACAATATTTTTTACTTTTTGCTACATTTCCAATAAAAAAAATTGAATTTCTTCATAAATTTAGACCAATAGGTATTCTGCTACATGCTTTTGGTAAGAAAAAAACCCAAATAAGCATAAATTACGCAAACTTTATAGCGTCTTCAAACTATGGGTTATATACTGGAATCACCGTCTTATAGCAGGACTGTGATATTGCGGCGAGCAATCGGACACTAACTGACACTTTTGACTTTTTGCGGGAACCAGTGACACTAATACAGTGATCAGTGCTAAAAATATGCACTGTCACTGCACTAATGACACTGACTGGGAAGGGGTTAAACATCCAGGACGATCAAAGGGTTAACTGTGTGCCTAGCCAGTGTTTGTGTGTTGTGTGCTGCTTTTACTAGGGGAAAAGATGGATTTGAGTCTCTGCTTTGCAAGAACACAAAATCCATCCTTTCCCTCCTGTAAAAAGGGCGATCTGCATTATTTACATTGGCATATCATTCCCCGTTCTGTGTTGTCTACTGACAATTGGTGGATGCCGATGGACATCAAGTGCCCGGCACCTTCAGATCGGCTTCTGCTGAGAATATTTACAGCAAAAGCGGTGTGGTGCACATGCGCCCCCTGCCTGCAGAAGTGCGGGATCACGTATATATACATGATCCGGGGCACAGCTGCTGCCCTGTAGCAGTGAAACTGCTATAGGGCGGTCAGCAAGTGGTTGAAAAAAGTGAATGCAGTTCTGCTTTAACCTCTATCTGCCCTCATAACACATATGCAGGGGTACAGAGGGTGGGCTTTAACATTTGTCCATGGACGGCCAAGGTTTCTGTGCATGCTCACTGAAAATTCCCACCACATTGACCGAACCGTCTAGGACAGATCTTCATTTCTAGCAATGATTGAGAGCCGGCGGGATGTCCTGATCATATGACCACTATCACAGCCAATCACAGTGATCATGTGATCGAACAGTCCTTCCCCACCCCCCTGGGGCCTAAAGATCCATCTAGAAGGATGCTGGAGCTGGGTGAGAATATGTTCATTTAAACCAAAGCCCAAAACTTAAAAAAATCTGTGTCCCATTAATGGAGTTGTAAAGGCAGAAGGATTTTTTTTTTTATCTTAATGCATTCTATGTATTAAGATAAAAAAGCCTTCTTTGTGCAGCACCCCCCCCCCCAGGCCCCCCTAATACTTACCTGAGTCTATCTTTATCCAGTGATGTTGCAGGAGTGTCTCAGCTGCCCGGGACCCCCCCTCATTGGCTGAGACAGCAGTGTGGCGCCATTGGCTTCCGCTGCTGTCAATCAAAGTCAGCCTGGAGAGTGGAAAATCTGGAGCAGTTCTGCATGGAAGCCAATCTGCTTCTAACTTCAGCTTGTTCAATACAACTGACAAAAAAAAAACCTGGAAGCTGATTGGTCTCTATGTAGAGCTGCATCAGATTTTGCACTCTCCACTTTTAGTAGGAGGGGTGTCAAACGAAACTTCATCGAGGGCCGCATCAGCATTATGATTGCCCTCAAAGGGCCGGCTGCATCTGTAATACTAGATGTCCAGAGTATCCCAAACCCCTTAAATCAGATGTTTAGAGTCCACCCCCACCCTCTCTTACATCAAAGTGCACCCCCTTACCTTTTGTTGCTGCTTGGAAGAAGTTGGTGGCAGAGCTGGGAAGCAGAAAGTGCAGGGTCTGCAGGAGGCCCAAAGGAGGGCTGGAGCTCTACTGCAGCTCCAGGAGAGGTGTGAGGGCCACATGAAAGGGACTGGAGGGCCAGATTTGGCCCGCGGGCCTTGTGTTTGACACATGTGCCCTATGCCTTTACCTTGCAGGGGGAAAACTTTTTTTTTAAAGTTTACTACCCCTTTAAACTGGTTATACATTGATCAAAAAGTGTCCAGTTAAACAGGGACTGGCTGAATTTAGTTCCCTGTATGGGCACTGTGGTTTGTACAGCCACCCTGTCAGATTTTTCCCACTCGATCAGCACTGCAGGCTATAGCCTGCAGCTCTGATTAGTGTATTCTAATTGTGGGGAAGCCTCCCTGCTGTCAGAATACAAAAGCTCATTCCCTCATCCACACACAAGAATATATGCGTATATACCTGTAGATGATTGGCCACTGCATGTTCAGGTACATGCAAATGGCTGTGAATAGCTAAGGACAGTGGGTTCCAAACTGTAAAGAAGGGAAGCGCACGCAGACCTCGGACAATATCGCTTTAATAGGGGACAATACAAAACAGTTAAGTTGCACTCACATTTCTATCCTTATAGGACAAGCACTTCGGCACATCAACAGAAGCTTCTCCCTCCTCCCGTCCCTCCGGGGTGTTCTCCGGTCTCCTCTATCGCAGCAGACGCCGCTATGAGCCCGCTCTCTATTACTTCCTGCTTTCAGCTCCCCCCGCCAGGTCGCTACATGCCGATGCTAGTGCGCCTGCGCACCCGTCCGCCGTCATGCACCGCTGGGAAGGTTGGCATTAGCCTCGGCTGAGGCTGTACGCAGTGTGGGGCTACGGAGTGGAGGGATCCAAGGGGATATGCTACCTTCTGCTGGTTGCTATGGACAGCGCGTTTCGGAGGCGGAGCCTCCTTCTTTAGGTCCCACCTTGCTTCATGGGTTCTTGTTGATTGCTAAGGACAGTGGGGCCTAATATCTTTTTTAGAGAAATCTCCCAGGAAATGGCGTGCCAATTGCCCGTAGCCTTCTGGGACACTGCCCTTATGCATTCCAGGAGGCTTCTGGGTACTCTACAGCAGGTATCTCCAAGCTACGGCCCTGCAGCTGTTGAGGAACATCACATCCCATGAGGCATTGTAAAACTCTGACATTCACAGACATGACTAGGCATGATTGGAATTGTAGTTCCTGAAGAACTGGAGGGCCATAGTTTGAGGACCCCCTGCTCTACAGCACAGGTACATATGGGTGTCATCAGGTGAACTGCCTCTTCCTGGCTGTTGCAGCTGGCTCCCTAATGACACACTGTGGCGCTTTGATTTAAAAAAAAATAATTTCTTCATAAATTTAGGCCAATATGTATTTATGCTACAATCCCAATACAGTAAGCATATATTGATTGGTTTAGCCAAAAGTTATAGCGTCTACAAAATGAAGTATACTGGAATTTCTATTTATTATTATAAATTATTATATAATATAAATATTATTATTAATATTATTATTTCTTCATAAATGTAGGCCCATATGTATTCTGCTACATGCTTTTGGCATAAATTGTTTGGTTTATGCAAACTTTATAGCATCTACAAACTATGGGTTATATTCTGGAATTTATTTTTTGAATTACTTTTTAGTAATGGTGGTGATCACCGTCTTATAGTAGGACTGCAATATTGCAGTGGACAATCACACACTAACTGACACTTTTGACCCTTTTTGAGAACCAGTGATACTAATGCAGTGATCGGTGCTAAAAAATATACACTGTCAATGTACTATTGACACTGGCTGGGAAGGGGTTAAACATCTAGGGCGGTCAAAAGGTTAAGAGCCCATTCACATTGAGGCGACACGACTTCGGGGGGCGACCTGTGAAGCCGCGTGTACCGCTGTGCACCGCGACTTCGGCGTGACTTGCAGAGACTTCACATAATGGAAGTCTATGCAAGTCGCTCCCAGGTCGCCCCGAAGTAGTACAGGACCCTTTTTCTAAGTCGGAGTGACTTGTGTCGCTCCTATTAGAACGGGTCCTGTACTACTCAATGGACCGCGACCTACCACGACTTGTCAGGCTGACAAGTCGCCTGACAAGTCGCGCTAATGTGAATGGGTTCTTAATGTGTGGCTAAACAGAGTTTTGTTTTTTTGTTTACTATGTGATGCTTTTACTAAGGGATATGCTGGATTTTATTCCCTGCTTGTTTACATAGACAGAGATCTGTTCTGAGTGTCTCCTCGCCAATCAGTGGATGCCGGCAGTCATCCATTGGCACACACCCATTGATCGGTTTCTGTTGTGCGGCGCGCACGCACCCACTAATCACGGCAGAAGTGGCGCGCGCACGCTCACTGCCTGGAGGTGCTGGATCACCTAACTCGTACCGCCTTGCTGCTATATATGTATGTTATATGGTTGGCAAGCAGTTAAATTCTATTCACAGCAGCAGTGTTGGAATGTAGTGGTTTGCGTTGCAACCTACTGCGCTGAAAAAAGGGCTGCATTTGGTACTTTTATTTCAGCGCACAATACTGCAAAGCTGCCCATCACATCCCAGTGCAAGTGGTGTGAATGGGCCCCAAGTGTATGCAGTGATACCAAATACCAGCTGATAGTGATTTCTGTAGACGCCACATTTGGACCTTAGGTGACTCCACTGCAGGTTCTGGCTTTGACAGAGCTGGAAATGTCTGTGCTCTGCATTTCAGAACAAGATTAGAATTGCTCTGTTTATTTTTCCTGTCTAATCATGGCCGCAGTTACTCCTGCCAACAACTTCGAGGAGTTCCAAATTCCTGAAGTCTGATGTGATGACACATGAGACATATGGGGACACCTCGGCATTTATCAGCACCAGAAGACCACAGAATATGTTTCTCTAGATGAAATACACTCACTTGTAGAACTCGTTTTGTTCGATGACTTGTCTCACCCTGAAAAGATCGACCTCCCTCCCTGAGTAATAGTTTATTGAGGTGGGGATCTTCAAGAAAGGAGCAGTTCCAGTCATGGACACACTAGTGAATATAGACAGTAGTAATAGAAGTTAAGGATCAATACCTGATATTTAAAGCTGAAGTTCTGTGATTTCATTATTTTTTATATATTTATTTTTATTTATTATTTATTTTTAAAATCAGCACCAGGGACTGTACTGACATGAAGGCCTCATGCACACTGGACGGTTTTACAGCTGCTGTTTTTGGCGTCAGACGTTTTTTTCTGCAGCCAGTATGTTATCCTATGTGTCCATGCACATATAGGCTGTTAACACAGTTTTTTGGAAGGGGCGTTTTCTGGCTGTAAACAAAAAAACCCCCCAGAACAACTGGGTTTTAGGAGGCGTTTTTCAGCTGTAAAAACGCTCTAACTCTGATAAAAGTTAAAAAACGCCAAAAAATGCGGCTATTATCAAAGTTTTTGAGCCACAAGCCTTTGTGGGAGTATAGTTTTGCTAAAAAAAGCTAATAAACGCTGAAAAATGCTACTGCAAAAAAAGCTTAAAAGACTCCTACAGCTACAGCTTTCTACTGATGTTTTGATAATATCCAGTGTGCATGAGGCCGAAGGATGAGTGTTCCATGTGCTGGTGGCTGCTCTGTTCTTGAAATCTTCCATCCTCAGCCTTGGGTTCCCCAGCAGAAGTGATCTCCCGATGCTGTCAGGGTTAGTACAAGTGGTTTCACCTGTGACAGGCATTCCTCATATGTGCCGACTGCATGGGCGTCTGCAGGGGGGGGGGGCATCATTTTAAAGTCACCCATGCTCAGCCCCTTTTTGCCCCCATAGATCCCCATGCTCAGCCCCTTTTTGCCCCCATAGATCCCCTTTAGAGAAGGCAAGGGTCACCCATAGATCCACTTTAAAGCAGGGTCCTCATAGATCCCCCCTTTAGAGCAGGCCAGGCCAGGGTCCCCCATAGATCCCTCTTTAGAGCAGGCCAGGGTCCCCATAGATCCCTCTTTAGAGCAGGCCAGGGTCCCCATAGATCCCTCTTTAGTCTTACCTTTTCACCTATATTCCCCATGCCACCAGGTTTTCCTGCACCACAAGGTACTCCAGGATCTCCCTGCAAACTATCTATATATATATATATATATATATATATATATATATATATATATATACTTAGCCAATTTGACCCTCTTTAGAGCAGACCAGGGTCCCCATAGATCCCTTTAGATTAGGCCAGGCCAGGGTCCCCATAGATCCCCTTTAGAGCAGAGTCTCCATAGATCCCCCTTTAGAGCAGGCCAGGCCAGGGTCTCCCATAGATCTCCCTTTATAGCAGGGTCCCCAAAGATTCCCCTTTTGGAGCAGGCCAGGAAATTTCCAGGGTGGGCACTTGCCCCCACTTGCAGACGCCCATGGCCGACTATGCCCACCCTTTCTGCCCCTCTCCTCCATTCACAATGCTTCCCACAAAAGTGAAAGGGAAAGCCCATGGGACCGTAGGCAAATAGGCCGCAGCCCTGTTTATTGGTTTAATTAAAATGTTTTATTATGATCAAACTTTATTCAACTTAAATATCTTCAACATTAAACTCATCCATAAATCACCACCACTCAAGCCAGCCACTAAGACTTGGGCTGATCCAGCATTCAGTTTAACCACTTCAATACTGGGCACTTTCACCCCCTTCCTGCCCAGGCCAATTTTCAGCTTTCAGCGCTGTCATATTTTGAATGACAATTGTGTGGTCATGCTACACTGTACCCATATGAAATTTGTATAATTTTTTTCACACAAATAGAGCTTTCTTTTGGTGGTATTTAATCACTGCTGGGTTTTTTATTTCTTACAAAAAATAACGAAAAAAGACAGAAAATTTTGAAACAAAATAATTTTTCTCCTTCACTGATGTGCGCTGATGAGGCGGCACTGATGGGCACTGATAGGCTGCACTGATGGGCACTGAGGAGGTGGCACTGATGAGGTGGCACTTATAGGCACTGATGAGGTGGCACTGATGAGGAGGTACTAATATGCCGCACTGATGGGCACTGATTGGTGGCACTGATAGGCGTCACTGATGGGCACTGAGAGGCGGCACTGATGGGCACTGACGGGGGGCACTGACGGATGGCACTGATGAGCACTGACGGGCGGCACTGATGGGCAGCACCATCAGTGCCCACAATCAATGTCCATAGTGCTGCCAGTCAGTGCCCATCAGTGCTTAGATGAGCAAGCACTGATGGACACTGACTGGAAGCACTATGGGCACTGATCGTGGGCACTGTGGGCACTGATTGGCATTTTATTTTAATTTTCTGTGATCATCAGTGCCCTGATTACTTGTCTTTGTCTCCCCTGTGAGGAGGAGCCGCTGATCGGCTCTCCTCGCCTCACACACTTACAGTGTGAGGCGAGGAGAGCCGAATAACAGCACTTCCTCGTTTTTTGGAACAGAACAGAACCCTGTTTTTTCTTCCGTTTAAAAAACGGAATGGACGCACAATCGGATGTCAGCGGTGTCATCCGCTGACATCCGCACTCCCATAGACATGCATTATGTCTGTGTGAAAAAAGCCTTATGTCATTTTTATTGTTTTTTTTTTTTACTAGTAATGGTGGCGATCTGCGATTTTTAGTGGGACTGCGACATTGCGGTGGACAGATCGGAAACCTAACTGACATTTTTGACACTTTTGGGGGGACCAGTGACATTACTACAGTAATCAGTGCTAAAAATATGCACTGTTACTGTAATAATGACACTGGCAGGGAAGGGGCTAACCATGGGGGTGATCAAGGGGTTAAATGTATGCCTATATGCTTACTAACTGTGTGTGGGGGGATGGTTCTATGATAGACACAGAGAGATCGCAGTTTCAGCTTAGCTGAAACTGCTGATCTGTCCCTGCCTGCCAGTGAGAAGATCGGCCTGCTTTGTTTACATAAGCGGGCGGGTCTTCTCTCCGTTTCCCGGATGATCGTGGGAGAAAGGTGGCAATCACCACCGCAACGCCGAAACCACATGCACTCCAGTCACGTAGTACTACCTGACTGGACGCAGCCGAGCCGCTCTGCCGCAGTAATATTACTGTGGGCGGTCGGCAAGCGGTTCAGTAAGCCCCCCAAAGCTATTCCAGAAGGTTCTGAGGTCAACTGACCCTAACTGACCAATCCACACTTGAGCCTTCTAACCTTCCAGAGCCTTCAAGGTCATGTGACCCCAATTGACCTATGAGAATAAGCCCCATTCAAATCACCTCAGAAAATAGTTAAAGCGTGGACAACACGGCCCCATGAGGATTGGGAGGGGAATTTCCAGTGATGAATCCTCTGAGGTAACTGGAAAAAACCTGTCAGGGAGGCTGTTTAAATAAGTCCCCCAAAGCTATTCCAGAAGGTTCTGAGGTCAAGAGACCCTAACTGACCAATCCACACTTGACCCTTCTAACCTTCCAGAGCCTTCGAGGTCATGTGACCCCAATTGACCTATGAGAATAAGCCCCATTCAAATCACCTCAGAAAATAGTTAAAGCGCCGACAATACGGCCCCATGAGGTAAAGGGGGGCCTAATAAGGCTCCTCCCTTCCCCCCCCCCCCCCACATTCCTGTACTATTGTTTCCCACAAAACTGAAGGATGGGCAGATAAATAAAAGGTCCCTTCTTCATTCATAGAGCACTTTTCATTGTGGAAAGCAATAGTAGAGGAGGGGGGCAGAAAAGGTGGGCAACTTTTGATGAGTTCCTGTCACAGGTGGTACCGCTCATATTAACCCCTGCAGCACTAAAAGATCACCACTGTGGGGGCATCTGGGTGGTATCTGAGTGTCCAGCTCACAGGACACTCATCATTCATTTACCGTCCCTGGTGCAGAACAAAAAAAAAAAAGAATTCACTAGATTTCAGCTTTAAAAATATTGTGATTTTATTTTTTTCTATGAATTTATGGTGTTCATTGGTGAAGGAACAACCAGATTGTCAATGTTTTTTTAACTAATGAGCACAGATACAGCTGAATGTTTTCATAAACAACACATGGGACATTTCTTGATCAGAATGGCACTGAGCCCCATTCACATAACAAAAAAAATGTTCCCAGGTAAATTTGAAGCTTTTTTTTATTTTTGGCGCATTTCTGCATACAGTTCTTACAGTTCTTAGTATTTTCAGGTGCTCCTTTTGAAGTTTGTAGGGATGAAAAATGTGTAACTCTACCCCAAAAACCTGACCTACTTTTTCGACCTTCAAGCGACTTTTCGACCTTTAAGCGATATGTTGTTCAGGTGTGAGTAGGCGTCATTAAATATAATGTGAATCCTGGATGTTCAGGAAATGCACTTCAAATCTCTCAGTGGTGAATGGTTTCTGAAGTTATCAGCAGATATTTGATGTCTGCTGAACCCTTTTTGAAATTTCAGGTACCTGACCATGGACATCCACATAAGGGTACCTTAAGGGCTGGTTCACTTCACACAATTTCTGCATTTTTCATGCCATCCGGTGTGTTTTTGATGTGTTCGGACCTTTTTCTCCCCTTTTTTCTTTCATCTCAAGTCAGGACGTGTGTTCTGCTGCGTTTTGCTGCATAAAATACAGAAAAAATGCAGCATGTTCTTCTTTTGTTGACTGCACTGGTGTGAACTTGGGCCATTGAAATATACGGAAAACGCTGTGCGTGCGTTTTTTTTTTTTTTTTTGATGCAGATTAAATATGGACTGGACTGCATCTGGTGTAAAAGCAGCCCTTAGTACAGAACCTCAGGGAATGTTCTCAATTGTTATCAGTTCATGGTTATATTTACAAAAATGTATCCATCCTATTTTATTTTTATGGACTTTTTGTGTTTGACAAGCTGTAATGACACCATAAACGCATTGCTGTCAGTTAGAGGAACTTCTTTTATGGCTCAAGCAAGCAGGTGTGTTGCAGCAGGTTTGCATGCTAGGATAAAACAAACCTTTCCCTTTCCTCATACAACTTCCAGGCCAAGTAACTTGAAACTTTCTTAATTCGAACTCCCAAAATAAAGCTTGGAGTGAAGTGCAGTGAATTAATTATAGACAATCTGCTGGAATGTCTAAATTTAGATGCCGGGGGAGTGGAGGTACATTTTCTTAATGAAAATAAATTTTTCCTTTTTCTTCTTGTTTTCTTGATAAAGTAAAACTTTAACAGTCTAAGTTACATTTTAGATGCTAAAACAGAAAGTAAAGGAAATCCTTCTAAAGTAAGAGAAATGTCATTAGGCTCACCAGAACCAGTGTCCCCATGACAAACAAAGGGTGAATCTCCCTAATGGGTACACAGACAGCAATAAAAACCTGTTTTAATCAGTCTCCAAGTTTTGCCTATAGTCTGGGTTAACACTGATGCGATGCGAGAAACCCTGCAATTCAGTTCCGGTTCCCGCATCGCACCTTAATGGCACACTGGTTCACACTGAGATCTGCGAACCTCTGGGGGTGTCAATGTAAAGTTAATGACACCCCCAGATCGGTTTGTAGATCACAGTGCGAACTAACTATCTAATGGTACTGGAATCTGATCGCATAGGTGAGAACACCCATGCAATCCGATTTCAGGGCGGACCTAAAAAAGGGTCCTGCACCATTTTGGTGTGAATGCGATGCAATTTCAGTATGGCTGAATTTGCATCGCATAGACTTTGCATGTGATCTGCAAAGCAATGTGATGCGAATCAGATGCGATGTCTGTGTGCAGGTTCAGATGCTGATCCTCCCTGCACACAGTCTTTAGCCACTTAAGGACCGGGCTTATTTCTGACACTTGTTTACAAGTTAAAATCAGTAGTTTTTGCTAAAAAATTACTTAGAACCCCCAAACATTATATATATATATATATATATATTTAGCAGAGACCCTAGAGAATAAAATGGAAATCGTTGAGATACTTTTTGTCACACCGTATTTGCGCAGCGGTCTTATTGTTTCAGCCCTACAATGATTTATTGTAATAAATGATTTATTGTCTTAATGAATTGTTTATAGTACTGGAAAACCTCCATGCAGCCAAATTCCAGTTGTTCTTTTTTATGTGGAGAAAACAGAGCCACATTTCCACTACATGTACACTGCATCCATGTAATGACCGAGTCATTGGAAGAGCACAGTAGGCTCCTGTTATCGTGCAAATTTCAGGTTACAGGACAGAAGTTCCCACCATCTATGGCCGGCCTTAGGCTACCTACATAAGAACTGTCTGGTAACTATCAGATTGTGAAACAATCATGTCTTTTAAAGCGGTTGTAAACCACTAGTTGTTTTTTTTTTTTTTTGGACCTGCAAGGTAAAGGCATAATGTGCTAGTGTGCATTGCATACTAGCACATTATGTGAAACTTACCTGAAAACAAAGCCCTCCATCGATGCGATGTAATTGCTGCAGGCAGCGTCCATCTTCACCCGGTCTTCCTTCCGGGTCCGCAGACTCTGGGTGTGTGATTGGCCAGAGGTGCGTTGACGTAACTCCCGCGCATGCACAAGGGAGCTGTCATTCATGGCACAGGTATCTGAAGGAATGGCATGGGTGGCTGTTCCTTTAGAGTGCATGAGCTGATGACATCATCAGCTGCATGTAATGTAAATATTTTTCTAAACAGTATACGTTTAGGAGATATTTACATTACCTATAGGTAAGCGTTATTAAACCTATAGGTAGAAATTATGCCATATAGTTTAGTTCCTCTTTAAGGGCTGGTTCACACTAGGATTGCACAGTAATTTGTAATTCCGCGTGTTCCCATTGATTTGAATGGGCTGCAAATTGCACTGGACCATGGGAAAAGTAGTACCTTATATACTCGAGTATAAGCCGAGTTTTTCAGCACATTTTTTTGTGCTGAAAACGTCCCCCTCGGCTTATACTCGAGTCAACAACAAAAAAAAAAAGTTCCCGGCCACTCCGACGTGTTTAAGATTTAAAAATGGCGCCGCGCATGCGCCGCCACCGCTCGGGACAGGCCGGGAATAGCTGTATACCAGCTTTCCTGAGCGGCGGCGCGTGCGCAATGACGGCGCCTCTGGATTAGTTAAGTGAAACACAGCGTCACTAGTATGCCCGCAACCCCGCATCCTCTTGTACCATGCTTGCCACCCTGAATTCTCCTGTACATGCTAGCCACACTGCATTCTCCTGTACCATGCTTGCCACCCTGAATTCTCCTGTACCATGCCAGCCACACTGTATTCTCCTAAACCATGCCAGCCACACTGCATTCTCCTGAACCATGCCAGCCACACTGCATTCTCCTGTACCATGCCAGCCACACTGTATTCTCCTAAACCATGCCAGCCACACTGCATTCTCCTGAACCATGCCAGCCACACTGCATTCTCCTGTACCATGCCAGCCACACTGTATTCTCCTAAACCATGCCAGCCACACTGCATTCTCCTGAACCATGCCAGCCACACTGCATTCTCCTGAACCATGCTAGCCACACTGCATTCTCCTTGTACCATGCCAGTCACACTGCATTCTCCTTGTACCATGCCAGCAACCCTGCATTCTCCTGTACCATGCCAGCCACCCTGCATTCTCCTGTACTATGCCTGCCACCCTGCATTCTCCTGTACCATGCCCGCCACCCTGCATTCTCACCCTAGGCTTATACTCGAGTCAATCATTTTTCCCATCTTTTTGTGGTAAAAGTAGGGGCCTCGGCTTATACTCGGGTCGGCTTATACTCGAGTATATACGGTAATAAATAAATATTGCTTGCACTACAAAACGCACTGCATCAAACCACATGATACTGCGGTACCATTCAATTTGCTGCCCGCAAACTCATCCCGTTTGCGGTGCTATTAACAATACATCGGCACCCACGTGCAGATCGCAAGGGCAGCATGTTCACCTGTGGTGTGGGAAACGCACACGGAACGCATCATTTTCTGGCAGAAAAAAAGCCCTTAATATATATTTATTTTAACATTTATAGGAGAGATAAGCAGTACAGTTTCTATTTTTTCTCATCATTGCATGGAGCACACTTGTCACAACTGTATGACCAACGGTATAATTTCTAGAGCCATACAGTACACATGTCATAGGATCACACAGAGGAGAGAAAGGAAATCATCACGTTTTAGTAAATTGCACCCATTGAATGAATTATTTTCTTCTCATGTTTCCTTAGTAGATTCGGTGACATTATGCATTTTTTTTGCAGGTTTTTCACAGCTGACTCTGCAGTTCGGCTCAGAAAGTGAACGCTGGAGGTTTTGTATGTGTAAAGTGTGCTAAAGTTTAATCTTGAAGGAATTATCAGAAATCAGTCATTAAGGAAAATCTGAAAAATGGCCAACGTCGGGGCTCAGCTGGACAGATCTGAAGGAGAACAAAACAATGAGTTTAGTGATATCATCAAATCCCGATCTGGTAGGTTGTAAAGCCACTACTACGATTATTGTGCTTTGAACTTCTTATTGGGGTAAAGTGCAAACTTCAGCATTCCAACTGTTGCCTGGCTGCTCCCTTGGATGCCTGTCTGTGCTGCTGCTGGTTATTTTTATTATAGCTGGAAACACGAAAGCCCACATTTTGTGGATTTTTGTTTAATTATACCTGAAAGGCCTCTTTAGATCTATATGTGTGCATTTTTTGAGCTTTTTTGTTATGTGTCAACTTGCATTTCCTCTCTGCCTTGACATGTGTTTTGATGTGCATTTTCAATGCGTTTTTGAACTAAGAATTTGGAGTTGGAATGGTTAATAGCCATTGGCAATGTTTGGCATTGCATTGGCATGTTACATGCAATTTGATGCCTTGCTCTTGACTTCTGTGAACCTCTCAATGTACTGAGGGCTCTTTCACTCTGGCAGTAATGTTAACTCCCTCTTTGTTGCCTAATTTAGCTGCAGTATACATGGGAACCTGTATATCATAGTTACTGATATATTTTTGTGCACAGAAAAAGTAGTGCTTTGATACGGTTTGTTCAAACTGGTAGGCTGATCCAAACTCTGGCTTCCCCAATCTGTTGGTATATTGCAGGGTGGAGTCGATTTAAATCATGATTTAAATCACTAGTAAAAAGGCTTGATTTATATCAACTCGATTTAACCTTCTTAGAGGTATTCCCGAGTGTGGCTTGGGGTTACATTTCAGAGCCAAAAGCGGTAACCCCGAGCCACACCCGGGGTACCGCCAGAAGCATCGCTGGATCCTGTAAAAGAGGTTACTTACCTTGTCACCGGGATCCAGCGATGTGTCTCGGCGGTGTCTCGCGGCGGATCTTCCTCCCCGTGACGTTCGCAGGGGGGGGTGGAACCGGCGGCAAATTCAAATGTAAAAACACACCAAACACACTGATACCATTCAAAATAATGCAGTTATACTGTACATTTTATGTATATATATATATATATATATATACAGTATATATATATATATATATATATATATATATATATATATACACACACACGAAAATTCTTGTGAATGAGCAGCCCAAACCAACTGTATACATTTATCATATATATTATATATATATATATGTATATATATGTATATATATATATATATATATATATATATATATATATATATATATATATATATATATATATGTATACATACATACATATATATATATATATAATAAATGTATACAGTTGGTTTGGGCTGCTTATTCACAAGAATTACATGCAAAATAATGGTACCGCTTTCAGCACCTAAAATCCAAAAGAATCATACCGCCAGGGAGGTTAAATAATAATTTTTAAAGAGCAACTGCCACCTCTGTCCCACAGTGGCTCCTCTTCTGACCCGCTGTTGACTTACTGACAGTCCTATTCACTTTAATGGGATGGCTGGTAATGTGGCAGTGGCACAACAAGGTGAAGGACGTGGCAGCAGCAGGTGAATGGATGTCCACTAACAGGCACTGCCATGATGGATCTGAAATGACAGGTGCGTTTTAAATGTAAGGACTTATTCTTGCTGGTAGTTAGAATCTTTATTATTTGCAAACAAAATGAAGGTTTCCTATTTAGAATAATAAGCTGTCAGGTTAGTAAAACAGCGATATCAGAACCGATTTAATCATACAGTTTGTAGTGTACATAATTTGCAAAGCAATGGGAAAAAGGAATATTCCTGAACTTTGTTTTATCTCATGGTTACTGTGAAATTGGGTGAATACATCAATACAGTGCATGTTATCTTAGCTTGCAGAGCTTGGATTTAATGAATGAGTTTACCAAAAATGTAAATATTGCAGAATACAGTATACAGCCTAATGCTACATAACCAAGCTCCATTTCATGCTGAATAAACTAAATTATTAATGTCTCTTGAATAAAAAACTATCTTTAGATTTTTACTCCAAAAGCATTTTATTAAAATAAGTTTGAGAAAAATAAAAAAAAATCCAATTTAAATTTAAAAAAATCATGATTTTTATTCACCCTGGTATATTGGCAGGATGGCACCACGTTTCTTACATGTGCTCTCACGCCTCCTGTATTCTCTTTATTTTAATATAGCGGATAAATCCAGAAGGCCGTATGAATCCCTATGTCATGTTAATAGCAAATTGATAGACCAAGGAAGGCATGTATAGAGATTTTAGAACCAAGACCTGTTTCAGAGCCCATTCATTATGGGCTTGAATTGCACCGCATTGCGCCAAAGAAGTGCAAACGCCTTTTTTTGGAGACAGATCGCATGGTTGTTTTGTACCAAGCGATCCGGTCCAGGCAAACACTCTGCATTTACCACCTGTGCTTGGGATGCGGTTAACTTTGTATTGACATCTGCAGCAGATCACAAGGGCAGTGCATTTGCAATGCGGTGCAGGAAATGCACATGAACCGCAGCGTTTCCCACAACGCATAAGTGTAAACCTAGCCTAAGTGTATGACTCATGCAGCAGAATGAGAGAAATCATTAATAATCCATCCAGGATGAACATGTTCTGCTGAACTCTGAAGTCAACTGTCAGTGCCAGGCCGATGATCTGCGGATGAGCGGTGACCATATTAGGTCAATGATATCCCAAGCATCTTCGCAGCTCATCGGCCCATGAATGGCAACTTAATTTCAGGTTAAGCCGAACCTAAGTTCAGATTGACACCAAACTCAAAATTTAATGGAATAGAAGGAACAGAAAACTCTATGGAGGGCTGACAGCTACTGCAGCTGGATGGTGCACTGAGTGGTACTAACGATTAGGGTAGTATCCACCCGGGGTGAATTCCTAGATTATGAACAGCTTGAGTTCCAGGCATTTGTCCCTTGGCATATACTTCCTGCAGCACAGTCAATAATGTTCTACCATTGTTGATCGAGTCCATTTGCTCAAAGCGATCTAAATTGAGCCTAAATCGGTCTGAAGGGAAATAATGCATATATACATATTCACTGATAAGGGAATGCAATCATTTTCATAGCACATTGATTGGATAAAAAAAATGTAAGCATGTACCGCTCCCACTAGACATTTGCCACCCGGACAGGTGTTCCCATTGGAGAAATTCCCTTCTCTGGTGACAACAATTACATTTTGGATTGCCCATCTCTTTCTGTCCCACTGACAGTGATCATCAGGACAAATATAGAAGGTCCAAGAGGAGACACGTGGGGGGGGGGGGGGGGATTTACTAAAACTGGAATCTGGTGCAGCTGTGCATAGTAACCAATCAGCTTCTAGGTTTTATTAGCAAAGCCTAATTGAACAAGCTAAAGTTAGAAGCTAATTGGCTACTATGCACAGCTGCACCAGATTCTGTGTGCTCCAGTTTTAGTAAATCCCCCAAACTGTCATAAAACCCTTCATCCATAAAAAAGAAAGAAAATTGGTTAGATATATTGTGTAATGTCTACAGCCACACCATTTCCATTTTGTAAGTAAAATGCAACCCTTCTGATAATTGATTTTTTTTCCAATTTTTTTGTTTGTTATGCTTTTCTTATGATGTTGTTTGCATTGTGTGATGAGGGGAAAGTGTTAGTTCAGTATTTAGCTTCCTAAAGGCTTGGCTGTGTGCTTTGCCTGTCTCCAAACAGATGTTTTCCCAAGTATGTGTTAAGTTAGTTGGACAGGGCTATGGAAATGACTTTTTAGCACAGATGTAAACTATTCCACACTTGTAGCACAAATGTGATTAGTTCAGCAATCTCTTTCTACAGAGATTCTTTGAAATGATAGTGTTCGTAAAAGTAAGAACTTAAGAGCTGAAATCCAGGATAAGCGAATATTGTCTAAATACAAGAGTGATGTGAGTTCATACTTGAATCTTGGTGTGCTTTGTGTATTTCTTGCAGATCTGTCTAGCAGACCAGTGTGAAATGTTACCTTCGTGCAGGAGCTTCCTGTAATAAAGACCAGTTACCGCTGCTTTCCTTTCTTGTGCAGGGAGACCGGTCTTGTATCCACCCCTCCTGTAGTTTTCTGCAGGCAGCCTGTAGAGGGTGAAGCCTGTTGGGTCTCTCCCACAGCTCTGCTCCTGGCGCAGACTATATACAGTACATCGATGATGTCATTTCTACGTTCACAAAGTTATATCTGGGTTTGTGAAGGCATTTGGTGCACACATAGAGGATTTATATTATTTGTGGCTATTAGGGAATATATTTAAATGAAAGTTTTTGCACCCAGAGTTCAGTTTTGCAAAGTTACTTTTGCATCTCTTGACACATTTCTGTTGCATTTATACACACCTATGGTAAAGTTGTACTTTCTGTTTTCAGTTTGACTTTTGGACAGCATTATGACATTAATTGGTATTTAACTATTCTGATCTGAGTAGGGGCAGCAAACAAATCGACTAATGGTAAATTGTATTAAACCAAAATTTCACAATATTATTAGTTTGTGTGGATTAAGGCTACGTTCACATGTCGGCGTAGCGATCGCGGGCAGAATCACCGCAATTCTGTAAAAAGTAGTATGACTAGGACATTACTTTGTACCCAGTCTATGGTGTAATTTCCAGCTCAATATAAATCCCCTATTTACAGAAACCTTTAAAGCCAGGGTAATTGTGGAATATATATATTCCTCAAAGACAGTTTGACATATAAAAAGTATTTAAAAGCAAGTGTGCCTGCTTGTCATAGCAACTGCTTCCTTTAGTTTTCGATGGCTAAATTATCGGCACTCAAGAAATGCTTCCCTTTTCTAACAAAGATTTGTCCTCTGTGTCCACTGTGATGTTCCTGAACCAGCGGTTTACTGTATATAGAAGAACTGTTAAAAGATTTAGGAGAATGTAGATGCTCAAGGATAAATGTGCCCCCTTACATTGGGGGTCAAGTTATTAAGCACCCCTTACATTGATGATCATTTGTAAACCATCACCTTACATTGGAGGTCAAGTGACTAAGCACCCCCTTACATTGATGATCATTTGTAAACCATCACCTTACATTGGAGGTCAAGTGACTAAGCACCCCCTTACATTGATGATCAGTTGTAAACCATCACCTTACATTGGGGTTGAAGTGATTAAGATCCCCCTTACATTGATGATCAGTTGTAAACCATCACCTTACATTGGGGTTGAAGTGATTAAGATCCCCCTTACATTGATGATCAGTTGTAAACCATCACCTTACATTGGGGGTGAAGTGATTAGGATCCCCCTTACATTGATGATCAGTTGTAAACCATCACCTTTCATTGGGGGTGAAGTGATTAAGATCCCCCTTACATTGATGATCAGTTGTAAACCATCACCTTACATTGGGGTTGAAGTGATTAAGATCCCCCTTACATTGATGATCAGTTGTAAACCATCACCTTACATTGGGGGTGAAGTGATTAAGATCCCCCTTATATTGATGATCAGTGGTAAACCAAACCCTTACTCTGGCTGCCTTTAGGTGATCCCTGAAAACTCATCTTTTTAGGGAAGTCTATCACACCTCCAACTAATCTTTTATCACTTCCATCAGCTCATCCCCCACAGTTACAACCTTTTGTACCATTTGCCCCATCCTATTAGATTGTAAGCTCTTATGAGCAGGGCCCTCTTAACTCTTTTCTATTTTATTGTGTTGTAACTGTACTGTCTCCCTGTTATATTGTAAAGTGCTGCGTAAACTGTTGGTGCTATATAAATCCTGTAAAATAATAATAATAATTGGGGGGGCAAGTGATTAAAGTAGAATTCCCTGCTCAACCTAAACTGGTCTTAAAAATGCCCCCAACACCTATGCTGACTAACTTATGTAAAAAAGATGTATACAGTTACCTATTTTCAGCTCACTGTGGTCCGGTCACTGAATCTGGCTCCCCTGCATCAGCCAGCGGTGGCTGTATGGGAGAGAAGGGAGTGCCGACAGTGGATGGGCAATGGGAGCCTATGGGTGACATCACTGCTCTCAGGCATTCCCAGCAATTGCTGAGCACTCTCTCCCCTCCCCTGCAGCTTCTGTTGGCTGACAGAGGGGACCATGTGACTGGACTGGGCTGAAAATAGGCAAGTACATATCTTTAATGTACAGGTTAGTCAGCATACATGTTAGGAGGAGGAAGTAGCATTTTTTTTTTTTTTAAATAAGTTTCTATTGAAAAAATAGTTGTAACAAACAAAACTTAAGACAAGAGGTCTGTAGGTGAAGCAGTACAGATTTTACAGTTGTCTAGGCAGTACTAGACAATCCTTTAGGCTATTATCTAAACAGTATGTATGAGGGCTTACAGTAATTTGAACTGTTAAATAACAAGTCTCAAAGAAAGGAGAGAAAGTAATTGAGAGAAGGAGGGTAGGATTTAAGAAAAAGGAGGAAAAGCAAGGGGGAGTGGGGATAAGGAGTGGGGTGCTCATGCTTTAGACATACGAGATCTTACATCTGGAATATAAAGGATCCAGTCAGTTGTTTTGAGACATAACTTCAGAGTAGGCTGGAGAGAAAATGAAGGCGAAGCAGCAGGCCCATATCTTATGTGCAATAGGTGCTAAATCCCTGTGTCCAAGCGTAAGGTCTTCCATATGGTAAATTTGGTTAACTACTTGAAAAAACTGTTGGATGGTAGGAATTGTAGGTTGTTTCCAGTGACGAGGGATACGTGATTTTGCAGCATTTAGAAGGAGTGGAGTGATGGAGCGCCTATATCAGCCTACTGGTTTGTCTGTACAGTGGAATGGAGCTACCCATGGGTCATTAGGCATCGTGAAGCCTTGGATTATTTCAATCCAGTGTGGAAGTAGCGTTTTTCCAAGTAGTTAGCTTTAGCTTGGAATTCTACTTTAAGCAAACCCTTACATTATTCATCAGTGATAAAACCTCCCTTTATATTGGGGGTCAAGTGATTTTGCACCCCATACAAAGATCAGTGGTAAACTGTCCCTTTACATTAGGAATCAAATGATTAAGCACCCCTTACATTGAAGATCAATGGTAAATCGCCCCTTAGACTGGTGGTCAGTGGTAAAGTCAACTATTGCATCTAGTGTGGGTAAAGGCATGTTCAGTTCAGTCCACAGATATGTTTATTGTCATTTTGGTAACATAGCAGGTGACATCCCCTTTGACTAATAAAACTGTCAATTGTGCAGATTCGTACCACTTAGACTTGTGGCCATTGGCTAAGTCCTGCTGAAACTGGAAAAAGCCAGAAAGAGAGTTTAGCTGAAGTGATCATTCGCTCTCACTTCTGGGTTTTCTTTTTAACACGGAATAGGCATCAGTGTTTCCGGAGATGTGTAATCATGTTTAATAATTTATTTTATCACATCGTTTTTGGTCTGTTTTCTGTAAACTGTTTTAGTTCCACAGCCAAGAATGGCCACCTGTGATGTCTTTTTCTCCCACTTGTCTCATTATCCTGATAGAATCCAGTCTGAGAGCAACTATAACCAAGCCTTTTCTCAACAGAGCCTGGCATTATGCCATGGATTCTCCTGCTTGTCATTAGGGATATGCTTCAAGGAAAGCAGTTTCTCACTTCTCTGCGTTCAGCGATGATATCCGCATGGAACCCACATGGCCTGTCTGTGTTCATTTTTAGATCTATTTGAAATGTTAAAAACACGATTTTGCCCTTTACGTTAAATTGAAATCTTTACTCTTTTAACATAAAAAGTTTCAATGGACAAAAAGCAAAGATCTCCAACTTGGCCTCACAATTTGAATAAGTTGTAAAATTTTAATGTGCTGGGAGCTGGAGTGAAGGTGTATGTATTTTAGGCTGTATTCATTATTCACGGGCTATCATTGTGCATTGACTGTGGACTTAGATAGTGAAGTGGAATTAAGCATGGCAGGTACCCTAAAGGGAATCAATGATACAAGCAATGATCTGCTATTTGAAAGTGATGAGTGATTAAAGTGCCATGGGTGAGTGAAGGTAACATTTGCTGTATTTTATATATATATTTATAGTGAATGTTACTGAGAGCAGGATTTCTCATTCAAGGATGACAGTATATGAAAGTAAGAGAAGGGCTGCAAATTCATCCAACAAAAAAGAAGCAAATGCTGCATTAAATGAAATAGGACATTTTAGTGTAAACCTTTACATCTGATAAAGAGTTTAACTTTGCAACACGAATAAAAACATGCAGTTGTCTCTACATTCTTTGAAAAGTATGTGCAGGCAACCGAGTGTGTCTGCTTTTTATTACGGTTTTAAATGATCACAGTTTATCAGATGAAAAGTTTTGCTTTAAAATGTTCCCATTTAATTGTGTAATTTATCATAATTAACATTTTTAAAGGATTAGTTTAAATACTGTTGCAAATGCATTGCCCTTGAAGACAAAATTGCTAGAATCTAAGGAAAGTGACATGGCTGTATAGTTAAAATGATATTAAAGAGTAAGTGGTCACTTACCTGCTCTTTGACGTTCTCCCACCCCGCCTTTCTGCTCCTTCTTCCTGCTAAGGAGGCACACTCTAGAGCGGGGCTGTGTGCGTCCATAGAAACACACAGCGCTGGCAAGACTTACCCTGGCTTCCTCCTTACAGGAGTTAGTTGCAGGAGCCTATGGTTGGTCTCCTGTGAGACCAGGAAGAGAGAGGGACAGTGCTGGATTGGTGCTGGGTCAGTGAGAGGAGTCAGGTAAGTGTTTAGGGATGGTGTGTTTTTTTTTTTTTAACTTGCAGAGAATGCATTTGGACATTAGAACCACTTGAAGATTTAGATATGGTTAGAAATAAAAGGAAGCCATTTTAATGTCTAAATGTGCAGGGTGACTAAAAACTAATTTTAACAAAACAAAAAAAATTTAAAAAAATACACTGATGTAAATCAGTTTGCTTTAAACTAAAGATGAAAAACAGATGGCTAATTATCTTAAATCACAGAAAATAAAAACAGTAAAACCTTGGATATAGAGTAAGGCCCCTTTCACACCGTCTTTCCGATCAGGTTCGCCTGCCAGTTTTTCAGGCAGACCTGATCGGATGCTCCATGTACCTCTATGGGGCAGCGGATGTCAGTGGTGACATGTCCGCTGATCCCCCGCAGCTATCCGATCCGGACCTGCCTGTGAAATCTAGATGGACGGAAACCCTATTTACCATCCATCTTGAGGATAGGATCAGATCGGATAAGATCAGATGAAAACGGACAGGTGGTTCATTATCATCTGATCTCCCATAGAGGAGAGCAGGGATCTTACAGGTCCGTCTCTACAAAGTAAGCGGAGATGGACCTGTCATCCGCCTACTCAGCAGGGGTCAGCAGACCGATCCCCGCTGAGAAAAACGGAGTCCGCCAGGCAGAAAGCCCGCATGAAAGGACCCTAACTTGGTTTGAGAGCGTTTTGCAAGACAAGAAAGTTTTTTTTTTTATAAATTTTGACTTGAGAAACAAGCGATGTCTTGATATACAAGTAGCGTCACATCACAACAAAGTATAAAAGAGAAGAGAGGTGCCTCTAAGTGTAGCAATATGGTTACATTAATTGAAGGTACAATATTTAGCAACTCACAAGGTTGATGATTAAAACTGGCACATCCAATTATTCAGGCATCCGGGGTAAAGCTGTCCACATAAACCATCCTCCACACCACCATCAACATCATCCCTTCCACACTGCGCTCTACGAGAGCTTCAAGCCTCGCTTTTTGGACAATAAACTGAAGGATTTAGGAATAAATGGTTGTGGAATGAATCATCTGAGTTTTCATTTTCTTATGAGGAAATTTTATTTGATATAATAGTGTTTTGGATTACAGGCATGATTCCAGGACTAATTATACTTGCAATCCAAGGTTTTACTGTATACTGTATGCACATCAAAAACACCCCAGAAGGTAATACTGCTTTGATCTAGTGGTGAGTCTTTGAACAAGTGACTTTGAGAACTATACTCTAGTAAAAACTCTATAAGTAGTGCCTCCCATGTCCAGAATCTTACCTAAACAAAAACTGGCTATCCTGGCCCTCAAACCTCTGAATATGGATCTAACAATCCCATTTTGTAAAAAAAATTAGGGGCTAAGGGCATTTACTGGTTTCATTGCCATAGATTAAGTAACAAGAAATGAAATAGTACGGACCTAATAAGGATTACATTAGGAAATATAAGTGTCAAGGACTAAGCAAAACCTGCCTTTCATCCAACTTCAGAGTTTAGTATCAGAAGATATGGTGGAAAGATATAGCAAATGTTCCCCAATGAACTTTTTTTTGCCAAATGTGAAAAGGGCTGCCGTTAGGCCTCACCCAAATACAAAGGAATTACCCAGACTGGCTGGCACCCATCCTCATGTACTAGAAGAACTAGAAGGTAAAAAGCTGGACCAGCAAACTATAGATCAGTAACTTTGGCTTGTGTTATGCTGAATTTATTTGAAGGTACTGTAATGGAAGATATACTAAAACATAGAAAGAAAGTAGAAAATCAGAATGGGTTCATGAAAGATAGAAGCTTAGTTTGAAGCTTCTGTAGATGTTGCAGATGTAATACCTTTTGGATTTCATAAAAACATTTGTTACAGTTGCTCATAATACCAAGCCAAAAAGGAAAAGAAAGAATTGGTCTTCACCAGGTAGGAAGTTCCCTCTCGCCAGGCAAGAAAGGGATATATTAGAATGCAGAACCTAAATTCCAACACAGTACATATAAACTTGGCGTGAGAAGGTCGTTACCCAGAAAGCAGTTGTTTATATTCACCTGTACATGTCAATTCTAACCAATAGAAGCAAGCATTTCTAAATTAGTCATTAGAATCTTTGATTCAACTAGTCAGAACTTCCATCAATCTAATGTCCCCAACTCTGTAAAGCCATTGTGATATTGATGGAAGGGTACAGGACTCCCAGTTTGCTGGTATAAAGAAACATGCTGCAATAATCAAATGAATGATAACTGACCTCGTAATGTTTTAAGAGGGGGGTGTTGTGATGAAGAAGGAAATACGCAGGATCTTTAGGGATAGAGCAAGTAAATTATTTAACAATCCAGTCCCTGGGTTAAAAACAAGATGGGGTCAGTAGGTTTGTTCTTCAGTTGAATTTGTATGTTAGTTGGAACAGGTACATTTTTTAAGTGTAAAAAAAAAAAATGTTTACGTTTTTTGGATAGCATAGGAAAGGGTTAACACCCCGTAATGTTTGTTTTTTGCTGTCTGTGCCCCTATTCAGAAGATTTCTGTCCCTTAGGCAATTGGATTTTGAAAAATTTGGGTTGTCGTGGAAACAAGGATTGTTAATAAAGCTGTAGTGTAGACCTCTTTTCCTATGGTAACTTACAGGGGTGAATTTCCCTTCCTAGGGGTAGATTTCTTCTCACTTCCTGTTGTCTCCCTCCATTTGTAAGTGTAAATCAGATGTAAGTTGGATGTTTGTAACTCGGGGACTGCCTGAGTCCCAAAATGTAGTAGTGCCGGACACGACCAGAAAACATGTAGATCACCTGTCTTGGCTTCACAACGCCAACAGGTAGCAGGCATTGAGGGATAGATGGGACCTAAAATGATTTAAAGTTTTATTTTTTGGGGTAAAAAGATTGAGAACAACTGTTGTATAGATATTTGCAGCATTGCGACAGTAAGTAAATGCAAAGGTTTTGTTTAGAGATGCTGTGATTTTTCAGCAGCCGAAAATGGTGTTGTCAGCATTTTGCCGATAAGAGAAAAAGGCGCTGATAATGGCGCCGAAAATGCATGCGATTTTACTGTGATTTTACTGTGATTTTTCTGCGATTTTACTGTGCTTATGGTTTGTTTTTCATAGGTCATGTAACTCAAAAACCGCATCAAAAACGTAACACAGGTCTGTTATTGATGCGTTCCTGCTGCCTTTTCAATGCATTTCAACAAGGCGGTGCATTTTCGGTGCGTTTCTTTTAACTGACTAAAAATGCAGCAAGCAGGAATTTTAACACCACAATGGAAGCACAACGGACTAATGTGAAGACATACATAGAATTTAAAGGGATACATTTTTCTTGAGCTTTTCTTGCGCTAAAGGTACCAATAATGGCCGACCATAAATTCATATTCATTTAAATCCATGACATTAAATAATAAGTCGAATATAATAACAATTACATATAAAAATATATATGTAATTTTCGGTTTTTGGTCAATTGCATCCTGAATTTTCGGTTTCGGTACCAAAATTTATATTCGGAGCACCTCAAGTTATGTTAAAAATCTATGCGATTGTTAATTGCAACTGATAAATGCAGATAATGGGGTTTATTTACTAAAACTGGAGAGTGCAAAATCTGGTGCAGCTCTGCATAAAAAACAATCCTCTTCCAGGATTTATGACTAAGCCTAAATAAATACAGTAAGCTGATTGGCTACCATGCAGAGCTGCACCAGGTTTTGCACCCTCTAGTATTAGTACATCCACCTCTGTGAGTTTTATAAATGTTTTTGCAACAAATGTAAAAGAGAAGGTCTTTTTTTCCTATTTCTTTGCACATGATTGGATGAATACAGCACAGAAAGGTTCATGTTAGCTTATTTTCTATTTTAATAACTCTGGTAAAGGGTCTGTACTTTACCGCTCTTCACATGCACTCTTTAGTAAATAAGACTCATTATGTAGTATATATGTATGTCATTATTTAGACCCAGAATGTGTGCAAGGGCCATGATGCAGTAGGCTGTGTTAGAGACACTTTGTTGGAATTATTCTTCATCTATGGTAAAAAAAAAAAAAGTCAGTATTTTATAAAAATAGTTCAATTGTCAAAATATTGACAATAAACTATTTTTAAGGCTCGATTCACATTTGTGCGATGCGGGAACGCTGCAAATATGCAGTGTGTTTCCGCATCGCATCCCCACATCTGGCAGTTCACACTGCCATATGCGATATGCAGGGGGTGTCAATTAAATGTTAACGACACCCCCAGTTTGATCACATATCGCAGTGCGATCTGACAGTTCGCACAGGATCGGATCGCACAAGTGTCAACCACTGTGCGATCCGATTCTGGTGGGGATCAAAAAAAGCCTCCTGTGTGTGTTTGGTGTGGATACAGTGCGAATTCAGCCATACAAAGTGTATGGCTGAATTCACATCCGCACATCCGATCGCATGTAATTAAGGAACAGTGCGCTCCGAATTACATGCGATCTCGCAAGCCGCAATAATGTGAACCGGCACTAAGTTTGCAAAGGAGACAAAAAAGTGATTACATATTATTTTTTTGTGATATATCTACTGTTGAAACAGTCTTACAAGTCAGGCATTGCGTAAGCCAATAAAAGATAGGACAGAAGAGGCAGCTGTCTTGTCTACCTATGTAAACAGGTAATTATAAATAGTTTCCATGATATAGGTAGGGTTGTAACTAATCTTGTCTAGTACTAAATTACTGATTTAGCAATACTTAAAAAAAAAGTCAGCAGAGTGGACAAGTAAAAACCCAAACTGTTGAACTGGATCACCTCTCTCCAAATAAAACTATATGCACAAGGAAAAAAGGAAACATTTGTTGATACTATTTCTTTAGGAAGTGCATTAATATAGATGTGGAAATGATTTAACAAAGACATTTCTGCTTTTTTTTTTGTTATAATGTGGATATCACAGAAGCTGAAGAGCATCTAGCACAGGGAAAAAACGTAATTGTCCAAACCCATCCTATTTGGTTTTCAAAGTTCCTTATTGTATAAATGTATGCAGAGTTCTTAAAGACACAGGTACATAACTATAAGATTGTGGGCAAGTGTTAAGCAGGCCTGAAGGATATGTTATCCCAACATTTCATATTCCTGATATGTGCCTGCTGTGCCATGTACTTGTATGGAAAAGTATCCAGTTCTCTTTGTATTGCTTCCTTTTTTGTGAAATCCCTGGTGTTCCTGCTAGTCCCTCTGTTAACTGACTACACTAGGCATAAGAACACAGCATGGTCAGTTTTCTGACTGTGCTTAGAACTCAGCCTGCTCTCCACCAATGATCAGAACCCCCCCCCCCCCCCACCTCTGCACAGCCCATCACTGAGAAAATCAGTGTCATGCTGTTTCTCCTCCCCCAGCTCTCTGAGCTCTTTTTGCAGCTGAGAACAGAGGGTATGTGATCAGTTATTATAAATTCCTTTTTTTTCCCTTTTTTATGGGTAAATTGGTTGTTTACAAGGGGAGGGTTCACATGTACTTTTCTCTTGTTCAGCCCAGTTGGACAAAAAAATAGGAATCTATATATTCTTGCATCCATGCTAAACAGCTGGCCGTGGTGTTCTGCAGCCCATGTTTGGATGATATTTGTCTACCCAGCTCCTTTGATTTCCCAGTTGAAGTTGGTTGAACCCTTTGATGTGCCAGGGCCAACCAGCTCTATTCACAGGAATTAGCTGAAATTTTAGCCATGTATGTGCCATGTATGCTTTAGAGCAGTGGTCCTCAACTACGGTCCTCAGGGCCCACTAACAGGCCAGATTTTAAGTATTACCTTGGGGAGATGCAGACTAGAATACTGCAATCACTGAGCAGCAAATGAGATCACCTGTGATGTAATTTAGTTATCTTGCAAACCTGGCCTGTAATGCCTCGTTTCCACTGAGTGGTACGGTACGGTTCGGTACGGTACGCAATTTTTGCTGTTTCCATTGTCAAAAGTTGTAAATGGTACCCTAATTCCGAACCGTACCGTACCACTTTTTTGGTACCCTTTCATTGGGGTACCAAGCACATTAGTACCGTACCAACAGGGTGGAGCAATACTGTTGAGGTACTGTTGAGCTTAGGTACTGTTGGCGGTGGAAACACAAGCCTGATCAAGGTGTACCGTACCGAACCATACTGAACTGTACCGAACCGAACCGTACTGCTCAGTGGAAACGAGGCATTAGTGGGCCCCGAGGACCAGGGTTGAGGACCATTGCTTTAGAGTCCTTGTTTGCTTTTTTTTTTTGTTTACCCATTGAGGACAGTCAACTGCACTTCCTATCTTGGAAACAGTTGTCACTAGAAAAAAGTTAAATAGAAAACCCCCTTGTTACCAGTTGCGATAGCAAATGCTGAGGGTAATTCTTATTTGGTGACCGCTGTCAAAAGTGGGATTTCCCCTCCATTTTCAGAGTGTTCCTTTCCCATTTTTGTGTCTCTGGGACAGGAAGTAAGGTAAGTTTCCTCAACGGAGAACAAACAGACATAAAAAACTTACAAAGGCTTTGCTGCAATGTCTATGAGATGACATACTAGTTGTCCAGCTGCTGCTGGCCTCTCTGTTTAATAGCAGAGGTTCACACTCTTACAGCCTCTGTGTAAGCAAGAGACCACAATTATGTTTGAACAGATGAGCCTTCAAAAATAGATACACCAGGTGGTGCTGGCAGTAAAATGTGCAGGGAAGACTTCTGGCCCCAGTAAGACTGGGAACTTCAGGAGACCAATCCAAATTACTAGGCTCAGGAGTCAGCGGCATCTCCCACCACAGGATTCCTTCAACACTTTCCATGGCTGATGCTGACTCATCAAAAGTAATATTGTGGCAACTGAGTGAGGAGTACAGCCTGGCTAAAGCATGTGAACCATTACCGAACGTAGAATCTGGATGATTTGTATTTCATTTTTTTATGTCACCAGAAGGTTGTTGAACCTAATATGTTTAATTGACCATCGCTATCTCTGAATTGCTGATAACTCTTATTGCATTGTCATAGACTGGTTGTTCATTTTTATCTATCGCAAGATTTCAAAACAATTTTTACAACTTCAATGACAATTTTACAGTATTCACATTATGGTCAGTGACTTATACCTGGCTCTGGATCAAATTAAGCCTGCAATTACACCTTAGCAGAGCATATTCCTGGTGATTTTGAAGCATTTTTTCCAAACATTTTACAGTTTTTTTGCATATTTATTAAGCTTCAGGAGTTTGTTTCCTATGCTGGACAAGGGGAAGAGAGCAGTTCTATAGGATGAGAGCAATTCTTCAGGCATAACATTGCCAATATTACTTCCCCAGACATTCTTTAGGACACTAAAAACAATTATATTAAAGTTTATATGGCAGAATAAAAAACCGAGAATACAGCATTGGGTGCTGAGTAAGGATAAAGCACACGGGGGATTAGCCGTACCAGACATCAAAAGATATTACAGTATGATAATTATATTAAAAAAGAATAGTGCACACATGCAAAAGAAATGACTATCAAATATGGAGACAATCCATAAATAAAAATGGGGATTTAGTCCCACCATATGGCCATATCGTGCTCAAGCCCAACACTGCGTCAAAGTACCCCATTATCAGTGGGTCCTACACTATCCATAGAAAAGGATGAATCCAGCCTCTCTAACCCTTGGAGACAACACTCCTTGCTGGGATAGATGTGCTAATGCACTACAAAGGACTCCTCCTGTATCTACTTGATAGAGGACACCAATAGAGTACAGGTGTGTGTGGGGGATGGGATGCTCAACCTCAGAAGTCTGGTCAGACCGAATACATAATAAACAAGCAAAAAATTGGGGGAGCAAACCCTGAACATGTATATCTAAAGCCGGTGCAGCTATGGACTAAGCAACATGTATATTAAAAAAGAATAGCGCACACATGCAAAAGAAATGACTTTCAAATATGGAGACAATCCATAAATAAAAATGGGGATTTAGTCCCACCATATGGCCATAATGGGGTACTTTGACGCAGTGGTGGGCTTGAGCACGATATGGCCATATGGTGGGACTAAATCCCCATTTTTATTTATGGATTGTCTCCATATTTGATAGTCATTTCTTTTGCATGTGTGCGCTATTCTTTTTTAATATACATGTTGCAATTGCGCACAAACAGACGCACACGAACATACTGTTGATCTGAAAAAATGTTAATTTGCATATTTTACAAAAACGCGAGAATACATTTGCCGCGAATTTGCACAAACGCATATGCGGGAAAATGCGTGCATTTCAATAAGACAAATTTACGGCTGAAAAAAAGAGATGCTCAGACAGGAGTATCGTGTGTAAGAGGCCCAAAGGAATGAACTTCCGTCTGTAAGTGAGGGCAGTTTAACCTCTTAAAGACCCAGCCTTTTTCTGACAATTGTTACTTACAAGTTAAAATCAGTATTTATTGCTAGAAAATTACTTAGAACCCCCAAATATATATATATGTATATATATATATATATATATATATATATATATATATATATATATATATATATATATATATTTTTTTTTAGCAGAGACCGACCCTAGAGAATAAAATTGCGATCGTTGCAGTCTTTTATGTCACACCTTATTTGCGCAGAATTCTTTTAAACGCAGTTTTTGGGGGAAAAAATACACTTTAATGAATTTAAAAAAAACTAAACAGTAAAGTTAGCCCAATTTTTTGTATAATGTAAAAGATGATGTTATCCTGAGAATCGTGATCTTTATTCTAAGCAAAAAAATTGTGATTTTCATTTTAGCCAGAATGGTGCAGCTCTAGTGTAAGGGAGGGTTAAACCCCTGTCTTGTTTTCATAGGCGATTTACCTTCACTTTCTGTGCCATAGCCAAAACAGGAAGTGAGAGAAAATGAAGGCAATTCCTTGGGGCCCCCCTTAGGTCATCAGAAATAGTGTCCCCATTAGAATATTTCCCCTCTTTTACTTTCCCTTTGATGATAACAGTAAACAGGACAAGTGGAGATGGTGACTCTCCCTGAGGGAGACCCCAATAAAAACCTGATAGGGGCTTTAACCTCTCTAGCGGTATCCCCGAGCGTGACTCGGGGTGGGAATTTTCTGCTATTAGCGGTATCCCCGAGTCACGCTCGGGGTGAATGGCAGAGCTATGCAGACAGCGCAGCAGAGCGTCTCTTACCTTATCCTGGCGATCCAGCGATGAGCTCTCATTGCTGTGACCGCCAGCCGAGATCTCCGCCGCTCGTCTGTCGGTAGGAGGACTTCCTAGTTCCGTTCCCTGCAGCAGCAATGCTGCATGGGAGCGGAACTAGGGAGGGAAATTAAAAAAAAAAAAAAAGCGTTGCACAAAACACAAAACACATTTTATATTATATATATGCATATATATATATGCATATATATATATATATATATATATATATAAATATATATATATATATATATATATATATATATATATATATATATGCATATATATATATATATATATATATATATATATATATATATATATATATATATACTTATATACACACACACACATATATATATATATATATATATATATATATAAAATTATATTATTGATTCGATTATAATGCATGCATATATATATATATACACACACACATATATATATATATATATATCTATATACACACATATATATATATATATACACACATATATATATATATAATATATAATGCATGAATTATAATCTAATCAATAATATAATTTTATTATATATATTATATATTAAATAATAAAATAATATTATTGATTCGATTATAATTCACTTGTTTGTGTTTCAAATTTATCACATCTGGGATGTCTACTAGAGACTTGTTTTGGTCAGGTTTAAGTCAGTAATTACTAAGAATTGTAGACCTATAATACATAACGCCAAATTTCCATGAAAAGAATTGTACCGCTTTTGGAACAGAATTCCTGACAGAATCATACCGCCAGGGAGGTTAATCCTTCTCAGAAACTTAAAAACGAAAAAAAAGTTGTGCCTTTAGTTATACTTTAAAGAGAAAAGGAAACTAATTCATACTCAGTTTTTGTTCCTCGCAGTCTCATGACATTAGCCTGACTCTATTTTTAAATCAAACACCTTTTTTACTTGCATACAGTTTGCTTAGTATTTGTTAGGCAAATGCAGTCGCTGGCACAATTTTGTAACTGGTAAGGCAATGCTAGCTATTTTTCTCTTAAAGTGGTATTAAACCCAAAACCAAGACTGTAATATATTGCGGCTTACCAATCATTAGATGTGGAGGCTGCATCAGTTTTCTTTTTTTAATCTTTTTTTTCCCCTTATGTTTTCACCTGGTGATCTGGCTAATAACACACCTCCTGTATTAGAGTGCCTACACTCTGGATGAAGGAGCACAGGGGTACCTTTGGACAGCAGCGTTGTCAGTCTGGGGAGAGTGTTAGATATACTAGAAGATTTAAATACAGTAGCAAATTGAAGATGAACTCCAGCTAATACTTTATAAGCAGTTACAGAAACAGTTATTTTATCTTTAAGGATAAGGCTGCATTCACACATAGGCATTTTGAATCATGAGTAGAATAGCCGCCATTCTGCCTGCAATTTCAAAATGCCCAGGTGTGAATGACAAATCGCACAACACACATTTCAGATGCTATTCATTTGAATGGCACCTAAAAACGCAGTGCGGTTCTTCCGTGATTGCTGTGCAATAAATTGCATCACAATCGCAGCAAACCACATTGCGTGAAGCATGTCATCCAAAAGAATCTCCTGAACTTTTTTTTGGACGACAAGCTTCACACGATACAGTTTGCTGCAATTTATTGTGCGACAATAGTGGCAGAACCACAACACGTTTTTAGGTGCCATTCAAATGACATCTGAAATGTGCGCTGTGCGATTTTTCATGCACACTTGGGCATTTTAAAATAGTGGGCAGAATCACTGCTATTCTGCCTGCAATTCAAAACACCCATGTGTGAATGCAGCCTAAGGTTTTACAGAAATAAATAAAAGTCAGTGATAAATGGTCTGTTGCAACTTTTTAATTGCTGCATCTGCAGCCCAGCTTGTACTGTGGAAAAAGAACAGACTTAGGGCTAGTTCACACTTGCTCAAAATACTGACGCTTTTCCAATTGCGCCTATAGCGTTTATGCACATTAATAGGTGTGCTCAATAAGTGTTTAATGAGCATTAAAATGCTCCCCCAAACGTTTGCGGTGCAGTTGACAAGCTTTTGGATTGTTAAAACTGCACCTCAAACGCTTACAATAGCTGGTTGTAATGATGAGTCATCAGCTGTCAGCAGGCTGAATGTAAAAACAAGCAATGCCGGCAATAGAAAAATGGGCAAAAAAATGGTGTGGGGTCCACCCCCATCCATACCAGGCCTTTTGAACGCTTAACGCTTCATGTTTTGATAATGCGAACAGCAGTGTGTGTCCATTGTATCATTTGCATGGACATTTGAGGAGCATTTTTAACACCCCTACAATGCCAGTGTGAACTTAGCCTTACTGGAAGGATCACCAGGTGAAAATAAAAGAAAAAATGCATAGAAAGGAAACTAAATACAGCCATCACATAGTTAGCTCCTTTTATATCAATTACTTTAAATATTGGCAGATGCATATAAGCAGTCTCTAGTAGGCTTTTTTGATTTGATCTTTTTATTTTTTTAACATGGCAACTGAAAGAGCAGTAATAAAGTGCCAAGTGCTAAAGGCTTGTACACACTATAAGAAAATCGGGCAAACATTTTCGTCCAAAAAATTTACGTAAGATTTTTGTATAGTGTGTACAGAACTTTCTACAGACGATTCAGAATTTTCGTACGAAAATTCTCGAAGTGACAAACTCAAAAATTTTTCTTGTACGGCAAAAAACAAACTATTTTCGTTTAATGTGTACCGCTTTCGTATGATTTTTGTACAAGAAAAATCAGAAAAGAAAGACTATGCATGATCAGAAACAACAAAAAAAGCCTTTGTCGTACTAGAATTTTTGTACGAATTTGCGTACGAAAATTCTTTCATCGGTTCCGATTTGCTATGAAACAACAAGGAAAATCAGACGATCGTTCGCCCGGTTTTCTTATAGTGTGTACCCCACTTAACCCACAGCAATCTTTTATGAGATTGCCACTTTGTTGATATTGGGTTTTGTACTTTGCATGCCGCTCTTTGCCTTACAGTTCACTTATTTAATCAACAGATGATATTTTCTGGTGCTCCTTCCCCTGAAATACAAAAAAGTTTGTTAAAGAGGAACTGCACCCTTTAAAAAATGTAATATAAGTCAGCAGCTACAAATACTGCAGCTGGTGGCCTTTAAAAATCAGGAACTGTGCTGCCATCTTGGATTTGGGAGCCGGCTGTGATTCCTCCCACTGCACATCCACAAGATTGGGCAGCACAGCAAAAACTTGGGATGCGTGACGTGTCCTAGGAGGCTATGAGCGGGAGGAGTCATTTGTGCCTAGATGATTAAAAAAAAAATAATGAAAAAGGTTTTAATTGTATTTCACAAGGAAGGGAATGTGCTAAACAGTGTACATTGGTAAATGCTTATGTTACTTGGAGCAAGAAAAAAAAAAAAACCTTGGTATTTGAAGTCTCCTTTGTAGCTGTGACCAGTGACACTCTTTAAATTCTTGGATCAGTTCTTGTGTGACTTTCTAACCTGTTAGCTTGCCCTCCTTGCTTGGGATACTTTGCTGAAGCTTAGTACACACGTGGCACTGGCAGTTGCCCAGATCTTGAAACAATGAATACAGTAGGTCTTGCTCTGAATGGACTGTTTCTGTGCCAGAATGTCTTTGCATGAGGCCCTCCGAGTACAAAAGCAGTTCAACCAGATCAGGCTGACATAGCTCAGCGAACAAAATAACTGTCCTTGAAAGTGTGGCTGGCTAATATTTCAGTTCTATAAAGGAGAACTAAAGCTTCCCAATAAATACATACTTGCTACAACACTTAACCACACCTGGACCAGAAGGTTTTCCCCCGTTAATGACCAGGCTATTTTTTGCAATATGGCACTTCATTATTTTAACTGACAATTGCGTGGTCGTGTGACGCTTTACCCAAATAAAATTGATGTTCTTTTTTCCCACGAATAGAGCTTTCTTTTGGTGGTATTTGATCACCTTTGCGGTTTTTATTTTTTCACTATTAACAAAAAATAGCGATAATTTAAAAAAAATATATATATTTTTTTTTTACTTTCTGCTATAAAACGCAGCCAATAAAAAAAAAAAATTAAAAACTCAAATTAACTCAAATCAATTTAAAGCAATATGTATTCTGCTAAATATTTTTGGTTTAAAAAAATCCCAAGAAGTATATATTGATTGGTTTGCATAAAAGTTATAGCGTCTACAAACGATGCAATATTTTAATGGAATTTTTATTAATTTATTTTTCTTACTAGTAATGGCGGCGATCAGCGATTTTTAGTGGGAGTGCGACATTGCGCCGGACAAATCAAACATCTAACTAACACTTTTGACACTTTTTGGGGACCAGTGACACTAATACAGTCAGGGGAGGACTGGGCCAGGGGGCAGGGGGGCAATTGCCCCTTGGGCCACTCTGATGTCCTGTAAAAAGGCTGCAATGCTTCTGCCACAGATATGCCTAAAGGATTCCTGGTGAAGAGAAGTAAAAAGTCTCTGCCACTGACCTACTGATTGCAGGATGAAGACAAGGACAGAGCGCAGCCCCACCCCCCCCCCTCCCAGCATGGATGGTGTAAACTGTGTCTGAGCAGAGGCCGATTCCATGTTCCACTTGAGACTCTCCTCCCCTGGCCAGCCCCAACTGAGCTGTCCCAGCTCCCCCCCAACCGCCCCCCTGCTGCCAGGTTGGGAACCCGGATTCAGCCGGTGAGTAGAGAGTATCTGGAGCAGGACTTCAGCCTGGATTGGGGGTCAGAAAGAGGACGGGAAGAGGGAGAGTGGGAGGGGGGCTGAGTCGCTGCACCGTGGGCCTCTGGTTTTTGTACTTGTTCCCTGGGCTGAAAGCTGCCAGTCTGCCCCTGAATACAGTGCTAAAGAAAAATGCACTGTCACTGCACTAATGGCACTGGCAGGGAAGGGGTTAACATCAGGAGCGATCAAAGGGTTAAGTGTGTCCGTAGGGGGTGCTTACTAACTCTTATGGGGGGTTCCACTGATTGGGGGAAGACAGAGATCCATTTTACTGCTTAACAGGAACACAAGATCTCCATCTTATCCCATTACAGATCGCAGTTCTGCCTCTCCCAGGGATGATCCCGGGTGGCCGGCGGACATGGGGTCCACTGGACCTGTTGGTTGACATCTCTGCTAGCCGAATCACGGTGCGATGTTGCTGCCGGTGGCGCGATGGCGCCATCTAGTGGCTATTGAACGAAATGACGTACAGGTACGTAGTTTTGCGCAATAGTATACCACATTGTGGTTAATTATAAGAATCGTCTGTTTCTACAGTTGTCTCTTAGGCTGGTCAAACAAGGCTTTCATTTTAGGGTAAAAATTTGTCAAAAATTCTTTGCAGAACATCCTTTCTTGCCATCATTGAGGCAACTGCTTTCCTTTGAAAGATCTTAAAATTTTATCCAGATCTGCTAATTCACTGGAATCCTAAATGTTTGGCACTTTTTGTTTACAAGTTTAAATCAGTATTTTTTGCTAGAAAATTATTTATAATCCCCAAACACCCTAAATAATAAAACCCTAGATAATAAAATGGCGATCGTTGCAAATAAAAATTAATGAAAAAAAAATCCAAAACACAATATATACCCCAGTTATTTAGTAAAATATGAAAAATTATGTTACGCTGAGTAAATGGATACCTATCTGTCACACTTTAATATTGCTCACGCTCGTAGAATGGTGACAAACTACGGTACTTAAAAACCTTTGCACATTTTTACAGTTTTAGAGGTACAGAGGATATCTAGCAGTAGAATTATTGCTCTCACTCTAATATTCACGGTTATACCTCACATGTGTGGTGCAAACAACGTTTACATATGTGTGCGCAAATTACGTATGCGTTCGCTTCTGCGTGTGACCACGGAGGAATGGGGACGCTTTACATTTTTTTTTTTTACTTATTTTATTATTTATTTTTACACTGCCCCTTTAATTTTTTTAATCACTTTTATTCCTATTACAAGGAATATAAACATCCCTTATAAAAAAAAAAAAAAAAAAGAATGACAGGTCCTCTTTATGGTGAGATCTAGTGTCAAAAAGTCCTCAAATCCCTACTTTACCTTCAAAAGCAAAAGATCAATTTAAGATAAGATCAGATTTTTTGGGATCATTTGCTTTACTTCTGCCCTAGACCAGAAGTGACCTCATGACATCACTCCAGTTCTCCAAGGCCATAGAGGCAATCGTTTTACCGGTGTAAACGGTATGCTCGAGGAAACACTGGCGAGTGGCGGGAGGGAAAGTGATCCAAAGCCTAATGAGCCGCTTGGATCGCTTCCATGAGAAAAAAAGATGCCGGGGGTTATGGCTGATGGCTTTAGCTATAACCTCAGTAAACCACTTTAAAACCACAACGTATATATACGTATTGCAGTCGGCAAGTGATTAAACAGGTTTCATTGCAATGTGTATTTCCATATTTGGTTCAAAATAACAAAGAAATCAGCTATAAAATGTGGGTTTCAATCACCTGTAAGGAGATGAGATCGAAACTGTCTGGACCGTATACTATGAAATATCTTTGCTTTAAACTGCTGTACTCAAGCATTTCTTTTTCTGCTTTGAGAAGAAAATAGTGTTGTCTTATGTGTCCATGCACACTATTGTAGGCTAGAAGCGTTTTTCAGGCTTCAGCTTCTAGGAGCAGAACAAAAATGTTTTTTCTTGCGCTTTTGGGAGCGAATTGCCAGCAGAGAAAAAAGTTGACAGCTCCTGGAAGTTCCTAAATGCTGTTAACCACTGCTATGCACTGGTTTCCATTGTTTTTTTTCTTAGCCAGCAGCCCACTTAATGGCGTCCTTAAAGCGGTTGTAAACCCTAAAAAATAAAAAAAAAATAAAAAAAACTGCAAGACAAAGGGATAATGAGCTAGTATGCATCGCATACTAGCCCATTATGTGTAACTTACCTTAGAACAAAGCCCCGACACGGACCCCCGGACATCGCTGCGGGCGCTGCCATGATCCCTCGCCGTCTTCCGGGTTCGGCGGCTCCGGCGCGGTGATTGGCCGGAAGAGACGGCTCCGGCGCGATGATTGGCCGGAGCCGCTATGACGTCACTGCCGCGCATGCGCGCGGGAGTGATTTTCCGGCAAGCTCCCGGCAAACTAATTGAAGGTCCCCCAGGACCTTCAGAGCGCATGCGCCGCTCGCGCGAGCGGCTGCATGCACTGTAAATATCTCCTAAACCATGCCGGTTTAGGAGATATTATTTGTACCTACAGGTAAGCCTTATAGGCTTACCTGTAGGTAAAAGTGTCAAAAAGCGGGATACTACCGCTTTAACAACCAGTGTATAAGGAGCAGGCTGACAAGCCAGTCGCCGCCTCCTTAACAACAGATGATTCATTGGCTGTCAGCGGGGTTCTCACCATTTTACTGGGAAAAAACGATTTACTGCTGCTACAATGCTGTGATGGTGGAGAACATTAAGGCTCGGTTCACACTACAGCGATATGGGATCCGACTTGTGAGACCTCAAGTCACATGACATGTCAAATTCAATGTTTTCCTATGAGAGCTGTCTTAAATGATACTACACAAGTTGCTCCGACTTTAGAAAAGGTTCCTGCTCTACTTTGGTTTGACTTGGGTGTGATTTCAGCCCTTGTACAGGCTCCTAATTAGCATCCAAGTTGGATCAAGTTGGAAGGAAGTCGCAGAGAAGTGTGAGCCAAGCCTACCAGGAAATATTCAAGTTTAAAAAAGATAAACTAATTTGTCATACCAGTTTACCCTCTTACCTGTTGCTTAAGACCAACCTGAGAGGACAAAAACTATCATTTACTGTATCCCAACAATCACCCAACTGTAGGAGGTACAAGATGGAGCCCACAAGCAAACTAAACTGGAGCCTTACCCCTGCAATGCCCCCTAGTGGCAGAAATGTATATTTCTCTTGTTTGAGAACTGCTTTGAGAATTACAGTGTTACTTGAACTGTATTCCAGGATTTGGTTGTCTTCCGCTGAGAGAACTTGCAGTAATTTAAGAGGTTGTAAACTCAGAAAAAAACCCCTGTATGGCCTCTTTCACACAGAGCGTACCGTATGTCCGCATAGCATCCCATCCGTTTCCGGATGATATACGGACATAATGTCTATGGGATTGCGGATGTCAGCGGATACCACCGCTGACATCCGATTTTGCGTCCTTTCTGTTTTTTAAACGGATGAAAAATAGGGTTCTGTTCCGTTTCAAAAAACGGAACAGAACTGAAAGGACGCAAATCGGATGTCAGCGGATGGTCATCCGCTGACATCCACAATCCCATTGACATGCATTATGCCCGTATATCACCCGCAAACGGATGGGGTGATATACGGACATACGGAACGCCCGTGTGAAAGAGGCCTAAGACAAAGGCATTAAGAGCTAGTATGCTTCTGCCTTTACAATCCCTTTAAGGTCTTCATTGCATATAGTTTGAGTACCATGTCATAGATATATTACATATCATTGTAAAAGAACATATTTCACACTTTTTTTTTTTAAGTTTAAAAAAAAAAAAAAAAACATAAAATGGCTTTGAAAAAAAAACAGGAAAAAATGTTTTTCCCCAATTTTTGCATTTTTTTTTCCTGGACCGTTTCTAGGTAGAACATACCTGCGAGGTCCAGCATTCTCTTACTAGCACCTGAATTCCTTTCTGCTCATTAGATTCCCATTCTGCAATCTTGGATTTGAAAGTTGTTTGTCACTTCACATCCAGCTCTCCGCTGCACATGCGCGTAGTTGGCAAAATGGTCCTGTAGCCCTTTGGCATGTGACAATGTGACAATGTCCCGGGATCCTTTTCTAGGAGAGAAATAAGGAAGTGGAAGCAAGCTCTTGCTGAAAAAGCAGGTTCATCAGACCCATGTCACTGTATGGCCATCTTAAAAAATATATGGGTGGTCTAAAACTAGCTATTCACTATGCAATCAGATTGTACAATCTCTGTACATTCTACCATAGTTATCAAAACTATGTAATATAAGGACACACATGAACAATCCATTAATTTTGTTTCTAATCAGACAGGCCCTTCACCATGGTAGCTCTAAAGGAGATTACACAATTAGATTGCATCGTATATGTTTAGATTTACACTGTAATATACTTAATGGGACACCCATTTTATACCTACATTGTTATATCTTTTCTTGCACATTTAACATTTTTGGAACTACTGTTACCAGTTTGGGGTGTAGTTCACAGCTTTACATTTTAATGTGGTTTCCAGCAAGCACATTTTAACAGGTATTAATATTTACTATTTGCGAAAGTCAAATATGCACAAAAAACAAACACGGCGACAAATGAAATACAGAGGTGTGAATACCACTTAAAATAAATATATTTTGAAAATGCAGTTGTACTCACACCTAAGACTTGGTGCAGTACTCGTATTAAATGTAGAAATGCATGACCGGAGTGAGTGAATGCAAAAGGTTACGGATGGTGACAGTACGGTTGAAAATTAAAAGCTGTCTGTAGAACATTAACATAGAGGTCTTACTAAGAAATGGGAATTCAGGTACCATAGTACATTCTTTTTACTTTGCTGCCAAAGGCCGAGTGAGACCATAAAGTCTGTGTAGCAGTGAATAGTCTACCTAGTCCATGCATGAGCACATAATTCTAGGGTTCTCATATGTTCATTGTTGTGAGATGTGTGAAGTTTTTCCTCTAAGTCCTTATTCACACTGGTGCTATGCGGGAAACCCTGCGATTCCGTGCCGGTTCCCACATTGCACAATGGTTCACTCTGAGATGTGCGAATCACTGGGGGTGTCAATGTAAAGGTAATCACACCGCCAGATTGGTTCGCAGATCGCAGTGCGAACTTTGAAGTGGTGCAGGAATCGGATTGCATAGGTGTGAACACCCAAGCAATCCGATTCCAGTGCAAAACAAAAGAAAGGTCCTGCACCATTTTGGTGCAAATGTGATGCGATTTCAGCCATACAGTTTGTATGGCTGAGATCGCATCCCACAGACATCGCATGTGATCTGCACAGCAATGTGGTACGAATCACAGGCAATGTCTTTCATCGCACAAGTGTAAACCAGCACTTATGCCCCTTGTAGTATTTCCTGGAATTTCTGGTGGCATTTGCTATATAAAATATATACAGTATAACTATAGATATAAAATAGGCTGCATATTCTACATCTTGGGGCTTTTTTTCATTTCTGATTTTTCTGAAAATATCCATGTTTGTTTTTGATTTGGCCTTAGAAATATCGACAAAAAAATGTTATGCACTGGTACCTTTTAGGCTCCATTCACACTAGAGCGACTTGTCAGGCGACTTGTCAGCCTGAATAGTCGCGGTCTATTGACTGCTACAGGACCCGTTCTAATAGGAGCGACACAAGTCGCTCCGACTTAGAAAAAGGTCCTGTACTACTTCGGGGCGACATGCATAGACATTCATTATGTGAAGTCTGTGCAAGTCGCGCCGAAGTCACGGTGCATGGGACTTCACAAGTCACCCCGAAGTAGTACAGAGTCAGTGCCGCTGCAGTGTGAATGGGCTCTTCGTCCCAGTTCACACTTATATGATGTGGGAACCCTGCGAATCCAGTCTGAAGGTTCCTGCATCACATTCAACTCACAGGCAGTTCACACTGCCATATGTGAATCGCTGGGGGTGCCAATACAAAGTTAACGACACCCCCAGATCAGTTCGCATATCGCAGTGCGAACTGTCAGTTCAGACACGAATCAGATTGACTAGGTGTGAACAGCCATGCGATCCGATTCTAGTGCCGACCTAAAAAAGGGTCTTGTGCGAGTTGTGTCCGAATGCAATGCAAATTCAGCCATACAATCTGTATGGCTGGATTCGCATTGCACAGACATTGCATGTGATTTACACTGCAATGCTCTCTGAATCACATGCTATGTCTGTCATCACATATATGTGAACCGGCTCTTAATTTATTCACTTGTACCCAAAAAATGTATCACACCCGAAAAAAGTAATTTTTGAGTAATAAGAGTAATTTACTGCCTTCCTCCAAACCTGACCCTGACCACACTAGGTGCAGTGACTGCTGTTTTTTTTCTGTACTTGAGCAATGCTAGTGATAGCAAAGACACATAGAAAAAATGATTTTCTGTGTGCCCTGTTCACACTTCAAGCTGCCTGTAGGTGGGTTGTGAAAAATGCAAACATTGACCAATACCCCGATTAAACTAGACCCTGGACTCGCATTGCTCTCCCTAAACCTTGAACAGATACCCCACCCTATGAGACACACGATTACCCACTGTTTGCTTGCAGTCAGATTACTTATAGCTAGATCTTGGAAGCAGGAATCACTTCCCCCAGTTCAGGGAGTGATTGAACTGGTTGCCACCCACCATTCCTATGAACGAGCCTTGTCCCTGAGACACCAGTCCGCCGCTCGTATGTCAAAGCTATGGCAACCTTGGATTTCATGGTTAAATAAGTCGTGATGGGAGATCTGAGCTCCTTAAGCGGTTTGGGACTTGCCCTGCTGGGGCCCGGCGCTCCGGAGATGGCCACAGTGTGGTCCCCATTTGGGGTGGCCGTATCTGGGGTGCCGGGCAGCCGGTGGTGTGCAACCCCACTGAAAGCCTACAATCTCCTTTTTGCCCAAGTAGTACTGGTGGAGACATCTGGTGGTGGTGGCAAGCTTTCCCATCCAATTCGGTCCTCGTGCTCCATATGTGGCCCTAGTAATCCACTAGTTTAAACCAATAGGAAAAATGCATACCTAGAGTGTTATTGCACTGCTTTTTGAAATGTTCTGGATCTACTGTTATGAATGCAAGTTACAGCTTTGCATGAATGTTATTGGGAACTGTACTTCCCGAATGTTTGTACTTTTATGTTGAAAAATTAATAAAAAGATTGTTAAAAAAAAAAAAAAATGCAGACATTGTACATTTTACCTAGTGGTGCATGAAATGAAAATTCTGGACTGAAACCGAAAATTCAGAATGCACTTGGCCCAAAACCAAAAACGAAATGAACATTTTTTTTTAATACATTTTTTATATATAATTGTATTATATCCAAATTTTTAATTTGTTTCATAAATTTAAGTCCTGCTCCACACTGGCGCGATGCGAGAAACCCTGTGATTCAGTGCTGGTTCGCGTATCGCACTTAAATCGCACACTGTTTCACACTGAGATCTGCGAGTGTCTGGGGATGTCAATGTAAAGTTAATAACACCCCCAGATCGGTTCGCAGATCGCAGTGTGAAATGTCAAATGGTGCAGGAATCAGATCGCATAGATGTGAACACCCATGCAGTCCGATTCCAGTGTGGACCAAAAAAAGGGTCCTGCACCATTTGGTGCAAAGGCGATGCGATTTCAGCCATGCAGTTTGTATGGCTGAATTTGCATCGCAAAGACATCGCATGTGATCTGTTCAGCAATGCGGTGCAAAACAAATGTGATATCTTTCATTGCACAAGTGGAAACCCAGCCTGAGTATGAATTTATTTTCGGTCTTTATCTGCACCTTATTTTTCATCAGCATAACGCGATAACCCTTTTTCAGGCTGATAATTTTGAGGCGGCCATTATTAGCACCTTTTTTTTTCTATCGGTAAAACACCAATAACCTTATTTTTGGCCGCTCTATCAGTGCATCCTTTATTTTACCACAATATGCCAGAGCTCACCCCAAGTCCCTACAGTTTGGCACTGCAGCTCCGCTGTGGTGCATAGGAATGAAATGATAGTTGCTTTCACATTTCAATAGAAAAAAAAAAAGAAAAGCACCTTCCATTGTAGCAATGCAAGGCACATACCGTATATACTCGAGTATAAGCCGAGTTTTTCAGCACATTTTTTTGTGCTGAAAACGTCCCCCTCGGCTTATACTCGAGTCAAGGAAAAAAAAGAAAATTTCCTGTCCGCTCCGACGGGTTTAAGGTTTAAAAATGGCGCCGCCCGTCGCATACATGTCACCGCGCACGCGCCGCCGCCGCTCGTGTAATTTCGGCTATTCCCGGGGCCGCTCGGGAGAGGCCGGGAATAGCCGAAAGTATACGAGCGGCGGCGGCGCGTGCGCAATGACGTGTCGGCGCCATTTTTAAAATGAAGGCGCCTCTGGAACAGGTAAGTGAAACAGCTTCACTACCTGCCATTATGCAGGGCTGCGGGCACACTACAAGGGATGCAGTGCTGCGGGCATGGTCTACATGTACCATGCCCACAGCACTGCATTTCCTGTAGTATGCCCACAACCCCGGATCCTCTTGTACCATGCCAGTACCCTGCATTCTCCTGCACCATGCCAGTACCCTGCATTCTCCTGCACCATGCCAGTCACCCTGCATTCTCCTGCACCATGCCAGTCACCCTGCATTCTCCTGCACCATGCCAGCCACCCTGCATTCTCCTGCACCATGCCAGTACCCTGCATTCTCCTGCACCATGCCAGTCACCCTGCATTCTCCTGCACCATGCCAGTCACCCTGCATTCTCCTGTACCATGCCCGCCGCCCTGCATTCTCCTGCACCATGCCAGTCACCCTGCATTCTCCTGCACCATGCCAGTCACCCTGCATTCTCCTGCACCATGCCAGTCACCCTGCATTCTCCTGCACCATGCCAGTACCCTGCATTCTCCTGCACCATGCCAGTACCCTGCATTCTCCTGCACCATGCCAGTACCCTGCATTCTCCTGCACCATGCCAGTACCCTGCATTCTCCTGTACCATGCCCGCCGCCCTGCATTCTCACCCTAGGCTTATACTCAAGTCAATGATTTTTCCCATCTTTTTGTGGTAAAAGTAGGGGTCTCGGCTTATACTCGGGTCGGCTTATACTCGAGTATATACGGTACACCATATATGGGCAGATGGTTTTATCATTATATCCGAAGCCAAAATGCCTGGATTTCTCCTAAAAGTTAGGAACACAAAAAAAAAAATAAAATAAATTAGGATTTTACTCCTCAGTACTAAATAAAAAAACGTTTTGGTATTAGATTAATTTTGCTTCTATATTGATCCTGACCAATAAATATAATGCTTGACCTAAAGCCAACGCCTAAATCTGGCCTTTAAAATTACACTATCACGAAGATAAGTCATTTATTGCAAATAATATTGTCATGGCCTTGTTAGCAGCACATATAGCAATACAACAAAAAATACCACATGATAAAAGTTTTTTTTTTTTTTTTACAGTTCACAAAAAAGGCACTATAATATAATAATATAAATGATTCCTAGCTACTACACTTTCTTCCACCATATTGGTTTTCAGTTATAGTTGTATCTTATACCTGTAGCATGTTTATCTTTTTGTAATACAGTGGACTACTGAAATTTGGACTTGGATTGCATTTTAATATATTTTAACCTTTTCACTGCTGTATTCTTTCCTTTCTTTATACACATACTAAAATACACAAATTGTTATGTTGCAGAACCAACAGTTTTTTTTTTTTACTTATCGTAGAGATATGATATCACAAAATGCTTTTAATTCTATATTTAACAGGCCACAATTTAGCAATTAAGAAAAGGTAATTGTTATGGTTTTATATATAATTTTTAGCTTACATACACTGGAATTAAAATTGTTGCCCTTCCAAAATCAACAAACTAAATAAAAACTAATAAAATGAAACATTAAACAACACATCTGAATTACCATGTTGACACAACAAAGCTTTAAGGCCCCGTTCACACTGGGGCAATCCGACTTCCCAGGGCGACCTCCGAGGTCGCGGTGCGAGCAGCGCGCCGCGACCTCGGAGTGGCCGGCACGGACTTCATAACATTGAAGTCTATGACGGTCGCCCCAAAGAAGCTCCGGACCCTTTTTCTAAGTCGGAGCGACTTGTGTCGCTCCTATTAGAACGGGTCCGCCGCTTCCCTATGGAAGGCGACCTACGGCGTGAACGGTGTCTTAATTCTTTGTTATCTCTCACCTTGCCTATTGCATATATCTTCTCGTTGCCCGTACTTTACACAGGCCTGCCCCCCCTTCATTCTATTATGAACGCTGTTGCCAGAATTTTTCAACTCACCAAACGCTTGGTGGTTGCCACCTCTTTCTGGCAGTCTCCTCAGTGGCCTCAGATTGCCCAGCAAATTAAATCAAAAATACTAACAGCATCATACCAAGCCATCCACAACTCTGTCCCAAGCTACATCACCAACCTTGTCCCAAAAATATCACCCAAACCCTCCTCTCTGTTGCTCCCATCATTTCTCTAGCTCCTCATCCAATGCTCATTTCCAGGGCTTCCCCAGAGCCTCTCCTTTCCTCCGGAACTCCTTATTCCTGTCCATCCAGCTATAACCTTCTGTTTCTGCCTTTAGGCCTCATTCACATGGGCATATTTAAGCATACAGCCTTGTAAGGGTCGTGTTTTGCCTGGATATCAAATTGGAAGCACAAGCTTAGTCTATGCAGCTATTGATATGAATAGGACTGCCTGCTCAGGGATGCATGGAATACTGTGCATCCTGTGCAGACAAAAAACGTCCCTCGCACAGGTGTATGCTTATGTACACTCATGTGAATGAGGCCTTAGTTGATCCATGAAAACTCATCTCTTAAGAGAAGCCTTTCCCGATTCCACCTAAAAAATGTACTTCTACATTCTTTATTAGCTCATCCTTCACAATGAATGCGTTTTTTATCACTTGGCCCCTCCTTGAGGCTCCGTTTACATCTTTGCGTCCCGGATCGCGGGCAGAATTACCGGGATTATGCCCTTGATCCGGATTCACTGCAAATCGTGGGATGCCTGTGCGATCCCCTTCACTTCGAATGGCACCCCGATCGTGGCGCAATTTTGCCGAGATTGTCGCCGATGAATCACAGTAAAATCACACAAACAGAATCGTGGGGCGTCTGTCGCCCAAAAGAAGTACAAGAACTTATTTTGGGCAATTGGCGTCCCTGAGACTCTGTTTGCCCGATTTTACCATGATTCATCAGGCGACAATCGTGGTGCCATTGGAAGTGATGGGGATCGCACAGGTGTCCCAAGATTTGCCGTGATTCGGGATTACGGGAAGAATTGCACCAATTCTGCCTGTGATGCGGAACGCCAAGATGTGAGCGGAGCCTTAGATTGTAAGCTCTTATGAGCAAGGTCCTCTTAACTCTCCTGTGTGCAGGTGCATTGTATATGTATTGTACTTTGTTTTTTAAAGCGCTGGACATACTGATGGAAGTATAAATCCTGTGATATAATACTAATAATATTTTGCCATTGTTGTCTGCATATTAAAATAATGAAAAGAAGAGTACAAAACAAGTTGAAAATGGTTTGAGAGTGGGTGGAATGTCGGTTTTTGTAGTGTCACAGAAACACTTGCTGAGAATGTCTGAAGTGGAATGAACCCTACACCCTTCTGGGTAACCACTTGTTAACACTCAGATCATTATTTTCACACATTACAGAATATAGCTATATTTTATTTGGGTTGATATATGTGGTCAGACTATGGTATGAGTATTGATACAAAGTAATTAAATGTGTTTGGTGAGCTTACATTTTGTGGCACGTTTATTATTTTATAACTTGTGATTGCTACTGTATTTATTTACAGACAAGAAATAGAAGCACATTTGTTTAGGGTCCATTTACACCAGAAACTGCATTAAAAAACATTTCCTCAAACCTAGCCTCTGATGCTCCCAGGAGGCACAAGTGACATCTTCATGTTGGTAGCTTGAAATTCTGCTAGAATGCACTCTAGCACATTACAAGCGTGCATGGAGTGACATGAAAACATTCACTTCAATTCAAGAAGTTCTACAGCTCTTGCTTGATTTGGTGTCCGCCATCCTCAGCAACAGCGGAATCATCCAATTGCATGTAATGTGCTACAGGTTCCCATAGAGATTTTACAATAAAGTGGAGTTGGGGGGATGAATGAAGATTGCGATTTTCTAACAAATAATCATGCAGTTCTAGTGGACATGCTACGAGAGTTGGTCAGAGACTGTGGATTTGAGCAGGCGATGGTCAGAGACTGTAGATATGAGCAGGAGATGGTCAGAGACTGTAGATATGAGCAGGAGATGGCCAGAGATTGAGGATATGAGCAGGAGATGGCCAGAGACTGTGGATAGGAGCAGGAAATGGTCAGAGGCTGTGGATATGAGCAGGAAATGGTCATAGACTGTGGATATGAGCAGTAGATGTTCAGAGACTGTGGATATGAGCAGGAGATGGTCAGAGATTGAGGATATGAGCAGGAGATGGTCAGAGACTGTGGATATGCGCAGGAGATGGTCAGAGGCTGTGGATATGAGCAGGAAATGGTCATAGACTGTGGATATGAGCAGTAGATGTTCAGAGACTGTGGATATGAGCAGGAGATGGTCAGAGATTGAGGATATGAGCAGTAGATGTTCAGAGACTGTGGATATGAGCAGGAGATGGTCAGAGATTGAGGATATGAGCAGGAGATGGCCAGAGACTGTGGATATGAGCAGGAGATGGTCAGAGATTGAGGATATGAGCAGGAGATGGTCAGAGACTGTGGATATGAGCAGGAGATGGTCAGAGACTGGACATGCTATGGAAGATGGTTGGACATATACAGGAGATGGTCAGAGACCATGGATATGAGCCGGAGATGGTCTGAGACTGTGGATATGAGCAGAAGATGGTCAGAGACTGTGGATATGAGCAGGAGATGGTCAGAGACTGTGGATATATGCAGGAGATGGTCAGAGACTGTGGATATGAGCAGGAGATGGTCAGAGACCGTGGATATGAGCAGGAGATGGTCAGAGACCTTGGATATGAGCCGGAGATGGTCAGAGACCTTGGATATGAGCCGGAGATGGTCAGAGACTGTGGATATGAGCAGGAGATGGTCTGAGACTGTGGATATGAGCAGGAGATGGTCAGAGACTGTGAATATGAGCAGGAGATGGTCAGAGACCATGGATATGAGCCGGAGATGGTCAGAGACCTTGGATATGAGCCGGAGATGGTCTGAGACTGTGGATATGAGCAGGAAATGGTCAGAGACTGTAGATATGGGCAGAAGATAGTCAGAGACTGGACATGCTATGGAAGATGGTAGGAGATCCTGGACATACACAGGAGATGGTCAGAGACTATGGACATACTACAGAAGTTGTTGGAGCCTGGGGACATGCTTCAGGAGACAGTCCGAGACTTTGACACACATTAAATGGGAATCACTGCTATTATAGCCACCTTACAAATCAATTCATTCACATTTGCGCTTCCTACAGCCCCCTTGTCATTACTTGTGCCACATTTATATTTCTCTCAGCCACTCATCTGAGGACTGGTACGCTTCCCCATATTCATTATTTTAGTCTTTGCTTTATGTTCTTGCCTGAGGTCATTGTAGTCGTATTAGTGCACTTGCGACAGAGACAATTGTTTATGTTCTTGGATAGCTGAGATTGGGGAGTGCTCAGGCGTTGGTATGTCTTGGAGGAATACAATAGCAATTAGCCAGCACAATGCATCCCTGCCAAATATTCATTCTCTGAGGAAAGGGCCGTACACACAATAGGAATATCAGACAAAAAAAAAACATATTCGAAGCAGTTGCCTGATAATCTATTCCTTAGTACACAGTTTTTTTAGTACAGGCGAAAATACCTGAAGGGACAAGCACAAAGTTTTTTTCTTGTGCGATAACAAAACTTAATGATTTTTGTGTAATTAGTATAGTATTTGTAGGAAACAAATTGTGTGACCAAGACCACGCATGCTCAGAAACAAAAGAATACAATACATTACATCACTTCCGTAGTTGTATTCTGTCTTACGAGAATTTTTGTAACTTTAGTAATCTATTGGTTTTCAAAATGAGACTAGCATGCAAAAAAACGGACGATTCTTCGTCTGATATTATCATTGTTTATACTAAGCTTAGCTTGACCAAGGAATGTCCAGTAGACACATGGAAGGCCCACAGACCCTAAAATCTTTACTCAATGATCGTCTGGACCAGGCTTATGTTCCCTTAAGTTTTTACTGTGAAATGCTTGTTGAAGAAGAGAGTCTAAATAACACAACAGCTGATGGTCATATGTTTAGTTAAATAGGAGGTCTGCCTGGGGAAAAGAAAATGAAAAGTCTGCAGCTACAAATACTGTAGCTGCTGACTTTTAATATATAGACACTTACCAGTGTCCAGGGAGCCTGTGATGTCAGCACCCCAGCCGATTTTTGGATTGGCTGCTGGGTGCTGCCCCTGCCATTCTTTCTAAGGGAAACTGGCAATGAAGCCTTCACAGCCGGTTCCCTACTGCGCATGTGCGAAGCGCGTAGCGCATTCTCATAGGCTTGGCGGCAAGGGAAGGAGAAGGAGGACGGAACTTTGGCTTGATGGCATGGCAACGCTGTCTCCTGGAGATGGGGAAGGGTACCAGTCGAAATCAGGTACCCGTTCCCCCATCCCCCCTAAAGGTGCCAAATGTGGCACCGGAGGGGGGGGGGGTTGCAAATGAGCTTTTGGGTTCCACTTTTGGGTGGAACTATGCTTTAAATTAGCTAACTGGAGTGGGTAAGTTTTCTGCCATCCAGTTCAGTGCCATTTTTTTTTTGTGTGCTCAGAAACATTGCTAGTAATGGTTTATCACACATTCATTGATTACTGTACCTACCTGGAGCCCTTTATACTTTTAACTGACAAATTGCTGTGTGATCTGCATCCATACAGATCTTTTTTTTAGGCTTTATGCACATGGGCGCATTTACACATACAGTGAAAGATACTGGTGTATTTTGGTGACTTGAAATATCCTAGTGCTGCGAACAGCTGCCCATAGATATGAATGGGTGAATATGACTCTCCTTTCCTCCCACAGACACAGCGTTTGAGGAAAGGAATGCCAATAACTGGAAAGTCTGTTTACATGTGACCAGCTGTGATTAAACACAGCTAATCACATGGAAAAGGGACACTGTGATTGGCTCTTTGATGCAAACTGTGATCAGCTGTGTCCTAAGGACACAGCGGTCACTGAGCACGCCCGATGCATGCCCCAGGGGTGAGCAGAAGGTGCAGATCTGGGGGGACATCCATGGACGCCCTCCCTGAACTGCAGAGCCACTCTGTGGCCACCTTTGTGCTATAGCATGGTAGGGAGGGGGTTTAGTTTTGACAATAAGTGCCGGTTTACACATATGTGATGTCAGACTTTGCATGTGATTCGGAGTGCACTTCTCTGCAAATCACATGTGATGTCTGTGCGTTGCAAATTCAGCCATACAGATTTTATGGCTGAATTTGCATTGCATTTGGACCAAAGTCGCACAGGACCCTTTTTTTGGTCCGCACCAGAATCGGATCGCATGGGTGTTCACACCTATGCGATCTGATTCATGTCCAGTTGATAGTTCGCTCTGCGATATACGAAGTCATCTGGGGGTGTCGTTAACTTTGTATTGACACCCCCAGCGATTTGCATATGGCAGTGTGAACTGCCTGCGATTTGAGTGCGTTGTGGTGGATTTGCAGGGTTACCGTATCGCATATGTATGAACCAGCACTAAAACCTAGAAGCTGATTGGTTACTGTA